>NW_025791658.1:1291445-2582891 GCF_921293095.1 Ischnura elegans | reverse complement strand
GCCAAGTATTCTTCCACTGCGCTATTCAGACTTCCAAAACATAATATTTAACTTGGGGGAATGAAGCACCTGATAAATTTTATCAAACGTTCTTGATATATTTTTTCGATAATTTGGTCGATAGGGTAGTTTCCTTCATCAAAGAAAACGACAGGCATTGGTTGCGATTCCTTACTCACCATTAGTGTATTCATAATGTACGAAGTATTTGCCTTTAGAAATCCCAGTTTAGACGAACGTAAATGGTCAATTATAACCTCATATGAAAAAGGCCAGATTGGCGCCCATGCGATGCCACTCTACGTGATGTTACAGGGACCTAGATGCTACACGAGTAGTCTGGAGTTTTACATCGTCTGAGATTGAAAACAATTACATATATGGTTTATTTCTATCAGATATTCTTTCCATTCACTCTTGAGCGGCAAATTTTCTGCAACAAACATTCAAATATGTGGGTGGACTTTTATTTAGTTCTATAGTTTGTTTATTTGTTGCTACGTTAAAATATTTATACAGTAAACAATAAAATGCAAGTTTAAATATTTTTACAGGCATCTTTGATGGGATAAAATATTTCTCGAGAAATATATAGACGCAGGTATTTTATTTGTGGAATTATTTGGATTTATATGGTTTATTTCCATCCTCTCACCTTTATGTGAAACTATTTTTCGATGTAAATGGTGCTATAGAACATTAAAAAATGATTTAATAGAACGTCTACTATAATATTAATTTACAACAATAGTTAATCACGCAGGCATCGTATACTGGCACGCATTAGTATTTAATAATATAATATACAATAGGTAGCATTTTTACCCACTGATTTCTGAATTTTTCCATCTACCACTGCACCATTGTCCTCGTCTTTTTTCTATTACATGTTTCTATGCCTTTATTTCTTCACCTTCTACATTTTTATTGCATTTCAAATCAGTTTTATGTGCCTGAGTATTTATTTTAGCTGCATAATCTTAACCTCGATTAATCTCAATTTCACCATGGCTTAGTTTTTTCTACTCCTTTAACACTCACCGAAGAAGTTGATGACAACATATCTTAAATTATATTATTTTTTATAACAAAAATTTATGTTGTTAGAATCAATTTATTTTAAAATGTCCTTTTTTCGACTTCTCTTATAATTTCAATTCTGTTTACCAGAATATTATAATGTTTTTTACGTTTCTATTCCATTTTTTAAAGTATCTGATTTTTATCCATGTCCTTCACTGATTGGTGAGTATGCAGCCTTTACTTTCATGTATATTCAAGGTATTTGTTTTTTATTTTGATTCAATTAATTTTTATTTTTTATTTATTTTTCATATACATTTCGTATATGCTGGATTTCCTGAGATGAACTCGCATGAAGCAAAGAAAAGACTTGACCATCCCGACATCCAATGACCATTGAATGTCCAAGGATAAAAACCAAATGTACAAAAAGTAGAAAATAATACATGCCGATATCATATTTTCTACTGTAAGAATGAACTTTAACACCTATGTAAAAGAGCCCAGGGTCAGGGGAAGTAGTGGCCGGATTGTGGCCTCACCCGAGCCAGGTAAATCAAAACAAAAGTCAAGTCAAATCAAGTTTGAATTTGTTTGATTGTTTACGCTTAAGGCGTCGTGTGAATGAATGAATTACTATACAGGGTGTTCCATTTATCTTGACCACCCGAAATAACTTTTTGTCCAGATGCAAATTCAAAAATGTGCCAAGCAAATGTCCATTAGCCGTCAGCGGGACATTGATAAGCATGATTGCCTTCCTTGTAGCCTTGTTATTTACAAGGATATGAACAGGAGGAGTTATAGTAGAGGAAATGAATTGCGGAATAAAAAATATAGGGTGCCATTTAAAAAAGACATACCGCCGTACATATCTTTGTAAATGGTACTTTTTAGCAAGCAGTGATGATATTTAGAGACTTATTCGAATACTTGGTGATTTTTGTTCTCTTTATGATATTTAAATAGCGTTAAAAGGAGTGCTGAAATTACGGAGAACTTAGTTACGGAGAAACTATAAAAAAGAAGGCGGCTTTATTGGATGGAGACCGAAATTTACTAACAAATATTTGCAAAACTAAGCCCTGATGGAGGTTTAAAACAGACCGAAACGTTGGATAACAACTTTTTCGCGTTAAACAGGATGTCCCATTTATCTTGACCACCCGAAATAACTTTTTGTCCAGATGCAAATTCAAAAATGAGTCAAGCAAATGTTCATTAGCCGTCAGGGGGACGTTAATCAGCATGATTGCCTTCCTTGTAGCTTTGTTATTTACAAAGATATGAACATCGGTATGTCTTTTTTTAAATGGCACCCTATTTTTTTTATCCTGCAATTCATTTCTTCTCCTAAAGACTTATTCAAAAATGTAGCACAGTGGATCATTAACATAAACACAGTGTTAATGAAAAATGGCTGACTCACTAGCGCTTAGTGCAGGTACGCGGGTATTGGAACTACTCCACTTGCTGACGTTGACGGTGAACAAATGAAAACATGGTAAAATGCACAATAGTCAATCATAAAAATATATAGGGTGAAATTTAGAAAAAACATACCGCTGTTCATATCCTTGTAAATAACAAAGCTACAAGGAAGGCAGTCATGCTGATTAATGTCCCCCTGACGGCTAATGGACATTTGCTTGACACATTTTTGAATTTGCATCTGGACAAAAAGTTATTTCGGGTGATCAAGATAAATGGTATACCCTGTAATTGCAATCTAATGGATGCATTTGGAACCTCCTTCATCACCAACCACACCACACTTAATTGGTCAAACAATGTACGTAGAAAACTTCGATTGATTACTTTTCTTTCATTATCAACTTTATAGTAATAGTTTAAAAATAAATATATACTATCAATCTAATTCGGGAAACCTTTTTAATAAATAACACAACATAACCGTATCATACCGAGTAAAGAGAAAAAAGTATTTTCTCTCTTAAGAAAAATTACTTGTCGATGTCAACCCACGCGCCTTCTAACGTAACACTTCGCCGCGAGTCCTGTCTTGGGTTATTTTTGTTATGAAAGGACAAACATAGTATACTATACTATAGTATTTAATCAATTTTTGAATGTAAAGATCGATAGATGACGCTGATGCGTAGTTCAACGGGTCGTCTAGTGTAGCATAATAATTTCCCAGCCAGAGATTGTGTACTAGTACGCATTTCCTACTGGTTCTTATCTAGAAATCCCTAACACCTCGCATACGGCAATAGATCCTTTTGCAAACCCTCCTCCCATCCCTAACGTACCCTTATACACACCCTAGAACTATAATTCACGCACATAATATCCCTTTTTGTCCCTCAAAACCCTTACTCTCCCTCCCTCCCTCTCGCTATCGAATGGAAAGGGAAGTCTTTTTGCCCCCTAGCTGCGTCACCGGTACCCTTTTACCCTTACATATATATACGTATATATGTATGTAAATATATACCCTACCTACGTGCCACATATGTGTTCCCGTGGACCTACCCCCCCCCCCCCCTACTTCCTCCTGACACCCTCTGCCACTCATACTGCGGGCGACTAGCGCTCTCAGCCCGCCCGTTCATCACTCGCGTCTCCCGCCAAAAACTCCCTTTATAAAGCCCCCACTGTTCCTTGGCAGCTCCTGTCTTAGTATTATGGATTTATGAGTGACCGTTTCATAAGGGTTCTGCCCAACCCTGTGTGTTCGGGGAGATGTCGGGGGGGCGGGGGGGGGGGGGAAAGGGGGGTAGTGGAGGGGTGGGGGTTGTTGGAGGGGGTGTCTTTCATAAGGGGTGGCAAGTTCAGGGGTGGGAGAAGGGTGGTCTGGATTCTGTTCAAGGGAGCCGGGATGGGGATTTTTTTTGCAGACACCCTTCATTCGCGGTGATGCAAACGGATATCGGAAAATTATCTACACACTTGAAGGAATTCCATAATTTAAACCACATCTAATGAAGCAGAGATGAAAGTTGTAGGACAAAGTACAGAGCACTCCCGATTATCCGTGCTTATGATGGGGAGATACGGCACGGATAATCGGAAAACACGGAAAACCACCTTATTGTTACATTGATTCACAATATCGAATAAGCCATCATAAATCCTGAATCACGTAATCATTTTTTCAGTCCCTTTTGAGTAAGGGCTCAACTGAGTTTTTCAGAGACAGGAGAAATGATCCAGCTTTCATTGTATAAACCACTCTGTCGTTCCCAACGTCATTTCTCCATCGCTTATTACGTCACATTCAGTAATTTAATTTTCGTTCAACTAGGGAAGAGTTATCTGAATCGCACCAACGTCCTAGAAACTTAGATATACAGTAGACTCCCGATCATCCGTGCTAATGACGGGGAAATAGGGCGCGAATAATCGGAAAACACGGATAACACAAACTTTCAGTTATTTTTTTTTCAATTTTATTAACTATCTAAAACAAACTATATGTGATTATTAATGCAGGTATTATGTTATTTAAGAGTGCTTCGCGGTCTCAACGAGAGCTTTCTTCGCTAGTTCGCGATCTTTTCAGCGGCGATAGCATGGATGCAATCGTATTATTAATGCTTTATGTAAGGCCTGGTTTAAGCCATTATTCCCCACACTGTATTAGGGGCTTTTAACTTCGGTTGTTTCGCACTTTCTGATTAATTTTGGCCTAATTAAGATGAATTTTTGCAATAAAAATATTTTCATCATATTATAAGGTTTTCATAATATTGCGTATACGCAATGCTGGGAAAACTCCGGTAAATAAATACAAAATAGTAATTTTAAAAACTTAGGTTGCATCTTTTATTTTTTATCTCGATTTGCACACTCGAAATCTTCCCCGGGAGTAATCAGTATTCCTTCGGAAGAAATTCCCCATTCTGCCTTTCAACGGACATGCTGGGGTATGACATTTTTTCCTTGGGTGTCTCGTATGTGCACACCGGTTTTTATGCCAAACGCCATCAGTCATAAAAATACAATTATTAATATGAAAATGTAGGTGGAAATGGCAAAATAAGAACTAGAGATACTTTTAAAAAGTCAGTAAATCGAAGAAAAAATTATTCTGAAGTAGAAAGTTCTGAGAATTAGGATTCAATAATGTTGCGTTAACGCAACGCTGGGGATTGATAGGTTATGGGATGAAAAGGCACAAGACTTCTAATGTTCTTCCCCTACGAATACAGAAGTTCAGTAATTACTCGTAGAAAATGGTTCTCTGTTAACAGCAAAATTTTGGACGGATGATATCAAAATATACACAATGCAGAACCGTTTGCAATAATTACGCCGTAGTCTTTTATTGAAATTCAATGATGTCCACATTAAGCATTTCCCTTTAAAATGATTATATTTGATTGATGCTCACAAATTTTACCGAAGAAATAGAAAACGCAACAACATAACCATCTGCATTATAGCCCGGTCAAAATAGACATTGACCCTTGCATAAATTGCCAACAAGCTGAAAATTCGCATGAACCTCAAGGATACCACTTTAATGAAATCCTGAAAAGTCCCCATCGATCCCGTGTGTGCAAAAAATTTTATTCAAGGTCAAAGGCCACAAAAATTAGTTTTTTGCATTTTTTGGACAAACGGTTAGTTTTATGATAAAAATTGCTCAGACAAAAATTGTAGATCAGAAAATTATCTACAAAATTGTCGTATCACTTTTTTCTCTAAGATTTACCGTTTCTGAAAAAAAGCCATTCGAATGTAGGCTGGAGATGTATTCTCAGTAATATGCATGACTATATTGTTACGCTCTCCGAACATTATTGGACGCGTAACTCGAATATTGGTTACTAGCTCTCACCTGTCCATCCGCCAACAATCGGGACAGAGGGTTTAGTTTTAAATATTCCCTCTTAGTGAAAACATGTGGTCTTGAGGTTCATGAGAATTTTCAGCTTGTTGGCAATTTATGCAAGGGTACCCCTATTTTTTGGGCTAATTTGACCGGGCTGTTA
Source organism: Ischnura elegans (assembly GCF_921293095.1). NCBI lineage: Eukaryota > Metazoa > Arthropoda > Insecta > Odonata > Coenagrionidae > Ischnura > Ischnura elegans. Next base: position 2,576,907 of record NW_025791658.1, on the reverse strand, counting down.
TCACAATAATTAATCCTCAAAACCTAATTATAACAAAATTTCAAGATTTCAATTCATCTTATAACAAAGTTAAAAACAGAAAATGCACCTTGGTCGTAAAAATAATACTTTAATTCTAATATAATACAACTAAGAGTTGAACAATGACCCAAATAACCCAATTTCAAACACTCCTTAATAGACTACTATGTCATTCACCAAGAAATGATGAACACTTATGCATAAAAAATTTTCATTTTCGGGGAAGGTCGTTCCACTCCTTTATTTCTCAATTTCGGGAGCATTTTTTAAAACTAGTTATCATAGATTTTCAAATATGCTCATAATTAAAGACAGTATTCTAACCTTCAAAGCAGCATCTCTTCGAAGGCTGAACACAGATGTTACACAGGAATTTAATTAGTGCTGGAGTTAAAAAACAAGTTCATTTGGGATATCATTATAAATCAGACAGCAGTAATCGAAATGCGGAAAAACAATGGAGGAAATTAGCAGTTTCCTGTTTTCAACAGTTTAGAGTTTAGTTTAGTTATAATTGCCATCAAATAGGGTAGTTTCCTTCATCAAAGAAAACGAAAGGCATTGATTGCGATTCCTTACCCACCATTAGTGTATTCATAATATACAAATTATTTGGTTTTAGAAATCCCAGTTTAGACGAATGGCAAGGGTCAATTTTAACTGCATTTGAAAAGGCCAGATTGGCGTCCATGCGATGCCACTCCACGTGAAGTCACAGGGACTTAGTTTCTATACGAGTAGATAGGAGTTTTACATAGTCCGAGATTACCAATGCATGCATGAGGCACAGAGCTCAGGGAAACATCTCTTAATAATCACCTATGAAAATTCAATGTATGTAATAAAAAAAATAATAGGAGACCACCCTGTTTTACTGACTTAGTTCGAAATTTCATGATTTATTTCAGATTGTCACTCGACAAAAATAAAATGGGCACATAAGAGAAACAACGACAAATTTAAAATTTCACGTTTCCGAAGAGTCCGACTGTCATTTTTTTAATATGTTGACATAAAACATCAAAATAAATTTTCAATCATTCATTGCGAGAAAAGCCAGTCTTGAAATTACATTTGAGGATTTATTTTTTTAATTCTAGTTGGAAGCAATTGAAATAACTTTGGCCCTATGTAAAGAAAACAGAGTTTATACTATGTTAATTTAGGTCTGTTTGCTTCTAGAAACGACACTAGAATGCCGGGAAATTGGCACCCCCCAAGAATGCCGTGAGGGTGTCATGATGACACCCATGTTCTTATAGCCGCGTTATGTTGCAGATTATTTTTATTTCTTAGTTGCTAGTGTTAAAGCGTCATTTTCATTGTAATATTTGTTTTTGGTACCTTAAAATTTTCAAAAAATTATGTTTTTTTTAAAAGTAAGTAAGTCCACTTAAGTAAGAAAAAATCTTTTTTTAAATCTGTTCTCTTGGACTGCGGCAACTTATTTGTACCTGGTTTTCGTCTTGGAGTGTGGAAATTTGCGTTTATAGGTGAAAATTTCAAAACAATAAAATATATTACGACTATTTAACTACAAAATTGTGTAAGAGGAAACCCGAATACTAGAGGAAGACAGCAAAATGTTGTCGTCGCAGTACAATTTGGCTAGTTTTAAGGCAAATCTTTCGCAAACCGATCGGAATATACCTACCTCACGAGGTAATAAATTTTCGAAAAACTGATAAACAGCTGATAAGTATTTATTGAAATTATGTAAAACATAAACAATCATGAAGATAATATTTTATTCTAAAATACTAATTTGGCTAGTAATCATCAAACTGCATCCCACGAAACACCTAATCCGAACGAATAAATGATAAAATAAACTGGTTGTCAAAATGACACCCTTCGGCATTCAAGGTAAATTTGATTTTTTAATACGGAAAAAAGAGAGGGGGGCGCACCTAACACAGTCGTCTTATTGAGCCGTTAAAATGATTAAAAGTCACGAAATATCTCATTCTACAACACTCTTTAAAGGCCAGCTTTGAAAAAATTGTTCGCGTAGGGTGTCAAAATGACACCCTTCGGCATTCTAATGTTAAATTCTATACTTCTAGACACTCTAGACATACTTCTGATAATCCTAGATATCCTTATGGATAATGTCCTGGAAATACTTCGAGATACACGCATAAAAATCCTAGATGGACAGCCAGTGTATCAATAGTTTGTAGGGATCAGATATGTTAGCACACATCCGCTACCCTAACGCCATCTGTTGCTGGTCCTGAGTGACGAGTACAAATAATCGTCCCGGAACCTTCTCCCATACTCAACACACGTTTTATTTCGACCTTTTCTGAAAATCATTTCGTAAAATTTTCACTGCATTGAATAGGGTGGTTTCCTATTATTGAAACTGCCTTATCGAAAGATTATTCCTCCTGGAGTACTCTTTTCACGCTTTTAGATTTTTAAATGACGATATCTATTTTTTGCGATTTAAAATACATATAAATGAAAAGAGAAAAATTTCGAGCTCGCGAAAACGCGACGGTTAAGTATGAATACTGGGAAGAGCCCATGATACGTCATTCTGGTTCCAGCTTCCGTCGTGTGAGGCCACCTTGGTGCGAGGCTATGAGCGCCACTACGATGCAGGCTGCTAGCAGGTAGCAGATCACCCAGCTAGCAGGTAGCGCTTGGCTTAAATAAGGATTATTAATACCCTTTCAAACGAAGGCAACTTGCCGAACTTAGGTAATTTTAATGGGTGATTATTAAGAATGTGAAAAATGTGAGTGAGAAATTATTAAGAATGTGAATGAGAAAAAGTGAATATTTTTCAAGCGCGTGAAAACGCGACAGCTAAGTATGAATGCTGGGAAAACTCCTTGTGACGTCGTTCTGGTTCCCGCTGCCGCAAGTGATGTGACCTTGGGGCGAGGATTTGAGCGCTGATACGACGCAGGATGCTAGTAGGTAGCAGAGTAGCGCTTGGCATAAATAAGGATTACTAATACCTTATCAAACGAAGAAAACTTTCCGACCTTAGGTACTTTTTATAGGTGATTAATAAGGAATGCTTCCCTGAGCTCTGTGCCTCATGCATGCATTGGTAATCTCAGACGATGTTAGACTCCTATCTACTCGTATAGAAGCTAGATCCCTGTGACGTCACGTGGAGTGGCATCGCATGGGCGCCAATCTGGCCTTATTCAAATGAGGATAAAAATGGACCATTGCCATTCGTTTAAAGTGGGATTTCTAAAACCAAATAATTTGTATATTATGAATAAAGTAATGGTGGTTAACGAATAGCAATCAATGCCTTTAGTTTTCTTTGATGAAGAAAACTACCCTATTTGCGACGTGAGATTTTTCTATTTTTCTGTGATGAACATTTTAAATGCACCTTTTTTTTAAATTACCTGTAGATTATTTATTATTTTATAGATTTTTTTATTTTTAAGTATACCGGGACTAGCCACGGCGATAAACATCCTAGACATACTAAATATACATCTAGATATCCTTGGTTTACATCTCCTAGATATCCCATACATACCGCTCCTAGATATACGGAATTACCAGCTCCTAAGTTTACTAAATTTAAAGCTCCGACATATTCCAGATACGCAATTCATAGATATACTAGATCTAAATCTACTATATATCCTATTTCTTAACCTCCTATATATCATATAGTCCTAGATACCCTAGATATACTTATGAATATCCTAGATACACTCATGTATGTACTAGATACACTAGACTGAACTAGCCACGGTGACAAATTTTGCTGGAGTCAACCGGAAAGCAAAAAATTCAAAAACAAAAATCATTCGTCTTGACCAGGATTAGAACTCCGATCCTTCGATTTCAGATTCCAGATTCGGACTGCTTGTGGCATTATATGCTGAGAAATCCATAACACCTTGTCTGGTATAGTCCTTAATCCACAAGTCAATAGTTTAACAGTCTAAAGTATACGAAAGCGAGGGATCCGGGTTCGAATCCCGGTGAAGATGAATGATTGTTATTGAAGGGCATATTATTTTGTGTAACCTTTTACTAATTTTAGTGGCAAATTGGTAAAAAAAAAGAAAATATTCACCGAATTCAATTGCATACGTAAATTTAAGAATTTCGTATCACTTTACAAAAAATACGACGGTTAACACTTTAGATTACAATAAAAAAGCGATTTTAAATATCATGATTTAATTTGTTTCATCGATGATATGTTTTTATTTAACAAAACGGAATTGCTTTTTGGTTATGTATATCACACTGAGCATAGGATAAGACATAATACGATTTAAAATATGGTCTACGTCATACAAGCGATAGGTAAAAGAGGCATAATTTACAAAATTTTGTAATAGGGTGGTTTCCTATTATTTTTTCATTGCTTAATTCGAAAGATTATTACTCCTGGAGTACGTATTTCGCGCTTTTAGATTTTTAAATTACGATATCTATTATTCGCGATTAAATGAAAAGAGAAAATTTTCAAGCGCGCGAAAACGCGCCGGCTAAGTATGAATGCTGGAAAAACTCCTTGTGACGTCGTTCTGGTTCCCGCTGCCGCAAGTGAGCGCTGATACGACGCAGGATGCTAGTAGGTAGCAGAATACCCTGATAGCTGGTAGCGCTTGGCTTAAATAATGATTATTAATACCCTATCAAACGAAGGAAACTTTACGACCATTGGCAGGAATAATAGTTAAGTTCACTAACTCTTGGTTAACTATGTGGTATTCCATTATTTCCTGGATATAGACAGTTACTTATTTTATAAGAGCGCGACCCGGGTTTCAATGAGTAATCATCATCATCAGGCGCTAATTATAATTTGTTTATCTTGTTGTTACCTAGTTACTTGATGAATTTTAAAACGGACGCCAGAATAGGCGAAAAGGATGGGTAGAGGTATTCATTTATAAGGGTACTATCTTGATTTTCAATAATTTTTAAAATTTCTAACTGTTCCCTAGAATCCAGTTCTCGGCGGTCATTGCAAAAATTTAAAATATTCATTTTAAAATCGCTTCTGTGGCAGTTACATATTAAGTGCTTAGCAAAATTACTCTTTTCATTTTTATTATGCTTGTAAGCACTTAAATGTTCTTTTTTCCTGATTTCAAAACTTCTTCCTGTCTGCCCCACGTATACACCATTACAATCGCTGCATTTCAAAGAATATACTCCACATCTATCCAATCGGTCTATATGGTCCTTGCATTTAACGATCAGTCTCCTTAAAGTGGAATGATGTTTAAAAGCCATGCGGAATTTGTCCTTGGGTAAATGATGAGCCATTTTAGGAGAAATTGCATCGAGGTACGTCACTGTGCACCACTGCTTCTTTTTATCCTCGTCCGCCGAAAACATTTGGTCGATAGCCAATCTTCTCTGTTTTTTTAAAATCAGTTTATCTATTAAATTTTGAGAATAACCGTTGGCAGAAGCAATTTGTTTAATGGTGATGATTTCTTTCTTAAAGTCTTCTTTGGAAAGTGGTATGCTTAACAGGCGATGAATCATGGAATGAAAAGCCATAAGTTTGTGTGAGTAATGATGTCTTGAACTTGCTGGGATGACATGATCGGTATAACAGGGTTTCCGAAAAATGGAGAAGGAATGCCGGCATTTATCGAGTTTGATTGTAAGATCCAGATAATTTAACCAATGGTTGGAGTCTCTTTCACAGGTAAATGAAATTGTGGGATGGATGTCATTCAAAAAACTCAAGAACATATCCAGTTGCCGATCAGTTCCATTCCAAAGCACAATAATATCGTCAACGTACCGGTACCAGTATACCACAGAATTTAGTAGGCTATGCCCTGAGCTAAAAATTTCCCTTTCCAAACTATCAACAAAAACATCTGCCAGCAACGGAGAAAGTGGTGAGCCCATAGCGAGGCCACTACTTTGTTTGTAAAATTTACCATCGAACTTGAAATAATTCTGTGCCACACATATTTTGAGAAGGGTGGATAATTCGTCCTTCATTTTCTTTGCAATATTGGCTGCCCCCAGGAGATCTATTGCTAGGCCGGTTGCTTCCTCTGGCGGCACACAAGTGAAAAGGTTGACGATATCAAAAGATACTAGTCTTGAGTTCTTCGGAGGTATGATGTCTTTAATTTTGTCCACAAGATCAAGCGAATTTTTGATACCACGCTTAGACTTGAATGCAGAGTGCTGCGAGATCAGTTGAGTCAAGCTATGGGCAAGTTTGTGCGCTGGAGCGCTTATACTCGACACCACTGGTCTGATTGGTGCGTCCGGTTTGTGAATTTTAATGAGCCCATAAAGCCTAGGAGGAATAGGGTTTTTAGATAACAAAAAATGCTTATCTTTGGGTTGGAAAAGTTCTTTTAAAAATAAATACAAAATATAATGTATAAGAAAAATATTAAAAGTTTATCCCATAATTATCATTGTCATCATTATAATTCTCCGTATTGTGCATGGCTAAATTCCTGCACTCTCTGAAAAATATTGGATAGTTTCAGCTAACTTTCGAATGACTTTTTCTCAGAAATGGTGAATCTTAGAAAAAAAAGGACAGTGACAATTTTGTACATAATTCACTGATCTACAATTTATATCTGATAAAATTTCCACCGTTTTGCACCCAATAAAAGCAAAAAAAACCTATTATGTGACCTTCGACCTTCAATAAATTTTTTGCACACACTGCATTGATGAGGTCTTTTCATTGTTTCATAAGAGTGGTATCCTTAACCTTCATGCAAATTTTCAGATCGTTGGTAATTTATGCAAAGGTAGCCCTATTGTTTGGGGTAATTTGACCGGGCTACCTATATTGAGAAGGAACAGCATTAGCATATCAACACTTTGCGTGCCATGGGCGTAATATTAAGTCCTATTAATCTTTCTGAAGAATGCCATGGACGTAATATTACGTCTTTCCATTTAATTGGCTTTGTATGCGTGAAGCCGTAATATTTCGCCCATACTTTTCCAGTTTACTGCTTAGTGGTTCTGCTATTTCAAAAATCAGCTGCTCAATGGAAAAAGAGTTTTTTAATGTCTTGATGACGAAAAGTCCTCTGTAGCTACCGGCATTCTTATCTCAGCCTACTTTGTGTGAAAATTCTTTCGAGGAAACAACCGTTCGTTGAGGGTGCAGTGGCCCTTTTTGTCATCCAGGATATTGAATGATTTTCTTGGAACAATGATTTTGTATGATTTCCATGGTTTAAATAGCTCACATTGAGCGTGATAAAAATATTATGCATTTTATGGCGGTACATCATTTGTTGCAACTTTTTTATATTTCAAAAACAGCAGGTTTTCAGTATTAAAATATATATATAAATGTAAGCAATAAATGTTACACAACTCATTCATAAAGAAGAGAAAAGTCCATTTGTATTGAAACACACATGTGATGATGCTAATGTTAAAAAAAATTTGCGAATTTAGTAAAAATGGCTAGTTTTTTCAGTATGGCTTTGAAGTTAGCGGCCGGCACTCAAAATTTTAAAACACCTCTTCAATGGTTAACCCATCAGTAGAAGACCATTAGGAAAGTCAAGATGCGTGGTAGAGATTTAAAAATAGTCTACAAACTGAAACACAAACATTTTATTTAAACTAAAAATAAAGTAATTTTGCATTTTAAATTTATAATTTAACAAAAATAACATGTTGTCATTCAAACTAGAAAGGATTGTAAATAAACCAATCTGCTTTGGCCAAAGGTCTCTGGTAATTTTCAGGAGATCATAGGCGTAACTATTTTCATCGTGATACTAACCGTTTTGCACCAAAAACGCAATAAAAAATTCTTTTTTGTGACCTACGACGTCAAATAAAATATTTTGCCCAAACGGGATCGATGAGAACTTTTCAGGATTTCATAAGAATGGTATTATTATTATGTTGTACAAGTTACAAGTTGGCTATTTGCCAGGTGGTAACATTTTATACAAAAGAAAAAGAAAAACAAAAATATTGCAAATGAGAAATACATTACCAAAATGAAACTAGATAGTGAACATTTAAAATGCAATGATATTAATTTTCCAATATAAATCTTTTACACCTCTTCTTGAAAATCTTTACGTTGCTAGGGTAGGGCTTAAACAGTTCTGCAAGGAGTCTATTCCATTCCGTAATCGTCCTGTTGAGGTACGAGAATTTCTTTACGTCAGTCCTTTGCGGCCGGCATTTCATCTTGAATTGGTGATCATGCCTACCAATATAGCTGGGGTATTCGATCTTCTTCCGAAGTTCCCCCCATGCCTTTTCCCCTTTCAATGTGCGGAAGAGTGCTCAAAGCCTATTTATTTTTCTTCTCCGTTCTAGTGTGTCCCATTAACGTCCCTCTAAATTTTCAGCTTTTTGGGGAATTCATGTAAGAGTACCCCTTATTTTTTGGGAAAATTTGACCGGGCTGTAAATAATTAAAATAAAAGATAAAATATCAGTTACTTCCTCAACACAATTTGTAATATCGTATTCTCGTCCATAATATTGCGTGCGTTCTTCCCTGCATTAAAATTCTTTGCATTCCGAGATATTCCCCTAGATATATTAGATATACTCCTAAATATCCTCGATGTAATTTTCAAATTCAGAGATATTTTAGGCATTCTCCTAAATATCCTAGACACACATATGCTGTATATTGAGTTCAGTGATATCCTAGACATACTACTAGATATTCTCCTATATACACTCGCTGTACTCTTCGGATCCCTAGATATTCCCCTAGATATTTTAGATATACTCCTAGTTATCCTTCATCCTCAGCTCCTAGGTATACTCTTAGATGGTCTAGATATCCACGAATGAGACTAATATAGCGGATGATTAAAGATATAATGCAGGGTTATATAGATACTAAATCATTAGCCTATAAAAGAAAGGAACGGAGGGATTTGTCAAGCTAATCTAATAATCGTTGACTGTTGATTACAATTGAAAATATTAACTATCTTTGGTAAACTCTTAGAAATCCTAGATACTCCGCTAGATATCCTAATTATCAATTTAACGACAAATGAAGAGGAACGGTGGTCTGACTAAAGGCTATCGTCGTAGGGAAAGATGGAATGATAGAACGACAGATATTCTCATAGATACCCTAGACATACGTAAGCTAGATATTGAACTCCTAGATAAGGTAGATATATTCTTAGATATCCTAGATTTACACCTAGATATAGAGGTTATTTCAAAAATATCATAGATATTCTCCTATATACATTCGATTTACTCTTCGAATTCCTAGATATTCCCCAAGATATTTTAGTCTAGGTCTAGATATCCATGGATAACATTCATATAGCGGGCGTTTAAGGATACAAAGCGGGATTATATATTTACTTAACGATTATGCTATCAGATAACAGGCCAACAAAAAAGATTTGTTTGAAAACTTTTTTTATTTAAAAAACTGATCTTTATGGTTTTTTATGTGCCGAATCCAAACCTGGCCTTAGTTTTTTTGTATCAACCATAGTTTCCAAGCAATATGTATTAAATATTTAGTCTAATACCCCTATACGGTATACAGGGAAATCAATAAACACTGTGTTACATCATAAAATTGTTTGTATTTACTGTCCACTACATCGTGATAAAATTGTTTGTATTTACTACAGCGTGATAATACAGGGTTCACTTGTCAACTGGAATTAGTCTACATTTTCTTTCCCTTTTTTCCTTGAAGCTTCTTGGGTAGCTTTTTCTGCGATGAATCGCTTGCTGAACTTCTCGGTGAAGTAACAACAGTAATCCCCCATTATCTTCGTTCATTAGACCTACTTTTTTAATTTTATTATTACCATAAAAAGCTGTTAAATTCAAAGAATATTTCTTGATTCCATAAATTTACGGTAAAATGTGAGTAAATGGTGGGTGATCCAACTTTAAAGCCATCATATTTGGAATCAGCAACTTAAAAAACATAAGAATAAGGTATTATCAGTAAAAAAGGTTTTTAATTCTTGGCCTGTGTAATGGGAGAGCTGGGTAAGATCAGTCTTATCATTGAAAACTATTGATGACTATTGAAAACATTAAGTCCAAATTGTATCTCACATACAACCTAACCTCTCCGCCCTCTCTGTCGCCGGCCCTGGAAGCGGGGGCCCTGTGTGACGGAGACAAATTGACGCCTTGAACGCCGAGATGATATAGACGCAATTTCATTTATTTTCTTTTCTTTTAACATTTCTTACATATTTGACCTTGTACATGCCACCTAATTTTTGGGGGTAAGGACGAAAGGTGCCATGGTAAATTTAAGAATTTTGTCGTAATTCATGCAGAAACACGATAGTAACCGGTTAGGATACGAACATGATAAACGGTTTTAGCTCTTACCTACTTGCGCTGTTTTTTGAGACATTAGTACTGGCATGGGAACATATCAGTTCCCCGAATTATTTATTTTATTGATAACCACTGATATTTGTCAAACCCAACGCGCGTTTTTGAAAGATTAAAGTGTTTGCAACCGCTGTAGATTATTAGCTTTCGATATTTTCAATATTTTATATTTTTTCATATTTTTGGAAAAATCCTTGCTTCTTTGTGAAAACGTGAAATCACATTTAATGTTCTCTTCATTCAGGTCCTGAGAACTCATAATTCAATTATTGTAAAACAATGCAAAATGACCTAATATACACCATTTCACCTCACAATGGTAATTACTTCAATACAAAAAAACAGAAAGTATGTATGGCGCAACTAATTGGACATACCTAGTCACCAGATCACTTTGCACAATGTTTACACTTCACGAGGGTGAGATAGACTGACAAAAACTAGTTTGGTGGGAGGGGGGAGTAGACTTGAATCTACTTACTAAGTAGCTAAGCGATGTTGCCATATCACCCTGGAAGTAAACAACAAATTTACCAGCCTGAGGATCTACCATCACCCCGCGTCAGTAGACAAGGGTTTTTCATTTGTGCCGGCTAATCTTCTATATTATTTCTACTGTATAGATACCTTTTCCTTAACTTATACGCAACCAAACTCTACAAATGAGGTACCAAAATGCACAGAATCTATCAGAGAACATGCGACGGCATATCTTACTTCCTAAATATTGCTATTGTTTCCTAAAAGTGTTTTTTTAAATAATAAAAAAAACGAAAAAAAAAACAAAAACGATAAATATTCCTGACGTTAACGGTGCACAAACTGATACATTTGTTCATTTGCAACAATATCTCGCATCCTTTAAATACCTTTTATCAAAATGCGCCTGATTCCACGTTCAAGTCTCCTGTTGATACGTAAGTATGAGTCATCATGTGCGTTTAACAGAGGATACTGTAATTACTTCCAATGCTGTGTTTAAAGAGGTCCTCTGACCTCAATTTGTACATGAACATTCCAGTTTAATTTGTACATAAGACCCTGCCTTTGTTCTACATTTTAAAATTAAAAACGCGCCTATCCCTCCGTGGACCTGCATTGAAAAGAGCGGGGGAAGCCCCCTGGTAGCGGGCGCAGCACACTCGTATAGTTAAAATTAGTATTTTTCATATGTTGTACACTTTAGGAATGTCTTTAAATATTTTTTCAGATGAACTATTGTTTTCCTCATTATATCCATTTTATTTTACATAATGTGATGTCTTCTGACATTAATCGCGGCTAGATCTGACAAAACATAGTTGCAATGCTCGTAAAAAAGTTGAATAAGACACTGTCCATACTAAAGTTGCACAATAATATTCTCGTTGATTCAAAACTACTACACCAAGCTCATGTTCGCATATAATCCACCAAATAAAGGGAAATTGAGCTTTTCGGCCCATAAGCAATACAACACAAGATAAACGCAAAATATCATAAAAAGGTTGTTGCTTGAGTGAGTCTTCTTTATTCCCCCACTTTTGGCAGTAGTTTCATTGGTAAGGGAGTTAGTTTGTTAAATTCAATAGCAGACGGATATGTTATGCAATAGGGTGGTTTCCTATTATTTTTTTATTGCCTAAATCGAAAGATTATTACTCCTGGAGTACGTATTTCACGCTTTTAGATTTTTACATGACGACGGCGATTAAATGAAAAGTGAAAATTTTAAAGAGCGCGAAAACGCTACGCGTAAGTATGAATGCTGTGAAATCTCTCCGTGTGGCGTATTTCTTGTTCCCACTGCCGCCCTGCGAGGTGACCTTGAGGTGAGTTGAGCGCTGATACGACGCAGGCTGCTAGCAGGTAGCAGAGTACCCTAATAGCTAGTTGCACTTGGCTTAAATAAGGATTATTAATACCTTATCAAGTTAAGAAAACTTTCCGACCTTAGCCAGTTTTAATAAGTGATTATTAAGAGATGTTTCCCTGAGCTCTGCGCCTCATGCATGCATTGGTAACGTCAGACGATGTATAACTCCTATCTTTTCGTATAGAAACTAGGTCCCTGTGACGTCACGTGGATTGGCATCGCATGGGCGCCAATCTGGCCCTTTTCAAATGAGGATAAAAATGGACCATTGCCTTCCGTCTCAACCGGTAGTTCTAAAACGAAATAATTTGTATATTATGAATACAGTAATGGTGGGTAACTAATCGCAATCAATGCCTTTCGTTTTATTTGATGAAGGAAACTACCCTATTGTTGTGAACTCAAAGGGTTGTGCTCCCGAGTTTGTATGGAGAAGGCTCGGCAGGCCGAGGGTTTGTTGATGATGGCTGGTTGTCTGGGGGTTGTTGATTTGGTTGGGGGATCGTTGGACCGGACGCCATAGCGGAGAGTGGTGGAGAGTGGTCTGGGCAATTTCAGTGGTCAGTTCTCCAGGGACTAACAAGGAGACGTCGCCAAAGTGATGTTGAGGATCATGATGCGGATGTTATTTTCTGAAACTATATAGGCAAGGTAGAAAAAGTGTCACGGCTTTCTTCCACATAGGCCCGGGTTCGAGAGATATTCGCATGTAAAGAATTCACGCACCATGACTTACCTTGAGTAAGCGCTCCCCTTTACATACTGCCGTGGCGGTATGATCTAGGGCGCTGGTCCTCTAACATGTAGTGGATGTCCCGGGTTTGAGTCCTAGTGTTGGCAATATTTTTTCTCTCTTCTAATTTTTGAAATCACTGTTACAATTTATCCTCATTCGAGTTATTTTGTTACTTTGCGATTTTTAAAATTTTCATTGCAATTTATAGATTTTAAATGAAACTCCGATTGTGTCCTCTAATTCGCGTGGCAAGGCACAATCCAAGAAATATTGCCGACACTGGGTGTCGAACCCGGGACACCGACTACAGGTTATAGGATTATCGCCCTAGATCACACCACCACGGCCATAGTCGAGAGGGAGTGCTTACTCAAGGGACGTCATGCTGCGCGAAATCTTTACATGCGAATATCTCTCGAACCCGGGCCTATGTGGAAGATATCCGTGACACTTTTTCTACCTTACCTATATAGTTTCAGTTAATAACATCCGCATGCAGATCCCGAACATCACTTTGGCGATGTCTCCTTGTAAGTGAGAAGGGGCCTGCAATGGAGGGATTGGCACGCAGGATTGTGGCCCAGTCTCAATGTTTGCTGCAAAAGTGGGGTGATGAGACCGTCCCTCATGTTCATTGTGACCGTCCCTCATGTTCATGTTCACGTTGTTCTATTTCAATAGAAAAAGAAGTTCAAGATCCACCACCAGGATCTTAACCTACCTCCGCAAACCTTCCATTCGAACCTTCAGTTGCTACGCAACCGAATAATAAAAAGAGTATAAAAAATCCCTTTTTTCTTTAATTTTTTTCGTGTGTGTGGGAAGAGAGCCTATCAACGCATGAGAAAAAAAAAAACTGACGCAATCTCAGACGCAAAAAAAACAAAGCTAAAATATATAGCAGGTTGTTCTTCTTAGAAAAAAAACAATGAAGGAATTGTATGAAATTCCATTCACTTATGACCAAAAAAATCTATGTAGCAGACGCCAAAAACGCCCAAAATATAGACAACATTTACACAAATAAAAAATTCCTCTGAAATACTAGAACTAAATTACATCGGATTATGAAAAACAAAACTTTTTCAAAACCTCAAAAACAAAATACAAATTATATACTACGTTGCTGTACTTAAAAAAGACCGTAAAAATTTGTATTAAATTCCATTGGCGTCTTAACCTACCTCAACAGACTATCCATTCATTCGAGGCATCGCAACTGATTAATTAAAAAGAGAAAAATATGCCATTTTTTAATTGGTGTGCGTGAGGAAGAGTATGAAAAAAACTATCTTTCACACAGCAAAACAACGCTTTATATATAAGCTACCTTGTTCTACTTAGAAAATAACCAATGCAGGAACTGTAACAAATTCCATCGGATTATGACTAAAAAGTCTATGCCTCAGACATCAAAGTACGTGCAAAATATAGACTACATTTACGGAATGAAAAAAATACCAATGAAATAGTAGCATCAAATTCCATCGGCTTATGACAAATAAACATATTTTTTAGTTACATAAACAAGGTGCAAATTATTGACTACATTGTTCTGCATAAGAGAAGATAATGAAAAACTTTACCAATTTTCTTCGGCGTACAAGAAAAAATTGTTTCTAAGTTATAAAAAAACCGCTCAAAATGTAGACTACGTAAACTACATCAATATATAAGAAGTCCACACTACGCCATCAATCGAATAAAATAAAAAAAGACTGATAAAGTCCCCTTTATCATTCATTTACTTTCGTGTGTGAGGGAAGAGAGTTTATCGACCTACAACAAAAACAAATCTATCACACAGCAAAACAACACTCGAAATACATACCACGTTGTTCGTGTTAGAAAAAAACCATAAAGGAACTGTATCAAATACCATTAGCTTATGACTAAAAAAAAATCTGTCGCAGACACCAAAAAACGCATACGCACGTTGTTCTAATTAGAAAAAAGCAATGAAGGAACTGTATCAAATACCATTGGTAGCTTATGACTAAAAAAATCTGTCTCAGACACCAAAATACGCACAAAAAAGAGACCACATTTACACAATTAAAAAATGACTCCGAAATAATACAATCAAATTTCATCGGATTATGACAAATAAACCTATCTCATACAAAATACAAATTATAAACTACATTGTTGTACTTAAAAAATCTCATTAAAATCTGTATTAAATTCCATCGGCGTCCAACAGTAAAAAATTTTCTGAGTTACGAAAATAACGCCTAAAATAAAGATTACGTTGTCTACTTCAGTAAAAAAAGAATCCCGCGCCCCGCAACCGAGATGTTAGAAAAACAAAACAATGAGGGAATTGTATCAAATTCCATCAACTAATGAATTAAAAAATCTAAGTCTCAGACACCAAAACACGAACAAAACCGAGACCATATTAACACAATTAAAAAATGCCTCCGAAAAAATACGATCAAATTCCATCGGATTATGACAAATCTATCTCATACAAAATACAAATAATAAACTACATTGTTGTACTTCAAACAGCCCGTTAATGTACTGTATTAAATTTCAGCTGCGTCCAACAATAACCTTTTTCTGAGCTACAAAAATAACGCCCAAAATAAAGAATAAGTTGTTCTACATTTATAAAAAAAAAGAAACCCGCGCCCCTTCGACCAAGATCTTGGAAAAAACCAATGAAGGAACTCAATACAATTCTATCGGCTTGTGGCTAAAAGTTTATGCCTCAGACATAAAAAAACTCGCAATATATAGACTAAATTCATGCGATTAAAAATACCCATTAAAAATTAGTATCAAATTCCAAAACAACGTAAAAATTATAGACTATATTGTTCTGCATAAAAATATAATAAAAAACTGTATCGAAATCCATGGACCACAAAAAATACTTGATTCTAAAGCCTTGGTTACACGGTACACTTACACGTACAAGTTAATGCACGTTGGAGTGAACGATTTTGGTGGACCGGAACGGAACATGCACGAATGCATGAACCAAATTAGAACAGGTTCCATTTTCTGTGCATGGATTCGCACAAGTTGGGTGGTTAGACGGTGCATTTTGACGTTTATTCTGGCGTTCATACCTTTAGACATTAACCCTTACGTGTTAATGTATCGCGTAAACAGGCCTTCAAGCAACGAAAATAACGCCCAAAATATAGACTACGTTGTTCTACTTCAATAAAAAAAGAAAGCCGCTCCCCGCCACCAAGATCCTGGAAAAAACAATGAAGGAACTGTATCAAATTCTATCTAAAAAAATCTATGCTTCAGACATCAAACAATCGCACAATATATAGTCTATAAAAATAGTTTATAGAAAAACCAATGAAGGAACTCAATATAATTCTTTCGGCTTGTGACTAAAACATCCATGCCTCAGATATAAAAAAATCGCAAAATATATAGACTAAAGTTATGCGAATAAAATTCCCATGAAAACTTAGCATCAAATAAAAAAAAACGTACAAATTATATTGTACTGCATAAAAAAAGATCGTAAAGACTGTATCGAATTCCATCGGCCCCAAAGTTCATACTTGTTTCGAAGCAACGAAAATAACGCCCAAAAAATAATACGTTGTTCTTCTACTACATAAAAAATAAACCCGCGCACCACCACCAAGACATTGAAAAAACTATGAAGCATATGAATAAAATTCTATCGGCTTCTTACTATAAATCCATCTCACGCACGATCTATAGTCTAAATTTATGTGGTTAAAAATGTCCATGAAAACTTGGTATCAAATTAAAAACAACGTTCAACTTCTAGACTATATTGTTATGCATAAAAAAAATATCGTAAAAAACTGTATCGAATTCCATCGGCCCCAATGTTCTTACTTGTTTCTAAGCCAAGGAAATAGCGCCTAAAATAAAGAATACGTTGTTCTTGTGATACATAAAAAATAAACTCTCTCCCAACCACCAAGATCTTGGAATAAACTAATTAAGGAACTGAATAAATTTCTATCGGCTAGTGACTAAAAAATCTATGCCTCAGACATCATAAAACGCACAGTATATAGATAAAATTAATGCGATTAGAATGCCCATGAACTTAGTATCAAATTTCAAAACAACGTACAATCATAGGCTATACTGTTCTGCATAAAAAAAACCACATACACATAGGCCATCGCATAGGCCACAAACAAAATACTTGATTCTAAAGCCTTGATTACACGGTACACTAACACGCACATGTTAATGCACGTTGGAATGAACGATTTTGGTGAACCATAACGGAACTGTACGAATGTATGAACCAAATTAGAACAGATTACATTTTCTGTGCACGCATTCGCACAAGTTGGGTGGTTACACGGTACATTTTGGCGTTCATTCTCGCATTCATACATTTAGACACTAACCCGTACGTGTTAATGTATCGTGTAACCAAGCCAGCCAAGCAACGACAATAATGCCGAAAGAATAGACTACGTTGTTCCACTTCAATAGAAAATGAACCCGCGCCCTGCCGCCAGAAGATGTTCGAAAAAACCAATGAAGGAACAGAATAAAATTCTATCGCCTCGAAACTAAAAAAAATCTATGCCTTAGACGCCAAAAAAGCGAAAAATGTATAGACTATATTTAAGCGAATAAAAATGCCCATGAAAAATTATTGTCAAGTTCCGAAACAATGTACAAATTATAAACTACATTTTTCTGCATATAAAAAATATCGTAAAAAAACTGTATCGAATTCCATCGGACACAAAGTTGTTACTCGATTCTATGCACCGTAAATAGCACCCAAAATATAGACCACGTTATTCTACTCCAATAAAAAAAGTATACGGCGCTCCGCCACCAAGATCTTAACCTACCTCTACCGAATTTCCATTGGGGCATTCAGTACCTACGTAACCGAATAATAAAAAAAAGAAAGTGATAAAAAAAATCTCCCTTTTTTCATTCATTTTTTTATCGTGTGTGGGGAAGAGAGTCCTTTCGCTGCCTGGCTTTTTTTTAAAGGACTCTCCAGCACATTAAAGCACACGAAATCTCACACACACTCATTCACTCACACACACACCACCGTGGTTCAACACATTCAACATCCTGTTCTCGCTTTCAAAGCGAGGCGTAGGGTGGATGATACTCGCTCCTCCTCCCTCCCCCCGCCCCTCCCTGCCACACGGCGTTCATGGCGTCAATTTGTCCTCGTCACACAAGGGCCCCCGCTTCCAGGGCCGGCAACAGAGAGGGCGGGGGAGTGAGGTGTTGAAGCGAAGGGGAAAACGCAAGCAATATTACGAATACGATCTTACGAAGAGTGTTCAGGAAGTAACAGTAATACGGTGTTTTTTTCTATTTCTTTATATAGCCTAAATCGAAAGATTATTACCCCTTGAGTACGTATTTCACGCTTTTAGATTTTTAAGTAACGATATCTAATTTTCGCAATCAAATGGATAGTGAAATTTTTCAAGCGCGCGAAAACACGACGGCTAAGTATGAATTCTGTGAAAAGCCCTTGTGACGTCATTTTAGTTCCGGCTGCCGCTGTGTGAGGCCACCTTGGTGCCAGGCTGTAAGCGCCGATACGATGAGGTAGCAGAGAACCCTTCTAGCAGGTAGCGCTTGGCTTAAATAATGATTATATTAATACCTTATCAAATGAAGAAAACTTTCCGACCTTAGCCAGTATTAATAGGTGATTATTAAGACATGTTTCCCTGAGCTCTGTACCTAATGCATGCTTTGGCAATCTCAGACGATGTAAAACTCCTATCTACTCGTATTGAAACTAGGTCCCTTTGACGTCACGTGGAGTGGCATCGCATTTCCGCCACTCTGGCCTTTTTCAAATGAGGTTGAAATTGACCATTAACATTCGTCTAAACTAGGGATATTTAAAACCAAATAATTAGTGTACATATTATGAATACACTAATGATCGGTAACGAATCGCAATCAACGCCTTTCGTTTCCTTTGATGAAGGAAACTACCCTATTATGGGTTATAATATGTTTAAATTGACTCTTACGAGGGGATAGATATAAGAGGAAAATTATTAGCCTCAACCTCACCGGAATAAAGGCATCTTTTGTTTATAATAGTATTCCTTCTCCTTCTTTCATTATTCTCTTCTATAATCGACTACACTCAACTCTGATAGAGGTGGATGAATTCTGTTATTTGGGAATCAGGATCACCAGCGACGGGAGAAGCAAGAAAGAAATTATCAGCAGAATAGCCCAGGGGAAGAGAGCATTCCACCAAAAGAGAGACCAGCTTACAGCGGGAAACTTAAGTATGAAAGTAAGGAGACAATTTATAAGAACCTAGATTTTGAGTATGCTCCAATATGGATGCAAGGGATGGACTATGACAGCAGCGGAGAAAGCACGGAGCACCGAGTTAGTAATGAGAAAGTCTGGAGATGAGTAGGAGAGAAGACAAGCCTCCTGATAACCTTAATATAATAATAATAATAATATAATATAACTTTATTCCATTTACATTCAGATATATTTCATCAGAAAACACTTTATTAATTGTGGAATATATATGTACCACTTATTGACTAGTTTTGGGGCTACCATGGTACACTTTTTGAACAGGTCTGGTGCAAACATACATGAAAAGTTAATTTATTTCTTTGTATTCAGTTCTCTTACGGATTATATTCTGCTGTGATATTTCACAAATTTACACATCAATAATATTCTCGTTAATTTGAAACTACCATACCACGCTGATGTTCACATATAATTCACTAAGAAAAGGGAAATTTATCTCTTCGGCCCATAAGCAATACGACACAAGATATAGGCAATATGTAGACTACATTGCTCCAATTCAATAATGAAAGAAGTTCGCGCTCCACCAACAGGATCTTAACCTACCTCTACCGACATTCCAATCAAGTATTCGAGGCTTCGCAACTGAATTATTAAAAATAATGAGAAAAAAATCCAATTTTTTTATTCGTATGCGTGACGAACAGTATGAAAACAACCTACACCTCACACACCAAAACAATTCTCCATGTATAAGCTACGTCCTTAGAATATTCTTATAAAATAACCAATGAAGGAACTATATCAAATTCCATCGGATTATGACTAAAAAGTCTATGCCTCAGACACCAAATACGTGAAAAATATAGATTAGATTTATTGATATAAAAAGTACCCATGAAATTATTGTATCAAATTCCATCGGCTTATGACAAATAAACATATTTTTCAGGCACAAAAACAACATAAAAATTATGAAGTACATTGTTCTAAATAAAAAATTATAAAAAACTGTATCAAATTCCATCGGATTATGAATAAAAAGTCTATGCCTCAGACACCAAAGTAAGTGCAAATCGCAGACTATGTTCTCTGCTTCAATAAAAAAGGAGTAGGTTGAGCGATCGACAGAAAAATAGATTCCAATTTACCCTCATATGGATTTGCAAATTTAGTTACGTCGTTGGATAACGTGAAAAATATTATTACATAATCGTAGAAACAAGGTTAATGTATACCGCTATATTCGTCTTATTATTGCAGTAAATTTTATAATTTATTTAATTTGGTGGCTATAAAGTGGTAATATGTGTGTTACTGTACAATTTAACACTTGCCGGCTGCTAAATTTAAAGCCCCCCTGAAAAATCCAGCCATTTTTACTAAATTCGCAATTTTATTTAAAACAATGGCATCAAAAATATATTTATATCGATGTGTATTTCCATAAAAATGGACTTTGCTCTTCTTTGTGAATGAGTTGAATAACATTAATTGCTAATTTTTAAATACATAATTTAGCAATGAAAACCTACTGTTTTTTTAAATAAAAAAGTCGCAACAAACGATGTACCGCCATAAAATGCACAATATTTTTATTACGCTCAATTTTAATTATTTGAACCATGGAAATCATACAAAAGCATTGTTCCAAGCGAAGCATTACAAATCCTGGATGACAAAAAGGGTCACTGCACCCTCAACGAATGGTTCTTTCCGCAAAAGAATTTTCACACCAAGTGGCCTAAGATAAGGATGCCGGTAGTTACAGAGGACTTTTCGTCCTCAATACACTAAGTGAACTCTTTTTCCATCGAGCAGTTGATTTTTGAAAAAACAGAACCCCTAAGCAGTGAATTGAAAAAGTACCACGGGCGAAATATTACGGCTTCACGCATACAAAGACAATTAAATGGAAAGACGTAATTTTACGTCCATGGCAACCTTTAGGCAGATTAACAGGACGTAATATTGCGTCCATCGCACGCAAAGCGTTAAATAATATTTCGATTCAGGCATTAAACAAATGATAGTAAACCACCCTATTTGTGCGATAAAAAATACGCTTTACTTAGGATCTTCTCGAAAGCGCGCTGCCCTCTTTACATCACAGCATCCGTTTCATCCTCGCATTTTCCCTTCCTTCTCTTTCGCTGCATCCAAAATCCTCCCCGTCCTAAACCTCCCCCCCGCTTCCAGGCCTCGAGCATGACGAGTACAAATTGATACGGCCCTCTCTCCCACTCGCTTCCCTAACCCCCGGTCTCGCCTCGGCGTATTCGGGGGAAGCCCTTTCAGATCCACCGGCGAGGGGAATTGTTGTGTCTGGATCGTTATGTAAACCAGGTGAAGGTCACCAGGGTCGTTTGTGTGTCGGACAGTGACCTTTCCAGACTGTTTTCATCGTCCTCCACAGAACATGTTTCCCCGAAAAATCATTTCTTATGATTTAAAAAAGGGTCCTTGAAAATTTCAGCAGTAGTTTAAGTGTGATATGAGTTTTTTAAACGTATTGCCATTAAAATGTATCTGTTCATTAGAAATACGAGTGTAGAATGCCAGTTTAGGTCATTAACAAGTCATTATTTGCTACAGTTTTACAATAAAATGGATATCGTCTTCAGGAATGCATCGAAATGATCATACATGCATAAAAAAACTTAACTATCACGCCTAATTTTAACAAAAGTGATTAAAAGTTAAGGGAGGTAATATAGAATTTAACCCT
This sequence comes from Ischnura elegans, assembly GCF_921293095.1. Lineage (NCBI taxonomy): Eukaryota > Metazoa > Arthropoda > Insecta > Odonata > Coenagrionidae > Ischnura > Ischnura elegans. Next base: position 2,554,986 of record NW_025791658.1, on the reverse strand, counting down.
AACATAACCTAACAATATGTTGTATTGGTAGGTTATTATTTCTACTTCATATTTGGAGGAATTTTAGAATCGTATAAGTGGAATTAATATAATTATAGAACATAAAAAGCCTTTAGAATCTATCATTTGCATAAAAATCAAGAGACATCTATGAGTTAAGATGCAAAACAAGAAAATGGCACTCAATAGGTTGTATCATAACAGATCAGAAAATTAATTGGTTTGGAAATTATTGTCTCTGGGTCGTTATGTAAACCAGGTGAAGGTCACCAGGGTCGTTTGTGTGTCGGACAGTGACCTTTCCAGACTGCTTACATCGTCTTCGACAGAACATTTGTCCCCAAAGAATCATTTCTTATGGTTTAAAAAAGTTTCCTTGGAAATTTCAGATGTTCTTTCTGGGTGATTTGAGTTTTTTAAAAGTGTTGTTTCCTAGTATTATTCTTTCTATACATTCCTGATGATGGAATTCATTTTATTCTGAAACAGTGACAAATATTGACTTCTTAATCACCCAAATGACAATCTACACTCGTATTTTTAATGGTTAGATAAATTGTAAAGGTAATATGTATGACTATCATGCCTAATTTAACAAAAGTAATGCAACCTTATGAGGGATACTTTCGGTTTTAACTTATTTTAGACTTAACCTTAGAATTTGTTGAATAGGTAGATCATTACTGCTACTTATGTTTGGATAAATTTTCTTCATCCTATAAGTGGACTTAATATAACTAGAGAACTTAAAAAGCCATTAGAATCTCTCATTTGAATAAAAAACAAAAGACCTCGATGAGTAAACATGCAAAACAAGAAAACGACACTCAATTGTTTACATGATAACAGAGGAGCTATAAGTTGGTTGGGGAATTCTAGTCTTTGGGTCGTCACGGAAACCAGTTGAAGGTCACCCGGGTCGTTTGTTTGTCGGACAGTGACCTTTTTAGACTGCTTACATCGTCCTCCACAGACCATTTGTCTCCAAGAATACATTTCCTACGATTTAAGAAAGTTTTCTTGAAAATTTCGGCAGTTTTATATGAGTGATGTGATTTTTTAAATCATCATCACTTATCCATCTATTCATTAAAAATATGGGCGTCGAATGTCAATTTTGATGATTCATAAGTCATTATTTACTACAGTTTTACAATAAATTAGATCCCTTCTTCAGGAATGCATCAAAATAATCATGTAAGGATAAAAAACTTAACTATCATGCCAAATTTTAACAAAAGTGATCCAATGCTAAGGGAGATAATTTAGAATTTAACCTTCACTTAACATTACAATACGCTGTATGGGTAGATAATTATTTCTACTTCATATTTGGAAGAATTTTCCAATCATATAAGTGGAATTAATGTAATTTTGGAAAATTAAGCCATTAGAATCTATCATTTGCATAAAAAACAAGAGAACTCTATGAGTAAACATGCAAAACAAGAAAATGACATTCAATTGTTTTTATGACAACAGATTAGACATAAATTGGATGGGAACATGTTGTCTTTGGTGGTTATGGAAACCATCTGAAGGTCACCGGGACGTTTGTGTGTCGGACACCGACCTTCTCAGACAGTTAACATCGCCCTCCACAGAACGTTTGTCCCCAAAAATACATTTCCTACCGTTTTAGAAAGTTTCCTTGAAAATTTCAGCAGTATTTTATGTGTGATGTGTGTTTTTCTTAAAGTTTTGTATCCTAATGTGATTCTTCCTTCGTATTCCTGATGATAGAATTAATTTTATTCCAAAACTATGGCAAATAATGACTTTTTAATCACCCAAACCCATGTATCACTCGTATTTTTGATGATTTTTGATCTCGTAGATGGATTGCAATGCCAAAACGTTTAACTATCATGCCTAATTTGAAAAAAATCAACACAACGTTCAGAGGGAAAATTAGGATTTCAACCTTTAACTTAACCGTTGAATTTGTTGTATGGATACATTATAATTGCTACTTTATATTTAGTTCAATTCTTTGATTCGTTTTTTACTGCGTACAATGCGTTTCGGCTCACTGAGCCATTATCTGGTAAAAGAACCGGAATCTTGTGCTAGATGATGGCTCAGTGAGCCGAAACTCGTTGTACGCAGTAAATATTTTGTGGAAAAGTGCTACAATCTTTTGTTTATTAAAAAACGAATTTATGTTGTAATTTTGAATGATAACCCTTAGAACTTGCTTGGAATTATCTCTGTAAATAGACTCATCATTTATGCCTCCAAAGTACGTGAGACGAATATGATTATAGAAAATTAGAACGAATATTAGCATCATGTCTTTGGAAACAACAAGAGGCGATCTCTATGATTCAAGATGTACACCATGAAAACGAAATTCAAATGTTTCCATGACAGCAGAGCAGTTGTTTGGATTAAATAAGGAATTGGTGTGTCTGGACTGTTATGGAAACGAAGTTAAGGTCACCGGGTGTCTGTTGTGTGTCGGCCAGTGACCTTTTCAGATTGTTTATTAATCTTCCTTCGGACTTTATTATTATTATCATTATTATTATACTTTTCCACTTCTATTCTTGACCTTGTTTAATAACTTTTTATGATATTTATTGGAGTTTCGGTCAATAAAAACCAAGTTATAGCCATTTCGATTTATTTAAAATCATCCTCAGGGCTATGAAAGAGAAAACATGAACAATATAAAATACAAAGATGACAACGATATACAATATTTTTACATAAAAATGTTACGATCACGTTTTTTATACAGTAATATAACTTAAAGTATACACATACATATAAAAGAACAGAATAGAATACACAAAAATATTTGACATACCTCTTAACTTAGTACATATTTATTGATGTTGTGTTACTAAGGTATTGCCACAATACTGAAGTAAAATTTATTTTTATTTAATCAATCAAAATTAATGGTAACTAGGTGTGGCAATACCTTAGTAACACAACATCAATAAATATGTACAAAGTTAAGAGGCATGCCAAAATTTTTTATGTATTCTATTCTGTTCTTTTATATATATGTGTATACTTTAAATTATATTACTGTATAAAAAACGCGATCGTAACATTTTTATGTAAAAATATTGTATATCGTTGTCATCTTTGTATTTTATATTGTTCATGTTTTCTCTTTCATAGCCCTGAGGATGATTTTAAATAAATCGAAACTTTGGCTATAACTTGGGTTACATTGACCTAAACTCCAAGAAATATCATAAAAAATCATTATAATTATTATTACACATTGCTGCAAGTAGCCTATTGCCTGGTGGCAGCATTAGATGTATACACATGAAAAACAAGTTCTAAGCCAAAGTTTAACTCTAATACAAAGGTTAGAAACAGGAAAGACACCCATGGTAAAAAATAATACTACATTAATTTTAATCTAATACTACTAAGAAGTGATCCAATGAACCAATTTCAAACAATCCATTAACACTTTGCTTGCCATGGACGTAATATTACGTCCTGCTAATCCTTCTGCGGATTGCCATGGACGTAATATTACGTCAATCTATTTTATTGGCTTTGTTTGCGTGAAGCTGTAATATTTCGCCCGTGGTAGATTTCAAGTTTACTGCTTAGTGGTTCTGTTATTTCAAAAATCAACTGATCGATTAAAAAAGAGTTCTTTTCATGTCTTGAGGACGTAAAGTCCTCTGTAGCTACCGGCACCCTTATCTCAGCCTACTTTGTGTGAAAATTCTTCGGAGGAAAGAACCGTTCGTTGAGGGTGCAGTGACCCTTTTGTCATCCAGGGTTTGAATGATTTGCTCGGAACAATGCTGTTGTATGATTTCAATGGTTTCAATGGTGCAAATTGAGCGTAGTAAAAATATTATGCATTTTATGGCGGTACATCATTTGTTGCAAATTTCTTAGAATTTTTAAAACAGCAGGTTTTCAATATTAAAATATATGTATTTTAAAGTCGGCAATAGATAACTGTTATTTAACTCGTTCATAAAGAAGAGCAAAGTCCATTTTTATTGAAATACACATCGATATAAATATATTTTTGATGGTAATGTTTTAAAAAAAATTGCGAATTGAGTAAAGATGACTGGATTTTTCAGTAGGGCTTCAAAATAAGCGGTCGGCACTCAGAGTGTTAAACAAATTAATTCTAATAGATAGCAACTAACAAATGAATATTGACCCAAATAACTCAATTTCACTCTCTCTTTTTTAAACCACTTTGTAATTAACCAATAAGTGATGAGCACTTCTTCCTAAACATTTTCGCATTTGCAGGGAAGATCTTTAAAAAAACTTCAGGTCGGTCGTTCCACTGCTTTATTCCCCTATGTAGGAAAGATTTTTTTCAAATGTCTGTTTTCTGTTTTTTTTAACTCACAGATGCACAAAAGACACAAATGCACTATGCACTATGTGATAGTGCCGTAGCCAGGAATTTTGTTCCGGGGGTACAAGACCAGGGGAGGGAAAGTTTTGAAAAACAGGGTAAGAAGTAGAGTATTTTAACTAATTTTAATGCTATTCATAATCGAAATATCTTAATTTGTCAAAGAAATATTTTGTAAATAGGGTAGTTTCCTTCATCAAAGAAAACGAAAGGCATTGATTGCGATGCGTTAGCCACCATTACTGTATTCATAATATACAAATTATTTGGTTTTACAAATCCCAGTTTAGACGAATGGCAATGGTCAATTTTATCCTCATTTGAAAAAGGACAGATTGACGCCCATGCGATGCCACTCCACGTGACGTCACAGGGACCTAGTTTCTATACGAGTAGATAGGAGTTTTATATCGTCTGAGATTACCAATGCATGCATGAGGCACAGGGCTCAGGGAAACATGTATTAATAATCACCTATTAAAACTGGTTAAGGTCGGAAAGTTTTCTTCGTTTGATAAGGTTTTAAAAATCCTTATTTAAGCCAAGCGCTACCAGCTAGCATGGTACTCTGCTACCTGCTAGCATCCTGCGTCGTATCAGCGCTCATATCCTCGCACAAAGGTCACCTCACTTGCGGCAGCGGGTACCAGAACGACGTCACACGGATTTTTTCCTGGCATTCATACTTACCCGTCGCGTTTTCGCGCGCTTGAAAATTTTCACTATTCATTCAATCGCGAAAAATAGATATCGTCATTTTAAAATCTAAATGCGTGAAATACGTACTCCAGGAGTAATAATCTGTCGATTTAGGCAATAAATAAATAAAAGGAAACCACCCTATTGATGATTTTTCAACATTTATTTCCTTTTAAGAAGGAAAATAATCATAATTTTATATTTCGGGGGGGGTGTCCTGTACCCCTGGACCCACCTCCTGACTACGCCAATGCTATGTGACTATGAATCATAGAAGTCGCTTTTAATGGCTCCCAAAGACATTATACCGATGTTTGTCGTAAATTTCTATAATTATATTCATTCCACATACCCTAGAGGCATGAATTATTTACCCATTTACAAAAATGAAAAGACGCATATGCACTTTGTGGTATGGTTCAAAAAAGTATCCCTGCAATTGTGAAAAATAGCTGGATGTGCAGTTACCAAAATGGATTGCGTAGCGTCTAAAAGTACAGTGTGTCCCAAAAAGAATGACCCGATTTTAAATAAGATTATTTATTAGGAGTAAGGGCTTAACATCAACAAGTTTTTTCTCTAAGATTTACCTAGTAGAAGGAGTAATAACATTTCGATAGAGCCAATAAAAAAGTTATAGGAAAAACCACCCAATTTGGGGATCTGGTATCACGACAGTGCTAACGTCCGCTAAAAAACCGCGCCCATATTTAAGGGTTAGGAGCCGTATGTTGTGCAATTTAGGGTGGTCCTTATTTTTCGAATTTCTTTCGGGACACCCCCTCATTTTATGCCAATTGGCGTGAAAACATATCCTGTAAAATATTATTGCATTTGGATAACGGAAAAACGTGCCGCATCGCACTCAAAGTTGAGAAATTTCGGTATTTTCGGATGTTTTTCGGATATCAATGGCGACAAGAAGGCGCTGCTATTTTTCAACGGATTTTCTATGGTAACTAACGATACATTGGACATTTGGCATGCTGCTCCTATAATATTTTCCAATTTTGACCAGTGGTTCCCGAGATACAGCCCCAAGAAAGAGCGCGCCCCACCCTAAGTAGACACTTTGGGTGGCACGCGAGTTGCATACGCTCCGCATTTGTTCATCATTCTCAATCATCGTAAAACCATAAAATTCTTTAGATAAATTTTAAAATTCGTCAATATAACCACGAATGCTATATTTATCAGTTTTTATTGCAAAAACGGGCTATTATTTGGACTTAGTGATTTGTTCTCCATAGGTTTTGAAATATTTTAAACAGAGGAACATTAGTGTCCCTCGATTATCCCCGTAATCCAATTGCAATAAAATTTTACAGGACATGTTTTCACACCTATTGGCATAAAATGAGGGGGTGTCCCGAAAGAAATTCGAAAAATAAGGACCACCCTATAATGTGCATGTTTTGAAATTCACGTGTACCACATGGCATCCGCTCAGCACGAGGACATCTCTATCGTAACTATTTGCGGGTGCTACGACATATATAGATCTATTCGAATCGCACTCCTAAAAGGCACATTTCAGTTCGAAATCAATCCACTGGGGCATTCTAATCGGCTGCATTTGACGGTCTTTCCATGGGCCCTAAAAGGATGACATTTAGCGGTCAAACGGCGCCTAACGCACCGTTCCGGCGGCCATTGTCGCCGGGATAGCGCGTCACGCGCCCGGTCACGTGATCGGATCGAAGTTTGAATGACTGACAGGCCTTTTATGACCGATGAAAATTTTTCTCCTTACGTATGAGTGACAGGTGTGAGCCAATACACTGAGAAAGGTGTGTACACGGCTGAGGGGAACTATTATAATCTCCTCCAATCCGTGGCTAGGACAACTGGTTCGTGCGTAAGATTGGCTACAGGCATGACATCTGTTGATGGATGGAACACTTTCGAAATGTACGGGGTGTTTTCAGAAAGTAAGTTCCGTTTTGAAATAAAATGAAGAACAAGTATGGATATTAAAAAGAAATGCAAGGCGCACAACTTTGTCAATCACACACTCTTTTTTCAACGTACATCCCGCGATTATCCAGTTGCATCACTTAACTCGTAAATATTGCGTACACGATCGCCGTTTGCGTTTATTGAGAAGTATAATAATACACGGTACCATGGGCTTACCCAGCGAGGGGCAGGGGGGCAGCTGCCCCCCCTGCAGAAGCAAAAATTGCAAAATTCTTTTTAAAAATCAGTACTGAACTGAAAAAATATTATTCAACAAATTTTATTTAAACACACGAAAAATGAATAATATAACTTAATTAGTATAAGATATGTTAATAAAATAAACTATTTTTACTAGGAAATAATCTCACATACTATTGTCACAACTTGGCTTGCCCCCCACCCTAGGTATAATCCTGGGTACGCCCTTGCTCGGTACTATTCGTGAAATGTTGGCTCAAATCTTTGTTACGGATAAACCAGAGATCCGGATAATTGAAGTCCGGATAAACGAGGTTCCAAAGCATCATTTATAATAAAAATGTAATAACACAAGAAATTTAAAAATGGTCGTTGTGACCAAGTGTTCCTTGTAAGTAAATGACCTCCTGATGAACTTTGTCAGTAAAGCAAGCCTATTAATGGCAAAACGCAATTGAAAGCCTCAGGTAACGAAATACAATAGATTCCGGTTAATTGGGACATATAGGGACCTGTGCACTTTGCCTCAATTAAGCGGCTGCCCAATTAGGCAAACTCTCTTGTGTATGGGCAAAAAATAACTTTTAAATTGTAAAAAGAAGACTAATGAATGTTTATAATGCAATCCATGTTTATTAAACTATTAATTTGATTAATAAATCAGCGAGTTTAGTTAATTTATTGTCATTTTGAAGAATTATATTAATTGATTTAAAAATATTGTTCACAGCCTCGGGGGACGCTGAATGAATGTCCTATTAAAGAAAAGTCCTATCATCTTGCGAATAACGGAGTATAACAACAAGAGCTTTCAAAATAGGGCAAGAATAGGACCATTTAAGAAAAATAAGAGTAAACCAAAGGAGGAAAAAAAATATTATTCTGAAAACAAAAAATGTTTACTTTGTCGCGAGTATAGTCTATGTCGCCGACTCATGGCCCAATAAAGCGGCATGCCGTACCAAATAAGCGGAGAATACTCTGGGATATTCCTCTATTGGGTTCTGTTCTTCAAGATCTGCCCCAATTATGCGGCTGTCCCAAGTAATCGGTGGACCCATTAAACGGAATCCACTGTATGTAAGTTTATTTTCAATAGGTCGCTCTCTCGGTTGTCAATGTTATAAAGTCTCACGACAGCACCTCCTGTCGGCAGATTTCTGAACTGACTGTCCTCGACCGCTCTGTAACCGAAACAACTCGACTCGACGTTTTGAGTAGTTTAGACGATAATTAACGGTCAATTTTAACCTCATTTGAAAAAGGCCAGGTCGGCGGCCATGCGATGCCACACCACGTGACGTCACAATAGCTATACGAGTAGATAGGAGTTTTACATCGTCTGAGATTACCAATTCATGCATGAGGCACATAGCTCAGGGAAACATCTCTTAATAATACCCTTTTATAATTGCCTATGGTCGGAAAGTTTCTTTCGATTGATAGGGGATTAATAATCCATATTTCAGCCAAGCGCTACCTGATAGTAGGGTACTCTACGCTACCGCCATGCTTTGCAGTAAGCAGCCTGCATGGTAGCGGCGTTCATAGCCTCGCACCCAGGTGGCCTCACATAGCTGCAGCCAGACGTCACACGGGCTTTTCCCAGCAATCACACTTAGCCGTCGCGTTTTTGCGCCATTGAAAATTTTTCACTTTCCTTTCATTCGCGAAAAATAGATATCGTCATTGAAAATTATAAAAGCGTGAAATACGTACTCCAGGTGTAATAATCTTTCGATTTAGGCAGTAAAAAAATAGGAAACCACAGATTTTTGCTAGATAATTAAGCGATGGATTCAAAGACGGAAAAATGCGGGTCTCTTTAACTTTCAAAACCTATCGCAACCGACAATAATAAAAAGATACACCAAGGATCCCATTACGCAGCGTTTTTTTAACGTCAAGGGGAGTTGGTTGGGGTGTATGGGGGGATAAGGCCTTTTAGATAGACGTTGACGCAGACAAATCGAGTTTTCATGCATTGGGGGAACTAAGGGAGGTGGCTTTATAATCTGTTGGACGTCCCTCTCTGTAGAGAAGATCATTTGTACACCATAATAGCTCACTGAAAGGAAACATAAGGGATATAAGAGTTCGGTTGGCTAACAGCGAGGCCCTGGGTTCGTTTCCCCGTGAGAAAAATGATCCTGAAGAACTTGGGATTCGTTAAGCGCATTGCGGGGAGATTTTTGTATGAGAAAGTAAAAGAAGGGTGATTTTTCTCCCTCACTTAAATGAACCATAAGGGATATAAGAGTTCGGTTGGCTAACAGCAAGGCCCTGGGTTCATTTCCCCGTGAGAAAAATAGTCCTGAAGGAATTAGGATTAGAAAAGCATATTGTGGGAAGATTTTTGCATGAGAAAGTAAAAGAAAGGTGCTATTTCGCACTCAATGAAAGGAATAATAAGGGGTGTAAGAGTTTGGTTGGCTACCAGGGGTCCTGGGTTTGTTTCTCTGTCAGAAAAATAATCCTGAAGAAGTTGAGATTCGTTAAGCGTATTGTGGGAAGATTTTCGGATGAGAAAGTAAAAGAAAGGTGCTATTTCGCACTCACTGAAATGAACCATAAGGAATACATGACTTGGTTCGCTAACATATGGGTACTGGGTTCGTTTCCCCGTGAGAAAAATAGCCCTGAAGAACTTGAGAATCGTTAATCGTATTGTGGGAATATTTTCGGATGAGAAAGTAAAAGAGAGGTGCTATTTCTCACTCACTGAAAGGAAACGTAAGAGCGATAAGAGTTCGGATGGTTAAGATTTTCGTATGTGATAAGTGATGTATATGGACTATGTTATATCTTGTATCATCACTGAAAACTGACTGTCCGCACTATTCCCGCCAATCAAAGGGTGTCAGATCTGGTAAAGAATCTGATCATGGCTGCCCTTATATGTGCACGATAATACTTTGTTTTAGTGATGCATATTGTAATTGTGAATCAATGTTCATTTTATTTAACGCTGGAATTAAATAACACTTGATGCTCTAATGGATCAAAACTAAACGTTTACATTAATTTTCCAAACAGTCGACAAATCGATTCAAGCACTCGTATATATCTTTTAACACTAGAATGCCGTGAGGGTGTCATTTTGACGCCCATGTTCTTATAGCCGTGTTATGTTGCAGATAATTTTTTTCTTAGTCGCTAGTGTTAAAGCGTCATCTACATTGTAATACTTGTTTTTGGTTCCTTGAAATTTTCAAAAAAATAATGTTTTTTGTGTGTCGTCGTGCGTAGTGAATATAAAAGTGTGTATTGAATATAAAAATAAGTGTCGTCGTGGTAAAATTTGGCTGGTTTCAAGGAAAATCATTCGCAAATTGAGCGGAATATACTTATCTCACGAGCTAATACATTTTCGAAAAAATGATGAACAGTTGATATTTATTGAAATTATGTAAAACATACACTATCATGAAGGTAATGTACTATTCTAAAATAATATATTGGCTAGTAATAATCAAACTGCATCCCGCGAAGCACCTAAACCGAACGAAGAAATGATATAATATACAGGGTGTCAAAATGACACCCTCCGGCATTCGAGGTAAATTTGAATTTTTAGGCCGGAAAAAAGAGAGGGGGGTATCCCTAACACTGTCGTCTTATTGAGCCTTAAAAATGATTAAAAGTCACGAAATAATTCATTCTACAACAATCTTTAAAGGCCAGCTTTGAAAAAAATGTTCGCGAGGGGTGTCAAAATGACACCCTTCGGCATGCCAGTGTTAAAAAATAGAATTCAAGCAAAAAACAACTCTTTTTTGACAAATGAATGCTTCGAATAGGGTGGTTTCCTATTATTTTTTTATCGTCTAAATCGAAAGATTATCACTATTGGAGAACGTATTTCACGCCTTTAGATTTTTAAATGACGATATCTATTTTTCGCGATTAAATGAAAAGAGAAAAGTTTCAAGCGCGCGAAAACGCGACGGGTAAGTATGAATGCCGGGCAAACCTCGTGTGACGTATTTCTGGTTCCCGCTGCCGCCCTGTGAGGTGACCTTGAGGCGAGTTGAGCGCTGATACGACGCAGGCTGCTAGCGGGTAGCTGAGTACCCTCCTGGCTGGTAGCGCTTGGCTTAAATAAGGATTATTAATACCTTATCAAATGAAGGAAACTTTCCGACCTTAGCCAGTTTTAATAAGTGATTATTAAGAAGTGATTCCCTGTGCTCAGTGCCTCATGCATGCATTGGTAATCTCAGACGATGTATAACTCCTATCTTCTCGTATAGAAACTAGGTCCCTGTGACGTCACGTGGAGTGGCATCGCATGTGCGCCAATCTGGCCCTTTTCAAATGAGGATAAAAATGGACCATTGCCATTCGTCTAAACCGGTATTTCTAAAACAAAATAATTTGTATATTATGGATGCACTAATGGTGGGTAACGAATCGCAATCAATGCCTTTCGGATTCTTTGATGAATGAAGCTACCCTATTCAGTTTTATGAATTTTGGTTTTTAATTTTAGCGTACAATTAGAAAAAAATAATCGTTTTTTTTGCTCTCCTGAACAGTTGCTATTTTTGAGACACGTGAACTTAGCCATCGGTATGCTATTTGAAAAAAAAAATACTTCTGAACTGAAAACTTAAAGTAAACCAAAAAGCATCGCAGCAACTCACCCAACCGAAACGACAGTTTTCGTATCCTTGGATTATTTTAACGAAGAGGAACAATATAAATATCTACTTGCTACATGGAAAGTTTCCAGGTATAGCTGCTTGATTTCCCAGATTCTCTATTGAATTTACATTTCTCCAGCTTTATTTCTATAGATTCCTTCGTGAGGTGATCCCAAAAACGTTTTATCTATTTTCGTTTGTAATAATATTGTAGGTCTCTGATGAATGCAAGACCTATTGTTACTATTGCTTTTTATGTAATGTTATAATGAAGAAAATGTGCTGCTGAAATATTATTTCTGGACGAAAATATGTATAATATCGTGTTTAATCCATCACCGAATGAAAAACCATATTTAAAAAACTGATGATGAACATCAGTGAATGGGTTTAAACTTTAAAGTGAATCATGTAGAGGAATTTTACGTATTTGTGATATCATGAACATAATCTTATAATGCAGAAAATGAGCAGCTGAAGTATTATTTCTTGACGAAACTATGCATAATGTTAAATATTTTCCTTTAATGAATGATAAAAATATTTGAAACCTGATGATCACCCTGTGGATGGCTCTAAAGTGCCTGGGATTCTCAGGGTAACCTTTTCCTACGCTCCTTAAGGGTCTAAAGCGATGATAACACGACAGAAAGCAAGGGAGATATGTTAAATATAATGATAATTACCATTAATATGACTAATTTTATAATTAAGGAATTGGGCAGCTTGAGTATTATTTCCGTATTTTAATAATCACAGAATGAAAAAATTCATGCATACGGCAGGACCATTATCGAGTCAATTCATACGATAAGAAACCAAATAGTGCTATAAAATTAGAGCTGTCATCCAAACTAGGTTTAAAAGGATGCTCTTAACTAAACTGTTTATGATGTAATCCTATAATCATAGTCACAGTCATATTGTATTTATTAACGGGCCAAGGCCCAATTACAAAGGAAAATTCTTAATAAAATGTCATAAAATATCATAAGAAAGACTATAAAATATATATTGTAGTAGCTAATTAAAAATTAGGTAAGATCCTATCCGGTATTCCTTTCAGGTACATAATTATAGAAGGTAAAGAATCATGTGGAGGAATTTTATGAGAGTAAATTGATTTAATACTATTCGTATGTAATCGATGTGTGACATAGTATTGTAATACCATGAATAAAATCTTAAAATAAAAAAAAAGAGCTGCTGAAGTATTACTTACTGACGGAAATATGCATAATGTTACCTGTATTTTTCATCAATGAATGAAGAAAATATTAACAACCTGATGATGATCATGTGGATGGCTCTAAAGTGGCTAGGGCCCTCATGTCCTACGCCCTTTTAAGGGTCTCATGCAATGATAATGCGACAGGAATGGTAGCATATATCCTTCAGTCGCTCTGATCCACTTTTGAGCAGTTTTCATAAAAATCCTCACAGAATAAACAATCTATGCATGGATTGGGCAAATGTCTGGTCGATTTGTACGATAAATATCCAAATTATGTTTCAAGATGACCATCAAAGGTAGGTTTAAAAAAATGCTCTTTATTAAAATATATATGATTATGATGTAGACGATTTCCATGATTGTAAATTTTTTAAATGCTGCTCTTATGTAATGGGTTACTCAGGGACGGATCCAGGATTTCTTTCTGGGGGGAGGGGCACAAGCAAGGACGTATACAGGATTTTGTTGTAAGGCGGGCACAAGGATACCCCATAATACAAAACGAACGAAATGATAACAGGACCGAATTAAAAATCTTGCATTTTTTTAAGGGTCTGGGGTAGGCACGTGCCTCCGTACCCCACCCCCTAGATCCGCCTATGGGGTTAGGAACACATAATTACCATTAACATGACTGTAATTTTATAATTAAGGAATAGGGTGGTTTCCTATTATTTTTATATTGCTTAAATCGAAAGTTTCATGGCGTACGTATTTCACGCTTTTAGATTTTTAAATGACGATATCTATTTTTCGCGATTAAATGAAAAGTGAAAATTTTCAAGCGCGCGAAACGCAACGGCTAAGTATGAATGCTGGGAAAACTCCGTGTGACGTCGTTCTTGTTCCCGCTGTCGCCGTGTGAGGTGACCTTGGGGCGAGGCATTGAGCGCTGATACGACGCAGGATGCTAGCAGGTATCAGAGTACCCTGCTAGCTGATAGCGCTTGACTTAAATAAGGATTAGTAATACCTTATCAAACGAAGAAAACTTTCCGACCTTAGCCAGTTAATAAGTGATTATTAAGACATGTTTCCTTAAGCTCTGTGCCTCATGCATGCATTGGTAAGGTCAGACGATGTAAAACTCCTATCTACTCGTATAGAAACTAGGTCCCTGAGACGTAACGTGAAATGGCATCGCATGGGCGCCAATCTGGCCTTTTTTAAATGAGGTTAAAATTGACCGTGGCCATTCGTGTAAACCGGTATTTCTAAAACCAAATATTTTGTATATAATGAATACACTAATTATGGGTAATGAATCGCAATCAATGCCTTTCGTTTTCTTTGATGAAGGAAACTACCCTATTGGGCAGCTCAAGTATTATTTCCTGACGGAACAATGCATAATGTTACGTATTTCTCTTCAATGAATGATAAAGATATTAAAAACCTGATGATGATCTTGTGGATGGCTCTTAAGTGGCTAGGGTTCTCGTGGTAACCTTCTCCTACGCCCTTTTAAGGGTCTAAAGCGATGATAATGCGACAGGAAGGGTAGCAGATATCCTTCACCCTAGTCTATCCCCATCCAAGTGCCTCGCGTATCAATTTGTCCACGTCATCGTGGTGGAGAGGGAGCAGGAAGCAGACAGCGGCGATGGGGAATCCCCCTTTTCATTCAAGGACGTTCAAGAGATTCCCTTTGTATAGTTTGTGTATACGAGTGGCTGAGTCTGTTGCTCCCTTAAGGGATACAATGGCAGTGAATTGAGTCCAGGAGTACAACCATTAGTGGGCCAAGGTCGTGTGGGATAAAATAATTTCACTTTTCACCCCATGAAAAATCAAAATATCCTGATTTGTACATTCTTTTTATTCCCCAAGTATTTAAGGTAAACGCCCTTAACCTATTAGTGAATAGCGTCCAATATATCGGACGTACGTATTTAATTTTTTTTCTGGGCCCCAGTTGACCAGCGATACTTTTTGATACTATATTAAGTTTAAATGGATGTCTGTCTTCACCGCCCTGCTAATATTTTAGTTGATGCCCTGAATTTTTAGACTTGAGAAGCATTTATGTGAGACATGGGATTGAATGGATTTTCAGTCACCCGCACGGGGTGAGTGAATTATTTTTTAATGTAGTAATTTGCTCAGTATGTCGATAACTTTTATCTCAGTTTTCTTCTAAAGGATGATCTATTTATTTTCTATATTATCAAGTTTTTCTGTTTTCTATTTTGAGTCTGTATTCCAAACTAAAAACTGACCCTCCGATATATCAGACGGTCACAGTATTATTCAAACTATTGATAATAAAAAAATTAAAAATTGCAGAAATAAGATAAAATGACCTTATTTGCCAGAATAATTACTTACTAAATGAAATTCAACAAAAATAACTTTATGCACTAATGGGTAAAGGGATACAAATGCAGTGAACTGAGTCCAGGAATACAACCATTAGTGGCCCAAGGTCGTGTGGGATAACATAATTTCACTTTTCACAGCATGAAAAATCAAAATATCCCGATTCGTACATTATTTTTATTCCCCAAGTAGTTTATGGTAAAGTGGACAGTTTCAGCTTTACCCATTAAACCCAGACTGTATTCGAGGCTTTTAACTTCGGTTATTTCGCATTTTTCGACTTATTTAGGCCTAATTAAGATGAATTATTGGAATAAAACTATTTTCTGTACATTATATCATTTTCATAATGCTGCGTATACGCAACGCTGAGAAAACTCCGGTAAATAAATACAAATAAAGTAATTCTTTAAAATTTAGGTAACATCTTTCACTTTTTATCTTGATTTGCACACTCGACATCTTCGCCGGGAGTTATCAGTATTCCTTCGGAGGAAATTCCCCATTCTGCCTTCCAACGGACATGCTGGGGTATGTCATTTTTCCTAGGGTGTCTCGTATGTGCGCACCGATTTTTATGCCAAAAAAATCAGTCATAAAAACACAATTATATAAATGAAAATGCACCTGTTAAGTACTGTCCCCCACTGTTCCCCAAAGTAGTGAAATACAACTGTCCCATACTGTCCCCCCAGAATTGAAATTACCCATCCCGGTGAATGTGCTGAAGGCGCGTGTGTATTATTGGGTGTGGTTTTCATAATAGGGTGGTTTCCTTATATTTTTTATTGCCTAAATCGAAAGATTACTCCTGGAGTGTGCATTTCACGCTCTTAGATTTTCGAATGGCGATATCTATTTTTCACGATAAAATGGAACGTGAAAAATTTCAAGCGCGCGGAAACGCGACGGCTAATTAGGAATGATGGGAAAAGTCCGTATGACGTATTTCTGGTTCCCGCAGTCGCCGTGTGAAGTGACCTTGGGGCGAGGCTTCGAGCGCTGATACGACGCAGACTGGTAGCAGGTAGCTGAGTACCCTAGTAGCAGGTAGCGCTTGGCTTAAATAAGGATTATTATTCCCCTATCAAACGAAGGAAACTTTCCGAACTAAGGTAATGTATAGCAACTAGGTCCCTGTGACGTCATGTGGAGTGGAATCGCATGGGCGCCAATCTGGCCTTTTTCAAATGAGATTAAAATTGACCGTTGCCATTCATCTAAACTGGGATTCCTAAAACCAAATAATTTGTATATTATTAATACACTAATGGTGGGTAAGTAATCGCAATCAATGCATTTCTTTTTTTTGATGACGGAAACTACCCTTATTTTCTCTGCCCTAAAGGGCAGTTTATTCCTTTGATTTGTCTTTTCAAGTAAAGTTTTTCTTTGTTTAGTCCAGCCAAATTGGATGATCTTGTTGATTCAATATATTGTTTTGTTAAAGTCTAAGGTGGCTATCCGTCTCTTATTAATCGCATTCATATCCCCCGCGGGCGAGCCGCAACACCTACCGCAGATTTGTCATTTGGTTAATATTTCCTCTTTTTAAATAATAACCACCTTCTTGGGGCCAAGTTGGTGTGGGAAGAAAGTGCCCTTTGGATTACAATATTACATGCATACTTTGTATAACATTTACACACAATCTAGCCCGGTCATAATAGTCATTAACCGTTGCATAAAGTCCCACGAAGCTGAATATTTATAGATACGTTACAAATACCACTCTTACAAAAGCCTGAGAGGTTCAAATCGATTCCGTGTGTGAAAATAATTTTAATCAAGATGAAAGGCCAAAAAAATGGGTTTATATGAATCCATGCCATATTTATGTTATATCATAGATTAAGAATAATAATAATATGCCTGTATTCGGGCGAGGTAGAGCTCTTCCACCTAACCCCTCCATTGCGTCAATGCAAACATATTAAAAAATAGTAGACAAAAGTTTACAATACAAAGGATATACAATATACACTATTTTTAAGTATATACTACTCTATCGTTATATTTATGTTATTTTTATGTTTTATTTATGTTATCTTTATGTTTTCTTTAGGTTGTATTTAAGTTATATTTATGTTATTTTTATGTTATATTATTGTTGGTATTTACGTAAAGACTATTTAATATTTATGTTCACATTAAGTAACACATTTCTTTACCTAATCAAGAAAATTAAGCGCAATCGGACCATAACCATAGATATTTGTAGGAAACAAACAATCGAATGTAGAAGCATATACGACTATTCAGACAGACGTACAAGGCTTGCGGTGAGCATTCTGGCAAACCGGGGCAATCCGACCGTACAACAAAGGCGTCAGGGGATAGGGGGACGGACTGAGGTTTGGTTGACGTGACAGCGGACAAATTGACAGGGTCTGCACGGGGGGAGAATAAGGGTGCGCAAGGCAAGGCCACTGCATTGTCAACACAGGGATCATCGGACGGGAGAAAAATACGTCTCCTGTCACTTGTTTAGGCGTGTGGCATGGGGTGACTTCACAATTCGAATGTAATCATAATCCTTTTCAACAACTCGGTTGGAGAGACCGCAGATTAAGTCACATCATGACAGATATTTCCCCCTAATAATATCTCTGTCGACGATACAACGATACCTTTCCCTTCCCTATGGAATTACGCCTCAAACCAAGGAAGCATTTCGCGATTCATTACGGATACAAAACCTTTTATTAGGCTTAAAACTGAAGGCTCTTTGGTACTTAAAATAAATAAGTGACTTTAGTTATTGGAATAGATATAATTACAAAATTACGTCTTGATTCTGTACTTGAGGATAAACTCAAGCTATAAAACAATAACTAACCCATTAGTGCGTAGTGTCCGATACATCGAAAGCGCTTATTTTATTTTCCGGGCTCCAGCTGACTTGCGTTACATTTTGCTACTATACTATGTTCAAATGGATGTCTGTCTTCACCTCTCCGCTAATATTTTAGTTGCATCCTTTAAATTATCGTGTTAAGGAAGTATTATTGTGATACATGGCTGGCAAACTTTATTATATCCGAGGCAAAGGCCAGTATCTACCATTGTTTTACGGCAACGGAAAAAGGAGAAAGAACGGCTCCAAAATACGCCGAATACTTTAAAAAAAGAATTGAAAGAAGAATTAGGAGAGAATATCTATACCGTAACTTCAAGTGCGACATGAAATCCTTCATTGATATGTGGTGTCAGGGCGGCGTGATTTGCGAAGTGGAAGAAGCGGAATCAGGGGACATGATATTAAAAATGAAGATAGAGCCATAGAAGAAAAAATGTAATAATAAAGGCGGAAACATACTGAGGCACAACCACTCGGACGGGGGGTCACATGCGCGGAGGGATGGGGTCCAAGGTTGCGGTAGCCAGCCCCTTCGGCGGACCTCCCCTGTGCGCGGCCCTCCCCCTCGGAGAATGGAAGGGCGATGGAAGAATCGTTCAACGAAAAAATTAATAAATGAAAATGGAAAAATTCAAGGAAAAAAAAATGATGAATAAAACAAGGTGGTGATGAAAATTTTTTAACCCTTTTAAAAAAACCGCCCATATAATAATAATAATAAAAAAATAAAACATGGCTTTGAAAGCGTTTTCAGTCACCCACACGGGGTAAGTAAATAATTTTTCTTTACTGAAGCAGTGGACGAGGCGTTTAGGTGTAGGAAGGGTGAGGGGGGTCAAGTCGATTCTAACCGATCTCACGTGGGGAAAAGAGAGGGGTTCTGGTATTTTTTGCGTCATTTTTTCCCGCAAGATACAGTGCAAAATTGCAATCTTAGTAATCTTAAGTACTAGTCTTAACTTAAGCCAGAATCACACGATCATTTTTTTTTCGTCGCGAAAGTGAGAGGTTAAATAAGGTAGAAGTGCAATATGGATATGGTGACTGAATAAGCCAATGCAATCATTTCTTCCAATTGCACCTTCTCCTTCATCACTCCCTCCACTTATACCTTATTTTACCTCTCCACCTTGAGATTTTTTGGTTTTTCTCCAGTAATTAATAACTAAACATCCAGTTGGCATGCTTAAGTACAGACCTGACCTAATGGTATCATGCAGCTCCTGTACTTGTGAGCAACCATTCCAGCCCACTTAATTCTTTCTTACTTCCTACTCACTGACCGCTTTCCCTAAAAAAAATACTGAAAATAGACTCAACCTGAACGATTTTACTCTCATATGTTGACTAAGCAATTTTGACGTGATGCTTTCTATCATTGGTGGTGAATACAAGTTTCAAGTGGGGATGGCAATAAAATATTTATAGAGAGTTTACTGTTAGAGAGGGGTCTGAGAAGTACAGAATTTTTCTGATTATTGGTGGGCAATCCTTATCCCTAATTCCTACAACTGCTTCACAGAGGAAAAGCCCTCTTTTAAAATGATGTACTGAAATTGGTAAATTAGAATGCACCAAACCCCAACTGTACTGATAATACATTCCTAATTATTAAACTTAATGGCACCCCTAAAAAGCCTATTTGGACCCATTGGGACATTGAGTATTTTAGAAATTAATTATGTACAATAACAACTACCCATGCACTGGAGAGGATAACCATCTCAGGCAGTTCTTGAACCCATGACCTTCAGCTTGCAAAGTGAGGCCTTTGCCCCACCACAACAAGGCCAGCATTATTGAGTTTAATTTACAAATACCCCTCGATGACTATCACTTGGTGTGACTGGACTCTTATAAAGTGATGGTGGAGTGGATAGATTAAATAAAGTTAAGGTGCAACATGTAGACAATAAACTATATTGACTCAGGATCAACTGTGTGAACACAACTTATTTTAACATTAAAAGAATACAAAAAAGTTTTTCTTTTCATCTACGATACAGTTGCAATTGCTAAGTTGGACTAAATTCTTCTCCATACTGCAACACTTTGTTTACTAGTACTTACCTTAACACCTACTTATTTACCACTCCACTCCAATGTACTTTTCATCATCACAGCCCACTTACTACTTTCTGTCAATGTCCTCGACTCTTTCCCCCATTATTCATCAAAATTAGCTAAGAACAAGAAACTAGGTAAAATAGATTCCATGAGCTAAGGTACCACCAATACCACAGAAAGTTAGGATGGCCTTAGCAAAATTGATGAAAATTTTATGTGAATTCAATTTTTTATTATACTTTTTGGACATTTTGAAAACACGATACAAGAAAGAGGTAGGTAGAGAGTACCAAGGTTATGAAGTTTATAAGAGTGTTGACTATTACTTAAGTGATGGGTTTTCTACTCAGATCAGGGATGTAAACTTGGGAGGAAAGAAAAACATTTGTGGTACACTACATAGAGAAGTGGCGGGTGGATAACATAAAGGACTTTTAAGTCAATATAAAATAGGTTCAGTTAGCAAGCTGGTTCATAAATACAAAGCCATTGAAGTCAACAACAGTGAGGACATTACAATCACAGTTCAATCATGGGCCTGATCATCAAACAAGTGATTTCTTAGGAGGAGCAATGATAAAATGATTATGAAGTAAGGTTCAGTTGGCATGCAGGCTCATAAATACAAAGCCATTGAAGTCAATAACTGTGAGGAAATTAAAATCATAGTTCAATCATGGGCATAATCATCAAACAAGTGATTTCTTAGGAGGAGCAATGATAAAATGTTTGTGAAGTAAGGTTCAGTTGGCATGCAGGTTCATATATACAAGGCCATTTAAGTCAACAACAGTGAGGAAATTAAAATCAAAGTTCAATCATGGGCCTAATCATCAAAAAAGTGATTTGTTAGGAGGAACAATGATAAAATGTTTATGAAGTAAGGTTCAGTTGGCATGCAGGTTCATAAATACAAAGCCATTGAAGTCAACAACTGTGAGGAAATTAAAATCATAGTTCAATCATGGGCATAATCATCAAACAAGTGATTTCTTAGGAGGAGCAATGATAAAATGTTTATGAAGTAAGGTTCAGTTGGCATGCAGGTTCATAAATACAAAGCCATTGAAGTCAACAACAGCGAGGAAATTAAAATCACAGTTCAATCATGGGCCTAATCATCAAACAAGAGATTTCTTAGGAGGAGCAATGATAAAATGTTTATGAAGTAAGGTTCAGTTGGCATGCAGGTTCATAAATACAAGGCCATTGAAGTCAACAACAGAGAGGACATTAATATGAAGTTCAATCATGGGCCTAGACGTCACTCTAGTGATTTCTTAGGAAGAGAAATGAAAAATGTTTATGAAATAAGGTTCAGATAGAAAGCAGGTTCATAAAAACAAAGCCATTTAAGTCAACATAAGTGAGGACATTTAAATCACAGTTCAATCATGGGCCCAATCGTAACACAAGTGATTTGTTAGAGAGAGCAATGATAAAATGTTTATGAAGTAATGTTTAGTTAGCATGCAGTTTCATAATTACAAAGCCATTGCAGTAAAAATAAGTGAGGACATTAATAGCACAGTTAAACTATGGGTATTATGAGAGGACGTTTATGGAGAAACCTGTTTCAAAAAAGGAATCTGAAGGGAATGTATGGGAACGGAGTTCCTATTTCAGAGTTCGATAAGACCACCGAATAACATTGAGAAACGCTTAATTTCTCCTCATCGTCGTTTTCCTCGGTGGGACCATCGCCTTGTTAGTGTTTTCCATGACGCTTTACAAGTTGAAAATTACGATAGAGCTCTAAAATGAAGTTAATAATGAACCAGCGGAATAGATAAATGTGCACCAATGTAATGGAGAGTGGTTCAAAAAACGATATATATTGAATGAAAAAGAGCACTACATACGGAAAATCCTCTGTACTGTGACGTGCAAATACGATACTTAATAACTCGATAGATATTAAGGAAAAATATAGCAGAAGATGGAGCAAAATAGCCATATAACGCTCGTTGCGATCTAATCTAGCAACATACTTTATCACCAGTGTGTCCGCCATCTTGGAAAATTACGTCACCGACGCTAGCGCCGCTAGTGGTGATTTGAGTCGCCAATCGCGATCACAAGGCGAAATGATCTTCGCCGGCAATTGTTTTTCGCGTTCGCGATCGCGATGAGTATTCCCATCGCTATTTTTCATCACTAGTCCGGCCGCTTTTTCCGTCGCTAAAACTGTCCCTCAAACCCTGTATCAACCAATCGGAACGCATGCTCGTTTGGAGCGATTGCAGCGCAGCGTTTGACAATTGTGGGAACGACACAGATAAACAAACACGCTAAATGCGATGCGGGTCCTATGACAACGAGCTGTGATATCGAAAGTAATGCGAAAAGCGACGGCGGGAGTGACCGTGTGATTCGGAAAAATGATCATTGGAGCGATCGCTTTTCGCGACGGGAAAAGTGATCGCGATAGTTATTACTTTCGCGACGAGAAACAATGATCGTGTGATTCAGGCTTTATCTTAACCCTCGAGCGGGCGCGCCTGATATTTTTACACGACCGGGCGCGAGGCGTACTTTGTCGACGATACATGAATTTATATGATAACACACGATTTTTGTTAAAATTTATCTTTATTTGTAGAAATCAGTTCGTGCTTGTCCACTTATAGGTGATACAGATATAAAGGTACACAGGTGGCAGCTGGTCGGTCGTGCGGCGTAATTTATACGCGACCGGTGTCGGGTTCCTCTTACCGATTTAAAAATAATTTGCAACAATACTTAGTGCGAAGGCCGTAGCCAGGGGGGGAATAAGGGGGTTTGATCCCCCGAAATGAAAAAAATTAAATAGATATTTTATGCTCGCTTGGTGCACACACGACGATATTATATAGCGGCGCAGGGACATCCAGTAGTCCAATGCGACTTAAGTCAATAATTATCTAAGCGAATTTGTAGGTGCAGTGTGTGTAGTTGTAGTGCAGTGTGTGAAATAATAGTGCTGTGAATTAGTAAAGAGGTGAGTGACTTATGAGCCTCCTGAGGGACCGCAGAATTGACTTCGACTCCGAGGAGTTAATTCATTTGTTCGCCGCAAAAAAAAGCTAGAAGGCTAATTTTAATTTTATAATAACCTTCTATATTATTACTAATGTATAGATACCTTTTTCTCAAATTATACGCAACCAAACTCAGCAAATTAGGTACCAAATTGCACAGAATTTATCAGAGATCATGCGACGGCATATCTTACTTCCCAAATATTGCTATTGTTTCCTAAAATTGGTTTTTAAATAATAAAAAAAACAAAAACCAGTAAATATTCCTGACGTTAACGGCACTCAAACTGATACATTTGTTCATTTGCAACAATATCTCGCATTCTTTAAATAACTTTTATCAAAATGCTGCTGATTCCACGTTCAAGTCTCCTGTTGATACGTAAGTATGAGTCATCACGTGCGTTTAACAGAGGATAGTGTAATTACTTCCAATGTCCTCAATTTGTATATGAACATTTCAATAAATTAGAAACCTGCCTTATTTTCTACATTTCAAAATTAGAAACGTGCCTATCCCTCTATGGACATGCATTGAAAAGAATATATAAATTACTGAAAATACTTTCAATCACATGCAACACAAAAATGCTTCTTAATACGAGAAATTCAAGGATACAACTGAAGTACAGTAGATTCTGTCTAATTGGGACATATCGGGACTTGTGCACATTGCCCCAATTCGGCGAACTCTCCTGTGTATGGGCATAAACAAACGTTGAAATGATAAAAAGAATACTAAAGATGGTTTGTAATGCAACAAAAGTTTGTTAAACTATTAATTTGATAAATAAATGAGCGAGTTTAGTTAATTTATTATCATTTTTAAGAATTATAACAATTAAGTTTGCAATATTTTTCACAGCCTCGGGCGACGGTGAATGAATGGCTTTTACTAAGTCCTATTGAAGAAAAGTCCTATCCTCTTACGGATAGTACACAACAAGAGCTTTCAAAATAGGGCAAAAATAGGAACATTTGTGAAAAATAAGAGTAGATCAAAGGAGGAAAAATATAAAAGAAATAGTATTCTGAAAAAAAAAAAATTTTAATTTAGTCGCGAGTATAGAGTCTATATCGCCGACTCATGGCCCAATAAAGCGGCATGCTGTCCCAAATAACCGGAGAATACTCTGGAATATTCCTCTTTTGGGTACTGTTCTTCAAGATCTGCCCCAATTAAGCGGCTGTCCCAAGTAACCGGTGCACCCATTAAACAGAATCTACTGTATTAGCGGAGCGGTGAAGTCAAACTTCCATCTCAACGTGCTATAATATCACAAGGTAACGCATGTCAGCTTGAGATCAGAAAAAAATTAAATACATTTTTCATTGCGGATTTCTTCCTTGGTGTCTCTAATATAATATAAATATATGATCGTGCGGCGCCCGCTCCCAGCGGGCTTCCCCCGCTCTTTTCAATGCAGGTCCACAGAGGGATAGGCGCGTTTCTAATTTTAAAATGTAGAAAAAAAAGGCAGGGTCTTAGGTACAGATTTAATTGGAATGTTCATGTACAAATTGAGGTCAAAGGACCTCTTAAAACACAATATTGGAAGTATTTACACTATCCTCTGTTAAACGCACATGGCGACTCACACTTACGTATCAACAGGAGACTTGAATGTGGAATCAGCCGCATTTTGATAAAAGTTATTTAAAGAATGCGAAATATTGATGCAAATGAACAAATGTATCAGTTTGTGCGCCGTTAACGTCAGGAGTATGTACTGGTTTTTGATTTTTGTTTTCTGATTTTTTTATTATTTAAAAAACAATTTTTGGAAACTATAGCAATATTTAGGAAGTACAATATGCTGTCGCATGATCTCTGATAAATTCTGTGCATTTTGGTACCTCATTTGTAGAGTTTGGTTGCGTATAAGTTGAGAAAAAGGTGGCTATATAGTAGAAATAAAATAGAAGATGAACACCAATCTCTTACCACTTGAATCTCCCTTCGTAGTCTCCGATTGACAACCTTCACTTCCCCGTCGTCGCCGCTTTCACAAGACCAATTCATCCAACCTCCTTCTGGAAATCCTAAACAGGCCTCTTCTCTCTTCACATCTTCATACGGTACCCCTCAGCAAGAGCTTGGAGAGTCGACCCTGAAAAAAGGGAAGTAACAATATTTAAAAGGTAATTCAACAATAGGGTAGTTTCCTTCATCAAATAAAAGGAAAGGTATTGAATGCGATTCGATACCCAACATTACTGTATTCATAATATAAAAATTATAATAATAATATACAACATTGGTTATTGGTTGATAAAGTTAGAGGTTAAAGTTGTTTGTAATTCTGAATTTAGACATTTTGTAGAGACTACGAAGATTTAACTGTTGTCCAAATTATGAAATGCAATAGATAGTTTCCTTCACCATAGAAAACAAAAGGCATTGATTGCGATTCGTTACCCAACATCAGTGTATTCATAATGTACAAATTATTTGGTTTTAGAAATCCCAGTTTATACGAATGTCAATGCTCGATTTTATCCTCATTTGAAAAAGCCATATTGGCGCCCATGCGATTCCACTCCACGTGACGTCACAGGTACCTAGTTTCTACACGAGTAGATGGTATTTTTGCATCTTTTGAGATTACCAATGCATGCATGAGGCACAGAGTTCAGGGAAACATGTCTTAATAATCACCTATTATAACTGCCTATGGTCGGAAAGTTTCCTTCGTTTTCTAGGGTATTAATAATCCTTATTTAAGCCAAGCGCTACGTGCTAGCTGGTTACTCTGCTACCTGCTAGCAGCCTGCATCGTAGCGGTGCTCAAATCCTAGCCCCAAGGCTACCTCACACGGCGGCAGCAGGAACCAGAATGACGTCACACGGGACTTATGTAGAACGGGTTTGCAGGTATTACTGATGGAGTTCCCAGATTCTCTATTGAATTTCTATTCCTTCATATTGTTTATAAAACTTCCTTGTGAGGCGATCCTGAAAACCTTGTAAGTATTTTCGTCGCTTCAAATTGGATTGGCTCACATAGTGTCCGAAAATGGATGATTTTTCCAATTCCAACGTTGGCTATTATGAATAAATTAACCCTGTGGGAATCCCAGGAATAGTACACCCACATTAATCGCCGGGAAAGCATCAAAGCATCAATCAATTTATTTTGGCAGTAGAATGGACAAATGGTAGAAAAAAGGTACCGTCCGGTAAGGAAGTATGAGTATAAAAAAGTCAGTAAATCGAAGAAAAAACTATTCTGAAGTAGAAACTTGTTCTGAGAATTAGGATTCAATAATGTTGCGTATACGCAACGCTAGGGATTTATGGGTTAAAAATAACGTATTTAGAATTAGTATGGCATGCACTGAAGTCCAAATATAAATTTGCAAAGCACAGCGGCACATCATTTTGACGCCGACAGTAAGTAGAGGTTTAACCTGAAGCCGCTCTAATTACCTGAATTGCCAAAAGTAGTAATATTTATGTCAATCTATTTTATAGACTTTGTTTGCGTAAAGCTGCAATATCTCGCCCATGGTACTTTTCCAGTTTACTGCTTAGTGGTTCTGTTATTTTCAAAATCAACATCTCGATGGAAAAAGAGTTCTTTAAACGTTTTGAGGACGAAAAGTCCTCTGTAGCTACCGGCACCCCTATCTCAGCCTCCTTAGAGTGAAAATTCTTTGGAGGAGAGATCAGTTCGTTCAGGGTGCAGTGACCCTTATTGTCATACAGGATTTTGAACGATTTGCTCGAAACAATGCTTTTTTATGATTACCATGGTTTAAATAGCTCAAATTGAGGGTAATAAAAAAATATTATGCATTTTATGGCGGTACATCATTTGTTGCAAATTTCTTAGAATTTCAAAAACAGCAGGTTTTCAATATTAAAATATATATTTTAAAGTTAGCAATATATAAATGTTATTCAACTCATTCAAAAAGAAGAGCAAAGTCGATTTTTATTGAAATGCACGTCGACATAAATATATTTTTGATGCTAATGCTTTAAAAAAAAATTGTGAATATAGGCCAAAAAATGGCTGATTTTTCAGTAGGGCTTAAAAATTATCGACCGGCACTTAACGAGTTAATCATTGATACAGTTAAGACGGTTACTCACCTCCCCCTTCCCCTATGTTCCAGTAATTAGAGGGTTAATCTGAAGCCGCTCTAATTACCTGATTTTCCAAAAGTAGTAACTATAGTCAATCGTAGATGTAGTTAAGACGGTTGCTAACATACCCCTTCCCCTATCTTCTGCACGCGTCATAACCGCGCATGAAGGGGAGTTGGAGGGATATGAAGTCCCGACAGAGCAAGGTTGGACCCCATGTGTTCGGCTGCTACGTGGACGAAATATATTCACTTCTTAATGCCCGGAGCAGTGCCTCAGGATATTTGTCCAAAGGCTGCAAATCAAGGGTTGGAAATTATCAAAAGAATATTTTTCCAACTCGTAAAAGGGGGGGAGGGGAGCAAGCTCTCACACAAGCTTGGTTCCCGAGGAATTGTACACACACGAAAGGGGGTGATATGAGGTAACATCCGGTTTGATATAGTGTTAAAATAAAGCATAACCCTTCCCTCATAGAAGGAAAATCTTCCCGTGAGAGAATAAAATGGGGCCTTACAGACTCTCCCCCCTCACTTCCGCCCTATTTGACTCGGCGATAAATTGCGGGATTAAGCAGTCGATGTTTTAATACGAGACAGTTGCCAGCGTACTCGTGGAAGAACGCAATCGTACGCGCGAAACGTATACTACGACTCTCTCGTACGAGTGAGACGGTACGAGGATGCGTAAAGGCCGTTTCACGCGGGGCACGGAATTGCGCAGGTTAGAGCTGCATCACTGTCCGGGGAATGGCGTCAAATACTCTGTTAACACTAATATGCCGGGAAATTGGCATACCCCAAGAATGCCGGGAGGGTGTCATTATGACACCCATGTTCTGTGTTATGTTGCGGATTACTTTTTTCTTAGTCGCTAGTCTTAAGCGTCCTCTTCATTTTAATATTTGTTTTCGGTTCCTTAATATTTTCAAAAAAATTATGTTTTTTGTGTGTCGCCGTGTGTAGTGTATATAAAAGTGTGTAGTGTACATAAAAATAAGTGTCGTCGCGGTAAAATTTGGCTGATTTCAAGGAAAATCATTTGCAAATAGAGCGGAATATACTTATCTCACGAGCTAATTATTTTTCGAAAAAATGATAAACAGTTGATATTTATGGAATAATGTTGAACATCATTGTTGACAATCATGAAGGTAATATCCTATTTTAAAATACTAATTTGGCTAGTAATAATCAAACTGCATCCCACAAAGCACCTAAACCGAACGAAGAAATGATATAATATACTGGGTGTCAAAATGACACCCTTCGGCATTCAAGGAATTTTTGAATTTTTAGGCCGGAAAAAATAGAGAGGGGTATCCCTAACACGGTCCTCTTATTGAGCCTCAAAAATGATTAAAAGTCACGAAATATTTCATTCTACAACAATATTTAAAGGCCAGCTTTGAAAAAAATGTTCACGTAGGGTGTCAAAATGACACCCTTCGGCATTCTAGTGTTAAACACAATTGTATAGAACCAAAAGAGAATATTGAAGTTAATTGATACAGATGGTTTGAACTATTTTTGTAATTCTTTCCTAAAATCACTGCGTGCTAAATATAATATATTAACTGTGATTAAAATGCTGAATTGGCTCATTATTATAGAGAACTATTTCAAAAATGAGCAAAAAATTAAATGTAATAATACACATTCTATGGACAAACGCAACAGTCCTTTGTTGAAAACTTATCTTTATAATAACATGTACGGTAATACGTTGCTGAAGTATGTTGCACCTCATACCTTTAATTGAATGCCAAAGGCTTTATGTTATCTTAAATCTTTGGCCGACATTAAAATAAATGTGAAAGATTGGTAATTATTGATATTGTAAACCAGTAATTTCTTTATTTTAATCTTAAATGTACAAAACATATTAAATTATCATAGTTTTGTTTAAAAGCCCCTAAAGTTGACTTGTAATAAAATGCAATTGTAACTTGTAATATGTAACTTGTAATTAAACTTGTAATATAAATGCTATGCTCTCAATGTGCCACATGTTGTATTGAATAACTGGAACCTTCTGACAAGCCATATGGCTTAGGAGGACCAAGGTTGTATATGCAAATAAAGGCAATAATATAAAAAAAATTAATTTCTAAAATGGCGTGGAATTACGCGAATGCATGAAGAATATTGGAACAGGGGCTATTTTGCCGTCTCGCATCCACGCATTTGTTCTAGCAATTCACCGCTTTACGCGACGCAATTTTTACTGCGCCTTCGCACGTACGTCAGATTGCGCAATTCCGTGTACCGTGTAAAACGGCCTTAATAGAGTCATTCTGTGACTCTCGGCTCTTGACGATGAAACAATACGGTGGTTTCCTACATTTTTTTATTGCCTAAATCGAAAGATTATTACTCCTGGAGTACTAATTTCAAGCTTTTAGATTTTCAAGCGACGATATCTATTTTTCGCTATCAAATGAAGAATCAAAATTTTCAAGCTCGCGAAAACGCGACCGCTAAGTTTGAATGCTGGTAAAAGCCCGTGTGACGTCATTATGTTTCCACCTGCCGCGGTTGAGGTGACCTTGTTACAAGGCCTTGAGCGCCGCCACGATGCAGGCTGCAAGCAGGTAGCAGAGTACCCTGCTAAAAGGTAGCGCTTGGCTTAAATAAGGATTATTAATACCCTATCAAACTAAGGAAACTTTCCGACCTTAGGCAATTTTAATAGGTGATTATTACGGGATGTTTCCCTGAGCTCTGTGCCTCATGCATGCATTGTTAATCTCAGACGATGTAAAACTCCTATCTACTCGTATAGAAACTAGGTCCCTGTGACGTCACGTGGAGTGGCATCGCATGGGCGCCAATCTGGCCTTTTTCAAATGAGGTGAAAATTGACCATTAACATTGGTCTAAACTGGGGTTTCTAAAACCAAATAATATACCATATCTATATATATATATATATACAATATATACCATTATACTATATTTCATTATACCATATACCATTATACCATATATACCATTACATACCATAAATATACCACTAGTGTATTCATAATAAAATAATATATTATATTATAAATACACTAATGCTGGGTAATGAATCGCCAATCAATGCCTTTCGTTTTCTTTGGTGAAACTAACCTATTACAAACTCGTCACCTCAAAATATTGTAAAAAAAAGGATCGTATCAAAGGATCATCAAAGCGCTGCGGAAATGTTTGAAACCTTCCACAGGAAATAGGAATAATTTGGCGGAACGATTTCAGTCAAAATGTGAATAAATTTTTATTATTGTATCAAAGCTATTATTAATAACTTCAACATCACCTGACACTCATATGTTTCCCGTATTTCTTTTTTCTCCATATATCTTCCCAAACAACAAGTCTTTGTTTTTATGTCTGTCTCCTAGGCGTCAACTCAACATGACAATGGAGAACAA
Source organism: Ischnura elegans (assembly GCF_921293095.1). Taxonomy (NCBI): domain Eukaryota; kingdom Metazoa; phylum Arthropoda; class Insecta; order Odonata; family Coenagrionidae; genus Ischnura; species Ischnura elegans. The sequence goes on along the minus strand of NW_025791658.1, from coordinate 2,524,104 downwards.
AAAAGCAGCTAAAACAAACAACGACTTAACTTAAGAGAATCAAACGGAGATAACGTATATAAAAACATGTATTAAAGTGATTTTAGGGTCTTTCGTCATCAGTTCATCATTGCAAACACATGATTCATTTTTAATATGGGCACACTGATATAAATCCACTTTCTGTAACGGTATAATTTATTAATTAATCAAAGATTTTCTCCTTTAATTATCTATTCCTTTTTTCTTCTCCTGTCTCTGTCTAAGAATGAAGATATTTTCTGCATTGCCTAGATGATGCACCTATTTTGGTAATTGAATATGTGTAGCAAAAGTAGGCTCAATAATTTTATTCTGATCCATAATATTTTTAATTTACCAATTTCTAATAGGGATTTGACATTTTGTACAAGGAGTTTTCAACTGCTATTTTGTGACAAGTCATCAACTTCCTGTCGATAAAGGCAAATATTATGTAAGTGCTATGTGATAAATAATATGATTTTAAATAATATAATTTAAAAGTTAATATATGACTGGTACATTTCGTTGTATTTTTATCTGAGACTGACATCTTCGCATATTATTTGGTTTCTACCTTAGTAAGGCGCCAACGGTATATGATTTTTTAACGTGAACTGATAACGTGAAACATGTAGAAAAGTGGATTCAGCTCCAATAACAACATTAATAAATTAAGTTTTTTTCCTCTTATCTTGACCTATTATAATTAATGATAAAATAATCCTTGTATTATTGTTCAAATGTATATTATTCAAAAAAGTTGTTAGCCAAAGTGTCAGTTTAATTAAAACCATCATCAGGGCTATGGATGAAAAAATGAGAACATAATAAAATACAATGTTATAAAATATTGTTACGAAAAAGTCAAAAGACTTTTCAAAGAAATGGTTCACACATATATATCAATTAACAGTTGTAATAAAAAGACGGACATTGAAATCCTTAGCAAAATTTATTTTTGTTTAATTAATCAAAATTAATGGTAACTAGGTATGGTAATAGCTTAGTAACCTAAGTCAATAAATATGTGTAAAGTTAAGGTATGTCAAAATTTTTGTGTATTCTGTTCTTATTTTTTACTATATTATTGTAAAAATACTCTTTCGTAACATTTATTTAAGTAAAAATATTGTATATCATTGTATTTTTTTCGTTCTTATGTTTTCTTTCATAGCCCTGATGATGCTTTTAACACTAGAATGCCGAAGGGTGTCATTTTGACACCCTACGCGAACATTTTTTTCAAAGCTGGCCTTTAAAAATTATTGTAGAATGAAATATTTCGTGACGTTTTATCATTTTTAAGGCTCAATAAGACGACAGTGTTAGGGATACCCCCCTCTATTTTTTTCCTGCCAAAAAAATCAAATTTACCTTGAATGCCGGAGGTTGTCATTTTGACACCCAGTATATTTCATCATTTCTTCGTTCGGTTAAGGTGTTTCGTGGGATGCGGCTTCATTACTTCTAGCCAAATTAGTATTTTAGAATAGTACACCTTCATGATTGCTTATATTTTACATAATTTCAATAAATATCAGCTGTTTATCATTTTTGCGAAAATTTATCAGCTCGTGAGATAAGTATATTCCGCTCTATTTGCGAATGATTTGCCTTGAAACCAGCCAAATTTTACCGCGACGACACTTATTTTTTTATGCAATACACACGACGATACACAAAAAAACATTATGTTTTTGAAAATATTAAGGCACCAAAAACAAATATTACAATGTAGATGACGCTTTCAGCTGTGAAGAAGCAAGAATTAAGAAAGGAGTGCGACAAGGCTGTACATTGTCACCCGTAATTTTCAACGTTTACATTGAAAAAGCCATTAATGAAATCAAAGAAAAGGAATTGGGAGTGAATATCCATGGAGAAAAAATTAGCATGCTAAGATTTGCCGATGACATAGCCGTTATAGCAGAAACAGAGAAGGATTTGAAAAATATCCTGGTTAACATGGGTAGGGTAATGAGTAGATATCAACTGAAAATAAGCACGAAGAAAACCAAGATCTTAGTATGCGGCAGAAGAGAAGAAGCCAAGACCAACATTAAAATAGGGAGGCAAAAACTGATAGAAGTGGATGAATTCTGTTATTTGGGAAGCAAGATAACTAGTGACGGGAGAAGCAAGAAAGAAATTATCAGCAGAATAGCCCAGGCGAAGAGAGCATTCCACCAAAAGAGAGACCTGCTTACAGCGGGAAACTTAAATATAGAAGTAAAGAAACAATTTATAAGAACCTACATCTGGAGTATGCTCCTATACGGAAGTGAGGCATGGACAATGACCGCAGCGGAGAAAGCAAGGATAGAGGCCTTTGAAATGTGGTGCTACAGATGAATGATGAAAATCAAATGGATCGACCGAGTTAGTAACGAGGAAGTCCTAAGAAGGGTAGGAGAGAAGAGAAGCCTCATGAAAACCTTAATAAGAAGACGGAACAACCTTATAGGCCACATCTTGAGACATGATGGCCTGATGAAGACAATCGTCGAAGGACAGGTGGAAGGCAAGAATGGAAAAGGAAGACCTCGAACAAAATATATGGAACAAGTAAAGAGAGATGTGAAAGAGAAGAAATACGTAGGAGTGAAATGATTAGCTGATAGGAGAACTGAGTGGAGAGCTGCGTCAAACCAATCCTAGGATTGTTGACCAGTGATGATGATGAATATTGACGGCAGAGCTTCGTTCAAAATTTGACAATTTTCGGTAGAATTAATAATTTATCCATCTATATACCTTTTATTATCTGCTCATCTTATCGCATTTTGAATAAGATTCTTATTCAAAATGCGAGAAGATGAACATCAACTATTTACCTTACGTTATGTGTTCATCTTTCTCATGCTAAATAAGAATCTTACTGAATTATACATTAATATAGCATTATTAATATTTTGCATTACTATTTTTATTCATAAGGAATAATTTTCCGGTACAATTAACAAATTATCCGCAGGACGATTAAAATTTACATACATTATGTATTGCTTGATATTAAATTTCGAATATGAATAAATCCTATTAAGGTCAACAGATTCACGCTTATATTTCAGGAAGTTGACGTATTTAAATAAAAGATGGCAGCACTTTTCCACAATCTTCTTGGCTGAATATAACACTTAGTTAATAGTCAGTTGCCTTCCAAAATATTGCAAAACTTATATTGGTATAGCATATTAATCACTCTTGAGCATATTCCTAATGAATATTCTTGATAAGTACTACCATCTTTTATTTAAAAATGTCATTGATATAAAAATATCATACTATATTAATATTTTCCGATATGACCTGTGTGTAAGGAATAATTTTCCGGCACAATTAATAATTTATCCCTCTGGGCCGTTAAAATTTACATCATGAAACATCCAAAAATACCTGAAGATTATGTATTGTGTGCTGTGATGTGCCAAATATGAAATAATGTCGTTAATATAAAAATACCTTAATACAACAATGTTTCGCGGTACTGCCTGTATGTAAGGAACAATTTTCCGGTACAATTAATAATTCATTAGTAGTGGGAATTTGGGGAGTCTGGCGCATGACGTCACAACGTTCCCTTTCGCTCCCAGTGAATTCCAGACACGTGCCGAGACCATAGCTTCTCCCACTCGAGTTGGATATGTTCCCATTAGCAGTTACCAAGGTCTTAACACGTGTGGTTGCAACGTGACTCCTCCCACTCCCGCATATAAATGACTCCCGAGTGATTATTACCTCATTCAACGTTAACATGACCTCCAGAACTGTTGCTGAGCTGCGAAGAGATCCCGAAGCCTCCCTGGAGGACACCAATCTCCGGGTGGAGAAGCAGTCAGATCCAGATACTTACATCGTGTACATCCCTCAACGAGGCACAGATTTTGTGCTCTCGGTACTTTTTAACGAAGTTTACTACTGCGTATTCCGACACCAGAGAAAGATATTTGAAGTGATCGGACATAAAGTGACTTTCTCCGGCTTCGAGAATGAGAATGGTGTAGTGGAGAGATTTAACATAACGAACCAGGATGACATCACCGATCCGGAAAAGCGACGCCTCGCGGACAAGCAGCACCCAATCATCTGGTTGGATGTGTACGAGTGCTACCAGCCCCGAGTCTACGCAAATGGAGGAGGAACGAGGACTCAAAGTGATTGTATTGACGGACCAAAACCTGTTTGTTATACAGACCATAGAAAATCAAAAGTGGATTATGGTACCACAGACGCCATTAAAGGTACCCGTCTGAGAGTGATAAAGTTTATACTCAAAATTGAAGTTGATATGTATATTTATTAACAATAAATATATTAAATGCTATACTATGTGTTTTTTATTTCCAAATGAAAGACCAGGGTAAATTTTAACAACAAAAGTTTATTTTCTTCAACCACACACAGATGAGTTTGTTACATTGTTCACCATATACATGGTTTCATAGTTCATTTCCCCACTCATACTTATGTTATAATCCTCTTGAAACAATTGAACAGCACGTCTGAGCGCAGACAGTTCTCTAGCACTCTCGTTTAAATAACCACATTCGATTAAATATCCCCAGATACAATCATATTGTCTCAATTGTATAGCATCGTAAATGATCAAAGTGAACATGATGATGTAAAACAATAAAATGATACATTTGACTAGAAAATCTAACATATTTTATTTCGTATACACCAATCAGCTAGCTTAAAACAATTTTTTCTGGCACATTGTAAATTACCATCCATATGAATTTCAATTAAACAACCCTCATTCGTGGTCAATTTCGTGAATGAAGGACACCCATAAAGTTCCAGATTAGCCACACAAATGCCCTTGGGAAGAAGACTTGTTAAGAAGGCAGCTTTTTGAGCACCCTTTGTGAATAGATATTTAAAATTTTTAGTATAATTGTGAAGTATACTCTCCAGTTCTGAATAATCCACATCTCCAGAGTATTCGCACAAGCCGTGATAGTTGTTTCTCAGCCAAGAAGACTCTTTTGTAAAGAGCAATCTCTGTGGTGATTTAAATAACCACGTATTACAGCATTTATTCTGAACAGCGATAATTGCCAATTCTTTGACAATAAAATGTCCATTGCTACCCGTAAATCCTTGAAATTCGACAATGGCACCCATCGTGATGTATGTCCAACTTACAAGGTTTTTACACCCAATGCCAGGGGTTGAACTTACATCAAGACTCTCTAACTTACGGAACTTTCATTCACGCCAGAGGTTAGAAAGCCTTTCACTCACACAGGCTATTCATCAGCCGAACCATACGCTATGAGTACCATCTCTAATTCAAGTCTTTCAAAATCACAATCTGTGATATTCTTTGCTAATTTTGTGGCGAGAAAATGTCTCACTTTGTCACGACTAGCTGAAAGTCTCTGGAGAAATAAATCAATCAGCTTGAAGAGTTTCACCAATGCAAACCACTCTTCTTGCTTTAAATTAAAGGTCTTTTTAATAACCAAATGAGTCTTCCCAAAGTAATTCGCATAAGCCAAACAGGAAGTTAAAAAATGCTTTTCTCCTTTGTAAAAGAATAAATCCACATCCTTTTCACAGTTCAAGATGTTTGCCCACTCGCTTTGTGAAACAATTACACTTTTTTTTCCAACTTGATTAAATTGCACAACTGATTCAAAGTCTCTACCAGGATCGTAACCAATACACACACTCTTTGTCTTTGTTTTGTTCAAATAATACACAGTTTGAAGAAGTAAATTGTCCAATTGTCCAATAGAAGGAATAAAATTTCCAGCAGGTTTCTTTCTCTTCACCGGAGGAGACTGATGGTCTGCATCCACCGATGACTGCATGACGACTGGCGTATGGTGACGTAACCGTCCTTATTTAGAGGTTGATGTAGGAGGAGGGGTGTAGGATGTAGGAGGAGGGGAACAGTCATCCGGGCAAGGATCAACTTCGGTTTTGAGACGGTTATACTGGAACCACTGGGCGAGAGAATGTGCATCTCTCAATGCGCAAGTGCTGTTGCGCAATTTGTGACAAGGATTGAGGCAGGAAAAGGCAAGAAAGGAACATTTTTCGGGAGGGGGACAGTTTAACTCTTTTTCGAGAGAGATGAAAGTGCGTCCCGTCAGATCGGTCAGGAACTCACACTCTGCTTCGCTGAATGCGTAGAGAGCGGTTGCACCCTCAGTCATAGCTTCCAGGGTAGTTGAAAGTTCGGTGTGTGAAATGAATCCTTCGTTGAAGGATGTCTCATCTCGTTGTAAGGGGTCTGGGAAACGTAGCTTCTTTCCTCCAGCGATGAGCTTCCCATGTTTCTTGAAACTGCCCCAAAATAAACGATTTGAATCCACGTCGACGGCTGCAAGCTCCGTCACCCCGCCTTGGCTATAAGTCACAGATACCACGATCTGCATTCTGCGGCTGTTTCTTCTCAAATAATCACCTCCTCTTCCTGCTCATCGTATTTATTCGGGAACAGCACCGCTGAGCTCTGGGATGACATTTGGCCCGCCGAACCCGCTTGAAGGTCTGATGAAACAGCTTCAGGGCTCGACAGTCGTTGAGATGAGGGATGGTGTGATGAAAGTGTGCGAGGAATTTGTGTAGTGTTTGACCTAATGATTTACTAGCGGTATAGAGGCAGCAGTATTCACCGCAAATATCCGAACGAAAGCTTTGAATTTGAACGTGATTGCGAGTGACTGAGAATGACTTTAAAAAATTACTTATATTTGAAACAAAAGGAGGTAAGCCGTAGGAATCAAAATACTCTGCATAATTATTATGTAAATAGACTGCAACCCAGTGTGAACCCGGTAATTTAGATGGATCTAAATTTATTATGTAAACTCCATTTCGTGGTGATTTTGGTAACCTATCAGATGCGTAAACTCCGCGAAATATATTGAGTGGTCTTAGTAACCTGTTAATTTGAATTCCATCCATGACTAAAAGTTTGTGATAATGTTTCTGTTTTTATCAATTTCCACTGTTGCATCATACTCTGAGAAAAGTAAACACGTAACCGTTCTCGATAATTCGTTTTCAAATCTCGCCTCTATTCTCACCACACCTCTATCTCCTAAACTTATATAGTCCTCATTACCCGAATCATCGGGTGTTAGATCGAAGACTAGCATAAAATAACCGTGTCCAAACATATCGTAAGTGATTTGATTACCCCGATTGTAATGCTTTATCCCACTTCCTGAGAATATTGTGTCATACGCTCGCGCCCAATACTTTTTACTTGAAAAATTGCATTGTAATCCCTCGGACGGAATTTGCACACCGTTCACAAAGAGCGAAAAATTCTCGAGCGAATAGTGAGAGAGAGCAAATGGATTCTTATTCAAACTTCCCGCATATGCTTCATTATCCACCATTGTAAAAATAATTACATTAGGTATTCGACCCACGATCGCATTGTCAAGGCTTAAAGTTCGTCCACCAGAAGGAACAGTAAAGGTTTTCAACTCGGTACGCTTGTAGTGATATTTGGCATTGTTGTTTTCCAGGATTTTATTATGTGCAACTAAAATGGATGGGTTAATATCGAAATGTTGAACGTATAAAGTTGCGTCTAAAATTTTCAATAGTCCATCATCATTCCCTCCCATAAGATGGAAAGCATGATTAGAGAGCAATAGTCTTATACCGATGTCTACTCGATCCATCATTAATTGTATCTGATTAAAAACATCTACGTGCAGTTTACCATACAACTCAACCTCTGCACTGTTCTTAAACCAACCCTTACGCCTTGTATAACCAGAATTTGAAGTATCTGTCAAGTTAATATCGTCTCCCGTGTCCAACTCCCACCCCACATTTCGTAAATGTGTTTTGCTCGCATCTGTTCCATAATTTAAAACATTTTCCAGGTAGCTTCTGTAATGGTAATTATCCTCTGATGGTGTGACCAACGTCCCATTGAAATAAACGTTACACTGCTCGAACAGAGAGTGCAGAATATTGTTCACTACTCCCGGTTGATTGGTAGCGGATTCATTGTAATCAGTCCCGTCTTTTTTGCAAAGTTTCACTTTAAGTCTAAGATATATACTATTCAAATCCTTATACGCATCCCCAGAGTCTTTGATCAGGAATTCTATAACCGATCGATTATCTAGCGAAGATATGGGTTTGTAGGACACGAGTCTTTTTGCCAAGATGTTAGTTTGCACCGGCGGATTGGGCTGAAATAAATCCAACGAAGTCAGCATATGCTCTGCCATTATCGCGAAAAAATATCTCCTCCAACAACCTTCTTTACTCTTCGACTTCTCATCGACTGTCGCTTTTTTCTTACGCAGCTATGTTTTATTTTATTTAACCTTGGACGTTTCGCGATCCTCAACCCACCCCCAGACATGCCTTTTATCTTTTCCTCGGCCTTGCGTTTCAAGTTCTGACCTGCCTCGTTTATTCTACTGCGCAGTATCTCCTTAACCGGTTTTGTTCCAAGGTCTCCAAGAGCTGCTGCCCCAGCGCTCGCGGCCTCCTTACCAACAGTCTTAAGCCCGCTAAATAGCAAAGGTTTTGCAAATCGCCACAATCCCGCGAGGAAACTCCCGATACCTCGTCCCTTTTGCACCCTATAAGAAGCTCTATACAAGGATCCAATCTCTCCTCCCACCTGTTTTGAATAATAACTATAATATCGATCTATCACCGGCGCCATCTCGTCGTAAAATGATGTACTAACGTGAATCAATTCTTTTTTATAAAGTGTAGCACAACTATCGAGCTTTGCTCCCCACTATGAAAAGAAATTGCTTCACCGAGTTTATCAGCAAAAAGAATTTCAACACTCTCGATATTGTTTTTCTCGACGGGGTAGTAATAAATCGGATTGAAAGTTTGATATTCACCAATTTTGACATTTATGATGCGGATGCATCGACTCAAAGTGTCACCCACCAACTGCGGTTTTATTATATCTGTGTAAACGTAAACATTTTTTGAGGAGGTTGCAATGCTTCTTTTTCCTCTTTTTCCTTTGTCTTCTTTAGTGTTAATCTCTACCCTGGCATCATCGATGATATTAGCTAACTCATCATCTGTCAACGTTGAATCTTTAAATGATAATCTAATAAGAACAGCCGATAATAATGATAGGTCATTTTTTATCTTTTCCTTGCCTTTTCCACTAAAGCCTGACAAAGTTCTATTGAATAAGTTAGCAAACGAATCATACGTTCCCGGAGACAACGAGTATTTTACTCCGCTCGCAAAAATTTGCGCAGACCGTGGTAATATGCGTTCATCAACTCCAACCTGGTTAATCCTTACACTCAGTTTATCAATATAACGCATTACTTCATTTGAAATGTACGTTTGTTTTTGTGTACTGGAGGTAATATATGGTTTTGCAAATGCCGCCGCAATACTGTCATAAGTACCAATGGGAATTGTAAAGTATGAATCATCTAAAAGTTTCACGTTTATAACTTCTTTATCCCCTCGAACTAATCCCTCTTCAGTCCGGGTCCTATTATCCTTAGGAGGCAATTCGTCTGCTACGCGAGGCGCTGGAGTAAAGTTTTCGATAACAGCTGGTGTGTCTTCGGAAACTTTTTTTACCTCAATAGAAGGAATCGAAATCTCAGCTAGACCGACATACCACTCGTTATTTTCTAAATCGATGCGATGACTCAACTTTGTACGATAATGAGCGATTGTATTTCTTGGGAAAAAATCCCTCGAGCTATCGCTGGGTAGTGTAAGATAAAATTCGTTCATATTTTACGCACGGAAGAAGCTGAAATCCACGAGTTAAAAGACGGTGGGTATCCGTCCCACTTGATAAAATACTCTAAATTAGGACCACTCCCCCGACGTCTCAATATTTTCTCGATCCTGTACTCCGTGTCAGGAGACACGTTAACTTTGACTAATTCTTCCGCATAGAAACTACCCTTTATATCCTCCCCGTTCAAATCATTCAATTTATAGGTTGGTATTAGTTTCATTCGATCAATGTTTGTAACTTGAAATATTTCCTTGGTATAATTTGGTGTGTATCCTTTGGTGAATGGAATCCTCTCTTTACTAATCCTCACATAATCACCTTTATTAAATTTTGCATCCGTCTTCTTTAAGCTTTTTCTCCGACTAGCAATGATAAATGCATTTTTAGCATTCACTTGAGAGGGAGCGATCCTAATGCTAGAATGCGTACTATGGTTATAAGAACTGATGAGTTTTGGAAGCACATCGATATATTTGTAAGTTGCGTATTTTGTAAAATATTTATACATTTTTGTCTTGAGAGTTCGATTAAAGCGTTCCACGAGGCTAGCTTTAATTTCTGGATTATTTGTAGTGTAAAACTTTACACCTTGATTCGAGAGAAAACTTTTAAACTTGCTATTAACAAATTCCCCTCCCTTATCGCTCTGAATTTTCAATGGTTTGCGCTCGCGAAATATGACCTTAAATGCTTCTATAATTTCCTCTGGTCTTTTTGACTTGAGAGGACTAGCCCACGCATAACGGGAAAATATGTCTATTACGGTTAAAATGTAACAGAACCCATTGTTGTATTTTTTCAAACTTCTCAAATCATTTAAATCACATTGCCAACACTCATCTATATAGTTTACTTCGTAACGGTTTCTAACAAACTTTTTTCTCACCGGCTTGTGACGCGTGTACGCTTCTTGAGATTCCAACCACTCGCGAATTGTTTTTATAGGGATTCCAGTCGCTTTATTTAATTTTTTATCTGTGGAAAAACCAGCAGGATGTGCGGGATTGTTGTACACGCTAGCTATTACGTCGTGTCCCACTCTGCCCCGAACATTTTTGGTACCCTTTTTCGCTTGCTTCGCCTTGGAATTGGTCTCGGAGATGTCCATCGCTCCTTTGGAGATGTTCTTTGCTCCCTTGGAGGTGTGCTTGGCTCTCTTGGAGTTGCTATTATCCGCTTCATTTTTCTCGGTGGAGAATCGCTTTCGATTTGTTCCTTTATTCGTGCCCATGTCGAATCCAACTCTGAATTTGTCCTCCTAATTTCGTCTAACCGCCTTCTCATTGCATCGCTACCCTCATATAGACGTGTTGGTGGTGAGTGTTTCACTATCGGAACGTGTACGGGAGATTTAAAGTCTGACACTGAGTCGAGATATTTATCGAGTATTCTTTTATACAAATGCCACTTGTCAATATCCTTGAGCCCTTTACTCGCTAACACAAGTTTCATTTCCTTATCCAATTTACTCAACCTAGCCTTTGCATGACTTCGATCAAAGACTTCGGGACTCACTACGAGCATTTTCTGCAAACTCATTTTCCCAGCAGGCTACCGATCACACCGCTTAAAATCGAACCCAGTAGTAATGGCAAAAAGCCACCTTTTTGTACGAGAAGCGCTCGTTTTCTTTTTACACTCGTCCTCCGTTCAGCCAACTTTCTCAGTGTGTTACGATGCTTGGATAATTTTCGTTTCAATCGCCTATCGATCTTATGATTTCCGTTTAGAGTATTGAGGCAACAATCGCAAATTGTTTTAATCAACTCCTCGTCCGAGCTATTCAATATGGCAGTACGTAATTTAGGCTTTGCAGATTTTAGGACGTGGAGCAAGTGTTTATTGTTCTTCAACCTTTTCATCGCGTTGGGGCATGTAAATGACAGTGGCCCCGTCTTGGGGAAAAATTTTGGTTCTAAAGCGGAATCTCTCGTCCGTGTCCTGACCAAGATCTAGAACCAAATAACCGAATGGTTCTTGCGTAACCTGTTTATATACCCTCTCCAATTCCCCCGATTTTTCCGGATAGACCTGCCTAGCTAAATGACCAAATTGTAACTTATCTCTGGGATTTTTGAACGCTACAATATACTTTGAATTCAATGATATGTTTCTCGATTGCTGGCTTTGATAGAAAATATTCTGCGTGATCAAAAACACCGAAATGTTAAAATGATGGCTACCTCTGGTGAATAATCTACACACATCTTTGCTGTAGGCTCCCTCACTCATTAAATCATCTATAACGTACAAAGTAGGAACACCACCAAATTCTTCGAAAGGAGGTATTTCAGAGTAAAATTCAACTGGTATTCGTATGTTAGGCTCACTTCCTGGGGCACAGCACCAAACCACTTGCTCTATAGCACTATCTATCATATAATCCAACTTTTCCAAAAACTGCGTGACAAATGTGGTTTTTCCACAACCTGACGGACCCGCGCAGATGCATGTAAAAGGATGTTTCCAGGCTAACGTCATGATTAACACTGAAATTATGATAACTAGGAAACTAGTTTTTATCAATATCAATCGTTACCAAATGCCTGATCATGTGTACGCTTTCGCGGAATTCTGTAATGACCCCAAGCAAGCGTATTCATTCCATCCTCGCAAATATATCGTTTATCATCGGATGCATTTAGTGTCACCTTATTTATTTTAACAGTGTATAACTCGTGCATTTTGCTACGGATTACGTTCATCTTTCGAAATTGCGTCGAGTTCTCTCTTAAACAATTAATATAATCACCAAATTTTAGGCATTTTTCCTTCACAGATTTCGTTATCCCCTTTGCCTTCTTTTTTTCTTTACCCGATTCCATCTGGAATGAGTACAATTTGCTTCTTAATCCAACGAAAGCCGTCATAATGAGACCATCGCATTCGTCTTTGAACTTTCCAATGACCTTCTTGTTTTTTTCAGAATAACACGGATGTTCTTTTGGATAATTCGAGGTGTCGAATGCATCTAGGTATTCTAGCATATCTCTGTATACATCATCCGTTCTAATCTCATAAATGAAGCTGTCAGTGTCTGTGTAGGCGAGTGACAATTTATTTTGGTACTTGGGCAGCATGGTACGGTAATGAAAGTCGTACATTAGAGTTTTGCTGAGATCGAGAACGCAGAAACCAATGTATATTGGCTTAACCATTTTGATGGTGGCTTTCCGCATGTGAACGGCTACTAAAGACTCGTTGAAAATTGTCCTATCCAAAAATGTCGATTTATTGATTAATTTTTGAAGTCTTTTTTCGCTTGTCACTAATTGCATATTCATCCGTTTCCTTACATTCTCCATTGTCTTGCCAAATACGGCGTTATTCATGAGCTTGTAAAAGTCCTTCTCAAACTCATTTTTAGCAACTTTTCGACGATCTGTATTTAGGTCAATATAGGTCTTTAACCACGAAGACTGTTTGAACTCGATAACTCTGTGCACTTTTTTGAGTATGATGCCTAATTCTAATGCCTGTTTCAGGTTCATGTAATGAATTACATATTTACTTTTATTTTCGAGGGTGGTCAAAAGTTTTTCATGTTTACCGTTAGGTGGTGTCTTGTTTTCCGGGCAAAGAGGGAAATCTGAATGCGTATCGTGCAGCCGATGTGGGTACTCAAGATCCACTTCGAGAATATATCCATTTTCACTGTCATCGGGAACATTTTTCACGCTAAAATCGTCAATTTCCTCCTGAGTTAACCACCGAAATTCACCGTAAGGAAGGGGTCTGGAGAGTGCCCATCCGTAGAGATTATTCGCGTCAAGATAGGTTAAAAATATCGAATCTTTACCTGGGTCATAACCTGACATGTACTTATTGTTCGATTCACAGTATCTTTTACAACACTGTGAAATTCCACCACGGATACCGTTCTCAATCATGAGTATCATATCGTAATCAGTCAAAAGCTCTAGCTCTATTTCGGTATATTTTAGCATTGCATCAAATGTCAAACCTGGTGCCGTGTAATACCACGCAGGATCTAACTTGTAGGCTCCGTAGCACACGTCACGAAAGTTCTCAAAAACATCGGCGAGAAGAGTGACGTCACTTTTCAAATACACATCACTGTAATCACCGAGTGTTTCACATCCAAACGAAGACCATACGTTCAAAGCGTGACCATAGTCTTCGTCTGACACATGCTCATCGTTCAATCTGTTGTAAAACTTATCCTTGTCCGGGAGCAAGGTTTCATCGAGCTTATTCAACGAATCAGTGTAATCATAGGGATAAACCCCCTTTCGTGTAACTAGTCGCGTCTTGTCACCAAAAATTTCTGAGGTATTTTTAAATTCAGTCAGGTTCGAGACTAGAGAAGCAAGAGAAGCGGGCATAAATCGAAAGGTATCGACAAAACGAATTTTGAAATTATCCTCTATAGACTTGGAAAAAGTGATATATTTTTCTTCAGAATTTGGAATAATGAATATTTCCCTCTCATCATAGTCTAGCTCTCGTACAATGAAATGACCATCATACGCGGACAGGTTATGAATAAAAATTGGAAGAAATTGAGGCATCTTATACTGAACATTGCAAAACGAATGAGCTGGACCTCGATACTGTCCCGTCAGGTGATCGTGATCCCTAACCCTATCCTCGTTCAACTCATTCCCACAAATGTGGCACGTCGATGCGTTTTGGAAAGCGCTCTCTTTTTCCTCTGTGAGTGGTGTTATAGGAATAGTATTTTTGTACAACTTGAAAACCTTCTGGGCTTCATCTTTTATACTTTCAATAAAAACACGTGCTGCATTAGGCCCTCGATACAATACTGGCTCCTCGCATCCGTTTGGAGTCATCATGATATAACAAAAGCTGAATGGCTCATGCTTCTGTATGATGTTAGTGAACGAAGTATTAGAACACGGTTCGCATGTGTTTACATTTTTCAGTAGACATTCAAAATCGGCATATATCACGTAAGGTACACGGAAAGTGCGATTAATGTTGGTAAATTTTAATAATTTATTGTCCTCGTCTGGTAGCACTATTTTACTTGGAGTTCCCGTTCCTCTGCATAAGTCTTTGTGAGATTCGAGATTTTCTACGTCATGGTAATAAGTTAGACACCGTTTGCAAATAAAAATTCTAGTTTTATGTCTCGTAATTTGGGATCGCACGAGTCTTTCAAAATTCTTTATCCAGCAATAGTGAGCAGTGGTTTCGTTGGTAATGTAGAGGAGGTCGCGATGATCCTCAAGCTCATAATCTACAATTTTTATAGGATACACATTGTTTTTATCATCTAGTCCAAACACATTAATTGAAATGTTATTTGTACGTTCAAATTTAGGGATATCCTTCAGATCAACCGGGTAATCGACACATTCCCAATGGTAACTTTCATGAAATATATTAGTATTATACTTTGAAACTCTCTGGGGGTCTTTAGCGATATTTTTTGCCCATATCGCATACTTGAAACAAAACTGGTCTTCATTTTCCACGTTTATAACTGCTTTGGTATTTTTTATCTTTCGTGGCAAATCTATATACGTTGAACCTCGAAGGGGGGTGTACTTGTTAATACGGAGCTCTAAACCTACAACTTCACCCAAAGTCCATCCTGACCCTTTTGCTTGAAACTCGGACTTTTCTTTTAAAAGTTTGGAAAATTTCTCGCCCACAATCTCATTTAACTGATCAACAAGTAGGACTCGTTGATTACTAGTCTTAAATGAGGTATCTAGCTCCTCGTGTTCTCCTTTTCGAAATTTGCAAATCAATACAAGGTTGAACTTTATACTTCTGTTCGTCCTTATTTGCTCTCTAATATTCTCAATCAATAGATTTTTTATTCCATCGAGAAAAGTTACAACGTCCCGAGCATCCCCCTCGGGAGTTATCCAAAAGGTTTTTAGCCTGGATCTAATTGCCGATTCGATTTCATTGAACCCTCTCCCTATTTGCTCGTTAATTTTCATCCGGTGTGCGTTAGTATTCTCATGAGGCATAGCCTCATCAAGGCTATAGAAGATTTCGCAGTAAGAGCAAAATTTTCTACCATTTGCTTTATCTAATGCATCTTTCATTTCATGATATGTTTCCATGTCATCAATGCTTTCGTTTTCAAAAGCTACTTTTCTGTAAATGCACGCTAAAGCCTGTTCAAGTTCTTCTTTAGTTCTATATGTATTGTTTTTAAAGTTAAAAATGATGTCTGTAATGGATGTCATGATTAATGTGAGAAATCTGAAAAAATAGAGAAAAGTTTATCTCATTCTTCGTCTTGGATCAATTGTAGGATCATAAAAACGTTCGATTCTAACCTCGTAACGCGTACCATCTACTTAAAATCTCAATTTAAATAAAATGTTAGTTTATTCTGCGATGATAACTTCCTCAAGCTGTTATTTTATGTCGGGAACTTGGAATATGACTAAAAAGTTGGACTTACCCAGATGTAGATACGATGATGTTGTCTTCGTAGAGAGCAGATGACGTTGTCTGAGGAGTAGTCACCAAGAGGAAGTTCTCGGATCAAATGACGAGATTGCAATGAAAGTTTCCGTCTTCGATCGGTATTTTTAATAGAAAATCTTCTCCTCCTACTCTTCAGCGGATGGCTGCCAAGTGGGTTGAGAAGACTGTGAATGATGTCAGCTGCAGAGGTATTCCAACTAAGTGGAAAAAAAACCGAGGTCAATCCTCACGGATAGATGACAAAGTTATGCATTTCCTTACACCCAAATAAGGTAAGAAATGCACCAAGCTTGCGACTGAATGACGCCAGTAGTGTGGAAAATACCTAGCTAAATTATCCTCGGGTGGATAGCAAAGTCGTTCCCTATTTCCTTTCACCCCAAATAGGGTAAGAAATCCACAAATAAGGGAGTTAGACCACCGCAGGAATTATCTCCTGAGTAAAGGGGTCACATCCTTGGAGTGAGGTGATTTCTTTTGCATACAAAAGATCAGTGGACACTTACTCATCAACATTCAAATTTAAACTATGGTCCTATTTGTTCAAATAAGGGAGTTATAGACGGTCGTAGGAATTATCTCCCGAGTATAGGGGCCACGCCCTTGGAGTGAGGTGATTTCTTTTACATACAAAAGATCAGTGGACACTTACTCATCAACATTCAAATTTAAACTATGGTCCTATTCGTTCAATTAAGGGAGTTATAGACGGTCGTAGGAATTATCTCCCGAGTATAGGGGCCACGCCCTTGGAGTGAGGTGATTTCTTTTACATACAAAAGATCAGTGGACACTTACTCATCAACATTCAAATTTAAACTATGGTCCTATTCGTTCAATTAAGGGAGTTATACACCATCGCAGGAATTATCTCCAGAGTATAGGGGTCACGCCCTTGGAGTGAGATGATTTCTTTTGCATACAAAAGATCAGTGGACACTTACTCATCAACATTTAAATTTAAACTATGGTCCTATTTGTTCAAATAAGGGAGTTATAGACCATCGCAGGAATTATCTCCAGAGTATAGGGGCCACACCCTTGGAGTGAGATGATTTCTTTTACACACAAAAGATGAGTTGTCACTTACTCATCAACATTCAAATTTAAACTATGGTCCTATTTGCTCCAATAAGGGAGTTATAGACGGTCGTAGGAATTATCTCCACAGTATAGGGGCCACGCCCTTGGAGTGAGGTGATTTCTTTTACAAACAAAAGATCAGTGGTCACTTACTCATCAACATTCAAATTTAAACTATGGTCCTATTCGTTCAATTAAGGGAGTTATAGATGGTCGTAGGAATTATTTCCCGAGTATAGGGGCCACGCCCTTGGAGTGAGGTGATTTCTTTTACACGCAAAAGATGAGTGGTCACCTACTCATCAACATTCAAATTTAAACTATGGTCGTATTTGTTCAAATAAGGGAGTTATAGACAATCGCAGGAAGTATCTCCAGAGTGTAGGGGCCACGCCCTTGGAGTGAGGTGATTTCTTTTACACACAAAAGATGAGTGGTCACTTACTCATCAACATTCAAATTTAAACTATGGTCCTATTCGTTCAATTAAGGGAGTTATAGATGGTCGTAGGAATTATTTCCCGAGTATAGGGGCCACGCCCTTGGAGTGAGGTGATTTCTTTTACACGCAAAAGATGAGTGGTCACCTACTCATCAACATTCAAATTTAAACTATGGTCGTATTTGTTCAAATAAGGGAGTTATAGACAATCGCAGGAAGTATCTCCAGAGTGTAGGGGCCACGCCCTTGGAGTGAGGTGATTTCTTTTACACACAAAAGATGAGTGGTCACTTACTCATCAACATTCAAATTTAAACTATGGTCTTATTCGTTCAAATAAGGGAGTTATTAAAGATTTTCTTACAAAGATACCTGCTACTAACCTATATTCTCCTAATACCATCATTCATATATTGGCCCACCGAATCTAAACTATTTGCTCTATCAAAATTTTTCAAACGGAATTATTCCTTTACTCATCTCCCCGAATTTTAGAGGAGAAAACGAGATTACTAGGACCAGGATTTCTACCATACCCTTAGTATCCTAGGATACTTAAAAAATTTCATCCTGTTTTTTGACCGGGAGTCGAAGGGGGGTATTGAGCATAACACGCTCATGAATTTTCTCGGTTCTAAAAGCAATAGAAAAAATAGGAAAAATCCGAAAAACTCAGTTTTACGGATCATATTTACCTTAAAGCGGCAAACTCCTTCGGCGTCCGGGTCTCTGATGATTCTTCCGGAATTCAATCAGAATTCATAAAGAATTCCTACAGAATTCACTTCTAGAAGACCTGCTCGATGATTCAGTTGGACCGATGGAATCAGACTAGTTCTGAGACCGCTGGTGATTCTCTCAGAGACTTCACGGCCTTATATACTGCTTAGAAGGTACCGTGGAAGGGGCAAATCTAGGCGTAACCTACCCATCCCACTTGGATCGCTTGGAAACGACTTTCACTTATAGCCTTGTCTCCTAGGCGTAACCTACCCATCCCACTTAGATCGCTTGGAAACGCCTTTCACTTATAGCCTTGCCTCATACCATAGACAATATGTGCAGTTTTTGAGGAGGGTTCTGAAAATGAGTATTTATCGCTGTGGTGACGAATTTTTGGAAATGCTAAAGTATTCTAGATTGAATTTGATGATGATAGGAATTTGAATGGTGATCATAGCGTAAATATTAACAAAGTTATTGCGATTTTTAATAATCAACAATTGTTTATAAGACAAGATACTATTTATCTTCATAACTATGACTTGTATCGAAAAAGTGTAGGAGACCTTTTTTACTGATAATTATTTGCTCTTTTACTAAAAAGGATTTATTTTCAAAAATGTTCAATAGCATAGTAGTTAGAGGTATTATTTCGGTTATTTCCGATGCCGAGACGGGAAAATACGATTCAATTTGCAACCGCACGTGTTTAGACCTTGGTAACTGCCAATGGGAACATATCCAACTCGAGTGGGAGAAGCTATGGTCTCGGCACGTGTCTGGAATTCACTGGGAGCGAAAGGGAACGTTGTGACGTCATGCGCCAGACTCCCCAAATTCCCACTACTTTCATTCATCGAACAATTAAAATTTACATCATGAAACATCAAACAATACCTGAAGATCATGTATTGTGTGCTTTTAAATGTCAAATATAAGTAATTTCATTAATATAAAGATACCTTAATACATTAATATTTTGCGACATGACCTGTATCTAAGGAATAATTTTCCGGTACAATTAATAATTTATTTATCGGGACCGTTAAAATTTACATCATGAAACATCTAACAATACCTGAAGATTATGTATTTTGTGGTGTTTAATGTGAAATATGAAATAATGTCATGAATATAAAAATATCTTACTACATCAATATTTTGTGGTAATGCCTGTATACAAGTAATAATTTTCCGGTACAATTAATAATTTATTTATCGGGACCGTTAAAATTTACATCATGAAACATCTAACAATACCTGAAGATTATGTATTGTATGCTGTTAAATGTGAAATAATGCCATTTATATAAAAATAAATTACAACATTAATATTTTCCGATACTTCCTGTGTGTAAGGAAAATTTATCAAGGCTAAATGTCAAATATGAAATAATGTTATCAATGTAAAAATATCTTACTAAATTATTATTTTGCGGTACTGCCTGCATACAAGGAACAATTTTCCGGTACAATTAATAATTTATCAATATATCTTCCGTTAAAGGTGGGAAGCTCACCCCCGTATGATGCCAGGAAAGGCCGGAGAAGTGTAGGCCATCTTCCGGGAATGAAGAGAAACGGACCGAATCTCTAAAATTCGAATTAAAATTCGCTTGCCCCCTGTAGTCAACGGAGAATTGTCTCCCATTCCACACACCAAACCCTCTACGACCCCTTCCCACCAAACTAACCCGACCCTCTCCCCCCCCCCCCTTTCGGATCAATGGCAGAGGAAAGGGGTCCGGAGGTTTTCTGAAGGGGTGGAAGGACCCTGGCTCAGGGTTTCGTGAGGGGTGTACACTTTGATGCAATTCTCGCAGGGTATGAGGAGCTTGCCTCCTCTTCAGTCAGATCGCGAGAAGTGAAGGGAGAGGGGGCAAAGAACGGGTGGCGTTCGTCTTTTTTTTCCTGCCCCTGAAATACGTCGAGGAAGGCCTGGATGGAAGATTAGAGGAAAGGGGAGGGGGAAGAAGGGTGCAGATTGCGATAAGTCGAATTAAATCGATTATTTATGGGCGACGAGCCGTCGGGGCACTGGTGTGGGAAGGTTATAAAAGGAGGGGAGTACCGCAAGGGAGTGAGAGGGGTCCTTCTGGTTTTTATAAGTGTGGTAGGGGGGTCCGTTGGCCCCCCCTCCCTCTCCACTGCAGCTACGATTTTAGTCTCGGGTTGGAAGAGCTTAACGGGCGACAGCGGCGTGAAGTATGCGACGAAGAAGACAGAAGATATGATCCCGAATGTATATCTTCCACTCCTAAGATCGAGCAATGACGTCCGCCATTCGCTATGAATGGGTTTCAGTTGATAGACCAGGGTTATAATAACTCATATCTACACATATTTAACGTTATTGAAGAGTTTGATGGTTAATAAATGCTGCCTTGAGCTTTCTTAAAGTTTGCAGGCATTTTCTGAGATAATTTAGTGCTTAACCTTAGGAAAAACATAGTTTTTAGGTCATCCATGGCAGTTTTCAAATAGTTTGTTCTAAAAAAATAAAAAACAAAATATAAAGGGGAAAACTGACTGACCTATCATCTGCAATAAAGGCCAACAGTGGTCATTAATTATGTCGTCCTCCATTCGCTAGGAATGGGTTTCACTTTATAGACAAGGGTTATAAATAAGTCAAATATATCGAAGGTCTAGATATTTTTAACGTTATTGAAGAGTTTGATGTTAATTAAATGCTGCCTTCAGCTTCCCTTAAGTTTGCAGCCACTTTCTAGGATAATAAGGTCCTTTACCTTAGGACAAACATAGTTTTCCGGTTATTCTTGGCAGCTTTTGCTCAGTTTGTTCTAAAAAATCAAAACAAAAAATACAGGCGACTATAGACCGACCTAGTGAAAGTCGAAAATGGTCTTAACTTAGAGTGAGGAATGGTAGGAATATTACGAGAATGATATGGTAATGATGTATGCAAGATTCTAGATTCTAAAGTCGCTGATGTTGTTTTGTCTGATAGCAGTTTCGGAATACATCCTACTTTCGCCGTCGTGTCGAAGGTGAGAATCCTGGTTTGCTTGCAGTATTAGATAATACAATGCGTCCTGCTGAGCGCTGGTTGGTATTCATAATTTTCCACACGTTGTTGATTGGGTGGCCACGGTCTTTTACACTTTTAGTTTCGGGTTGCAAGAGCTTAACGGACGACTGCGGCGTGAAGTATGCGATGAAGGAGACAGAAGGTATAATCCCGAAAGTGTATCTTCCACTCCTAATATCAACCAATGTTATACGCTATTCGCTAGGAATGGGTTTTCAGTTGATAGACCAGGGGTGTAAATAACTCATATCTACACATGTTTAACGTTATTGAAGAGTTTGATTGCTAATAAGTGCTGCCTTGAGCTTTCCTAAAGTTTGCGGGCATTTTCTGTGATAATTTAGTGCTTAACCTAAGGAAAAACATAGCTTTCTGGTCATCCATGGCAGTTTTCACATAGTTTGTTCTAAAAAAATAAAAAACAAAATATACAGGTGAAAACTGACTTACCTATCGTCTGTAATGAAGGTCAACAATGGTCCTTAATTAGAGTGAAAAATGGAAGGAATATAACAAGAGTGGTACGGTCATTATGTAGGCAAGATTCCGTGTTTCCCAGCCGCTTTTGTTGTTTTAGTCTGACAGCAGTTTAGGAATACATCCTTCTTTCATATTCGTGCCGAAGATGAGAAGACTTTATATGCTTGCTGTCTTAAATGGTACAGTCCGTCCTTCCGCTGAGCGCTGATTGCTAATCACGATCTTCAAAACGTTGTTGATTGGGTGGCACCGGTCTTATACACTTTTAGTTTTGAGTTGGGAGAGCTTAAAGGACGAAAGCCGCGTGAACAATGCGATGAGTAAGACAGAAGATATGAATCCGAAAGTATATCTTCCACTCCTAAGATCCACCAATGTCGTCCACCATTCGATAGGAATGGATTTCACTTGATAGACAAGGGTTATCAATAACTCATATCTACACATGTTTAACGTTATTGAAGAGTTTGATGTTAAATAAATGTTGCCTTCAGCTTCCCTTCAGTTTGCAGCCACTTTCTAGGATAATTTGGTCCTTAACCTTAGGAAATACATAGTTTTTAGGTCATACATGACATCTTACACTCAGTTTTTCTCTAAAAAATTAGAACAAAATATTAAGGCGACAAGCAACTGACATTTCGTCCGTAATGAAGGTCAACAATTCGCTACCTTGGTTTGACAAGGTTCTAACTGACTATCAGCTGGTTTTGAGAAAAACCTTGTCAAAGTTTTAAACTGCTCTATTTCTATTACTAATAGGAATTTATTTTTGATTTTTGGCAATACACTAGTGATCCACTAGATATACTAGTAATTATTACTTTAAGAAAATATGTAATTTTATTTTTTTTTTACATGTTTATATGAGTAATAAAATAAGTAAAATGCATTTAGAACCTTGTCACACCAAATACTAGTTTTTTCTCCTTGCAGTTGGAACTTTGTCACTGTTCTAAATCTGTTATTATTTTACATAGAGGAATAAAAACCGGTGCAACACATGGAGAAACATAAACTTAGTTATCTTGAGTGAAAACACCAAATTTTGCAAAAATGTCAGTTAGGACCTTGTCAAACCAAGGTAGCGAATTGTCCTTAATTAGAGCGAAAAATGGTATCACAAAATCATCAATGGTAAAAATAATATCACAAGAATGGTACGGTCATGATGTAGGCAATATTTCGGTTTTTAAAGTCGCTGTTGTTGTTTTTTTATCATGTACCATGAAGACAAATGATGTTCTCATTGCAAATTTCATTCTTGGCCAAAATGTTTTCCATAAGTGCGCCAAATGGGAGTGAACCAACCTGTTCTGCAGCTTCGGTATTGGTAAGGGGTGAGATAGGTTGGAAGGGCGCACAACGCGAAAAAAGATATGAGGAAGTCAAATGATGTAATGTCGCAAATGCACCACTCACTAGCGAAAGAAAACTGATGAAAGAATAGTCTGGTTACCTATTTTTTTACTGTCTAAATCGAAAGATTATTACCCCCCGAGTACGTATTTCACGCTTTTAGATTTTCAAATGACGATATCTATCTTTCGCGTTCAAATGAAAAGTGAACATTTTCAAGCGCACGAAAACGTGACGGCGAAGTATAAATGCTGGGAAAAGCCCGTGTGACGACATTCTGGTACCGCCAGCCACTGTGTGAGACCACCTTGGCGCGAGGCTACGAGCGCCTCTACGGTACAGGCTGCTAGCAGGTAGCAGAGTACCTTGCTAGCAGGTAGTGCTTGGCTTAAATAAGGATTATCAATACCTTAACAAAAGAAGGAAACTTTCCGACCATAGGCAGTTTCAATAGGTGATTATTAGGACGTTTCCCTGAGCTCTGTGCCTCATGCGTGCATTGGTAATCTCAGACGATGTAAAACCGCTATCTAATCGTATAGAAACTAGTTCCCTTTGAGATCACGTGGAGTGGCATCGCATGGGAGACAATATGGCCTTTTTAAAATGAGGTTAAAATTGACCATTGTCATTCGTCTAAACTGGGTATTCTAAAACCAAATAATTTGTACATTATAAATACATTAATGGTGGGTAACGAATTGCAATCAATCTCTTTCGTTTTCTTTGGTGAAAGAAACTACCCTATTGCAAATCCTCGAAAACAAATATCTGAGAGCCTCGGTTAAACGGGAATAAAATAAAACATGAGTATAGAAATGATAATGTCAAAACATGTAACACCACATAAAATCTCCGCTTCAAAGTGCTTTGGATGAAGGATTATAGAACGGAAATCAACCCTTTCCCTGCAAATAACGAAAAAATACTGCAGGACGTTTCTTGACTCGGAAGACGAAAGCCGCAAATTTTCGTCGGAGATTTTTACTATGCAGGTGAAATAATGCCGAAAATATAAGTTTCCTTATTCTCCCCCTTTTATGACGGTCGCGGGCTCGCGAATTCCTAGTTATTATTTTATTATTTGGACCCAAAAAAGCGGGACTCAGGCCGTACCCTCGAAATTCGGGAGCTGGTACCCCGACCCCTCGTCTTCTATTAACCCCTCTTGGCGGTAAGGGATGTAGGTCATTCAATTGTTCATCCAGTAAGTTTTCAAAATAAATAATTGTTCCTTTCTTAAAAAATACAAGGTAAGAATTGAATTATTTGTTTTTGGAGCAGCGTTTACCATTTTTAAACGTAATTCTACAATAAATATTAACTTATATCTCTATTTCAGTATATACACAACATGGACATTGTTGCTGAATTAAATGCGTTAAGGGATCGACCGAGTTAGTAACGAGGAAGTCCTAAGCAGGGTAGGAGAGAAGAGAAGCCTCATGAAAACCTTAATAAGAAGACGGAATAACCTTATAGGCCACATCTTGAGACATGATGGCCTGATGAAGACAATCGTCGAAGGACAAGTGGAAGGCAAGAATGGAAAAGGAAGACCCCGAACAAAATATATGGAACAAGTAAAGAGAGATGTGAAAGAGAGGAAATACGTAGGAGTGAAAAGATTAGCTGATAGGAGAACTGAGTGGAGAGCTGCGTCATACCAATCCTAGGATTGTTGACCAGTGATGATGATGAATATTGACGGCAGAGCTTCGTTCAAAATTTGACAATTCTCAGAGTAAAATGAGGATATCAATTCAAAGTCTGCAATTTACGTGCAAGCAGCAATTATCCATTTAGGTAATTCGTATAAACGAACAATGGTTGACCGCGAACCAATGCCGCTGGTAGGGTAATATACCCCGAAAGGAGGAATCCCAACTACCCTCGGAGTCCGTCATAATGCGGAGTCCCCGCCAGTGGCGGCTGGTGGTAATTTATCTAGGGTGTGCATTAGAGCAGATATAGGATGATTTAATTATATTATGTTAATACTAATCCATGAGCATCATATTTCGTCGTAATAGAATACATAGCAAGCAAAACATATCACTGGTATATTCTACTCTTAAAATTGCACGAACAGAAATAATATTAGCATGCATGAAAATAATTATTCTAAACACACCTTTACAAGTGACGGTAGGGGAAATTCATTCTCCTTTCCTTATACCCTGTGAGGAATTAGTGTAGAAAACGGCCAGACTCTGTAGACGCACTAGGATCCTGGGCGCAGGTAGTGTAGGTGGCGGCTACACCACTACACTACCTGCGAGTCACTCACCAAAATATGCGCGTGCGCACTCGCATTGTTTTGAGTCTGCTCCCATCGCCCCTTTGAACAGCACATACCCGCCCCCCTGCTTACTTCGTCCCGCCAGAGCACCCTCAAGCGATCGCATAGACCGAAAATGCGCCCGGCGCGATGCCACGGGATCGCACAGTTGTAGAGCGGTGAATTCGAAAAGGAGATAGCTGTAGCGTTCGGAGCTTCATGTTCCTTGCATATGCAGACAGGATTTTTATCCTTCTCGTTGCAAAGGAATAGTTTTCTTTTATAATTCATTCATCTTTTGGTGTGCACTTGCTGACATGCGTATACGCACGCGCCGCCACTGGTCCCCGCTAGGAAGGTTCGAAAAAGGTTGGTGCTGAGAGTGTGTGATTATCCACGACACCTGTCTTAATGAATGTGTTGCAAAAATGCTCCGAATGGAGTGAACGGAAGAGTCTTTTGGGGCTCATTCTCAGTACAGCAGTTCACAGACTCGAAAAGGCAAGATTTTTGTGTACCACAAGGTTGTGAATTCGGCCCTAAATGATTTCACAAACGCATCCGAAGGGAGTAAAAAAACCTGTTTTTTTGCTACAGTACTAGTAATGGGTTTGATATGTTTATTCCACGAGCTACATCACGAATAACACGAGGATGCCAAAAGATATGGCCCCGATAATACTTCGCTTCATTTATGGTTTGTTTCCATGGTGATTGCGGTATATGAAATTTATTTCCTCATCCGTTACATTATAATCATCACTGCTCAACAATTCTAAGATTGCTTTGACGCAAGTCTCAACATTGATTTGAAAAATCAAATATGTCTCTAAATCTAAAATTTTAAATCATATCATTTTATTGCCACATAGATCAGCTATCAGATTTTCATCTCCCGAAGGCTAATTCCTCTCTTTAAACAACTCTTCTTTGTCACTTTTATTAAAATTTCCCCCTCTCAACTGACCATTTTCCTCAAAGCAAGAATATATATCATCGCCTTGAGCAAACCAACCCCTTGATTTATGCAAGTGTCCGGAACAAAGGCACACAGGAATCGATGGGAATTAATTGTCGCAAGGCACACAATGAAAGACACGCTTGCGCTTATATAAATACGGCGATTCTTTTGTTTCAGACTCGAAAGAGTGGACTCAGGGCCTGTGTAGAGGGAGCATTAATTGTAAACTTAAGAGGAGCGGATTAATGTGTTTGCATTGGCCTCCTGCGTCCGTTATCCCTTGTCTTCCACGCCAAACGCGTCTATCTTGTTTTCCGAACGTTAATTCCTCAAGGCACCAACCTCGGACCAGTTAACTTTCCAAAAATTAACGGGCGGTAATATATTTTCTTCCTTCTCCAAATGCTAAAAAGCCAATTCGTCAACATTTACACGATATCCCGCGTATACTGAAATTTGTTCGTCCGATATGTAAGTTTTGTTAATTTATTCTAGATTATTTTATTATTATTTAAGGTCATTTAATGATTCTAGATTCCGTTATCCCTTGACTTCCACGTTCAACGCGTCTATCTTGTTTTATGAACGTTAATTCCTCAAGGCACCTTTCGTGGACCAGCTACATTCCAAAAACATAAAAATAAACAGGCGGTGATATATTTTCTTGCTATCTAAATTCTTAAAGTCAATTCGTCAACATTTGCACGAAATCCCTAGATACTGAAGTATGTTCGTCCGATATTTAATTTTGTTCATGTGTTCCAGATCTTTTTCATTCATTATTTTTTATTATTATTTATGGTTATTTTATGATTATAGATTCCTTATCACTTGCCTTCCACGTTGAACGCGTCTATCTTGTTTTCCGAACGTTTATTCCTCAAGGTACCATACTCGGGCCAGTTACTATCCAAAAACATAAAAGTAAATGTGTGGTCTCATAATTTATTCCTTCTATAAATTCTACAAAACAATTCGTCAGCATTTGCACGAAATCCCTAGATACTGAAGTATGTTCGTACGATATAAGTAGTTAAATTCATGTATTCAAGATTTTTTTCTCTGTCATCAAATGATTCGCCTATCATCGGTACCGTAGTGCTAAGAACAATACAATTCACCAACGGATGAAATCCCCAATGAAAAATTAATTTGACTTAGCCGGGATTCGAAACTGGATCTCCCGATTGCCAGTCAGGCGTGCTACCAGTTACACCACTAAGCCATTACTCAAAGCGAACTTCGGGATGGGTTTTACCGAACAAGATGTTGACGTCATAAGTCCACACTGTGGCACATGTGGCGAGGGTCGTGCTTACTAAGCCACTGTTGGGGTGAAAAACCCTTATTTTGTCGCTGGTCTGCGAATTCCAAAGCACTGCAAGAACAAGTGACTTTGTACGCAGTCACGCGCACGGGTGTAGAGTTTAATACACTCACTGAAATTGGATTCAATACTACTTGAAAGTGCGGTAATTCTTAAAACATATTATTGACCCATTAATCCCTAGCGTTGCGTAAGCGCACCAATGTTGATTCCTAACTCTCAGAAAAAGTTTCTACCTCAGAATAATTTTTTCTACGATTTGCAGGCTTTTTTTTAAGTGTCTCTAGTTCTAATTTTGTCATACTCATCAAAATTTTCATTTATGTAACTGTATTTTTATGACTGATGGCGTTTGGCATAAACATCGGTGCGCACATATGAGACACCCTAGGAAAAATGACATACCCCAGCATGTCCGTTGAAAGGCAGACTGGGGAAATTTCCTCCGAAGGAATACTGATAACTCCCGGCGAAGACGTCGAGTGTGCAAATCAAGATAAAAAATAAAAGATGACACCTAAGTTTAAAAAAATAACTTTTCTGTATTTATTTACCGGAGTTTTCCCAGCGTTGCGTATACGCAGCATTATGAAAATCTTAAAATATGATGAAAATATTTTTTTTTTCAAAAATTCATCTTAATGAGGCCAAAATAATTTGGAAAATGCGAAACAACCAAAGTTAAAAGCCCTGAATACAGTCTGGGGAATAATGGGTTAACCTCCTCGGTAATGGAATGTTGTAGACAATACATCGAAATTTGATTTTTTTTACCACTTGGCTAAATAAAATGTCGATACTGCAACTTGTTCAGTGCTTTTTGACAGATGACAGCATAACTCAAAAGTATCCATGATAGAAAGAAGAACACAATGGTAATATTCACACTTTTTATGTCACAACTCAGCAACCGACCGTAGTTTCAACACGTAAGTGCCATTTTCAAGGAACATACGGCATTATTATAAGTTTGAATTTCATGTTTTGACCTTGAAAATGACACGTGTTGAAACCATGGTCGGTTGATGAGTTGTGACATTAAAACTGTGGAAATTAACGTTGTGTTCTTCTTTTTATCATGGATATAAAGAACTTCCACAAAATTGAACCTGATACGATTTTATACGGTCATTCAGAAGCATAGAACTCGCTAATTTTGTTTGTTAAAATCTATTTAACCAGAAAACATGAAATTCAAACTTATAATAATGCCATATATACCGGGACTATGGATGTAAACGTTAGTGCAAAAGAATGTGCTGTTTGGTCAATGCGAAGATTGGGTTATGCATATTCGGGGACATATTTTTTAATCTTCCTCTCTCTGATCGTCCACCAACTTATCCAACCCCTTAACTCCAATATCTTAAAATATGCAAAAGATAAAGGTAAACTACCATCTACCACACTCTTAGGAGCAATTGGATTGTTTCCTTCATCAAAGAAAACGAAATGCGTTAATTGCGATTCGTTACCAGCCATTAATGTATTCATTATACACAAATTATTTGGTTTTAGAAACCTCAATTTAGACGAATGTTAATGGTCAATTTAAACCTCATTTGAAAAAGTCCAAATTGGCGCCCATGCGATGCCACTCCACGTGACGTCACAGAGACCTAGTTTCTATACGAGTAGATTACGAGTATACGAGTTTTACATCGTCTGAGATTACCAATGCATGCATGAGGCACAGAGCTCAGGGAAACATGTCTTAATAATCACCTATTAAAATAGCCTATGTTCGGAAAGTTTCCTTCGCTTAGTAGGTTATTAATAATACTTATTTAAGCAAAGCGCTACCTTGCAGCAGGGTACTCTGCTACCTGCTAGCAGCCTGCATCTCAGCGGTGCACATATCCTTGCACCAAGGTCACCTCATACGGCGGCAGCGGGAACCAGAATGACGTCACATGGTCTTTTCTCTGCTTTCGTACTTAGCCGTCGCGTTTCCGCGCACTTGAAATTTTTCACTTTTCATGTAACCCATCTAATCCCCAGCGTTGCGTTAACGCAACGTTATCGAATCCTAATTCTCAGAACAAGTTTCTACTTCAGAATAATTTTTTCTTCAATTTACTGACTTTTTTAAAGTATCTCTAGTTCTAATTTTGTCATTTCCACCAACATTTTCATTTATATAATTGTATTTTTATGACTGATGGCGTTTTGCATAAACATCGGTGCGCACATACGAGACACCCTAGGAAAAATGACATACCCCAGCATGTCCGTTAAATGGCAGAATTGGGAATTTCCTCCGAAGGAATACTGATAACTCCCGGCGAAGATGTCGAGTGTGCAAATCAAGATAAAAATTAAAAGATGACACCTAAGTTTTTTAAAATAACTTTTCTGTATTTATTTACCGGAGTTTTCCCAGCGTTGCATTTACGCAGCATTGTGAAAATCACATAATACGATGAAAATATTTTTTTTCCAAAAATTCATCTCAATTTGGCCAAAATAATTCGGAAAATGCGAAACAATCGAAGTTAATAGCCCTGAATACAGTCTTGGGAATAATGGGTTAGTCGCAAAATATAAATATCGTCATTCAAAAATCTAAGAGCTTGAAATATGTATTCCAGGAGTAATAATCTTTCGATTTAGGCAATAAAAAATAATAGGAAGAATTGGGGCTAAACTCGCATCGTTTTGCTGCACAAAATTCTCGCCTTGGTTATCATTTTTTTGTTGCAGAAAAGTTTCTCGGGCTTTCCACCGGTTGTTTTCGTCCATGTCTCCCGACGTTTCGTTCCGCGACTTGCTGATCATCCTCAGGGGATATTCCGAAAGGCTGTAAGTTAATTCCGGAAGATCTCCTGAGGATGATTAGCAAGTCACGGATCGAAACGTCGGGAGACATGGACGACATCAACCGGTGGAAAACCCGAGAAACTTTTCTGCAACTGATACGCCGGGAAACCCTATGATCATACATTTTTTTTTTCAGAATATACCGTTGAAATCATGGTTGCGATTGGAAAAAAACATTCTGTGTAAAAATTTGGTTAAAGTTATTAATTCAAAATTTTCACCAAATTCCACAAATAATTGCCGAAATCCATCAACTTTCTTTCGTAACTGGATCCTTACCACCACCCGCCCTTGCAACGAAAGTGCAGAATTTAGGTGTGCCCCCTTTCCATATCCTACCCCTACAGATATCCCCACCCTTCTCCTTCCTCGTTCACATTACGATTGTCCCAGCGATCGTTGGAACTATCGTGCATTCACACAACGATGGTTGAAACCTGTGCTGCCCTCTATTGCTGACATATAAAGTGAACGAGAAATTGACGGTTAGCAAAATGCTGAGGTATGCAGGGCCAAGATATTACTGTGTTCAACGTGTCTTTATCGTATAATTTTTCTTCCGCCCATATTCTTCCTTGTTTGGACTAATCCATGAATAAAAAATTGAGTGAAGGGAGCTTCACGAGCTTTTCGTCTTTCTTTTGTCGCTTCCATTTCCGGTCTCCCAGCGCCTAACCATCGTGAAGTGGAAACGTTTGGAACTACGTGAACTATTGTAGGACATGCATTCCACTTGCTAGTCAGGACGATCGCTTGGACGATCGTAATGTGAACGAGGCATAAACGTTTATACATCTATACATATATTACCCAGCGAGGCACCTCAAGGGTGTTTGGCAAGGTGTAATCAATCTTGCCTCGTTCATATTACGCTTGTTCCAACTATCGTGCATTCACATAACGATGGTTAAAACCTGTGCTGCCCTCTATTGATGACATCTAAAGTGAACGGGAAATTGCCGGTTAGCTAAGATGTTGAGGTGTGCAGGGCCAAGACATTACTGTGTTCAACGTGTCTTTAACGTATAATTTTTCTTCCACCTATATTCTTCTTGCTTGGATGAATCCATGATTAAAAAATAGACCGAAGGGACCTTCACGAACTTTTCGTCTTTCTACTGTCGCTTCCGTTTCCGGTCTCCCAGCGCCTATACCATTTTTCTGAACTGATGGCGGCTGGGTGGAAAATAGCAAGTAGCCAATCAGAAGCGCTGCCCCTTCCACCTCTCCCTTCCCCTCCATCCCCTTCCCTTTTCCCCTCCATCCGGCCGACCGGCGTTGCCAGCCTTGAGAATAACGGTACTTTCGGGGGCGGCGGAAGATTCTCGGACGGACGCTGAGCGATTCGATTTGGCAACACTGCTAGCTGGAGAGCGATCTGCACTGCACGGAGTTCGGAGAGAGACTGCGGGCTCCTACACACTTTCTCCTGTCGCTCTTCCGTGATTGGCTAGAGGAGTGGGTGGGTTTCGAGCACGATCAAGGTCAGCCGCCGTCAGTTCAGAAAAATGGTATAACCATCGTGAAGAGGCAACTACGTGAACTATTGTCAGGGCATGCATTCACACGGCTAGTTCGGGCAACTATCGTCATGACGATCGTTCGGACAATCGTAACCTGAACGGGTCATCCGCTAGTGTTAGGGGTAAGGAAAGAAAAGATCAACTGATGCATAGCTAATTATGAAGTGTGTTGATCGCAAACCATTGGACGTCAGTTCCGGTTGGTTCTTTTCCACGTTTATTTGTATAAGGTGCGAGAATTACACTTGAAGTGGTTATTAAATTTTATATGACTGCTTTCCCTGTTTTTGCTTTCATTTGTTATATTCCGCTCCTAAATTCACTTCATGTGATGTGAACATTTTTTCAATGCTATTTACCTCGAAGGCTGCGTTTAGTTAGATACATTTATTCGTTAAAAAATTCAGTGTTCATTTTTCTTGAATATCCTGCATACATTATGCTGATGTTAACAATAATTCTTTCAAAAATAAAAAAAAATGTGATTATTGGGATTTGATTCTTCCCAGTGATGTACCGTATTTACATCGCAAATTATTGACCTACTCGGCCGCGGAGACACGTATTAGTACGAGTTAAACGGTGAGGCCAAAAATGACTGACTCTAAGGGCCGTATTCTTGGTCGACCCTGTAGGGTCAACCGACCCTGGATACGTCATCAGTCCCTACATAAACCGATCTCGCCCTACATACGCCACATCAAGCCCTACATATGGCCGTTTTTGGAACTAAACGGGCCCTACATGATGTAGGGTACCCGAACCAACCCTACACGCTAAAAAAACATGGCGGCCAAATATCGAACCTTAGTGATGCAATGTAAGTTCACACGTCAATGATCATATATGCTCCGTACATATTACTATCTTGTACATACCGCTTTTGAAGTAATTTGAAGACAATAAGGTTCTACTTTTGGCTCGATATGAGAGTATTTGTAACGATACTTAATGTACCGACACGACCTGGCGAACGACACCGATTGTTTATTTACCCTGAGCCGTTGCCCTAACAATACGCCCGAAAATTATCGGACGTATTGTCTTAGTTTCATAGTTAGATCTCATTACGCAACCAGAAGAGTGGAAAATTGGCGATGCGCCATCATCTACGTCATCTCAGAGAACTTGACGACGGAATCACCCCCCACCATTTATGTAGAGTCGACTGAGAAACGCATATAGGGGCCCTATGTTATGTAGGGACGGATATTTAGGGTTGACTAAGAATACGGCCCTAAAGATATGAAAAACCTCGCCACGGAGCCCAAAGGAAAACACTCCGGACCGTCGCAACGGCCAAACGTCTGCGGGGACGTGACTTACCTCAGCGTATTCCATCCGCTAATCTTAATTTCGATGGGACATTTGCTCCTGAAGTTTGACTCCAGGTTCGGTTCTTCAATCGCGTCCGCGACCGTCCTCGTCGGCTCTTGATGCCGTGAAGTCACAAAATGCAGGTTGCTCCAAGTGCCAACCTTCCAAGTTTTCACCGATCGGCCCCCTCACTGAAGTGGGTCTCGTGTGTGTCTACAATTCCTCCAACTCTAACCATGTTTATGCAGTGGATGGTATTAACATAAAGGCAACATACGAAGTGAAGTACCTGGAAGTTACGATAACTTCGAATCTCACGTGGGGAACACATATAAAGAATATTTGCGGCACAGCCCTGAAGAAATTAGGATTCGTCAAGCATATTGTGGGAAGATTTTCGGATGAGAAAGTAAAAGAAAGGTGCTATTTCCCTCTCGTCCGACTGCACCTTGAATATGCAGCGAGCGCATGGTATACGGTGCAAAGACTTAATCCGCGAACTGGATAAAGTAGAAAGGAAGGCTGCGCGTTTCGTCGAAAAACTGCTACGGGCGTACAGACAGTGTCAATCAGATGTTAAGCGAATTAGGCTGGGAGCCGCTGGAGACTCGGAGGCTGCGCGCTAGGCTTAGAACGGATAGATGTGGGAATTCGTTTTTCCCCCGAACCATATAGGACTTTAATAAACGCTAGTCACAACCTCGTTAGAGCCCTTTTTTTTAGCTGTAAACGGCTGGTTTCCTAACACCCCCTGCCACACGCCTTTTAGGCGGCTTGCGGGGTATTATGTGGATGTAGATGCAATTGAAAACGATGGAAAATTCAGGTATCTAGATATCGAAAAAAACTAATGAGGACATTCGCGGAAAACAATGCATGAATTTTCACCATTAAAATTTTTATAACGACTGCCGTGATTAGTAAGCGTTAAAAAGGATAAGAAAATTACGCCATAATATGTCTCCGAGAAAAAATTATTATTACGCAGAGGTTCAAACCACCGAATTCGTACTGCTACCGTTTAAAAACATATGCTTTACCACGTTGCCAACGAACTCACGAATTATATTAGTGCCATTCACATGTGTCCCTTTTCCTAAACAGTACTGTGTACCCCACCATCCATAATCTGTACTTATTTCCAAAAACAAAAATTAAACTTATCCCCCTTGCCTATTAAGGTCCTCATTAGGATAGTTTCCTTCATCAAAGAAAACGAAAGGTATTGATTGCGATTTGTTCCCAACATTAGTTTATTCACAATATACAAATTACTTGATTTAGTAATCCCAGTTTAGACGAATGTTAATGATCAATTTTAACCTCATTAGAAAAAAGTCCAGATTGGCGCCCATGCGATGCCACTCCACGTGACGTCACAGGGACCTAGTTTCTATACGAGTAGTCAGGAGTTTTACATCGTCTGAGATTACCAATGCATGCATGAGGCACAGAGCTCAAGGAAAACATCTCTTAATAATCACCTATTAAAACTGGCTAAGGTCGGAAAATTTCCTACTTTTGATAAGGTCTTAACAATACTCATTGAAACCTAGGGCTACCTGCTAGCAGCCTGCATCGTAGCGGCGCACATAGCCTCGCACCAAAGTGGCCTCATACTGCGGCAGCGGGAACCCGAATGACGTCACACGGGCTCGTCACAGCATTCATGTTTATCCGTCGCGTTTTCGCGCGCTTGAAATTTTTCACTTTTCATTTAATCGCGAAAAATAGATATCGCCATTTAATAATCTAAAAGCGTGAAATACGTACTCCAGTAATAGCTCACGCGAATGTTTTTCATGGACAGGGGGAGTGATAGCTCCATCTATTTTTGTCTAAATCAGTCGGTCCTTCCCAGCTTCCCTTTCTCCATTGCTTCTTCCGTCATTTTCTGTAAAAAAATGCTATCGTACCATTTATTTATGTAAAAATATTGTATATATTTGTTATCTTTGTATTTTATATTGTTCTTCTACTTTATTTCATAGCCCTGATGATAGTTTAAAAATAAACTGAAACATTGGCTATAACTTTTTTGCATCACAATCATTGACCTAAACTCCAAGAACTATTTTAACATGCATCACCAAGCACACCACACTACAATGGTGGTCACCAGTGCACTGCAAAGTGATTGCATTGCATAAGTTTCCAACGGAATGCTTTTAGAAGAGGTCCAGGAAGCAAGGAATAATTCGGAAATGCAAAAAAATCCCGCGCAAAAATGCTCATTTCCAATTTTTGTCATTTTAACCAACATTTTCATTCATATAATTGTATTTTTATGACTGATTGCGTTTGGCATAAAATCGGTGCAAACATACGAGACACCCTAGGAAAAATGACATACCGTGTGGCATGGCCGTTAAGGCAGAATGGGGAATTTCC
Organism: Ischnura elegans; assembly: GCF_921293095.1. Classification (NCBI taxonomy): domain Eukaryota; kingdom Metazoa; phylum Arthropoda; class Insecta; order Odonata; family Coenagrionidae; genus Ischnura; species Ischnura elegans. The sequence goes on along the minus strand of NW_025791658.1, from coordinate 2,488,171 downwards.
TCCGAAGGAATACTGATAACTCCCGGCGAAGATATCGAGTGTGTAAATCAAGATAAAAATAACAGATGTAACCTAAGTTTTTAAAATTACCTTTTTTGCATTCATTTGACCGGAGTTTTTCCAGCGTTCCGCATACGCAGCATTATGAAAATCATATAAAGTAATTCTTCGTTAAAACTTTCGCGGGTGCTCGTCATTATGATTAAAAACTTTTGGGCTATGTCACCGAGTCAATTCTTGGGTGTCCCCAACGTTTCCCGACCGATGCTGGTCGCTTTCTCAAGGGATTCTGAATAGTTGGGAATTTAAATTCTTATATATAGATATCTGTGTCAGGTGGTAGGGTAGGGGAGCAGGAGGTTGGAGGAGGCGGTTGCTGATCGTTTTTCTCACTACGGGTTGATAAGTACGGCTAATTTTAATGCCGGTGTCTCTGTTGAAATTATTCCTATCTTCGTTGGATGTTTCAATGGCTTCTCTGACGGGTCTCTGTTTAAAACCTTTAACTTTGGCGAGGATTTTGACTTCCTTGAGGTCGATGATGTGGCCAAGCGCAGCGTGTTCGGCTACCGCGGACTTTGTTGATTGCCCCAGTCGACTGGGTCGACTTTGTTGATTGCCCCAGTCGATTCGACTGGCAAGTGGAAGGGGTTTACCGAATTCCTTGCCGGACCTGTGGGAAGAACTACATCGGCGAAACAGTCAGATCAGCGAAAACACGCCTAGAGGAGCACGAGAGAGCGATTCGACCGAATATTTTTGGTAAATTTATATAAATTATTTATGTGATGAGCACCAAAATAAGTGATCAAGATCTAATAATGAATTTTGTTGGCTCGGTTGGAAATGTAATACCTGAACGTGTTTATACATGCATGGAATCGGAGATATAAAAACTCATTGTAATTATGTATCAGCATGATGTTAGGAATGCAAATTATAAATGCATCCATGATTATTTAGACGAATCAAGCCATTTTCATCATGGTTATTAGAGTAGAAAAAACAGAAAAAAGTGAGATTATCAAAAACATAAAATGACGGAACGTATAGTAGATGGGTTATGAATAGTGGCGATATATCATTGAATATTTTTAAGCATAGTTACTCATCTCATTACCCAAACACGAAATGGAGAAGAGAGATGATGTGGGAGTAATTTTGCTTGCAGAAGAGGCTTTGGAGATTTAAGCATGGCCACAACTAAGGGATACGTAGATGATTTAAGGTGGTAGGAGCTAATAACAAAGCGTTACGCAGGGAATGATGGGTCCTGAGGTCTTATTTGCGCTTAATAAAGTCTATTAGATCGCTCGTTGTCCATTGAGAAATTATTATTTATCAAAAAATAAACATTTTATTTGAAATCATATATTTCTTTCATCATCTTCTTTTAATTCCACTTCCTATTTTCCAATCATTAAACCTGATATAATAAGCTTTATCCCTGTGTCGAAACATAAACATATTGACACGAGAATCAAGATCTTATAGTTAAATCTTTAGGCTCGATCGGAAATGTATAACCTGAATGTGTTTATGCATCCATGGAAACGGTTATATATCAAGTCGTTCCAACTATGAATGAGCATGCATAAAGAATACGATTATAAATTGCATCAATGATTATTAAATCGAATAACTCAATTTAATCATGGTTATTAGAGTAGAAAAACCAGAAAAAAGATTAGATGAATAACAACATAAATTGATGAAACGTTGAGTAGATGGATTAAGAATAGTGACGCTATTTCGTTGAATATTTTTAAGCGTAGTTACTCATCTCATTACCCAAACACGAAATGGAGAAGAGAGATGGTGTTGGAGTAATTTCGCTGGAGGAAGAGGCGTTGGAGGTTTTAGCATGGCCGCAGCTCAGGGATATGGAGATGATATAAGGGACAGAAGCTAAGAATTAACGGTTAGACATGGAATGAGGGGTCCCGGCGTTTTGTCTGAGCTTTCTGGGGGTTTTCGGGGGGGATGGATCGTAATGCCTCCGTACCCCTGGACTCCCCCTCCATATATATTCTCTCCTTCTCTCGGAATATCGACTGGCTAAAAGGCAAACCGACCCCACCCCCTTCCCTCTTCGCCTGAAATTGTAAGACCCGTGACAACGAGAATGACTTATGCGGCGATTGTGATACATTGAGGGAGTTTCGGTCGGCCTGGGAATGAGGGGAAGGAGGTACCAAGGATGGCGGTAGAAACGTCGCGGGGATATTCAGGGATGCCAACCCTAAATATGTACGCGTAAAACATATGTAACACAAACTAAGACCAGAACCCTAATGACGTCAGCGTGATGATGTACATTTTAATTATTCTTTGAACGTCGTTAAGTGCGTCACATGTGACGTCATAGAAATGACGCAAGTTCAAATACATTCTTCGTAATTCTTGTATGGAATCCGAACCCTAATGACGACAGCGTCATGACGTACATTTTAATTAATCCTCGGACATCGTGCAGTGCGTCACAGGTGACGTCATAGTCATGACGCAATATCAAGTACATATTGCGTACTTTGCGTACGGGATCCGGTGCAGAAATACTTGAATAAGGTACAAAGGAAGGCTGCGCGGTTCGTCAAAACCTGCTTCGGGCGTACAGACGGCGTTACCCAGATGTTGAGCAAATTAGGCTGGGAGCCGCTTGCGACTCGGGGGCTGCGCGCTAGGCTTAGATTGCTTGAACAATTGAGAATGGATATCTTTAAGAGCGACACGGTGAACATAATATTAGAGCCACACTATATTTCCCAGTTCGAATGAAGCGATAAATTAAGAGAGATTTTTAGCCGAACGGATAGATTTTTCCCCCGAATTATAGAGGTCTTATTATATTCTAGTAGTAATTTCGTTAGAGCATGTCCTAACACCCCCTGCCACACGCCATTTAGGCGGCTTGCGGGGTATTATGTAGATGCAGACTCCTATGACGTCATTGACGGAGTAAGTAAAATATACGTCATAAGCGTTCTCGTTCATACGATAGTTCAGGAGACCGTTTTAACGTGCATTAACGCACATTTAAGTTTTTCTCTGGACGTCTTTCGGTACGTCACAGGATATGACGTAGTCATGAGGCAAGATGAAGTACATTTTGCGTGCTCGCTCCTGTGACATCACTGATGGAGTAAGGAAAATACACGACATGATGCTGACCTCATCAGCGTTCTCCTTAATTCAATGGTATAGGAGTATGGTATACACATTAACGTATATTTACATGCATTTTAATTGTTATTTGGGCGTCGTTCAGTACGTCACTGGAGAGTTTATAGGGGTAGGAAAGATCTAGTACATTTGGCGTACTTACTCATGTGACGTCATTGATGGTGTAAGTGAAATAGACGTCGTCGAGATGACATCATCAGCGTTCTCGTTAATTCGATGATTCAGAAGAACATTTTAACGCACATTTACGTACATTCCTATTATTCTTTGGACGTCGTGCAGTACGTCACTGGAGACGTCATAGGAGTATGTAAGATCGAGTACATTTGGCGTACTTACTCCTGTGACGTGATTGACGGATTTAGTGAAATATAAGTCATCACGTTGACGTCATCAGCGTTCTCGTCTATTCTATGATTCAGGGACAATATAACGTAAATTCAAGTGCATTTTAATTGTCATTTGGGCGTCGTTCAGTAAGTCACTGGAGACGTCATAGGAGTAGGTAAGACCTACTATATTTTGCGTACTTACTCATGTGACGTCATTGACGGAGTAAGTAAAATATGCGTCATCACGGTGACGTCAGCGTTCTCGAGCATTCAATTGTTCAGGAGATGCGTTCAACGAATGGCTCACAACTCACATTGAGAGAATGACTCGGGCAAATGATAGAGAAGCATTCGAGGAGCATCTACGTTACCAAGGTAACGTGCAAGCCACCAATATGGTGTATGGCACAGGGTGATTTCAACAGGGCATGCATGCAGCACTCATTGGAGCCTTATTCAGACACTTTCTCGCTTGTCGGACGCAGGCCAAGTACAAAGGACGAAATGCGGTCAGAGCAGAAATTGGAAGTGTGTTAATGATTCATCTACATCTACATAATACCCTGCGAGCCACCTCTAAGGTGTTTGGTAGGGGGTGATCAATCACCAGCATGCAGCATGCAATAGGATTCAAACATGCACACGAGACAGTACAAAAAACGTAACACATACTACCGAATAAAGTCCGGGACGCAATGAACGCTAACATTAGACGCGAGCCGTTAACGGGAAGTGGTAAAAAGATGGCGGAAGGGAAAGCTCATGGAAGGGACACAACCACCGTTTACGGAGAGTACGTAAATGCGAGAGATGGGCAACTTTCATCTCTTCCCGTGTCCCGTACACGGAAAGCCAATCAGTAGAGCCCGAAAATGGGAGCCATCTGTTTGCAGCGATACAGCATTGTTGGCGCCCATTGCTGAATATAGCAGTTGTTGTTGTGCAACGTGAGCTGAAGAGAAGTCAGTTTAAGTAAGCCATTACTTAATTTAATTTACGTGCATACTATCCTCGTAGGTTTCGAACATTCTTCAAAACTCTTCCTACACACAAACGAAAAGACTGAAGACCACAAACAAAACCACTGCACGGGCGTTAATCAATTTTCTTTCCCGCCACGGAAACGCCAATTGCAACCGCACGGTGGCGTTCCCCGTCTCACGTTCTCCCGGATCCCGTTTACCGTCTCACGTTAGCGTTGTGTCCCAGCCTTAATATTACCGCATTCACTCGAAGGCGATTCCTCATTAAGGTTTCCTGCCAAGATAGCTAGAACACACGAAATATGTTGTTAGGGGTATACATAAGTTAGTAAGCTACAACACAAGTCATTTAATCTATTTGTGCTTAAGCTGCAGTTATAGTATCTTATTGATCTAGAATAATTCTGAATCCGTCTTTTCTACAGTCTCTCTTATTTTATTTACATGATCTGATCTAGCGTAATATGTAGGCTTTCTTAAGATATGGCAAACTTCGTCAGAAAATACACTGCTCTTCAATTTACCTCATAGGTTTAGTCCATTTTTCAGTCTACGGTCTAACAGAAATTCACATCTGAGTTTCTCAAAGGGGTCAATTTAACTAACAAGACTATCGTAACGACTTTTCAAGAAGGTACCTTTAGCTGTTCTTTGCACGCATTCTAACTCTGTTATTTAGCCTATTAATTGGGGATCCCAAACACTGGCAGCGTATTATAAATGGGGTATAACGAGGCAGAAGTAGTTAATTTCTCTCACTTTGTCGTCGAACATTCCAAATGCTACCATACAAGCAAAACCATTAGTTAGTAATAGGAAAGGAAAAGTTATCGTGTATTCAGATAACTATTAAAAAAAGCTATCTGCATGGATTTATTGGAATGGTTTATTGGAGGACGGTATTCACAGTCGTGTAGAGTCTGTACCAAACATCGAGACACTGCGCTGGCTGGCGTAAAAAGCACGCCAATGTTCGAAAATGAGGGATTTCAACATTGTACGTACATGCATTTCGGTCTGGAATGAGCTCGTGTATTCTTACAATGAACTTTAACTGTCCATTAAGAGAATGACGGCTCAGGGTAGCCCTTTGAGGATAGGGTAAGTCGAGTAGAGACGGCCATCGAGGAGAGATGGCCGTTTGGCATAGTTTTTTGAACTGCCACCGCTCAGCGCTGTGAGCGCGTCAGTCCATTCAGTAGTCAACTCTTGCACGTGGTGAACCTTTTCGTGTAGTTTCAACGAGTTCTATGAAGTTTATTACCTTCAGAAGTTTTCTAAGGCCTTGGAAATTATCTTCTACACTAAGGTAAGTCTATTTAACTGTACTTGCGATGGATTTATCGTTCGACCATGAAATAACCTGTTGGAGTATGTATTCTTCAGCATTCCTAACCTCAAAACTTCTGTATTTGACTCCTCGTGTGGGAGCTTAGGGGGTGGCCCTCTCTCCTCGACAGAAATGAGAGACGGCCACTTAATTTCGAGGAGAGATGGCCACGCCTTTAAAACTGTATAGTAAGCCAATTTGGCTCAGAAATTGATATTTAAATTATATTTCTCAAGTATCTTGAGGTCTTTTGCTCTCTTAGAGAACGACTTTGTCAAATATTTTTTTATAATAATATTAACTGAGGAATGTAAATGTACAAAAATTGCACACATTTGCAACCCATGTGGCAAGGCCATAGTAAAAAATGTTTAAACCACATAGAAAACATCCAAATTAGCCAACTTTGTACCAGTTTCACTTTTTATTTTGTAATACTGTAATGTAATACTACTTTATTGATACCATTAAAGCTAATTGTAGTTAACACCACGTATGTAACTTTATTTTCATACCAATATTACCGCTTGGCGATCTCTCCTCGACCCCATGGCCGTCTCTCCTCGATGTTAAGGAGAGATGGACACTTTACTCAATTTTACTTAATATTTATTTACATTTTTTGTAATAATAATTTTATAAATTTATTCAAGAAACCGTAAACTAAAATAACTAGTAGACTAGGTTCACATGCAATTAACAATTTTTAGGTAAAACCTTTCGATTCCGAGTAATTGTTAAAAAGCGTGGCCATCTCTCCTCGACTTACCCTACAACACACCGGGGCCGGGATCCAAGTCAGAGACTTATACGCCCGATCACTTGGGAAGGGGCTGGAGAGGAAGGAAAAAGGAAAGAGGCGCCGCCGCCGCGATAGGAGCCCGACGATGCCTCTGGGGCAGGATAGGTTCGGAAGGAAATGGGACGGGGAAAAACACACCAACGCTAAAGAACCGAAAAGGGCCCAACTACATAGCGAAACCAGGCGAAGCCATTAATGTGCCAACGATTTTAGAGGATTATCCTATGAGGAAGAATAATCCAACGATCAAATCGCTAGTCCATCGTGTGAGTTTTCAAAGCTAGAATTATTGTAGCTAATTTATTTTTAGATCCGCAAGAGAAACCCGATATCCGTGGCATATAAATTACGCCGCGTGACTTGCCGTGTACCTCGTGCTTTGATTTTCTTGAATGGACTCGTGTATTCCTAAAATGTCATTTTGACTGTCTTTACCGTGAGTTATTAACGTTTTGCGTGCCATGGACGTAATATCACGTCTTTCTATTCAATTGGCTTTGTATGCGTGAAGCCGTAATATTTCGCCCGTCGTACTTTTCCAGTTTACTGCTTAGTGGTTCTTTTATTTCAAAAATTAACTCTTGATGAAAAAATGGTTCACATTATGTCTTGAGGAATAAAAGTCCTCTATAGCTACCACCATCCTTATCTTAGGCCACTTTGTGTGAAAATTCTTTGGGCCAATGAACCGTTCGTTGAGGGTTTAGTGACCCTTTTTGTCATCCAGGATTTATAACGCTTTGCTTGGAACAATGCGTTTTTATGATTTCCATGCTTTAAATAGTTCAAATTGAGCGTAATAAAAAATTATTTAGCATGTTATGGCGATACATCATATGTTGCCACTTTTTTTATTTTTCAAAAGCAGTAGGTTTCCATTATTAAATTATATATTTAAAAATTAGCAATAAATGTTATTCAACTCATTCATAAAGAAGAGCAAAGTCCATTTTTATTGAAATACACATGGATATAAATATACTTTTGATGCTAATGTTATGAAAAAAATTTGCGAATTTAGCAAAAATGGCTGGATTTTTCAGTAGGGCACAGAAATTAGCGGCCGGTACTCTAAGTGTTAAAGCACAAAGTATTGTTGCAAATTTGTTTCAGATCGCTGGAGGAACCAGATACCTGTGGCGAATAAATTAAGCCTCGCAACTGGCCGTGTACCACCTACCCGCGTACTTTTATAGCTGTATCACCTATAATTGTACAAGCTTGAACTAATTTCTACAAACAAAGATGAACTTTAACCAAAAAAGACAGTTATAACGCACCCGTCCTTGTAAAAGTATCAGGCGCGCCCTGTAGAGGGTTAAAGTTGTAGATTCATAATGTATTACGAAGTAAAAAACGAAAAAAAAGTATATGTTATGGTGTTTCTGTCATAATCGATTTCATTGCGTTATTTATATTTTTGAGTGGATTAAAATAATTCAGCACTGAAGGCCATGATTTTTCCCCGATCATTGATGCGAATTTATGAGTCGTGAGTTATTGCATGAACGAATTGTGAGGCAATTAAAATTCATTGGGTCCCTCTCCCGTCTCAACATGATGGCTTACGGGAGGAAAATAACCAGTTATAACGACAAGAATTATATGTACGTGTCTCCTATCAAGATGGCGATATTCCGTCGAGATACGTCAAGGAGAAATTCATGATTGATGTCTACCTGGGATGACTATGCGGACGTTTAGCGTTCAAATCAAAAGTAGTGCATGCACATCATAAACTTAAAACGTACGCAAAGGTAGATGCTATAAATTACTACTAATAATAATTATAATAATGGGAAGTTGCACGGCCCTAGCTGCAAATGAATATACCAGTAGACATGACAATGTAGCCAAAATCATGCACCAAGAACTGGCAAGAAAAAATAGAATCCTGCACACCGATGCACCATACTACAAATACCATCCACCTGATGTTATGGAAAACGATGAGTGCAAGTTATACTGGAATGCAGAAATCAGAACTGACCGACCAATTAAAAACAATAGACCGGACATAGTTATAATAGACAAAATAAAACGGCACACTACCCTCATAGACGTGACAATACCCTTAAACCATAATGTACAGAAAGCACACTCCACCAAAATTAACAAATATGCAGAACTTGCAGCAGAGATCAAAGCCTTGTGGTAGATGCAGTCAGTGGATATATGCCCAATAGTGATAACAAAAACAGGAATCACACCGTGCGAAGTTTTACACCAGCTAAAGAAGCTAAAATTGGAGAAAACTCGACCAAAAATACAATAATCATTCATCCTGGACACCTGTCATATTGTCCGACGGTTCCTTTATTTTTTTTATTTTTTTTTGTAATTCTCAAACCACCGGATACACCTCTTATTGGCCATTTTATACCGGGGCATTCAAAAAATGTAACAAGTAAACGCACACGAACAACCATGCCCTGGACCGGGAAAACCTACCCAGGCGGGACTCGAAGCCGCGACCTCTTGTTTGGCGGGCGAGGACGTTACCCCGCCGCCATCGAGGCCGGCTATAGAATAATAACTGAACTAATAACAAAACATAGTTGAACTTGACCTAGTCCGTTCACTATGAACAAACCTTACAAGATAGCAAGAGGGAAAAAGGAAAAAAATAATAATAATAATGATAATAAGACATATCTGGCTGGAAGATGTTAGATAATACAGACTATTTAAGTAGTCATAATCAAGTTGCAAAAATTATCCACCAAAAATGGCCTACCAACACAAGTTAATAGATATCAAGACCCCATGCTATGAATACCACCCCAAAATAGTGCTTGAAAACAGCGCATTTAAAATTTACTACGATTTGCCTATCAAAACATATAAAACGATAGCTAATTATAGACCAGATATAATGTTGATGATTGCCTATCCAAACAGATAAAGCTACAGTCAATAATAGACCGGATATAATGTTGATTGACAAGAAAGATAGAACTTGTTACATAGCTAGATGTTACATATCTAGATGTTTCTATGCGCATACCGGCAGCACCGTCGTGGGACAACCAGACAGGAGACAACCAGGCGAAAACCAGAGCTCAAAACAAAAATAAATATCAAAAGATATTGAAAATACTGCTAACATTTAACGAGTATGATCCACGTATATGCATCGAATATCATTGCCTTCGTAACAATGTCTATTATAAACCGTTTCTCAGGTAACAATATCAATTGAAAAATCAATATATTTTCTGGAGCAACGGAAATCGTTACTAAGGTAACGGCAAAGTGAAGGAGATTTGGCACATTTCGGGAAATCGACCAAGGAGACACGTAGAATAAAAAAAAAGATTCCGTCCTTTTTTTGTCAATCCTATTCTTTTCTCCCTGTGAAAACCCCTTTACTTAGCAGAACGAAGGGGTGCATATCGTGAAATCGTTTCTATACTATCGGTACGTGTTGAAAACCGTTACTTAAGTAACACTTTATGTCGTAAATCTTTACTTGAGCAACGAAAATATTGTGTCTATACAGCATTTCATAGTAAACGTTACTCAGATAAAAATATCTATCGAAAAAAGTTTCTAATATGACGAAATATTACGTTGAAATTCATTACTTAAGTAACGTTCTATGCTGGAATCCGTTTCGTAAGCAACGATAGATATTGAAAATCTTTACTTAAGTAACGGTTTAAATAATATGTTGGAAAATGCTACTTGAATAAGTAAATCTATTCTAAATCATTACTTAAGCAATAATATCTGTTAGAACCCGTTTCTCTGGTAACATTATCTATTGAAAATTCAATATCTTTTTCTGGAGTAACGAAAATTGTAACTTAAGTAACGGGGAAGTGAAGGAGATTTGGCAAATTTCGAGAAATCGACCGATGAGACACATAAAATAAAAAAGGATATTTATCGAAAACTGTTTCTAGCATGACGAAATATCTTGAAATTCATTACTTAAGTAACGCACTATGCAGGAATCCGTTTCCTAAGCAACAATAGATATTGAAAATTTTTACTTAACTAACGGTTTAATTAATATGTTGGAAAATGTTACTTGTATAAGTTAATCTATTGCAAATCATTATTTACGCAACAATATCTATTAGAAACCGTTACTCAGGTAACAATATCTATGAAAAAACCGATATCGTTTGTGGAGTAACGGAAATCGTAGGTAAAGTAACGGCAAAGAGAAGAAGATTTGGCACATTTCGATAAATCGACCAATGACACACGTAAAATAAAAGATTCCGTCCCTTTTTTTATCAATCCTTTTTTATTCTCCCTGTGAAAACGCCTTTGCGTAGCAGAACGAAGTGGTGCATATCCTGAAATCGTTTCTATACTAACGACACGTGTTGAAAACTGTTACTTAAGTAACACTTTATGTTATAAATCTTTACTTGAGCAACGAAAATATTGTGTCTAAACAGCATTTCATAGAAAACGTTACTCAGATAAAAATACCATTCGAAAAAAGTTTCTAGAATAACGAAATATCTTGAATTTCATTACTTAAGTAACGCTCTATGCTAGAAACCGTTTCTTAAGCAAAGATAGATATTGAAAATCTTTACTTAAGTAACGGTTTAAATAACATATTGGAAAATGCTACTTGAATAATTATATCTATTGTAAGTCATTACTTACGCAACAATATCTATTACAAACCTTTTCTCAGGTGAACATATCTATGAAAAAATCCATATCTTTTCCGGAGTAACGGAAATCGTTACTAAAGTAACGGCGAAGTGAAGGAGATTTGGCACATTTCGAGAAATCGACCGATGGGACACGTAAAATAAAGAAAGGTTCCGTCCTTTTTTTATCAATCCTTTTTTATTCTCCCTGTGAAAACGCCTTAGCGTAGCAGGACGAACGGGTAAATTTATGGACCTTTGAGGATTTCTGGAGAGAGAGAGAGAAAGACCCGCTCGTTTTGACGTTTCGCTGGGTGGAGGGGAAGGCATTTTCGTGTGAGGGGCAGCAACACTTAGTTCTGAGGATCGCATATCTGGGCCATGCATCAAATGCTTAAAGGCGTTATTTACGACCCTCTCCCTTCGCAACCACCCCTGTGCGCCTGTCCTCCCGGCCCTGGACACTGTCCATCTAAGATATTAGCCCGACCAGAGATGCAGGGAGAAGGGAAAACTGGGCATTCAGACTGCGACACTGGTTTTGAGCATATCTTACGGCGATGAACACGACGAAAACACTGGTGAAGACTATTCGAACGTTAACACTTCGGGTGCCATGGACTTATGTTTGAAATCCTGAAATCGTTTCTATGCTAACGATACGTGTTGAAAACTGTTACTGCACTTATATTTGAAATCCTGAAATCGTTTCTATACTAACGGTACTTGTAGAAAACTGTTACTGGACTTATATTTGAAATCCTGAAATCGTTTCTATCCTAACGATACGTGTTGAAAACTGTTACTTAACTTATATTTGAAAACAGTTACTGCACTTATATTTGAAATCCTGAAATCGTTTCTATACTAACGGTACGTGTAGAAAACTGTTACTGGACTTATATTTGAAATCCTGAAATCGTTTCTATCCTAACGATACGTGTTGAAAACTGTTACTTAACTTATATTTGAAAACAGTTGCTGGACTTATATTTGAAATCCTGAAATCGTTTCTATACTAACGGTACGTGTAGAAAACTGTTACTGGACTTATATTTGAAATCCTGAAATCGTTTCTATCCTAACGATACGTGTTGAAAACTGTTACTTAACTTATATTTGAAAACAGTTACTGCACTTATATTTGAAATCCTGAAATCGTTTCTATACAAACAGTACGTGTTGAAAACTGTGACTGGACTTATATTTGAAATCCTAAAATCGTTTCAATACTAACGATAAGTGTTGAAAACTGTTACCTAACTTATATTTGAAAACAGTTACTGCACTTATATTTGAAATCCTGAAATCGTTTCTATACAAACAGTACGTGTTGAAAACTGTGACTGGACTTATATTTGAAATCCTGAAATCGTTTCAATACTAACGATACGTGTTGAAAACTGTTACTCAACTTATATTTGAAAACTGTAACCGGACCTAGGGTAGAATGCCCTATTGTTGGCACTCCCCAGTTGTTGGCACTCTGTAATTAACTGTGTGATATTAAGAGATAGGGATGCATTGCATTTTTGATGCTTCTGTATTTAAAATCAAAGAAGTTTACTAAATATGTATTAGCGGTTCCGTCCACCTTACACCATTTGAGAAGTGACTGCGGACCATATAACCAAGTGCTGCATTTTCTTTGGAGAAATTGGAGGTTTTCTTAGCGGAAAATTAAGAATGTTACTTCATTTGGATGCGTTTTTTATCAATATTAACCCATTAAATAGTATGAAACTTAGATATTTGTAATGATAGTAATACCTCAATGAGGGTGTTTTTTATTTAGAGCCTGTTATCGTAATTAAAATTGATTTTTATGGGGTGCCAATCACTGGTATGTAAATATTGTTAGTTTCCAGTGATTGGCACTGGGTGCCAAGTATTGGAAATTTCAGCAACTACATTTATATATTTATTTTGTTCGCCAAATGCATTGTACTGCTAGTATAAATGTGCATTTTATATTTTGACTCATAGAAATGAGCGTAACCAGTACTTGGCATGGGTGCCAATAACTAGAAAAATGGGTGCCAATAATTGGATAATTAATAACTTCAAAGAATTCCAAGCAAAACAATTGATGATTGATGATGCCAAGAATTCGAGAAAAATAATCGCGGAAATCCTTCTAAGGGCAATACTCCTGGAAATAAGTGGTATCATGGCTTCCTATACCCTGAAATTTCTTACCGTTCATTTGAAGGAGTAACTGATGCAAGTGCATGCGTGAGCGATATCCTATATATATCCGAGGCTGGTTTAACACTAGAAGGACGGCAGGGGTCATTTGACCCATTTTCGGAATTAAAATTTATTTTTCTCTTATTAAAATATTTTTTTTAATTTTGAAAATTTTTGACTTTGTTCATTTTAGTCTATATTTTGATAAATTAGTAAAAATTCAACAATAATGTTTTGTTTTAAATTTTTATGACGTGTTATACCTAGAAGGACGGCTAGGGGTCATTTGACCCACAACTGGTTTTCGCGCAATTTTCTTGCCCGTGGGCACTTTAGTGCCATGTATATCATAAAATTAGCAAGAGGCTAATGTGGTAGATGATTTGCTTCATTTTGAATCTGGAAGTACCCGGTTCAATGCCAGTTTCGTCACAAGGGCTCCTATCTGTATTCGAAAACCTATGGATTGCGACTTGTTATGCACAATCTTTCGATATTTTTTGGGCAGCAAAGGGAAATAAAACCTTTTCAATCCTTGATTTGCGTAAATTCGTGTAATTATGATATTTTAATTTTGTTTTATTTATTGTTCAATGATTATTGTATTACCCACACCGGAAAATCGTCACGTATCCTAAGAATTGTTTTCCGTCGTCCAAGATTCAGAGCTCTTAGAGACATTATTTTCAATTTCGACTCATCAGGTTTACGAATAACTTTCATTTTTCTGGCCTGACGGCACTGTCACTTGACCTAACCCCTTTGCCGTGTGTCCAGCATTAGTGCCGCTTGACCCCGTCGGGGTTTGGGGCGGGTTGACTGCACGCTGCGTCCTAGGGAAAAATAGGGAAAGTCTCTTTTTGAGAGAGCGGAGGAATTGGGTGGACTGTAAAATTCTACAGTAAATCCTACCCTTGGAATCCGCACGTATGTCGGAGAAGAAGCATTACTGCAAGTTCTTGGAAGATAAGAATCAGGATACGGTTGGCGGTTGAGTCCCTGTCTTTCGAACGGCAATTAGCGTTACTTCTGAAATTTTGTCCTTTTGTATGAATTTCTAATGCTCTACAGCTCTCTATACCTCCAATCCAACTAGAGAAGATTCTACCATAATGCGCTTTCGTTTGTAGATTTTTTTGCATGCATATCAGTAGCGAGTTGAGGAAGAAAGTAAGAAGTCGAGAAATATATCAAGAGAAGAGAATAGTCGCGATTCAAATAGCTGTAGGGATATTGAAGATCAGTCTGGAAGTGAATCGTGAACATCAGTTCAAGGCAATTCTGACAAATCCATCAGCATCTGCGTGTGATGGAAGCGACGAAGTCCAAGATAGTGAATCCGATGGCGACTTTGGCGTGATAGCAAATGCACAGCTCTATCCAACAAAATGCAGCTGTCCTTTTATGAGGTAAATTCCAAATAAACCAGACAAATTTGGAATCGAGTACTGGGTTTTGACAGATGTGAAATGAAAATACAGCCTAAATGAATTTCCATATTGTGGCAAAGATGATGATTGGCCATCAAATCAAGCGTTGGGGAAATAAATAGTTACTAAAGTGACCGTAACATACAAGAATTCAGGAATAAATGTAACTTGTAACAATTATTTTCCATCCATCCATCTGGCAGGAAGTCATAAAAAAAATGGAAAACTTCTCTTGCATGGACGATCTGAAAAAAAACAGGCGTGACGCACAAATATCCATGACCCCTAAAATAGCCATGTAATCCATTCAACGCGAGTGTTCAAAAATACCTTAGGCCATACTCTTACGTAGAATCAGGCAAACTAGAACAATAATGTACTTTCACTCAGCAGCATCATCTCAGACGACACTATTTCCGAAACGAATAAAAGAATACCAGAGACCATCCTATTTCATAATAAAAACAAAGCGGGAGTAGATATGATGGATAGCATGTATCAATTTATTTACACGTCTCCAAATCCAACAGCCATATCTCCACGGGCAAAAAAAGAAAAAGGTGCCAAATACCATCAAATTGAATAATTGCACCAATTTCCTTTCCTTTTTCCAAATTCCTTTTCATGTGAAAATGGCTGGTGTCCTAACACCCCCTGCCACACCCTTTTAAGCGGCTTGCGGGTTAGTGTGTAGATTTAGATTTAGATGAATAAATCGTCCAATGAACGCATTCAGCGAAAAAAATATTTTGTGGAAACCGCTGAAAAAATACTGTGTCTGAGATTTACATCAAAGTAATAAGTTTAAAAAATTTTAATGCAAATTTTGTAAGCCCAGTACCCCTATTGTTTAAACATGTAACATAACTTTTGTATTGAGTGTATGTAAATTCATTATTTGATTTGCAATCGACTACTACATACGGTTTAATTCATGATTCTTTAAAATAATTGTTATTAACTTTTGACGGTGGAAAAAATATTTAATAATGTTAAATAGTGTTTTTAATTAACTGATTCAACAATTAATACGATTAAACTGAATATTGAATGCAAATTAGGCGTTTAATTCCAAAATACATTTTAGGGGTCAAATGACCCCCAGCCGTCCTTCTAGGTAGCGCGAAACTCCCGTCCTCCTAGTGTTAAACCTATGGAGGACATTCTTAAAGAACAAAACAAGTATGATATCCTCTCTGATCTGAATAGTGTGTTAGTTGGCGAATAAACTAATTTCATGTCATGCCCTGAAAAGAACTAAGTGCTTGCCCCTCTGGATCAAAAAATGTATATGAAGTTACCCCCACCGTCACGTGAAGGCAACACTAACCGTCATAATTACCTTTTCATCCTCAGGAAATACATCTACATCTACGTAATACCCCGCAAGCCGCCTAAAAGGCGTGTGGCAGGGGGTGTTAGGACACCAGCCGTTTACAGCTACAAAAATACGTGTCCTCCGATGATCATCTACCTTCTACAGAGGATCCCTAATAAAATAGTCCAAAAGGTTCCTGAAAATGGGGGATAGGGCGCAGTGGCAATGGGTGGATGAGGTCAAAGTGTTTTTTAAATTTATTGGGAATGTTTTTCATCTTTATCTTTTGGAAAATAAAATCCCATTACCAGTAGTGTTGTTTGTAGATGGCCACAAAACCCATCTGCTATACCACCGCAGTTCGCTATTCAAAGAATTTCAAATTATTCTAATTGCTCTGTACCAAAATGCCACAAAAATATTGCAACCCGCTGATGTGGCTGCCTTTAGGCCAATAAAGACTAGTGGAAGGATGCCGTACTCGAATAGACCAAAAATCCTAACGCCGATAAAAAGAGGATTTTGTTCCCATTCTTTCAGCCATATTAAACAACATTGACTTATCTAGAATAGTTAAGAATGGTTTCAGGGCATTAGGTCTACATCCATGGAATGCCAACGCAATAGATTATTCTAAGTGCCTAGGAAAGCGTTCATCCAAAGTCAGTGTGAATATCTCAGTTTGTAAGATGAATCCACTTCCATAAGATGATTTTTCTTTGATGGTTGGGGAAGAGCAAAGTGAAATTTTTTAAAGTATTCAACAAAATTTGGGAAAAGGAGAGGAATTCAGAGTTCTATATAGATTGTGGGAGCGCTATCAAATTACAATGCAAATTGATGGAGAATGAGGAAGAAGGAACGGGTGATAAAGTAATTGTACTTGTACATAACCAGCATAACACAGAAGATAGGACTACCGATAGATTTATGTGGAGACTGAGGCAGCATTATCTGAAATTCCTGCTGAGCCACACATACACAGATCAGACCTAACCGTGGGTCCATGCCACGATGAAGGACCATATAGTGTAACCTCAATGAATATCATTCTTTTTTGGCCCGAAACACGAAAAAGAAAGGAAAAAAGAAGTACCGAAAGGGTACCATTTGTACAAGACGTAAATTGACCCCAGAAAAATGGAAATAATGCCATGACAAGAAAAAAAGAATAAAATAAGAAACTCAAACAGAAAAGGAACTAAGAAAGGAGGAAAGGGAGGAGAAAAAACTGCAGAAGCAAGCAACAAAAAAGACTTTTAAAGAAAAAGCAATAAAATGACCATTCAAAATAGAGCCAAAGAGAATGTTAAAGGCAGCTAAACCATTGATATTAGGAAATGAGCAGGAATAGCTACCATCCCAAAGTATTTTTAGTACATCTTTACCACAAAAACAATAGGTGATTCAAAAGGATCTTCAGAAAGATTAACAGGATGTAATAATATTACATCCTGTTAATCTTTCTGAAGATTGCCAAGGACGTAATATTACGTCTTTCCATTTAATTGGCTTTGTATGCGTGAAGCCGTAATATTTCGCCTGTGGTACTTTTTCAGTTTACTGCTTAGAAGCAGTGAAGTTTTCTCGGGTTTCGCACCGGGTCAGGTCCTTCATTTCTCCTTCCAACGTTTCGATGAACAACTCGCCCATCGTTTTTAGGGATTCAGAAATCCAATTTCCATTGGATTCCTGAATCCATCCAATCCATTGGATTCCTGAATCCCTGAACACGATGGGCTAGTTGTTCATCGAAACGTTGGAAGGAGAAATGAAGGACCTGACCCGGTGTGAAACCCGAGAAAACTTCACTGCAATTGTTCGCCGGGAAAAAAACCCAAAAATTATATTGCTCCTTAGTTGTTCTGTTTTTTCAAAAATCAACTGCTCGATGGAAAAAAAGTTTACTTAATGTCTCGAGGACGAAAAGTCTTCTGTAGTTATCGGAATCCTTATCTTAGGCACTTTGTGTTAAAATTCTTTGGGCCAATGAACCGCTCGTTGAGGGTGCAGTGACTCTTTTTGCCATCCAGGACTTAAATCTTTGCTTGGAACACTGCTTTTTTATGATTTTTATGCTTTAAATACTTCAAATTGAACGTAATAAAAAATATGAATTTTGTGACGTGAGGTCTCACAGAATACTACTAAAATTCAATTGCAAATTTTCGAAAATTGGAAATAGGAACGTTAAATTTTAACACTTTGCGTGCCATGGATGTAATACTACGTCCTTTTAACCTTTCTGAGGATTGCCATGGACGTAATATTACGTCTTTCTATTTTATTGACTTCCTATGAGTGAAGCCGTAATATTTCGCCCGTGGTACATTTCCAGTTTTCTGCTTAGTGGTTCTGTTATTTCAAAAATAATATCCTCGATGGAAAAAGAATTCTTTTAATGCCTTGAGGACGAAAAGTCCTCTGCAGCTACCAACATCCTTGTCTTAGGCCACTTGGTGTGAAAATTCTTTCGCGGAAAGAACAGTTCGTTGAGGATGCAGTGACCCTTTTTTTCATCCAGGATTTATAATGCTTTGCTTGGAACAATGCTTTTTTATGATTTCCATGCTTTAAATAGTTCAAATTGAGCGTAATAAGAAAAATATAATGCATATTATGGCGGTACATCATATGTTTCAACTTTTTTATTTTTCAAAAGCAGTTATTTTTCATTGTTAAAATATATATTTAAAAATTAGCAATAATTGTATTCAACAAATTCACAAAGAAGAGCAAAGACCACTTTTATTGAAATACACATCGATATAAATATACTTTTGATGCTAATGTTAATACTCACAATTAAGTGTGACATTGGACTTCCATAAAGTAACACAGCTTTGAGGATGGGAGACAAGTCGTCTCCCAAAACGTCGGCTTGTATAAAAGCATTAACCTGGCTGCAAACCCGAAAAATATTCGTCATTTATCTTAAAATTCCGCAATTTACAATTCTCGCACCTAAAACTTATCCTGGTGGGTATTCCATACCACCACACACCCCGGTATTAGGTGCACCTAAACCCCCCCCCCCAGTCTTAATTCCTAGCTGCGCCCCTGGTTCTGACATTGCCTACCAGGACCTTTCTCAAGAACTTTGCATTAGATGAATGATTTGCATTAGAAGAACAGATGCATTAGATTCATACAATTTTTAACCATCGTGAATGGAGTTGACTATAGGGTGGTTTCCAATTATTTTTTATTGCCTAAATCGAAAAGAATTCATCCAACTGATAGAGGTGGATGAATTCCGTTATTTGGGAAGCAAGATAACTAGTGACGGGAGAAGCAAGAAAGAAATTATCAGCAGAATAGCCCAGGCGAAGAGAGCATTCCACCAAAAGAGAGACCTGCTTACAGCAGGAAACTTAAATATGGAAGTAAAGAAACGATTCATAAGAACTTACATCTGGAGTATGCTCCTACACGGAAGTGAGGCATGGACAATGACCGCAGCGGAGAAAGCAAGGATAGAGGCCTTTGAAATGTGGTGCTACAGAAGAATGATGAAAATCAAATGGATCGACCGAGTTAGTAACCAGGAAGTCCTAAGAAGAGTAGGAGAGAAGAAAAGCCTCATGAAAACCTTAATAAGAAGACGGAACAACCTTGTAGGCCACATCTTGAGACATGATGGCCTGATGAAGACAATCGTCGAAGGACAAGTGGAAGGCAAGAATGGAATAGGAAAACCTCGAACAAAATATATGGAACAAGTAAAGAGAGATGTGAAAGAGAAGAATTACGTAGGTGTGAAAAGATTAGCTGATAGGAGAACTGAGTGGAGAGCTGCGTCAAACCAATCCTAGGATTGTTGACCAGTGATGATGATGATGATATTGAAAGATTATTACTCCGGGAGTACGTATTTCACACTTTTAGAATTTTAAATGACGATATCTATTTTTCGCGATTAAATGAAAAGTGAAAATTTACAAGAGCGCGAAAACGCGACGGCTAAGTAGGAATGATGGGAAAAAGTCCGTATGACGTATTTCTGGTTCCCCCTTCCGCTTTGTGAGGTGACCTTTGGGCGAGGCTTGAGCGCTGATACGACGCAGGCTGCTAGCAGGTAGCTGAGTACTCTGCTGGTTGGTAGCGCTTGGCTTAAATAAGGATTATTATTCCCCTATCAAACGAAGGAAACTTTCCGACCTAAGCCATTTTTAATGGGTGATTATTAAGAGCTGTTTCCCTGAGCTCTGTGCCTCCTGCATGCATTAGTAATCTCAGACGATGTAAAACTCGTATCTACTCGTATAGAAACTAGGTCCCTGTGACGTCACGTGGAGTGGCATCGCATGGGCGCCAATCTGGCCTATTTCAAATGAGGATAAAATTGACCGTTAACATTCGTCTGAACTGGTATATCTAAAACCAAATAATTTGTATATTATGAATACACTAATGGTGGGTTAGGAATCGCAATCAATGCCTTTCGTTTTCTTTGATGAGGGAAACTACCCTATTGTCGTTCACTTCTAAGTATTATTCGTACCTCTGCATCACCTTCTTTAACCCCTTTGAGTTGAAGGAATACGCCATTTTTTGTTTCCTAAATCGAAAAATTATTACTCCTGGTGTACGTATTTCACCGTTTTAGATTATTAAATGACAATATTAACTTTTTGCGATTAAATGAAAAGCGATAAGTGCGCGAAAACGCGACGGCTAAGTATGAATGCTGGGAAAAGCCCTTTGTGACGTCATTCTGGTTGTGTGTGAGGCCACCGGGGTGCGAGGCTTTGAACCTCGCGGCGATGCGTGCATGCGATGATTCAATTCCGTTTATCATGTTTTAAAATCGTACACATAGTCTTTGAGATATGGGCCCTCAAAGCCAGGTGACAGAGTCACACCACGGACGGTAACTTAGCCTTGAAACAACGGCTGCTTTGGAAGCAATAGATTAAAATTTTTCCATCAAACGCGAAGAGTAGAAGTTTCTCGTGGAACCAATACCCCTCTTCCAATGATATCCCGTAGTCCAGGGTAATAAATATGACCCTTGCGAGGACCCTGACTCGCCCGTATATAACGTGGGATTTTGTGTGAATGGGTAATAGATCAAAATGGTGTATAATTGCCTCCTATGTCTTATGTGCAGCAGGAAATATGTGTTTATCACAAGAGGATCTGCCTAAAAAATTAATGCAAGAATTTCTAATGCATTTTAACCCGTTAAAGACCAGATTAACTCATTATTCCCCATACTGTATGTAGGGCTTTTAACTTCGGTTGTTTCACACTTTCCGACTTATTTAGGCCTAATTCAAGTGAATATTTGGAAAAAAAGTGTTTTCATCATATTATATAACTTTCATAATGCTGCGTATACGCAACGCTGGAAAAACTCCGGTAAATACACACGAAAAAAGTAATTTTTAAAACTTAGGTTACATATTTTATTTTTTATCTTGATTTGCACACTCGACATCATCGCCGGGAGTTATCAGTATTCCAAATTCCCCATTCTGCCTTTTAAAGGACATGCTGTCATTTTTCCTGCGGTCTCTCGTAGGTGCGCACCGATTTTTACGCCAAACGCCATCAGTCATAAAAATACAATTACATAAAAGAGAATGTTGGTAAAAATTAGAACTAGAGACACTTATCGTATTATAAGATTTTCATAATGCTGCCTATACGCAACGCTGGGAAAACTCCGGTTAAATAAATTTAAAAAAAAGTAATTTTTAAAACTTAGGCTACATCTTTTATTTTTTATCTTGATTTGCAACTCGAAATCTTCGTCGGGAGTTATCAGTATTCCTTCGGAGGAAATTCCCCATTCTGCCTTTCAACGGACATGCTGGGGTATGTCATTTTTCCTTGGATATCTCGTGTGTGCGCGCCGATTTTTACGTCAAACGCCATAAGTCATAAAAATACAATTATATGAATGAAAATGTTGGTGGAAATGACAAAATTAGAACTAGGGATACTTTTAAAAAAGTCAGTTAATCGAAGAAAAAATTATTCAGAAGTAGAAACTTGTTCTGAGAATTAGGATTCAATAATGTTGCGTTAACGCAACGCTGGGTATTTATGGGTTAATTTACCTACTGCTCTTAATTATTTTTTGCATATACTTTTTATTTTACAACAAATTCTAAATTTCAGAGATATTATGAAAGAAAAACGAAACAAAAATTTAAAAATCCGTTTTCAAACATTTTCCCAACTGGGAACACGCCGCAAAATTTTGCTATTGCCTGAAAAATAAATATACGCTTGGCCAAAAAACTAAGTTTAACAACGTAATACATGAATTTAAGTATACCGGGACTAGCCACGGTGATAACTTTTACGGGAGTCACCCGCAATGCACAATTGTGCGAAAAATCCACAGAGAAAAAATCATTCGCCTTGACCGGGATTCGAACCCGGATCCCTCGATTTCCGGCCGAATGCTTTAGCCAGTTAAGCTATCGAGGCGTCATTCATCCCTGTGGAAATTTTCCGGTATAGTCCACAAATTTCCACAGGGATGAATGACGCCTCGGTAGCTTAACTGGCTAAAGCACTCGGCCGGAAATCGAGGGATCCGGGTTCGAATCCCGGTCAAGGCGAATGATTTTTTCTCTGTGGATTTTTCGCACAACGTAATACATACTGATGACTGCTAATTTTCGGGTTCTCCAGCCGTGTCTGTTCTTTTATGGTTGATAACAATCACAAGAAAACTAAGGTCATGCTGTTTTGTAAAGCATCACGAGCGAGGAATGTGAGACTCAAGATAAAGGTGGGTGGTGAAAAACTTGAGTAGGTTGAGCAATTCAACTATTTAGGCCGTACGTTAGAGGAAAACGGATACAGTAGTAAGGACATCAGGAAGAGAATAGCATTAGCGAAGGAGGCGTTCATGAACAGGAAGGAGCTTCTGAGAGGATCGTTGTGTAAGAGTTTAAAGAAACGGCTGGTGAAGAGTTTGATTTGGAGTGTAGCTCTTTACGGTGCGGAAACGTAGACACTGAGGAAAGAAGACGAGAGAAGATTGGAGGCATTCGAGATGTGGGTATGGAGAAGAATGGAGAGGGGGAAATGGACGGAGAGGAAAAGGAACGACGAAGTGCTGGATATGGTTGGCGAGGAGAGGCAGTTTTTAGATGAGATACGCAGGAGACAGAATGGATGGATGGAGGGAATCCTTAGCGGGGAGTGGATGTTGAAAATGGTGTTGGAGGGAAACGAGGGAGGGGAAGGAAAAGAATAGGATTTTTAGATAGATTGTAAGAGAGTAGGCCTTACAGAGAATTAAAGAAGGCACTGCTGGAAGGAAAGGGAGGCTCCCAGATCGCTTCTCGAATATTCCAAGGAAACCTACCTTAATCGGTAGAATACTAAAATAAATAACAGTTTCGAAAGCCATTTTCCTTTCGTCTTCAGGTCTAAGGTGAGAAGTTTTCATTTTTTGCCGTCTTATATAGCACTGGCCGATCTCCTCCTGTGCGCTGATTGGTCAGAACTCTCTTCCAAACGTTGCTGATTGGGTAGCCGTTGTCCCTGTTAATATTTTGTCTTTTGTAAATTTCAATTGCTTCCCTGATTTGCCTTGGGTAGTAGCGACTCTCTTTTGCCACTATCTTCGCTTTTTCGAGATCAATTTTCTGGCCCGCCTGATTCCAAGCACGCTCTGCAATGGCTGACAAGTGTAGTTGCTTTTTATTAGTGGCTCTCATATGCTCCTTCATCCTTGTCGCCATTCCTCTGCATGTTTCACCCATATATGATTTCACCAACATGTTTCACCAATGGAGAAAGTTAGCAGTCATCGTGAACAACGCCGCGGAAACCTACGCAGTACTACATACTGATGTTTTGAATAAATGAGTATTTGTTGCTGGAAAATGAGTGTGGGGAACATATCGAATAAACCGCGTAGTAAGTACAGAGGTGATGGATATAATCAAATTTGAAAAGGTACAATTAACGACCAATATATACAGAAGTCATGCAATTCACTTCAAAAAATACTTCCATACTTAATTTATATAAAAAAAGCTACAAGAGTAATCGCAGTTACGAAATAAAATTTTCATGAGTTTTTATAAATACGTTCCCAAGAGTAAACATTGGACGAAAAACGATTAAAGCTTGTATGGGTGAAGGGGAGTTTTGTTTCCTAAGAAGCAGGTTCACCAACGATAGCTGAAGCAAGAAAGAAATAAACTCGATTGTTTCAGGCTTTACTTTGTGAAAATCCATTGTGAAAGTACCATAAAAAGTTATGGTACTTATTCACACAATTTATTTAGCACGACCGGTTACGTCACAGAGGCGACATCTTCAGGTACAGTACTCGTTATTTTTATTTTGCTGTTTATTCGTTGCAATTACGCGTTGGTAGGGGAGGGTTGGAGCGTCATTCAGCTTCAGGGGTATTTCCAAGAAGGGTGAATAATTGATAAAAAATATTTTCATTTGCTAATATTCCATTCCTGATGTGTTTCCTAATCTCCAACTCCTCCAAGCAGTCCATCCTTCTTCCTTTATTCTCAAGGTGGAGAATTTCCGGAACGAAATCGCTCATGTGGTCACTCTCCCATAGGTGTTTCGCGAAATTCGATTTGTCTATCTCCCCGTTTCTTAAATGCCTTCGGTGTTCCTCTGTTCTTACTCGGAACGAACGTCCAGTCTGACCTATGTAACAGGTCTCACAGTCACTGCACTTGAGTCTGTAAATGCCACTTCTTTCATTTGTGTCAATTTTATCTTTCGTATAGCATAATAACGAAATTAAATTAGATGTGTTACAATATGCATATTTGAATTCTTTTCTGGGAAAGAGGTATGCGGTTGCCTGTGAAATATGTCCGTAGTAACTGAGTTTGCACCAGCGTTTCTTAGGCTCATTATGATTCCGTGAAAAAGTACCATAACATTTTATTGTGTACAAAAAAGAATTACTTAATGCATTAGCGCGTACGAGGACACCTTTCTACGAAAAGAAAATCTTCCCACAGCTGATAATGCAAGCAAAGAAGTGAGGAAATGATTTATTAGATGACAGAATAACAGTTTAACCTATTTTGTATATAATTTTAACAGTAATTTTTACGTTTAACAGTATAATCAAATACTCTCTGATAGCTGACAGCACCTAGTCATGGCAAAAAAATCCTAAAACCCAGAAAAATCCTGTTAACCACTTAACTGGTGGGGATATCCTACGAATGGAGTATATTTGTTTACAGAAACGAGGCTTGGACGTTGACAGCAGCAGAGAAGTCAAAGAGTGGAAGCATTCGAAATGTGCTATACATAAGAATGACGAAGATGAAATGGATCAATCGTATAAGTAACGAGGAAGGGCTACCAAGAGTGCGAGAAAAGGGAAGTCTATACTGGACCTGGACATGGCAAGAAAGAAATAGTCAGTAGAATAGTGCGCATATCGTCAAGCATAATTTTTTGCCAAAGTAGGCGTGGCTTATCATACTCATGCACCACCATTCTTACCACACTTAGCTCCATCTTCGAAACAAGTGGTCCTCCCTCCGGTATATCAGAACATCCTTTTGTCAACCGAACCCATTTTCGCTCTCCCCACCGTCCAGATGGCAGCAGTGCATTCGGGGCGGAAATGACGAAGCAGATGAAGGTCGTCCCGCGCATCTCGCGATAACGGCTCAGTCGAAAAGTTTTCCGGGGATAGTTTTATACGAAATGACGGAGGGCTGAGTCCCGGTCGTAATGTGTGGACGAGTCTTAATGGGCATCTCCGAGGAAACGATGTGTTTTCCTGTGAGTTTCATTATTGGGACGTGGGCGCAGAGTATGAGAAGTGAGACAAAGTATGAGAAAGGAAGTAACACGTGTTTTCAAGTGGCTGGTGATTCAAGGGCAAGTATATCCGATAAAATTAGACGTTTTCTTCATACCCACACCTCCAGTGATGTCTCTTTAAAAGTCTTCCTTCAATATAATTCATCCAACCATGGAATTCGTCCAACTCTAACCATGTTTATGCAGTGGATGGTATTAATATAAAGGCAACAGACGAAGTGAAGTACCTTGGAGTTACGATAACCTCGAACCTCACGTGGGGAACACATGTAAAGAATATTTGCGGCATCGCCCTGAAGAAATTAGGATTCGTCAAGCGTATTGTGGGAAGATTTTCGGATGAGAAAGTGAAAGAAAGGTGCTATTTCGCTCTCGTCCGACCGCACCTTGAATATGCAGCGAGCGTATGGGATCCGGTGCAGAAAGACTTAATCCGCGAACTGAATAAAATACAAAGGAAGGCTGCACGTTTCGTCAAAAACTGCTACGGGCGTACAGACAGTGTCAATCAGATGTTAAGCGAATTAGGCTGGGAGCCGCTGGAGACTCGGACGCTGCGCGCTAGGCTTAGATTGCTTGAACAATTGAGAATGGATATCTTTAAGAGCGACACGGAGAACATAATATTAGAGCCACTCTATATTTCCAGGTCCAATAGAAGTGATAAATTAAGAGAGATGTTTTGCCGAACGGATAGTTATGGGAATTCGTTTTTCCCCCGAACCATAAAGGACTTTAATAAACGCTAGTCCCAACCTCGTTAGAGCACTTCATTTTTTTTAGCTGTAAACGGCTGGTGTCCTAACACCCCCTGCCACACGCCTTTTAGGCGGCTTGCGAGGTATTATGTAGATATAGATGTATAAACATTATTCTGAGATTGAAAGACATTAGTTTACATGAGCAAAATTTTATTTTCAGCTGAGATTCTTGTGGAACCTAACCGTGGTGATAGATAATTATTTCTCCCTGGGAAAAGATGTTCGATACTTAAATTCGCGAAGCCCACTGATGAAGTAAGAATAAAGATTAAAAGTTCGGTTTCCATAGTTTATTGTGTTAACACTATAATGCCAGTCTGGAATAATTATCTACCTCTTTACCATAAGCATTAATTTTTTACGATTTTGCTCCCCTCAAAACCACTAGAAAATTTTTAAACGTTAAAATAATCCTTTTTATTCCTCCAAAAAATACCGAAAAGTGATAAAAATTGGAGGGGGGAGTTCCCCCGATAATGGTGGGTGATGGGGAAAAGCGGAGTTCATATTCGGATTTAGGAGGTCGTTTTACATTAAAAGCAGCAGGGATGGTGTCAGGGCCGATTTTCATGCCGTCCAGTGTAGTTAGACCCGAAATAGAATATTAATGTTGATAATTTTGAAACGAAGAAAGATTTAGACTCATATCTTTAATGACTTTTAATTATTTAGTTTTTTTTACCACTGTTCAAAAGTTAGGCCTGATATTATATTTTTTTCTATTTTTTCTCATCACTTATACCTGCCATACCCGTATGGGTCATTTTGAGTGAATGACTTTTATCTTTTTAGTTTGTTCTACCAATTACTCTCTTTTTTAGAAAAAAAAAGAATGTTTCTAGCCTAAACAACTTTTTTTTATACAACAACATCATATTCGGAATTAGCGACCTGGAAAACTGTTATATTCCAGATTTTTCATACAGATTTTACGTTATTTACTTCTATTGACCACCACGGAAAATTTTAGACTCACATTTCATGACTTTTAATTATTTATTTTGGTTAACCACTGGGCAAAAGTTAGGCCTGATATTGTTATTTTTTCTATTTTATCTCATCACTTATACCTTCCATGCCCGGATGGCTCATTTTGACCCAGACTATCAAATTCCTTCAAAGCCTTTCTACTATTACTTTGTATTCATTGAAACTGTCTGTTTTATACTGATTTTTGTCAAAATGTTATTTCCTGGAGTATAGGTCATTTATACAAAAGTTAGCAGCCAACGTTTCGATTTATTTTCTTAAATCATCTTCAGGGCTCTGTTAGAAAAAGTGTGAAACAATATAAAATACAGAGAATAAGACGATACACAATATTTATACATAAAAAAGGAACAATTGGTTTTTTTTAAATACAATATAATTTAAAGAAATATGTATATATAAACATATATATAAGTACAGAATGGAATATACAAAAAATTTTGACATACCTCTAAACTTTGAACATATTTATTGATGTTTTGTTTCTAAGGTATTGCCACAACCTAGGTTACCATTAATTTTGATGTATTATATAAATTATTATTATTTATTATTATTATTAATAAATTATTATGTATTTGGCTGCTAACTTTTGTATAAATGACCTATACTCCAGGAAATACCATATTATATATTAAATAAGGTCAAGAAAAGAAAAAAACAAAATGTTATTGTAATTTTTCCAACCTGATGCCATTGAAATTCATTGTACCTCCCAAACCCATCAGAGGAAAAGTGATAGTCATTCACAAATTTGTTGAAGCTAGTTTTCCATAACGCCATAGAAATATTTTTCGTCTAATTAAAATTTTCTACTACCCTCCCAAATGCTTCATAAACAATATTAATCAGTAAACTGGGAAGGAATTAAGTATTTTAACCCTCCGGAACTCGCGCTGAGCCTGCTAGGCTCACATTGTTTATATTTCCTTAATAGTTCATGACCAATTCTCAATGATGCGCTCAGATTTTCTCTACCTTTTCCTTACTCTTTTATTTACGTTTTACATGTGCAGAATATCCCGATCAATGTATCAAAATGTTGGAATATGATACTTTTGCCTCGTATGCACGCAATCCGAGCCCCTCAGGCTCTACGCGAGTGCTCGCGTTACATTTTTTATTCTCACTCTTAGTCTATTCTTTTTCTCTGATTGCCTGTATAGACACAATGTAAGCTGTCATGGATAACTTCTAACTCTATACTTTTAGTAAATGCTCTTTTTCGACCAAATCGGCTTGATATTTTGAAAGTCAAAACTATTTACATGGGAGTATGTCTGAGAAGCAATTGCTGCTCTTCCTGCTGTAATTACAAGCGCGCTTTAGGTGACGCAAAGTAAGCTACTTTTAATGATTTAACACAATATAATAAGTTACGGCTTGTTATAAATAGACTTCTTCTTTGGCAAAATTTGCAAACCTGATCATATTGGGTCAAATTGACGTACAACGACATTATGGGGTGTAAGGATTGGTCGGGAATGCTACTGTTAACACTAGAATGCCTAGGTGGGTCAATTTCCCCAAAAAGATAACATTAATGCTGATTATTTTGAAACGAAGAAAAATTTAGACTCATATTTCATGACTTTTAACTATTAAGTTTGGTTTACTATTGCACAAAAGTTGGGCATGATATTATAGGAGTTCCTGACCCGGTGGCGATCCCGAGAACTCTCTACTAAGTTCTTCATTACTTCCATTCGCCGGGAAAGCACGAAATCTCTCATGATATTATAATTTTTTTCTATTTTTTCTCATTACTTATACCTTCCATTCCCGGGCGTCTCATTTTGACCCAGACTATCAAATTCCTTTGAAGCCTTTCTACTGTTTCTTTGTATTCAACGTGACGGTGTGTTCTTTTTACTGATTTTTCGTCAAAATGTTACTGTAATTTCTTTTTAAACTAATACCATTGAAATTCATCATTCATTCAACGAAATCTCAAGGTACATTGACATTTTTTCCTCTTCTTCAACCACTTTTAAAAAATTTGTGGGAAGCAATGTTACTTGACTGTTCCTGTTTTTTTTCTTATTTTAGTTGTTACTATTGACATGATAATTTTGAACTATTCCTTTTTACTTGAAATATTTGTAATTAATGTACACCAATATAAAGGGTTTTTCTATGAACCCGTTGAATAAATATATTATTATTATTATCCCAAACCCATCAGGGGAAAAGTGATAGGTATTCAAAAATTTGTGGAAGCTAGTTCCCATAACACCATAGAATTTTTTTAACAAATACAGTTGAAACATTTTTCGTCTAATTACAATTTTTACTCCCCTCTAGGCTTCGTCACGCCAGTATATTTTGTAGTCTTCATTTTGATTATGAGGCGACCAGCATTTCACTTATTTTAATTTCAGCAAAAATGGGCGCGGATTTTTCTATCATCATAACATAGCTTAAATACCTAATCTCTATTGAATTTATGTTCCTCTAGCTTTATTTCTATAACTTCCTCCGAGAGGCGATCCTGAAAAACTTTTAAGTATTTTCGTCGCTTCAAATTTAATTGTCTTGGCTCACATAGTTTTCGGAAATGGCAGGTTTTTCCAATTACAACGCTGGCTATTATGAATAAATTAATCCGGTGGGATTCCCGGAAAGAGTATAACCACATTAATAGCCGGGAAAGCATCAAATCATGTATCAGTGATCAATTTATTTGACAGTAGATTGGACATATGGTAGAAAAAAGATACCATCCGGTAAAGAGTGTTTTAGATACTATCATGTAGTGTTCTGTTGGTGAGAAGAATAAAGCTGAAAAATCATACTGGTGTGGCCAAAAATAGAAAATTTCAAGTTAGATTTCTTATGATTTTAATCTAGCATAAAATGAACACAGTAATATAATTGGTGACCGCAATAATCAAGTGGGCAGAGTGCTTGTCTGCTGATCAAGGAGCCTCGGGTTCATATCCCGAACAAAGGCTTCGGACACCCTAACATAAAATCCTCTAGGTGCGAGGTGGCCTAGAAACAGAACTAGCCCTCTCAACCTGAATGCATAAAAATTACAAGTCAGGAGTTTAGTTCGGGATGAGCTCTGCCCTTATCTGTAATCCCCGACGTTAGGTAACAAAGTGAAATTTATTGAATTACTGTAAAGGTTACACCTTCGTAAATTTTTACTTTCTTTCGATACACGTTTAAAAAGATAATTTTTACTTGCAATATACCCTTCAGTTCGTTCTAGTAATCGTTATATTTTACCAATCAAAAGTAAAAGTTTGAATTCCAAGCGCGCTATTGGAAATAACCTTTGGATGAGGCCAGCGTAGGTGTTTAGTTACACCGACATGATCCACTGGACTAAAAATTTTATAGAACGAAATTTACTTGTGCCTAAAATACCTAATGCCTAATAATTCGAATATAAATCATTAATAGCCGGGAAAGTATCAAATCATATTTCGATAATCAGTTTATTTGACATTTTATTTCGTTAATCACTCTCACGCGATTATTATTATTTGAGATAAACATTCGGAGACAGCGACTTCAGGATATCCCAACCTCCATGACAGTTGTGGGAAGTGTGTGCGTGTTTGCAGAGCGCGTGAGGGAATTCTTTTGTTTTTCGTCCGTAGTTCCCTTTCTCACAGCTAGAGGGGAGAAGGAGAAGATGAGGCATCTCAGAAATTTCATGCTATTAGCCGCACGTTTGTCTCGCGCCTCCTAACTGCCCTCCTGCGGTGGTTATTGGTACCATTAAGAGTCCCAACTATGGGATCCAAAGTATATATATACAGTAGAAGATCGATAATCCGGAATGCGTGGGACCAGACCCTTTCCGGATTAAAGATATTTCCGGTAAATAGATCTGTTCCCTGGATGCAGGCAACACTGCAATACGGAAAATATTTTTTTCCGGAACGTGCATTGGCATCAACAGAAATGATGTATTGCTGAGTAAGGGATCAAGAAAAACTCAATAAAATTCATGATGAAAGGCGTGAGAATCTTGGATATTTATTGAATATATATTATGGTGAGAATCTTGGATATCTATTTGCCATCTGTGATTAAAAAAAGGTTCAAAACATTTGAAAATATTCTTCGTCCGTAAATCGCAGAGGTACTCTTGATAAGGCCAACTGTAAATGAAATAAATATGGCAAATAATATTTTTACAATCCGACTGGAATATCAACATTTTGCCTCTCCGTATTTTTCAACATGCAGCTATCGCAAATTCCATGTCGTTTTCACGACTACTAGCATACATTTATCGGTAATTATCAAATCCTCCGATCGGAGGTAATCCCACTTCGAGTACGTTACCGTAAATAACAATCGAATTTGAATGTTAATTCTTCAATTTAATATTAATAGTCGCAGCTAATCTTTTAAGGGCGGAAAAAGCGAGTATTTTGGAAAATCTACTTGGCATTAACTTCATAAACAACGCGTTCCCTAGCGGCATGAATCCCGAAAAATTGAAAAAATTGCTTACCATTACGTCCATTGGATATTTATTTGCCATGGGTGGAGTGGCACGCAGTATCTGTGGCAGCAACATCCGCGCACTTGGTTGTTGGTGCGTTCTTCATGAGGTCGGTAAGTTTGACCTGTTTCCAGCGGCTGCGTCTCTCTTGTATTAAATTGTTTTTCAACCTATGCATGTGTAATACCTCCATATCGTTGGAAGAAGAGGGCCTCTGCTCCAAGTACTTTATGAGTTTTTCTGCATAAGTGATTGCGTCCGACGTAGTAATTTTCTCCTCATCAGAGCTGCAGTCACTGTCGGTCACGTCTTCATCAACTGTCGAACCCGTGACTGCATCCATTATCTCTCCATCGGTCAAGCTTTGGTACACTGGGGCATTATTGTCGCAGGCATTCCATTCTTTTAGATCTTCATCACTTATGTCGGCATCCAGCTCTTTCACAAAATTTATAAAATGAGAAACGGGATCATTCGACGGACCCTGGAAGCCATCAAATTCTGGTATGTCGTCAGTTTCCTCACAGCGGTTTTGAAAATCCGGCAGCAAATTACTCCAACATCTTTTCAAAACCTGGGGAGTAACCTTATCCCACGCTTCGGCAATACACCATACTGCATTTTAAGGGTAAATTCCTTCTTAAATTCTTCATAGGAGAAAGCAGTGTCACGGTTGATGATATTTTTCATAACTTCACTTCGATAGTGACACTTAAGGCTATTTATTATCCCCTGATCAAGTGGCTGGATTAGAGCATTATATGTATGTGTGTTATTGCCCTTGCCGGCTTCAGTCGTATGTCCTTATACCTTGACCTTTATAACTTGGCACATGATTCCAAACAAAATACCTTTGATACCTTCCCGATGCAATGCGTACAAAAAAACATCTAAGAAGCTTTCTTGACTTTTTTAATACGTTTCCTATTTTTAATCGCCTCAATCGAAAGATTATTACTCCTGAAGTACGAATTTCACACTTTCCTATTTTTAAATGACGATATCTATTTTTCGCGATTAAATGAAATGAAATCGCGATATATTAAGTGAAAAGTGTGAAATTTCAAGCGCGCGAAGACGCGACGGCTAAATATTAATGCTGAAAAAAGCCCGTGTGACGTCATTCTGGCTCCAGCTGACGCCGTGTGAGGCCACCTTGGTGTGAGGTTATGAGCACCGCCACGATGCAGGCTGCTTGCAGGTAGCACAGTACCCTGCTAGCAGGTAGTGCTTGGCTTGAATAAGGATTATTAATACACTATCAAACGAACGAAACTTTCTGGAATACTTCTGGGCATTACGGAGAATGCAGCCTCAGCTAACTTTCAAAATCTTTTCTCAGAAATAGTAAATCGTAGAAAATAAGTACAGATACTATTTCGAAGATAATTTCATGATCTACAATTTTGTTCTGAGCCAATTTTATCGTAAAACAAACCGTTTGGCATAAAAAATGCAAAATAAACATTTTTGTGACCTTTGACTTGAATAAAGTTTTTTGGAGGAGTACGCATTTCACGCTTTTAGATTCTTAAATGACGACATATATTTTTTCGCGATAAAATGAAAATTGAAAATTTCAAGTGCGCGAAAACGCGACGGCTACGAATGAATGCTGGGAAAATACCGTGTGGCGTCATTCTGGTTCCCGCGATCATCACCTGGTGAGGTGACCTTGTGGCGAGGGTATGTGCGCTGCTGCGATGTTGGCTGCTAGCAGGTAGCAGAGTACCCTGCTAGCAGGTAGCGCTTGGATTAAATGAGGATTATTAATACCCTATCAAACGAAGGAAACTTTCCGACCATAGGGAATTTTAATAGGTGATAATTAAGAGATGCTTCCTTGAGCTCTGTGCCTCATGTATGCACTGGTAATCGCAGACGATATAAAACTCCTATTTACTCGTAAAGCATCTATATGGCGTCACGTGGAGTGGCATCGCATGGTCGCCAATCTGGCCTTTTTCAAATAACGTTAAAATTTACCAATGAAATTTGTCTAAACTGGGTTTTTTTAAACCAAATAATTTGTATCTTATGAATGGTGGGTAACGAATCGCAATCAATGCGTTTCGTTTCATTTGATGAAGGACACTACCCTATTGGCATTCTACTTCTTTTGACCTGCTGCACGTTTCAAATCTTCCTCAGCCTACTCGTGACTCACTACGATGATCCGGTCTTCTTTACATAGTTTCGAACTATGGTGGTCCACTTAACCCTCAAAAAAAAGCTAATTCCAGGTAAATATTTAGCCACTTTAGTTCATGCAGAATGAAAAAAGAATAGACGTAGCCTTAAAATATTACTGATTTCATTCTTACAATTGGCAGGTGATGAAATTTCTCAGAGAGTAAGATAAAACATAAGTTTTTTTTTTGCATATTCTTCGATCAGGAGAAAAACGGTATTCCTGAACATGAATTTCAACACGTAGGTCCTCATATCACGATACCTCGCTTGATAGAGCATACACACTCAATCTAGTTACTGCCCAAAGACTTCTTAATCCTTTAACGTCCAGGGGACTCATATGCCCCAAAAGTTTGAGAGAATTTCAATTTCAATTAAGCGAGAAGTTGTTTGATTGTAAGAACTTATTCTATTGAAGAATAGGCCATTGGCTTCTAGTTTCAAACTCTTTTCGTCATATCCTTTTGATATTGCAGTTTCCACATTGTTAACAACTTTCACTTGAAATGCTATTTATTAACCCATTATTCCCCAGACTTGTATGTACGGCTTTTAATTTCGGATGTGTTACATTTTCCGTTTTATTTTTGTCCAATCAAGATGAATTTTTGGAATAAAAATATTAACAACATATTATAAGATTTTCATAATGCTGCATATATGGACACGCAGGGAAAACTACGGTAAAAAAATACAAAAAAAGTAATTCTTTAAAACTTAGGTTACATCTTTTATTTTTATCTTTATTTGCACACTTGACATCATCTCCGGGAGTGATCAGTATTCCTTCGGAGGAAATTCCCCATTCTGCCTTTCAACGGATATGCTGGGGTATGTCATTTTTCCTCGGGTGTCTCGTATGTGCGCACCGATTTTTATGCCATACGCCATCAGTCATAAAAATACAATTATATTAATGAAAATGTTGGTGAAAATGATCAAATTAGAACTATAGATACTTAAAAGAAATCAGTAAATCGAGGAAAAAATTATTCTGAAGTGGAAACTTGTTCTGAGATTAGGATTCAAGAATGTTGCGTTATCGCAACGCTGGGGATTAATGGGTAAAGAAACTAACAGAACTGCCTTTTTTAACTGCAGAAATTTTTTAATTAATAAGTGCCGTTTTCTCCAACCTCCAGTGAGTCATGAATAGCAGACGAAGTGATTTATTTAAAATTATTTAATTTCAAAATATTGAGTATAATTACAGTGTACATTCGACACAATCGCCTCGGCGATGGAGTAGTCGGTCGTGTCTGTGGACAAGTTTGACTATACCGTCTTCATAGGATATTAAAATCCTTTATTCCCCAGACTGTATGTAGGGCTTTTAAATTCGGTTGTTTCACATTTTCCGAATTATTTTGGCCTAATTAAGATGAAGTTTTGGAATAATAACATTTTAACCATATTATATTAATTTCATGATGCTGCGAATAGGTAATGCAGGGAAAACTCCCACAAATAAATACAAAAAAAGTACTTTTTAAAACTTACGTTATATCTTTTACTTTTTATCTTGTTTTGCACACTCGACTTCTTCGCTGGGAGTCATCAGTATTCCTTCGGAGGAAATTCCCCATTCTGCCTTAACGGAAATGCTGGGGAATGTCATTTTTCCTAGGGTGCCTCGTATGTGCGCATCGATTTGTATGCCAAACGCCATCAGTCATAAAAATACAATTATATAAATGAAAATGTTGGTGGAAATAACAAAATTAGATCTAGGGATACTTAAAAAAGTCAGTATATCGAAGAAAATATTATTCTGAGGCATTAATTGTTTTGAGAATTAGGATTCAATAATGTTGCGTTAACGAAAGGCATAAGGGGAGGGTAAGCACGGAACTGTTTGAGTAAGCCACTTTTCCCCCCTGGTCCACTTTATCCCTCTTAAAGGTACCTCAAGTGTATAGAAGAAGTATCTGAAGTATAAAGAAGTATCGATACGGAAGTATATACTAGAAGTATCTTTTACTAAAATTGTCGGGTTAAAGCCTTAATATTCCGCTGTTAACCCAATTATATCCCTCTTCAGTTCTTACATATATCACATTCGATACATTGCTTCCTCGGCTTATAATTCATCCTTAATGGGTTACAAATGCCTTCGGGAGAGGAGATAACATTATTTTTCCAAAAAAATTGCGTGTTTGTACGTATATTTTTTTCCCTTGATGGGTATTCTATATTTGCCATAATTTATGTCTCTCGGGAACTCATCATGAATCAGACGAAATTCACATTACTACCCCCTCTTAAACCTACCCCTCCTCGCCGATTTCCTTCGGGACTGTACGCGAAGTTTTTGGTTGAATTATCCCCCGACAGAGGACTCCACCCTCACTCACACACACACACACAAGTCCTGCATCGCCACACGCCGCGCCGGTTTGTTTATCGTTCCCCCTTCTTTGCGCGGGGCGCCATCTTGCGTTGTTTTTTTTTTCCTTGTTCGAACGTGGGGAAGATTTAGTGCCAGCCGAAATTCTTTCAAGTTATCCTCCTTTGCATTTTCCTCTTCCCCGTCGTAAAAATTCCTTCCTGAAAACGCGATGCCAATTCCCTCGGATCATTATCGACACTAGCGACGGATAATGTGCGAAGAGAGTGGCAAGAAAGAGAGTTATTGCCCTCGTGATAGCGGCAACATTAGCTGCGATTTTACTTTTGCGAAGAAAAAAGGTTACATCAACACAAATTCATCAGTCAATACTACTTGTAATAAAAACAAGCAATAGGGTGGTTTCCTATTATATTTTTATGGCCTAAATCGAAAGATAATTACTCCTGGAGTACGTATTCCACGCTTTCATTTTTTTAAATGACGATATCTATTTTTCGCGATTAAATGAAAAGTTAAAATTTTCAAGCGCGCGAAAACGTGACGGCTAAGTATGAATGCTGGGAAAATCCCGTGTTACGTCATTTTGGTTCCGGTTGCCGCCGTGTTCGGCCACCTTGATGCGAGGCTATGAGCGCCGCCACGATGCAGGCTGCTTGCAGCTACCTGATTTCCTTACTAGCAGGTAGCGCTTGACCGTATACGTAACGAGGAAGTGCTAAGAAGAGTGGTAGAAAAGTGAAGCCTTCTGAAAACCTTAAGCAGAAGACGGGACAACTTAGTTGGACACATTTTGAGGCACGATGGTCTGATGAAGACAATCGTAGGAGGACAGGTGGAAGGGAAAAAGGGCAAGGGACGGCCCCGAATGAGTTACAAAGGACAAGTTATAAATGATGTAAATGAGAAGAAATACGTCGCTATGAAAAGGCTAGCGAATGGAATAGAGGAATGGAGAGCTAAGTCACAAACCGATCTTAGCATTGTTGACTAATGATCTACATCCACATCTACATAATACTCCGCAAGCCGCTTAAAAGGCGTGTGGCAGGGGGTGTTAGGACACCAGCCGTTTACAGCTAAAAAAATTAAGTGCTCTAACGAAGTTGGGACTAGCATAGTCCTATATGGTTCGGGGGAAAAACAAATTTCCATATTTTTCCGTTCGGTAAAACATCTCCCTCAATTTATCGCTTCTATCGGACGTGGAAATATAGTGTGGCTCCAATATTATGTTCTCCGTGTCGCTCTTAAAGATATATCCATTCTCAATTGTTCAAGCAATCTAAGCCTAGCGCGCAGCCTCCAGCGGCTCCCAGCCTAATTCGCTTGATATCAGCGCATGATAGCGATGATAATGGATATTTTGCTAGACGATCTAGTTCTCATTGTGCGCACATTATCTGTTTTTAGCCTGGCTATTGTTCAATCTGACCTGGTCTGTCTCATTCGACTTTGTTTTTGGTTAATGCTTGATTCTCTTCAACTTTTCATCATGCCTGTACTGTGGGGTATGGATTTTTGTCAGTGAATCGGCACCCAAGGGCTCCGTGAGGGTTACAACACACCGGGGGGTTGTTCCCAAATGTGGTATTCCCAAAGAATGTTGAAGATAAAATGGATCGACCGTGTAGTAAGTAACGAGGGAGTGCTAAGAAAAGTGGGAGAAATGTGAAGTCTCCTAAAAAAACCTTAAGCAGAAGATGGGACAACTTAGTTGGACACATCATGAGACATGATGGCCTGATGAACGTCAGCGCTAGCGTGCAAAATAATTGCCAACATGGATAGAACCAACTATGAAACAAAATAAAAATAAAAAACAAAAATAAAAAAAATTAAAAAACATGCTTTTTCTTAAGCGGTATAAATGCACTAAAAAAAAGCTATTCGGTTTTCTTTTGAATGTAGATAGATAGATAGAAAGATATTAATTGCTCAGGAAATATTCCGTAAGAACAAAATCAATATAAAATTACCTAAATAACTACATTTTGCTAGCAAATTAGATTAAAGACAATATAACTTATTACGATGATGACAATGATAAATGATTACATTGATATTCCATTTCATGACATAAGCGATCAAAGCAAATGCAAGAATAATATGGTAAAAATTGGCAAATTGAGTTATTTTCCAAGCCGGATGTTATACAAACACAAACAAAAAGTCACATATTTTTTAGCTAAAAAAAGAAAAAAAACCTACAGCAAAAAAATGAACCATAATAACCAGAACACAAATTTGAAAAAAATAAGAGGTCCAGATATTTATTATCGAGATAGTAAATGATCGTAGTATCAAGGCACGCAATATGTTAGAGGCATTCGTAGAAATGTAAAGAATAACTTGTCTCGGAAAGTGGGTTCCTCTTCGCAAGAAGAAGAGTCTCGCGGTCAAATGGAGGCCTTTTTGTCGAAAGAGGGGAGAAAGGGGGCGTCCCCATTTGACGACTTCACCGAGCGAGGACGAAACGAGCTCAGCAGATGTTGCCATGGAGACTCAAACAATTCCCTCCCTCGCCTCGCATCCCATGGCAATCTTCCCTTTCGCCCGACAATCGGACCGAGACAAACCTCAGTTGCTGCAACTTTATTCAACTCATATTCCTACACTCCGCTCGAAGAAGATACGTTATATTATACGTCTTAATTGCATGTGTAATATTTGTGCATACCTTGTCAGTGGCGCAGCGAGGGGGGGGGGGGTTTGGGGGCTAAACCCCCCCCCCCTCCCACAAAGAGCTCAGAGAAATTTTTAGGTTTAATCCATTCTACTTAATTGTATCAGTATTACTTATAGCATAGTGTTAAGGCCTGGTTACACGGTACATTAACACGTACAAGTTAATGTGCGTTTGCGTGAATGATTTTGGTGGACCGGAACGGAACATGTACGAATGCATGAACCAAATTAGAACAGGTTCTATTTTCCATTCATGCATTTGCACATGATGGGTGGTTACACGGTACATTTTCGTGTTCATTAACGCGTTCATACATTTATACATTAACCCGTACGCGTCAAAATATCAAATATCGTATCAAATATCCCTCAGAAAGCCGTAAAACTCACCGTTTTGAACTATTATTCTTAACAAAATGTTTGGAGGAGGGCCCCCACATCTCCTGTTTACCTTGGCGGGTATGCAATACCCCTCATACCCTAAAGTATTAGTTGCGCCTATAACCCCCCCGAGCCTTAATTCTTAGTTGCACCCCTGTACTTTGTAACTCATTAATAATGTTGTTCTGGCGTCCGTTTTAAAATTCATCAAGTAACTAGGTAACAATAATAAGATAAACAAATGCCTGAGGATGACGCAGAGCGCAGAAACCCCGGTCACGATGGAATATATAATTATGTGGAAAAATAAAGCGTAACTTTCATTAAAAGAATAAACAAATCATAATTTACGCCTAAAGATGATGATAATTCATCGAAACCCGGGTCGCGCTCTGTAAAAATAAGTGGTATGAGCAATATTGTAAAATTCAAGAAAACTTATAACGCAATACCAAGAAGTTAATCATGAGTTAGTGAAATATGTTGTATTTTACATGTAACATGACATTAGCTTCCACTCACAAGGGAAGACCACGTACCTTGCTCCGCCTTTTTCAATTTCGTATTTTTTATGGCATTCGGAATGAAGAACACGTCTCTTCAGTGGTTCCATTGAATGGGCCTTAGTTTGGCTGTAATTAATTAATTTCTGAGCGGTATTTTTAAAAAGCGTTATATAATTCCAAAATAGCGCACTCTATCAACGGGGGTCGGTTGGTATATCGGTTGATATGAGGACGACACTGCTGAAATGACACTGCTTTAAATACCTAAACGCCGTTATGATGATAAAAATTTTTCTCGTGCCCATGCTAGCTGCAGTTAACATTAATGAAAAACCTGTCGCCGTATAATCGATATGAAAACTACAAAACGTACTGCGGTGACGAAGTATCGAAGCCGGGACATCCAGGTGAGAGCCGGACGCGCTCACCACTAGACCAACCGAACCTGTTGATGGAGGGCACAATATTGGGATTATATCACGCTTGTTATATATACCGCTCGGAAATTAATTAATTAGGGTAAAACTAAGGCCCATTCAATGCAACCACTATCAGTTCAGAGATGTGTTAGCCATTCCGAATGCTATAAAAAATACGGCATTGAACAATGCGGAGCAAGGTACGCGGTATTCCCTTGTAAGTAGGTTTTCGTAGGTTTTTCACGCCCCCACTTCTTGTGTGGGCGTTGTCCTGCAGTGGGTTTTTCGCTGGAGGATACTACACCCTTATTCTCACGTTTCATTCCCACAGACAGCAATCTTTTTTCCACAAAATTTTCACAGATCGATGGCTGATTTCTACCAACACGTATTTCAAAAATTTGCTACTTTACAGGGGAGCAAAAAAACGATCCATTTCTTTGATTTGCGCACTAAAATTAAAAACAAAAAGTTCATTAAACTGAAAAGGAAGCATTAATTTGCAAATAAAGAGTTGTTCTTTGCTTTTATTTTATCTTTGTTATTTCATTATACTTTGGTTAAGATTACTGTCTCAAACCGGCCGAATTTGAGATACGTGTTGTTAGAACTTAGCTGTCGATATACTTGTTTATCTTCTTTGAAAATTCACAAATAGTGTATATTGTATATCTTTTGTATTGTAAACGTATATCTACCATTTTTTAAATATGTTTGCATTGACGCTATCGAGGGGTAAGGTGGAAGAAGGGAATTTTTAGGGCCGTATTCTTAGTCGACCCTACATATCCGTCCCTACATAACAGAAGGACCCTACATGCGTTTCTCACTCGACCCTACATAAGTGGTGGGGGGTGATTCCGTCGCCAAGTTCTCTGAGATGACGTAGATGATGGCGCAGCGCCAATATTCCACTCTGGTGGCGTAATGGGAACTAACTATGAAACTAAGAAAAGACATCCGATAATTTTCGGCGTATTGTTAGGGAAACGGCTCAAGGTAAATAAACAATCGGTGTCGTCCGCCAGGTCGTGTCGGTACCTTAACTATCGCTACAAATACTCTCATATCGAGCCAGAAGTGGAACCTAACTCTCTTTAAATTACTTCAAAAGTGGTCTGCACAAGGTAATAATAATTATGGAGCAAATATGATCATTGACGTGGAAACTTACGTTGCATCATCAAGGTTCCTTATTCGCTTTCACCATCCGTAATTAAGTCTATTACGTGGCAAATATTGGCATGAAAAACGTTTTCTATGGCTATACGTAACCGAAGTATTGGTTTCTCAGAAGTCTACGAAGTGCCAAACGTGAAAAACATAATTATATATTCGTGGAAATATTGTGCATGAATACTGTTATATTGTTCTTATTAGTTCAATCAATTTTATAGTTTATTTACTTGGTGGTTATAAAGTTGTAGTATTATTTCGTTTCCGCAGTTTTACTGTACATTTTAAAGTGGCTTGTGTGAGGTCGTCTCCCTTAAACCATTAACCTCCAGCGTTAATGCAACATTATTGAATCCTAATTCTCAGAACAAGTTTCTACCTCAGAATAATTTTTTATTCAACTCAATGACTTTTTAAAAGAATCTCTTGTTCTAATTTTGTCATTTCCACCAACATATTCCTTCATATAATTGTATTTTTATGACTGATGGCGTTTGGCATAAAATCGGTGCGCTCATACAAGACACCCTAGGAAAAATGACACACCCCAGCATGTCCGTTAAAAGGTAGAATGGGAATTTCCTCCGAAGGAATACTGATAACTCCAGGCAAAGATGTGGAGTGTGCAAATCAAGATTAAAAAAAAGATGTAACCTAAGTTTAAAAAATTACTTTTTTTGTATTTACTTATCGGAGTTTTTCCAGCGTTGCGTTTTCGAAGCATCATATAATATGAGTAATATATTATTTTTCCAAAAATTCATCTTATTTAGGCCAACAGAAATAGGAAAATGCGAAAAAACGAATTTAAAAGGCCTACCTACAGTCTGGGGGATAATTTGTTAATAAATACAACAATCACTTGAAACTCATCAACAAATGGACACACACTTGGAGAATACAAATAAACGCCGCCAAAATCACACACATACACTTTTCACAAAGACGCAAATTTGCACCACAGACATCACCCATCATGAACAAGAATCGAATACCAAGAGCGTCCACCCACAAATTCTTAGGAGTCCTGCCAGACGAAAAACTGTCTTACAAACCTCATTTACGTACCTATACCGGCAAGACAACAGTAGTTAGGCAAGCAATTGCCTCACTATGCTCCCAAACCTCACCTATCTCTCAAAGCTGCAGAGTCAAAATGTATGCATCGCATATCCGACCTACACTCCTCTATGGCTGCGAGATATTTGCATTATCAAAAATTATAAGACATAAACAGGGTGGTTTCCTATTATTTTGTAATGCCTAAATCAAAATATTATTAATTCTGTAGTACGCTTTTCACGCTCTTATATTCGAATGAAGATATCAATTTTTCGCAATATAATTAGAAATGAAAATTTTCAAGCGCGCGAAAACGCGACGGCTAAGTAGGAATGATGGGAAAAAGTCCGTGTGATGTATTTCTGGTTCCGGCAATCACCGTGTGAGGTGACCTTGGGGCGAGCTGATACGACGCAGGCTGCTAGCAGTTAGCTGAGTACCCTGCTAGCAGGTAGCGCTTGGCTTAAATATGAATTATTACTACCTTATCAAACGAAGGAAACTTTCCGACCTTATACAATTTTAATGTGTGATTATTAAGAGATGTTTCCCTGAGCTCTGTGCCTCATGTATGCATTGGTAATCTCAGACGATGTAAAACTCCTATCCTCTCGTATTGCATCTAGGTCCCTGTGACGTCACGCAGAGTGTAATCGCATGGGCGCCAATCTGGCCGTTTTCAAATGCGGTTGAAATATGACCATTGCCATTCGTCTAAACTGGGATTTCTAAAACCAAATAATTTGCATATAATGAATACATTAATGTTTGGTAACGAATAACAATCAATGCCATTCGTTTTCTTTGATGAAGGAAACTACCCTATAGCGTTTGAGTTAACAATGGAAGTTGTAACATACTATAGGGGGCACCACTGGTCCCAGTCGTGCAGCAAAGTGTACCAGGAATGGGGGTTGATTGGGTTGGACAAACCACCCCCACCATGACCAAAACATAGACAATTTCATAAGGGTCGTTGCTTACTATTTGGTGAAAAATCGAATTCGGTTACAAATTTACAGAAATAAATAATAAAAACACATTTTATCATAATTATTAATTATTATTATTAAACCAAATAATTTTTATATTATGAATACACTAATGGTGGGTAACGAATCGCAATCAATGCATTTCGTTTTCTGTGATGAAGGAAACTACCCTATTGGAAGTGTAGTGATCCGGAAATGGAAGATTTCCATTTCCAAAACATGTATAAATATGTTGTTGTGTAATTTCTCAGAATAGCCAGCTATGACAAACTATGCCTTGGGATTTGCACCTTTTCACTTTCTAGAACGCCTAACCTTCCTCTTCCCCTTCCTTTCCCCTTCCTCTTGGATGAAAACATCCTGGTTCCACTTCCCTATATAATGGCACGGTGGATATGCTATTGGCAATCAGGCTCTCAGGACTCTGGCACTCAGGACTCAGGGACTCACGCACTCAGTAACTCTACTCAGTCACTGGTCTGTCAGCTATGTAGCCGTCAGTTGGAGTCGAAGCGCGGGCCGTAGGGCCCGTGCCACCTAAGCGCCTCGCTATCCACCCGTGCCATCACCAGCAGCTCTTCTCCTTCCC
Source organism: Ischnura elegans (assembly GCF_921293095.1). Taxonomy (NCBI): domain Eukaryota; kingdom Metazoa; phylum Arthropoda; class Insecta; order Odonata; family Coenagrionidae; genus Ischnura; species Ischnura elegans. The sequence goes on along the minus strand of NW_025791658.1, from coordinate 2,443,614 downwards.
GAGACATTGATAAAATCTTAACTGTTGGTTATTCGTAACGCACAAATTCATTATTACTTCATGGATTAAATTGATTGAGTAATTGGGATTTTCAATGGAAAATAACCTTTGGGTTAAAACTTCAAATACTTGTGTGTGGTTATTCTCTTCCCGACACCAAGGGTAAGAAACCGCACCCCTAACAGAAGTCTTCCAAAATAAATCCCTGCACCAAGAGCGAGATCAAATAGTCTGAATTATAACAGTCTGCTGTGACTATTTTCACCCATTCTGTCATTTTATCCCAGCAAAATCCGATCTTACCCCAAATATTTACCAGTGTAACCCTCACGTGCATTAGATGCGCTACATAAATTTTACGTAGATGTATACTACCTTTATGTTTTAAATAAAGTAAATGCTATAAATATAAAAAAGTATTTTTTAAGTAAAAAAAATCTTTTCGACTGAATTTTTTTCTCTAAGAAAATATTCTCTGATTTTTTAAATAAAAAAACCGCAAAGGAAAAAAAACACTGGAAAATCAGACGAGCGAAGATGAGAAAACAAGTTTTTTTCAACCACTTGAAAAGCGTCTTGTTCTGTTTTTTTTCACCAATTCCTCCTCTCCAATCAATTCCTTCGTCTTCAGGAGAAAACAAAAACGGTTAAAACCCAACCGTCCCCTCGGCCCGAAAGAAAAGGCGTGGGGAAAAAAAGGGTGCCTTCGTATCCAGGGTCAGAAAGGGTCCGTCCCCTGTGTTCCCTATTTAAAGGCGTTATAAGAAGACCTTTGTCCCTTCTCCCCTTGCTAAAACCTGGCCACTTATTGGCTCCTGCCAATAGGATGAGAAAGAACAGAAGAAGGGAGACAGAAAGGTGTGAAGAGGATCTTCAATTTCCTCTCATTTCTGTTCCGCTGACCTTAACTAATTAACGCCCAGGGTCCACGTGTAGTATCCTGAAATAGGAGAGGGGGGGGAGCTTGGATTAGGGGTTTTGGAACCCTTATGAGGACCGGAAAAGACGCTTGGGTCAGTCTTCTATATTATTTCAACTGTAGAGATACCTTTTTCTCAACTTATACGCAACCAAACTCTACAAATGAGGTACCAAAATGCACAGAATTAACAACAGAACATGTGACGGCATATCTTACTTCCTAAATATTGCTATTTTTCCTAAAATTGGTTTTTAAATAATTAAAAAACAAACAAAAACCGGTAAACATTCCTGACATTAACGGCGCACAAACTGATACATTTGTTCGTTTGCAACAATATCTCGCATTCTTTAAATAACTTTTATCAAAATGCGGCTGATTCCGCATTCAAGTCTCCTGTTGATACGTAAGTATGAGTCATCATGTGCGTTTAACGGAGGATAGTGTAATTACTTCCAATGTTGTGTTTAAAGAGGTATTCTGACCTCAATTCGTACATGAACATTCCAATTAAATTTGTACATAAGATCCTGCCTTTTTTTCTCCATTTTAAAATTAGAAACGCGCCTATCCCTCCGTGGACCTGCATTGAAAAGATCGGGGGAAGCCCGCTGGGAGCGGGCGCAGCACGCTCGTCTCCAAAAAACGTATACGTTCTACAGGAAAAATAAAAAAAAATAAAAAATTTTGTTTATTGAGAACCACAATTGTTTAATTACAGTTTGTCAATCATACAATATAATGAAGTAAGTGGTAGAGGTCGTACGTATATTTACACTTTATTATTTTTAATTTTATGCTTCAAATGTATTTAAATGTATTTAAAATTTCTGAAAATATTGTGTGGCTAGAGACCAGGGTATCCGCAATCGGGACGCAATTGTATGTATATGCATCTATAGGTTTATATTTTGTTTTGGTTTTTAGTTTTATTTTTTACCTACTTTTTGCATTTACTGAGTCTTGATGTGGTGTTTTTTTTTCCTTTTGAACCTTTGTCAAATTATTTTTTCTGAATGATTATTTTCAATTAATTTATTTCAATTAATTTCAATTAATTCAATAATCAATTGAATGATTGAATCAAAAGAAATTGATTCAGCAAAATGTATAAAATCTCTACTTCATAATGGATAATTCGATGTGGTATCGCATCGCATACATATTGTTTTGATTGCTGTATACAAAAGTTATGCCAATCCATTGGGAAAGGATAGATTTTTGGGTACTAACGAAGCATTTGTATGTTTGAGATGCAGTTATTCTTTTAAAAACGGCCGTGGATATTTGTTTTCACGTTACGAGTAAGGAAAAAGATAACAGCAGAAATACAGGACATCTCAATATGGGAGTAGAAACGAAACAATTTACAATGCAGAAATGAATGGTAAAGAAAATAACGTTAAGGTCAAATTGAATGACACACATTTATTACGTTAAAAATATCTACGTGCGAGCAATTAGTGCAGAGCAATTTGCAACTCCTTACATGTTGTAGTAAAGGAAACAACAATCTGCCTCGCCACATTTAAGGCCTAAATTTTTCAAATATTGACAGCGTAAAGCTGCGGAAACATAGGACATATAGTAAACCAGAGGTGGTTTATGTAAAAAACAAAGCATAATTAACCTAACTTGTTTTACTTATTTATTGCTGATAATATCACAAATAACACAACAACGCACACAACATTTCACTTTAGATTTCACGAACTGTCTTTATGATACTTATAATCAGTACATTCCGAATCAACTGATTCAAATAAAAACTTGGCTCATACTTATTTTAAAACACTATAACGTAACACTAATAAAGCATGATAATCAGTTTTCCAATCACTCAGCACACACTAAAAGAGTTTTCACTTCTTGAAGTTCGAAAGGATTCTTTACATCTAACTTCCCACTCGTCACTTGCGATTTAGAATCACTTCATGTTATTTCAAATTACCATTACGTAGACAATGAAATGAATAGGCCGAAACAAATAACTAAACCAGTTATTGTAATATCAACAAACTGCAACAAACTTTCAATCTCAAAATCACTCGTACCGTAGCCAAAACAAAAACAACAGCGCAACGAAATGCGTGAAATGTAAACACTGGTGATATCTCACGATGAAGTGACCAGAATAAATAGAACTTGTTAGCCTATAAACGAATGAAAACTAATGCGCGTTTGCTGTATTCCTTAAGAACAACTACTTCTTATATGAAACATATCCCCTTCTTAACAGTTAGATACCTTTGATGGAAATGTGTACGGTTGATTAAACCAGTATGGAAGTAATAAATAATTTTTCCGAAGCTAATGCACTCAAAAATCACTTCACTTGTCGCTTCACTCTTTACTTCATCGTCTACATGCAATCAATTAATTTAGGAGCGCACTGAATGCACAAATTGTGTTCACTCACACTAGAGGCACAAGTTCACTGCACGTCGTAGCTTCCTCGCAGCTAACCAAAACTTCCTATTCCTGTCAACAATTACACTACATACGTCTGCCTTACTTTAAGAATGGATTCTCGTATTCCGTTTTGGCACAAATGCGTAAATAATCTTTAAAAATATACAAATAAAACCGGAGTTCGATCATCCACAAAGGCCCGCCACATTTAGCAGCTCCCTTAGACAAGGCCGGAGGGCGACTAAGAACATGCTACAAAGATAGTAGCATACTAAGCTTAGTAGCCCTTACTAACGATCTATGAATACCATTTTGCTAATATGCTACTACGTTACTTAGGCGTAAGTAGCTTACTAAGGAAACTATGAATACGCCCGCATCTAACTACTCATTTTGTAGGTATTATCATGTCCGTTACCATCTGTCATGTCCATGGACTGCAGATTTCACGAAAATGATGTCCACGGACATAACGATTTCCTCTAAATTAAGTTAAAGTTGGGACCTACAATAAGTAAGGACAGTGTTCTTACTATATGGAACTTGCATCTCTTAACTGTGGACGACATCTCAATAGGGTGGTCTTCTATTATTTTTTTATTGCCTAAATCGAAATATTATTACTCCTGGAGTACGTATTTCACGCATTTAGATTTTTAAATTACGATATCTATTTTTCGCGATTAAATGAAAAGTGAAAATTTTCAAGCAAAAAACGCGACAGCGAAGTATAAATGCCGGGAAAACTCCGAGTGACGTCGTTCTGGTTCCAGCTGCCGCAAGTGAGGTGACCTTGGGGCGAGGCTTTGAGCACTGATACGACACAAGCTGCTAGCAGGTAGCCGAGTACCCAGCTAGCTGTTAGCGCTTGGCTTAATTTTAGATTACTAATACCTTATCAGACGAAGGAAACTTTCCGACCATACGCAGTTTTAATAGGTGATTATTAATATATGTTTCCCTGAACTCTGCGCCTCATGCATGCATTGGTAATCTCAAACGATGTCAAACTCCTATCTACTCGTATAGAAACTAGGTCCCTGTGACGTCACGTGGAGTGGCATCGCATGGGCGCCCATCCGGACTTTTTCAAATGCAGTTAAATTTGACCGTTGCCATTCGTCTAAATAGGTATTTGTAAAACCAAATAATTTGTATATTATGAATAAACTAATGGTGGGTAACGAATCGCAATCAATACTTATCGTTTTCTTTGATGAAAGAAACTACCCTATTCCCCCTTTTTCCCCTGTGTCCACGGATATTGATTTTTTCGGTAGGACAAATTTTTTTATTTATTTTAAAATAAGTATTATGAAATAAAAGCAACCCAAAAAGACCCTTTTGGAACGTTTATACTGTTTTTAATTTTTTAATCATAGATTTTGTAACAAATTATTTGGTAAATTTGCTAATAAAATAAACACCTCTTCGAAAACTTATATGGGATTGTCCACGGACATTATGAATTATAGTCTGTGGACATGAAATTTGGGGTTAATATTTTTTCTTTACCAATTTGTCGCTAAAATTAGTAAAAAGGTACATAAAACTATGTGCCACTTTACTTTTGAATTACCAGTTTTGCTATTTTTTTATAGAGTCCATGGACATAATTTTGTACGATTGTGGGACAATGATCCGCTTACAATCCTTCCCTTCGTCTATTGTGACGGTAAAGTTTGAACTGGCCAAATTAAATATGCTGCTCTACTTAAAATACGCGATATCAAGGTTTTTCACAATCATTAGAAAAGGTACATTTTTTGAAAATTTTCAGTAAATAAAAATATATCGTGCATCAGTCATTTGGGGAATATATAAAAAAAACTTTAAACAACAGGGTGGTATCCTATTATTTTTTTATTGCCTAAATGGAACGATAATTACTCCTGGAGTACGCATATCAAGCTTTTAGATTTTAAAATGCCGGTATCTATTTTTTTGCGATTTAAAGAAAAGTGAAAAATTTCAAGCGCGCGAAAACGCGACGGCAATAGTATGAATGCTGGGAAAAGCCCATGTGATATCATGTTCTGGTTCCCGCTGACGCCGTGTATGGTGAGTGACCTTGGGGCGAGGATATGTGCGCCGCTGCGATGCAGGCTGCTGGCAGGTAGAAGAGTACCCTGATAGCAGGTAGCGCTTGGCTTAAATATGGATTATTATTACCTTATCCAAGGAAGGAAACTTTCCGACCACGGGCAGTTATAACAGGTGATTATTAACCCCTTCCATTTTGATAAATTTTCAGAATATCGTGCTCCTATTCTCTATTTATATTTTCTGTGTTCATCTTTTAAATGATAAGTAATGAAATGATGTTTTGCAATCAATGTAGCAGCTTGAAATAAAATGTGATTAATAAATATGTAATATGGAATTTCCTGGAGTATAGGTCATTTATGCAAAAGTTAGCAGCCAACGTTTCGATTTATTTTCTTAAATCATCTTCAGGGCTATGTTAGAAAAAGTGTGAAACAATATAAAATACAGAGAATAAGACGATACACAATATTTATACATAAAGAAAGAACAATTGGGTTTTTTTATATAATACAATATAATTTAAAGAAATATGTATATATAAACATATATATAAGAACAGAATGGAATATACAAAAAATTGTGACATAATTGATTCAAGAAAATAAATCGAAACTTTGGCTGCTAACTTTTGTATGAATGACCTATACTCCAGGAAATACCATATTATATATTAAATAAGGTCAAGAAAAGGAAAAAAAATAATATTAATAAATATGGCGAGCACAGCATTCGCTATTCGAATAAAATCATTTGAATCCTTCCAAAGCATCATTTTTCATGCAATATGAATTATTAAAGTGGGCTATGAATGTTTTAACATGTTAACCTTTCAAATTAATTATATGAGCCGTTTATTTTGAAAGTGGCCTAACTCCATTCTTACTTAACTAACATACTAATAAGATAACGCTTATTATCCACTTAATAATTGCCTCTATTTTAGCGGGAACTATAAATTAAACACCCTTAGATACGCTTAATCAGTATGACTCATTAGTATCCCATACGAAAATCTTTAAATTCATTGAAGTCCTTTAACCCTTAAATATCTCGATTTGAAGATAATTGGAGTTAGGACACTTTCAAAATAAACGGCTCATATTTTTCCTCTAAATAGAGCTAAAATTATGAAAAACCGATGACGAGATACCCTCATCATTGAGCGGTTTGGCATCGAAAGTTCATGACGAGATAAACTCGTCATTACAGCGCAAGGGGTTAGGATGATTTTCCTGATCTATGTGCCTCATGCATGCATATCAAAAAATAAAGTATCGATACCTCGAAGGTTTCCCAACTAGTTCCACGGGGGGCGGTCGTGAATGATGTGGACTGGTGAAGTGGCGTCATTTTTTGGTGAAAAAAGGAGTCAACAATATAACGACATTTTCTTGTAATTATTCTCCTTATTTCTTCTTCTTCTGCTTCCTTCCAGGATTAGGCTACTAAGCCTGTTCCGGCTCCACATCACCATCTTTTCCTTGGTCTTCCTATACGTCTCTTGCCAAATGGTTGATATTCCATTGCTTGCTTTGGAATTCTTTCATTTGGCATTCTAAGTGAATGCTCCTTCCATCTATGTTTGTAGTCTTGTAGTTTGTCAGTGACTGCCTCGACACCCAGTTCATCTCTTATTTGGATGTTTCTTATTTTATCCAATCTTGTGCAGCCTTTTACTGATCTTAAAAATTTCATTTCTGATGATTCTATCTACCTTAATTCCTTCTGTTTTGGTACCCAACATTCTGATCCGTAGAGTACAGTAGGGACTGCCATCACTTTGTAAAATTTTATTTGTGTTTCTTTTCTTGTTTTGTTCTTTAGAGTTCTTCTAATAGTGCCACATATTCTCAGGAAAGTGTTAACCTAATTTATAATATATTTTTCCTCGTCATATGTTATGTCGCATCCTAAGTACTGGAAGTGCGACACTTGCTCCAGGACTTGATCCTCAATAAAAAATTTTGTTCGTATCCGGTTGCTTCCTAAAAATGCCATAGTCTTTGTTTTGGTATTTGAAATTCTCAGGCTGTATAGCTTGCTCAACTCGTGTTGACTCTGTGTACTGCCATCTGGAGTTTGTCCTCTTTATCTTGTATTATAACCTGATCGTCAGCAAATAGCATTGTATTTAAGTATTGAGATGGTCCTATTTCTATGCCTGGTGATACATTATTCTCTTTCCACATTCTTAGAACGTCATCTATTAATAGATTAAACAAGGTTGGGGATAGGCTGCAACCCTGTCTAACTCTACTAAAAACTGTCTGTCTAACTAAAAATTGCCTAATTTGTAATACCTTATTCAGGTGATGGTTTAAAGTCTCATAAGTATATCAATGGATAAGTTCTAACAACATGTCTCAATTACTGTTAATAAAAAATAAAATTCAAGAAAAAAAACAACTCTTTGTTTACAAAAGTATGCTACTTATTCGGTTTTATGTATTTTTGGTTTTTAATTTCAATCAAATTACGTACGATTAAAAACACAAATCGTATCTTTGCTCTCATTCTCTCAAAATCGAATTACTTTTTACAGGGAACATCTCGTTGGAGAATCGAATATTATTGTAATTAACTTCAAATCATGTTCATCACACGGGAAGTCGAAAAAAATGAAATATCGATACCTCGAAAGTTACTCACCCTTTTGCCACCAGGAGGGGGGGGGACGACGGTCGTGATTGATGCGAACCGGTGCAGTGGCGTCATCTCTGGAGGAAGAAAGGAGTTAACAATAAAAACGTATTTTCATGACTCTTTCCCATAAATTATTTTTATCTCATTTCTATCCGCTGGCGTCTTTTGACTGGAAGGTAGGCGGGTCCATGCGGTAAATCTCTCTCTCTCCTTCTCCTTTCCTGCCATTTTGACGTGACAAACGCTACGTAAACCCTACATTTCCACCCCATCCCCCCACCCAGCCACCTTCCACCCACCCACCTCTCCTCACACGGCTGAAAACATCCGCTCACCCAGCACTAAATTCATTACGATAGGAGAGTGGGGTGGTTTCCTTTATTTTTTTAAAGGACGGTTTCCTATTATTTTATTATTGCCCAATTCGAAAGATTATTACTCCTGGAGTACGTACTTCATGCTTTTCGATTCTTAAATGACGATATCTGTTTTTCGCGTTTTAAAGAAAAGTGAAAATTTTCAAGCAAGCGAAAACGCAACGGCTAAGTATGAATGCTGGGAAAACCCCGTGTGACGTAGTTCTGGTTCCCGCTGCCGCAAGTGATGTGACCTTGAGGCGACGATTTGAGCGCTGATGCGACGCAGGATGCTAGCATGTAGCAGAGTACCCAGCTAGCAGGTAGGGCTTGGCTTAAATAAGGATTATTAATACCCTATCAAACGAAGGAAACTTTCCAACATTAGCCAGTTTTAATAGGTGATTATTAAGAGATGTTTCCCTGAGCTCTGTGCCTCATGCATGCATTGGTAATCTCATACGATGTACAATTCCTATTTACTCGTATAGAAACTAGGTCCCTGTGACGCCACGTGGAGTGGCATCGCATGGGCGCCAATATGGCCTTTTTCAAATGAGGTTAACATTGACGATTGCCATTCGCCTAAACTGGGATTTCTAAAACGAAATTATTTGTATATTTTGACTACAGTAATGGTGGGTAACGAATCGCAATCAATGCCTTTCGTTTTCTTTGATGAAGGAAACTACCCTATAGCGTTTGAGTTCACCATGGAGGTAGTAATATGCTGCAGGGGGCACCACTGGTCCCAATCGTGGAGCGAAGCGTGTCCGGAATGGGGGTGATTAGGTTAGACAAACCACCCCCACCAAACCCCCACCTTGACCAAAACATGGACAATCTCATAAGGGTCGTTGCTTACTATTTGGTGAAAAATCGAATTCAGTTGAAAGTTTACAGGAATAAATAATAAAGACACATATTATTATAATTATTATTACACATATTATTATTTGTATTTGCGCGTTTTTAAACAATTTTTCATGTTATTAACGATTTATGTGCCTGAAGATGTCGCCTCTGCGACGAAACCGGTCGTCTTGAATAAATCGTGTGAAAAAGTAGCATACCTATCTAATTGTTCAGCGCCACGGTAAATTTAAACTTAACCCTTAACCGGTGACTTGCGCTATTAAAAAACTCCGCATTTCTTAAATAATGAATGTTTTTCAAAACTACTGTTTTTAATGCCTGTAATTGTCGTTAGCTTCATGCTTTTGTGTAATAGGAAAACAACACTCTCTCATTTTAACGTTTTTATTTAGGAAGTAGGACGAGAGAAGACTCGAGGCATTTGAGATGTGGGTGTGGGGAAGAATGGAGAAAATGAATTGGACGGAGAGGAAAAGGAACGACGAAGTGCTGGATATGGTGGGTGAGGAGGGGCAGATTTTAGATGAGATACGGAGGAGGCAGAAGGTATGGATGGAGCGAGAACTTAGCGGGGATGGGATGTTGAAAAGAGTGTTATAGAGGGTAGAATGTTAGGTAAACGAGGGAAGGGAAGGAAAAGAATAGGTTTTTAGATAGAATAAAAGGTATTAGGTCTTATTGTGCACTGAAGAGGGATGTGCATGAAGTAAGGGGAGGCTCCGGGATTCCTTCTTAAGCACTCCATGGAAACCTACCTTAATCAGTAGAATACTTTAATAATAATTATTTATTTCTATAAATTTGCAAATGAATTCGATTAGTGGTGTGAGAAATCTCACTTCGCGCCTGCCTAATAAATAAATAAAAGAAATAAATGGGATTAATTACATTGATTATCATTATTGAGCTATCCTTCTTTAACTTTTTAGGCCTAATTTTAAAATCTGGCGAGACATTGATACTCAAACACGATAATCATCACTCAATCGTTTTTGACATCAGACTTTTAACACTTTGCGTGCCTTGGGCGTATTATTACGTCCAGCTAATCCTTCTGAGGATTGCCATGGACGTAATATTACTTCTATCTATTTTATTGACTTTTTTGCGTGTAGTTGTAATGTTTCGCCCATGGTACTTTTCCAGTTTACTGCTTAGTGGTCCTGTTATTTCAAAAATCAACTACTCGATAGAAAAAGAGTTCACTTTATGTCTTGAGGACGAAAAGTCCTCTGTAGCTACCGGCATCCCTATCTCAGCCTACTTTGTATGAAAATTCTATTGAGGAAAGAACCGTTCTTTGAGGGTGTAGTGACCCTTTTTGTCATCCAGGATTTATAATGCTTTGCTGGGAACAATGCTTTTTAATGATTTCCATGCTTTAAATAGTTCGTAAATTGTGCGTAAAATAAATTATTATGCATGTTATGGTTGTACATCATATGTTGCAACTTTTTTATTTTTCAAAAACAGTAGGTTTTCTTTGTTAAATTATGTATTAAAAAATTAGCAATAATGTTATTCAACTAATTCAATAAGAAGAGCAAAGTCCATTTTTATTGAAATACACATCAATATAAATACATTTTTTATGGTAATATTTAAAAAAAATTACGAATTTAGTAAATATGGCTGGATTTTTCAGTGGGACTGTAAAATCAGCACCCAGCACTCAAGGTGTTAAACCTATTTCAATTAAAACTTTTTATCGAAAAATTGGTGCATACAGTATAAGTTTTGGAATAGGTAAGCAGATAAACAAACATTAAACTAAGCAATAAATAAGGGGTTGCGACATTTTTATGGGTATTTAAATTATTGCGGTCTCTCTGATCGCATGTTACAGGTTGCGAACCAAAATTTGCCTTATTAATGAGAGTACGGTAGATTCTAATATATTAGTAGTAGTATTATATTCATAACACTAATGGTTCGTTTAATATTTATTCAAATGCATAATATGATTTTTCACTCAATTCATGTTCATGAGACATTGGCTAATATTAATTTCATTCCGTTTTGCAGTAAATTCATCGGAAGAATGACATACGGCGACCTCTTACGCCGAATTATTGAATTATTAGATTTAATCTGTTAACACACCGAAGTTTTGAGGCTAATTTTTCCTTAACATTTTGAGTGCCGGATACTAAATTTAAAGCCCTACTGAAAAATCCTACCATTTTTACTATATTCGTAATTTTTTTTAAAACATTAGCATCAAAAATATATTTGTACCGATGTGCATTTCAATAAAAATGGACTTTGCTCTTCTTTATGAATGAGTTGAATAACATTTATTGCTAATTTTTAAATACATAATTTAACAAAGAAAACCTACTGTTTTTGAAAAATAAAATAGTTTCAACATGTGATGTACCGCCATAACATGCATAATAATTTTTTAATACGCTCAATTTGAACTATTTAAAGCATGGAAATCATAAAAAAGCATTGTTCCAAGCGAAGCATTATAAATCCTGGATGACAAAAAGGGTCAATGCACCCTCAACGAACGGTCCATTGGCCCAAAGAATTTTCACACAAAGTGGCCTAACATGAGGATGCCGGTAGCTACCGAGGACTTTTCGTCCTCAAGACATAAAGTGAACTCTTTTTCCATCAAGCGGTTGATTTTTGAAAAACCAGAACCACTAAGCAGTAAACTAGAAAAGTACCACGGGCGAAATATTACGGCTTCACGCATACAAAGCCAATAAAAGACGTAATATTACGTCCATGGCACGGAAAGTGGTTCTTAATTCATAGTAAATGTCCGCTTTGTGCTAATATTTTTGCAAATCTATCCATAAGTACTTGATTTATTCCATCTTTTTTACCCTAAACCTAGTCTTACTGGTTATTAACCCATTAGTGCATAAAGTTATTTTTGTTGAATTACATTTAAAAAGTAATTATTGTAGCTAATAAGGTTCAGTTTAACTTATTTCTGCAATTTTTAAATTTTCACAATCAACAGTTTAAATAATACTGAATAGTCTGATTTATCGGACGGTCAGTTTTCAGTGTTGATTACAGATTCAAAATAGTACAGATAAACTTGATAACAAAGAAAATAAGAAGATCATCCTTTAGAAAACAAAAATGAGATACAAGTTATTATTATATTGTACAAGTTACAAGTTGGCTATTTGCCAGGTGGTAACAGTTTATACAAAAAATAAAAAGAAAAACAAAAATAATGCAAATGGGAAATACATTACCAAAATGAAACTAGAAAAGTGAACATTTAAAATTCAGTGATATTAATTTTCCATTATTAATCCTTTACAACTCTTCTTGAAAATCCTTGCGTTGTTAGGGTAGGGATTAAACAGTTCTGCAGGGAGTCTATTCCATTCCGTAATCGTCCTGTTGAGGTACGAGAATTTCTTTACGTTAGTCCTTTGCGGCCGGCATTTCATCTTGTATTGGTGATCATTCCTACCAATATAGCTGGGGTATTCAATCTTCTTCCGTAGTTCCCCCCATGCCTTTTCCCCTTTCAGTGTGCGGAAGAGTGCGCAAAGCCTATTTATTTTTCTTCTCCGTTCTAGTGTATCCCATCCCAGCACTTTCAGCATTTACCGACACTTTCGGTCTTTTTGTGTTTCCCAATGACGTACCTACCTTGCTGCCTTTCCTTGCACCTTCTCGATGGATTCTGTGTGTCCCTTTTCATACGGGTGTCACACTAGTGACGCGTACTCTAAAATTGGTCAGATCAATGTCTTATACGCCTTCTCCTTTGCAGTTCGATCACTTTCCTTAAGATTCCTCATCACCCAACGTAAAATTTTGAACGCCTTTTTTGTTATCAACATATTGAGCAAAATACTACAATAAAAAATAATTTTCTTACCCCGTGCGGGTGACTGAAAATTCTTTCAATGCCACGTCTCGCATAAATGCTTCTCAAGTCTAAAAATTCAGGGAATCAACTAAAATATTAGCAGGGCGGTGAAGACATACATCCATTTGAACTTAATATAGTATCACAATGTAGCACAATTCAACTGGAGCCCAGAAAAAAATTAAATACGCGCGTCCGATATATCGGACACTATTCGCTATTGGTTTTATGTGCTTTTGTAGTGTATACCCCACATCCTTTTCTGTGCTAATTGAAAATACCCAATACGGCCTTCGCAAGGATTATTGAATACTTCGTATCTTAAGGCCATCGGACACCGACATGGCCGGAGGCGCACGATGTGTTACTTGATGTTTCGTCTTCATATGTACTTCATTGTCTGCGAAGTTTTTAATGCTGCAACTAGGGTTATATCGCCACGGAGTAATGAGTTTGAAAGTTTCACCAACGCAAAAAATAGTGCACAGCCCTGTAGAAATTAGGATTCGTCAAGCGTATTGTGGGAAGATTTTCGGATGAGAAAGTAAAAGAAAGGTGCTACTTCGCACTCGTCCTACCTTGAATATGTAGCGAGCGTATGCAGAAAGACTTAACCCGCGAACTGAATAAAATACAAAGGAAGGCTGCGCGGTTCGTCAAAAACTGCTACGGGCGTGCAGACAGCGTTACCCAGATGTTAAGCGAATTAGGCTGGGAGCCGATGGGGACTCGGAGGCTGCGCGCTAGGCTTGGATTGCTTGAACAACTGAGAATGGATATCTTTAAGAGCGACACGGAGAACATAATATTAGAGCCACACTATATTTACAGGTCCGATAGAAGCGATAAATTAAGAAAGGTTTTTTGCCGTCAGATAGATATGGGAATTCGTTTTTTCCACGAACCATAAAGGATTTTAATAAACGCTAGTCCCAACTTCGTTAGAGCACTTCATTTTTTTAAATCTGTAAACGGCTGGTGTCCTAACACCCCCTGCCACACGCCTTTTAGGCGGCTTGCGGGGTATTATGTAGATGTAGATAATTAATCGGAATTGGATACGTTAGACAGTAATGCGTCGATATTCCCGAGAAAATTTTCATCCGAGAAAATTTTCTGCTTTACATTTCCTGTTTTAAGTTTGTTGTTGCACTTTTGAGTGAGTACACACTGAGTTTAATCCATTTTACTTCTGTTGATTGACATACTCATAGGAGAGTGTAAGGATTAATAAAATGTCCCTCAGAAAGCCATAAAACTCGACATAAGGAACCACTTATCTCAAAAATTTCTGGGGTAGGGCCCCCGCACCACTCGCTTATCCTAGAGGGTATACAACACACACAAGGTCTAGATGCTCCTAAAACCCCCCTAGCCTTAATTCCTAGCTGCGCCCCTGCCTTCCATTACATTTCAAAAGAACCACAGAAAAATAATTACAGAATAGGAGCACGATACTCAGAAAATAAATTGAAGCGAAAGAGGTTTGTAAGGGTGCCGGGGCCCGCCACCAATAAAAAGTCGCACGCCTCGAATTGCGCGTGGGTTCCTGCCCTTGGTGTCGGGAAGGGAATAATCACACACAAGTGTTTTAAGTTTTTAACCCAAAGTTTATTTCCAATCAAAAACCCAATATCCAAATCAATTAAAAAAAAGGCATGAAGCAATGATGAATCTGTGCGTCCAGAATAGCCAAAAGTTAAGCTATTACCATTGTTTCGGGAAGGAGAGGAGCTGTTGGTGGATAGCGAGGCGCTTCGGTCGCACGGGTCATACGGCCCGCGCTTCGACTCCAATTGACAGCTACATTGCTGACTGCCCTGTGTGTTACTGAGTGAGTTCCTGAGTGCGTCCGTCCCAATAGCATCTCCACCGTGCCATTATATAGGGAAGTGGAACCAGGGTGTTTTCGTCCAAGAGGAAGGGGAAGAGGAAGGTTAGGCGTTCTTGAAAGTGAAAAGGTGCAAATCCCAAGGCATAGTTTGTCATAGCTGGCTATTCTGAGACGTAACACAACAACATGTTTATGCATATTTTGGAAATGGAAATCTTCCATATCCGGATCAATACAGGTTAAATGATACTTATTTATTTATATTTTCGATTTCTGAAACATCCCAATTTCTACTATGACCACAAAATCAGATGCTAACATTATGTATTATCCCGCTCATTGCACAACTTCTTTCCAGAAGTCATTCCAGGTTGAAGCATCCAATGTCTGGAATAATCTAGCAGATGATGGCCGTTTTCCAATCCACGTAGTATACACTCTTATTCCCTCGTTCCCTTTCTCCCTTGCACCCTGCTCCCTTACTAACGCTCTACTGGCGCCATAAAGTGTGAACGGAAATAATGCGAACTACTGACAGTAACGAAATGTGACGCGCGGGGTAGTGTTAGGACATCTGGTAGTTGATTTGAGAATCAATTTCACCTTCACACTTATATTTTTGCATGTGAAGAGCAAGAATTCACAATGCCGATATAATAGTACGTAAAAAAGCTCACATAATAAACAAAAATTTACTTACAACTCCAGTTCAAGATTTCTGAGTTTTCCATTGCCGCCATTTTCACGTCCACTTCCCACGAGGGCGCGTGAACGAGGGAGCATCCGCGTTCCCTTGTTCTCAATTACCCTTCGTTCCCTTGCACCCTCGCCGATTGGATCCATCCTTGCTGTCGTCACATCCGTAAGTTGACGATCGAAAAGTGCACGAAGGGTGAACAATTGCGAAATGGAAAACGGCCGATGTTTAGAGCACTCGATTTTTAAAATCGTGTAAGGCAAAAGTTTGTAGCTTATTACTTACTGCCCAATAATAACTTATTGGTTAATTGAGGAAAAATGTGTATCTCTTATATTTATTTGGTTGTTTGTTCTTTTCATCATGTTACTTAATGCTATTCCTAAAACTTCTTCCTCGTTGTATCTGTGATTTGTCGCTGGAAAATTGCGTATCATATGTTCTTCTTTGTATAATGTTGTTGTTGTGTAGTGTAGTGATGGTATGATTTCTTTGTAAAATGAAGTCTTTTTTGTTATATTTTCCTGTTAGTTTATCGATCACAATGAGTAAGTGGAGTTAATTTCATGATTTTATGTTTAATCATAGAACATATATATGTAGAATCATAGAACAATAAATATATTTTTTTTTTATCTAAATCAACTTCGTTAAAGCAATTAATTTTTTTAAATCTGTAAACGGCTGGTGCCCTAACACCCCCTGTCACACTTCTTTTAGATGGCTTGCGGGGTATTATCTATCTACATCTACATAATACCCCGCGAGCCACCTCTAGGGTGTTTGGCAGGGGGTGATCAATCACCAGCATGCAATTGGATTCCAACATGCACACGACATAGTACTAAAAACGTCACGCATACTAACAAATTATACTACCATATGCTGTTAGAAATAATAATAAAATTAAGAAGCATGCATTAAGTTTTACAGAGGTAAGTTGGCTACACCACAAGCCATGCAATCTATTTATGAGTTCTATCGCTGCCGTTATAATCTCTTATCGATCGTGGAAAAAATGACATTCGGAATCTGTCTCTTCTACAATCTATCTCTCTTATTTTATTTATATGATCTGATCTTCCGTAGTATGTTGGCGTCCGTAAGATATGGTTGACTTCGTCAGAAAATACACTGCTCTTGAATTTATCTAAAAGGTTTAGTCTATTTTTCAATCTACGGTCCGACAGAGATTCCCATCCGAGTTTATCTAAGAGGTCAGTTACACTAACAAGACTATCGTAACGACCTTTCACAAACCTGGCAGCTCTTCTTTGCACGCGTTCTCTGTTATTAAGCCTTTTTCATGAGGGTCCCAAACACTGGCAGTGTATTCCAAATGTAAATGTAGATGTAGATATTATGTAGATGTAGGTTCTCCTCCTGAATGAATGGTGGTACGGAAGAAGCCATTTCCATCACACTCTAAGCATCCGTCTTTGTGTCTTTAGAAAGTATCATGTGCGATTGTTGCGAGCACAGAGTAGGGATATACATATAGGACAAAACGGCTGAAGGCGGTAATCAGCTCATTGCGCATTTCACCATGTTCTAAATAAGAAAACGTGGCTTGAGTTGCTATTAGGTTGCTATCGTTGCCATCATTCGCGCTGGGCGTGGAGTGTTGTCGCAAAATTTTGTGTTATTCCTCCGCTCTTCAATGCTTTCACGTAGTGCGCTAGTGTTTTAAAGAAACGTAGAAAATGAAGGAAGTGGAAAATAAGACTAGAAGAAAAGGTTTTGCTTGGTGTTCAGCCATTAACTGCAAAAACAATGCGGGAATGACGGAAGCAAAGTTGAGTTCCTTCAGTTTCCCTAAAGACCATGTGAGGTAGGTAATTTCATATTTTTCCTGAGTTACATTGCTGATCGAAGAAACGAAACTTATATTCGAATATTATTTAGCATGCGAAATGATATTGTCGAAAACGTTTAATAAGAACTTGGGGTTTTGGCGCAGGTCCAAGGAATAAGTGATTCGATGTCGTCGGTCAGATTTAGAAAACAAGACTGTGAGTTATTTACATAATAACTGCCGGATTTGTGCGTGTGATTCGGCGTTCCTTGCTCTTGACCTTTATTAGTAAAGAAATAATTAGGCTACTTTGAATTTTAAACCCTCTTTTTTCGGTGGATGGTAAGTCGTTAGCACTATTTCGTTTGAATTTACCGCATACTTTTACTTATTTTCAATATGGCCGCAGTGCGCATTTTTCATTACAGAAAAAACTATGGTACAGACACCTTATGTCCCCTCTGTATATATAGTGTGTCCGAAAAAGAATGACCCGATTTTAACTTGTAATAATATTGAAACAAATGTCACTAGGCAAGCGAAACAGCGCCAGATGTGATCGGAATTGTTTAGAGTTTTAGAAAAATCCGCTGAATGTCACTACGAGCGCTGATGTGAAGCGTGCAACCCTTAGACCATTGGTCTAACAATTAGGTCTAACAATAAGGTGCAGCCAGTCTCGCTGATGACGTACAGGACCGCGAGAACAGGCTTTAAACTCTTGGCCTCCTAGGTCCCCTGACATAACTCCATGCGATTTTTTCCTTTTGGGAAATGCTAAACAGCGTGTTTACGTTCCTCCCTTACGTCATGACAATTATGAGCAAATAGATGAGTATCAACTGCTGTAGCTTCAGTGACAGAAGACACCTTACACTCAGTTTGGGATGAATTCAGCTATCGGCTAGATGTCGTCCGCGCAGCCAATGGAGGACATATTGAACATTTGTGATGGTTTTTTATAAACTTTTGTCTCCTGTTAGTAATTTAGTATACAATATGTTGATGTTAAGCCCTTCCTCCTAATAAATAATGTTATTTAAAACCGGGTCATTCTTTTTGGGACACATTGTATCTACTCTGTGGTTGCGAGGATGATTGAACACTGCGTATCTCAAGACTTTCACCTCCGGACACATCAAGATGGCCGCCGAAAAACAGGCCACGAGTCTCCTAGTGTGTGAGTGTTAATCTTTCATCCTCTCTTGCCGTGAACGGTTTACGTGCCGTTAATTACAGGGTGGGAGAGAAGGATTCAAAGCAAATGGATGGATGGACTCTATGCGGCCTGGGTGGATAAGAAAAGCAGACGAAAGAAAACAATAAATTAAGTCGATGCTGGAATGAAAGGTTCGGATAGAATTGAGGAGTATGGAAAGAGAGGGAGAGAGAGAAAGGAAATAAGAAAGAGACGGAGGAGAGAGAAAAAAACACGCACGAAAATAATAAAATATTACGTAAAAGAATTACGACTCGCGGGGCGCCATTCATTTCTTCCCCTCCGCAGTTCCCCCGCCCCGCCGTCAGAGGCGGGCGGGTCGGAGGGTTTTCTGAGAGAAGGGAGAATGATTTGTGTCATCGGGATTGTCAGTGGTCGGAGGATGCATTCTACGGAGAGGAAAGAATTCTTATTTCCAACGGGGTTTAAGGGGAGGGTTTTTGGTAGGAGGAGGCTGTTGGTGAGTTTTACTGGATGAATTCGGGGTAGGGGAAGGAGTAGAGGAGCTTCATCTGCGATCGAGAAGGAAACGCCAAGTGGCGAGGGGAGAAATTGAAGAATAATGGGACGGAGGAGTGTCCAAATCAAACGCTAATGGCGGAGTGGCGACGCCAGCGCCAGAAATGCGACTATCGACGTCGGAGTGAAGCATGTAATATTTTTTCCATACTTCTTTTGGCTACATTTCAAACTTTGACACATAAAATTCACTTCAGTTCGAATTAAATTGCTTATTTCATGAATTTTTAGACTGTATATGTTAGTAAAACTAAATTGGACAAAATACTTCGACAATAAATTGATTGATTGACATAAAATCAATTGATTTGGGCGTTATGGGTCTTGATAATGCCGGTGAGTAGTTGAACTGTCAGTCTTGATAATGACGGTACAAACATCGAAACTAGTTGAAAGCTAATAATAAAAAGTTTGTGGAACGGTACTGGTTTTTTTTCACCATGAACTTTGACATTAATTTACCACGCTTTGTAAACTATCGTTTATTTTATGCATTTTTAAACTGCTTATGTCAATAAACTTAGATAAGACATTTTCCTTCCTTGATTTATCCCAAGAAAATAACCGTGTTAAACGGACAGAATAATGTCATTTCTTTGAAGAACAAAGATTTCTGACTCAAAACAATTGAATTTCGACGAAAATTTCCGAATAATTAAGACGAGAAACAATGAACATATGGAGAAATTTAGAACTTTCTCCCAAATTTCAGTCATTAATGCCTAGAAAACAAAAAAATATGTTAAATAAATATATAAAAAACGTTTATCGGGCATAATATTGTTATTTCTTTGAGAAACAAAGACTTCTGATTCATTGTAAGTGAATTTTAACGAAAATTTAGTATCATTAAGATAAGAAACAATGTGAAGAAAGATAATTTCATTACTTTCTCGCAAATTTCAGTCAAAAATGTTTAGAAAACAAAATTAACGTAAAGAAACGCATTGCAACATAGATAAGACTAATCGCCTGTAAGAGGCGGATAATATTCACTTGCGATCAAGAGGTAAATGCCAAAGAGTAAGGATAAAAATTGAAGGATAATGGGACGGAGGAGTGTATCAAATCAAACGCTAATGGTGGAGTGGCGACGCCAGCGCCATAAATGGGACTATCGACGTCGGAGTGAAGCATGTTATATTTTTTCCATACCGTTTTTGGCTACATTTCACCTTTTGACGCATAAAATTCACTTCACTTCCTAGATAATTGCTTATTTTATGCATTTTTATACTGTGTATGTCAGTAAAATTAAATTAGACAAAGCGGAAAACTTAAATATGGAAGTAAAGAAACCAGTCATTAGATGCTACATATAGAGTATGCTCCTATACGGCAGTGAGGCATGGGCAATGACCGCAGCGGAGAAAGCAAGGATAGAGGCCTTCGAAATGTGGTGCTACAGAAGAATGATGAAAATCAAATGGATCGACAGTGTTAGTAAGGAGGAAGTCCTAAGAAGAGTAGGAGAGAAAAGAATCCTCATGAAAACCTTAATACAAAGACGGACAACCTTATGGGCCACATCTTAAGACATGAAGGCCTGATGAAGACAACCGTCGAGGGACTAGTGGATGGCAAGAACGGTATAGGAAGAAAATATATGGAACAAGTGAAGAAGGATGTAAAAGAGAAGAAATACGTAGGTGTGAAAAGATAAGCTGATAGGAGAACTGAGTGGAGAGCTGCGTTAAAACAATCCTAGGAATGTTGACCAGTGATGATGATGATGAAAATATTTCGACATTAAGTTTCCGCGCTTTGTAAACTGTAGTTTATTTAATGTTTTGTTTTAAACTGCATACGTCAGTAAAATTATATAAGAGATTTTCTTTCCTTGTTTTTTTCCCAAGAAAACAATCGTTTACCGGACAGAATAATGTTATTTCTTTGAAGAACAAAGATTTTTGACACATTATAGTTGAATTTTAACGAAAATGTTCGAATCATTAGGTTAAGAAACGATGAACATGAAGAGAAATTTAGAAATTTCAACTATCATCTTTCGGCTGAGCGGCGAGGGGAGAAATTGAAGAATGATGGCATGGAGGAATGTCCAAATCAAACTCTAATGGCGTGGTGGCGACGCCAGTGAAAAAACTGCGACTATCGTCGTCCGAGTGAAGTATGCACCATTTTTTCAGACTGTTTTTTGGCTACAATGGCGAACATGCATGAAATTTGTCCATCATTCTAGTAAGTCTCACTGAATAGACAATTTTCTCACAATTCCAAATATACAAGCCAAAGTTCTCCTAGCATTCCACTGCTAATTAAAAGTGCTCGAATATCGCTTGAAGTCACGTGACCTGAAACGGCTTCTGACGTCATCGGACGGTACACCGTTCACTTCGCAAAGAGAGTAGAGCGGTAGAGCCTTGATTGCAAGATATTGAAGTAAAAAAGGCAATTACATCCCCAAATTTGCATTTCAGCCCATACATTGACTTATTTTCTATCCACTTCCTCAGTCTGTCATCAGTGGATACGGTACCGCGACGTCACGCTCCGATGACGTCGTGTTTTCAAGCAGCCGATGAAGATTAATTTTTAAGGACTCATACCTCAGCTGAAACACATTACCCATGAGCCAGATTTTTGGGCGAGAACATTCGAGGTAGATATCTCTTTATTATAGCACTATCAACACGTTCCCCATTCATACTTACACGCACATACTTCACTCCACTTCGTAGATAATTGTTTATTTTATACATGTTGAGACTGTGTATGTTAGTAAACTTAAATTAGACAAAATACTTCAGCATAAAATTACCACGCTTTGTAAACTATAGTTTATTTTTATGCATTTTGTAACACTGGCATACCCGACCAATTCTAATACTCTCATATGCCCGAGTGGGTTTTTATTGACCCAATATGATCAGGTTTTCATATTTTACTCAAAATATTTAATTCCTTCCCAGTTTATTTCTTAACATTGTTTAGAAAGTATTTGGGAGGGTCGTAGCAAATTTAATTGAACGAAAAATATGCAAATTGTAGTTGCTCCACAAATTCCATGGTGTTATGGGAAGCTAACTTCCACAAATTTGTGATTACCTTCTAAGGTATAAGTGATGAGAAAAAATAGAAAATATAATAATATCAGGCCTAACTTTTGTACAGAGGTAAACCAAATTAAATAAATAAAGTTCATAAAATATGAGTCTAAAACTTTTCTTCTTTTCAAAATAATCGACATAATTATTCTATTTTGGTTCAAGTTGACCCAGCCGGGCATTCAAGTGTTAATAACTGCATATGTCAGTAAAATTAGGTAAGACATTTTTTTCCTTGAATTTTCCAAAGAAAATAACTGTGTTTAACGGTGAGAATAATGTCATTTCTTTGAAGAACAAAGATTTCTGACACAAAATAATTGAATTTTAACGAAAATTTCCGAATAATTAAGATAATACACAATGAATATATGGAGAAATTTACAACTTTTTCGCAAATTTCTGTCATAAATGCTTAGAAAACGAAAAATATCGTAAAGAAAAACAAGGCCAAATAGACCTGTTGGTGAAAATGAATAACTTTCATTCCATATTCACAGCATTTATTACTTACAGTCAACACGTTCCCCTTTCATACTCTGACGCACAAAAATCACTCTACTTCGTAGATAATTGTTTATTTTAAACATTTTTAGACTTTTTATGTTAGTAAACTTAAATAAGACAAAATACTTCACCATAAAATTACCACGCTTCGTAAACTAAAGCTTATTTTTATGCATTTTTTAATAACTGCATATGTCAGTAAAATTAGGTAAGACGTTTTTTTCCTTGATTTTTCATAAAAAAATAACCGTGCTTAGCGGTCAGAATAATGTCACTTCTTTGAAGGAGAAATATTTCCGACAAAACGAAAATTTCCGATTGATTAAGATAAGATACAATGAACATATGGAGAAATTTAGAACTTTCTCGCAAATTTCAGTCATAAATGCTTATAAAATAAAAAATATCGTGAAGAAAACCAAAGCAACATAGCCGCAAGGCAACATAGTTAGTGAAAATGAATAACTTTTATTCCACATGCACAGTATTTATTATTTACAGTCCCCTCGTTCCCGATTCATACTTACACGCACAAAATTGTCTCCACTTCCTAGATAATTGCTCATTTTAAACATTTTTAGACTGTACGTTAGTAAACTTAAAATAGACAAAATACTTCAGCATAAAATTACCACGCTTTGTATACTATAGTTTATTTTTATGAATTTTTTTAATAACTGCATATGTAGGTAAAATTAGGTAAGACATTTTCTTCCTTGATTTTTCCCATGAAAATAACCGTGTTTAACGACCAGAATTATGTCATTTCTTTGAAGAACAAAGATTTATGACACAAAATAATGGATTTTAACGAATATTTCCGAATAATTAAGATAAGAAACAGTGAATAAATGGAGAAATTTAGAACTTTCTCACAAATTTCAGTCATAAATGCTTAGAAAACAAAACATATCGTTAAGAAAAACGAGGCAACATAGACCTGTCAGTGAAAATGAGTAACTTTTATTCCATAGGCACAGCATTTATTATTTACAGTACAAAACCACCGCAAAAGCTTTCTCGACGACAGAATATCAACTTTGATTGATAAGGCTGTTTACACGGTACATTAACACGTACGTGTTAATGTTTAAATGTATGAACGCGAGAATGAACGCCAAAATGCACCGTGTAGCCACCCAACTTGTGCGAATGCATGCACAGAAAATAGAACCTGTTCTAATTTGGTTCATGCATTCGTACATGTTCCGTTCCGGTCCACAAAAATCATTCACGCAAACGTACATTAACTCGTACGTGTTAATGTATCATGTAAACAGGCCTTTAGACATGAAAATAACGAGATCTCACAGAGTATTTTCAACGTATTAACTTCGTGAAAATCCTAGTTTTTCTCCCTCTTTTCGCATAAAATGTACTTTTTATAAAATTGCATTAACAAATGAATGAAATGGCCCCCAGCTTGTCAATGTCAGTTACCCTATATCCAGGGGTGGCCTGGACCGGTCGGCTTGTCGGCAATCACCGAGGTACCCGAGCTAAGGGGGGGGGGGGGGCGCAACGCCTACGACTGTCCTGAGGCATATATGAAAGGTGTAATAAGGAGGCCACAGATTACTTGAACAAATTTTTTCTTGTAGTTATAAAATTCCACGCTCACATAAGTTGCTTTAATTGCAACATACTGAGTGTAAAAAAGATCATGAGAATAATTAATTAATTAAAGTTGTCAGAAGATAAAAGAGAACCTGAAGCTATTTTGAAAGGAATATTTGAAAAGGTTATTTTGGAGTTGTGTTTTTTTTAAGATTTGAACTCAATATTAAGGAAAAAGTTCACTAAATAAAATACAATAGAACCATTATGCATAATTAATTTTTTTAACTGTGAAATTCTGACTTTGAATGGTGTTTTTTCTAACGAAATTGCAAAATGTTATTTTTAAATTATTTTATTTGACTGCACCACCGGATGAAATTCGCCATGAAAAAATATTTAACTTAGTCGGGATTCGAACCCGGACTTTCCCGATTGCCGGTCTGATGTACTAGACAGTTCCACCACCACGCCATTTTCTCAGATCGAACTCCGTGATGGGTTTTACCGAACAAGATGTTGGCGTCACAAGTCCACACTGTGGCACTGGCTTGGTGGTGTAACTGGCTAACACACCTGACCGGCAATCGGGAGATCCGGGTTCGAATCCCGGCAAGGTCAAATATTTTTATAGCGAACTTCATCCGTTGGTGTATTTAGCTTTGCATCCGTGCGCGTGACTGCGTACAATGTCACTTGTTCCCGGAGAACTTTTATCATGTCTTTAAAGGCCGTTTTACACGGTACACGGAATTGCGCAATCTGACGTACGTGCGAAGGCGCAATCAAAATTGCGTCGTGTAAAGCGTCGAATTGCTAGAACACATGCGAGAATGCATGGATGCGAGACGGCAAAATAGCCCCTGTTATAATTTCGTTCATGCATTCGTACAATTCCGCGCCATTTTAGAAATTAATGCAGCTCTAACCTGTGCAATTCCGTGTACCGTGTAAAACGGCCTTAAAAGCCAGAATAGCATTAATAATAGCATGCCCGACCAATGCTTACACCCTATTTTGCCATATTAGGCCAATAGGTTTTAATATTTTAATCAAAATACTTAATTCCTTCCCAGTTTACTTATTAACATTGTTTAGAAAGTATTTGGGTGGGTAGTAGAAAATTTAATTGGACGAGAAATATTCAAATTGTAGTTGCTCAACAAAATCCATGGTTTATGATCTTAGGTTTTCCCGGCGTATCAGTTGCAGAAATGTTTCTCGGGTATTCCACCGGTTGATGTTGTCCATGTCTCCCGACGTTTCGATCCGCGACTTGCTGATCATCCTCAGGGGATCTTCCGAATCTAAGATCCCCTGTCTAATCTAAGATCCCCTGTCTAATCTAAGATCCCCTGTCTAATCTAAGATCCCCTGTCTGAATCTAAGATCTAGTTTGGAAGATTCCCTTTGCACAAAGGTTTACCAAATTAAATAATTGAAAGTTCATAAAATATGATTCTAAAACTTTTCTTCCTTTCAAATTAAACAACATAATTGTTCTATTTTGGCTCAAATTGACCCAGCCGGGCATTCTAGCGTTAACTATTATATTTTTCTGGGAAAGGACTCATTAAACCCTCGGTAAGGGTGGCCACATAATGAGCCTCAGCCACTCCCAATCACCCCTGACCGCTCCTGTTTAGATCCATTCTGTCGGCATGTAAGGGGAAGGAGAGATGGTGTGTCGCACGAATCAAGAAAGGCGCGGTGCGCTTGTCGGCAGGGAGTCGGGGTAACATTCGAGGCAGACTTTTGGGTGACAGTATACTTTTATCGAATCTGCTATTATCGTCCAATCTTCACCAAATTTTGGATTTATAACTTATTTCACGTTGTGAACAAACCTAGTGGTGGGCGGAAGCGCTACGATGACAATACAAATAAAAATAACACCATACATAACTTGATTTCGGAGTTGTAACTTTCACGGTCAGGCAGCCAACTTGGACGACAAAAGAGGATCGAATGCAATTTACATACGAATATAATATGAAAGACATGGCGGCATCACTTTCCGGGCATATGTACGGGCTGGTCAACTAAAAAAAAATATCCTTCGAGCTGGTCCAATACATAACAAAGTGGGAGGTAGAAGTGGGTAAATCACTTTCCGGGCACATGTACGGGCTGGTCAACTAGAAAAAAATATCCCTCGAGCTGGTGCAATACATAAAAAAGTGGGAGGTAGAAGTGGGTAAATCACTTTCCGGGCACATGTACGGGCTGGTCAACTAGAAAAAAATATCCTTCGAGCTGGTCCAATACATAAAAAAGTGGGAGGTAGAAGTGGGTAAATCACTTTCCGGGCACATGTACGGGCTGGTCAACTAGAAAAAAATATCCTTCGAGCTGGTCCAATACATAACAAAGTGGGAGGTAGAAGTGGGTAAATCACTTTCCGGGCACAGGTAGAAGGTATCCAAATATGACTTTAATATTTATAATTCTGAAAAGATTTCTGCATTTTTCTACAGCGATTTCGGGGGCACTTTCGCAATTTTTGTAAAAATCCTTCTTCTTGCGATTTCTGCAAAACAGTCTTCTCATTCTGTGAGAAAAAGTGGTAAATATCTTTAACTGAGGAAAAACTGAGCAGGTCCATCTCTTCCTTCTTCTATCGTCAACGACTCAACGAGTTTAAAAGCCCGCTTGTTGATGGCTGGTCGTCGTAGCAACCAATGGGTGTCGGTTATAATCATATTTTCGATCGTCTTTTGTCGTCCTAGATTGCTGCCTGACCGTGAAAGTTACAACTCCGAAATCAAGTTATGTATGGTGTTATTTTTATTTGTATTGTCATCGTAGCGCTTCCGCCCACCTCTAGGTTTGTTCACAACGTGAAATAAGTTGTAAATCCAAAATTTGGTGAAGATTGGACGATAATAGCAGATTCGATAAAAGTATACCGTAGCCGACTTTTGTCGTGAAGGAATACGACAAAACGGTTGAAATTTTTCCTTTCTTAGGTCTCTAAAATAATATGTGTTCCTAAGTCAATGTTTTATCAGTCGATAGAGAGGGATGGGAACATACAGGGTGTCCCATTTATCTTGACTGACCGAAATAACTTTTCGTCCGGATGCAAATTCAAAAATGTGTCATGTACGGTACTGTACAGTACAGTAGTACAGGAGAGTCCACGTGACTTTTGTGTTATGCTTTGACTTGGTTGTCATTTGTTTACAGCTAACTCCAGTAGGTGAACGAGTTTCTTATGTTTTCATAACGTTGTTTTTATGTTAATGGTCCACTTTGCTACATTTTTGAATAATTCTTTAGGAGAGGAAATGAATTGCCAAATAATAATTATAGGGTGCCATTTAAAAATGACATACCGCTGTTCATATCTTTGTAAATAAGAAAGCTACAAGGAAGGCAATCATGCTGATTGATGTCCCCCTGACGGATAATGAACATTTACTTAACAAATTTTAGAATTTGCATCTGGACAAAAAGTTATTTCAGGTGGTCAAGATAAATGGGACACCCTGATTAATGCAAAGAAGTTGTTTTCCAACGTTTCGGTCTAATTTAAACCTCCATCAGGGTTTAGTTTTTCAAATATTATCCAGAAATCAGAGGGTAAAAATGCGACCTGACCGGGAATCGAACCCAGAACTTCCTGGTTGCCGGGCAGGTGCTCTACCAGTTGCGCTACCAGGACGCTGAGAATAGTGTGGTTTCCTATTATTTTTTCATTGCCTAAATCGAAAGATTATTAAATGACGAATTTTTAAATTACGATATCTATTTTTCGCGATTAAGTGAAAAGTGAAATTTTTAAGAGCGCGAAAACGCGACGGCTAAGTATGAATGATGGGAAAACTCCGTGTGACGTCATTCTGGTTCCCGCTGCCGCAAGTGAGTTGACCTTGGGGCCAGGATATGTGCGCCGCTACGAAACAGGGTGCTAGCAGGTAGCAGAGTACCCAGCTACCTGGTAGCGCTTGGCTTAACCCTCATATGGATTATCTGCGCCTTAGCGGCGCTCGAGGTTTTAAAAGTGGTGTAAAAATTTTCCATTCGAATGGATCGTTTTGAAATTTTCAGTAGTCTATTTTTTCTGCTTTCTTCGTCTAAATATAAAATTTTGTTTGAATAGTGTCAATAGTTTACATTTTATTGGCCTCTAATGAAAAAAGTTACGTCGTTGGATTTACTGCGCCGCTGCGGCGCTCAGTATTTCCTCGTCGCTACGTCGTGGACTGCACTCTCAATGTTAAAGTCAAAGCAATTGTATTTCATATGAAATGCTATAATCTATTTATAATATTATTATTTAATTTTCTAAACTTTATAAGCAAAATGAAATTGTTAAACAAAAGGAAAATATTACTATATCAATTTTGCTTTCTATTTTCACTAAGAATCATAATGTTTGCTTCGATATAATGTCCATGGACAAAACTTCATCTTTTTGCAAGAATTATTCATAGAAACTCATGGCTAAGCTAGGTTGTTTTTGCCATGGCATCCGTCTTAGTTTTGCTTGGGCACCTCCGCTCCGCGTCCACGTACCTGCCGTGGTGATAGTCACCTTTGAGAAAATCCCAGTGTTACTCTGTTTAGAATTACACCAAGCAGCAATTCTAAGAAAATTTTAACATAATGCATTATCCGAATTCGTAGAATAATGCTTCCTCACCGTCGTGTGAATATTTCTCTTTGAATGAGCAACTGTAACTTGCCAGGAGATTCAGAGGTTTCACCGACTACCGTGAAGAACACAATGCACGGTTACTGTTATATGTCTTGTACCTCTCATACGAAAATATTCCTTTGCGGCTACGATAGTCAATGCGAAATTGCTGACGTTTATATAATTACCTATGACGTGACAATTTACCATTGGGGTGAAATCAAGATAGCTACCCAAATAATTGTGTGATAGAAATTATTTCTTTTTCCTGACCATTTGTTCAGTATTTACATGATAAAAATCGTTTCATGATGAATAGGAGAATAGACAATTTACCGTGAAGTGAAAATTTGTAAATATATTTCTCGCTTCTTTGTGTACTCAAATGCACAGATATTTTATTCATTGGGATTTTAGTAACGTGAAGGGGTGAGTGAGGAGGAGAAAGGAGAAGGAATGGCAGGTAGGTTGTTTTGAGGTGAAGGGGTGGTAGTGTGTCGACTGCCAAGGATCAGGGAATACCCAGATCGTTAGGCCAGGTAAGAGTAGAAAACCCTTATCGCGAAAAAGGTTGGGAATGCAAGGAGACAATTAGATACAATGGCCTGCTTTTTCTTTATCTTTCCATCGCTGCATGAGGGACAGGGAACAAAAGCCTTGTCAAAACGCCTCGCGGTGGCCCTCCCTTCATTCCAAGAAGGTCCAGGTCGGGTGGTCATTAGTGCGGAGAGAAGTTCAATCAACTTTTGTGGGAGGGGGGAAGAAGGTGGTGAATGACGAATAAGGAAGCTTAGTGGGAAGGTATGGATAGTCTCAATGTTTGGTTGAGTGAAACGCTACGGAAAGAAAAGGTGAGGGAAGTCCTCCCAGCTTGAAAGTATTTTTGTCACCCCAGAACATTCTTCCTTCAGTCCCTCACGTAGAGCTGGATGAAAGAAAATAGGCTGTTCCTTCTTCCCTACCACCTATAACCCATACTTCTAAGAAGTTATTTTCTTGGATTTCCCACCAATCCAGGAGTAAAACCTCACATGGTACACTCCCACGCATCGCATTTACTCGTCCATCTCTGAGGAAACGTCCTCAGTGAGGGAATGGGGCTCCGCGGTCGGAAAAAAATATCGGCTCTCCTAGCTCAACCTCCGAAGCGGCGTTGGGTTGTTGGACACGTCGCTAACTATCCCATATTCATTATATTTCAAGACCTATAGGACTTTATTTGCAGGTTATGAGCTCCCAAAATATTCGTAAGATTTACCTTGACCGCCAGAATCCTGTAAAAATCACGAAAGTAACACTCGTCTCTTCCCACTTCAACAATAGCTGTTTCATTATTAACGTTTAAAAACTTATCCTTCTGTATACACTGCAAAGATAAACATATGGGTGGACGCAGTGAAGAAAAATTATGTAATATGGGCATAAACGAATTTTATTCGGTACTCATTTTTAGTATTTAGTACATAAAAATATAAACAATATAAACATTAAAAAGCGGGGTTCGTCCAGCACTGCATATCAGAAAAAATATTTCAAACAACCATTACACACAAAATTAAAACTTTCATTCGAAAATAATAGACAAAGGGAGCAGAAATAGAAAGTATTACGGCAAAAAATGGAAAAGAATGCAGCGTTCAAGATTTTTTGTTATAACTTCCACAAGAATGGGTTAAATCTAGCAAAACACGGCGAGGAATAAAGATGATAGATGTAGTTACCATTATCAATCAGAAAACTTGTATATTCAGACTAACTTTGAAAGATAATAGCAAAAAATGACGCAGCGCCGCTGCGGCGCCGAAAATCCAACGACGTAACTAAATTTGTAAATCCATATGAGGGTTAAATAAGAACCATAAATACCTTATCAAACTAAGAAAACTTTCCGACCTTAGGCAGTTTCAATAGGTGATTATTAAAAGATGTTTGCCTGAGCTCTGTGCCTAATGCATGCATTGGTAATCTCAGACGATGTAAAACTCCTACCTTCTCGTATAGAAACTAGGTCCCTGTTACGTCACGTGGAGTGGCATCGCATGGGCGCCAATCTGGCCTTTTTCAAATGAGGTTAAAATTGACCATTGCCATTCGTCTAAACTGGGATTTATGAAACCAAATAATTTGCATAGCATGAATACACTAATGGTGGGTAAGGAATCGCAATCAATGCCTTTCGTTTTCTTTGATGAAGGAAACTACCCTATTATGATACGATAGCTACTGTTGGAGTGATCAATTTTTGGTAAAAAAAAACTTCGATGTGCAACAAAAAATATTTACTTTTCAGCGTCAAAAGCTTAAAACTAGCGTCTTTTTCGTAAACATAATCTAAATTAACTCAAAGTGACCTATGCTACACTGTAGTGCTTCTTTCACGTAATAGTTTACTTTTATGCCCCCAGGTCGAAGCACTTGCCGATTGTTTCAAGTGATCCTAGGTACACTATGCCCTAAGTATACCACCATCTTCAACATACTAGGTAAGGAGTACCCGTATAAACGTGGAAATCTACACTATGAATGTTTTGATGAGGAGAAAAAAGATTACAGAACGTGACAAAAATACATAAAAATAATTCAGGGCGCAACAAGGTATTTTATAATTGTAAAACAAGTAAAATAGAATAAGAATCGAATTTTTACTGTTTGTAGTCCACTCCGACTGCTCCTTATACTATTTTTCAGTTTAAAACATGCAAAGTTTTAAACTGTGGTAAAAAATTGAGAACAAATATAAAGAAGTATTTGTCTCGATTTTTTAATGTTTGTTGTTCAGTCGGGCTTCTTTCGTTACCATTTGTGGTTTTGACCTTGTTCTTAAATTACTTAAAAAAAGGAAATAATGAAAAAATACAGGATATATCTGATTGAATCAAACCAATTATTTCATTTTTTGTCCTCAAATAATGGAGAAAAACTAAAATACCATTTAAAACATAAAAAGTAAGTTACAAGTGCAAAATCGTGAAAAAACAAGAGAAGAATATGCCATGAATTTTAACTTTGTTTTTCATGAAAAAGTGGGTTAAGCCCTCCTGAGTTAAGAGCATTGTTTTAAGTCCAATTATATAATGATTTCATGCAAAAAAATATAGACTGTTAGACCATAAATTACGTCAGACTACAAAACCACAGACAACCAAAACCACAACATATTCCTATGTACATACATCATGGGATTTTGTTCCTTCGTACAACAGGTAGCCATTTTTTATGTCGGCTGAATTCTCTGATAAATATTACGTCTACGATACCAAATAAGTAGGTAATACTAATCACAATTCAATGTCGATTTTACCTATGCTATGATAGCCACTGTAGGAGTGATCAGTTTTTGGTAAATGACTACGATATGCAAGAAAAATGTTTACTTTTTCAAAAGCTTCAAATTAACGACTCCTTTGGGAACATAATCCAAATGAACTCAAATCGGCCCATGCCACACTCTAGTACTTCTCTCGCGTAACAGCTTACTCTTAAAGCCCGTAGGTCGCAGCACTTGCCGATAATTCCGAGCGTTCCTTGGTACAGTGTGCCCTCGGTACACCACCCTTCCCTACATATGAGACGAGGCATACGCCTATAAACATGGATAACTACAATAAGAATGTTTTATATAAGAGAAAAAATAAAAAAACGTGAAAACAAAACATTCAAGTCACAACAAGGTTATTTAATGACTGCAAAAAAATTGAAAGGGAATATGCATCCAATTTTTACTCTTTATTGTCCATTCAGATTGCTCCTGATATTATTTGTCAGCTTAAAGCATACAAAAGATGACAAAACGTGGAAAAAAATATGTAAACAATTATTCCACACACAAAAAGTGTTTTTTTTTAATCGCAAAAAATCGTTAAAGTAAAAAGAGAGTATATATCGAATTTTGCTACAGGGAATACCATTGAAATTCATTGTACCTCCCAAACCCATCAGAGGAAAAGTGATAGATATTCATAAATTTGTGGAAGCTAGTTTCCCATAACACCATAAAAATTGTAGAACAAATACAATTTTAATATTTTTCGTCCAATTAAATTTTCTACTTCCCACCCGAATACTTTCTAAAAAATATTAATAAATAAACAGGGAAGGAATTAAATATTTTGAGTAAAATATGCAAATTGGTCATATTGGGTCGAATTGACCTACTAGGGCATAATTGGGGGTAAGGATTGGTGGGGCATGCTAGTGTTAATCGACTCATCTACCCTTGTACCACCAAAATGATCGTATCTGTATATTTTTAAGATTTCGTAATACGTCATTATACATATTTGCAAATCTTTATATTATACATATTTTATACATGTCTGATGATCCATGGTCCTTGATGTATACCAGAATCTTTCAAATATGCAAATAGTATCCTTACGGCGTAATCATCAGGCATGTATAAGATATGCATAATACACAGATGTACGTCGAGTTATACGTATTTAATCTATGTAAAATCCATATTATCGCAGCAGATATAATACGTGTAATATCTGGATATTATCTGCGTGTTAGAGGACATTTGCATGTATTTTATACAGATATAATATGTATACAGTATTACGTATTAAATACGTGTTAAATACGTATTAAATACGTATTAAATCTAGATATAATCCTTTTGGTGCGACAAGGGTAGTTTGTGGATAAAAATATATACCATTGTTGTCAGTCGTCATAAACTCTGACAGATACGAGTTATAACAGTCTCAGCAATGTGAAGTGGTGTGGGATAACTCAGAAAAACTTTCATAACAGCTTGCCTCGGACGGACCGGACTGAGGTCGGGAAAAGGCGCGTATGGCCTATAATTAAAACGACGATAAATCGTGAAGTTGCTCGCTCACGAAGCACGGAACACATCGAAGCCTCATGACGTGCATAGATCATTCACAGGAAGAGAAGGAAAGCCCTTCTCCGATACTGTTTTTTTTAAACAATCCTCCACCTACTTCGCCGAATACAAATGAAAAAATAGTATATATATATATATCCAGCGAAGCAATAGCGTCAGAGATTAAACGTCTTGCGCATACATGCCCTTTTACATATGTATTCGAGCATGTACTAATGGATTTATGTCTACATGATCCGTGTCAACCTTAAATCATAAGTTTGTATCTCTCCGCCGCCTATGTTGGGTCGTGGAAGATTTTTCCTTTAAGAATGTGTAACTCCTCAAACGTATATCATACGTTGTCTTTCTTGGTCTTCGATGGCCCTCAAGGCTAAAATTCCCAAACCTCCTTCTGAATGATACTCACTGATCTTAAAATTTAATCCACGTGTACAACTTTGCCGGGGTTTATTGGTTGAAATTCGTTATCAAAACGACATCGTTAACATTGCCAATATAACAATGATATTCCAACAAATAAATTATACTAGTCCAACCAGATTAAACTTAGAATAGTATGTCATTAAATGTTATTTAACCGCCTTCATTGTAAAATAATGTTTTCTTTTTCAATGAGTATGGCTTCGGAAATATCATTTAGCTCACCGTCACTTTTAATAGGTGATAACAAGAAACTTAACATATGAGTAAAAGAACTTTGGAATAAAGAGCAAAACTTAGATTTAATCAACGCGTCTTATTATTTTAGTTTTTCTTAAGGGAAATATCGGAAAGGAATAGAAATGAAGTACCTTAATATCAGAAAATTTGGATATTTAAATAAATAAATGATCCACAAAGTCTTTACTGCATGCGAAGGAATTCAAAATACATTATCTTCACGCCTTAGAGTACCAGGCAATCTATAATCTATATAAATCTTTCAGATAGATTTGAAATTAGATTCAATGATTTCGACAGCAAAGTCAGACGGATGGAAAAAAGGCTGATAGAATTTTTTAATATCATCAGGAAACTGTGAAATTCTGGCGTAGGTTTCCGCGGCGTTGCTAATGGTCAGTGCTGGTTTTCGGGTTCCTCAGCCGCGTTGGTTGTTTTTGAATGACAAAAAAAACAACCAACGCGGCTTAGGAACCCGAACATCAGCACTGACCATCAGGAAACTGTGTTGCGCAGCTTTGATTTTCTAACATGGAACAAAAAGTATCGAGGATGGAGTGTTTTATGTATAATCCCATGGAGTCACATGTTTGTGGGTATATAACATAAATGAATTTATTTCCGTGTAATACATGTTAACCTTGATTGAAAAATTTGTATCTCCGCCACCTATAGTCGCTGAAGATTTTTTCCTTAACGAATATGTAACGATTGAAACTTATATCATGTTTTGTCGTTCGAGTGGTCTCAAGTTTCAATATCTCCGCCATTTTTTCGAAAGCTACTCACAGATACTACACTAGAATCACTGTTTCAGTTACTTTTGATATGTCTTCATCAAACCTGAAGGGATTACAACTTAGCTTTTTCCTTGTATTAATCTATTTTTTCCGGCCATATTTTCGTTGCAGCGTAAAATTTTCAGGGTGATTACCCCTTGAAAAAACTTAACCGCCTGAAATCTTTGTTATGTTGCACCTGTTGCAACAAAGATTGTATGTTACACAGGTTTAACACCTTGTTAAAAACCTTGGTGCTTATACCTTGAGAATTCTCTGCCGTAACGAAACCATGGTCGGACAAAGCAAATCGCTATGAGGAAAAAGCAAAGTTTGTATTACTTTCTCTCCTACGGTGAAGGATTGCCGCCAATAAAGTCAAATTTATCACGAGAGATGTCATGGAACAACATTACTAACGATAAACGAAGATATCCTATTGTCCACAATTTATTAACCGAGTACTGCACATGTTTCAATTGTTATAAAATCATGCTCAGGTACAACTAGAAACTAATACAAAATTCAAATTCATACTCCTTCATTCATTCACACGGCGCCTTAAGTGTGCACATACAATCTTGTGTCCTCGTCCATTCCTTCTGTTGGTGAGTGGTGAGCTGCCCCAGTGCCACCTATTGGTTACTCTTGTGGGTCAAAGCAAAGGGAGTTTTCTTTGTATAAACCCCCGCCGAAATCATGGTAAATTTAAGCGTCCTGATAGGGCAACTGGTAGAGCAAATGGCCGGCAACCAGGAGGTTCTGGGTTCGAGTTCCAGTCAGGCCGCATTTTTACCCTCTGATTTCTGGCTTTTTTCCATCCACCACAGCACCGATGTCCTCGTCCTTTTTCCTCGTCCTGCTAGCAGAGCACTCTGCTACCTGCTAGCATCCTGCGTCGTATCAGCGCTCAAAGCCTCGCCCCAAGGTCACCTCACTTGCGGCAGCGGTAACCAGAACGACGTCACACGGAGTTTTTCCCATCATTCCTACTTAGCCGTCGCGTTTTCGCGCGCTTGAAAAATTTCACTTTTCATTTAATCACGAAAAATAGATATCGTCATTTAAAAATCTAAAAGCGTGAATTTCCGTACTCCAGGAGTAACAATCTTTCGTTTTAGGCAATAAAAAAATAATAGGAAACCACCCTATTGAAATCGACATGTAATGGTGATAAGTATTAGCTACTTCTTTGGTATTTTAGACGTAATATTAAACGGTAAATTCAGCCGACATTAAAAATAACTACCTCTCGTACCAAGGATCACAAGCCCATCATGTACCAAGGAACATGTTACTGTGTTTGTGATTTTGTGATTCGCCGTAATTTATGGTATTATATTCTATTAGTTGATTTTTTGTATGAAATTCATTATTTTAGTGTACTTTGAAAAGTGCTCTTAATTTAGGAGGGCTTAACCTAAGTTTGTTTTTACTTGAAAGGGATTAAATTTTAAAATTGATTTTTTACATAAGCTACGTTAATTTTCTTTATGACACACGTTAATGTGTTTTTTCAGTTTCAATAAAAAAGTCGTGTTATTTCAATTTTTCACGTTTTTAATAACTGTTCCCACCAATCTAGGCACAATAGGTAGTGTTTTTAGATACAAAAACCTGATGTACCTAGGAATTATTTTAAACACTTTTAGAAGTTTTAATTAGATCCCGTAATAGTAAAGGAACAAGTCTAAAACTTGAAACTTATGTTAAGTAACCCTGATGAATGGAATTTTTACCATTGGACTGAATCGTAAGTAAATATATTTTGCTTTGTATATAAAAATTGAAAAACATGTTAATTGGTACAGCACTCTCCCGAACCCAGAATGCGTGATCAATTTTTCGCAATTTTTATAAACTTTTGTGTCGAAAATTTTTTTTGCCATTTTTTAACCTTTCGTATGTTTAAAAAGTTTCTTGATTATTAGTATCTGCTTCATGTATTTAACACCTTATTCTAACCAAAAAATGGTATCAGGAGAGTCCAAATGGACAACAAGCAGTAAAAATTAGAGACAGATTTTTCATTTACTTTTATTTATTTTTTTCAAAAACATTTTTGGTGAATTGAAGGATTTTAAAAACATTTTTGCAACGTTTATATTATGTTTTCAATGTTTTTGACCAACAAATGGTATCGGGAGCAGTCTGAGTGGACTAAAAAAAGTAAAAGACTGTCTGCATACCTATTCTCTGATACTTATTCATATTTTTGCAAATTTTTAAATAACTTTGTTGTGCCTTGAATTATTTTTAAAATTGTTTTTTTTTTCTCGTTCCGACATCTTTTTTTTCCTCTTTAAAACATTTTTATTGTATTTTTCCATGTTTATACGTGTACGCCTCGCCTATGTACACGTAATATATAGCTACCCAGAATGCGTGGTGATGGGGGAAGGAGAAATAGAAAATTTCCAAATAAACTAACAAATGTTTACATCAGTTTTATGTTTTCTTTCGGGGTAAATTTTTGAACCAGATAGTGTTTAAACATTTTCGTTATTTTACAAAAAAACACGCGTTCTAAAAATACGCAAAAGCCATTCTATTAATCTACATTAATGTGTTCAACTTAGTGCGGAAGATTAATGCTGTAGACGCAGTAGTTTTCCCCCGGTTGAGTTACAAAGTTCATGAAATTGACAATACAGCTAATTCTATTGGTGCACGGAGTAATGTATTGCACTCGCGTTTCTTGCCTTTTGAAGTTTTCATAAAACAAAAAATGAATCAGAATTGACAATGGAATTTCCTTTACCCCACTAATCTCCAGCGTTGCGTTAACGCAACATTATTGAATCCTAATTCTCAGAACAAGTTTCTACCTCAGAATAATTTTTTCTTCGATTTACTGACTTTTTTAAGTATCTCGAGTTCTAATATTGTCATGTCCACCAACATTTTCATTCATATAACTGTATTTTTATGACTGATGGCGTTTGGCATAAAAATCGGTGCGCACACACGAGACATTCTACAACTGCTAATTATTCATTCGCGATAAATTGTCCAGGCTACAGGGCAAAATATAAAACTAATACAGACTTTTATCCATTACAAATTACACTGCCTTAATTATTCTCATGTCTATGTGTCTTTCCTATGTCTTACCTCCTTCCAATCACAGGTATAAACGGTTTTTTTTTTTAATTTGGGTGCCTTTCACCTGTATCTGGATTTCCAAATGTGATGTAAATAATAGTATATTTTAAATCCATTAAAAAATATTGAAAAAATAAAAAAAAAACTAAAATGGACCATTTAATGCATTCCTCGTAATGCAAAATAAAAAATTAAATTGCTTTTCTTTTTCTCATTACAATCACTATCACTGACAACAGAACATATGCGCCATTTATTTAATTCTCTTTTGTAAACTGGCTGGTTGTGGTGGGTTTGTACTCACCGGTACAGCACTGAAAACGCGCCTTCGGCGCGACCAATAACAACGATCTGCACGAGACACCCTAGGAAAAATGACTTACCCCTGCATGTCCGTTAAGGCAGAATGGGGAATTTCCTCGAAAGGAATACTGATGACTCCCGGCGAGGATGTCGAGTGTACAAATCAAGATAAAAAAATAAAAGATGTAACTTAAGTTTCAAAAATTACTTTTTTTGTATTTATTTAACGGAGTTTTACCAGCGTTGCGTACACGCAGTATTATGAAAATCATAAAATATGATTAAAATATTTCTATTCCAAAAATTCATCTTAATTACGCCAAAATAAGTCGGAAAATGCGAAACAACCGAAGTTAAAGCCCTGAATACAGTCTGGGGAATAATGGGTTAACCCGTTTATTCTTCTTATAATTTTCGTAGCAGTGATAATAACCTTGCCTTCCCAATAACAACCAGTTTGGATGGATACATCCAAGATGGATGGATCCTTACGTTCATTACCAGTTCCAATTACCTAGCAATCATCATCAGATGATCAGCACACAGACCCCGAAGTTTATTCTTTTGATCGAAAATATATTTGCGGTGCCTCTTGTGACTATAATGGTTGAATATTTAAGGTGGTCACCCTGTTGAATATGTATCGAATGAATAATAATATGTATTGAACCAATAGTGGCAATCGAATTAATATGAAAAAATCGTTTCATTTTCTTTGATGAAGGAAACTACCATATTTGATCATCCGAAATAATCCTAATGAATTCTATTTATCGGATGTGACTAGTGTTTTTTCGCTCTTACTTCCAAGCCGACCATTTACCATAGTTTTACCAGCGTTGCGTACACGCAGCATTATGAAAATCATAAAATATGATTAACATAATATTTTTACAAAAAATCATCTCATTACTAGGAAATAGCTTAAATAAATAGGAAAATGCGAAGAAACCGAAGTTAAAATCCCTACAAAAAATCTCGGGAAGAATGGGTTAAAATGACGTATCATTCATTACTATGGCATGCACTGACGTCTAGATATAAATTTGCAAAGTACAGCGGCACATCATTTTGACGCCGACAGTAGGAAGGGGAAGAGAGGGGAGTAGGGCCGGGAGTAGGGGGTGTCAGGTTTTTAGAATGTCCCCTGAATGACGCATTGCTCCAAGGAACATGTAAGGTGACCCTTTCGGAATTAAAAGGGTGCGGGGAGGAAGAGAAAAAAAAAAGATTCGCCAGTAGGCGTAGAAGGGTACATGAGGGTTCGTGAAACCCTGACTGTTCACACCTGCACACTAATCATGGTCGCCTTGGAAGTAAAAGCGAAAAAACACTAGTCACATCCGACAACTACAATTCATTAGGATTATTTCGGATGATCAAATATGGTAGTTTCCTTCATCAAAGAAATGAAACGATTTTTTCATATTAATTCGATTGCCATAATTGGTTCAATACATATTATCATTTATTCGATACATATTCAACAGGGTGACCACCTTAAATATTCAACCATTATAGTCGCGAGAGAAACCGCAAATATATTTTCGATCGAAAGAATAAACTTCGGGGTCGGTGTGCTGATCATCTGATGATGATTGCTGGATAATTGGAACTGGTAATGTGTGTAAGGATCCATCCATCTTGGATGTAACTTACTCCAAACTGGTTGAAATTGGTAAGGCAAGGTTATTATCACTGCTACGAAAATTATAAGAAGAATAAACGGGTTAACCCATAATTCCCCAGACTGTATTCAAGGTTTTTAACTTCGGTTGTTTCGCATTTTCGCATTTATTTTGGCCTTATTAAGATGAATTTTTGGAATAAAAATATTTTCAACGTATTTTGTGATTTTCATAATGCTGCGTATATGCAACCCTGAGAAAACTCCCGTAAATAAATTCAAAAAAGTAATTTTTAAATACTTAGGTTACATCTTTTATTTTTTATCTTGATTTGCACACTCAACATCTTCGCCGGGAGTTATCAGCTTTCCTTTGAAGGAAGTTCCCCATTCTGCCTTTCAACAGACATGCTGGGGTATGTCATTTTTCCTAGGGTGTCTCGTATGTGCGCATCGATTTTTATACCAAACGCCTTCAGTCATAAAAATACAATTACATGAATGAAAATGTTGGTGGAAGTGACAAAATTTGAACCAGAAATACTTTTAAAAAGTCAGTAAATCCAAGAAAAAATTATTCTGAAGTAGAAACTTGTTCTGAGAATTAGGATTCAATAATGTTGCGTTAACGCAACGCTGGGGATTAATGGGTTCAGGTGGTAACGTTTAGACTATCAACATTGATGAATTCCGCGTAAGAAGAAAGGTACCATCCTTTAGCACTAGAATGACTGGTTGGGTAAATTTGGCCAAAAATATAATATTTATGTTGATTACTTTGAAAGGAAGAAAAGTTTTCAAGACTCATATTTCATGACTTTTAACTATTTAGTTTGGTCTGCCACTGTGCCAAAGTTAGGCCTGATATTATATTTTTTTCTATTTTTTCTCATCACTTAAATACCTGCCACGTCCGGATGGATCATTTTGACCCAGACTATCAAATCCATTTGAAGCCTTTCTACTTTTCCTTTATATTCAATGTAACGGTGAGATTCATACTGATACTCGCCGTATCCTCAATGACCGGAGACTCTTTTTAAATATCATTAATGGCAAACACAGATCATCAGACCTTCTTTCTTTTTTTCCGCTTCGTGTTTCTTCGCTCACGACGAGGTCGAGTGACCTATTTCATTGTTTCACCCCTCGCTTTTCTGTTTCTAAACGTTCTTTTCTATTCAGACTTCCTTCTTCCATCAACTCCTATGCCAATTGTGTTCCAAATTTTGATCCTTTTTTTCATCCTTTATCCATCTTGCACCATCACTATCGTAATTTTTCCCCTATTCCTCGCACCACCCGATGACTATTCTTTGTTATTATTTGTAAATACTGTTGAATATTTTTTGTTTTTGTTGGTTACGTTGCTTAATATTATGTAATTATTTCTCCTGTTATTGTAGTCCTCTGTAATTGGCCTCGCGCTGTTTTTGGACTAAATAAATAAATAAATAAATTTATTGTCACAATGTTATTGTAATTTTTTTAACTTGATACCATTGAAATTCATCGTACCTCCCAAATCAATCAGATGAAAAGTGAGGCACATTATTCAATGTTCTCTGCACTATGTAAATTACCACCCGATTTAATTACTACCTTAAACCGTTTATTCGTGCATCATTTCCGTAGTAAAGACCTCTTATCTATGTCGAATGAATTGTATCTTTATAATTTCCATAGTAAACATAATATCCTTAGGTTCGTTGAATAGCCTATGCCTTGGCAATTTAAGTGGTAATGGGGAACATGCTTAAATTTGTTCATCATGCTAGGAAGACTTATTGAATAGACAATTTTCTCACGAGATATATAAGCCAAAACTCTCCTAGCACTACACAAACGTCAATAAATGCTTATCAACAGTGATGAAATATCGCATGATGTCACGTGACCTGAAACGCCTTCTGACGTCATCGCACGGTACAACACTTTGCTAAGGGAGTGGGAGAGCAGAGTTTGATTGCAAGATATCAAAGTAAAAATCATCAACGAGCTTTGTGGTAGTTACTCAAAGGACAAGTTGACTTAAGAGGGATTTAAGAAAGCACAATACAGCAGTTTACTTTTGGTCGACTTCCATATGGCGGCTTATTTTGTGAAAAATAGCGATTGCTTCCAAATCTCACCAAACAATCCCCTTCATTTGTTTCAATAACGCCTTGGCAACCCAACATATTCGCAATCTGCTGTTTGACGTTAAAACAGCAATTATTTTCGCCATATTTGCGTTTGAGCCCCTGCAATAGACCGATTTTCTATTCACTTCATGCGTCTGTCATCAGTGGATTCCGTGCCGTGACGTCACGCTCCGATGACGTCGTGTTTTCAAGCAGGCGATGAAGATTAATTTTCAAAGACTCATAACTCAGCTGAAAAATATTATTCATCCACGAAATTTTTGGTGAGTATATTTGAGACAGGGAGCTTTTCATTTCTAGTACTTTGAAAAAATTGTGCATATTCCCCATTGTAATATTCTTAGATACGTAGAATAGCCTGTTCATGTTTATTTTTCGTCATGATTTAATAAATTCCTCCGTAGTAACGGTAATTCTCTGGGTAACATTGAATACTCTGTACTATGTAATTTATCACCCGATTGAATACCACAGAAACTGCATCTTTCTGTATTTCTTCCGAAGTTATGACAATACTCTTAGGCACAATGAATAAACTGTACCTTTATAATTTCCGTGGTAATCATGATGTTCTTAGGTTCGTTGAATAACTTGTGCCTTTTCAACAGTAGTAATTTCAGTTGCTGTTTACAATAATAGTAAATTTCAGTACTACCTAATCATAATAATGTTAGATACGTTAAATAGCCTGTACATGTAGATATCCTGACCATGATTTCATAAACTCCTCCGTGGTAATGGCAATTCTCTGAGGTACATTGAATATTCTGTACTATGTAAATTACCACCTGATTTAATTACCACCTTAAAACGTTTATTTGTGCTTAATTTTCGTAGTGATGACAATACTCTTATGCATGTCGAATAAATTGTACCTTTATAATTTCCGTAGTAAACATAAAAATCTTAGGTACGTTGAATAGCCTGTACCAGTTTACTGTCCGCCGTAATTTTGTTGTTTCCGCCGTTGTCATAATAATTATATGATGTAGGGGAGGGTGGGGTACCTAGGACATAGTACACCTAGGAACATTTGAAACTATCGGCAAGTGCTTCCACCTAGAGGCTTCAAAGTAAACTATTACGTAAAAGAAGCATTAGAGTTTAGCATAGGTCAATTTGAGTCCATTTGGATTATGTCCACAAAGAAGACGCTAGTTTGAAGTTATTGACGCTGAGAAGTAAATATTATTAGTTATATATCGAAGTCTTTCGCCAAAGATCGATATCTCCAACAGTGGTGATCGTAGCACAGGTGAAATTGACACATAAAGGTGATTACTATTAGCTACTTCTTTGGTATTTAAGACATAATATTTACCAGACAAATCAGCCGACACTGAAAATACCTGTTGTACGAAGGAACACAAGCCCATGCTCTACTTAGAAAGATGTTCCTATGCTTGTGTTTTTTAAAGTCCGAAGGAAATTATGGTGTAATATTCTACAAAAGCTTTTCTGTGTGAAGTTCATTCTATAATTTCACTTCAAAGAATGCTCTTATTTTAGGAGTGTTTAACCTTAGTTTATTTTTATCTGAATGGTGTTACAATTTAAAATTTAGTTTTTTGCCTAAGCTACGTTAATTTTTTTATGAGACACGTTAATGTGTTTTCAAATTCAATAAACAAATCATATTATTTTCATTTTTCACGTTTTAAATTACTGTTCCCACCAATCAATCTTGTGTTCCGAGGCACAATAGGTAGCGTTTTTAGGTACATGAACATGATTTACATAGGAACAATTAAAAAGTTTTTATTAGATCCATTAACAGTAAAGGTACACAAATGAAACTTGAACCTTATGTTAAAGAATCCTGATGGATTGAATTTTTACTACTAGATTGAATCTTTAGTAAATTTATTGCGATTTATATGAAAAAATTGAAAAAGTCTTCCGTGATAAAACTATCTCCCCTACATTGAATGTTCGCCGGGAATTTCCATGAAAATATCAACTTTTCCTCACAAATTAAAGTATAGGCTGGAAATATTATATATTTATATATCGACAGCTTATTGATTGAATTTCATGAAAGCAATGTTTGAAATATTATCCACAGCCTTGCTAAAAGTTTTCAAACTATACCTCGATTCACGGAGTTCTGAAGATGTTTAAAATCATTACACTTAGGAGGTTTGACTGGCAGTATTCCCGTCAAATGTTAATAATGGGCTTATTTAGAAGGCATTTCGATAATTAATTTTGTGTCTGTACATGAAAATCACCTTCATAAATGTTTTATGATCATGCACAGTTAAAAGTTT
Source organism: Ischnura elegans (assembly GCF_921293095.1). Taxonomy (NCBI): domain Eukaryota; kingdom Metazoa; phylum Arthropoda; class Insecta; order Odonata; family Coenagrionidae; genus Ischnura; species Ischnura elegans. Next base: position 2,398,922 of record NW_025791658.1, on the reverse strand, counting down.
TACAATTTTTTTGTATTTTACAATTCAAACGAAATATCCCATTGCATATCAATGTTGGTGGTTGTTCTCGGGTGTTGCTTGTAGGTAACATTTTCACTCAACGTCTCAATCCTCCTACTGGGAGCGTTATCATGAGAAACCAATAAATAGTCAATAAGAGGATGGAGGAATGCCTTTAATTAGTAAAAAGGATTTTCGATATCAATAATAACTATCTGTCTCAACCAAGATAGATATTTTCATACCTTTGGAATTTATTACTGTTCACCATGATTGCTTACTGATGAATGATGAAGAATTAACGAATGTATATTTACGCACACCAGCATATCTTTCTTATCGTATAGTATATCGTTTATGCAGGAATATTTCTCGGGTTTTACCTCCGGGTGTCGTGCATACGCTTGTTCCACCCACTGAAATCAGCGGTGGCAGAGCATTGCCTGGACCTCGGTCACCGAGTAGATTTTAAAAGTACCAAAGTGCTATGCCGCAAAGACAACTACTGGGATCGAATTGTCAAAGAAGCCATTCAAATCAACATACACCAAAAGAACCTAAACAGAGACAAAGGCTTCCAGTTAAGTAATACGTGGAAGTCAGTGATCAATCACTATAAATCACCCCAATTCAGAAAGGACCAATCAGGGCCCACTTGAACGGCCCTCATGAGTATAAATACCGGAGAAAAAACTTGGCTCAACATTAACCCCTGATGACGATGACGGACTTAGTCATGGAAACGTTGGGAACTACAACCCGATACGACACCCGGTGGGAAACCCGAGAAATATTCCTGCATAGCATACGCCGGGAAAAACTCAGATTCTATAAATCGTTTATATAATTTTTTTCTTATGGCAAGGTATATGCCGTTAGCGTTTCTCTTGATAACGCTCCCAGTAGGAGAAGTGAAACGTTGAGTGAAAATTTTACCTACACAGCAATACCCGAGAACCACCACCAACATTGATAAAAGAAGCTGTGAAAATCTTCATACGAAAAAATCCTATTGCATAGTTTTCTCTGAAGGTAATTCCGTCACAAACGGAATTGCCCCGCCATCTTTCGTCGTACCAAGCAACCGTTCCCATGGCACCGTGACGTTCGCCCCGACGGCATATACATCACTACCGCACTGTCAGATGAGTTTCAGCAGCGCTCAAGAAGGAGGGGGTACTCGCAGGAGGAGAAGGTAGGGGGAAGCATTTTTAGATGTAATAAATATATATGTATATATATACATGTGTGTGAGTGTGTATAAAAAGGTTGGTTCTCCGGGTCTGGGGTCTGCTGTGAGAAGGCTCCCTTTGTGTGGGGCACGGCGTGGAATGGGTAGTTTTTAAAAAGGTAGGAGGGGAAATGATATAAGGGAGGTTCTGGGCGTTATACAAAGACATATATCCTTCAAGTCTGGACAGCGCTATGATGAGTGGCTGAAGCGAACCAACCCTCGTTTCTAGAGGGGTGGGGAAAGGGGGGGAAAGGCGGTAGGGGGGGGTCACAAACCCCTCCCCCTCCTACTCTCTCTCTAGAAACTTCCCCTCCCGCCCCTACAACTGTATATATATACATGATGGCGAGAGAACGACTCACAATTATGTGTACATATATACACGCATGTGCACATATTACGTACATGACTTCTGGGTACATACTAAAAGGTTCTCACATGAATTTATGACGGTGTGCTGAGACGGACGTATTCCAAGCAAGAAAATGTGCAGTCGGCCGTTGGTTTGCGAGGGAAGGGGGGGAGAAAAAGGTTTTTGGAGGTGACGTGGAGAGAAAGAGAGAGATAAAGAGAGAGGCATGAGGCATGGGAAAGGTGGTTACTTAATCGATGTATCGAATCGAGAGCGATTATCGATTATTTTTCATTCGATTGTTTCACAATCGAGTTGAATCCAAGGATCGTTATTTAAGTCGAAAATATATTTGAGGTTTCTCTTACGAGTTAATTTGGTGAAGGGGAGAGACAGAGAGCGAGAGAGAGGCTTGGGAAAGGTGGTGACTTAATCGATGTATCGAATCGAGAGAATTTATCGATTACATTTTTATTCGATTGTTTCACAATCGAGTTGAATCCGAGGATCGTTATTCAAGTCGATAATATATTTGAGGTTTCTCTTACGAGTTTCTTTGGTCGCTCTAGCCATATATCGACTTCAGAAAGAAATCGATTACGTAACTGAAATTGTTGGAATTAAAACGGAAATTATGCACAAATTTTAAGGTGGTAATTAAATCAGGTGGTAATTTACATTGTAAAGAGTATCCAATGTACCTCTGTGAATTATCATTAACATGGCGGAAATTAAAAAATCTTGGCGAAATATAAACAGGTGCAGGCTATTCAACGTACCTAATATTATTATGATTAGGTACTGCTGAAATGTAATATTATTGTTAACTAAAACTGGTATTAATTCCATTGTAAAGGAATAGTTTGTTTAACGTAACTAAGAGATTTGTCATTAAAACGGAAATTATGCACAAATTAACAGTTTAAGTTGGTAATTAAATCAGGTGGTAATTTACATTGTAAAGAGTATTCACTATACCTCAGAGAATATTCATTAACACGGCGGAAATTGTTAAATCACGGCGAAAAATAAACTCGTACAGGCTATTCAATGTACCTACTATTATTATTAATGGAAATTATATGATAATATTCAGTTAAAAGAGGTAATTTTTTCACGTAAAAACATCGATGACTTCAATTGGAAAAGTAAGTTGGCTACAATGTACTTACATGAGCATTCGTAGTGCAGACTATCTTACGAACGTAGTTGTCTTGAAATCTACTTAAAGCTATCATTACTCTACTAATGCGGAGAGGAACCATACGGTTCGCAACTGACAGTCGGGGAGTGATGTAAATTCTGTTGGGGTGGACTTCATGATAGCGGTTTCTTGGTTGAAATAAAGACGGCTACAGTATAAAAAATATTTCATTTTTCTAATAAAGTAAGTAAGACTATTGTCACCTTTTCACAAAATGCAACAGTATGTCGGATAATAAACAAAGATTTTGTTTTTTCAGTTCAACGCACCTGTTGTAGTTAGCTTACAATTTTTTCACGTGAAAACTATACCATCTTAACCTGAAAATTCCTTTCTCATTACCGTTGTAATAATAACAATCCAAGTTTCGTGGATAAGCATGTACTATGAATACTCATGTACGTTGACACTCGCACGCCCGACCCCTATTATATGCCATAATAGGTCAATTCGACCCAATATGACCATGTTTGTATATTTTACTTAAAATACTTATTTACTTCCCAATTTATTAATTAATACTGTTTATAAATCATTTGGGAGGGTAGTATTTAATTAGACGAAAAATATTAAAATTATATTTGTTACAAACTTTCTATGGTGTTATGGGATCTAGCTTCCGCAAATTTGTGAATACCTATCACTTTTCATCTGATGGGTTTCGGTAGGAATACATATTTCACGATCTTTCAGCATTTTTGCACTTTGACTGTTGATTAGAAATATGTTTCCTAGCCCCGAAAACCTCACTAAACAATAAGCATGGTACGTGTCTCCTATCAAGATGGCGATATTCCGTCGAGATAATAAAGGAGAAATTTATGATTGATGTCTACCTCAGGTGACTCAGTGAACGTTTTGAGTTCAAATCAAAAGTAATACATATGGATTTACAAACATCGTACTCCAAGGTAGATGCTATAAATTACTAATCATTACGGTGGTTGAAACGCCAAGTCTAAAATTTAATAATTCTAAAAAGTTTTTACAGGAGTCAGGAGTTTTATATCGTCTGGCATAACCATCGCATGCATGAGGCACAGAGCTCAGGGAAACATAAATTAACAATCACCTATATAAAATGCCTATGGTCGGAAAATTTCCTTCGTTTGATAGGGTAATAATAATCCTTATTTAATGCAAGGGCTATCCTGCTAGCTGGGTACTCTACGCTTCCGCCAAGCTCGGCAGCAAGTAAGCTGCATCGTACCTCCGCTCATAGCTTCGCACGGCGGCAGCCGGCAATCACTTATTAAAACTGGCTAAGGTCGGAAAGTTTCCTTCGTTTGATAAGGTATTAATAATCCTCATTTAAGCCAAGCGCTACCAGCTAGCAGGGTACTCTGCTACCTGCTAGCATCCTTTGTCGTATCAGCGCTCAGAGCCTCGCCCCAAGGTCACCTCACTTGCGGCAGCGGGAACCAGAACGACGTCATACGGACTTTCCCCAGCATTCATACTTAGCCGTCGCGTTTACGCGTGCTTGAAAATTTTCACTTTTCATTTAACCGCGAAAAATAGATGTCGTCATTTAAAAACCTAAAATCGTGAAATTTGTACCTACTCGAGGAGTTATAATCTTAAGATTTAGGCAATAATAAAAAAAACAATAGGAAACCTCCCCTATTTAAAAAAAGTGAGTTTGGGCCACCATTGTGTCTCCGTGACAAAATTCAACGAGCCCACGGATATGGGTTAATGGATAAAAATACTCTAGCATTGTTGTCGATGATTTTTCCCCGATCATAGATGTAAAGCTTGTGAGCCGTGAGTTATTGCATGAACGAATTGTGGGGCAATTAAAATTCATTGGGTCCCTCTCCCGTCTCAACTTGATGGGTTACGGGAGGAAAATAACCAGTTATACGGACAAGAATTATATGTACGTGTCTCCTATCAAGATGGCGATATTCCGTCGAGATTATCCGAGGAGAAATTTATGATTGATGCCTACCTCCGGTGACTCTGTGAACGTTTTGAGTTCAAATCAAAAGTAGTACATATGCATTTACAAACAGCGTACTCAAAGGTAGATGCTATAAGTTACTAATCACTACGGTGGTTGGAAAGCCAAGTTAAAAGTAAGTTGAATTCGATGATACATCATCACATATTATTGACTCTTATGGAGAAATTAATAATTGGATTGCTTTGCTAATGGTAAAGACAGTTTGATGAAACTTTGGCCACATATTATTCAAAGGACGCACTTTTAACGATCAGGAGAAAAACTTATTCCAACAAGCCGTTTTTGTTATATTTTAAGTCAAATTTGGGTTAAAAGTACGTTAAAAAACTCATTGAAACATTCAAAACTTCATTCAAAACGAAATCATTACGGTGGTTAGAACGCCTTGTTAAAAGTAAAAAAAATTCAACGAAACATTGGTCGTACATATTCGTCAAAAAAACGCACTTTCAATAGTCCAAACAAAGACGGATTCCTATATTTCGTTTTTAAGATATTCTAAAATAAAATTAGGATAATTTAACATCGACCATTATGGAGAAATTAATAATTGTAACGCCTCGCTAAAGGTAAAGACAGTTTGGTGAAGCTTTGGTCACATATTCTTCAAAGGACGTACTTTTAACTACCCAGAGAAAAATTGTTTCCTAGATGCCGTTTTTCAGATATTTCACGTTAAAATTGGGATATTTAACATGATTCTTAAAGAGAAATACAGATTTATCGAGCTAGCGGATCTGTTTTTAACAAGAAGTAGCAGCGATGGCATTCAGTAGAAGCAATTTTGTAACGAAACTAAATATTTAAGGGGAAGCATAAGTTCATCATGAAATAAGAAATATATTTGCGAAAAACTCATTCAAACGTTCAAAAATTCATTCAAAACGAAATCATTAAGGTGGTTAGAACGCTTTGTTAAATGTGTGTAGAATTCGATGGTACTTTGATCACATATTCTTCAAAAAACGCACTTTCAATGGCTCAAAGAAAGACGGATTCCTATATTCCGTTTTTAAGATATTTTAAATTAAAATTAGGATAATTTAACATCCATTATGGAGAAATTAATAATTTTAGCGCCTCGCTAAATTTAAAGACAGTTTGATGAAACTTCGGCTACATATTCTTCAAAGGACGCACTTTTAACGATCAAGAGAAAAATTGATTCCAACAAGCCGTTTTTGAAATATTTTACGTTGAAATTGGGGTGCTTTGATGTGGACTCTTATGGAAAAATACAGTTTTATCGAGCTAGCAAAGAAGTTTTTAACAAGAAGTAGCTGCGAAGACATTCAGTAGAAGCAAAAAACTCATATGAAAAGCACTTGAGTTGTTAAAAGTAACAGAGGCAGGCGTTATGTAGTGGAATGACATTCTAAGTTTTTTAAAAAAATAACACGAAGATGGCAATATTCCACAAGTTTATTGTCCGTACAACGCGTTTTGACCGTTAGGTATTGTACTTGATAATGACCTAACGGTCGAAACGCGGTGTACGGACAATAAACTTGTGGAATATTGCCATCTTCGTGTTATTTTTTAAGAAACTTGAGTTGTTATTATTATCGTACTTTTTTAAAAATTAAGTACTTAATTATCCACGTTATGCAACTAAAAATGCTTCCTTACAAATTTATTACATAATTATTATTATTGAAAATTACTAGCAAATGTTTTTAACAACTTTTTCATTCATTTCCACCAGCATTACGTTTATTGGTTTTTCCAATTTAGTTACGTGAGGTCTCACAGACCGCTACTCAAATTCAGTTGCAAATTTTCAGAAATAAATAATGAGAACGTAAAATATTTGGAGTGCTATGTCCTTATTATAAAAAGTTAAGACAATCATGAGGATTTTAGATATTTTTAAATAGAAATTTTGAAAATATTCATAATTTTAGAAACGAAGCGATCTCTCAGACAGCACGTCACCGGGTAACCCATTATTGAATCCTAATTCTCAGAACAAGTATCTACTTCAGAATAATTTTTTCTTCGATTAATTCAATTCAAATATAATATTGTCTATGTCTGCTTTAGAAGTACTTTACTTTTAGCAGACATAGACAACATTATATTTGAATTGAATAATTCATCAATTAGAAACAAAATCAGAGCACAATGCACAAACATAATAACCAACTTCATTCAAAAAGAAAAGGTAAACTTTAAATCGTCTAATATGATCAATCTACTGCAGCGGTTCCCAAACTGGGGGTCGTGACCCCCAGGGGGGTCGCGGGCCGTTCGGAAAGGGGTCGCGAGATGTGCGAATAATAAAGTGAATTATGTACTTAAACTTAGACAACCATTTTTAGGGGGTCGCGGCTAAAACGTATGGGCTAAAATGGGTCGCAGAAAGAAAAAGTTTGGGAACCGCTGATCTACTGCATAAAACAAAGGTTTTTTAAAAAAATAACCCAAATATATTTTTACTTAAATCTGACAAAACTAATAACACAGCAATAATGTATAAAGAAGGATATGATAAAAAAATTAATGATCTCAGAGAACTTGACGACCGAATCACCCCCCACCACTTATGTAGGGTCGACTGAGAATTCGCAACCGTGAATCAACAATAGTTAGCTGTGATAGACATCGCCTAAGGGGTACATTAACTGGAGAAATGATTCAATGTAGAACACAAGAAGGATTTTATTTTTCCTGGCAAATGGTGGCTGTGAGTTTTTCTCGGACTTTCCAACACTTTAAGCACTTTATTTCTTCCAATATTTCGATGAAATAGTTTTTCATCGTCCTCAGAGCAGGTCATCAATTGAGCAAACAGCTTATCAGCACTTATATTTTGAACGTGTTTCTTCACGGAAGCGAGGCATGGACATTCAAAGCATCAGAGAAATTACGTGCGGCAGCCGTTGAAATGTAGTGAAACAGGAGAATTATGAAGATCAATCATACGCAAGATCAAAGACTCTAATGGATGCGTTTGCGCTGTGTACCTTGCGGAAAACGGCCACAATGCGACTAAAGGCAAAATACTTACATGATAGCTTACTATCATGGGCTGTAATTAGCTGTATGTTGTCTTACTGTAGTACTTGCCATAACTGACTTACTTAAACTTAAGTAAGTAAGTTATGGCAAGGCAAGTAAGGTTAAAATTAATCATTAACATTCGTCTACCCTGGGACTTCTAAAACCAAATAATTTCTATATTATTAATACACGAATGGTGGGTAACGAATCTCAATCAATGCCTTTCGTTTTTTTATAAAGGAAACTGCCCTATTGTCTTTGAATTTGAGAAAAAGCCATTCGAAAGTTAGCTGGGGCAGTACAATAATCTTTGGAGAGCGCAACAATATAGTCAAGCATATTACGGAGAATACAGTTCGTACAAATAACTTTCCTGTAAATTTCCAGCTTGTTGGAAATTTATTCTTGGGTAAATGTCTACTTTATTATATATGAGTTCCGTCGTCAAAAAAAAGAAAGGTTTTCTCCATCACATCATGAGTTGTGATGAAAAATGGATTTATTACAGAAACTTAAACAGAAGAAAGTCTTCGGGACTGCGAGGCCATAGTTCTATGTCGTCGGCTCGGCCGATATATTCACGCTGCAAAGGTTATGCTGCGTGTTAAGGGGGACCAGGTCGGTGTTATTTACTATAAACTGTCGAAAACCATTACTGGGGAACGGTATGGACTCCAATTGATGCGATTGAACTGCGTGCCGTGAGGAATACGGTCACAATACGACTAAAGGTACGACAAAGTGATTCCACAGCATGACAACGCCCGACCTCATGATGCCAAACCCGTTAAAATGTACCAGAAAACGCTCAAATGGGAATTACTAACCCACCCGCTACATTCATCAAATATTGCGCCGTCCGATTACCACTTGTTCGGTTTGATTGCACATGGACGGGCTGATGTGCAGTTTCACTCGCACGAAGAACTCAAAAAATGTCTTGATTAGTGGATAGCCTCATAAGATGGACCACTTTTCCCGTAACGGTATTCAAGCTCTGCCAGAAAGATGGGAAAAAGTTGTGGCTAGCGATAGAAATATACTTTGAATGACTCATTTGTGAGAATTTTTTCGCAATAAAGTTGTGAGTTCATTAAAAACAGCGAGAACTTAGTTGCGTACCTAATAGATCTGAATTTCATTGACGAAGTTGTATATTCTTAAGATCGTTTTACATGGGGCACGGAATCGCGCAGGTTAGAGCTGAATTTATCTCTAAAATGGCGTGGAATTGCGCGAATGCATGAACGAAATTAGAACAGGGGCTATTTTGTCGTCTCGCATCCACGCATTCTCGCATGTGTTCTAGCATTTCACCGCTTTACACGACGCAATTTTGACTGCGCCTTCGCACGTACGTCAGATTGCGCAAATCCGTGTACCGTGTAAAACGGTCTTTAGTTTTGCGGACACGAGAAAAACTAGAACTACGCCTTTCTTCACGCGAATTGAACCGTTGACACAGTAAAGTTTGTATACTCTTTCGTCGCTTTGAAAAATTGTCTTCGCAATCACTGAGGTTATTATTATAGATATTGACCTCACGAAGTGACTTCTATCGGAAAGGAAATGAAAAGAGGTCGAGGGATATGATGTATATTTATTTTTTTACGAGGAGAAAGAAAAAAAATGAACGAAACACGTGCAGGAGTAGATATCGCCGCACAAATAATAATTTTACCGCTTCCTCCCCTCCGCCCTTCCCACGCTTGACTTTTACCAACGAGTGTCTTTCTGACCGGATTGAATTATGGCTGAGAAGATAATCGACCGCCTTATTAATTTATGCTCCGTGAATGAAACGAAGGGGAAGAGGGAGGAGAAAAAAAACAGAAGAGAAACGAGTTCCGTGAAGAGTTGGATCACGAATATGATTCACACCTGTCTCGCGAACGAATACATATTTACTCCAGGCATACACTTAAACTTCTTGCCTGGGAAATTCAAAATGCCCACGTGAAATATTCACGGTATTGCTTTCCTTATATTGCTATTGGTAAGACTGTAGTCGATGTTCATTTCTTTATCCTTCTGTAGTTCCTTCAAATTTTCTCAGTAATTTCAATCACCGTTCACCTGAATATATTATATTAACTATAATATTTTCACAGTTACATATTTATCCTCTTTCGCATCCAATGACTGTTACATATTAAGTTCGTGGTCTTTATTTTCAGTTCTTGCCATATACTTGTCCCTCAAATATAGGATACTTTACTTCATCAAAGAAGACGAAAGGTATTGATTGGGATTCGTACCCACCATTACTGTATTCATAATATGCATATTATTTGGTTTTAGAACTCCCAGGTCAGACGAATGGAAATGGTCAATTTTAACTGCATTTGAAAAAGGCCATGTGATGCCACTCCACGTGATGTCACAGGGACCTAGTTTCTATACGAGTAGATAGGAATTTTACATCGTCTGATATTACCAATGTATGCATGAGGCACAGACTTCAGGGAAACATCAATTAATAATCACCTATTAAAACTGCCTATAGTGAGAAAGTTTCCTTCGTTTGTTAAGGTATTAATAATCCATATTTAAGCCAAGCGCTGCCTGCTAGCAGGGTACTCTGCTACCTGCTAGCAGCCTGAATTATAGCGGCGCTCATAGCCTCGCACTATGGTGGCCTCACACGGCTGTTAATGGAACCATAATGACGTCACTCGGGCTTTACCCAGCATTCATACTTAGCCGTCGCGTGTTCGCGCGATTGAAATTTTTCACATTTCATTCAATCGCGAAAAATAGATTTCGTCATTTAAAAATCAAAAAGCGTGAAATACGTCCCCCAGGAGTAATAGTTCGAAAAATATTTCGTTTTAGGCAATAAATTAATAGGAAGCTATTTTGCTAAACCCTATTTTGCAGATAATTTCCTCTTGATTGAGTTTCGATGGTAACTTTAGGCGTGTAAAAACGCGTTAATGCGACCGTTTTCGGTACATGTGTAGTGTAAACCAGGTATACGTAATTTTTTCATGCCCATCTCTGACGAGAATGTATATTGTCCGTCGAAAAATAAGTATGCTGAGCAATAAAAGTAATTTCTAAGTCATGATTCGGCTTTTTGTATTTCCGTCCACTTACCAGCAAGCCACCTCGATAGACGCACGGTTGACGTCGTTACGAAAACAATCCCTCTCCTGCAAAGCAAAAGAAAGCGATTAATGGCAAACTATGTCCGCGAATGTAAACATTGGGTGAATACGATTTTGTGTTGTAAACTCCATATGGTTTCGCATACTTTCAGCAATTAATTCATTTTCAACCCATAAATACCTAGGGAATTTTTTTTGACAATTTTCATCAAAATTCAGAATATTTCTCTCCTCGGGTACCTTATGTCGGGAAAAATTAAAAAAAAAACATTTTTTCTCAATAAACCCCAAATTTCAAATTTTAACCCCACGTGGAGTGGCATTGCATGGGCGCCAATCTGGCCTTTTTCAAATTAGGTTACAATATACCATTAATATTCGTCTAAAGTGGGATTTCTGAAACCAAATAATTTGTATATTATGTACAAACTAATGGTGGGCAAACAAATCGCAATCAATGCGTTTCGTTTTCTTTGAAGAAGGAAACTACCCTATTGGGGGTTGGGTTGGTATGCCAGTTAGCTTTTTTTGTATGAATGTTTAATAATAAAAAAAAACTTTCCATCTTTTAGAACGGTATTCTTAACATTTGAAGTGGATTATTCTTGATAATTGTCACCCGATGTAATTGAATTTACAAGACGCTCATAAGTTGAACCAAAATAGCTGACACTATTATTGCAGTTTACCTAACTCTACGCACATCCTTCTTTGAGACCAAAAAAAATTAGTATCCCCGTATGAATGACTGTCAGATGTCTATAATTAAGACGCTGAGACAGGGAGAAAGATAATGTATAGATTTGTAACAATTATAAGGGGGAAAAGATGTTAAACCGATGTCCAATCAATTCCTTGAGCTTCTCCGCCCACCCAGGTGTCTTTCCTGGCAGTACTGGACTGCCGGAGATCTGGATGACATACCATTTCCTTCTAGGAATCATCAGACGGACTTTGAAAGATTTATGGCTCACTAATTTAAGGATGGCTGACGCTATAGATGAGAGAGTAAAGACAAAGGTTGAAATATATTGCCACTTCTTTTTTTGGTTCAGCAATAATGCTTCTGTCGGAACAGATTAAAAAATTACTCGTAAAAAAAAGTTCATCTTCAACTGTCGAGGGATGTTATTAGCACGTCTGTGAATCAAGCATAAACAAAAGTTATGCTGAAACATCTGAATCCCGCTTTTTACCGTTGATATAGCTGATTTCTGGCTTAAGCTATGAAGCACTCCGTATTCACGTTTATAAGTGGCATATAAGTGTACTAATATTATTGTTGCACACCTATATTGACCGCGAATAATGACATCCATCGAAAGGTAAATGAAACTAAGACGAGGAACATGATATTAAAGTGGAACTTGAATATTTGATCTACTAAAATTCAAAACATTCTTTCATTCGAATATTTCGAAAGATTTTGATAGATTTATAGCTCACTAATTTAAGGATGGTTTGATGCTATAGGAGCGTTTCTACGCGTCACTGACTGGCCGTTACACCCAGTTTTTTTTTTCATATAATTCCCCTTTGACTTAATACAAATTAATGTAGAAACTTTCTGAAGAATTCCTCCCAAAATAAGTTAGTGAAAGCATACACTGGCTTTGGTACCACCCCATGAACCCTATAGGACCGGAGATTTTAATCCATTATTCCCCAGACTGTATGTAGGGATTTTAACTTCGGTTGTTTCGCATTTTATTATTTATTTTGGCCAAAATAAGAAGAATTTTTGGAATAAAAACGTTTTCATCATATTATATGATTTCCACAATGCTGCGTATACGCAACGCTGTGAAAAATCCGGAAAATAAATACAGAAAAATTAATTTATAAAACTTAAGTTGCATCTTCTATTTTTTATCTTGATTTGTACACTCGACATCTTCGCTGGGAGTTATCAGTATTCCTTCGGAGGAAATTCCCCATTCTGCCTTCAAGGACATGTAGGGGTTGGTCATTTTTCCTAGGGTGTCTCGTATATGCGCATCGATTTTTATGCCAAACGCCATCAGTCATAAAAATTCAAATATATAAATGAAAATTTTGGTGAGAATGACAAAATTAAAACTAGAGATGCTTTTTAAAAAAGTCGGTAAATCGAAGAAAAAATTATTCTGAAGTAGAAACTTGTTCTGAGAATTAGGATTCAATAATGGTGCGTTAACGCAACGCTGGGGATTAATAACTTCAAAGCCGTCGTTACTGACTGATAAAAATGAAACTCCGTTTTGTGACATTGTCACATTTCTTCGCATTGCTCTGAAATTATACAAGATAAAGAAAATCCATGAAATACGTATTTATAAGCGGCATATAGGTGTGCTAAGTTTGTTGTTGCATACCTAGACTGACTTTAATTATTAGACTGACAATAATAATAGAATTAACTTGAAGATTTTTAACAAAAATGCTTCTTAACAAGGTTAATTCAAGGATGCAACTAAAACATTAGCACAGTGGTGAAGACAGACTTACATTTGAACGTAATATAGTATTACAATGCAGCAAATGTCAGCTGGAGCCTAGAAATAAAATACGCGCGTACGATATATCTGACTTTTTGCCATAATAGTTTAAAGCTCTGACCGTAAAATATGTAAATATATTATATTATAAATAATTTATATTTATAGTGATACGTGTACATGTTTTTACTAGTGCCATCGCGCTAAACGTAATGATTAGAAATTGAAAATCGCAAATGCGATAAATGCGACATAAGATGCGATGACTGGATTTTTATGATATTTAGACCGCAAATTTGCCTTTTCGACGTCAAAATTCGTACATTTTGTGCCGAGCGCCGTTTAAATGCTCCGCCGACGCTCACCACCTTGTACCTTCAACAAATCCATTGATTTTGTCAATTCAAGATTCTGTAATTTCATACCAATCCTGACGAAAACTTTACATAAACTTAAAATAATTTTTTTGGCGTGTATTTGATAAGTTTATAACATAAACGTTATAAATTTAAATAAACCCCACATTTGTGAAATAACATTGAATAAATCCAGAAAATTTAAACACTTTTAAAACGTCACACTTTACATCGAAAAATGCATTAAATGTGGACAGTGAAACACTGAAAATTATTGCAAAATATTCAATAATTTTCTTTAAATGTAAACAAAAGATTGAAAGTAGTGCAAATTAATAATAGTATGTGCAAAATAAAGGTTTTTTAGTGCTTTTTATCATTTAAATGAACTCTGCAGCACAAATGCGAAAAAATTTTGCTTTCTCTGGGGAAACATTACCTTGCACCAAAAGACAACAGATCCGCCCAATGTGACATTTATGTCACAGCCTGTATCTCGGAAACTACACAACCAATCAATGTAATATTTTCAGATTATAGTAAAAATGAGACTCTTGGAATTTCCTAGAATATCGATTATTTATATTTAAAAAAAAATTTAGGGCGGATCCAGGTCAAAGCATTTGAGCGATTGCCCAGCTGCTAGTTGGCTGGCTGAATCTACGTGGCCGCGAACTACAAGTGGGCGCGGGCAAGCTACACCTCCGCCAATATATGTCTTATCCCTTAATTTATTATTGTTCCACAACATAGTTATTTAAAATATTCTGTATTTTGTCATATAAATGTGTTTCACTACATTTTATGGTCATCTACCTCATTATGAAAACAAAAAAATAGACGCTACAAAATGCGACAGACTGTTATTCAAAGTGCGATAAAATAAAAATGAAAGTGCGATTTTCACGTATCTCTAGTAATGATATAAACGGGTTGGAACAGTGGCGTAACTAAGAATATGCCCCTGGGGGGGATGAGAGGGGATGGGCGAAGGGAGACCTCCCACCCACCAAAAAAAAACAAAAAATATTAAAAAGGCATACAAAAAAAAACAAAAGAAAAATAAAATATATTCGTAGAGAATACCTTCTGGAATCCTTTTTGTTTCTTCTATTTAAAAATAAATCACCGAGGTATCTGCATGATTTGTTCCTTCGTTGTCCCTCGGTCTCTACAAAAATTGATTTAAATAAAAGGGAAAGATTTCTCTGTATTTTATCGGTAACGGGAAAAGATTTAACCCCCTGCCTTAACCCCCCTCTCCCTAAGCTATATAAGCTCGCAAAATGTTTGTATATTCACCTTGATAATGACAGTGTGTACTGCCGAAACCTGGGTCGGTATTAAAAACTCTTGTGGAACATACAAAAGTGTATTTCATTATGTTTCCTGCGAACAAGTTCCACCAAATATCGCCTTCCAACCTTAAGCTGGGAAAAGATTTGCTGTAAACAGTAGTGCGATCACCAGGGAAATAGAACATACAGGGATCAGACCTTGTGTACATTGTAGAGACAGAGGGACAGCTAAGAAACAAATCCTGCGGATACTTCGGTGATTTATTTTTCAATAGAACAAACAAAAACGTATTTTCTACATACGTTAGCATTTTGTCTTGTTCTCGACGGATTTTTGGGAAAATTTTGGAAAAATGACAGGCCCGAAAATACATTTTACATAAAATTAGCACTTAAAATTTGGGTTTCACTAAAAGGTTACGTTAAAATGTACTATAAGTCAAAACTAGACAATATTTTTAATATTATTTTTATTTCTCTGAGGCTTTGGGGGGGGGGTTTCTATGCCCCTCACTCCCCCCCCCATAGTTACGCCACTGGGTTTTAATATGGTATTGAAAATTTCTCTGGATTTTCACAGAGCCTTGCAAAACCCAAAAAAATCTTCACTGCTATTGTTCAAATTTATTATTGATCCACTTTTGTTCCAAATATTTTTGCAATTTTCAAAGCAAATTTCCTCTAAATTGATATTATTATGGGAGACATTATTTCGGTAAAGGTCGTTTAGATCTCAATTAGATACAACCTGGATGTAAAGAAGGTAAAAATAATAATTAAAAAACGAACAATCGTCCCAATTATTGGCTTCTTGCAAATAAACGTTTAGCTAACAGTCATTAAAGAGGAGAATTGTGTTGTCCTTTAACTGCAGTAAGGAAAACGCGAATTAAAAAAAAGCAGGAAAGACATTTCACTAAACGAAAAGTTAAGATATCGCTGTTTTCTCGATTGGAAGGCAAGAGTTGGGGTAAAAGAACAATATCGTAAATCCTCCTCACGTTTCCATGGCAACACTTTATGTTTATAGTTTCTGCGGAACCGATCGGATGCGCAAACGACACCTATTTGAATGGAATGAGACTAAATGCCGAAGTTATTTTACATTCGCCAGCTACGGAAGAGAGTTTTAACGAATTAAGTCAGAAGAAGAGTGCTTTCCTTCGTTTATTTTTGCGGCGGAACACGTTCTCCTTAGCAGCCAATCGTCCGCCATTTTATTTAACGGCGCCATTTTCATCTCCAATACGGTACGATTGAGATATTTATGTCCGGTCCGTCGGACTATCGTAATTGGGCTGAGGGTACAGAGAAGGTCTCCGCTATTCAAAGTACAATTACGCCAAAGACTATAGGACTTTTTGTAGTCTTTCCCTAATCCGAAAACTATTTCACGTGTATATGTTCAAAATATAAATCGGAGGAATCATTCCGTCGCAAAAAGTCTCCGCGAAATAAAACTCGTGATCGTGCTTCCATCTATCGATTGGGTTTCGGGATAGAGAGGTGTTTTCCTCAATAGCCTTTAACGATTCCGTTTCATTCATGATTAAGCAAACGGTTCACAGATGTCACCGCCTGCTCCGCTTTTAAGTGCTCTTTTGTTTTTATTGTCCGGGCTCTGAATACTGCGATGATGGCGCGAAGATAAAAATTAGACCCGAACTCATCGATTTAAGTAACTTTACCGATATTTTTTCACTTCTAATGGCCCGCGAAGGCTTCCGATAAACGCCGTTTGGCATTCGTAAAAAGTGGATCAGGGCCTCAATTAGTTGCGATATTGAAATACGCGAGTAATATCGATTAACACTATAGCATACCCCACCAATCCTTACACCCTATTATGCCCGAGTGGGTCAATATGACCCGATATGACCATGTTTGCATATTTTGCTAAAAATACTTACTTAACCCTTAATCGGTGATGTGCGGTCTGAGAGACCGCTGCGTCTCTAAAATTATGAATATTTTCAAAATTATTATTCAAAAATATCTATAATTCTCGTTAGCTTCATATTTTTACATAACAAGGACATCCCACTCTTAAAATTAAACGTTCCTTTTATTAATTTCTGCAAATTTGCAATTGAATTCGATTAGCTGTATGTGAGACGACACGTCACCAACATAAGAAATCATCAAGACAGGAATAAGCTGGATAAATTTCATCGCTACTTACTACTTAGCCTTCCAACTTAAACATTTAAGTATTTTTTGTTAATCTGGCGAAATATTGAGGCATAAATGTAATAATTATAACTCGAGTGTTTTTGGCATCAGTTTTTTGATCCTGCTTCAAATCAAAATTTTTTATGAAAAATTGGCTCGTATTGGGAGTGCTAAAATTTTAATGTAAGTTTTATAATAGTTAAGCATTCAAAAAATTAAACAAAACAATAACATGGCGTTGCAACATTTATGAATTTTCGATTTATTGCGGTCTTCCAGACCGCACGTCACTGGTTAAGGGCTAATTCCTTCCCAGTTCATTTATTAACCCATTAATCACCAGCGTTGCGTAAACATTATTGAATCCTGATTCTCAGAACAAGTTTCTAATTCAGAATTTTTTTTTCTTCGATTTACTGACTTTTTTTGAAGTATCTCTACTTCTAATTTTGTCATTTTCATCAACATTTTCATATATGTAATTGTATTTTTATGACTGATGGCGTTTGACATAAACATCGATGCGCACATACGAGACCCCCTAGGAAAAATGACATACCCCAGCATGTCCGTTTTACGGCAGAATAGGGAATTTCCTCCGAAGGAATACTGATAACTCCCGGCGAAGATGTCGAGTGTGCAAACCAAGATTAGAAATTAAAGATGTAACCTAAGCTTTAAAAATTACTCTTTTGTATTTATTTACGTGAGTTTTCCCAGCGTTGCGTACACGCAGCATTATGAAAATCATATAATGTGATGAAAATATTGTTATTCCAAAAACTCATCTTAATTTTGCCAAAATAAATTGAAAAATGCGAAACAACCGAAGTTAAAGGCCCTACATACAGTCTGGGGAATAATGGGTTAACATTGTTTATAAAGCATTTGGGAGGGTAGTAGAAAATTTAATCAGACGAAAAATATTAAAACTGTATTTTTTCAACAATTTCGACGGTGTAATGGGAAACTAGCGTCCACAAATTTGTAAATACCCATAACTTTTCCTCTGATGAGTTTGGAGGTACAATTGATTTTCAATGGTGTCAGGTTAAATAAAATACAGTAAAATAAAATACAGTAACATTTTGACAAAGAAATCAGTATGAAGCAACACCGTTACATTTAATACAAAGAAAAAGTAGAAAGGCTTCAAAAAGATTTGATAATATGGGTCAAAATGAGCCATCCGGGCACGGCAGGAATGAGTGATGAGAAAAAATAATTATATCAGGCCTCAATTTTGCACAGTGGTTAACCAAACTATATATTTGAAAGTCATGAAATATGAGTCGAAACGTTTTCTTCCTCTCAAAATAATCAACGTAAATATCCTCTTTTGGGTCAAATTGTCCCATATGGTTGGAAGAAAATTACTTTACTTTTCTACAAAACACACACTTTATTGCCGACTAGTTTCGGTTACACTGTACCATTTTCAAGACTGGTAGAAAATTAAAGAAGACGAAAAATATTAAAATTTTAGTTGTTCGACAATGGGGTGTTTGCATGGATTTTTTTAGCGATATATGTGGAAACTTCACTTCATCCTAGATACGGAAATGCTATTTAAACTTAAATTTAGGGTAATTTTGGCCATTTCTGGCTGCGTTAAAAATTACCCGGTTTGAACGTCCGCGAAAACAAGAAAAAGAACATGGCCGCCTGTGACGTCACGTGCCCGTAACTCCGAGTACTTGCCGTACGGTAATGCTGTAGTTAATGGTTACGCGCTCTCTTGAACGAAAGTCAGAGATAAACTGTGCGCAATTTCGGCATATAAATGGTGTTTTGTACCAGAGTGTACACATACAAGCAGCAGGAACCCTAGCAAAGTGTTTTTCGCGGTTCCAAAGGAAGAGAAACGGAGGAAGAAATGGTTTAGACCTGCAACAAGGGACTTCAATGTCTCTCTGAAATCAACCCTTTATTGCTGCGAGGACCATTTTAAGGTATTTTAATATTTATTACTGACGCTTATTGAATAGATACTAATGTATGTGTATGGCACGTAAATTATTCATGATGAAGAGCCTTTAACATCTGCTGAATGAATCCATTAATCGTACAAAATAGCCAACGTAATGAAATGGAAAATAGATACTTCCAAAAAACTGCAATTCAAAGGATGAAAATTGTTGACGAAGAAAACCTTGGAAGAAGCATCTAGTAGATCAGAAGTAAACAGTTTGAGCTTGGTATTTTGAGATTTTGGTATGTACAGTTAAAAATATATACCTAATACTTTTGTTTATAGATGGAGGACGACATGGGAAATTTCATGAGGTGCAAAATGGTAGGAGGGCACAAGCTATTGAAAAAATGTGCTTTTCCCCACGTATTTGGCTGCCAGGAAGATCGGCAGAGAGCATTTGCGTCAACCACCCGAAATTTACCCATGAAGAGGACTCAGCAGAGATTAATAGAAGACGCACTGAGTGTGAGTTATCCATATGCAGCCCTCCCTAGGCTGGTTCTAAAGATATTTGTAGCCTCAATGTGAATTGATTAATATTACAGTCTTATTATGGGAACTCTTTATAGGTACCTACTTTAAGTGTAGACTGCATTGTTTATAATTGCCCTTTAAATAAATTAATATTTTAATTAATGAATAAAATAAATGATAATCACTAAATAGAAACAGTTACAGAGACATAAATGTGTTCTACAGGTACAGATTGACTAATATATGATATGCTGCCACATCATAGGCGGATCCAGGGGGGGGGGGGGCACGGGGGCACGGGCCCCCCAGACCCTTAAAAATGTGCTAGAATTTTAATACGGTCCCATTATCATTTCGTTCGTTTTGTATGACGAGGTATCCTTGTGCCCCCCCCCCCCCTGAACAAAATCCTGGATCCACCCCTGTGCAACATTGAAGCCTAATAACAACAGAACAGTTAATATTTCTGAAAAATATTTCATATTAAAATGTGGCATCCATACTCTTGGCTTCTAACTATTGGCTATACTTGGCTTCGAACCCCATCATATCTGAAATAAAATGGGAAAAATAATAAGCTTGAAAGTGAAATAAAATGTTGTTAATCATATATTTAATTCTATACTTATATGCCCAGTAGGAGTTTGAATATTTTCATATAAGCTCAAGTGATTATTGAAAATTTGAAGTGAAGAGTTTGGTGCTGCTCAGGTACTCAAATAAAAAAAAATCAACTTGGTACTATGGAGATAAGGGTCTCGTTAAATGTATGTCAGTTACTTGCAAATTATTGCCTGAATTATACAACTAATAAAATATATGCTTTTCTTTTAGGTTGATAAACATATCCCTCCCCGTATAACCAGTCATGATTTGGATGAGGAGTCAGTGGACATAGAACTAGACTGCTCTGAAGCTAATGAGGGTGGAAATGCTGCATCCAACTATGAGCCATTGACTCTTACTAAGACATTTAGTGGTGCAAGTGTCCAAACTTCTGTTTCTCACAGGAGTTAGGATATTAATTGCAATATGATAAAAAAGGAAGTACTTAACATTACCACATCACCCATCAAGTTACAGAGAGATAAGTCGACATCTCCACTGAAGAGAATAGGTGGGGCTGTGGATGAAGAGGAACTGGAGTCTGTCACAACAACTGAGGGTGTGGTAAATGGCAGTGGGAGTGAATATGAGCCATGCTCATCTGAGAGTAATGAGTCTGCTCATGAATTTCAGGACCCTGATGCAATTCTCTCTTCTGTAAATAGGAAATCCAAAATGTATGTTTGCGTGCCAGATGAGTGGTTTCCTCATGCAATGTCTTTGATAATGAAATACACTAAACTTGGCCATAGAGACATTGTATTTACTCTCATGAAAATCAAGGTAAATGATTCTTTTGAAAGGCTCGCGGATCAATTTTGCATATCATGTGGCCATGCATGTAAAATTTTTAACAGAACTGTGCCAATCCTGGCACACACATTGAAGGAACTGATCTATTGCCTTATAGGGTGACTATAAAAAGGCAGCTTCCCATACCTTTCATTGTACTATGGAGATGAAATCATCAGGTAACTTACCGAAGTGCCTTCGTTCCTCTAACTTCCGGAATGCTGAAGCAGTAATTTCCCTTCAAATACTCCGCCATCATAAATACATCTACTTTTGGTAGATTATTTGTATTTCCATTATCAAAAATCACCTCTAATACCATGTTTTCGACAATTTTCCCAGTCGCAATGAGGCCTTATACCGGTAACTACGGGCAAGTGACGTCACCAACCGTATCTTCTCCCGCTGATTTCCTAGGAATTTTAGCGATTTTATTATTCATTTAATAATATATTTCTCCATTTTACTGCATTGAAACCTATGTTTTCTTCATCTAATTCCTTTCCTCTATACAATGAAGAAATATTTAAGCGCAAAAATTTTTTATGCAAACACCCCATTCCTATACGTGTTGTGGGAAACTAGCGTCCACAAATTTGTGAATAATCATCACTATTCCTATGATGGGTTTGGGAGGTACGATGAATTTCCATGGTATCAGGTCAAAAAAAATACAGTAACACAATAGTCCTGAAAATGGTACAGTGTACCGAAACAAGTCGGCAATAGAGTGCGTGTTTTGTAGAAAAGCAAAGTAATTTTCTTCCAACCATGTAATGGAATTCTACAAAGTAAAGGCCTCAACAATTCAGTGCATCAAATTGTCCCAGCCGGGCATTCTAGTGTCAAGATATAAGTGATAAGTTCATGCTTTACTTTATGAAACCTCTCCATATTGCAAATAAAGAAATAAAACATTGTAAGGTTCACTATTATTTTAATGTGGGCACGACCTGGGTTTCGTAACGTGGTTACATCGTCAGGTTACATCGTACCTGACAATGCAACCACGAGTAAAACTGCCTCTAAACCATTCCTTGGATAGAAGCAAACATACCGAGGTGGGACAGGAACCAAGACCTTCTGTTTTGGTAGGAGAGTATTCCTCACCTTCGTCACGAAGGCCGGTAAAATACGACGATAACTATGACGACACAGTAAGAAAATCAAGGTGATATTTGACTGAAAGTTATCACTTACATGGTGTCCTACATTCATGGCTTTTGAATAAAAATTATATTAAATCAGGATACTACATGAATAAAAGCCTTGTTTGACAAGGCACAGGAATAGGGTAGTTTCCTTCATCAAAGAAAACGAAAGGCATTGATTGCGATTCGTTACCCACCATTAGTGTATTCATAATATACAAATTATTTGGTTTTAGAAATCCCAGTTCAGACGAATGGCACTGGTCAATTTTAACCGCATTTGAAAAGGTCAGATTGGCGGCCATGCGATGCCACTCCACCTGACGTCACAGGTACCTAGTTTCTATACGAGTAGATAGGAGTTTTACATCGTCTCAGATTACCAATGCATGTATGAGGCACAGAGCTCAGGGAAACGTGTCTTAATAATCACCTATTAAAACTGGTTAAGGTCAGAAAGTTTCCTTCCTTTGATAAAGGAATAATAATCCTTAATTAAGCCAAGCGCTGCCAGATAGCACGGTACTCTGCTACCTGCTAGCATCCTCCGTCGTATCAGCGCTCAAAGTCTAGCCCCAAGGTCACCTCACTTGCGGCAGCGGGAACCAGAACGACGTCACGCGGAGTTAGCCGTCGCGTTTTAGAGCGCTTGAAAATTTTCACTTTTCATTTATCCGCTAAAAATAGATATTGTCATTTAAAAATCTAAAATCGTAAAATACGTACTCCAGGAGTAATACTCTTTCGATTTAGGCAATAAAAAATAATAGGAAACCACCCTATTACAATTGAGGAGAGAGGTAAAATGGTATGTGTGGAGTGTGTTTATGTACGGATGTGAGACTTGGACGATGGGGAAGAGAGACAGGGACAGGATTGAGGCGTTCGAGGCGTGAGTTTGGAGGAAGATGGAGGGAATACGGTGGACGGATCAAGTTAGGAGTGAGCGACTGTTAAATAGGATGGATGAGAAAAGAACGTTGATGGACGAAATAAATAAAAGGAAGGGTAACCGGCTGGGACATTTAATGAGAGGGAATGGAATTTTGAAAGTAGCTTCGGAGGGAACGGTGGAATTGGTCAGAAGAAGGGGAAAGAGAAGGCTGAAGTTCATCGACAACATAAAAATTGGAGGATACGGAGACTTCAAGGAGATGGCCGCAGACAGGAGACAGCATTTGCGCGCGGGACCTGCCGACGGGTAGAACACCACAAGATGATAACCACGTGAAATATATGGAGCAGGTAAAGATGAACGTGAAAAAGAAGAAATACGTAAGGATGAAAAGATTTCCTGGTAGGAGAATTAAGTGAGGAGCTGAGTCAACCCTATGTTATAGTATTATTTACAAGTAATGATGAAAATAAAAAATTACTTACAATGTTATGACGGAATATTACCAACCACATATTAGGTGCGTAACCAAATTCCGCCATTTTTTGAATGAAAATACAACTTTATCTTAAAAAAATGCTTATAAATGAGTCATTAAAAGCATTGTCCATCGCTAGCTAACCCTTTTCCCCATCAATGCGACAGAGGCCAAAACCTGGTATGGTATTTGGAGGAGACGACCGACAGCTGAGGTCATTTGCGCCATGAGGGAGGGGTATGGAAGGAAGGGTGGAGAGAAACCCGGCGTCGCCATTGTCCTACTCTTAAGGATAGGCGCCAAGGGGACCACGGTTTAACGTCCCTTCCGACGGACGGAGTCTTGCGCTTGAAACGTCCTCCACACTACATTCAAGCAGGGATCGGGGCAGTCTCTGAAAATTCTCTGTCACTGCCGGGATTTGAACCCGAGCCCACGGTGTGGGAAGCCAAAACTCTAGCCACCACACCAACCCGATCCCCAGGCCAAAACCGTAATGGTAAAGGTGTTCATTTTTTGAGGCTACCCACGAATCATGACATTTTTTGGTGTCCTCGCGTGAGCGCAACTGCATATCAGCCAGACCATGCGCCACATACAATAAAAAGTAATAAACGGACGGCGTAATGTATGGGGAAAACAGCAGGAGGGTCAGAACTTCCCATTTCAGCGTTTACAGGTAGGTTTTAACAGGTTTTGCAACGTGGGGTCGAGCGTTGTCATGCTGTAGAATCACTTAAAATCTTAAGGAATCCAAGCTCCTGGCTTTATAATGGATTCGAACGCATCCAATCGCTTGGAAATGGATTGGTGGGTAACTCCTAATGCATGAGCAATCTCTGCTTGAGTTTGGTACTGATCTAGATTGAGCAATGCCTCCATTTCAGTGTCTTCGAAGGTTTTTCGTCATCCTTCACCTCAGGATTGGAATGACCGTCTTTGAAGCGACGGAAGCAATCACGGCACGTTGTTTCACTTAGAGCAGCATCTCCGTAAACATTTCGGAGCTCTCGATGCACTTCAGCCTCTGTTTTCTTCGAATGAAAGAAGAAAATGAACACTCCCCGCAAATGACGGTTATCTGCCACAAACTCGGACACTTTCACGCAAAAATGAGGATATGACGATGAAAAAAACTCGCCATTGTTGTCGAGCGGTTTGTTTACCAAATGTCTAAGCATGATTCGTGACGTTTCCGATACGTCAAAATCGAGCAGTATTCACTGCAAGAGCCATCTGTTATCAAACAGTGGAACTTAGTAGCGCACCTAAAAACAAGAGAAGTCAGAATTTACATTACAATCCCGAAGATTTGTCAACGTAGTTTCCTGAGTTAATTTATTGGTTTCTTCGGAGCTCTACTTTCAAGGTTTTAAAATACAAATCCTTCATTGCCCTCATTTCTTAACCCATTAGCGAATAGCGTCTGATATATCGGACTCGCGTATTTAATTTTTTTCTGCGTTCCAGTTGACTTGTGCTGCAGTATGATACTATATAAAGTTCAAATGGATGCCTGTATTCACCGCCCTGCTAATATTTTAGTTTCATTCCTCGAATTTATCGACTTGAGAAGCATTTCTGTGAGAGATGGCATTGAAAGAATTTTCATTCACCCGCACGGGTTAGGTAAATTATTTTTTATTGTAGTATTTTACTCAATATGTCGATAACTTTTATCTCATTTTTCTTCTCAAGGATGACCTTTTTATTTTCAATATTATCAAGTTTTTCTGTACTATTATGAATCTGTAATCAGCACCGACAACTGACCGTCCAATATATCAAACGGTCTTCATTATTTACACTATTGATTGTAAAAATTTAAGAATTGCAGAAATATATTAAAATAAACCTTATTAGCTAGAATAATTGCTTTTTTCACGAATATTTGGCAGAAATAACTTATCGCACTTATGGGTTAACCCATTAACGCCTAGCGGTACCATATCGTACCAGCTGGTAGTGCAATACTAAAAAAACCCTTTTTTATTATTTATTTTAATTTGTTTGGGATTTTGAGAGTTTTAAACAGATATGCATGTTTATAATTACGTTTTTCAGAAAAGTTTGCTTTTTCAGCAAGATTTGACGTTTTGGAGTAATTTTGGATGAATGATGAATGAATGAATCTTTCTTCTTCTGAAAAATAGAAAACCTTTAACGTTTTTTCCAATAAAATGTGAAATTACTCATTTTTATTTATTTTCGATTTTCTTACCCCTTAAGGGCCTAGCGGTACCACATTGTACCAGGCTGTATCTTCAAGACTGATTGTGCTAAAAGTATAAAATTTGCATGTAATTAATCAGATTTTTAAATTGAATATTACGAAAAGGTTCGGGCGAAATTTTTAATTCAGGCATTACCGGGTTAAAGCAGGTATCTCTTCCTGTTTCTTCTACGACATAACGTTTATTAAGAAATTTATTTCAATAGAGAATTACATTAAAAAACTAGGACAAATAGATATTTAAAGGTTTTGGAGTACAAATTGTTATTTTCCTCTTCCCTTAAATCAGGTACCACTTCCCGTTCCCGCTTACGACATTCCCTTGATTCCAATACCTTCCCAATCTTGTCGATATCTTCAAGGAAGAGCTATACTCTTCCCCCCCCCCCCCCCCCAACTCCTCATTCCTTGCTAAGGTGTTAATTGGCTTCCTCTTCGGTGGTGGCGACACCTCTTTTAATGGCCAATCAGGAGAGAAGAGAAAGGGTATCTTAAGGGGTGGTGGGGACGGTTTGTCCCTAGGGGTACCAGGGTTCAGCGGGGAGATGGGGAACGTACCCTTAGGGGGGGAAGAGAGATGGTTTGGGATGCTGAGGTTACCATGGATATGTCGGAAAGGGCTCTGTATGGAGGACTTCGCAGCAACCAGGACAAAGGTCATACGGTCCGGAATCAACTGGACATACCCCATCGGTTGACCCATTAGTGCATAAAGTTATTTTTGTTGAATTTCATTTAGAAAGTAATTATTCTGTCTAATAAGACTCATTTTAACTTATTTCAGCAATTTTTAAATTTTTACTAACAATCTTCCATATTATTTCAACTGTATAGATACCTTTTTCTTAACTTATACGCAGTCAAACTCTACAAATGAGGTACCAAAATGCACAGTATTTATCAGAAAAATGCGACGGCATATCTTACTTCCTAAATATTGCTATTGTTTCTTAAATTGGTTTAAAATAATTTTAAAAAACCAAAAACAGGTAAATATTCCTGACGTTAACGGCGCACAAACTGATATATTTGTTCATTTGCAACAATATCTCGCACTCTTTAAATAACTTTTATCATAATGCGGCTGATTCCACATTCAAGTCTCCTGTTGATACGTAAGTATGAGTCATTATGTGCGTTTCACAGACGATAGTGTAATAACTTCCAGTGTTGTGTTTAAAGAGGTCCTCTGACCTCAATTTGTGCATGAACATTCCAATTAAATTCTTTTTTTCTGCATTTTAAAATTAGAAACGCGCCTATCCCTCTGTGGACCAGCATTGAAAAGAGCGGGGGAAGCCCGCTAGGAGCGGGCGCAGCACGCTCGTAGTTTAAACAATGCAGCCCATCTGATACATCGGACGGTCAGTTTTTAGTGTTCATTAAAGACGCAAAATAGTACAGCAAAACGTGATAATGTATAAAATAAAAAGATTAACCTTTAGAAGAAAAATGAGATAAAAGTTATCAACATATTGAGCAAAATACTTCACTAAAAAATAATTTTCTTACCCCGTGCGGGTGACTGAAAATTCTTTCAATGCCATGTCTCACATAAATTCTTTTCAACTCTAATAATTCAAGGAATCGGCTAAAATATTAGCAGGGCGGTGAAGACAGAAATCCATTTGAACGTCATATAGCATCAAAAAGTATCGAAAGTCAATTTTAACAGAACATATAGTTGCCTAATATTACTGATATTAGTTGTGAAAGGAGGAAGTTACCAAGTTAGCAGTCCTCACGGCTTGACTCCATCACCTACAAAGTAAAACAAAATAGGCTTTTTAATAAATAAAAATTTTGGGCTATGTCGCCGCGTCAATTCTTGGGTGGCCCCAACGTTTCCCGACCGATGCTGGTCGCTTATTCAAGGGATTCTGAAGAGTTGGGAATTTAAAATCTTTAATACAGGTATCTGTGTCAGTTGGTGGGGGGAGGGGAGCGGGAGGTTGGGGGAGTGGCTTGATGATTGTTTTTTCTCACTACGCGTTGCCAAGTACGGCTAATTTTAATGCCGGTGGTCCTGTTGATATTTTTCTTTTAAACAGATACTCATCAGAGAAGCCATTCAAATATCTAAAGAAGGAAAGAAATATCTAAAGGTCTTAATTTCGCACATATTTGTATATAAATCATCAATCATCAATAAACATCAATAATCATAATAAATAAATAATAAATAATCATTATAACCACAACAATGAATCATCAATAAACAAATATATGCAAAACTAAGCCCTGATGTAGGTTTAAAATAAAGCGAAACTTTGGCTCACAAGTTTTGTGCACTATATTTGACCTATACTCCAGGAATTATTTAATCATTAAAAATACTGTGAAACAATAGGACATTGTTGCAGGCAATGATGTTTCAATAAACACAAGTATAGCATTTTGGGAGTGAAAATTAAACTTTGCTTTTCTCTAGAATTTTTATTAAAACACTGCCATGGCTTCGACAGTTCACTTCAGTAGTGGATACAAAAAAACTCGAGGGGTGGGGAGAAAAAGATAGCTTTTATCCTGTTAAAAAATAGTCAAGTCACATGAAGAGTTTGCAACGTACGAAATGGTTTCGTAGTCGCTCAAATTCGAACTGACTAGGTTGGGAGACAGACGGGGTCAGAATTAAATGAATACAAGACAGCCCTTCAGAATTACCACATTGTCCCACAAGGGAACGCATGTATTGAACTAAGAATAGAATACATAGTGCCCTTAGGCGAAATACCGTAATACAATCATTGCAATCTTGCGGCCGTTGACGGGTTGAGACAGGAAAAGTTCGTCACTGCGGAGCTCCGAGTCGGTGCGTGTCCCAGAGAGAAGAGAGGGTGTCCCAGAGCTCCTAGTCGGTGCGTGTCCGAGAGAGAAGAGAGCGGAAAAAGGGAGTCTGCCCACCTGCCAAACTGCCGGCACGAATTGAGGAGAAGTCCCTAGCTAGCGTAGGGGGGGGGGAGAGAGGGGAAATGCAGAAGCGTGGAAGATGACAGCGATTGGCTGGCGGGATTTTTAGATTGGAGTTTCACTATTTTGAGACAAGATTTTGGCACAAGTTTGAGAAAATTTTAGTTAAATTTATTACACACACATGCAAGAAAATGTCGTCATATGATTTAAAAAAAGTTATAATTGTGATTCTGCAATGTTTGAGAATACGGGGGAAGAGCGTCCCCCATTTGTATCCTCCCCCTATCACATTTACTTTCACTTACTTAAGACGTGTCCCACTTGGCCTTTTGGCTATGCCAATTCCAGGATTTGGGCATGACGCCATTATTCAAAGGGTGTCCCAACTCGTTAGCTTGAATAAGGGACGGAATTTGGGCAGCTAACTTTGCTGCTGTTGTCCCATGATTCAAAGCGTGGAAAGCGTCTTCAGGAAGAAATCAGAGGAAGGTCAACATGGTTGTCAGCAAGGGATAATACTTGTTTGGAAGCAGTGATGATACTTCGTAATTTTTGTTCTGTTTATGATATTGAAATAGCGTAAAAAGGAGTGCTGAAATTACGGAGAAATTAGTTACGGAGAAAATATAAAAAGGATGGCGTAGTAATTGGACGGAGACCGAAATTAATCAACAAATATTTGCAAAACTAAGCCCTGATAAATATTTAAAATAGAGCGAAACGTTGGATAACAACTTTTTTGCGTTATATATTACCTATACTCCATGAATTATTCATTAATTAAATGAGGTCAAGGTAAGAAAAAAGAAAATATATAGTATATATTGTAAACAAGAAGTAATAGATTAAAGGAACAAGCCCAAATCAGAAAAGGAGAAATAAAATTATTTATTTGTCTTCGCCGTCCGGAACTTAAAGCTTACACTTCAGCATCTAAGGCCACAACACCTTTCTATATAATATATCCTTCCCCCCCTCACTCCAATCGTGCCCTTCTTGACCATCGGGCGATCCTTAATTAAGGGTTCGATATCTCCGCTTTCGGGCAGTTGGACCGATTGGAGGGAGACCCTTATTGGGACGGATTCGAGGGTACAAGGGAGAGGTAAATTGGTTTCCATGGAAACCGAGGCGTGGATTTGGAAGGGGGTTGGAGGTTATAGGAATACGATGTGGACAAGATCGTCGACAGAGGCTGAGCATAACCTTTGAATAATCCTATATTATTATTATTATAGTATTCTACCGATTAAGGTAGGTTTCCATGGAATACTCAAGAAGTGATCTGGGAGCCTCCCTTTCCTTACAGCACTGCCTTTTTCAATTCACTATAAGACCTTATCCCTTTCAATCTATCTAAAAAAAACCTATTCTTTTCCTTCCCCTCCCTCGTTTCCATAACAATCTACCCTCTAACACTATTTTCAACATCCCCTCCCCGCTAAGCACTAACTCCATCCATACCGTCTGTCTCCTCCGTATCACATCTAAAAGCTGCCTCTCCTTACCCACCATGTCCATCACTTCGTCGTTCTTTTCCTATCCGTCCATTTCACCCTCTCCATTCTTCTCCATACCCACATCTCGAATGCCTCCGATCTTCTCTCGTCTTCTTTCCTCAGTGTCCAAGTTTCCGCACCGTAGAGAGCTACACTCCAGATCAAACTCGTCGCTAACCTTTTCTTTGAACTCTTACATAACGATCCTCTCAGAAGCTCCTTCCTGTTCATGAACGCCTCCTTTGCTAGTGCAATTCGCTTCCTGATGTCCTTCCTACTGTGTCCGTTTTCCTCTAATGTGCTGCCCAAATAGTTAAACTGCTCTACATGTTCAAGTTTTTCCCCACCTACTTTTATCTTGAGTCTCACATTCCTCGCTCGCGTTAATTTAAAAAACCGCATAACCTTAGTTTTCTTGTGATTAATCCTCATCCCATACTCCTCGCAACGCTCGTATAACGCATCCACTAGAGCCTGAAGCCCCCTCGCTGACTGGCTAATCAACGCCTGATCATCCGCGAATCTCACTGATTTGAACATCATTCCTCCCACTTTTATTCCAGCTTCTAACTCATCCAACGCCTCCCTTACCATCTCTTCAGCGTACACGTTAAAGAGCAGCGGCGATAGACCCAGTTCACCCTATTAAACGTTTTCTCAAAATCCACGAAGCAGGCATATACGTCCTGGTCATATTTTAGGTTCCTCCCCACGAGGGACCTATGTTATAAATACTTTTGCAGAGTTCCTCCATCTGTAACTATTAGGATTCGACAAGCGTATTGTGGGAAGATTTTCGGATGAGAAAGTAAAAGAATGGTATTATTTCACACTCTTCCGACCACACCTTGAATATACAGCGAGCGTATGGGATCCGGTGCAGAAAGACTTGATCCGCGAACTGAATAAAATACAAAGGAAGGCTGCGGGGTTCGTCAAAAACTGCTACGGGCGTACAGACAGCGTTACCCAGATGTTTAAGCAAATTAGGCTGGGAGCCGCTGGAGACTCGGAGGCTGCGCGCTAGGCTTAGATTGCTTGAACAATTGAGAATGGATATCTTTGAGAGCGACACGGAGAACATAATATTAGAGCCACACTATATTTCCAGATCCGATAGATGCGATAAAATAAATGTTTTGCCAAACGAATAGATGTGGGAATTCGTTTTTTCCCCGAACCATCATGGACTTTAACAAATGCTAGTCGCAATTTCCTTAAGGCCGTTTTACATAGGGCACGGAATTGCGCAGGTTAGAGTTGATTTATTTATAAAATAGCGTGGAATTGCGCGAATGCATGAACGAAATTAGAACAGGGGCTATTTTGCCGTCTCGCATCCACGCATTCTCGCATGTGTTCTAGCAATTCACCGCTTTACACGACGCAATTTTGACTGAGCCTTCGCACATACGTAAGATTGCGCATTTCCGTGTACCGTGTAAAACGGCCTTTAGAGCACCTCCTTGTTATGTGCAAATGGCTGATGTCCTAACCCCCCCCCCCTCCCTCTCCTACCACACGACTTTCAGGCGGCTTGCCGTGTATTATGTAGATGTAGATAATTAACCGGAATTGGATACGGCAGGCAATAATGCGTCGACATTCCCGAGAAAATTTTCATCAGTTATTTATTTCACATCTCCTGTTTTTAATCCCTTTCGCTAAAATGACGAGTTTAGTACGTCATGAACTTCCCATGCCAATTCGTTCAATGACCAGTGTAGCCCATCATCAGACTTTCATAATTTTATCACCTCTTAGGGGAAATGTATGAATATTTAAAAGTTTAACAGAGTTGAAACATCCACAATTTTCATTAAAAAAACTCATATTCCCTGAAACGTGATGTAATGAAAGCAATAAAATAATTTTATACGAGTAGCGATAGCTCTGTTCTCGATATATTTAACTAGATACTTAACCATTGGAAATAATAATCACTTTTTGTTTCACTTTTATACTTTGATTACAAACTAAAAAATAAGATTTCATTCCCTTCCATCAGTTTCGCAGCTAGGTGGTTTTGGGGGGATGAAACCCCCCCAGAGCTCAGACAAACTTTTAAGTTTAATCCGTTTTACTTCATTTGATTGATATACTCATAGGACAGTGTAAGGATTAACAAAATATCCCTCAGAAAGCCATAGAACTCTCCATTATGAACCATTTATCAGAAAAAAATTTCTGGGGAAGGGCCCCCGCACCATCCGCTTATCCTGGCGGATATACCACACACACCAGATCTATTTGCACCTGAAACCCCCCCTAGCCATAATTCCTAGCTGCGCCCCTGCCTTCCAATACATTTCAAAATAACCACAGAATAATAATTACAGAATAGACTCACGATAATCTGAAAATAATTGAAGTGAAATGAGTTAAATGATACTTATTCATTTACGATTGCGATTTCGAAGACATCATCGCATCATCACAGGTCAAAAATCTTAATATTGGTTTAACACATCTCTCCACTCAGTTCTCCTATCAGCTAATCTTTTCACACCTACGTATTTCTTCTCTTTCTCATTCTTCTTTACTTTTTCCATATATTTTCTTCCTATACCGTTCTTGCCATCCACTAGTCCCTCCACGATTGTCTTCATCAGGCCTTCATGTCTTAAGATGTGGCCCATAAGGTTGTCCGTCTTTGTATTAAGGTTTTCATGAGGATTCTCTTCTCTCCTACTCTTCTTAGGACTTCCTCCTTACTAACACTGTCGATCCATTTGATTTTCATCATTCTTCTGTAGCACCACATTTCGAAGGCCTCTATCCTTGCTTTCTCCGCTGCGGTCATTGCCCATGTCTCACTGCCGTATAGGAGCATACTCTATATGTAGCATCTAATGAATGATTTCTTTACTTCCATATTTAAGTTTTCCGCTTTTTCTACTTTAATTTTACTCACACACGGTCTAAAATTGCATAAAATAAACAATTCTCTACGAAGCGAAGTGAATTTTATGCGTCAAAGTGTGAAATGTATATATGTATTATTTGCCTTACGTTTCTTTACAATAATTTTTGTTTTCTAAACATTTTTGACTGAAATTTGCGAGAAAGTTATGAAATTATCTTTCTTCAAATTGTTCCTTATCTTAATGATACGGTTATTTTCGTTAAAATTCACGTACAATGAGTCAGAAGTCTTTGTTCTTCAAAGAAATGACATTATTCTGTCCGTTTAACACGGTTATTTTCTTGGGAAAAATCAAGGAAGGAAAATGCCATATCTAAGTTTATTGACATAAGCAGTTTAAAAAACATATATAAAGCATATATTTTTTTCGAGGTCCTCCTTTTCCGTTCTTGCCTTCAACTTGTCCCTCGACGATTGTCTTCATCAGGCCATCATGTCTCAAGATGTGGCCAATAAGGTTGTTCCGTCTTATTGTCAAGGTTTTTTTTAGGCTTCTCTTCCCTCCTACTCTTCTTAGGAGTTCAATATTACTAACCCTGTCGATTTCTTTAGCCCTCATCATTCTTCTGAAGCAGCACATCTCGAAGACCTCTATCCTTGCTTTCTCCGCTTGTCCATGTGTCACGTGCGTATAGTATATAAAAAATAAATATTAAAATTTAAATAATAATGAGCGTGAATATTCTCAAATAACTTCTTCAAAATCTTCCCTGTTTAGAGTACAGAGAGTTCGTCTTCTTATAAAAGTTTTCATGAGGCTTCTCTTCTCTCCTACTACTCTTAGGACTTCCTCGTTACTTATTCCGTTGATCCATTTGATCCTCATCATACTTCTGTAGCACCACATTTCGGAGGCCTCTATCTTTTGTTTCTCCACTGCTGTAATTTTTCATGCCTCACTAATCAGCTGATCTTTTCACACATGCATATTCCGCCTTTTGCACATTCTTGACCCACTGTAAGGAGGTCTCTCTTTTGGTGGAATGCTCTCTTCGCCTGGGCTATTCTGCTGATAATTTCTTTCTTGCATCTACCGTCACTAGTGATCCTGCCTCCCGAATAACAGAATTCATCTACCTCTATCAGTTTTTGCTTCCCTATTTTAACGTTAGTCTTGACTTCCTCTCTTCTGCTGCATACTAATATCTTGGTTTCCTTCGTGTTTATTTTCAGTTGAAATTTACCCATTACCCTACGCATTAAAAAAAAAAACAGATAAAAAATCCTTCTCTGTTTCTGCTATAATGGTCTCTATCTCACTATGTCATCGACAGGAAAAAATAAAATACGCGCGTCCGTTATGTCGGCCGCTATGCACAGTTGGGTTAAAGCATTGGGTTTATACGTGGCGGACTACATACTGTCCAACTAGATACCGCATCGTTTTCAGAAAAATATGATGTTTTCGAAATTACATGCGTCAACAATTTGAGTTTCATGTGTGACTGCCATGTTCCACATTTTCGTTTTATTTTTACAACTACATCCAGCTCACTATGAATGTATCTTAGTTTTCTCTTTTTTTCCGATTTTCCAAACCCCAGCATCATAATGAGGATCAAATATTTGCCTTAATACTTTGTTTTCCAGGATAATGAGTTTCTGCTGAAAACTTCTAAAGGCTACGTTTTAAAGGCCGTATCACACTAGCGACTGCGACCGCCGCTGCGACCGCGACTGCGGCTGCGGCTGCGACTACACCCCATCACACATTGCGGCCGACGCCACGATCGCGCATGCGCACGTATGAACGTTTCTGCTTGTGGCTTGTTTGTTTACGAAAGCCCAAAGAATAGATAGAGAGTAGCAATTGTTGAAAATGTTCCTAAAATATGTTAAAACGTACTTCATTTTCATTCACCTGAGTACTCGGGTGCAATATCCAATATACTGGGCTTCCATCTTCACTTTAAAAATCCGAAATTATCTCAGCGTTATCTTATAACCTTCTTGAACTTCCCTCTCTACGGTAACCAAAACAAATAAACACGTCTGCCGCCAGCGCGCGAGATTGAAATGGAGCTCTCTGATTGGCTGCGACTGCGACTGCGACTCAGAAGAATAGCCGGTCGGCTATTCTTAGGAGCCGCAGTCGCAGCGTCGACTGCCTCGCTCTGATTGGTCGACGGGCCAGTCGCAGCCGCAGTCGCGGTCGCAGCGACTGCGACCGCCGCTGCGACCGCGACTGCGGCTGCGGCTGCGACTGCACCCCATCACACATTGCGGCCGACGCCACGATCGCGCATGTTCACGTATGAACGTTTCTGCTTGTGGCTTGTTTGTTTACGAAAGCCCAAAGAATAGATAGAGAGCAGCAATTGTTGAAAATGTTCCTAATAAAATATGTTAAAACGTACTTCATTTTCATTCACCTGTGTACTCGGGTGCAATATCCAATATACTGGGCTTCCATCTTCACTTTAAAAATCCGAAATTATCTCAGCGTTATAACCTTCTTGAACTTCCCTCGCTACGGTAACCAAAACAAACAAACACGTCTGCCGCAAGCGCGCGAGATTGAAATGGAGCTTTCTGATTGGCTGCGACTGCGACTCAGAAGAATAGCCGATCGGCTATTCTTCGGAGTCGCAGTCGCAGCGTCGACTGCCTCGCTCTGATTGGTCGACGGGCCAGTCGCAGTCGCGGTCGCAGCCGCAGCGCCGGCCGCAGTCGCTAGTGTGATACGGCCTTTACACGGTACACGGATTTGCGTAATCTGACATACGTGCGAAGGCGCAGTCAAAATTGCGTCGTGTAAAGCGGCAAATTGCTAGAACACATGCGAGAATGCGTGGACGCGAGATGGCAAAATAGCCCTTGTTCTAATTTCGTGCATGCATTCGCGCAATTCCACGCCATTTTAGAAATTAATGCAGCTCTAACCTGCGCAATTCCGTGCCCCTTGCAAAACGGCTTTAATCACAAAAAAATCAAAGCCGCAGCAGCTTCCCAAACAGCACAATCTGCTTTCATATTTCATCTCTTATTTCAAAACACAAAAAAGTAACGGTTTATTTCCATTTCTTCGATAAAATTTTAAATAAATACATTTTCCAAATAATGATTATTATCATCATTGGTCACCAATCCTTAAATTGACGATTTTAATTTCTCCTGGTGAATACTATTAATGAATTCTTCCCGGGTTCTCATC
Source organism: Ischnura elegans (assembly GCF_921293095.1). Classification (NCBI taxonomy): domain Eukaryota; kingdom Metazoa; phylum Arthropoda; class Insecta; order Odonata; family Coenagrionidae; genus Ischnura; species Ischnura elegans. The sequence goes on along the minus strand of NW_025791658.1, from coordinate 2,362,651 downwards.
CAGGTTAATTCTTTCTTGAAGATGGGAGACAAGTCGTCTCTCGAAACGTCGGCTCATCCGAAAGAATTAACCTGGCTGAGAACCCGAGAAAAATTCATTAATCCTTAAATTGGTTTGTCGCAGATCTCCACTCAGTTGTCCTATCAGCCAATCTTTTCACACCTACGTATTTCTTCTCGTTCACATCTTTCTTGTTCCATATATTGCGTTCGAGGTCTTCTCTTTCCGTTCTTGCCATCCACTAGTCCTACGACAATCTTAATCAATATATCATGCCTCAAAGTGTGGCCATAAATAAGTGAAGAATAGGTCTTCTGCCCATTACTCCCCAGCGTTGCGTAAACGCAACATTATTGATTCCTAATTCTCAGACCAGTTTCTACGTGGGAATAATTTTTTATCCGATTTACTGACTTTTTTTTAAGTATTTCTACTTCTAATTTTTTCATTTTCACCAACATTTTCATTTACATAATTGTAATTTTTATGACTGATGTCGTTTGGTATAAAAATCGATGCGCACATACGAGACACCCTAGGAAAAATGGCATACCCCAGCATGTCCGTTGAAAGGCAGAATTGGGAATTTCCTCCGAAAGAATACTGATAACTCCCGGCGAAGTAGTTGAGTGTGCAAATCAAGACAAAAAATAAAAGATGTAACCAAAGTTTTGAACAATTACTATCTTTGCATTTATTTATCGGAGTTTTCCCAGCGTTGCGTATACGCAGCATTATGAAAATCATGTAATATGTTGTTTCCAAAAATTAATCTTAATTAGGCCAAAATAAATCGAATAATGCGAAACAACCAAAGTTAGAAGCCGTGCATACAGTCTGGGGAATAATGGGTTAAAAAATAAAATACAAGCAAAAAACAACCCTTCCTTTGCAATTGTATGCTTCTATTTCAGTTCCATGAATTTTTCATTTTTCATTTCAGTGTACAATTAAAAATATGAATGTTTCTTTTGATCTCCTGAAAAGTTGCTATTTTTGAGATACGTGTTGTTAGAACCTAGCCATCAATAAGTGGAACTCTCACCATATAAAACCTGAAGCTGTTGAGCTCATCATCTTCCATTTGCATTAGTTTAAATTCTTTTCGTTCGTGAATAAGAGAAAAAGGCAATGGCTATTAGTCCGCATTTTCTGTCAATTTTAAAATGTTAGCTATTCCAATGATGTGAAGTGATCTCCATTCATTTCTTGGATGGATTTCTTTCATGTTCTACTTAAAATAAAAATATTTAAAAATAAACCCTGTATGATTTTCCAACGCAATCTGCGTTTACCAAGCAAACAATTTGGTCCACAACAGGACATATCATGCCTGAAGAAATTATTTACACGAAGATTCTTTCAAAATTGGCTGGCGAATTGCTTCAGTAATGCATTAAAAATAATTCCCTTTTATTCTCCATGTCTTTTTGCCCTCTTTTCAAATGTACAAGGAGCAATTTTTTTCAACTTCCAAAGGATTATGAACGGAAGAGGAAGAGCATATGTAAGGGCAGGCAATAAAATATAAAATTCATCGTGAGTGTAGTAAACGCACAAAAATAAAAAAAAATCCTTAAAATTTAATTTCATTGGAGCTCTTTTAAGGTTAATTTGGAAGGCTAAAAATTACCCAAGCTACACCGTTTCCGTTGTACAAGATTTTGTAGGGAAACTACTCATTTATGTTTTTCTGGGCACATTGCAAACAATTTTTTTTTTTAATTCGAAATGCTGTTATATATATGGCCGCGCGAAGGAGATTTCAACGCTCAACGATTTCAAATAGCCAGGATATTCAAGTTGTATATACGACGACCGTCATAGTGGCTGAATCACAAGATGTTTTTTCTTCATTTCTTCCACTTATCTTGACCTCATTTAATTAATGATAAAATAATTCTTGGAGTTTAAGTCACATATATTATTATAGGTTATGTTATTGTTATATTATCCAACGTTAAAAGTTACAAAAAACAAAACGTTGTTAAAAGATGTAATATGTGCTTGGGAGCCTCATGAAAAAGTTTCAATATCAGAGATAGAAAGCGTGCAAAGAAGAGCTGCCAGGTACGTGAAAGGTCGTTACGATAGTTTTGTTAGTGTAACTGACCTCTTAGATAAACTCGGATGGGAATCTCTGTCGGACCGTAGATTGAAAAATAGACTAACCCTTTTAGATAAATTCAAGAGCAGAGTCTTTTCTGACGAAGTTAACCACATCTTACGGATGCCAACATACTACGGAAGATCGTATCATATAAATAAAATAAGAGAGATAGATTGTAAAACAGACATATTCAGAATGTCTTTTTTTCGACGATTTGTAAGAGATTATAACGGCAGCGTTACAACTCAGTGTTCTCAACTCAACTCAACTGCATGTTCCTGAATTTTATTATTATTTCTAACAGCATGTGGTGCATAATTCGGTGGTATGCGTGACGTTTTATGGACTGTGTGGTGTGCATGTGGGAGACCAATAGCATGCTGCATGCTGGTGATTGATCAACCCCTCCCAAACACCCTAAAGGTGGCTCGCAGGGTATTATGCGGATGAAGATTCACTCGTCATATAGTTCCTTCCGCGAAAGTCTTTGATGGACATTTTTAACACTTTGACTGACAGCCGCTAATTTTAAAGCCCAACTGAAAAATCCAGCCTTTTTTACTAAATTCGCAATTGTTTTACAACATTAGCATCAAAAATATACTTATATCCATTTGCATTTCAATAAAAATTGACTTTCCTCTTCTTTATGAATGAGTAAAATAACATTATTGCCAACTTTTAAATATATATTTTATACGAGCGGTGCGAGGAGTATGGGATAAGGATTAATCACAAGAAGACTAAGGTAATGCGGTTTTGTAAAGTATCGCGAGCGAGGAATGTGAGACTCAAGATCAAAGTAGGTGGGGAAAAACTTGAACAGGTAGAGCAGTTTAACTATTTGGGCAGCACATTAGAGGAAAACGGACACAGTAGCAAAGACATCAGGAAGCGAATTGCACTAGCAAAGGAGGCGTTCATGAACAGGAAGGAGCTTCTTAGAGGATCGTTATGTAAGAGTTTAAAGAAAAGGTTAGTGAAGAGTTTGATTTGGAGTGTAGCTCTCTATGGTGCCGAAACATGGACACTGAGGAAAGAAAATGAGAGAAGATTGGAGGCATTCGAGATGTGGGTATGGAGAAGAATGGAGAGGGTGAAATGGACGGAGAGGAAAAGGAACGACGAAGTGCTGGATATGGTGGGTGAGGAGTGGCAGCTTTTGGATGAGATACGGAGGAGACGGAAGGTATGGATGGAGGGAGTACTCAGCGGGGAGGGGATGTTGAAAAAGGTGTTAGGGGGTAGAATGTTAGGGAAACGAGGGAGGGGAAGGAAAAGAGTAGGATTTTTGGATAGATTGAAAGGGAGTAGGCCTTATAGTGAATTGAAGAAGGCAGTGCTGGAAGGAAAGAGAGGCTCCCAGATCACTTCTTTAGTACTCCATGCAAACCTACCTTAATCTGTAGAATACTTTAATAATAATAACTAATGAAAACCTACTGATTTTGAAAAATAAAAAAGTTGCAACAAATGATGTGCCACAATATAATGCATTATATTTTTTATTACCCTCAATGTGAATTAATTAAACCATAGAAATCATAGAACAGCATTGTTCCTAGCAAATCATTCAAAATCCTGGATAGCAAAAAGCGTCACTGCACCCTCAACGAGCAATTCTTTTCTCCAATGAATTTTCACACAAAGTAGGCTGAGAAAAGGGTGCCGGTAGCTACAGAGGACTTTTCGTCCTCAAAAAATTATCCCATTATTCCCCAACTTTTATTCAGGGCTTTTAACTTCGGTTGTGTCGCATTTTACGATTTATTTTGAACGAATTAAGATAAATTGTTGGAATAAAAATATTTTCATCATATCCTATTATTTTCATGATGCTGCGTATACGCAACGCTGGTAAAACTCCGGTAAATAAATACAAAAAAGTAATTCTTTAAGACTTAGGTTACATCTTTTATTTTTTATCTTGATTTGCACACCCGACATCTTCACCGGGAGTTATCAGTATTCCTTCGGAGGAAATTCCCAATTCCGCCTTTTAACGGACATGCTGGGGTATGTCATTTTTCCTAGGGTGTCTCATATGTGCGCATCTATGTTTATGCCAAACGCCATCAATCATAAAAATACAATTACATAAATGAAAATTTTGGTGAAACTGACAAAATTAGAACTAGAGGTACTTAAAAAAATCAGGAAATCGAAGAAAAAACTATTCTGAAGTAGAAACTTGTTCTGAGAATTAGGATTCAATAACGTTGCGTTAACGCAACGCTGGGGATAAATGGGTTAAAAGAACTCTTTTTCCCTCGAGCAGTTGATTTTTGTAATAGCAGAACCACTAAGCAGTAAACTAGAAAAGTATGGGTGAAATATTACGGCTTCACTCATACAAAGTCAATAAAATAGAAATACATAATATTACGTCCATGGCAATCTTCAGAAACATTAACGGGACGTAATATTACGCCCATGGCACGCAAAGTGTTGAGACCAGCAGTGTCACTTATCTTGAGCCATGCTTCTCAAGAAAGTGGGATTGTAGGCAGTGGTTGTTTACAGACACTTTGTTTACGGTGAGATAAGGGGAAAAGCCGTCATTGTCAAGGAAAGAAGCAGTCATTGTCGACTGACGAGACATCTTGCGAGAGATAGGTGAGGTCAGACGATGACGGAACCGTGAATCTCTAAAGCGTTGCTAGGTCAACAAATCCTAAACAACGGGCGTTTTGGGTAGTGCGAGACATAATTACCAACGTTTGAAAGATTTATCTTTTATCTAAATCGAGTCTCTTTTAACGAATACGAATAAACCTTTAGTCACATACGACTATCTTAAAATATTGTTAACAGTTTGGAGTGGTGAATCCTTAAGGCGTTGCTATGAAAACAAATCCTAAACAACGCGCGCTTTGGGTAGTGGAAGACAGCTACTACCCTTTGAAAGTTTAATTTTTCTCCTCTATCATCTCTCTTACGGCCTGGTTACACGATGCATTAACACGTACGGGTTAATGTCTAAATGTATGAACGCGTGAATGGACACAAAAATGCACCGGTTGACCACCCAACTTGTGCGAATGCATGAACGGAAAATTAGGTTCCGGTCCACAAAAATCATTCACGCAAACGTACTATCATTTGCAAAAGTCTTGCAACAAATCGAGCGGCGCCACTTTCGCTCCACAAAGATTGTGCCCGGAAATTGTATGGTTATCCGGTGTATGCAACAATCCAATACTAGTCTTCATGGTTCAATGCATGGAGAACGGGTCATTGGGTGGTTGAGGTATTTTGTCATCCTTTTCAGTCTCGGGATTTGACCGCTTCCATTTAAGTGAAATTAATGTTCATGATATTCCCCCAAACACATTGTAGCAATTAATGCAGTAGGAAAGATCGAAGGTAATTCCTCGGAGAGATTTTAAAAAGTTGGTAGCTTGGCTCTTTTTGAGTGATCTCAGCTCTTTTCAGAGAGCTGGAAATCACGAGTCGTTCACTGTGAACATGGTAGACTTTTGTTTACATCTATCGACTCGGGTTGATGTTTTAATACAATATATACGGCATATGATACGAGGCAGCTTTGAAATTCCCAGTGTTTCATCTTATAAATATCTGAGCAAACACGTAAAGTATGAATTAGTTAAGCTGATCGGCATTAATCGTTGCGTAAGTAATAACATAGTTCTCCGACGTCCGTCAATCGGTAAAGATGTATTCCTTTTCACTTATTCAAAGTATGACGAGGAAAACTTAATTCCAGTCTTAAGTCCCATTTTTAATGATTGTCGGATTTCAACAGGTATTGTTTGATAATATGTTCTACAGCTGAATTAGTGTGAATGCGAATAATAACTCTAAGCTGATATGTCGTTGATGATTAAGTTATCTTATTTAGATGCAATCATTTACATATACACTGATGAATTCGGGATAATGTAGGATACTTACTTAGCATTATTAATTGAATTATCTACTTGCATTAAGTAGGGTACATTGTATTAGGAAATGTGTTTGTTGGCCATACGTTTTATGTTTAAGGCATCAGTGGAATTGCAGCTCATTTCATAAAACCTTTCAAGTCGAGTAAGAAGGACGTAAGCAAATCCTAACTGAATTTCTGTTTGTAATGAATGTATACGCTTGCTTCATTAGAAATACAAGTACCGAGTTTGAAACATAATAACAAATAATAATAAATTAAAAAGACGACACCATACCGAAGTCGCAGGCGACAACATCATTATATTCCTATTGTATATACTACCCAGCCGAAACATAGAGTATGCGAAAGCCTCCGTGCTCAAGTTATAAACATATCAACGAATAAAAGACTAATATACCGAGAAAGTGATTATTTTGATCAAATTCGTTCAAGTGAGATGCCGTAGCAGAAGCACATGAAGGAGCTCAGTGTTACAATACCAACAAATACTCAAAATTACGACGCGATGACCTTGAGGTAGATATAGCTCAGTGGATAAACAGTCGGGCTGGTGTGAGGAGGGGCTCGCGTTCAAGTCCTTCCCATGGCCGAAAATTTTTATCCTCCACTCAGTATTTAAAGTTTTTTTTATTTTTGAAATTTATGTTAAGAGGGTACCAGCTGTTGCATTTGAGCATTTTTTGCAACAATTTCTAATTTAAATGACCGTGCGACGGGAATCATGCGTAGTTAGCGCGGTAGGACGAATCAATTGCGTTTTCTTGAAGGAACTCCAATCAGAGTCACTGGTGAATGTAATTCCTAGTGCTATATGGTTTCCTTTACAGGTCCGTAACTGCTCAACATTATTAACCTTTGGAATGAGAACTATCGTAATAATCTAAGGTTCCATATACGTAATTTCTTAAATAGATCAATTTTATCTGATTAAAAAGAAAATTATGAATGATATTTTGCAGCGATTATGCTGCCCGCCTATGTTGTATGCTGCCTATTTGTCATCAACTTGTCGCCATTTCCTACCAAGTTAATTTCTCCAGTAAAGTTTTTCAGAACAATTTTACCCTTTCTCGTTTCGTAAATGAGCAGTGACGGAAACTTTTCTTAGAGAAGGAAAAAGATATAAATTAAGTGAAGAATTTTACTTTTAAACCTTAGGCTTCAGTATTCTACAATCAGTGTTTTTTTAATACAGTAATTTTGTTGGAAAGAGACAGAATGTGAGACTAGCTTATCTACTAAGTACAATCCTAGGAATAACCTATGCAATGGTAATCCTTAATCGTGCACGCACCACGGCGATTATTTTTAAATATAGGAAAGGCTTATCTTGAGGTGTTTATCAACTATTTTTCTAGTGCGTATTTTCTTCAAGCAAATTGTGGCATCAACATGTATATATGATAGGGCTACAAATTGGCCCTATTTTCACTATTTTGGAAGTACGTTTAATCACTTACGGCCTGCAAGTTTTACTCCAGGTAACCTACTTCCTCATCCCTTGCTGGTAAAGTTGGGATAAAGATGTAGGGCAAGACGAGGTGCAGGACCTATTAGCTGACGTAAAGAACTATTTAATGCCAATCAATTAAATATGGTGGAGACGACAGAGTCGTGTTTTTTTTTCGGAAAATTGCCAGTTAATTTTTTTTCATTTATTAATTCTTCTATATCGAACAAATATTTCAACAACTTAATGTAAAGTCTCCTGAACGACGTTGAATCCCTAAAAAAAGGGTTACGAGCGAGTTGATTTCCGTGTTCCTAATGGCGAAATCGTGCCCTCAGCCGGCCTTTTGGGGTTTACCATTGGAAGCCAGGCGTCATAGGTAACTCTCACCACTCTTTTAACGGGTAAATATTTTCAATTATCTACTTCAGTCAACTACGGGTACAAAAATAATCTCAAACGCCGCGACAACTTAACAACATCTACGCTCGTTTACTCAACTGAACATCGTAATGATTTCCTACGTCTCACTCCCGTGTCACGATGACCCGTTCGTGAGTCGTTCCCGAGCTACCATGAAGATTCATACCTAGATAGTGATCATTCAATCTTAATGGTGGCCAGAAATCGACAATGGAGCGAAAGTGGCGCCGCTCGATTTGTTGCAAGACTTTTGCAAATGATAGTACATTAACTTGTACGTGTTGATATACGTTTGCGTGAAAGATTGTTGTGGACCGGAACGGAACATGTACCAATGCATGAGCCAAATTAGAACATGTTCTAATATTCTGTGCATGCATTCGCACAAGTTGGGTGGTTACACGGAGCATTTTGGCGTTCATTCATTTAGATATTAACCCGTACGTGTTAATGCATCGTGTAAACAGGCCGTTATTAACGAATGCGATTAAATATTTGGAAACATATGACTACCTAAAAAAATAGGTAACAAAATGGAGCCTGGAATTTCTGAGGAGTTGCTAGGGAAAAACAGTATCAGAGTAAAATACTCTCTGAGTGATAACATCCGAAGTTTGTATATAAAGGATAGGATACAGATCACTAAGAATAAGTACAATTATGTCTGAAATTCTCATGTTTAGGACTGCAGAGACATTTCTATTCAAGGCAGATTAAAATACTCTTTCAGAGATGAAATCAGGTTTGGGAAGATGAGGGTAGAGCTCACCACGAACAACTATCGCCGTAAAAAAAGTATAACGGTGAACTTTAATCATTTTCATTAAACTCTGCCGAAGCTCCATAGGTCGTGTCATATGTGATTTCACTCATTGTTTATTCGGCTACAACAATGAATCATTAATCATTGTTTGAACATAAAAGTTTAGCTTCTACGGATGAAAGAGGGAAGAGGAAAGATAAAAACAATGAAAACGGCAAAGTGGTCGTTTTTTTCAACACGTCACGGGAAAAATATTTAATTGGTATATTCAATTGCATATTTTATTGAGAGAAGGAAATCTTCGCATTACAAATAGCTTTTTTTAAATTAAATTTTACCCATTTTTCGATTATTTTTTTAAACGGCCGAAAGGAAGATTTCAATGTTCGAGGTGTAGCAAAGTACATACATATCGAAGTTACGTCTGCTATGTGAAAAAAATACATCCAAACTTTTCACGTACGGAAATGTTTTTAATGTTCCTCTTACTCGAAATAAGCCACAAAAATGAAAATCGGCCAGCGGAACTGCACGATATTAAAATGACGAAACAAAGAGTAACGCGATATATGACACGACCCTTAGGAGCTTCGGCAGAATTTCATAAGAATGCTTATAATCCAAAAGGTATACCTTAATTGCAACGATACCAACCCAAAGGCATCTTTCTTTCTCCGTTCAAGGTAGAGTGAGGCATTGCTATTCAAATTACATTAAGATACACAACCAGTTAAGTGACACAAACAGTAGAATGGTTTCGATAGGTTAGGGTAGTCCTCAACTCGAACTAACCCAATGTCACCTTTATTTTTTTCATATTCAGGGTATAGTGAGACATTCGTATTCAAATAAGAGTGAGATAACCTCTAAGTGATATAGCTCGAAGATTGATTTCGATACGTTAAGGTAGCAATCACCACGAACCAACCCTAAGTCATATTTATTTCTAACATCCAGAGTAGAGTGATTCAATTTGCTATTCAAATCATATTAAGATGCCCACTCAGTGATACTACCCGAACATTGGATTCGATAGGTTAGGGTAGTGCTCACCACGAACTAACCCAAAGACATCTTTATTTCTAACGTTCAGGGTAGAAGGAGGCATTCCTATCCAGATCAGACTAAGATACCCTATCAGTGATACTACCCGAAGAGTGGTTTCGATAGGTTAGGGTAGTACTCAGCACGAACTAACCCAAAGTCATATTTATTTCTCACATTCAGGGTAGAGTGATTCAATTTCCTATTCCAATCATGGTAATATGCTCTCTCAGTGACATTACCCGTAGATTGGATTCGATAGGTTAGGGTAGTGCTCACCACGAAATAACCCAAGGTCATCTTTATTTCTAACATTCAGGGTAGAGTGAGGCGTTCCTATTCAAATCAGACTAAGATATCCTCTCAGTGATACTACCAGAAGATTGGTTTCGATAGGTTAAGGTAATGTTCAACACGAACTAACCCAAAGACATCTTCATTTCTAACATTCTGGGTAGAGTGATTCAGATTCCCATTCAAATCAGAGTAAGATGCTCTCTCAGTGATACTACCAGAACAATGGTTTCGAAAGGTTAGGGTAGTGCCCACCAAGACCAAACCCAAACGCATCTGAAATCCTCGCATTTAGGGTATGGGGGCCAGTTCCTTTCGAGGGAGTGGTAAAACTCTCTCAGTGGTTCAACTTGAGTGTTGGTGTAGCAAGGCGAGGGTAAAGCTTACCCTGAACAAAGCTACAGTCTTGTTAAATTCACTGGTTCAGGGCATGGGAGCCAGTTACTTTCGAGGAACAATTAAATAATCTCTAAAGGTCTGTTTACACGATACATCAACACGTACGAGTTGATGTACGTTTGCGTGAATGATTTTTGTGGACCGGAACGGAACATGTACGAATGCATGAACCAAATTAGAACAGGTTGTATTTTCTGTGGATGCATTCGCACAAGTTGGGTGGTTACACGGTGCATTTTGGCGTTCATTCTCGCGTTCGTACATTTAGACATTAACACGTACGAGTTAATGTACCGTGTAAACAGGCCTTCAGAGATTCAAGTTTAATGTTGGTTGTGAATGTGGGGGTAGAGCAAACCCCGAAATAAGCAACAGAGACGATAAAGTCACTAATTCAGGGTATGTGGATCACATCCTTTAGGGTCAGAGGCTGTTCTCATCTCATGTTGGTTTGAGGAAGGGGAGGCTAAAGCTCACCCTGATTTAATCAAAAGGGTTCTGAATTTCTCACATTCAAGACACGGGGGCCTCTTACTTTTCGATCAAGAGTTAAACGCTCCCTCAGTAATGAAAACCAAAGTATAATTTTAGGCAAATGTAAGGCTGTGGCTCAAAACGAATTAAAAGAAATACGTGTGAAGTTCTCACATCCAGGGTACGGGACCCACTTTTTCTCCAAATACAGTTGAATACTCTCTCAGTGATTCAACAAGAAGGTCGGTTTGCAAAGGTGAGGGTAGTGCTCCCCCCGAAGTAAGCCAAAGATTTTGTTCGATTTAAATACTCTCTCACAAGCCAAACTTTGTTTTGGAAATTTAGGTTAACCCATTATTCCCCAGACTGTATTCAGGGCTTTTTCAATTATATCCACCAGCATTACGTTCATTGGTTTTTCCAATTTAGTGACGTGAGGTCTCACAGACCGCTACTAAAATTCAGTTGCGAATTTTCAGTAATAAATACTAAGAACGTTAAATTTTAAGACTGCTATGTCCTAGTTGTACAAAATTGTGACGCTCCCGAGGATAATAGATATTTTAAAATAGCAATTTTGATAATATTCATAATTTTAGAAACACAGAGGTCTCTCAGACCGCAATTCACAGGTTATGTGTTAAGATTACGGGGTCCAGTCCCTTTAAGACAGAGTTAAATATTTTCTAACTGACTCAACACGATGATTGGCTTGGACAGGTGAAGGTAGAGTTCTCCATGAACTACACCGAAGGTATCTGAATTTCATACATTCATGATAGGACAAGTACTTTGCCAGTTAGAGTGAAACATTCTATCAGTGATATACCGCAGTTTTTGCTATTAAAAGGTTTGGGTAGAGCTCGCAACGAATCAAGCAAGATACATCTGATAATACTACATTAAGCGTATAGGAGACATTTGCCTTCGAGGCAAAGTCATATTTTCTCTAGAAGATTCAATTGAAGAAATTGAATTTCGGATAACAATGAAAAAATACGTTGATTTTATAATACATTATTGGGTGTAATTTAAAAAAATTCACCATCTATCTTTTCTTAGAGTGAATGATGAAACAATATAATTGAGGAGCTTTTGTAAATAGTTACATCAATGACCGAACCTTTCTTGAATTTAACTTTGAAATTTATTAATTATATTCAATACACATTTGGCGTGTTTCTCAAAAACTTACAAGAAGTAACATCTAAGAAATGTGAGTTAATTACCAAGTTAATGTTCAAATATTCTCATGAAGGCTATCTAGTTTATCGCCTAACTGATTCCACCCTGATTTGACGTTTAAAAGAAAACTTTTGCATGAATGATCAAAGTTATACAATGTGTTATGAAAGTCATACATTATTTCAGTCATTGAGAAACTTTGAAAAATGCATATTCTTGACTTCTGCCCAAACAGAGTGAAGAATAAATATTAATAACGATTCTGATAATAATACGTGTTATTAGTCAACACAAAAAATTACTCTTGAATCACAAATTAGGAGCAATAGGGTAGTTTATTTCATCAAAGAAAACGAAATACATCGATTTCGATTCGTTACCCACCATTAACGTATTCATAGTATACAAATTATTTCGTTTTAGAAATACCGGTTTAGACGAATGGCAATAGTCTATTTTATCCTCATTTGAAAAAGGCCAGATTGGCTCCAATGCGATTCCGCTCCACGTGACGTCACAGGGACCTAGTTTCTATACGAGTAAATAGGAGTTTTACATCGTCTGAGGATACCAATGCATGCATGAGGCACAGAGCTCAGGGAAACATGTCTTAATAATCACCTATTAAAACTGCCTGTGGTCGGAAAGTTTTCTTCTTTTTATAAGGTATTAATAATCCTTATTTAAGCCAAGCGCTACCAGCTAGCAGGGTACTCTGCTACCTGCTAGCATCCTGCGTCGTATCAGCGCTCAAAGACACGCCCCAAGGCCACCTCATTTGCGGCAGGGGGAACCAAAACGACGTCACACGGAGTTTTCCCAGCTGTCATACTTAGCCGTCGCGTTTTCGCGCGTTTCAAATTTTTCACTTTTCATTTAATCGCGAAAAATAGATATCGTCATTCGAAAATCAAAGAGCGTGAAATGCACACTCTAGGAGTAATAATCTTTCGATTTAGGCAATAAAAAAATCATGGGGAACCACCCTATTATGAAAACTGGAGTTAATTTAAAGTATATCCCGATTTTTACGCGTAAGTATTAGCAGAGATAATAAATAGAAACATGGTAAAGGGAGGATCTTCAGAGTTTTAAAGATGGGCTAGAGGCAGCATCATAAGGTGTTTTTTAATATAATTCTAATTGCCCTTGTTTGTATGGTAAATATAAATGTGTTTGAAAGGGGTCGAAGAAAACAATAATCAGTTGATTAAGACTGTTATTCATTTTTACAAGATCTTTCCGAGATATCGCTTTAACTCACAAGTGCATAAAGTTAATTTAGAGTGAGGATTCCTCTTGTTCCACACGCATAGTTTATATGTCATTAAATTTAATAATAATAATAATTATAAAATGTCTTTATTCGGGCGAGGTTGAGACTAGGAAGTACCTTCTTCCACCTAACCCCTCCATAGCGTCAATGAAAACATATTAAAAAATAGTAGACAAACGTTTACAAAACAAAGGAAATATTATACAATATTTGTGAAATGTCAAAAATATAAACAACTGTATGAGAAAATTTTGTGGAAAAAATATTTCTGTTTGTGGGAAAGAACATGAGGATAAGGGTGTAGTATCCTTCATCGAAAAAACCCACTGCAGGAAAACGCCCACACAAGAAGGGGGGCGTGAAAAACCTGCGAAAACCAACTGAGTGAAAGCTAAAGTCATGTTATTTGTAAAATACAATATAGTCGATGAGGTACAAAGTATGCACAATTATTACACATGCAATTAAAATATAAAATATAACATATATATATATATATATATATAAATATTCTGTAATACATATCACATTGTCGCAGGCGCTGCTCAGTATCATGTATATTAACCAGCTAGTTGTGAAGTGAAGTGCTTTGTGTAGCCTCCTCTTGAAAGATGCCAATGATGATGAGTTTTTAGTTGAAAGGTTAAGATTATTCCATTCCCCGCATGCAGTAACGGTAAATGATTTGTTGCAAATGGGGTAAGCTTGCATCATATGTCACCTCTATAGGTACCATTGGTGTTTAAAGCTATTTATTATAAAGGCCAATAAATCCTTTCATGGATATTTGCTTATAATATCCTTGTATTCCTTCGTTAAATAAAATAAATTTAATATTTTAATTAAATATGCAATACTAAAATAAAAATTTACTGTTAAAATATAAGAGCAGCCATCATTTGATTACGCACGAGAACTGACCCTCGTGCATGGCGTCCGATGTATCGGATGCTCAATTTTTTGTGTTCATGACAGACACAAAATAGAACAGAAAAACTTGATAAGTAGAAAATATAAGCATCAATTTTTAGATCAAAAATGATATAGAAATTATCAACATAATGATATAAATACTTCTGCAAAAATTATTTACTTACCCCGTGAGGGTGACTGAAAACTATTTAAATACCATGTCTCACAAAGATGTTTCTTAATACGATAAATTCAAGGATGCAATCCTAAAGGAAATTGGGGTTCTTTATTATGACAGAAGAATCATCCTTAAATAAATATGCCTCCTCATCATCCACAGTTTATACAAAAACCAAGTAGCCGTGATAAAATCAGGGCCCAGCTGTGAAGAAGCAAGAATTAAGAAAGGAGTGCGACAAGGCTTTACATTGTCACCCGTAATTTTCAACGTTTACATTGAAGAAGCCATTAATGAAATCAAAGAAAAGGCATTGGGAGTGAATATTCATGGAGAAAAAATTAGCATGCTAAGATTTGCCGATGACATAGCCGTTATAGCAGAAACAGAGAAGGATTTGAAAAATATTCTGGTTAATATGGGTAGGGTAATGAGTAGATATCAACTGAAAATAAGCACGAAGAAAACCAAGATCTTAGTATGCAGCAGAAGAGAAGAAGTCAAGGCCAACATTAAAATAGGGAGGCAAAAACTGATAGAAGTGGATGAATTCTGTTATTTGGGAAGCAAGATAACTAGTGACGGGAGAAGCAAGAAAGAAGTTATCAGCAGAATAGCCCAGGCGAAGATAGCATTCCACCAAAAGAGAGACCTGCTTACAGCGGGAAACTTAAATATGGATGTAAAGAAACAATTTATAAGAACCTACATCTGGAGTATGCTCCTATACGGAAGTGAGGCATGGACAATGACCGCAGCGGAGAAAGCAAGGATAGAGGCCTTTGAAATGTGGTGCTACAGAAGAATGATGAAAATCAAATGGATCGACCGAGTTAGTAACGAGGAAGTCCTAAGAAGGGTAGGAGAGAAGAGAGGCCTCATGAAAACCTTAATAAGAAGACGGAACAACCTTATAGGCCACATCTTGAGACATGATGGCCTGATGAAGACAATCGTCGAAGGACAGGTGGAAGGCAAGAATGGAAAAGGAAGACCTCGAACAAAATATATGGAACAAGTAAAGAGAGATGTGAAAGAGAAGAAATACGTAGGAGTGAAAAGATAAGCTGATAGGAGAACTGAGTGGGGAGCTGCGTCAAACCAATCCTAGGATTTTTGACCAGTGATGATGAACTAAAATATTAGCGCAGCGGTGAAAACGGACATCCATTTGAAGGTAATGTAGTGTCAAAATGTGTCGCATGTATGCTGGAGCCCGGAAAAAAATAAAATGCGCGCGTCCGATGTATCGGAAAAACTTGAAAAAGTGGAAAATAAAGACATCAGTCTTAAGAGAAAAAATGATGTTGAAATTATAAACATATTGAGAAAAATACTTCAGTAAAATTTATCTACCTAACCCGTGTAGGTGACTGAAAATTCCTCTCACAAAAATACTTGTTAACACGACAACTTCAAGGATTCTTGAAGGGATGCTGAGAGGTTTTTAAATCAACTCACATATAAGTTTCCTTCGCATTTTTATTTATAGGAAAAAAAAACACCGGTCAAGCGTGTTGAATCACGGAATCATGCGCGCGGGGAAATAGTCCCTCATGGACAGAAACACGCGGAGGAAACCGGCCTCATCACCATCACCTTTCCCGTGTTTCGTTACGGCGCGGAGGGATATTATTTTTTTCTCTCTCCATTTTCGAAAGGTATTGGGAAGGTGTAAAGAGGTAGGTGGGTGGGGGGGGGGCGAAGTTTGCTTGCTTGACCAGATGTGTCCTCAAG
The DNA here is from genome assembly GCF_921293095.1 of Ischnura elegans. NCBI lineage: Eukaryota > Metazoa > Arthropoda > Insecta > Odonata > Coenagrionidae > Ischnura > Ischnura elegans. Next base: position 2,346,496 of record NW_025791658.1, on the reverse strand, counting down.
ATGCCTTAAGGAAAGGAGCCATTTTGATTGGCCAGCTCGACCCTTGCCCACCGTGAGCAGAATAACCAATCAGAACGTTCGATTTATATATATAGTTTTTTTCTGCCGTGAAAATCTTCTCCGGGAGACGAGGTTCAGAAGCTTAATATACCCTTTTTCCCTCTTACCCCCACCCTTTACCCTGTAAAACTCTTCCATCTCCTCATACCCTGAGCAATTTTCAGGGTGCGGGGTGTCTGTCCTTATCAGAGGCAACCAATTTCTCCATCTTAGTCATCACTTCAAGGGGGGTGTGGGAAATCCAATTATCTTCTAGCCAGACCACTCCAGGAGAACTCCTGGTCCTGCATTTTTTTCAACTCATTTCCACCCCCCCCCCCCCCCCCCATGCGTCCCCTACGCCCCCTGCCCCTTATTTCTCCTGCGATATCACCTATTGGACACCTAAGGAGGAGGAGGAGATAAAACTGGAGTCGTTCTAGATTGGAGATGGACAAATGTCGGTGAAAATCAATTTTTTGAGCAATCGATCGATTCTATCGAAAAGAAAACATCAACTTAAAACCAAAATTTCGGGAAAAAAATTTAAATTTAAACCAAGAGATAGATTGTTTAGAAAAAAAGTCGGTAAAAATCGATTTATCGAGCAATTAATATTTTTTACTCGAAAAGCAAAACTCGACTTTAAACCGAAAGTTCGAGACAAAAATTGAAATTTGAACCAAAAGATCTATTATTTGAAAAAATTTCTGTAAAAATTATTTTTCGAGCAATAGATTATTTTATCGAAAAGAAAAACTCCACTATTAAATCAAAATTTCGGAAAAAATTTAAATTTGAACCAAAAGATCGATTTTCGGTAAAAGAAGTTGGTAAAAATCGATTTTTCAAGCAATCGATATGTTATGGAAAATTAAATGTCGACTTTAAATCGAAATTTCGAGGCCATAATCGAAACTTGAACTTAAGATAGGTAGCTAGCAGGTAGCAGAGTACCCTGCTAACAGGTAGCTTGGCTTAAATAAGGATTATTAATCCCCTATCAAACAAAGGAAACTTTCCGACCTTAGCCAATTTTAATAGGTGGTTATTAAGGTATGTTTCCCTGAGCTCTGTGCCTCATGCATGCATTGGTAATCTCAGACGACGTATAACTCCTATCTACTCGTATAGAGACTAGGTCCCTCTGACGTCAAGTGGAGTGGAATCGAATGGGCGCCAATCTGGCCTAGTTCAAATGCGGTTAAAATTGACTGTTGCCATTCGTCTAAACTGGGATTTCTAAAACCAAATAATTTGTTTATCATGAATACACTAATGGTGGGTAAGGAATCGCAAGCAATGCTTTTCGTTTTCTTTGATAAAGGAAACTACCCTATTATGAAAACAGAAATAGGCAAAGCCTTCACTATAATGCAGTACAATTTTGACATACCTTATCTTTGTACATATCTTTGCGTTAACGTTCTCGCCTGCCAAACAAGAGGTCGCGGGTTCGAATCCCGCCTGGGTAGGTTTCCCCGGTCCAGGGCATGGTCGTTTGTGTACGTTTACTTGTTACATTTGTTGAACACCCCGGTGTAAAATGGCCTATAAGAGCTGTATCCGGTGGTTTGAGAATAAAATAAAAAATAAAAAATAAATTTATTGATATTACGTTACTAAGCTATAACCAAACCTAGTTGACATTAATTTTGATTTTATGTTTTTTTTATTATATTTTTGTAAAAAAACTCTATCGTAACATTTATTTCTGTAAAAATATTGAATATAATTGTATTTTATATTGTTCTCATGTTTTCTTTCATAGCCCTGATGATAGTTTAACACTAGAACCGCGGACGGGACTTTATTGTCCCATCGCCCTTTGCAAATGTTTGCTATTCATGTACTTGTGGTTTGATCCCTTTGAAATTTAGTGAATTTTACTCATTTTTTATACTCTTTTGAATGGTTGTATCGAACATATTTTACGATGTTTGGTTCGCGAGAAAAACGACGATTTACCTAGAACTTTTTTGTCCCATATGGGGAAAACATACAATTTCAGTTTTTTTGTACACTTATTTTGTATGTAGCATGATAACAGTTTATGACGAAGGGGATCGATGCACAGATACCGTTATTCTGCCAGTTAGAAGCGCAGAAGGGAATAATCTGTGCACTGCCCCGGTCGCCTACTCACGCAGCGCCGGCCGCGTCACCTCTGCCCGGCGCGTCTGCAGGTGTGAACTTGAAACCAACACGTCATAATAGGTTTACTGTATTCATAGTTATACTTAATAAAACCTTTTAAACATTATTTAAACACGTGTTTTGTTCACACAAACCACAAAAAAACCGTCAATTATCCTTAAACATGACAGGATCAACGTATTTTGTCAATGGAACAAAAAAGTCCCATGCCGCGGTTTTGGTGGGGTTGGAAAGTTCAGCGGTTCTAGTGTTAAAAATAAACTGAAACAATGGCTAAAACCTTTTTGCATCACATACATAAACCTATACTCCGAGAACTATTTTATCATAAATAAATATGAACACCTCATTAGTCACCTCCGGAGAAGACTAATGGTGCAAGCTTACCTTCAAATGTAACAACATTTTTAGTTTAGACAGGGTAATCCTCTTATAAAATTAACTTTATTCACTAATGGGTTTGGCCGTAATTTAGTCAATATCGAACTAACTCTATTTCAGTGTACTCACCCGTAAGCCACCGTGAGCAGATGTACGGTTGAAGTTGTTGTGAAACCAAGTGTTCTCCTGTTAAAAAAAGAACGGTGATTAGCCTTTCAATGAACGTAAAGATAATAGCCATAATATTGCATAACAATACAGGGTGTCCCATTTATCTTGTCCACCCGAAACAACTTTTTGTCCAGATGCAAATTCAAAAATGTATCATGCAAATGTTTATAAGCCGTCAGGGGGACATTTATCAGCATGGCTGCCTTCCTTGTGGCTTTGTTATTTACAAAAATAAAACAGCGGTTGTGAAAGAGAAGAAATACGTAGGTGTGAAAAGATTAGCTGAAAGGAGAATAGAGTGGAGAGCTGCGTCAAACCAATCCTAGGATTGTTGACCAATGATGATGATGAAAACAGCGGTGTCTTTTTTAAATGGCACCCTATATTTTTTATTCTGCAATTCATTTCCTTTCCTATAGACTTTTTCAAAAATGTAGCACAGTGGACCATTAACACAAACACAATGTTATGAAAACATAAGAAACTCGTCCACTTACTGTGGTCGAGTTTCTTATGACTGGTGTGCATTTTACTGTTTTCATTTGTTCACAGTCAACATCAGCAAGTGGAGTAGTTCCAATAACCGCGTACCTGCACTGAGCGCTAGTGAGTCAGTCATTTTTCCTAACACCGTGTTTATGTTAATGGTCCACTGTGCTACATTTTTTAATAAGTCTTTAGGACAGGAAATGAATTGGCGAATGAAAAATATAGGGTGCCATTTAAAAAAGACATACCGCTGTTCATATCTTTGCAAATAACAAAGCTACAAGGAAGGCATTCATACTGATTAATATCCAGTTGACGGCTAATGGACATTTGCTTGGCACATTTTTGAATTTGCATCTGGACAAAAAGTTAATCCGGGTGGTCAAGATAAATGGGACACCCTGTATACTTTTAAGGAAAATATCAATTTGTAGATCCCAAAAAAAAATTATATAAAAGTGATATCTACAATAGTATATGAAATACAGTCTGGGACGAGAAATAAAACAAATTCTCCCTCCCTTATTGTTCATACATACATATAACGGCAGTGCATACATGAGCACATTTAAGTGTGCACTCGTTTTGCAAAAAAATAATTCGGATAATATTGTCTAAAAATTAGTTACTATGAGCACTCATTTCCGTTGGTTTTGGCCCTAAAATTGTTGCCACAAAGGCATTTGTATTTATTCAAAGTGCTTTAATTGGTTTTTTTGCCAGAAGTGGAAATATGCCGAGTGGATGTAATATATATAAATATAATTTAAGGACTGAGTCATTTATAGTAGCAAACAGATCCAAGTTAACTTTATACAAACGATGTTTTCTTTATATGGGGCTAGAAATATTTAATTTACTGCCCGCTAGAATAAAAAAAAATAAAACCTCAAATGTAATGCTAAGACTTGCTAAAGACTGGATTTTCCCGTAAGAAATAGTTGAAAATTTATTTTGATGTTATTTACATAAAACACTGATGTATAATTTACTGCATTATTATTTTTTAATTTGCATACATTTTGTTATTTGATGGTGAGTGTAATTCTGGTCCTGTGACCTTGGAGACCACCTAAAGCTCCTTCTCTTGTTTTTTTTTAAAGATGTAATATGTCCAATGACATAAAGATACTAATTTTGTGAAAATTAAATCACAAATGCGGAGTTTTTCGAACCAACTCAACACGCTAGGTAAACATAAACGATAAACTAAAAGTTCTGTCATGATTGACCGTCTTATTGATTTGCCATAAACAATCAAATTTCCATTTCGTAAATAGCATTTCACGTCAAAGTTCTTGAAAATGTGATAACTACGATTTATAAAAGATGTCACAAAAATAATTTAAAACTAAGACCAATAGCTAATTATTTAATGGAACCATTTCCTATAATTAATAACCACCTCATTTAATTTTGATAGAATTTCAAAATTTTGAGACAAACATATGTCCCTTGGATCTTAAAAGGTTGAAAGCAGTTGTTTTTTCTTACACACTTTGAAGTTCGTCAGCTGTGGTCTTAATGGAATTCAGATGTCTTAGAGACATTATTATATTCCCTAAATACTTGAAATAATCTGTCATTCGGTCGCTAACGTACCTCTCCTCGTGAAGGAAAATAGAAAATAGGGTAGAAAAATCGGTCTATATTTTCATTCATCAAAATTATTCAGGGGTTTCCGCTGAATTTTTTTCCAAATAACTTATTATTATTCCAACATTATTCTTTTCATAAATCACAAATAAGTTCACTTGCCATTTCATACTATATCTGTACTTGAAATGACAGACTAAAGCATGTTAGGTTTACTTAAAGATTGAATTAGTAAGACCCGTTTTTCATGACATAGTTGCATCATCAGAGCCTGATGTTTTATGACGTTACGTAAGATCTAACATAGTTATATTGTCACCTGATCTAATGGACATTGTATAGACTGTTTGACGACTGAGAAACAAATTATACAGATACTTTAACAACTTTTAAGAATAAAAATAACTTCCGTTCGGATATACTTATGGAAAGAAGATACGAGTTAATTTTTTAACCTAATTTTTTCTCTTCCAGGCTGACGTCCCTGACCTGTCGCCATAATGATCTTCAAAACGTTCTGTTTGGTTCCTAGGATGTAGTATCTAGGAGATAGTATCTAGGATGTAGTATCTAGGATGTAGTATCTAGGATGTAGTATCTAGGATGTAGTATCTAGGATATAGTATTTAGGATGTAGTATCTAGGATGTAGTATCTAGGATGTAGTATCTAGGATATAGTATCTAGGATGAAGTATCCAGGATGTGGTATCTAGGATGCAGTAAGTAACTTTTTTTATTTTCAATCGAAACTTAGGCCAATTATTGTTTCGTGACGTTCATCGACGTGTAACTATTTAGGCTCAATTGATTGCTTGTCAATGATTGCTAACCAATATCATCCCAGAAAACTCTCCCCCTGCGACGGTGAAGACATTTTGGCAATCTTCTTCTCCGGTTGCCTTTAGTAATCCTCTGATACATTTGGGTGAAAAACGAATTAATTTGTTCAGAATGACTCGTATCAATATAGTTACCCTGCGTAGTAAGGAGGTCATCATCTAACATTCTTCAATTTAATCGAGTGACCTCGAGAGAAAAGATGAATCTTCAGAGCAAGCATAATTTTTGAAGAACGAAAGTTAAATTAAGTATATGCAATGCCATTTCCTTTATTGCACGTAATTTAGTGACGGTAGGCGTCCATATTCCGTTTTGCACCCGTATATTAACCCTAGGCAAAGAAGTAATGGATATATGAAGAAATAAGATCTGAAACATATAAACTGGGGAAGAAACACTCCAATGGCCGCAACAAGGGACCTCGTCACAGGTATAAACAAAACACTGTCTGGTATGCTGGAACGGGAAAATTCGCAGCAGTGACCAACCCCAGCCTCTCTACCGGAAACCCTTCACTAACACACGATCAACAGTGAAGAAACCTTCACGAGGGTTTTGGGGGACCTCGCTAAGGCTGCTTACGTTGAATCCAAACACTCTTAACTACGAAGGAACGTTCGCGAGGGTTTTGGGGGGTCTCGCTAAGGTTGCTTAAGCAACGTACGAGATTAATAACTTAAGCAACCTTAGCGAGACCCCCCAAAACCCTTGTTACGGCCATTGGAGTGTTTCCAGTTGACCTTGAGGCCGTAGAGCTCACCTTTTTTATCTACTGAAACATATACTGTGTGCTGTAACACTCAGAATGTCAATATGATACTCACGTTTGTGGAGGTATGATAGAGGATTAAGGAAGACCGATTTATGATGCAGGTTCTAAGATGTAAGATAAAGGATTTAGTATCAAGGATCAGGGGCGCCGCTAGGAATTAAGGCTGGGGGGGTTTAGGTGCAACTAATACCGGGGTGTGTGGGGGCATGGATTACCCACCAGGATAAGTAGTAGGTGCGAGATTAATAATTTCCGGAATGAAGATAAACAGTTCGAAATGGTGAGTTTTACGGCTTTCTGAGGGATTTTTTATTAATCCTCGCTCTATTCTATCAGTAATATCAATCCAATTAAGTAAAATGTATTAAACTAAAATATTTCTCTGAGGTTTGAGGGGGTTTTAACCCCTAAAATCCCCCCTCGATGCGCCACTGTCAAGAATGTAGTAAATATGATGTAGTATCTAGGATTTAGTATCTAGTATTTAGTACCTAGAATGTAGGATGCACGATCTAGGATGTAGTATCTATGATGTAGCATCTAGCGTGTAGGCTCTAATATGTAGACTGCATGATGAGTTCTATATGCTTTATAATCTATATACTAGGTCGAAGGATCTAGGATGTGGAATCCAGGATGAGAGATCTAGGTAGTGTGATTTAGGATGCAGGATCTAGGGTGCAGGATCTAGCTTATTAGATCTATGACAAAGGGTGCAGATTTAGCACTTTTCCGATGTATGATTGACTTTTCCTGAATTTGATTCGAGTGTCGATATAAAGGGAATCTGCGATGGGGAATATGTCTCGTTTGAGGGAATGAAACAAGATATAGGAGGTCAAACTTCAATCTTTTGCGGTTACCATGAAACACATCCTTGTCTCCAACACATACATCTCTCTCCCGTCTGCCCCGTTCACATTACGATTGTCCGACCGATCGCCCGAACGATAGTTGGCCGAACAAGCAGTGTGAATGTATGTCCTGACAATAGTTCACGTAGTACCGAACGTTGCCACTTTACGATGGTTAGGCGCTGGGAGACCGGAAGAGGAAGCGACAAGATAAAGACGAAAAGTTTGTGAAGATTCCTTCGCTATATTTTTTTCCGTGGATTTGTCCAAGCAAGGAAAAAAAAGGCTCGTTTACTACACATTGAACACAGTAATATATTGACCCTGCATACGTCAACAGCTTTGCTAACCGTCAATATCTCGTTCACTTTAGGTGTCAGCACTAGAGGGCAGCACAGTTTAACCATCGTAGTGTGAATGCACGATAGTTCTAGCGATCGCTGGGACAGTCGTAATCTGAACGAGGTAATATCCAGCAAAAACATTGGTCTGCACGCGGCGAGACAAATATCCCGAGGTCGAAGAGAATAAAAATACTAGTTTAAACAGATCATTATTTTTATGTTATTCAATATGCCCAACATTTTACAGAATAAAATATTGGACACGCCAAACTAATTCACACACTGTAGTCAGACATAAATATACCGAATTAGAAAAGAATAAATATTCAATAACAATGGAGATATATGCGAATATAAACAGCCAGACAAAATATGCATGTCTGTTTTCATTCTTCATTGAGGTCTTTCACACTTTGGAATGAATTTGATTACATAATGTCCTACAGGATGCAGTATCTAGTACGTAAGATCTAGAATGCAGTCTCTAGTAATTATGATCTAGAATGCAGCATCTAGTACGTAAGTTAGTATAGTATGTAGAATCTACCTGGTAAGATCTTAGAACGAAAGAAGTAAAGAAAACATTAGTAATGCAAAAGAGAAAAGTACATTGACAGAAGCGGGATCCAGGGCTTGGGAGTTAGGATGTACGTTTTAGAAGGCAGGTTCTAAGATGAAGAAAGATTTTGTGCTTTCCCGGCGAATGGACTGAGTGAAGAGTGAATGGACTGAGTGAAGAGTTCTCGGGATCGCCACCGGGTCAGGAACTCCATATCTGCCGACGTTTCGATGTCCGACTCGGTCATCGTCCTCAAGGCTGTGCTCAAGGCTGTGCTAGGGATATTCGATTGGGGAATACGTCTCCTTCGAAGGAATGATACAATAGCAGGTCGAACTGCAACCTTTAACGGCTGCCATAAAAACCATCCTTGTCTTGCCGGCCTCGGTGGCGGCGGGGTAAAGTCCTCGCCTGCCAAACCGAAGGTCGCGGGTTCGAGTCCCGCCTGGGTAAGTTACCCCTATCCAGGGCATGGATGTTTGTGATTGTTAAATGTTATCAACCCCGATGTAAAGACCGAACAGTCCTGTTTTGGGTGGGGTGTGAAACAAAATAAATAAATAAATGAATATATCTCGTACACATACCTACCTACCCCTTCCTACGACACCATTTGTCCTTCTATGACGTCATAAAATGTTAGAAACATGAACTAGGACTTAGTTAGTAGTCTCAACAATGGAAGAACAAAAGAAAACCTCAGTGATATAAACGAAAAAAGTACGTTGATAGAAGCGGTACCCAGGGCATAGGAGTTGGGATGTGGGAATTAGGAGACAGGATCTGAGATGGAGGTTTTAGAATGCAAGTATGAAGGATCTTAACTATGCGATCCATAAAATTGGAGCCCTGATGTAGTCTACGAAGTATAAACAAGAACGGAGGATCTTAAATATATCTCGAGGGTTCCATACCTCAATAGCTTTGTAAACCATCAGTTACTCGTTCACTTTAAATGTCAGCACTAGAAGCAGTACAGGTTTAAACCATAGTTGTGTGAATGCACGATAATTACAACGATTGTTAGAACAATCGTTATCTGAACGGGGCATAAGACGACTTTTTCTGGCTTGAATTCGAGTGTCGAAAGGGGATATTCGATTGGGGAATACGTCTCCTTTGAGGGAATGATACAATAGGGGGTCGAACCTCAACCTTTTGCGGCTGCCATAAAACCCATCCTTATCTCGTACACATACCTTCCTGCACCACCACCATTTGTCCCTTTCCATCGCGTCCTTAACATTCCCTCACACACACCGAAAACCCCCTCCTCAGCCATTCTCCTCCTTTCTTTTCCCTGCATTCCCTCTCCAAGCGGGATGCCTAACCACGCTTTATTCCGAAACTTCATCCCATGCCTCTTCCTAATTCCTCTCTCATTAATTCCTCGCCTTCCTACCCCCTCTACAACGCCCGGGGTACCACGGAGGGGGGGTGGGCGAGGGGGTAGGGCCGTTAATCCCCACCCCAAGAGCGGCGAAAACCCTTTAATGGGCCGGCAATACGTCATTTTGAATGTGACAACCGGGGTAAGAGAGGGGGCTGTATGGGGAAGGGGAGGGTGCAATGAGTGTATGTGGATGTGTGCGCGGTGGAAAGGATGAGTGTCCGAGAAGGGGCCTTTCTTTCTCTCAGGGGTGGCAGATCAGGGGTGGCAAAGGCAGTTAAAAGGAAGGGGGAGGAAGGATGGAAAGATGGCTGCCCCTACGGACAAGGGGACTGTTCCTGAGAAGAGAGATAACTATGAATAATATGCATGTGGTAGTAAAAGTGTAGAACAAGGTATGTAGACGAAAGAAAAATTATATTCTCCGAAAAACCATGCTAGTAATTTAAACAGGACGGAAAAGAAATAGTATTCATGTTAAAATTTATCAATAATTAATAAAATACTGTAATAAATTAAATGATAAATAAATAAAAATAAAATAATTAATCAATCTCAATAAAATGAATAAAGCTAATCAATAATATCTTTTATTAATTATTTACGCCTAATTAATGAGTGGCATATGCCAATAAGATGCCATATATGTTGTACAATCACTATAACGCAATTTTGTGATCACTCAACAAAAAATTAAGTAATACCTAAATGGAAATCAGCAAAAAAATGCAGTATTTTAATTCCGATGATTATTATTGGGGAAGACGCATTGTGTGTACGAGTGAATGTGAATATGTTGTGGGAGCGATGTATGTCCGAGAAGGGGCCTTTCTTTCTCTCAGGGGTGGCAGATCAGGGGCGGCAAAGGCAGTTAAAAGGAAGGGGGAGGGAGGATAGAAATATGGCTGCCCCTACGGACAGGGGAACTGTTCCTGAGAAGTGAGATAACTATGAATAATATGCACTCGGTAGTAAAAGTGTAGGTCTTGTACAAGGTATCTAGAGAAAGAAAAATCAAATTCTCCTAAAACCAATGCCAGTAATTTATAAAAGACGGAAAAGAAATAATATTCATGTAAAAAACTGTCAAATAATTAATAAAACCCATCAATTAATGAAATAATTAATTAATATCAATAATCAATAAAATTTATAATATCTTTTATTAATAATTGACGTCTTATTAATAAGTGACTTAAGACAATATGACAAAGAGTGTGTTCTACAATCACGATATAGCAATTATGTGATTATTCAACAAAAAATGAAGCAAAACCTAAATGAAAATTAACAAAAATGGGGTATTATAAATCCGATCAACATTATGGAGGAAGGCGCACTGTGTGTATGACTGTATGTGAATATTTTGTGGGAGAGGTTTGTGTCCGAGAAAGGCTCTTTCTTTATCCAAGGGGTGGCATATCAGTGGCGGCAAAGGCAGTTAAAATGAAGGGGGAGAAAGGATGGAAAGATGGCTGCCCCTACGGACAGGGGAACTGTTCCTGAGAAGTGAGATAACTATGAATAATATGCTTTCGGTAGTAAAAGTGCAAATCTTGTGCAAGGACTGTAGACGAAAGAAAAAATATATTCTCCTAAACACCATGCTAATAATTTATACCGGAAAACACACAATATCCACGTTAAAAAATAATTCTACGTCAATAATCAAGCCACTAAGCCATAATTAATGGCTTATTTTAATAAATAAAGCATTATTAACGGCCTATATTAATTAATTAATGAGTTATACATTAATGGCTTATTAATAACAGCTTATGCCAAGAAGACTGTTTATGTGTTCTACATTCATAATAATGCAATTTTGTGATTATTTAACCAAAAATGAAGCAATGCGTAAATGAAAATTGGCAAAAATGGAGCATTTTAGTACCGATCAACATTCCGAAGGAAGATACATTGTGTGTGCACGTGAATGAATATATGTCCCAGGAGGGGATTTTCTTTCTCTCAGGGGTGGCAGATCAGGGATGGCAAGGGCAGTTAAAAGGAGGGAGGGAGGCTAGAAAGATGGCTGTCCCTTCGTGCAAGGGGGCTGTTTCTGAGAAGTGAGAAAACTATGAACAATATGCACGCGGTAGTAAAAGTTTCGTTCTTGTACAAGGTATGTAGACAAAAGAAAAATTAAATTCTCCTAAAAACCATGATAGTAATTTATATAAGGCGGGAAAAAATATTCACGTAAAAAATTGTCAAAAATTATTATAAACCGTTAATAACAGCTTATATTAATTATTGACGAATAATTAAAAAGTGTCTCATGGCAATAAGATGCAATATGTGTTATACAATCTCGATGACGCAATTTTGTGATTATTTAACCACGATTGAAGCAATTTATAATTGACAATTAGCAAAAAATGGAGCATTATATTCCCGATCAACATTATGGAGGAAGATGCGTAGTGTGTTGTGAATATGTAGTGGGAAGGATATATGTACTAGAAGGGGTATTTCTTTCTCTCAGGGGTGACAGATCAGGGGTGGCAAAGGCAGTTAAAAGGAGGGTGGGAGGATAGAAAATATGGCTGCTCCTTCGGACAAGGGGAATGTTCCTGAGAAGTGAGATAACTAAGAATAATATTCATGCGGTAGCGAACGTGAAAATATTTTCAAGAATTGTAGACGAAAGAGACATTCCATTCATGTAAAATCCTAGGCTATAATTAACCTTATCCCTTCATATTTTACTACACTGAGTTTTGAAATGTAACCAGGATCCTAATCATTGATAATTATATTTTTTCCGTGCCAAGACATAGAGATTTCGCTCTCGTCTGACAGCACCTTGAATATGCAGCGAGCGTATGGGATCCGGTGCAGAGAGACTTAATCCGCGAACTGAATAAAATACAAAGGAAGGCTGCGCGTTTCGTCAAAAACTGCTACGGGCGTACAGACAGCGTTACTCAGATATTAAGCGAATTGGGATTGGAGCCGCTGGAGACTCCGAGCCTGCGCGCTAGGACTTAGGTTGCTTGAACAATTGAGAATGGATATCTTTAAGAGCGACATAGAGAACATAATATCAGAGCCACACTATATTTCCAGGTCCGATAGAAACGATAAATTAAGAGAGATGTTTTTCCGAACGGATAGATATGGGAATTCGTTTTTCCCCCGAACCATAAAGGACTCTAATAAGCGCTAGTCCCAACTTCGTTAGAGCACTTCATTTTTTTTAGCTGTAAACGGCTGGTGTCCTAACACCCCCTGCGACACGCCTTTTAGGTGGCTTGCGGGGTATTATGTACATGTAGATGTAGATGAATATTGTGGAATCATCACGTACCACATACCCTAAGAGTGGTTTGCGCAATGCCTCGTAGATGAGGATTTTGATATAAAATTCATCATCATCGACATAAGAATAGGGACTAAAGCCGAAGAAAGATGCACTAGCGAAAATCGGAATACCCTTGCTAAAATAGTAGAAAAAATACATTTTGTTATATGCGAGGAAATCAATGGAATACTTGAAGATATTCACCGTTGATTAATTGAAATAAATTGAATTTAAGTAGTGCCTTTATACTTTCATAGCTGTTCTAGAGGTAAATTTATAAAACACTATGATTATTCAACAGAAAATGAATAAATAATTGGGATGAAGTAAGCAAAAAAGGAAAAATTGAAGGCAGATCTGGACAGGACAGAAAGGACAGTCTGGAGAATGATACTATGAGAATATGTGGATTTGTGTCCTGTGTGCGTCTGTCCGAGAATGGGCCTTTCTTTCTCTCAGGGGTGGCAGATCAGGAGAAGGAAAGAAAATTAAAAGGAAGGGGAAGAAAGGATGAAATATGGTTGCCCCTTCGAACATGGTGACTGTGTCTTAGAAGTAAGATAATTGTGAATAATATTCATACGGCAGTAAAAGTGTAAATCTTGTAGAATGAAAGTAGACGAAAAAAAATAACATTGCCATAAAAACCATGCTGGTCATTTATTCAAGACGAAAAAAGTAATATTCACGTTAAAAATTGTCAATATTTAATGAGAGCCAATAAATGATAAAAGAATAAATCAACAATTAATGAAATAATTAAACAATGTCAATAATTAATAAAAGGGATTCATAATACCTGTTATTAATTATCGACGGCTTATTAATAAGTGGTAAATGTCAATATGACGCTATATTTGTTATACAATTACGATAAATCAATTGTGCGATTATTCAGCAAAAAATGAAGCAATATCTACATGAAAATTAGAAAAAATGGAATATTATAATTCCGATAGCATTATGGAGGAAGATGCACTGTGTGTATGACTGTATGTGAATATGCTGTGAGAGGGATGTATGTCCGAGAAGGGGTTTTTCTTTCTCTCAGGGGTGACAGATCAGGGGCGACAAAGGCAGTTAAAAGGAAGGGGGAGAAAGGATGGAAAGATGGCTGCCCCTACAGACAAGGGGGTAGTTTTTGAGGATTAAGATAACTATGAAAAATATGCACACGGCAGTAAAAGTGTAGATCTTGTGCAAGGTATGTAGACGAAAGAAAAATTAAATTTTCCTAAAAACCATGCAAGTAATTTATACAACACGGAAAAGAAATAATATTCACGTTAAAAATTGTCAATAAACAATAAAATAATAAATCAATAATTAATAAAATAACTAATAATCTCAATAATTAATGAAAAGCCATTAAAAATTGTTTATATTAATTATTGACAGCTTATTAATAAGTGGCTAATAAAATATGACGAAAAATGTGTTCTACATTAACGATAACGCAATCATGTGATTATTCAACAAAAAATGAAGCAATGCCTAAATGAAAATTTGTAAAAATGGGGTATTATAATTCCGTTCAACACTATAGAGGAAGAAGAAGTGTGTATGACTGTATATGAATATGTTATGGGAGTGGTTTGTGTCCGAGAAAGGGCCTTTCTTTCTCTCAGGGGTGGCAAAGGCAGTTAAAAGGAGGGAGAGAAGGCTAGAAATATGGCTGCCCTTTCGGAAATGGGGACCGTTTTGGATGAGTAAGATAATTATGAATTAGTTTCAAATGGTAGTGATATAGTGCAAGAAATGTAGACGAAGCAAATTTTATATTCATGAAAAAAACATGCGTTTATTTGATAGAAAGAATAAATTATGATATAAAAAACTTTTCTACTATTGGTCTTTGTTTAACTATTATATGTTGTAAAATGTAACGAGGTGAATCTTTGTCATTAGTAACCAGATTTTTTCCATATGAGGATAAAGTGATGTGGAATCACCTGGTGCCATAGTAGTTCCATGAACCTTACCTCTTAGTTATCAATGGAAACGTTTTCATCTCAAAATTAGACTAACGACTGATTCCGAGGTAAGATATGCACACAAATAAAATAAATCACCGCCAAAACAGCCTAAAAACTCGGATTGAGGTATATGCCGCAAAGAAACTGGAATATTTTGAGTGATCAACGTTAGCTCACGAAAGAATTTGCACTAACCGTTAACTGGTTCATGCCTTTATGATGCCGTGGGTGTTCTACAAGCGTAACGATACAGAGCTATGAACAAATAGTACAAAAGGAATAAATAGCTATAACAATTTATTTAATAAAGTACACCGGGACTAGCCACGGTGATAACTTTTTACGGAGTCACCCGCAATGCACAAATAGTGCGAAAAATCCACAAAGGAAAAATCATTCGCCTTGACCGGGATTCGAATCCGGATCCCTCGATTTCCGGCCGAGTGCTTTCGGTAGCTTAACTGGCTAAAGCACTCGGCCGGAAATCGAGGGATCCGGGTTCGAATCCTGGTCAAGGCGGATGATTTTTTCTCTGTGGATTTTTCGCACTATTTCGAGCTAAAACAACATTAGAAAAAAAAGAAGTTATGGAGGCCTGATCCACATTCTAGAGGAAGATGCTTTTTAAACTAGGGAAAGTTTATTTAAGGAGGGGTAAATGTGTCCAAAAAGAGGCTTCCTTTCGCTCCTTCTCAGGGGTGGTAAAGGCAGTTAAAGACAGTTAAAAGGAAGGGGGAGAAAGGATAGAAAGATGGCCGCCCCTTCTGACATGGAGACCGTATCTGAGTAGTAGGATAACTATAAATAATATGCATGCATTAGTAAAAGGGAAAATCTTGTAAAGAATTGTAAACGAAAGAGACATTATATTCGTGTAAAAACCAAGCTTATAATTAACAGTATCCGTTCATATTTTATTATGCTTAGTTTGAAAATGTAACCACGAACCCAGTCATTAATAATTAGATTTTTTCCGTGACAAGACAAAATTTGGTGTAGTCACCCCGTGCCACACTCCCTAGGAGTGGATTGAGCAGTGCCTCGTAGATGATGTTGTTGATAGAAAATTCATCATCATCGATTTAAGAATAGAGACTAATTCCGAAGAAAGATACACGAGCAAAAGCTGGATCACCACCTATAAAATTGCAGACAAAAAATAACTTTTGGTACATATTCGAGGAAATCGATGGAACATTTGAAGATATTCTCCATATATTAAATGACAGAAATCGAAAGATTATTACTCCTCGAGTGCGCATTTCACGCTTTTAAATTTTTAAATGACGATATCTATTTTTCGTGATTAAATGAAGAGTGAAAGTTTTCAAGCGCGCGAAAACGCGACGGCTAAGTATAAATGCTGAGATAACTCCGTGTGACGTCGTTCTGGTTCCCGCTGCCGCAACTGAAGTGCCCTTGTTTCGAAGCTTTGAGCACTGATACGACGCAGGATGCTAGCAGGTAGCGGAGAACCATTCTATTAGGTAGCGCTTGGCTTAAATAAGGATTATTAATACCTTATCATACGAAGAAAACTTTCCGACCTTAGCCAGTTTTAATAGGTGAT
The DNA here is from genome assembly GCF_921293095.1 of Ischnura elegans. Taxonomy (NCBI): domain Eukaryota; kingdom Metazoa; phylum Arthropoda; class Insecta; order Odonata; family Coenagrionidae; genus Ischnura; species Ischnura elegans. The sequence goes on along the minus strand of NW_025791658.1, from coordinate 2,330,050 downwards.
TATTAAGACATGTTTCCCTGAGCTCTGCGCCTCATGCATGCATTGGTAATCTCGGACGATGTTAAACTCCTTTCTAGTAGTATAGAAACTAGGTCCCTGTGACGTCACGTGGAGTGGCATCGCATGGGCGCCAATCTGGCCTTTTTTGAAATGAGGATGAAATTGATCATTGCCATTCGTCTAAACCGGTATTTCTAAATCCAATTAATTTTGTATATTATAAATACACTAATGGCGGGTAACGAATCGAAATAAATGCCTTTCTGTTTCTTTGATGAAGGAAAATACCCTATTAAATGATTATGCAACAGAAAATGAATACATTACTCAAAGAGAGTTAGCAAAAATGAAACAATTGAAAGCTCTTCAACGTTCTGGTGTAAGACACAATGACTATATGTGAATTTTTTTTTAAAGAGGGATGTGTGTCCTAAGAGGGTGTTTCTTTCTCTTCTCTCTCAGGGGTGGCAATGGCAGTTAAAATGAAAGGGGAGTAAGGGTGGTTCTGGTAGATGGCAACACCTTCGCACAAGGGGACTGCTTCGGTCTGGTAAGATAGCTACGAATTATATGAATTCGGTAGAGAACGTGCCAATCTTGCACAAGGAATATGGACGAAAAAGACATTATCTTTATATAAAAACATGGAGGATAATTAAATTAAAAAACTGATATTGATTAATTCCGAATAAAAATATTTTATTATAGCATTTTCACACCCAATAATGTAGAATCTCACCAAATTTTACGCAAAATTGAGGATATTCAAGAAAATCAAGTATATTTGGAATCACCTATTAGATATTCTTAAATAAATAGAAATGCTTTGAAATGAGTAGTTTGATGAAAATTTTCATAAAACGTTCGAATTCGTTAGTAATTACGCGTAAACTTTTGGGGTCTACCGACACCCATCGCGCCTTCTTAAGGGTTTGTGTTTAATATAAATCATGAATAATGAATTAAAGGCTTTTTTATTACTGAGTCGTGTTTGACTACAATGTGTTCTAAATTGTGACCAGGATCCTGGCTATAACCAGCTAATTTTTATTCCGTGTGAGGATATCAAAGAGTCAGCCCTTTATATTAGACTAGGGACTAATTCAAAAGAAAGTCATACAGGTAAAAAATTATATCACTTCCAAAACAGCCCAATAATTAGGTATAATATATAACAGTAAATTAAGGTATTGATACCATGAAAATTGAATTTTTGGAGTGATCAAAGGTTGATTTTGAAACAAATTAAATTATTAGATCTGTAGCTCATGCCTAATTGATTTTATAGGTGTTAAACAAGCATTAATCAACATTACTTTTAACACTCAGCAGAATATGAAGATTACCTAAAGGAAAAACAGCAAAAAAGGAGTATTTGAGGCCTGATCTACATAATCAGGGTACCCACTCTAACTAAATTATAGAATTCACGGTTTTTTCCAGATTTTCACGGTCGAAATTTCGCCAAATTCACGGTCTGTTGATAAGCCATTTTAGGAAGAAATATTGATTACGTAACGATAACCGGCCGCACCTTAACTAAAAATTTAGCAAACGCGACAAACGCCGGGAATGTGAACGCAGCAATGAAAGTGCTCTTATGTCATCGCTAATCGTTACCAAAATGTTAGAGACGGGTAAAGGCTGTGAGTGGGAAAATGGAGGGTGACAGGGAAGTGAATTTTTCGCCTGGATCAATGAACACTTAGGTCACTTGTCTTCCAATCACAGGCTTAAGGTCTGTGTCTCGTCATGGCATACGGACAAATAATCGCGCTTCGAACATACGTGTGAAGATAAATGCTTGGACAGTGTATGCGATTGACTCAACTTGAAATAATGATCGACGTGTCAATTTTTATTTTAATCAGTTAATCACAGATCTACAATCAAGTTTGAGAGGTTTTTAGCAGGAAACTACCAAGATTATCTCTCAACATCTTTAACCCGTTAATCCCCAGCGTTGCGTTAACGCAGCATTATTGAATCCTAATTCTCAGAACAAGTTTCTACTTCGGAATAATTTTTTCTTCGATTTACTACTTTTTTTTAAAGTATCTCTAGTTATAGTTTTGTCATTTTCATCAAAATGTTCATCAATATAATTTTATTTTTATGACTGATGGCGTTTGGCATAAAAATCAATGCGCACATACGAGACACCCTAGGAAAAATAATACACCCCATCATGTCCGTCGAGGCAGAATGGTGAACTTCCTCCGAAGGAATACTGATAACTCCCGGCGAAGATGTCGAGTGAACAAATCAAGATAAAAAATAAAAGATATACACTAAGTTTTAAAAATTACTTTTTTCGTGTGTATTTACCGGAGTTTTCCCAGCGTTGCGTATACGCAACATTATGAAAATCATATAATACGATGAAAATATTTTTATTCCAAAAATTCATCTTAATTAGGCCAAAATAAATCGGAGAATGCGAAACACCGAAGTTAAAAGCCCCGAATACAGTCTGGGGAATAATGGGTTAATGTTTTACGACGAAATTTACTGCTATTTCCAGGTTTTTTCGCAGTAGACGAAATTCATGGCTTGTTCACGGTTTTAAGGTTTTCACGGTTAAGTTGGAACCCTGATAATGGAGGAAGATGCATTTTCTATGGGTACGAATGTATGTTGCGGAATGATGTGAGTCCGAAAAGGCTTAAAATTAGATCACGGTCTAAATTTCGCCAAATTCACGGTCTTTTGAGAAGCCATTTTAGGAAGAAATACTGATTACGTAACAATAACCGGCCGCACCTTAACTAAAAATAATAATAGTAGAAATAATAATTGATCCACAAATTACAGCAAAGAGCAAACATAGTCGATGTAGCAGTCCCACTAAATCACAACGTTGAGTCTACGGAAAGAGAGAAAACACAAAAATATCAGAATTTGGCCGGTGAAATAAAAAATATTTGGAAGTTGAAAGACGTCAGCATTCATCCACTGATAATCTCTGCGGAGGGAGTCTTGTCTAAAAGATTCAAAAAAGAAGTCGAAGACCTGGGAATTAAAAAAACAACTGATTCACCTCGGGCAAAAAGCTGTTTTACTACAGACCTGCCAGATCGTGAGAAGATCCCTGGGTCGGGCATGATCGGACAGTGTAGGATAGGGTGAATTCTCTTCCTTAACATCCGAGCCTAATCCTAAATTGACCTTGGGATAGGTGAATATTTCCAGCTGGTTTTAATCAACTGAGAAAGTGCATAAACTCAAACAGAAACAATAATATTAATAATAGAAATTTAGGCCTTTCTTTCTCTTAGGGATGGCAAAGGAAGTTCAAAGGAAGGGGCGGAGGGCCAGCAGGATGGCTGCCCCTTTCGGACAAGGGGCCGTTTTAAAGACGTAAGAAACTATGAATTATAGGACAGCAAGCAGCGCATCATTGCTGAGTTTTTAAAGGTTCCCTTTATGGGCGAATGGGGGAACGTTGTACCCCATAATCTTTTCTCCTTATTTTATTATAATTTTTTTTTAAATATTTTTATCGGCAATCTGTTTATAAGAAGCAATTACTTCGCTTAGAGAAAACATTGCTATTGTTACCACCCGAATTACTCATATTCGTTTGATACCTCCTCTATACAGGATTACTACTTTAGAATTACTACTACAAAATTACCACAGGATTACTACTAAAAGCTTCCTGTGATGCCGGGGCCAGAGGCCGTGAAATATAATTCCTACCGACATTATAAATTCAGTTCATAATTTGCTTTATTTTTTTTTGTATTTGTTCAAACAAGAAGTGATTTAATTTAATGAGTGTGCAAAAATTCAAATTAGGATCGCTTTTTTCGTTATAATGTGACTGCTTTGAAAATCAATGTGCTGCTTGCACAAGTATACATGAGGCGTTGAAAAGCGGAGAGGTACATGCGATTTTCTACCTAAACTGAATTAGGCAAGTGACTTTGTACGCAGTCACGCACACGGGTGCAAAGTTAATGCACCAACGGAAGAAGTTGACAATGAAAAAATTTTGACTAAGCCGGGATACGAACCCGGATCTACCGATTGCCGGTCAGGCGTGTTAACCAGTTACACCACCATGCAATTTTCTCAGAGCGAACTTCGGGATGGATTTTAGCGAACAAGATGTTGAAGTCACAAGTCCACACTGTGGCACATGTGGCGAGGGTCGTGCTCACTAAGCCACTGTCGGGGTGAAAAACCCTTATTTTGCCGCTGGTCTGCGACGACGAATTACAAAGCACTGAAGGAACAAGTACGCAGTGTAGTGACTTTGTACGCAATCAAGCGCACGGGTGCAAAGTTAACTACACCAAAGGATGAAGTTGATCATAAAAAAACTTAGTTGTTTGACTTAGTCGGGAATCGAACAAGGATCTCCCGATTACCGGTCATTCTGGCTATGACCTGGTTATTCTGGAATTTCTCAAGGTTATCCCTGAACCCTCTAATCATCGAATGTTTTTCGATAACTTCTTTTCATTGTTCAGACTACTTATTGTTTTCAAAGAAAGCAGATTATGTTTCAGTGGAACCATCCGTGAAAATAGAACGGAGGAGTGCCTGATAGAATATAGTGAAACCATCGGCATAAAACCGAGAGGAACACGAAAAAAACATCTGGTGTAGCTGTGGGCCTTAGTATTTTTCGATGGAATCATAACTCGGTTGTCACTGTAGACAGCAATACAAGTTCTGCGGAAATGGAATCGTAAGGGAAAGCGAAATAGCGAAAACATCCACTTTCAACAGAAACGACAGCTATTCGCTCTCAAACACCTGGAAGAGACTCTTACCCAAACGGACCAATCAGAACGCGCCTAGCCCAAACCAAGGCCTATTAAGGACGGGCGAAAACCTAACCTGAAGATGCCAGCTGCAACACCGGCGAAACTGTCGTATTGAAGATGAAACGACGCGGAGGTCAACCCGAAAACCTTGCTACGCATTGCTAAGACTTTTCACTTAAAACGCTGTGTACGAAGTAGACATTTAATAGTTCATAACAAATCAATGAGTGGGTCACTTTAAACAGGACTTTTGGTTTATCCGGTTTTTGTGCACTAAGCCTGTGGAGTCAGTATGTTAAACTCCGCATCTGTTATTTAATTTTCACAAAATTAGTCCTTTTATGAAATGGGACACATGTGTCCCTATGGACCATAAAGTAGCGAGAATAGGGTAATTTCCTGTTTTTTTTATTGCCTAAATCGAAAGATTATAACTCTTGGAGTACGTATTTCATGGTTTAAAATTTTTTTAATGACGATATCTATTTTTCGCGATTAAACGAAAAGTGAAAAATTTCAAGCGCGCGAAAACGCGACGGATAAGAATGAATGCTGGGAAAATCCTGCGTGACGTCATTCTGGTTCCCGCTGTCGCCGGATGAGGTGACCTTGGGGCGAGGCTTTCAGCGCTATACGACGCAGGATGCTAGCAGGTAGCAGAGTACCATGCGAGCTGGTAGCGCTTGGCTTAAATAAGGATTATTAATACCTTATCAAACGAAGGAAACTTTCTGACCTTAGCCAGTTTTAATAGGTGATTATTAAGACATGTTTCCCGGAGCTCTGTGCCTCATGCATACATTGGTAATCTCAGACGATGTAAAACTCCTATCTACTCGTATAGAAACTAGGTCCCTGTGACGTCACGTGGAGTGGAATCGCATGGGCGCCAATCTGGCCTTTTTCAAATGAGGTTAAAATTGACCATTGCCATTCATCTAAACCGGTATTTCTAAAACAAAATAATTTGTATATTATGAATACACTAATGCTGGGTAACGAACCGCAATAAATACTTTTCGTTTTCTTTGATGAAGGAAACTACCCTATTCGTATTACTTCGCGTCCCAGACTATCTCATAAACTATTGGAGATACCGCTTGTATTTTGTTATAAAATCTAATGGCTGCAATTTGTGTTATCCCTGTAGGGTAGTTGAACGACTGTTGTAAATACGGAATAAGCCGTGTGATTCAGAAAGTGAAAGCTCAAGGGATAATTCTTCTGATCCCTGAAAACCTGTCGCTTGAGCTATCATTCTGAGGGACGAAAAAATGATTGTGTGATTCGGGCACCCTAAGATTGATGACTGTTTATGATGCATAATTGACCCAAACACGATGATATTTCGTCCGCCAAGCTCCCTTCGAAATTTACCCTCGGATAGTCGAAGCAAAAGAACGGCACCTTGTACTGCATGCGAGATATTTATTTATTTATTTCATCGCCAAAAACGGCACAAATGCTTTTACATTGGCTGTCCATTAAATAAATAATACCTAAAGGATAACAATCAATAGCACAAAAAAATAAAAACTAACAGAAAACAAAATTACTAAACATAAGAAGGGGCACTATTGATAAGACAATGATGAATTCTTCAAATGGCGTTTTAAGGTGTCTTTGTAACTAGTGTCAGAGGAAAATAGGTCCAGGGAAGGGATTTTTGAAGCTGTGGAGTTAAACAAGGAGGGGATTCGGTAGAACAGAGAGCGCTGAGAGATGGAGAGACGGAATCGTGGAATGTGAAGCAGGGAGTTGTTTCGTAAGGGGCGAGGAGGAATATGAAAACGGAAAAGAGGGAGAATTTCGTTTGTCCGTAGAGAACCGCTGAAGATTCTATGCAGAAACATGAGGTCAGATAAGACACGGCGGCTTGTTATGTTAGATATCCTGAGGGAGGAAAGGATAGAGTCACGGGCGTAATATCTGAGTGTGGGGGTTCGATGGCGGGCAACAGGAAGAAAGATATACCTTCGACATCACTCAGACTGCTTATTTTCTGCCGACAAATCAAAGATCGTCACGGTACCCGAATCCCGTAACCCTTCCAAGACTGTGCGGGGTAACTCAGTTACACCAAATTATGCTAATACTGTGTATTTTTTACTTTGTCCCTTTGATACTCATAGCCAAGGCAGAGATGGATTTGGAGAAGACTTATGACAAATATGGAAAGAACATTTGCCAGAAATAAACTGGAAATCAACAAAAAGAAGACTGAGATATTAATATGCAGCAAAAGTGAGGACGCTAAGACAAAAATTAACCTAGGAAAGCATAAGCTTGAAGAGGTGAAAGAGTTTTGACACTTAGGAAGCTTAATTACCAATGATGGACGAAGCAAGAAAGAAATAGTCAGTAGAATAACGCAGGCGAAGAGGGATTTCTACAAAAATAAGAATCTAATTACAGCTGAGATTACAAACATAGAAGTAAGGAAACAATTCATCAGATGCCACATATGGAGTATATTTCTGAATGGGAGGTAGGCTTGGACGTTGACAGCAGCTGAGAAGTCAAGACAGGGCTACTTAGTTGGCCACAAATAGAGGGATAATGGCTTCATATAAATTGTAAAAAAACTTCGAGCGATAATTATGCATCTGCGTTGCATATAACATAGAAGTGAGGAAACAATTCATCGGATGCTACATATGGAGTATGTTTCTCTATGGAAGCGAGGCTTGGACGTTGACAGCAGCAGAGCAGAAGCATTCGAAATGTGGTGCTATACATAAGAATGATGAAGATAAAATGGATTGACCGTGTAAGTAACGAGGAAGTGCTAAGAAGAGTGGGAGAAAAGAGAAAACTCCTAAAATCCTTAAGCAGAAGACGGGACAACTTACATGGCCACATTATGAGGCACGATGACCTGATGAAGACAATCTTAGAAGGACAGGTGGAAGGGAAGAAGGGCAAGGGACGGCCCCGAATGTGTTACATAGGATAATGAGTAATAAAGGATGTAAATGAGAAGAAATATGAAATTATACGCAAAAGTCACACAAAAACAACATGGAGTACATCTGACGATGATAAGTTTTCCTCTTTCCCTGGAACAATACGGTTTGTTGAAAATACCATTGATCGCTTCGATCCATCGAACCGATCGACGAAAATACTACTGTACCCTTGACAACGCAATCATTATCCAGCATTCAAGTTTACCACGAGTTAAAACTTTCGATATAACGAATCTATCGCATTTAGACCCATATAACAGTTCCCTTTTCATAGCGCTTCGCATAACTATACTCTATGGACAAACAGTATGAGTAACACCAACACTATCCATCATCGAAATATATTTAAAGTCGAAACTTTCGATTCATCGAACTTATCGCATTTCGTCCCATCTAACCGATCGACGCAAATCAAACCGTCCCCATTTGACACCTCATTTCGCGTGAATTATGCAGGTGGACACGGCGTTACACTTCCACCCAACCTCCTCATAATTCCTGCCCCTCTGTCTCTTTGGACTCAGGAGGTGGGGGGGGAAGGTTTGTACGCCGCTCGGAAGTGCCTTGCAAGATTCATCGCGAAGTCTCCGTGGTTACGTCTGATAAGACGGTTTATTATTGAGGCGGAATTTGTGAGGGGGGGCCAGGAGTAAGGGGGGTGTATGAGGGGAAAGGACTTTTGATTTATGGTCAAATTCATTATCTCCTCGAGCCAATTGACTGAGTCCTACAGCGACGCCAAGCGGCGAGTGAGTTATACGACCTTGGGATTTATATCCCCCACTCCACGGAATCTATGGATATCACGGTTGATGCATGCCCGTTCCCAAGGCAACCAATTATAATCAGGGAAAGAAGGGCCCGCCAGTAAGGGCCTGCAAATCTTTCGGCCTCCTAACGTTTCTCCTCGATGACGCAAAATTATGAAAAATGTTTCCACTCTAAATTGAATTGGGAACTTTCTCCAACGCGTTAAGTGCGCTGCACAATTCTAGATTAAATTGCTAAATTTATTTTTCGAGAACGCTTTACCTACCTGAGGTAACATTATGAGGTAATACATATGAGGTTTCCAGGTAGGCTTCCGCGGAGATTATGATGATATCTGGTGACTTTCCGGGTATTCTTCCGCGTTCATCCATTTTGTAGACAATATTTCGCCAACGTTCCAGTTGGCTTCCTCAGGTCCACTGAAGTGTCGATGCCACTGTGTCTCCACAAAAAAGGCGGCAAACGGGGTGTATAGAAGATGAACAACTTTCTGCATTGACATTTCAGTGGACCTGAGGAAGCCAACTGGAACGTTGGCGAAATATTGTCCTACAAAATGGATAAACGCGGAAGAATGCCCGGAAAAATCACCACATATAATACATATGAGGTAATAATAGGGCGGTTTCCTATTATTTTTTATTGCCAAAATCGAAACTTAATTACTACTGGAATACATTTTCACAATTTTACATTTTAAAATGACGATATCTATTTTTCGCGATCAATTGAAAAGTGAAAATTTTCAAGCGCGAGAAAACGCGATGGCTTAGTATAAATGCTGGGAAAAGCCCGTGTGACGTCATTCTGGTTCCCGCTGTCGCCGTGTGAGGTGACCTTGGGGCGAGGATAGGTGCGCCGCTGCGATGCAGGCTACTATAGTAGGTAGCAGTAGCAAGCTGGGAGAACTCCGGTATGTAAATACAAAGAAGTAATAATTTAAGAATTAGGTTACATCTTTTATTTTTTATCTTGATTTGCACACTCGACATCTTCGCCGGGAGTCATCAGTATTCCTTCGGAGGAAATTCCCCATTCTGCCTTTTAACAGACATGCTGGGGTATGTCATTTTTTCCTAGGGTGTCTCGTATGTGCGCACCGATGTTTATGACAAACGCCAACAGTCATAAAAATACAATCATATGAATGAAAATGTTGGTGGAAATGACAAAATTAGAACTAGAGATACTTAAAAAAATTAGTAAATCAAAGAAAAAAATATTCTGCATTAGAAGCTTGTTCTGAGAATTAGGATTCAATAATGTTGTGTTAGCGCAACGCTGGGGATTAGAGGGTTAAAATGTAAATAAAATGCGTTTCATATGAGTTTATATATTCCTGTGACCAAACGGCTCTTACATCATGAATATACCTCGTATATCTCAGTACGATGGTAGAGATATGCAATATAATTTTTAATTAAGGTAGCCCGAAAAGAAAGATATTCCCTTATATCGAAAAATATCATTATAATGGCGTAAAAAGGCGTCAAATTGTTGTTGATATATTTTGACCTGTCATTTGACCCGTTCACAGATAAGCCTGGTTTGGGGGAGAAGGAATTAGTAAGAAAACCCATGCCTCAGTGACATGCAGGTAAAAATATCGATAGCCGTCCTTTTAGGTATAACATTTTTATTATAATTTAAGTAATTCTTAGGAATAATTATAATTTAAGGATTAAGGTAGGTTTCCATGGAGTACTCCAAAAGCATCCTGGAAGCCTCCCCTTACATCAAGCACTTCCATCTTCAATAAACAATAACACCGACTCCCTTTCATTCTATCTGAAAATCCTAGTCTTTTCCTTCCTCTCCCTAGTTTACCAAATATTCTACCCCCTGTCAGTGTTTTCAACATCCCCTGCCCGCTAAGTACTCGCTCCGTTCATACCTTCTGTTTTTTTCCTGTATATCATCTAGAGGCAGCCTATCCCCACCCACCATGTCCAGCACTTCGTTGTTCTTCCTAACATTCTTCCCTCTGTAACACTCTTTTCGACATCCCCTCCCCGCTAAGTACTCACTGCATCCATACCTTGTGTCTCCTCCGTATCTCATCCTGAAGCTGCCTCTTCTCACCCACCATGTCAAGCACTTCGTCGTTCGTCCTAACATTCTACCCTATTTAACACTCTTTTCAACATCCCCTCCCCGCTAAGTACTCTCTCCATCCATACCTTCTGTCTCCTCCGTATCTCATATAAAAGCTGCCTCTTCTCACCCACCATGTCCAGCACTTCGTCGTTCCTCCAAGCATTCTATCCTCTATAACACTGTTTTCAACATCCCCTTCCCGCTAAGTATTCGCTACACCCATACCTTCTGTTTTCTTCTGTAAATCATCTAGAAGATGCCTCTCCCCACCCACAATGTCCAGCACTTCATAGTTCCTCCTAACATTCTACCCTCTATAACACTGTTTTCAGCATCCCCTCCCCGCTAAGTACTCGCTCCGTCCATACCTTCTGTCTCCTCCGTATCCCATCTAAAAGAGACCTCTCCTCACCAATTTTTTTCAAAAAAAATTTTTTAGCAATACGTAAACTTAGTTTTACTTTTTTTGAAGCAACCGCGGGGATGGTGTTTCTTTCTTTTCCTTCAAAAAAATATTTTCCAGAATACGTAGACTTAGTTACTTCTTTTTTAAAGCAAATTCAGGGCTTCTGTTTTTCCTTTTTATTGGAAAAAAAAATTTTTTTCAAAGAAAAACCAGAAATATATTTCAGGAATAGGTAAACTTAGTTCGCTTTTTAAGAAACTTCGGGGCTGTTATATCTTTCTTTTTCTTCAAAAAAAATATTCTTCAGGAACACTTAAACTTAGTTTTTCTTTTTTAGCTATATCAGTGATGCTGTTTTTTTCAATTTCTTTAAAAATATTTTTCAGCAATAAATACATTTAGTTTCGCTTTTTTGCTGTTTTTTATCATTGAAAAATATTTTTCATGAATGCGTAAACTTTTTTCTCGCTTTTTTCAAAAACTTCAGTACTGCTGTTAATTTTCATTGAAAAAAAATTGTTTCAGCGATACGTAACCATAGCTTTGCTTATTATTAAACGACTTCCGCGCTTCTAGTTTTTTTGCCGTCAAACCTACACGATGCTCATATGCTAACATATAGATACTGTCTGCTTATTCTTAGTTAAGTTTTTGTGAATAAATCTTTCAAAATAAATCGTAATTGTAAGTAATAGATACCACACCGCTGATGTGTTTTTCATTTAAAAAAAGCATTTTTGAGGATTACGTTAGCTTAGTTTCGCTTTTGTGAAGTAACTTTAGGGCTGCTGCCTTTTTTTAAATATATATATTTTTTTTCAGCCATACGTAAATTTATTTCTGCTTTTTTAAAAGAAACTTAAGGGCTGCTGTTTTTTTCTTTCTCTTTGAAAAAGAATATATTTCAGCAATACGTAACCATAGTTGTGCTTTTTATTAAACAACTTCAGTGGTTCGGTTTTTTTTGCTGACAAACCTCCGTGATGTTCACATGGTAACATATAGATACTGTCTCCTTATTCTTAGCTACGTTTTTGTAAATAAAACTCTGTAAATAAATCGTAATTGTAAATAAATGCAACCTCACGTCTAATGTGTTTTTCTTTGAAAAAAAAATGTTTTTCAGCAACATGTGACCTTAGTTTCGCTTAAAAAAACTTAGGAGCTTCTTACTTTTATAAAAAAATTTATTCAGGAATATGTAATCGTAGTTTCGCATTTTTTTAAGGAACTTAAGGGCTGCTGTTTTTTTTTATTTTTTTTTCGAAAAAAATATATTTGTCAGCAATACGTAATCAAATTTTTGCTTTCTATTAAGCAACTTCAGTGCTACTGTTTTTTTCTGACAAACTTACACGATGTTCAGATGCTAACATAAATATACTGTCTGCTTATTGTTGGTAACGTTTTTGTAAATAAATCTCTCAATAAATTCCCACGCCGAATACTGGAAACGCCTCCATAATTTACGTTTTTCTGGAAGCTTAGCGTCGCTGGTTTGGAACGCTATCGATAGATTTCGATTGGCACGGACGCGGAAGAAAAAAAAAAGCTCGGGAAGGACTTAAACGTATGTGACGTCTTCACATAAAGATAGCAAACTTAAAACCCCTTACCGGGAACCCCCTCGCGGTTTCTATGGCAACCCGAACCCTCAGATGCCACTTCTCGTATAAATCCCAGGGTACACGCCCACCGTTCAGGGTACTTTCTTACCCTTTAAAGGGCCTCGTGCGGCGCGAGGATCCTTGATTTGTCGTCTTCCCGGGCAGGTAGCGAAGGGCCCCGGAGATAAGCAGCCTAAGTGATGTCGAAGGTGTATCTCGCTTGCAGTACAAGGAGAACGTTCCGTTTCTTCGATTCTGCATGACAAATGTTTGAAGGAACTACGCCACGCTGAATATGGTGACTGCTATCAGGCAGGGTTCCCACTCAACCGTGAAAACCTTAAAACCGTGAATAAGACGTGAATTTTGCCTACCGTGAAAATGTTGTAGTAGGTAGATTTTCAGGTCGGATGGAAATTAGTTTATAACTTCAATGTTAACGCTATGAGTGCCGGCTGCTAAATTTAAATCCCTACTGAAAAATCCAGCCATTTTTGCTAAATTTGCAATTTTTTTCAAAACATTAGCCTCAAAAGTATATTTATATCGATGTGTATTCCAATAAAAATGGACTTTGCTCTTCTTTATGAATGTGTTGAATAACTTTATTGCCAATTTTTTTATATATATGATTTAATAATGAAAACCTACTCTTTTTGAAGCATAAAAAAAGTTGTAACATATTATGTACCGCCATAATATGCAAAATAATTTTTTATCACGCTCAATTTGAACTATTTAAACCATTGAAATCATTAAAAAGGAATATTTCCAAGCAAAGCATTATAAATCCTGGATGACAAACAGGGTAACTGCACCCTCAAAGAACGGTTCGTAGGCCCAAAGTATTTTCACACAAATTGGCCTAAGATAAGGATGGTGGTAGCTACAGAATACTTTTCGCCTCAGGTAAACATAACGTGAATTCTTTTTCCATCAAGCAGTTGATTTTTTAAAAACAGAACCACTAAGCATTAAACTGGAAAAGTACCACGGGCGAAATATTACGGCCTCACGCATACAAAGCCAATTAAATAGAAAGACGTAATATTACGTCCATGGCACGCAAAGTGTAAAAAGAACATGTATTGTCTCTTGTTAAAATTCACACACACTGAAACTCTTATATTAAAAAATCAACAAAACAACAATGCACATGGTAACAACTAGAAATTAACATTGAAATTGTATTCACATATTTTGATTATATATGTATATACCAACAGAAAAAATCTGGAAATAGCCGTGAATTTCACCAAAAAACCTTAAAAATCTCTCAGACTTATTGAAAAAGAACTACAATTTACAGATAAAAAGAAAAAAGGTATTTAAATCATGTTTCAAGGCCGCGCCACATACAGACACATTTATCTCTACACGTATATTCGCGAGTGCATTTATTGGTCCTTGTGCCATGACGACATATTGATCTTTAGCCTGTGATTGTAAGAACAGCAAACTAAGTGTTCATTAAACCTGGCGAAAAATCAGACACTTCTTTACTTCCCTACCTTACTGCTCCCTCCATTTTGCCACTCACAAACTTAAGCTTCGACTTAATTTTGAAATAGTTAGGCGACGTCATGAGAAATAGCACTTTCATTGCTACGTTGGAATAGGGTAGTTTCCTTCATCAAAGAAAACGAAATGCATTGATTGCGATTCCGTACCCACCATTAGTGTCTTCATAATACACAAATTATTTGGTTTTAGAAATACCGGTTTAGAAGATTGGCAATGTTCAATTTTATCCTCATTTGAGAAAGGCCAGATTGTCGCCCATGCGATGCCACTCCACGTGACGTCTATGTCGACTCAATGTCGTACAATCGCTATCAGTTATGTTTTCGATGTTCAGCCGTTGCTGGTAATCTACGTTTTGGCTTTTTTATTTTATGTGTGGCGTTATTGTTTTACGTGGCTGTGTTTTTTGTTCTACTCTGTATTGGGCGTGTTATTGCGGTTTTTTTATCTTGAATATTTAAAGTGGGGATTGTCTGTGTTGCTCCAAAGCGGTGACAGAAATGTGTTTTGGGTTTTGTTGAGTATTGGAATGATTTTACAATATCGCTAAGGTATTGTATTATTGTTTTTACTTTTACCCATAATTCCCCAGACTGTATTTAGGGATTTTAACTTCGGCTGTTTCGCGTTTTTCGACTTATTTTCGCCAAATTAATATGAATTTTTGGAAAAATAATATATTCGTCGCATTATATGATTTTCACAATGCTGCGTATACGCAACGCTGGGAGAAATCCCGTAAATAAATACAAAAAAGTAATTATTTAAAATTTAGGTTACATCTTTTATTTTTCATCTTGATTTGCACACTCGACTTCTTCGCCGGGAGTTATCAGTATTCCTTTGGAGGAAATTCCCCATTCTGCCTTTTAGCGGACATGCTGGGGTATGTCATTTTTCCTTGGGTGTCTCGTATGTGAGCATCGATTTTTATGCCAAACGCTATCAGTCATAAAAATACAATTATATTAATGAAAATGTTGGTGAAAATGACCAAATAAGAACTAGAGACACTTTTTAAAAAAGTCAGTAAATCGAAGAAAAAATTGTTCTGAATTAGAAACTTGTGCTGAAAATTTGGATTCAATAATGTTGCGTTAACGCAACGCTGAGGATTAATGGGTAAAGGAGTACTTATATCACACACGATCAACCCTTACCCTTGTGATTAGTAAGAGTAGGATTGCTAGCACCACACTCTTCGATAAAAAAGAAAAAAATCGTTGAGTTTGACACAATTAGCGAGATAGATGACAATTATGTACATATCATTATTATAGTATTCTACCGATTAAGGTAGATTTCCGAGGAGTACTAAAGAAGTGATTTCGGAGCCTCCCTATCCTTCCAGCACTGCCTTCTTCGATTCCCTGTAAGGTCTACTCCCTTTCAAATTATCTAAAAATCCAATTCGTTTCCGTCCTTTCCCTCGTTTGCCTAACACTCTACCCTCTTGCACCGTTTTCAACATCCCCTCCCCGCTAAGTACTCGCTCCATTCATACCTCCTGTCTCCTCCGTATCTCATGTAAAAGCCTCACCCACCATGTCCGGCACTTCGTCGTTCCTCCTCTTATCCTTAAAAGAAGGCTATACTCCTATTTGAAGTGCGGGGCTTAATTCAGTCTCCTCAACTCATTAGAGTTATCATCTTAAAGTTGTGATGTTATCAAAACTCTCTACATAATTGTGTATATTTTTGTGTGTGTTCATTACTGCCTAAGTTAAAACTTATATTTTGGTGTCATTCGTATTGAATATTTTATATTTTTTGTATAAATATCTACTACTAGTTAGCCAAGCAATAATCTCCATAATGCCATATTTTCGTCAAAATTCCTTTTATTAAGAGTAGAACATTTCCTGTATTTTTTATTTTTTATCTCTCATAAGTTTAATCTAAAGCATAATAAAAATATTCTATTCTATTCTATGCATCCACTTCACCTTCTCCATTCTTTGCCACACCCACATATCGAATGCCTCCAATCTTCTCTCGTCTTCTTTCCTAAGTGTCCACGTTTCCGCACCGTAGACAGCTACACTCCGGATCAAACTCTTCTCTAACCTTTTCTTTTAATTCTTTAATAGCGAACCCAGCAGAAGCTCCTTAATGCTAATGAACGCCTCCTTATCTAATGCAATTCTCTTCCTAATGTCCTTATTGCAGTATCCGTTTTCTTCTAACGTACTTCCTAAATAGTTGAACTGCTAAACCTCCTCAATTTTTTCACCACCCACCTTAATTGGTCATCTTGTCCCCCCCCCCTTGGATGCTGCAGCTGATGCTGAAGAAGACGATGAGACATGCGTGTAGAGGTTAAAACATTGAGCTTGAAAATCGAATGGCCAGTTTGGGTTCACCGTTCTGTAAGTGGTGAAAATATGAGTGGCCTATGCATCTAATGGCGGTAGGCCGAACCTCTACTTCATTCAACAATACTTCGTGCTCGGTGTGTGGGTAGAAACTAAACCGTTCGAAGGTGACGCACGTGGTCCCTCTGGTGCAAAACATTAACTGTATTTCGTTTCGTCGCAGAGTTTTTTTTTGTTTCGACTGGAACTAATTTTGACTCCGATTTCGTTTCGACCCTAAAATTAGCTCCCTGGGTATAAATCCATTTCGTGTCGTTTCCACATTTCGCTCCCGTTAACGAAAGTATTGAAATTTTACTGGTTTTGACTTTCGCTTGGTATCTATTGCTATTCATGGCACTAAGTTAGTGGCACATGAATTTTAACATGAGAGAACTTGAAAAAATCAATGCATCGTGAATCATTGTTTAGTTTCGTTTACGTAATTTATCATTTGTACACTTGCACAGACATATACCAATCTATCTTCCATTCATCATAGATTATCATTCGCATACATATCTTCACTGATACAAATGAACTATTTTGTCAGAATGGGAGATGTATCTAAGCCACTATTTTATAAAATACACATATTAATGATTATAATTTTTGATAATTAACTAATATACACTGCCCTCCACGTCAAACGCAATATGCTGTAATGTAAAAGAATAAATTCACCACAAAGTTTGAATATTTGACCAAGGGAGGGTCAGTTTTAACAATTTGTAAGTTTCGACAATTTATTTTCATGTTTTACGCTTTATAAATCATATGAATAGTTTTGTGGCTCGTTTATGAATATATGCTGACCATTAACTCATAGACTTATAGACTAGGATAGTTTCCTTCATCAAAGAAAACGAAAGGCATTGATTGCGATTCGTTACCCACCATTAGTGAGTTCATAATATACAAATTATTTGGTTTTAGATATCTCTGTTAAACGAATGTCAATGATAAATTTTAACCTCATTTGAAAAAGGCCATATTGGCGCCAATGCGATTCCACTCCACGTGACGTCACCGGGACCTAGATTCTACACGAGTTGTCTTGAGTTTAACATCGTCTGAGATTACCAATGCATGCATGAGGCACAGAGCTCAGGGAAACATCTCTAAATAATCACCTATTAAAACTACCTTAGGTCGGAAAGTTTCCTCGTTTGATAGGGCATAAATAATCCTTATTTAAGCCAAGCGCTACGTGGTAGCAGGATACACTACGCTACCGCCATGCTCCGCAGCAAGCACCCTGCATCGTAGCGGCGCTCATAGCCTCGCACCCAGGTGGGTTCTAACAGCAGCATCCAGACGTCACACGGGCTTTTCCCAGCATTCATACTTAGCCGTCACGTTTTCGCGCGCTTGAAAATTTTCACTTTTCATTTAACCGCGAAAATTAGATAACGTAATTTTAAAATCTAAAAGAATGAAATATGTAACCCAGGAGTAATATTCTTTGGTTTTAGACAATAAAAAAATAATAGGAAACCACCTCATTCAATTATTTTATAGTCGTTCAGTAAATATTCTGATCTTCCCAGCTTTGAGTGATTGAATTCACGTTATATTACGTACGAAGCGAGCTATATATCTCCAAGTCATAGTGGAATGGAAAATCGATATTGTTAGTGTGCAATTTCTCCTACGTGCAATGACAAAAGCAATATGATATAATTATGGTGATAGGTATCCAAGGAACGGTGATGTAATATTATATACATTTATGTTGTTGATTGATTAAGTGTTTGTATCGTGAGCGGGACGGTACTACCTCATAAGAAAATAAAATAATTGGTGGAACATAACTTGCCACAGAGTTATCACCGAGAGAAAACAATAAATACTCGACAATGCAAGATGGAATAAAATTGATAAGAATGATTTGTAGGATAAGGTGTGAGATAGACGCATAGAAGAAGTAGTAGCACAGCAGGAGAAAATCAAATGCTTTAGGTCTCAGTACACTCCCTTGAGGTACCTGTTGTTTAGGTAAACTTTATCGTAGGCCAAGCATCCCGGCAAATTAACGAAATTCTGTAATTGAAACCATTAAAGAATGTTGCATTAAATTACTTAACAATCAACCAAAACTATTTCAAAGAAAGTAATTTACGCGGTCCTGTTCATCCATAATCCGCAAATGGCCCAGACTGCGCAAGTAAGGGTAGCAAACGTATAATCTGGCTTGGCAAGCTTTGGCCGAGAAGTGAGAC
This sequence comes from Ischnura elegans, assembly GCF_921293095.1. Taxonomy (NCBI): domain Eukaryota; kingdom Metazoa; phylum Arthropoda; class Insecta; order Odonata; family Coenagrionidae; genus Ischnura; species Ischnura elegans. Next base: position 2,311,322 of record NW_025791658.1, on the reverse strand, counting down.
AAGGCTGTACTCTAACGACGCTCTTTTTAACATGCAAGCTTAGGAGATGGCAAGAGAAGCAACGCAACGCAACGCCGATTTTTCGCTGTTGATATGTAGACTCGAGCTCCCAGCTATGAAGCTGTCTACTGAGGGATTCATTCAGTGAGTAGGTTCAGGAATATTTAAATCGCTTGCTGATCATGGCATTTCATTAATTTATTTTATTAAGTAGGGGTGGGGATGTGGGAAGGGATAAGGGCGGTTTTAAGGACATTATGCTTGGCGAGTTCTGAAGGGGTGTAATCCCAAAGGTTTTTCAATAGATCGTTTTGCGTGGCGGCAAAAGATCTTTCAAATTTCGCCAAATAAGCCTTCAAGGTTGAGCGAAGGGGAGAAATCTTCAGGTCTTTTCTTATATTTCTATTAGCGATAAACCAGGGAGCCCCGACAATTTTCCTCAAAATGGCATTTTCGGCGGATTGAATCCTCTTGAGATGCGTAGGTGCTGCATGAAGCCAGGCTGGAGATGCATAGGATAATAAGGGTTTGATAAAAGTGTTATACAGAATTAGTTTCGTTTTTAGGCTCAATGTCGAGGTTGATTTCAGTAGAGGATATAACGCCGCTTGGACTCCTTTTGCCTTGGTAATAGAGGAAGAGATGTGTGATTTCCAGGTGAGTTTCTTGTCCAAAAGAACTCCAAGAAATTTAGTTGATTGCTGTTTAGCAAGAGAAGCGTGGGATGAGATAGAAGCTTTAAGAAGAGTTTAAGTGGGGGGAACGATGAAATGAAAATGCACAACCCCGGTAACTTTTAACTGGAAAATTATTTGTTGGTACGACGCGTTTGGACGCTGAGCCGTCATTCCCAAGTACACTGTTTATAATATCGACAATCCAATAAATACCCAAATTCTGACGGGGGGAGGGATAAGGGTTAAACAGGGGGGAGGAGATTTGGGGTGGAGTGGGAGGGCTGGTGAGGGAATGTTTGGGATGCGTGTCTAAGCCCACGCTAGGAGAGGCAGGTGAGGTTCCTCGGCCGGGGGAAAGGGTCGGTTTTGGAGCGGGGTAAATAGGGTGGTTTCCTATTATTTTTTTATTGCCTAAATCGAAAGATTATTACTTCTGGAGTACGTATTTCACGCATTTAGATTTTCGAATGACTATATCTATTTTTCGCGATTAAAGGAAAAGTGAAAATATTCAAGCGCGCGAAAACACGACGGCTAAGTATGAATGCCGGGAAAACTCCGCGTGACGTCGTTCTGGCTCCCGCTACCGCAAGTGAGGTGACCTTGGGGCGAGGCTCTGAGCGCTGATACGACGCAGGATGCTAGCAGGTAGCAGAGTACCATGCTAGCTGGCTTGACTTAAATAAGGATTATTAATACCTTATCAAACAAGGAAAACTTTCCGACTTTAGCCAGTTTTAATAGGTGATTATTAAGAAATTTTTCCCTGAGCTCTGTGCCTCATGCATGCATTGGTAATCTCAGACGATGTACAACTCCTATCAACTCGTATAGAAACTAGGTCCCTGTGACGTCACGTGGAATGGCATCGCACAGGTGCCAATCTGGCCTTTTTAAAATGAGGTTAAAATTGACCATTAACATTCGTCTAAACTAGGATTTCTAAAACCAAATAATTAGTATATTATGAATACACTAATGGTGGGTAACGAATCGCAATCAATGCCTTCCGTTTTCTTTGATGAAGGAAACTACCCTGTTGCGAAGGTTGAGTGCAGTGGTAATGAGAGATGAGTTTCTCAGGAAGACGATGTCATTAAGGACATGTCCCAAACTCCAATTTCTTTTAATCTCCAGCTCTTCCAGGACGTCCATCTTCCTCCCCTTCTTGACTCTGTGTAAAATGTCCGGTATGAAGTCACTGTGATGCCCCCCTTCCCTATTGTGCTTTGCAAAGTGGGGTTATTGTGAATTTCCCGTGCGGAAACACCTTTTGTGCTCTTCTGTTCCGGTCAGGAACGCCCTACCCGTCTGCCCCACATACACACAGGAACGATGTTAAAATCAGTGAGGTTCGCGGATGATCAGGCGTTCATTGGACAGTCAGCGAGGGGGTTGCAGGCTCTACTATATGCGTAAGACACACATCGCGAGGAGTATAGCAGGAGAATTATCACCAGAAGACGAAGGTTAGGCGGTTTTATAAAGCATCACGAGTTATGGCGGCTAGAGTCAAGGTAAAAGTTTGTGAGGTAAAACTTGAGCAGGTAGAGAATCAAATCTATTTGGGCAGCACATTGCAGTAAAATTGATACAAAAAGGCGGATATCGGGACGAAAATTGAATCACAGGGTTCCCAATCTAACTAAGTTATAAAATTCAGGGTTTTATCCAGGTTTTCACGGTCTAAATTTCGTCAAGCGCTCTGTAGATGAGGCATTTTAGGCAGAAGAATTGATCACGTAACAATCACCGTCCGCACGTTAACTAAAAATTTATCAACCGCGACAGACACGGTGAATGCAAAAACAGAAATAAAAGTGCTCTCTCATGACGTCACCAATTGTTAGCAAAATACAGGGCCGGCTAAAGGTTTTATAGGTAGGTATATTGAGAGGTCAGGGTGGCAGGGAAATGCTAAAATGTTTGATTTTTCGCAAGGGTTACTTTGGTTTGGTAACCAAACACTTTGGATACCGTTCTTCCAATCACAGGGTTAAGGTCAATGAATGTGTCGTCATAGCACACGGACCAATAACCGGGTAGTTTCCTTCATCAAAGAAAACGAAAGGCATTGATTGCGATTCGTTACCCACCATTAGTGTATTCATAATATAAAAATTATTTGGTTTTACATATCCCAGTTTATATGAATGCTAATGGTCAATTTTAACGTCATTTGAAAAAGACCAGATTTGCGCCCATGCGGTGCCACTCCACGTGACGTCACAGGGACCTAGATTCTATACGAATAGGTAGGAGTTTTACATCGTATGAGATTACTAGTGCATGCATGAGGCACAGAGCTCAAGGAAACATCTCTTACTAATCACCTATTAAAATTGCTTAAGGTCGGAAAGTTTCCTTCCTCTGATAACATATTAATAATCCTTATTTAAGCCAAGCACTACCTGCTAGCACCTTGCATGGTAGCGGCGCATATAGCCTCGCCCCAAGGTCACCTCACACGGTGGCAGCGAGAACCAGAATGACATCACTCGGGCTTTTCCCAGCATTCATACTTAGCCGTCGCGTTTTCGCGCGATTGAAATTTTTCACTTTTCATTTAACCGCTAAAAATGGATATTGTCATTTAAAAATCTAAAAGCGTGAAATGCGTACTCCAGGAGTAATAATATTTCGATTTAGGCAATAAAAAATAATAGGAAACCACCCTATGGCGCTTCGAATATATGCGGGCGGATAAATGCGAGTAATGTCTACACTATACTCGGCCTTGAATGTATTTGAGATATCGATTTTCTATCTATCAATAGTTGTCCAACAATCAAGTTCGAGAAAATATAACGGTTTTATGACGAAATTAACGGCTTATTCAAGGTTTTAAGGTCCCCAGGGTTGAGTGGGAAGTCCTGACTTACGAAGGAGTGCAAAAGAAGACAGGAGGCTTTCGAGATGTGGGTGTGGAATAGAAAAGAGAAGATGAAGTGGACGAATAGAAGGATGAACGACGAAGTGCTGGACATGGTGGGTGAGGGGAGGTAGCATCTAGATGAGACATGCCTCCTGAATGAGGTACCTCAGAAGGTTATTTACGCCCTAATAAAAGTACCAAATATGTTTACATATATACAATTTAGAAATTTGGCACATAAAGAGTTGATTTCTATTCCTCTGAGCGTTGGAATGCGCTATTAATATATATATATTATAGTGCTGCACCCTCTCCCAGCGGGTTTCCCCGCTCTTTTCAATGCAGGTCCACAAAGGGATAGGCGCGTTTCTAATTTTGAAATGTAGAAAAAAAGGAAGGTTTATAATTTAATTGGAATGTTCATGTACAAATTGAGGTCAGAGGACCTCTTTAAACACAACATTGGAAGTAATTTCACTATCCTCTGAATATTTACCGGGTTTTTTTTTGTTTTTTTTTTGTTTTTTTTTATCATTTAAAACCCAATTTTAGGCAACAATAGCAGTATTTAGGGAGTAAGATATGTCGTCGCATGCTCTCTGATAAATTCTGTGCATTTTGGTACCTCATTTGTAGAGTTTGGTTGCGTACAGGTTGAGAAAAGGCTATACAGTAGAAATAATATAGAAGATGTATGTATGTATTTACCCCCTCTCTTCCTGCGATAGACCTTTCCCCTCTTCCGCCTCTTGGCAGATACCTCCCCTCCTTTCCCCCACCCCCGTCCGCCCCCCCTCCCTCTCCCCGTTTGCTCCCTTGCAAATCCCTATGGTCAGTTCTTCCTTACGGCTTTTATGAGACAGGTCGTGAATTTCGTCTCTTTGGTGGGGTGGGGACCCTGCATCCATCCCCCCCCCCCACCACTCTATCTCTTACCGCAACTCCTAAAGCCCTCCCCCCCCCCACCTCCGACATGCTCCCTTAATAAACGCTGCCAACCTTTGAAGTTTTGAGACACAAAAGATTTTACGTAGCTGGGGCCAACGTTCTCTTCTGCATACTATAAGGGTGAATCCGGCTGCTCAGCGGTTTTCTTCGCTGAAGTCAACCGATTTGGGCGCTAACTATAAATGCCTTTAAATATTTATATATATAGAATAAAATAAAATAACTAAATAAAATAAAATGTTTTATACCACACTTTATTTTAAATACCACGACCCGGGTGTCAGCATCTTATGATATCAACTGATTTTATTTTATTCTATAATGAAGCAATAGGATAGTTTCCTTCATCAAAGAAAACGAAAGGCATTGAATGCTAATCGTTACCCACCATTAGTGTATTCATAATATACAAATTATTTGGTTTTAGAAATACCAGTTTAGACGAATGGCAATGGTCAATTTTGTCCTCATTTGAAAAAGGCCAGATTGGCGCCCATGCGATACCACTCCACGTGACATCACAGGAGCCTAGATGCTATACGAGTAGATAGGAGTTGTACATCGCCTGAGATTACCAATGCATGCATGAGGCACAGAGCTCAGGGAAACAAGTATTAATAATCACCTATTAAAACTACCTAAGGTCGGAAAGTTTCCATCGTTTCATAAAGTATTAATAATCATTATTTAAGCCAAGCGCTACCAGCTAGCAGGGTACTCTGCTACCTGATAGCATCCTGCGTAGTATCAGCGCTCAAAGCCTCGCCCCGAGGTCACCTCACTTGCGGCAGCGGGAACCAGAACGACGTCACACGGAGTTTTCCCAGCATTCATACTTAGCCGTCGCGTTTTCGCGGGCTTGAGAAATTTCACTTTTCATTTAATCGCGAATAATAGATATCCTCATTCAAAAATCGAAAAGTGTGAAATACGCACTCCATGAGTAATAATCTTTAGATTTAGGCGATAAAAAAGTAATAGTAAACCACTCTATTATCAAACTTTAGAAGCAGGAAGAAAAATAACTATTTGTATTCCACAAAGTAACGCCTGAGACCGTGTCTTATATTTAAATATATATTTAACAAAAAAATATTTTTTTAATATAATCACTGATGTTTAAGAGACATTGTACTATTTATGGTTCCAATTCTCTCTTAATCTCGGGGTAAATCTCGCTGATCAATCGATTTATAAGCTGACCTCAACCGCTGAGGCCGCTTGATAGAAGTATCGTCATTCTATCATGCAAGTTTAAACAATAGTTCGTTGATAATTACAAACATCTCTAGAGCAACATATATATGTGGCGATAGCAAGTGAATTTTTTAATGTATTGTACCGTTGCCAAGTGGGGCCCGGATATTTTTGTATTTTTTTAATATAATTACTGATGTGTAAGAGTTGCCTATGTATGTGTCATTGTATTATTTATGAGTCCAATGTTCATTAGCCTCAAGGTAAATCTCACTGTTCAACCGATTCATCAGCTAATCTCAACCGCTTAGATATCTTGGTAGAAGTATCATCTTTCAATCATGAAACTATGAAGAGTAATTTGTTTGATAATTTTTTAACATCTTTAGGAAAATATAAACATGTGGCAACAGCAAGTGGTGATGTAATACATATATTGTATTGTTGCCAAGGATGCCTGAAATTTTCTCTTTGTGTATCGAAATCAAGGACTTTAATTGGAAAGGGCCTTTCTGCGCGAGTACCAATAAATTAATTGGATAATCGTGCACATGTTCTGACTTATCCATCTCCAAATATATTTTGGTAATCGCAGCCTATCTTTGAAGAAGGGAGAGGTAACACATTTCACGTAGCTGGGGCCGACTTTCTTTTCAACAACACCAAGGGTGAAATCCTGCTTCTCAGCGGTTTCCGTCGCTGAAATGAACTGCTTTGAGCGCTAGCCAGGTGTGATTTCGAATATATTTTTTAATTGCAATTATTTTTTGAATGAACTTATTGAAGGCTGAGAGACAAAATGTTATCATGTCGTATGCTGTAATGCTCCATGGACCTATTCAGCCTATTTCTCCGCTGACATCGATCGATTCGGGTGCTAATTAGAAGCAGCTTTGAAGGTATTTCTCCGGCAACTATATTTTTTAATGCACTGAAGGTTGAGGCGCAAAATATTTTACGTAGCCGGTGCTTTTCTACAACAGTCTTCAACCCTGTTCTGCAAACTGAGAGAAAAATACTGCTGCTCAGCGGTTTTCTTAGCGGAACTCAAACGCTTTGGGCGCTAAATATAAGTTCCTTCGAATGTTTACCTATTTTTAATTACAATTATTTTTTAAATATACTGAAGGTTTTGACGCAAAAGTTTTTCCGTAGGCGGCGCTTGCCTGCAACGGTCTTCAACGCTCTCCTTCTCAGTGAGGTTAAAATAGTGCTGTTCAGCGGTTACTTTCGCTGAACTGAACCGCTTTGAGCGCTAAATAAAAGTACCTTCGAATGTTTGTTTTAATTACAATTATTTTTTAAATACACTTATTAAAGGTTGATAGAAAAAGGATTTTCATATTGTTTGCCGTAATGTTCTATAGATTTATCTGCTAGTCAGCCTATTTCTTCACTGACCTGGATCCCATTGGGTGCTTACTAGAAGCATCTTCCGAGGTACTTCTCTAGTAACTATTATTCTTTAAATGTACTGAAGGTAGAGACGTAAAACATTTTACGTAGCCGGCGGTTTTCTGCGACCATCTTCAACGCTTTTCTACCCATTCATGGTAAAATAGTGCTGCTCAGCTGTTTTCTTCGCTGAACTCAATCGCTTTGGGCGCTAGCATGAAGTGCTTCCGAAAGTATTTTTTCGATTAAAATCATTTTACAAAAATACTTATTGAAGGATGAGAGATGCCGTTTGATGTAATACTCAAGAGATATATCTGCTCTTCAGCCTATTTTTTCGCTGTCCTGGATCGCTTTGGGTGTAACTAGAATCTTATTCCGAGGTATTTCTCTGGTAACAATTATTTTTTTAATATACTGGTGGTTAATACGCAAAAGATTTGACGTAGCCGGGGCTTTTATACCACGGTCTTCAATGATGTTCTACTCATTGATGGAAAAAATGTGCTGCTCAGCGGTTTCCTTAGCTGAACTCAATCGCTCTGGGCGCTTACGAAAAATATTGAAACAAACAGCTTTAATTTTCCATGATAATATAACTTATTACGAACTTTGTTTAATTGTTACTTGATCATCTTCAAGGATGAATCACGGTCTCGTAAACAATAAGGTTCTCTATTATCTATAATCTATTCGTGGGAAATTGCGAGTGTTAATTTCAATATGTGTTAAAATAGTTCTTGGAGTGTAGGTCAACGTATGTTATGCAAAATAGTTTGAGCCAACGTTTATATTTATTTTGAACCATCCTCAGAGCTTAACTTTGTACTTATTTATTGATATATTTATTGATTTATATAAAAAAAGATGTACAAAGTTAAGCCCTGATGATGGTTTTAAATACACAGAAACGTTGGCTAAAACATTTTTGCATAGCATACGTTGACCTACACTCCAAGAACTATTTTAACATGAATTAAATAATAAAAATTAACATAAATTATTTAAAAATTAACATGAAAGGTCCAGATAAGGTGAAAAAAAATAAATTTCAATATGGAAGAATTTCCCTACACCACGCTCGAATCTTTAAATCTTACGCTGAGCAGAAATGCATTCAAATTTATTTTTAAGATGACAATTATTTATTAAATATAAATTCTGGTTTTCAAGAGGCAATGCATTATTTATTGGTCAAGTGGCCTCATAGATTCGGGGTAAATCCCGCTGTTCAGCCGATTCATAAGCTTACCCTAACCGCTTAGGTCGCTTGCTAGAAGTATCATCTTTCTATCACGCTTCTTGAAACAATTATTTGATACATAAATTAAAACATTACTGGTAATCACTGGCCGTATTTGAGGTGTTTAAAGACAACATATTTGACGTAGCGTGGGCCAACGTTCTTTTCTACAAACAATAGGTGAATCCTTCTGCTCAGCGTTTATCTTTGCTGAACTCAACCGCTTTTAGCGCTTACAAGAAGAGCCTTTGAATGCATTACTTTTTAATTAATGCTCTGTTAGCCTCGAGGTAAATCCCTTTGTTCAACCGATTCATAAGCTGACCTAAACCACTTTGTGAGCTTACTAAAAAAGCCTTTAAATGTATTTTTCCGATGAAGTTGATGCGTAGTTTTCCGCGGCGTTGTCTAGATGATGTCTCCATGTTCCTGGGTTTCGCCGCGTGGATTTTCTTTGTGACGACAGTTTCGCCGGTATTCCAACCGGCGTCTTCAGGTCGACGTCGGGATTCAATTTTTGGTGACTTATATAGTCCATTTTTGGCCTCATTTTTTCATGCTGGATGCTGATTGGTCCACCTTCTTTTCTCTCGTATGACCCTCTTCCACGAGCTGTGGAGAGGGTAGCCGTCTTCTCTATTCATGTTTTCCGGTGTCTTGAATATTTCGATAGCCTCCTTTATTAGCCTGGGATAATATCTATTTTCTTTTGCAACAACTGATGCTTCGTCAAACAGTATCCGTAATTTTCCGATAACAATCATTTTAAAAATATACTTGTTCATTCATTCACGCGATACCTCAAGCACAAACACACAAAAAAGTTCAAAGGGTAGGAACGAAAGGAATATGAACACATGGTAGAAGGATGTGGACAACGATGCTGTGGTAGATGGAAAAAAGCAAGAAATCAGAGGGTAAAAATGCTGCCTGACTGGGAGCCGAACCCAGAACCTACCGGTTGCTCTACCAGTACATTTACCAAGATTTCGGTGGGGTTTTATACACAGAGAACTCCCTTTGCTTTGGCCCATAAGAGTAACCAATAGATCTGGGCACTGGGGCAGCTCACCACTCACCAACAGAAGGAATGGACGAGGACACAAGGATGAGAGGAAAGATACACACTCACACGATAGTAGGAAAGAGACAGGAACATGCGTTTCGGGGCACGCTGATCCCAAGTGAAATAAGCCAATATGGCCGATTCACTACTCCATTCATTCAAACGACGCCTTAAGCGTAAACATTCAAATAAATTCATAGCTAAGGAAAGAAAAGGATAGGAACATGCAAAGGAAAAAGGATGAGGAAGACTGTGGTGGATGTGAAAATCCAAAAAAAAATTTTTTAATATATCTATTGCGGTTTAATCCTTCAACGTGAATGGGAGAAACCTCTCCGTAATTTTTTAAACAATCTCAAAATTAAATGAGAAAGTGTACGATAGCAAGAATTGCCTGACTAGTCTTATATATTAGGAATTGCAGTTCTGCAGATCATTTGGACCCCAAGACGGGATTTGCTGGAACGCGCCCGAAACAGCCATCCGCCAAAAATGAATCCAAGCGGAAATAATTCCGAAACCAACCATCGGCAACATTCATCTCACTTTTACTCAATCTTCAACTCATTCCACGCCTCTCAAACCATTGCATCAGTGAATCGTTCTAATACTTTTCGTCGAACATTTCCAACTAAATAGTTATTATAAACTCTTGCAGGATCAAAGGCACATCTCAATGACCTCCATGTGATCGTCATTTCGTGTAACAGGGAGGTTTCCAATTTTTTAAATTGCCTAAATGGAAAAATTATTACTCCTGGGATACATATTTCAGGCTTTTAGATTTCTAAATGACGACATCTATTTTTCGCGATTAAATGAAAAGTGAAAATTTTCAAGCGCGCGAAAACTTTACGGCAAAGTACGAATGATGGTATAAGCCCGCATGACGCCATTCTGGTTACGGCCGCCGCTGCGTGAGGCCACATCGGTGCGAGGCTAGGAGCGCCGCTAAGATGCAGGCTGCTAGCAGGTAGCGCTTGGCTTAAATAAGGATTATTAATACCCTATCAAACGAAGGAAACTTTCCGACCAGAGGCAATTTTAATAGGTAATAATTAACAGATGTTTCCCTGAGCTCTTTGCCTCATGCATGCATTGGTAATCTCATACGATGTAAGACTACTATCTACATGTCGAATAGAAACAAGGTCCCTGTGACGTCACGTGGAGTGGCATCGCATGGGTGCCAATCTGACCTTTTTCCAATGCGGTTAAAATTGACCATTAATATTCGCCTGAACTGGGATTTCCAAATAATTTGTATATTATGAGTACACTAATGGTGGATAACGAAACGCAATCAATGCCATTCGTTCCCTTTGATGAAGGAAACTACCCCTTTGCAAAAAATTATATTCAGGGTGAATTATCAGGAATTTTAGGGTTACCACCCTTATGAAATCCTGGAGAGTCCCTATTTATCCCGCGAGTGCAAAACATTTTACTCAAAGTCAAAGGTAACGAAAATAGGGTTTGTTGCATCTAATGGCCAAACGATTAGTTTTACGATAAAAATTGCTCTGCCCATTGGTGTGGATCTGAAAATTATCTACGAAGTTGTAAGTACACTATTTCTGAAAAAAATGCATTTCATACTTCGCTGGAGTTGTCCATAAGTGTTCGGAGAGCGCAACAATATAGTCATTCACATCACGAATAATTCAGCTGGTAAGATATTCTAAAAGCTACGACGTTTCGGTCTCCGACTCGTCACCCATTCTAAAGGCTTCTACTTCTATTAGAATAAACTGTTTTCTTTAAATAAAAAAATTAACGCCGCTACCAAAAATTCGTCAAATAATGCATTGTAAAGGTGAAACCTCATGCAGTGAATATTTACTAAAAGTTTTGAAAGCATACTTTAAACTATTTCAGAGATGTAATTTTATTCCTTACGTGCTGAAGAAATAAGGATTCGCCAAGCGTATTGTGGGAAGAATTTCGGATGAAAAGGTAAAAGAAAGATGCTTTTTCGCAAACGTCTGACCGCACCTTGAATATGCAGCAATTTTATGGGATCCAGTGCAGAAAGACTTAATTCGCGAACTGAATAAAATACTAAGGAAGGCTGCGCGTTTCGTCAAAAACTGGCAGGTTGGGAGCCGCTGGAGACTCGGAGGCTGCGCGCTAGGCTTAGATCGCTGGAACAATTGAGAATGGATATCTTTATGAGCGACACGGAGAATATAATATTAGAGCCACACTATATTTCCAGGTCCGATAGGAGCGATAAATTAAGAGAGATATTTTGCCGAACGGATAGATATGGGAATTCGTTTTTTCCCCGAACCATAAAGGACTTTAAGAAACGCTAGTCCCAACTTCGTTATAGCACTTCACTTTTTAAATCTGTAAACGGCTGGTGTCCTAACACCCCCTGCCATACACCTTTTAGGCAGCTTGCGGGGTATTGTGCAGATGTAGATGTGCTGCAAAATGAGCAAAAATTCCTCGCCATTTTTAGCATTGTACCCAGAAAATCGGTGGACACTCAAAAGGTAAAACAATGATAAAAAACTTTTAGCTTGAGAAAAGTGTACGTAAACTTTGGTAAAATATTAAGGAATGCCAAAGAATAATTACCAAAAGACAAATTACCAAACAGTCGTCATAAAATATGTTAAACAAGTGAAACCACACACAATAATGATTTCCTAAAGTTTTTAAATATATAAAATAATAATACAAATGCTATAATATATATACCATTAGATAAAATGTATACCTTTAGATGTTTTTGGGACCTAATTTGTTTTGTAGCCTACTGCAAAATCATCCAAAATTCCTCGGAATTAGTATCATAATATCTAAATAGGTTGGCACAAAAAAATTTTTAAAAAATTAATCAAAAACATTTTGCTCAGTCATCCAGTAAAGACGATTTGTTTCTGTAGACGTGACATCATGAAAAACTCCAGGTTTAAGTTAGTTTAAGCCATATTTTATTATTTTATTTTAAATATCTATAAATAGGTCATCACAAATATTTTTCATCCCTATCAATATCAAAAATTTTGAAAAACATAAGAATTTGGAAGCCGGAGTAAACTCACTTTTTCACTAATGGTGAATGCTGCTATAATATATATACATTTAGATAAAATATACCTTTAGCTGTTTTTGGGACCTAATTTGTTCCCTATACTACTGCAAAATCAGCAAAAATTCTTCGGAATTTGTATCGTAGTAACTAAATAGGTTTTCACTCAAAAACCTTTAAAAAATTAATCAAAAATATTTTGCTCAGTCATCCAGTAGAGACGATTTCTTTCTGTAGACGTGACGTCATGAAAAACTCCAGGTTTAAGTTAGTTTAAGCCATATTTTATTATTTTATTTTAAATATCTATAAATAGGTCATCACAAATATTTTTCATCCCTATCAATATCAAAAGTTTTGAAACACATAAGATTTTCGAAGCCGGAGTGAACTCACTTTTTCACTAATGGTGAATGCTGCTATATAATATATATACATTTAGATAAAATATATACCTTTCGCTGTTTTTGGGACCTAATTTGTTCCCTATTCTACTACAAAATCAGCAAAAATTCTTCGGAATTTGTATCGTAGTAACTAAATAGGTTTGCACTCAAAAACTTTTTAAAAATTAATCAAAAACATTTTGCTCAGTCATCCAGTAAAGACGATTTGTGTTTCCCCGAATTCAGAGCCTACGGAAAACTCAAGGTTTATGTTCACATGAAGTCTTTACGGCCGGAGCCTAATCAATGTTTGCAATGCGTCACCTGTTAATTACGCCCCGTTAATTCATTCCTTCATTTTTTTCCCGGGGGACTCGGCATTTTTTTATCATTATCTTTATGCGCAGGGATTGTTAATCATGGGAAGTTCTTAGCCCCGTCTTTATCCTCAACCCTTCCACATTTAACGGTCTCCGCTTAATACCCTGTCACGGATATAGGTATGGGAAGGGACCCTTACTAAAAAGGATATATATTTCAACTCCCCCACACCTCCCAGGGAAAGGTGTGTGTGTGTGTTTTTAAAAGCCTTTTTCAAAAGGGTAGCGGGAAATATTTTTCCTATGTCCTCTGAATATTTTCTTATATTTTCAATCCTTTTAGGTTCACTGTTCAAGGTAAAAAGATGTTCGGTGAAGCAGTTTAGAAGATATAATGGAATGATGTTTACTAATGACAAAGAAATACCGACAGGTAATAGAGAAATTATTACTACAAGTACACCAGCTTTGATAGCTCAATAATATGAAACAATTTCTATGGACCAATAGAAAATAATAATTATAATAATAATGATATCATAAGTATAATATGATACAAAACAGTTTTACAATCCACAATCAAAATCCAAAAAAATACATACCATAGTAAAAGACCATAAAAATTCCAGCGTGCCAACATCACGAGAAAATCAAACCAACAAAAGAGTGAATGGTTCGTTGTTGACAACACGTAATTTTAATAAAAATATTTAAAAAACTCAGTGAAAACTTAAGAGAGTTAATGAAAAAAGATAACGGCAATAATAAAATTGGTACTACTAATGACAGTTCATTTGTGTCTTCATAAATCAATAAGAACCTTTTTTCCAAATGATAACGAGAAATATTTTTATCCTACATCCCCTCTCAATATTTTTTTACCGTTTAAGGCCAATGCACGAGTGTCATTGTTTTCTCTATTGTCTATCGGTATGCTTTTTTCATTAGTGATTATCGTTCTTTATTCTTCTAAACTGTTTTACCATAATATCTTTTAGACTTAAACGTTTGTCCTTGGATTGGAGTGATCCTTCTGGACCAACGCTCAAGTCTAAAAGATATTACGTTGATGCAATGTTAGCGTCATCGGCTCCCGACCAGGGGGCCCGGGATCAGAGCTTAGTAAAGGCAGCATATTTTATTATCTTCACCTTGATCACACGGCAACAATTATCCTCCATATTATTTCTACTGTAAAGATACCTTTTTCTCAACTTATACGCAACCATACTCTACAAATGAGGTACCAAAATGCACAAAATTTATCAGAGAACATGCGACGGCATATCTTACTTCCTAAATATTGCTAATGTTTCCTAAAATTGGTTTTAAAAAATTAAAAAAAAATAATCGATGAAAAAATAATAATCGATTCCGGCAAGATTGTCCTCATCCAAGAATACAGTAAACGCCGTCGGATCCCAACATGCCTTTTAATTTGACTCGTAGACAATTTCCCATTAAGGTTTCCTATGCGATGACTATTAACAAGGCTCAGGGTCAGACTTTGCAAAGAGCTGGCTTATTCCTGCCTGACCCTGTATTCTCTCTTGGCCAACTTTATGTAGCATTCTCTAGGGTAAGATCTTTTCAAAATATTTTTGTAAATATAAAGGAAAACAATAAACAAGTATTAACAGAGGATAGTGTAATTACTTCCAATGTTGTGTTTAAAGAGGTCCTCTGACCTCAATTTGTACATGAAAATTCCAATTAAATTTGTACATAAGACCCTGCCCTTTTTTTCTACATTTTAAAATTAGAAACGCGCCTATCCCTCTGTGGACCTGCATTGAAAAGAGCGGGGGAAGCCCGCTGGGAGCGGGCGCATCACGCTCGTTTCATTAATTTTAAATGCAGCAAGCATATGCGTAGGAGAAATTTTTCACCAATCGAATTTTTCGAGTTTAGGTATTTAAGCGGTGTCATTTCGAACGCGGAGTTAGGACGACTGAGCTAGCAAAGGTTGGTGTGCGCTATAATGTTAACTTTTCTCTTTGCTTACAGTAATCAACTTCCGATTTCAAAAATGAATACCACTTCCAGCGAAAGCACATGCCATTAAAGCTCGCGGCGAGCTGCAATATGCGAGCAGGTGTTAGAAATAAGTTCACAAAACGAATTAATATTAATGACATATTTGTCACCGTGTGATCAAGGTGAAGACTAAATAATACACTACCTTAACACTGGTATGTCCGGCTGGGTCAATTTGACCCAAAAGAAATATATTTATGTTGATTATTTTTAAAGTAAGAGAAATTTAGGGCCGTATTTATAGTCCGCTTCTGGGAGCCTTCTATCGATAGAACGCTTCCACATGTCTTCCAAGTACGAAATCGGTATTTATAGACGCATAGTAACCTTCTGGAATACACCCATTGTCACAACAAGCTGGGTGAGGATTCAAGCTGGCCCTGCGACATAATCGCGAAGTGGTGGAAGCAGGAACTACATTAGTTTGAGATGAAGAAGAATCTCTGTGTTATTGTGTAATGTTTTTCAGGCTCAGTTGCTTCTGTAGTGCTCTCATGAAGTTATGTATACTTATTTATACCTTATTAGCTATTATTATGATTCATATGATATCATATGCTTAAGTATTCCTGTGATATAATTTAAATGTTAATAGTAAGTAGTTTCTTCACGGTGTAAAAATTA
Source organism: Ischnura elegans (assembly GCF_921293095.1). Classification (NCBI taxonomy): domain Eukaryota; kingdom Metazoa; phylum Arthropoda; class Insecta; order Odonata; family Coenagrionidae; genus Ischnura; species Ischnura elegans. Next base: position 2,295,511 of record NW_025791658.1, on the reverse strand, counting down.
TTCTGTTTCTATCTTTAGGATGCAGATGTATTCAATTAATTAATATGCTGATATATTGGACACATATTTTATGACTTTTAACTATTTAGTTAGGTTTACCACCGTGCAAACGTTAGGCCTGATATTATTATTATTATTATTTTCTCTCATCACTTACAACTGCCATGCCTGAATGGCTCATTTTGACCCAGACCATGAAATCCATTTGAAGCCTTTTTACTGTTCCTTTGTATTCAATGTTACGGTGTATTTTATACTTATTTTTTGTCAAAATGTTACTGTAATTTTTTTTAACTTGATACGATTGAAAATCATTGTGTCTCCCAAACCCATCAGAGAAAAAGCGACACGTATTCACAAATTTGTGGAAGCTAGTTTCCCATAACACCATAGAAATCGTTTAACAACTGCAATTTTCATATTTTTCGTCTAATTTAATTTTCTAATACGCTCCCAAATGCTTTATGAAAAATGATTAATACATAAACTGGTAAGGAATTAAGTATTTCGAGTCAAATATGCAAACACGGTCATATTGCGTCAAATTGACCCACTCGGGCATAGTAGGGAGTAAGGAATGGTTGGGCGTACTAGTGTTAAGAAGGCCCTGATCCCTATCCCCCCGTTGGAAGCCGATGACGCAAACCTGTACACCAACTGAATCGTCTGCGGAGATGAATCTGCAGAATCTAAGGCCCAATAAATGGAACCTATATCAGTTCAGAGATGTGTTCCCCATTCCGAATGCCATAATAATACGGTATTGAAAAAGGCGGAGCAAGGTACGTGGTCTTCCCTTGTGGGTTGACACTAGAACCGCTGAACTTTCCGACCCCACCAAAACCGCGGCATGGGACTTTTTTGTCCCATTGACAAAATACGTTGATCCTGTCATGTTTAAGTATAATTGACAGTTTTTTTGTGGTTTGTGTGAACAAAACACGTGTTTAGGTAATGTTTAAAACGTTTTATCAAGTATTACTGGGAATACAGTAAACTTATTTTGACGTGTTGGTTGCAAGCTCAGACCTGCAGATGCGCCGGGCAGAGGTGATGCGGCCGGCGCTGCGTGAGTAGGCGGCCGGCGCAGTGCACAGATTATTCCCTTATTATGCGCTTCTAACTGGCAGAATAACGGTATCTGTGCATCGATCCCCTTCGTAATAAACTGTTATTATGCTAAATACAAAATAATTGTACAAAAAAACTGAAATTGTACGTTTTCCCCATATGGGAAAGTGTACTACGGAACATCAGATCATATAAATAAAATAAGAGAGATAGATTGCAGAACAGACAGATTCCGAATGTCATTTTTTCCACGATCAATAAGAGATTATAACGGCAGCAATAGAACTTGTAAATAGATTGCATGACTTGTAGTGTAGCCTACTAACCTATGTAAAACTTAATGCATGTTTCTGAATTTTTATTCTATATTCTATTTCTAACAGCATATAGTAGTATAGTTTATTATTATACGGGACGTTTTTTGGACGGTGTGGTGTGCATGTGGGAGCCCAAATGCATGCTGGTGATTGATCACCCCCTGCCAAACACCCTAGAGGTGGCTCGCAGGGTATTATGTAGATGTAGATGTATGGGACAAAAAAGTCCCATCCCGCGGTTCTAGGTAAATCATCGTTTTTCTCGCGAACCAAACATCGTACAACATTTTCGATACAACCATTCGAAAGAGCATAAACAATGAGTAAAAGTCAGTAAATTTCAAAGGGATCAAACCACTAGTACATGAATGGCAAACGTTTTCAAAGGGCGATGGGACAAAAAAGTCCCGTCCGTGGCTCTAGTGTTACATAAATACACGTGTGTAATAATTGATAACCTTTTCAGACGCTCTATACGCTGTTTAACGGTTACGGCCAAAATAACGATGATATCACTACATTTTTAGCATACATGCATTATCAAACGATTCATCATTACTTACAAAGTAACTAATCTTCATTACTTATCGCACCGAGTTTTCGATATGGATATAATGATTTCTAATTTAAGGTCATTTCCTAGGGATGTGCGAGTAGTAATTTTTGACCTCGAGTCAAGTAAGGTCATTCTTTAAATAGAAAATATAGCAATGCATCCTCGAACATATTCTCACTTTTTTTCAATCACCTTGCAAATTTTTTGTGTGGAATTCTTAGCTTGATGTAAAAAGGGTAAGATAACGAGGAACATTGATGTTAATTCGGTCACAAGTAGGAGGTGGATGAAAACTAATGTGTCCAAAGCGGTTCCATATGCACAATTGCAACGAATTAACCTCTAGCAATATGTCGCCAGTGTTTGTATCAAAACTACTCAGAAGAACCCTCGATAAACATATTTGTACAATAGGATGGTTTCCTATTATTTTTTATTTCCTAAATCGAAAGTCTATTACTCCTGGAATGCGCATTTCACGCTTTTGGATTTTTAAATGACCATATATATTTTTCGCGATTAAATGAAAAGTGAAAATTTTCAAGCGCGCGAAAACGCGACGGGTAAGTATGAATGCCGGAAAAGCTCCGTGTAACGTCGTTCTGGTTCCCGCTGCCGCAACTGAGGTGACCTTGGGCCGAGGCTCTGAGCGCTGATAACACGCAGGATGCTAGCTGGTAGCGCTTGGCTAAATTAAGGATTATTAATACCTTATCAAACGAAGAAAACTTTCCGACCATAGGCAGTTGTAATAGGTGATGATTAAGAGATGTTTCCCTGAGCTCTGCGCCTCATTCATGCATTGGTTATCTCAGACGATGTAAAACTCCTATCTACTCGTATAGAAACTAGGTCCATATAACGTTACGTGGAGTGGCATCGGATGGGCGCTAATCTGGCCTTTTTCAACTTAGGGTTAAAATTGGCTATTGCTATTCGTCTAAAGTTGGATTTCTAAAACCAAACAATTTGTATATTATGAATACACTAATGGTGGGTAACGAATCGCAATCAATGCCTTTCGTTTTCTTTGAGGAAGGAAACTATCTTATTCCATAAAAAATACTTCATTGAAATAGGCAGAGAAAGGTACTTGGTTTCCCTTTGTCAGTATTTTGTCGGACTTCCTAAGTAAGATAATAAATGCATTTAGTTATTGTAAGCTTCACAAACATATTTGTGGCAATTTAACGTGGAAAAAATGAGTACGGGTTTTCTTCATTATCCTCGTGTGTTCTGAATGATAGGTTGAACCCATTGTGGCTACGGGTGACCGAAATGTTATTTTTTAGCCCTTATACTGTAAGTTTTGTGTTAACTTTCGACCATTTCGTTATTTATGATCGGAGCGCTTCGTGTTTTATATCATCCTTCTTAGCTTTTTTTGTACTTTACATATATGCTATTTAGATTGAGATATTATTGATTGATTGAGAGCTTCTTCTCCATAGATACTTCCCTTATACGACCCCTTAGTTTGAACCAACTGACAGTGGAAACGAGACTCCAGGGCGGGCTCGCAAGGTTATACTCCTGGGGCAGGGACTGTAAGCGCTAGCTTTTCTCCTCTGCACCCAGAAGGGGAAGGACGGGAAGGAACAAGGAAGGAGGCGCCGCCGCGATGAGAGTCCGACGATGCCTCCTGGTAGTGGAAAGGGAAGGAAGGGACGAGGAATCCCGCACCTTCACATAGGCGGGCGGGTCCTACTATTAGCAAAACCAAGCTTACGCAATTAATGTGCCAGCAATTGTAGTGCATTTTCCTATGAGGAAGAAAAATCCATCGATCAAATCGCTAGATATGAACCAACAGACAGTATTCCTCCCTCCTCTATGACCTCTTCCACCGAGCTCCCATCTCCAGAAATGTCCGCAAGACCTCGCTCCGTTCTGCTGATCTTCCGGATTAAGGCTTAAGACATCTCATCGCACGAGGAAGGCTAATTTTCACGCACGAAATTAACTTGAGAGAGAGAGCGCGTGCCGACACAGAGCGCGCTAACGTCGGGAGGTTAACAAGAGAAGGTCGTAGGGCGGGAGAGAGAAACTTCTTTCGAAACCCTTACCCACACCGCCATCCTCCGCGATTCAACACCTCAAACGCCGCGCCACCTTCCTTTGGGTTGTCTCGACTAATCCCATGGAAACAGCAGACTAGCGCCGTCCGCACACACATCTCAACTCCCGTGGGAACAGCAAGGGACCTCTCTTGAGCAAAAAGGAGCGTTTTACACCTCTGTTCAGGGTATTAAACAGGGAGGCTTTTTTCTGGAGAGGTTAAGGGTGCGTGAGTAAGGGATTTGTCTGATCAGAAGGGCATTATTTAAGGAAAAGGCCGAGAGATCTGTTGAGCTGTGACGCTCACACAGTCGGCGGGGCCTTTTGCCTACGGCGGCATGAATAATACATCAAACGCCCGGCAGGTGGCGGTGGTGAGGGAGGAGTTTAGGAATTACCCTTCCCTCTTGCAAGGAGCTCAGAAATCAACTATTACAGACGTTCTGGTGAAAAATAAGAGGATTTCTGTTGGCGGCACTAATTCTAAAGCGTTTACCTTGCCTTCAACACCTGAAAATTCGTGAGAGGAACGTCATAATGGTTTAATCTAACGTAACAATCTTAAAATTAATCAATTCACGGCTCATCAAGTCAAAATATATAATAGATACTAACACTTGAGTTCGTGTACATTTCATATTTTGTTTTAATTAACGCAAGGCAGTATATATAAGTTAATTTGAAAAAAATAAAGTGTTAAGAATAGTGAAAGAAAAGAGAGGCCTCCTAAAAACCTTAATCAAAAGACGGTACAATTTAGTTGGCCACATTATGAGGCATGATGGTCTGATGAAGACAATAGTGAAAGGACAAATGGAAGGGAGGAAGGGCGAGGGACGGCCCCGAATGAGTTACATAGGTCAATGAGTGATAAAGGATGTAAAAGAGAAGAAATATGTCGCTATGAAAAGGCTAGCGGAATAAGACGGCGGAATGGAAGTCTGTGTTAATAACCATACTTCGTATCGCTTGATGTAATGCGAGGGTAGCCTTTAAAGTTTCGGGAATGAAGAAAACTATACGAGGTTCTATGACGCAATTTTTCTATTTTTTTTAATTACTCTCCGTGATAGTCAATGCACTTTTGCATTCAATGGAACCAGTCATTATAGAATGTATTCCATTCAGAAATAGGGGTAGTCAAAATGGCTGTTTTGTAGGCATCAACCGCTTCTTCAGACGTCTGAAAGCGCTTTCCTCGTAGCATACTCTTGACTCTGCGGAATGTGGATTAAATCATTGGGGCTTAAGTCCAGGTGGTATGGAGGATGATCAAGAACTTCGACGTTTTGCCGTTCCAAAAACGACTTTGTCACTCGAGCGGTGTGTGAGCTTGTATTGTCATGATGGAGCGTAATGCGTCGATTTGGGTTATCTTTCCGAAGCTCGGCGATCACTTCCGGCTAGCAAATATTCGCACACCATTGAGCATTAACTTTTCTTTGATTTCTGAGAGCAATCGTCGCTACATGCCCTGATTTGGCTACTAAAGATGCGACCATTTCGAGAGCGAACAACTTTCGTCGGCTTGAGCATACTTTGGAAGACCCATGCTGAAGAATGGCGTTTTGATTCAGGCTCGTAGCTAGAGACCCATGATTTATCAACACTTTGGATGTTGTGAATGTGCTTTGATGCTCCTGAGTTGAATCACTGCAGAGTATTTCGACACAATTAGACACGAGCTGCTTACTGTTCTTCTGTGAGGAGTTGCGGTATCTAGCGGGAAACCAATTTTTTAACACCTAACTCTTCGTGTAATATATTTTGAACTGAGGTCCCAGAGATGTCCAATGATGCCTGAATATCCATCTACAGCAAGTGGTGATGTAATGAAATACTATATCACCACTTGCTATGTTTATGTTTCCCTAAAGATGTTTGAAATTATCAAACGAAATATTATTTAAAGTTGCATGATGGAATGACGATAAAAATCCACTATCTCTTGGTTTACTTTTTGGTATTCCATTATTAAGTTTTTCCTGGATGCACACAATGACTTACACTACTTATTTTTTATCAGAGCGCGACCCGGGTTTCAATGAATTATCATCGTCTTTAGGCGCTAACTATGATTTTTTTTATCTTATTATTGTTACCTAGTTACTTGATGAATTTTAAAACGGACGCCAGAATAGGGGAAAAGGATGGGTGAATATATTCATTTATCAGAGTGCTGTCCTGACTTTCAATAATTTTTTAAATCTCTAACTGTTCCCTAGAATCCAGTCTACGGTGGTCATTTCAAAATTTAAAAATATTAATTTTAAAATCGCTTCTATGGCAGTTGCATATTAAGTGTTTAGCAAAATTACTTTTTTCATCATTGTTATGTTTGTAAGCACTTAAATGTTCTTTCTTCCTGATTTCAAAACTTCTTCCTGTCTGTCCCACGTATAAATGAATATCTCTACCCATCCTTTTTCCTATTCTGGAGTCCGTTTAAAAATTTATCAAGTAACAAGGTAACAATAACATAAACAAATCATAATTAGCACGTGATGATGATAATTCATTGAAACCCGGGTGGCACTCTTGTAAAAAAAAAAAGTGGTTTAAGTAATTGTGTATAACCAGGAAAAACTTGGAATGACGATACTTCTACCAAGCGATTTAAGCGGTTGAGGTCAGCATATGAATCGGTTGAGCAGCCGGATTTACCCCGAGACTAAGAGAACATTGAACCCACGAATAAATGTCTCTCAAACATCAGTATTTATATTTAAAAAATAAATTTTTCCGTAAAAATATACTAACAGGCATTTATAGCCAGTGCCCATAGCGGTTGATACGAATGTTGAATGGTAAGCACACAATTGACTGTGAAATTTAAAAAGTTGATGCATCATTATTCTATTACTTCCATAACTATAATCGCCCATTGAAACTCTGTTAACTAGTGATGAAGATTGAATAAGTTAAACGGAGAGGTTGTTAAATATTTAAGAGAGAAGGATTATGTAAATATTAAAAGACTAATTTTTCGGAGAATGGAATGGAGACCTGTACCAAACCAATCTTATAATATGGTAGTTTCCTCCATCAAAGAAAACGGAAGGCATTGATTGCGACTCGTTACCCACCATTAGTATATTCATAATATACAAATTATTTGGTTTTAGAAATCCCAGTAAAGACGAATTTTAATGGTCAATTTTAACCTCATTTGAAAAAGGCCCGATTGGCGCCCATGCGATGCCACTCCACGTGACGTCACAGGGACCTCGATTCTATACGAGTAGATAGGAGTTTTACATCGTCTGAGATTACCAATGCATGCATGAGGCACAGAGCTCAGGGAAACATTTCTTAATAATCACCTATTAAAATTGCCTATGCTCGGAAAGTTTCCTTCGTTTGATAGGGGAATAATAATCCTTATTTAAGCCAAGCGCTACCTGCTAACAGGGTACTCTGCTACCTGCTAGCATCCTGCGTCGCAGCAGCGCTCAAAGCCTCACCCAAAGGTCACCTCACACGGCGACAGCGGGAACTAGAATGGGGTTTTTCCAGCATTCATACTTAGCCGTCGCGTTATCGCGCTCTTGAAAATATTCACTTCTCATTTAATCGCGAAAAACAGATATCGTCATTATCGTGAAATACGTACTCCAGGAGTAATAACCTTTCGATTTAAGCAATAAATAATAATAGGAAACCACCCTATTGTTGAGTTATTAATTATGTGTTCACCACCATAGTAAGATATCACTTCGGAGATGCTGTCACAGCAATGAAACGATGACTTGTGAACCAGTCCTTAAAGACGCCAGGATCTGGTTCAGGTATCTTTTAATGATTCTCCTATCGCCTTTTATTATCCTCCTAAGGAATGGGAGCCTTTAATATGTCGTGATTCTGAAAGGAAAACCTTCTCAGGAGCTTTCGGGAGCAAATACCACCTAATCCCCTTCGCAGCAAGCGCTCATGTTTTGAGGAGTAAATCCTCATTGAATAATTTAGGCGCGCCTTTAATTAAGACCTCGAGGTGGCAGTCATCGGCCTCTGTAGTGCTTCCATCCAAAGTTGTGAATTTCTACCTCCTCAACAATAAAGTCAAATTTTTTTGGTTCTGATATTGTTGGACAGTATAGTGAAAAGATGCAAAAACAGTGGTGGATCTTTGGGGGGGTCTAAGGGTGCTTTAGGCCCCCCAAAAACACGCTAGAGAAAATCGAATTTTTGGGGGTTGGTAAATATATCAGAAAATATAACTATATAATTTGTACAAAAGTATTTATCCATGCCAAAAATAACACAGTAACACATGTATTTAACATATGTATTCTCTATAGTGTCATGTATATTTGTATAACCATAAGTATATACTTACTCTATGTAATAACTCACAGCAAACGAAATAACACAGAGAAAATCGAAAATTTTGGGGGTGGGTACATATCACTATATAACAGAAAATATTACTATATACTTTATAAAAAAGTATTCATCCATTACAAAAATAACACATGCATTTTACATATGTATTCTCGGTGTGTTATTATGTTATATATATGATTAACACACAACAAACAAAATAACACGTAGAGAAAGTCGAAAATTTTGGGGGTTGGTAAATATGTCAGAAAATATAACTAAATACTTTAAACAAAAGTATTTATCCATGAAAAAATAAAGCAATAACACAAATAAGACAAACAAAACAATTAACATATGCATTCTCTATTGTGTTATTGTGTTTCAATTTAGGCAATAAAAAAATAATAGGAAACCACCCTATTTATGTCCTTTGCCATTACAATGTAAGATATCTATGTCAAAATTTCTAAATTATGCATGTAAAAGTATTTGGTAATATTTTCTGATATAATTACATTAACGAAATGAAATACAAATAAGCTTTAAAAGTAGGGAAACTCACACACTTTGAGTATTTTACAATCTAGTGGCAGATCTAGAGAGTTGCTATGAGGGGATGTAGCCCGCCGCCTTGGGTATCCAATTCACACCAGATAGAGGGGTAATTTTCTTTGGTAATCTTCTCCACTACTGCTACGAGGTAACCCCCCCTACAACTTACTAAGCAGTAAATAACTGATATGAGAGAACGATGAAGGCATATTTTTTCATAGACTCATCGTTTTCAACGTGAAAATTGGGCCATTAATTTATGTAAAGAATATAGATACATTAAAGAAACAATTTATAAGAACCTACATCTGGAGTATGCTCCTATGCGGAAGTGAGGCATGGACAATGACCGCAGCGGAGAAAGCAAGGATAGAGGACTCCGAAATGTGGTGCTACAGAAGAATGATGAAAAGCAAATAGATCGACCGAGTTAGTAATGAGGAAGTCCTAAGAAGAGTAGGAGAGAAGAAAAGCCCCATGAAAACCTTAATAAGAAGACCTTATTGGCCACATCTTGAGACATGATGGCCTGATGAAGACAATCGTCGAGGGACAAGTGGAAGGCAAGAATGGAAAAGGAAGACCTCGAACAAAATATATGGAACAAGTAAAGAGAGATGTGAAAGAGAAGAAGTACGTAGGTGTGAAAAGATTAGCTGATAGGAGAACTGAGTGGAGAGCTGCGTCAAACCAATCCTAGGATTGTTGACCAGTGATGATGATGATGATGATAGATACATTGCCCAAATGCTGTAACAGTTCGGACAATAGAGACGTCAGATGGATTATTTTACTATCCCATTCATTTAAATGGCATCTTATCCATTAAACCTAAAGTTTCAGCAATTGAAAACTGCTCAGATACCAATTAAAACCGTGAATCCGAAAAAATAACAATAGATGTCTCAAAATTCAACGCAAAACGTCCGTCAATCCGGGTCCCTAGTAAATTTCAAAAATTGATATCGTTCCAATGTTGTAAATTGCTTCTCCTTGATGAGTATGAAGGCTTTTTACATTTGCATTAACGTTTTCATAAGGGGCTGGAAGTTAATCCAAATTTGTTTCCCGGAGGTAAAACTATGATTATAATTATAATTATTTATTTACCTTCGGCCACGATTTACCTTCGGTTCCTGTTGGATATGCCACTGTTTTAAAGGAAACCCATATTCCAGATTTTTGTGGCAGCTCTTTATACCACCTCCTAAATCCCCTCCTATACTACTCGTATACCCCCCTTCCCCTCTTATTTTTATGTTATATTAATCCTTTACTAAATAGGGAGGGTGAACAGTGTATACATCCCTTAAAAACTTTTCCATTAGCTACCATATCATATGTCATAAAAAACGAAGAAAAATTGGTATTTCAATGTTCTTTAAAGTTTTTTGGTTCCAATTTTCACCCCTAAATCTTTTCAACCCCAGTGAAATTTGTCTCTCTCTTGACCCTGATAGCCTTAAAACGTCAGTTTTTTTCAATCAGAAGCAGATAACAATAGTAAAAGTCCCTTGAAAAGCGATAAGTTTAGATAAGGGGTTGTTTTCACCAATTTAGGGGTTGCGTAAAAATGGAGATTGATAGAAAAAAACGGAGGTCATTTTCGGATTCTGCGACCCAAAATTAGCCAGAAACACCTTAAATTGTAGCGGGGAATTTTTGAACTATTTTTTTGCAGAACTGTGTTATCACTCGGACTCGCTTTTCGTTATACCTTTGTCAATCATATTTTCTATTGTTATTCAAGTGAATTCATGCGCGTAAACAGCGAGGGGCAGGAGGGGGCAGTTCTTGCCCCCCCTTAGAAGCAAAAATAGCAAAATTCTTCAAGGATGTTACAAAACCCAGCTTTGATGGAAAAAATGATCACCAGTTCAAGATAAAGTGCCGATCACAAAGGACAAATGCAAGGCTGTTCTCAAGGCAAGTTCTCTTTCCTGAATAGGGCCATTAGGAGCTGGAACTACCTCACAGCAAAATTATTTGAGCCCTTCCCGAAAAATTTGCACATCTGCTGTTGAAGCTGTAGATATAGCTGTAGATTTGCATATCATAAAGCTGTTGAAGAAGTAGGGACTCACGGTTTCTAATGATGTTTCTAATTGTTTTACAACTAATGTCCATGTAACCACGAGGCCAATGTCCTACTTGTGAAAAATTCGATAATGATAATAATAATATTACTTGTTCGCACGGAATTTAACAGCAAAAACCTCACTAATTCAATTAATACCTTTGCCATCCCTCTCCTGACATATTCCTTTGGTATAATCAAATGGTCACAAACAGATCTCGACGACCTACAAAGAAAAGTTCGGTCCCAAATGACAGAGAAAAACATTCTCCATAAAAACTCGAATACAGAGAGGTGCACGTTGCCAAGAAAATTTGGTGGAAGGGTACCGTAGACATCAAGAATCAACACAACTCACAACTTTCTCAGTTACGGAAATATTTTTTCAGCAAGAAATGTACATCGAATCTCCTGAGAACTATCTGCGACGCAGACAATAAATACACACCGCTAAACCTATCCGACGAAAGTACGCAAATTAGTGAAACCACTGTAACTATAGACAGTAAAATGTCAATATGGAAAGCTAAATCTCTTCACGGAAGACACCCTCATGCCCTGGAGGCCCCCTGATATCGATAAAAATGCATCACACGCATGGCTCAGGCATGGGCAACTCTTCCCAGAAACAAAAGGATTTATGATCGCAATACAAGACCAGGTGATGAAAACAAAATATTATGCAAAATATATAACTAAAAACCCAAATTTATTGGATGACAGATGCAGAAAATGTGATAATGTCTCTGAGACGATACAGCTAATCACAAGTGGATGCACTAACTTATCCCAAAAAGACTATCTGCACCGTCACAATCAAATATGCAAAATCCTCTACCACAAATTAGCTCTAAAGTATAAACCAATAGAAAATGGAGTTTCTAGTTATACAAACACACCCAAAACCATCCTTAACGATCACTGTAAGATTTATTATTACCGTTCAATTATTACCGATAAAACAGTCCATAGCAATACACCTGATCTAGTAGTGCAAGATAAAATTCACTATGAAACGTACTTGATAGACATTCCTGTACCTAATTCGCATAACATCACGACAGACTACACCAAGAAAATTGAATAGTATGAATAACTTAAGGATGAAATTAAGAGACTTTGGAAATCAGATAAAGTACAAATAATACCGATAATTATCTCTGCCACAGGAATAGTGCCTTATTCAATCCATCAAGGTCTTAAAACTATTCGACTGCCAAAAAAACGTGTTCATTACAATACAAATAGCAGCAATTTTAAATTCAAGTCGGATTGTAAGAAAATTTTTCAACACGAGTAAAAAGATGAGGTTGCTTGTTAATACCCGTATCTCGCCTAAAACCAGCTAAAATGCTTTAAAAAATAAATAATAATAAAAAAATTATGCAAAGTACATCCTGGGTGATAAAAGCATAACAGATGACAAATGTAGAAGATGTTTTCAAGTGCCTGAAACAATCCAACACATTAAATCTGGCTGGAAGATGTTAGCTGATACAGAATATTTAAGTAGACATAATCAAGCTATAAAATTTATCCACCAAAAAATGGCCTACCAACACAAGTTAATAGATACCAAGACCCCATACTATGAATACCACCGCAAAACAGTGCTTGAAAACAGGGCATTTAAAATTTAATATGATTTGCCTATCCAAAGAGGTAAAACTATAGTTAATAATAGACCAGATATAATGATGATTGATAAGAAATATTGTAAGGCGAAAAATTGTAAAACGAAATTATAGAGCTTTTTTTTACTGTTTTTGGCTTTCTTTTAGTTTATATAGCCATTCCCTGCAGGGTCGCAGATAGGAATTATGGCTAGGGGGGATTTCAGGCACAACTAGTACCAGGGGGCTTGGGGTATTGCACAAAATTGGAAAAAATTAAGATTTTTTTTTATTTTTTTATTTTTATTTTAAAGAAATATAACCACATACAGCATATGCCATTTATAGTGGCCAGGTGCATGGAGATTTGCATTGCATTGGAAAAAATTAAGATAAACGGTTCAAAATGTTGATTTTTAATGCCTTATGAGGGATATTTCATTGATCCTCACCCTATTCTATAAGCAACATTAACCCATTAATCCCCAGCGTTGCGTTAACGCAACATTATTGAATCCAAATTCTCTACTTCAGAATAACTTTTTCTTCGATTTACTGACTTTTTTATAATATCTCTAGTTCTAATTTTGTCATTTCCACCAACATTCTCGATGATATAATTGTATTTTTATAACTGATGACGTTTGACATAAAAATCGATGCGCAAATACGAGACACCCAAGGAAAAATGACATACCCCAGCATGTCCGTTAAGGCGGAATGTGAAATTTCCTCCGAAGGAATACTGATAACTCGCGGCGAAGATGTCGAGTGTGCAAATCAGGATGAAAAATTAAAGATGTAACCTAAGTTTAAAAAATTACTTTTTTGTATTATTTACTGGAGTTTCTCCAGCGTTGCGTATTCGCAGCATTATGAACATCATATAATGTAATGGAAATATTTGTATTCCAAAAGTTCATCTTAATAAGGCCAATAGAAATCGGAATATGCGAAACTACTGAAGTTAAAAGCCCTGAATACAGCCTGGGGAATAATGGGTTAATAAACTAGCAGAGCTCGTACCTGTTATCATATTCCTTCAAATAAATATGACATTTATGTATACAATTAATTAATTGATTAAATTCTATGAATCATCATAGTGCATACAAACTATCGTCTTAAAATCCCAAAGGGCACAGATGTGCACCATATTATAAAATACAGTCTGGGGAATAATGGGTTAAAACAATTATGTAAAATAGATTTAACTCAAACATTTCTATGAGATTTCGGGGGGGTTTTAGCCCCCAAACACCCCCCCCCCCTCGCTTTGCCACTGATTCCCTGACTGTAGCTAGTCGGAGAATGGAGACGTCACGTATTTGACAGGATCGACAAAATAGCACTCCTTCCTTGACGCGTTTCCTCGGAAGATGTCTGCGACCACCCTCCCCTACATCGCCCACCTAACCTCCCCTACCTTCCCCCGCCCCTCGCCCAACCCCCCTCCCTCCTGCCACGTCACTTGAGCTGGTCCAGTCATTGATCGGACAGAGCAAAGGCACCACTTGTCCATCAACGTCCAAACCTCACCCTCTCCCCCCTCTCCTCCCTCCCCCCCCCCTTCCACCACCCTCTGATTCCGCCGCCACGCCGCCAGGGGCCTACACCGTCGACTTCGCAAAGAGACTCTTCGGGTCCGAACTGAAAAGCAGACATCTTAGCTCGAGTTTCAGGCACGGGTGAAAAGAAATTAAAAGGTTCTCACGGGCTGCCTTTCGGGTGAGAATTTTCATTTTCTCCTATTTTACCAAATCCGATCATGTCAAGCCAAACCGCTGATGATGATAAATACCTGATGATGATTTTTAAAATATGTTTTCACGCAGTTGACAGTCAGGATAGATGGTGATTCAGGTTCCCTGATGACAACATATCCCTGATAATGAAACATTCTCCAACGAAGATTATTTTAATTGGTTTTCTTGGGGTAGCAGCCGGGTTAAATGGTCCGACAGGTTCCAAGATGACGACAATTCCCTGATCATGAAACATAGCTGATGGCGATTTTTAAAATAGGTTTTCTCGTGTTATGAGCCGGGTTAGATGATGCGACAGGTTCCCTGATGACGATATACCCCGTATGATGAAATATTGTTGATGACAATTTTTTAAATAGGTTTTAACGGGGTTGACAGCCAGGATAGATGGTCCAACATGTTCCCTGATGACAATATATCCCTTATTATGAAATATACCTCATGACGATTATTAAATAGGTCTTCTCGGGTACCCGCAGGGTTAGATATATAATTTTATCCGTTTATAATCCGTAATTATATAACGTTTCAAGTTCCGACAGGTTCCCTGATAACGATACATCACTTACGATATTGCACACTTGAAAGTTTGCAGTTTTTCCTCAACGTTTCGAGGTTCCAAACGTTTACGGACAATGATGCATCTCTGATGACAATGCATGCCTGGAGAATATTCTTGAAATTGGTTTTGGAACCAAATTACGAAGTTCAAGAGGTTCCTTAATGACGTTATATCCCTTACGATGTAAAATCTCCTATTGAGATTTTAAAAATAGGCTTTCTCGGTTTGCCAAGCGGGTTAAATTTTTCATTTTATCCAACATTTCGGGCTCCATCACTTTCCCTGATGATGATGATAAATCCAAAGCGATGATATATCCTTGATGATAATTTATCCCAGGTGACGAATTTTACTTGGTTATCTAGGGTTTTCAGCCGGGTGAGAGCGTCCGTTTTATCCAACGTTTTGAGGTCCCACATGTTCCCTGATGACGTAACATCCCTGATGACGATAGGTTAATGATAATAATTTTATTCATTTGTTAGTTTTTGTTTCCATCCGGGTTAGAAAGTCGTTTTCCTCAAACTTTTTGAGGTCCCACATGTTCCCTGATGACGTTAAATCCCTGATGACGATTTTTCCTTAGTTATTTCAGGTTTCCAGCCGGGTGTACGTAAATTTTCTCCTATGTTTTGAGGTCTTACATGTTCCCTGACGACGATGTCTTTTTCCATCCCGGTTAGACGGTCCTTTTCCTCCACCTTTTCGAGGTCCCACATGTTCCCTGATGACGTTAAATCCCTGATGACGATTTTTCCATAGTTATTTCAGGTTTCCAGCCGGGGTGAACGTACATTTCATCCGACTTTTTGAGGTCTCACATGTTCACTGATGACGATTTTTAATGTTTTTTTCCATCCGGGTTAGACAGTCCTTTTCCTCCAACTCTTCAATGTTCCACACGTCCACAGATAATGATGCATCTCTGATGACAATGCATGCCTGGAGAATACTTTTGAAATTGGTTTTTCAACCAAGTTACGAAGTGTGACAGGTTCCCTGATGACGATATAACCCTGATGATGAAACATCCCTGAAGACTATTTTTCATTTTTTTAATCAAAAATATTTATTGAAAAAACTGCGTATGCATGCCTTGTTCTACGTCACCGGTGTAGTTTGAATAAAGAAAATACTATCCTAAGAAGCCTTTGAAATACTTTTTTATGTATTTTTTAAAATATTTTATTGCAATAAGTTAAAAATTATTAAAATCAGTACAGTTTGCTCTTGATTACCCCTTAATAACCCAATGCTGCTTCTGACCAAAATCAAACATGTTTAAACTTTCAGCGCTATTTAGGAGATATCCAAACTACTTATTATTTTGAAGTGTAAATTTTTATGACGAAATTTTTAGCTGTCACAATAATTATCATTGAGTGTAAAATTTTCAAGTTTTTAAAATTAAAAACCTTGATATTTGATTTCTCCCAGAATAAGCTCTTGGTTTGAAAGGGTTTACTAATGCTGTAACTTAATTATTCACTGATTACTAGGCGGTATGAACTTAGCCGAGTGAGCTAGTACTGCATAAAAAGAGTACAATACACACAATTTTTACCTTGAAGATGGGTAAGTAAGATCGAGACCTAATCATCGAATAAAAGTTTGTTATCGTGGAAAATTCATAGTTCTCATTTCAAAATGGAAAAAAATCCACTACATGACGCATCATCTTCGGATAATATCGGACTAGTTGACCTGGCGAACTTCATACCACCTCAAAATCAATGAACAGTTTAGTTGTAACATTTATAAATCAAGAGCGGCTGCACCGTTTTTTAAGCACACTTGACATATTATAATAAAATAAGAAAAACATCAATAAAAATACTGGATTTAAGCAATACGATGGCTTGTTTGAATAACACTTTCCTTATTCAATCTACATCTACATAATACCCCGCCAGTGGCGCCGACTCCATGAAGCCTATGGGAGCCCCAGCCCCCTCTAAAATTCGTAATGGACTTGAGGAAAAAATGTGTCAGGCTTTTCGATTTTCCCCGGAGTTTCCAGATATCGAAATTCGAGTTATGAGGGTTCTAATATTGATCATAAGACTCTTCTAAAATGCTTAAAAAAACTGTGAACTCACTACTTACAAAATTTCCCGGGGAAGATTCCCGGTTAGGGTCCCCCCAACATTTTTTGTAAGTCGGCATTCCTCTACCCCGCAGGCCACCTAAAAGGCGAGTGGCAGGGGATGTTAGGACACCAGTCGTTTTACACATAACAATGAAGTGCTCTAACGAAGTTGGGACTAGCGTTTATTTCAGTCCTTTATGGTTCGGGGGAAAAAAGTAATTCGCATATCTATCCGTTCGGCAAAACATCTCTCTTAATTCTTCGTAAAAATATTCGCGGGTGCTCGTCATTATGATTAAAAACTTTTGGGCTCTGTCGCCGCGTCAATTCTTGGGTGGCCCCAACGTTTCCCGACAGATTCTGGTCGCTTTTTCAAGGGATTTATTTTACGATCTTGACTTGAAGTGCTCTTAAGGTATACTGAAGTTGAATCGGTATTGGTATATGCACTGAACTAATTTCTCTCATGTTATTGATTCGACCCGATTGGTGGCTTACATAGGTTTGGGTAGAGCTCACCCCGAACTAACTAACAAGCGTGAAAATAACACACATTCAACATAAGTATTAGCGTCATTGCCTGACGTTGAATTCATAGCGACATTGAAGCTAACACATTGGAAAGGTTACCTGAATTCTCCGTGATACGTTGTTTGAAATCTTCGAGGTACAACCGACTGGACGTGTCTTTGAGTGTGGTGTGTCTCAGCTTGTAGTTAATGCAGCTTATCAAGAGAGGGATCGAGTTTTTGTGTTCCAGCAAATCTGTTTTTTTTTCTGATTTACTAATGTTTAGATTTTAAATTTACTTTCTTTCCTCGTCACACATCTTGTTAAACAAAGAGAGATGTTTCCTTACAATGTGATAGATTGGTCATTTGAAATCAAGAAAATTATGTTTTCGTGTTGATTTGTGATTCAGCAAAACTGCAGTGTGTTATGTACTTTGTGTTATGTAGCTAATATCTTAAAAGAGCGACTTTTGAAGAGTCGGTTATCCCAAAACAGGATTTATCCCAAGGGGGGCGGCATTGCCTAATGTTCCTTGTTTTATGTAAGCATTTTGTATTCCTCCAGCTCTGTATAATATACAAGGAATTAATATCAATTTCAATTTCAAGTATTAGCGGCATTGCCTGAAGTTAAATTCACAGCGACGATGATGCTTGAGAAATTGGAAATGTTACCTGAATTCTCCGTGATACGTTGTTTGAAATCTTCGAGGTATAACCGACTGGACGTGTCTTTGAGTGAGGCGTGTCTCAGCTTGTAGTTAATGCAGCTTATCAAGAGAGGGGGTACGTATCGGGACGCTTACTATAGGGGGTGGGACGCAGACAGAAATTACCAGTGGCTTGCTGGATCGACTGCGCCGTCATTTCGTGCGTGCATGGGGAGTCGTCGGGAAAGACACCCTTTTCCCTCAAACAGATTTATGTTATGGCCTATTTTGAAGTGCCGGCGCGGAGGGTGCGGCCTAAATTATGACCGCTCCCAAATGGCATAGGGAGAATGGGGATGTTGGCAGGGGTTGACGAAATGGGAAGAGGTCCCGTGATGCAGGCTGTGGGAACGGGTATACTTTTGAAGCGTGGGGGGTTTGGAAGACATTTGTTGGCAGGCGGATGGAGTTCTACTTTGTACACAAGAAGAGGATACGGAGCTAGCTTTCGTGAGACGGTTCTTGGTTGGAATGGTCGGATCGGATACATCGGATCCAAACTCGCGGAAGGCATCGGATCTGGATACGAAATTTTAAATAATAGCTTCAGTGAATGTAACGCCCCATAAGGGTGGAAAGAGTTCCGATTCTATCTTCGAATGCGCCGTCGCATGCGATTCTTGTCCTACTCATGAACCGTTTTGTTTAAAAGCTCTCGTAGAGGTTACGTGGGAGAATTTCAGCCGTGGAAAAAAAATCAAAATACGACTGGCACATAGTGCGACTCTTCCCAAGAGATTGAACAATCATCGGGGGAATCTCAGTGACAGGAATTTGAAAATGCATTCGGATCCGAAAATATCCGATCCGAAAGATCCGGCTCCGAAAATCAAGGATCCGATCCAAATCCGGATCCGAAAAAAATCCTGGATCCGTCCATTCCTAATTCTTGGCTTCAAGGTTATGTCTGTCGTAATAAGTTCATCTGCTTCTGGATGAACTTATTAATAAAATATATACTGTGCAATGTGCACGAAAATTGGAAACTGAATCCATTGTTAGCGACACAGTGGAGTAAAAACCTGCGCTCCTTCGTATTACTTGCCAATAAATAATTTGCTTTGAATTAAACGTGAATAAATGGTGCAATGCATCTTCTTGGCATACGAAAGATCCACAGAGAAAAATCATAAAGATATTGACATGTCTTTTCCTTTATGCCCATGAAAGAGAATTTTTAAATGCATTATGGCTGCATTGATGAAGCAGGTTTTAAGGTTAGTAGCAATCTAATCAAATACACAGCCTCAATTGATTCTCCCGCCAAAGTGTGCATTGCGGAGATATAGACAGAAAACTCGCCGGATGGCTTCATCATTGACATTTCTCGACCTTTATACCAACGAAAGAGAATTTTTAAAATGTTCTGTGTCTTTAGTGTAAATCCGTGAGAAACATTACGTCCATTCCCATTAACCCATTAATCCCCAGCGTTGCGTTAACGCAACATTATTGGCTCCTAATTCTCAGAACATTTGCCTACTTTAGAATAATTTCTTCTTCGATTTACTGACTTTTTTTAAGTATCTCCAGTTCTACCTTTGTAATTTTCTCCGACATTTTCATTCGTATAATAGTATTTTTATGACTGATGGCGTTTCACATAAAAATCGACGCGCACATACGACTCATCCAAGGAAAAATGACATACCCCAGCATGTCCGTTGAAAGGCAGAATGGGGAATTTCCTCCGAAGGAATACTGATAACTCCCGGCGAAGATGCCGAGTGTGCAAATCAAGATAAACAATAAAAGACGCAACCTAAGTTTTAAAAATTACTGCTTTTGTATTTATTTACCGGAGTTTTCCCAGCGTTGCGTACACGGAACATTATGAAAATCATATAATGCGATGAAAATATTTTGTTTCCAAAAATTCTTCTTAATTAGGCCAAAATGATTCGGAAAATGCGAAACAAGCGAAGTTAAAAGCCCGAAATACAGTCTGGGGAATAATGGGTTAAAAACAAAACAAGAGACATCCTGACTTCGTAAAGTGATCCGATCCATGGAAACACCCGTCATTTCAGCGCTGATGCAGCCTAACTACTCCTTGAGTAATTTTTGTGGGATATTTTCGATCACCCGCCGTCTAATGTCGACCAAATGCCGTGTGACTTCCGTCTTTACGCTGAATTGTAGAAGTGGCTCGGAGGGAAGCGTTTGTAAACGAACGATTAGCTTCAGGACAAAGGCTAAATTCGTAGGAAGTCATTGGCGGTAACATCCTATGAAGAAGGTATAGTAAAGCTTGACCACAGGCAAGACCAATTGTTTTATCGCCGATGCGATTATGTCGAAAGGACACCACAAGTGTGCTTAACATTTATCTGTGAAATAATTTTTAATCAACCGCTTCGTCTTCTGTCCATGATTCCGTGGAGGTTGAAAGAAAAACGTCCCTCGTAGATCAAGATGGTAAGTGTTCTACCGAACGCTCTAGGCCGTGGTTGACCACATAGCATAATATCCAAACAGGGTGTGTGGGGACGAATATATTGAAGGGAGGGGTACGGAAGATATTTGTTTGAAGACAGACGGAGGGCCAGTTTTTATAGGGAAAGCGATGAAGCGTTTATGCCTTGAAGTGTTAGGTGGCAGCTTTCTTTTTTCGTGCTACTTAGGCAGTCTTCTACTGCCTGAACTTTATAGTAAACAAGGAAGAAAAGATTAAAAAAAGGATTAGAAAAAAATTAAAAACGAATTTAAAGAAGAATTTTTATAGTTTTATTAGTCATATCAACACTTGGAGCCAAAACTATGAAGTATGTAGCCAAAAATTGTGGAAAATAAGGAGAAGAGATGAGGTTTTGCATCTGCAGTTAAAAAAAACGGCTTATGCAGTATGAGAAAGTAGAGTTTCTGCTAAGAAAGGTGGTATAAAACGATTTCAAATAAAGGTATATTGTGAGTATGTAATTCTTATGCGTAATATAAGAAAGTTAAATATCCATGTGTAAAATACCGTAAATTCACAATCGAATGCAATTGTTAAGAAAACGAATCACTGAATTTAACGAAATAAATGTCTTTTTCATGCATGTTAGCACCAGTCATTTTTTAAACAGTGTATGATGTTAGCCCTAAAACTATTTCACAAAGAGGTGCCTATATATTCCACAATTATTACAGGGATTTTTCGATGTAATGTATTTGAATATGAGTGGAATAAAATTATATTATTATTATTTTACTCAGTTAATGGATATTCTGAAGATGATAGGTGTACATAACGTTTTTAATTTCTCCTGGTGAATACTATTGATGAATTTTTCTCGGGTTCTCAGCCAGGTTTATTCTTTCATATAAGCCGACGTTTCGATAGACAACTTGTCTCCCATCTTCAAGGCCGTTTATCTCTATGGAAGTCCAATTTCACACTGAACTCCCTTTACCGAGGACAACAATGCGGCTCAGGTGTCGTCCGATTGGCTGTAGGTTTGTGTAGTTGTGTTTGAAATTCTTCACATTCAACCCTAATGTTTTTATACAGGTGATTACAGGTCTCCATGTATTCCTAAGATGAAAGCCAGTGTCTCGATTGAAAGTTTTTGGAATTGAGGCGGATCTCTATTGCTTCCTTAATTATGCGGTCCCAGTAACGTTGTGCGTGGCAAAGGATTTTTGTATCTCCCCATCTATTAGCATGGTCTTCATTAATGCTGTGATCCGCCACGGCCGACTTTTTTGGTTGTGCTAATCTGAAAGAATCAACCTGGCTGAGAACCCGAGAAGAATTAATCAATAATTGATGTAGATTGGAGGGATAGGCGACTCATTCGTGATCCGAATATTGTCCGGACTGCGCAAGTGAGGGTAGCGGGCAGAGAATCTGGGTGGGCAAGCATTGGCCGAGGTGTGAGTCAAGGCTGTCCTCAATCGCCACTGCTTTTTAACGTATACGCTGAGGAGATGGTAAAGGCCGTTTCACACGGTACACGGAATAGCACAATCTGACGTACGTGCGAAGGCGCAATCATAATTGCGTCGTGTGAAGTGGTGAATTGCTAGAGCACATGAGAGAATGCATGGATGCGAGACGGCAGAATAGTCCCTGTTCTAATTTCGTTCATGCATTCGCGCAATTCCACGCCATTTTAGAAATTAATGCAGCTCTAACCTGCGCAATCCAGTGCCTCGTGTAAAACGGCCTTAAGAGAAGCGTGGGACGAGTTGGAAGCTGGGGTGAAAGTGGGAGGAATGATGTTTAAATCGGTAAGGTTCGCGGATGATCATGCGCTCATCACCCACTCAACGAGGGGACTGCAGGCTCTAGTGGATGCGTTAAGGACGTTTTACACGGGGCACGGAATTGCGCCGGTTAGAGCTGCAGTAATTTCTAAAATGGCGTGGAATTGCGCGAATGCATGAACAAAATTAGAACAGGGGCTATTATACCGTCTCGCATCCATGCGTTCTCGCATGTATTCTAGCAATTCACCGCTTTACACGACGCAATTTTGATTGCGCCGTCGCACGTACGTCAGATTGCGCAATTCCGTGTACCGTGTAAAACGGCCTTTTGACGATCGGTGCGAGGAGTATGTGATGAGGATTAATCACAAGAAGACCAAGATATGCGGTTTTGTAAAGCAAATTGAGCGAGGAATGTGAGACTCAAGATTTTGGATGGGGTTGAGCAAGTAGAGCAATTCAACTATTTGGGTAGCACATTAGAGGAAAACGGACAAAGTAGCAAGGACATCAGGAAGCGAATTGCACTAGCAAAGGAGACGTTCATGAACAGGAAGGAGCTTCTGAGGGGATCGTTATGTAAGAGTTTAAAAAAAAGATTAGTGAAGAGTTTGATCTGGAGTGTAGCGCTCTACTGTGCGGAAACGTGGACACTGAGGAAAGAAGACGAGAGAAGATTGGAGGCATTCAAGATGTGGGTATGGAGAAGAAAGAGAATCTATAAAGTCCATGTTTTTTTCACCTCACTCAAAGACACGCCAGTTGTTCAGCAAAAAACGCAACATTGCTACGATAGTATTAATTGTCGCCACGTGCTTAAAGCCTCCAACTCCATGTGAAAAAGACGATTTTCAAAGACACATTAATTTTAATTAAATGGAGATTCTTACAAAATTTGGTTCATGCGAATCACAATAATAATATACTTGGTTGAAAAGCCAAATGGATTCAAGTGATTTTTTTCTAATCAGTGTTAGTTACAAAATAAAGTAAAGAAAACAAACGGAATCAAGTGGATAACGACAATAGGGTAATTTCCTTCATCAAAGAAAACGAAAGGCATTGATTGCGATTTGTTACCCATCATTAGAGTATTCATAATATACAAATTATTTGGTTTTATAAATACCGGTTTAGACGAAGGGCAATGGTCAAATTTTAACCTCATTTGAAAAAGGCCAGATAGGCGCCCATGCGATGCCACTCCACGTGACGTCACAGGGACCTAGTTTCTATACGAGTAGATAGGAGTTTTACATCGTTTGAGATTGCCAATGCATGCACCAGGCACAGAGCTCAGGGAAACATCTCTTAATGACCACCTATTAAAATTGCCTAAGTCCGGAAAGTTTCCTTCGTTTGATAGGGAATTAATAATCCTTATTTAAGCCAAGCGCAACCTGCTACCAGCTTGCGTCGTATCGGCGCTCATAGCCACGTACCAAGTTGGCCTCTCACGGCGGCCGCCGGAACCAGAATGACGTGACATGGGCTTTTCCAAGAATTCATACTTAGCCATCGCGTTTTCGCACGCTTCAAAATTTTCACTTTTCATTTAATCGCGATAAATAGATATCGTCACATAAAAATCTAAAAGCGTGTAATACGTACTCCAGCAGTAATAATATTTCGATTTAGGCAATAAAAAATAATACGAAACCACCCTATTAGTAGTGTATTTGAATATCCACTCGATGTTAGAAAAAAAACAGGGACTCACACGTATTCTTTTGCCACCACGTTTTTGCTTATATCTTCTAACAATTAACTCTACTTAAATATGTTTAGAAGAAATATCACTTCTACCTCTAGGCATCTCACCCCTCAACTGAAAACTGATGTGCAAAAATTTGAGCCATAGAAGTATACGTCGATTTGCAGCATAGCAAAATGAGAAGCAACTGTTGTATTAGAAATAAGAAAAGTTACTTACATTTACAGAGCGATCTGATGATCATTAAGGGACAGCTCTCGAACACCCGGCTGTAATAGAAAAAAAATTGATTTTAAAAATGAACACGTCTTATTTTTTGCGTATTTACGCATAGTTTAGCTATCTAAGTAATTTTGATATTGTACATTACCATTTAAATATTGTTTTTCAATTTACTATTAACAAAATCATACCTTCACCAAGTGTCAAAGTTGTGAGCATAACGGGTTAACTATGTTGTGATTTTTTTAAACATTTATTTAGTGAGTAAGTCAAAATTTGAGGTAAAATTATTATTTTTAGCGATAGGCGGATTAAGGATTTTTTTTCGAATCATGATTCGGATAGGATCCTTCGTTTTCGAAGCCGATTCTTTCGGATTGGATATTTTCGGATCCAAATGCATTTTCAAATTCCTGACGCTGAGATTCACCGGATGATTGTTCAATCTCTTGCGAAGAGTCGCTCTAGGTGCCAGTCGTATTTTGCTATTTTTATTTTCCACGGCTGAAATTCTCCTACTTAACCTCTGCGAGAGCTTTCAAACAAAACAGTTCATGAGTAGGCCAAGAATCGCATGCGACGGCGCATTCGAAGAGAGAATCGGAACTCTTTCCACCCTTATTGCGCGTTGCATTCACTGAAGCTGTTATTCAAAATTTCGGATCCAGATCCGATGTCTTCCGCGACTTTGGATCCGATGTATCCGATGAAGGGCGATATCTGCGGATATTTGGATCCTAGGTATCCGATCCGACCATTCCTAGTTTTCAGTAGGCATCGGAGGACAGAGAGCGTATCAGAAAAGTGAAAAATACTGGGTTTGGAATCTTTGGAAAGTAGGAGAGAAAGAAACCGACTCTGCGGTATGCATAAAATATACAAAGCGAGATGGAGAAATGGAGAGAACTCAAATAACAATTTTTACTGACAAATCGGTTCGTATGGGGACTGTTAAACTTTTAATACAAGTGTTAGAATCGATAAGCATTTAAGAAAAAATTAAACAAAACAATAAAATTGGCGTTGCAACATTTTATGAATTTATTATTTAATGCGGTCTCCTAGACCGCACGTCACTGGTATTGTAACAAGAATTGCACGTCACAGGTTAAGGGTTAAGTAATAGCTTCAGTGAATGCAATGCCCCATAAGGGTGGAAAGAGTTCCGATTCTCTCTTCGAATGCGCCGTCGCATGCGATTCCTGTCCTACGCCACTGGTCAGTGGTTTATCCGAAGATTTTTCCTATTTGCATTTCCAAACCCAAGCGTAACATTTTAGGTCCTGAGCATGTAGGGATGTTTAAAAAAACAACTTGAAAGCCTATAAAAATGATTTTTAATTTATAAAAATACTAAAATGTGCATGAAAATCTAAAAAGCATTCCTTTTATCGTATGTACCCAGAATAAACTTGAATAATAACTTCGTTTAATGGCAGGAATTGCAGGAAAATTCATTTGGATCCGAAAATATCCGATCCGAAAGATCCGGCTCCGAAAATCAAGGATCCGATCCGAATCCGGATCCGAAAAAAATCCTGGATCCGTTCATCCCTACTTATTATACAAAAATTTGAAGTTAACGATGATTTTAGATACTTAAAAACAGCCAATTTGGAAATATGTTAACGTATCTGATACGCTTTCTCTCCTCCATGGCCTACCCAAAACGTATCGAGCCGATTTTCAAATATGCCTTGCTGTTCCTTCAATTGCTTGGAATAGCTCCACCTAGCCCCTCTTTCGAAGGCTATTGCATCCACCCCCTAAGGCTATTATGTCTCTCTGATACCACGAATGCTATCCCCCACCCACTGCGCGTGGGATTTAACCCAGATCCCCCCACCCTTACTACCGCTGCAAGCGATTCCACTCCCCTCCCGAGCTTCACGTCACAAGCCTTCCCCTCCAGCGCCCATTCCACTGCCCCAGTGAAACGACCTCCACCCCAACATCGCACACAGAAAACGCAAGAACTAGCTGTCCATCAACAGAGCTGTCAGTCTGTTGTCATGGCGACGGCTCCAGGGCCTCCGACCTCCCCTCCTTTATGGCCTTCCTCCCCCTTTCCACGTCCGCGCCCTCCCCTCCTCCGTCGCAGTTACCCGTGATGCTCTGCGGCTTGCTGAAGTCCTTACTCCTAGTTGTATGTGTGTGAGTGTGTGTGTCAGTGCGAGAGACCGGAAACGTTTTCTGGATGTCCCTGCGACGTATTTAATACGCCAGGAAGCTATTTCGAGTAAATTAGTTTAATTAGTAATTAGATATTAATCCAAATATATCAAAGAATGAAATAAAATAACTTGGTTTTATTCCAAACTTTATTTTAAATAGCACGACCCGGGTGCCAGCATCTAATGCTATCATCAGGTAGCATTGAGAGATGACAGCATTAGATGATGGCAACCGGGTGGCGCTATTTGAAATAAAGTATGGAATAAAACAAAGTTATTATATTTTATTCTATAATGAAGTGATTCCACAAAGTAACGCCTGAGTCCGTGTATTATGAAAAATATATTAACTTAATATTAATAATGTGTAGAATATAGTTGAAATATTTTTCTTTATGATATGTGAACATAAAAGTTGAATTTTTTATCCTCTATATTATTTCCACTGTATAGATACCTTTTTCTCAACTTATACGCAACCAAACTCTACAGATGAGGTACCAAAATGTACAGAATTTATCAGAAAACATGCGACTGCATACCTTACTTCCTAAATATTGCTATTGTTTCTTAAAATTGGTTTTAAAAAATAAATAATAATCGATTTAAAAAAATAATTGATTCCGGCAAGATTGTCCTCATCTCAAGAATACAGTTAACGCCGTCGGATCCCACCATGCCTTTTAATTTGACTCGTAGACAATTTCCCATTAAGGTTTCCTATGCGATGACTATTAACAAGGCTCAGGGTCAGACTTTGCAAAGAGCTGGCTTATTCCTGCCTGACCCTGTATTCTCTCATGGCCAACTTTATGTAGCATTCTCTAGGTTAAGATCTTTTCAAAATATTTTTGTAAATAATAAGGGAAAAGCTAAACAAGTATTAACATAGGATAGTGTAATTACTTCCAATGTTGCGTTTAAAGAGGTCCTCTCACCTCAATTTGTACATGAACATTACAATTAAATTTGTGCATAAGACCCTACCTTTTTTTCTACATTTTAAAATTATAAACGCGCCCATCCCTCTGTGGACCTGCATTGAAAAGAGCGGGGGAAGCCCGCTGGGAGCGGGCGCATCACGTTTGTCTTTATTTTTATCATGTGCACAATAAATTTGATGCACTTGTCTTTCTTTAATTGTGCATAAAAATTTGACTCAATTGTGTCGGCTTGGGTGGTGGCGGGGATAAGACCTCGATTCCTACCACATCGACGGTTACGGGTACGAATCCCGCGTGGATAGTTTTCCCCTGACCAGTACATTGGTGTCTCTGATCGCCTATTTTTAAGTAGAGATGAGGCTCGCGATGAATGGGTCTCACTCTGCTGTTATCTGGGGTAATCCTTTGACATAATTAAAGAAATTTAAGTGGAACAGCAAAGAGACCTGCAAATCGATCAACTTTAGAGCATTCTTTCTCTTGTTTTTGACAAAGATTATTTTTTTAAATTTCTTTCTACAATGCAACTTTCTCTTCTAACTCCACCAGCAGTAATATAGTTTTTACTTGCCCTTGCGCTAGGTGCTATTCAACTTGCTCTTAAGGCAATCACGTAGCGATACCTCGGATCCAAATATCCGCGGACATTACATTGGATCCAAAGTCGCTGTATACATTGGATCTGGATCCGAAATTTTGAATAATAGCTTCAGTGAATGCAACTGCACTTTTTTTTATACACACTGCCCCATAAGAGTGGAAAGAGTTCCGATTCTATCTTCGAATGCGCCGTCGCATGTGATTCTTGTCCTACTCATGAACCGTTTCCTTTGAAAGCTCTCGCAGAGGTTATGTAGGAGAATTTCAGTCGTGGAAAATAAAAATAGCAAAATACGACAGGCACTTTGTGTGACTCTTCTCAATAGATTGAACAATCATCGTGGGAATCTCAGCGACAGGAATTTGAAAATGCATTTGGATCCGAAAATATCCGATCCGAAAGATCCGGCTCCGAAAATCAAGGATCCGATCCGAATCCGGTGTCATGTCCCGACAACTCGGTACACACGACTGAAACGGAGAGATTGATCCGAGTGGCTAGATCAACTCTCTGAGAGGGTTGCTGGTACTTAAGAATTGAAATTCAGAGTGATGCTAGTGGGAAAGAGACATTTATTTCAGAAAATCTTACAGACCCCAGAACCCTGGAGTTGCGTAGCCTTCGGCAGCGAGCGAGGTCTCTTCCCGCGAGGTCCATGGATGCAAGGGTTTATATACTCTTATTCCTAGATAAGGGAGGGGGGAGATCAGTATACGTTTCTGAGGCAGGGGAAGGAGAGTGGGAGAGCTTCTCCCAAAATGGGCCTTTTAAGTTGTTCCTGAGGGTTCCAGCTGCCACAATCCCTTTAAGCTGCACTCGTCTATCCCCCTCTAAAAGCAGTGAAAATATCTATGACTCCTTTTAAAACAGGATGCGTCTATTACCCCTTTAAAAGTAATGAGGGTATCTAGAACCCTTTTAATAGTGTCTGTCTTGACAGGCAAATGATCCGTCCAGGCATGCACGTGGTAGGCCGTCGCGACGAACCCTTTTAAAGAAGTGAGAGTGATACATTTAACTGTCACTCTTCCCAGAACAGCTGAGGGTGGCCCTTAGTGTTTTCGTCTAGGCATGCACGTGCTGCAATTCATTACACCTCCCCTCATACCGAGAGAAAGCAACAAATACCTAGTTGCTTTCTCGACATCTTAAGCTTAACGCTTAGAGACAGCGCCTCTCGACCCTGGGCGACGGCCTGGTCCTGGAGAAGACATTATTTCATTTAAACAAACCCCCTCTTCACATTGGTCCTTATCTGCCATGACCTCGTTGGAAGTGTGTACCTTATTAACAATTTTTGGTCTGAATATAATAGTAGTGCATGAGTCACCGTTTTCACAAGACCTAAGAAACCTTGGGAAATAGACCTTACAACATTTACAGCAATAGCAACAGAAAATTAATACAATTACAATTAATCCAATAATTGACATAAATGAGAGATTATATACTCTCTCGGTCTGTTTTTGTTTCCATTCTTCTTCAGACAATAAGTTCTCTACCTCTTGCACCTTATGACTTGCGTATTTTAAGTCCTCTATATTATTCACAATATGATTCAGGTGAGTATCAATTTTCATAGAATTCACCGTTTCTACAACGTTCCCATCGAGACAACAGTCATATGACAAACTCAACGGCGGAATCACATCCTTGTTGCTATAGTTAGAGTTGAACACAAACTGTGATTGGATTAAAACTTTCGGTCCGTAGCCTTTACACTTCTTAAACAACCTTAGCTTTCCAGTTCCGTTAATAAGTACGTCCACTGGGTCTTGTTTCTCACACAAAATGGTAATGGATTCTGGTCTCCCGGACACATATAACCATTCATTATTGTCCAATTGAGTCCAAAGTGTTTGGTTGAGTATGGCTACTCTAACAGAACAATCAGATGGAATTTTTCTAATTGGCTGAAGCATCTTGGCTTCGCATTCTTCATGCAAGTGCGTAGACAGAATAGGATACACTTGTTTACATACCCTCCAATACATATTAATTTTCTTACATTTAGATAAATCACTCTCAGTAAGCTTAGAATAATATCTTTTTGCAATATCCATAAAAATGTATGGTTTCTCTGGTTGAATAAATAAAAATTTAAAAGCATTCAATTCAGTTCTTATAGGAAATGGAAACACTTGATAAACATTAAATTTTATGTGATCCGTTAATGGTACCTTAATCACATACACAAGAACATTGTGGTTAATAAACACATCAAATTCAATAACATTTAATAAGGCACTACTGTATGCCACACTCATAGGGAATGGAAGGGATAAGTCATTAGGTATCTCATCCCTGCTCCTTTTCATCATCTCAATTATTTGTACCGGAGTAATTACGTGTGGTTGCAATATGCCCTGTTGAGCATTCACTATAGCGCTGACTATCAAATCGTAATCCTGTTCGATTTCATGAATGATGCGGTTCAGTTGCATCATGTGTTTTTCAAGAATTAAGGTGACTGACAATAGACGGATTTTGCCCTTTAACTCTCCGTCCTTTTGATCTAAGTGATCCTCTACAAGTTTTAAGTTTCTTAACAGCGCGTCTTCGTTCTCTTGTACCTCCCTAATGGTTGAGTTTACCGTCCTTAATGTGGCTTTCACTACGGTCATTTGTTCCCTGGTTAGTTTTAATATACCAGTCTGTTCAGTTTCCAATCTATTAATCTTTTCAGTGTAATATTTTGCATCTGCCTCGTCCATCGTTCCGAACAAAACCTTGCTTAATTCCCCTATAAAATTAAGAGCACCTCTTTTCATTCTCAGAGGGCTTTCTTGATTACGTGCTAATTGATAAAGTAATTGTTTTTTATTACTAATGTCCTTAATCTTAATTGGTACATAATGCAACATCTGGGTGCAATCTGTGACATTAGTCCACGTATTATTAACATAAGTTTGGCAAAAACCTATCGTAAAATTAGCGTACTTAAGTAGACTTTCGTACTTAACATCTATATCTGACAAATTCACATATGTAACAACTTTCCATTCAGAGCTATATAATTGTGCCTCCCCTTTGTGTTCGTAGTACAGCCCGGGTGAGTCCTCTATTTTCTCAATTGAAAAATCAATCTCCTTGGCGCTATCAATGCTGGTAAACAGCAGCAGGAGTCCTAGCGCTACCTCCATTTTCATTCCTGCAATGGATTAATAGAATAATTTCAGCCTATTTGCATGAACCTTCATGAGTTTTCTTTTCATTTTAATAGTCACATTGACTCCATTTACGCTAATTATTTCATAAGGTCCCACCCATTGAGTTGATAACTTCCTCGACCTCCCTCTTCTAACAGATTCGTCATAGAGGAGTACTTTGTCCCCTTCTTGAAATAATTCTGCCTTACTTGTCCTATCGTAATACTCTTTTGACTTGACTTTTGATTCCAAGAGACCTTCTCTGGCCTTCTTATAGCAGGTTTGCATCCTTAATTTGAGGTCGGCCAGGTAGTCGTCGTATGTGTAACACCTGTCCTTTGGCTCCACCTGAAAGCATCCAGGTATATTCGGTTTCCTACCGAACATCACTTCATGAGGGGTGAGCTTCGTACATGTATGCGGCGTTGTATTAAAGACAAATACCGCGAATTTGACCCATTCATCCCAATTGGATTGATCACTAGCGATGTAGTGACGGAGGTATTCGGTAAGCGTTCTGTGGCTCCTTTCCAGAGCGCCATTGCTCTGCGGGTGAAAAGCTGTCGTTTGTATCTTTCTTATTTTCAAAATTTTGCACGTTTCTTTAAATACTTCGCTAAGGAAATTTGCTCCCTGATCAGTTAGTACGGTTAATGGCGTACCATACACGAGGACGATTTTTTCTACAAAAGCTTTTGCAATTGACGTGGCGTCCTGCCTTTCCAACGGAATAGCCAACGTGAACTTTGAGAGTTCATCCTGGAAGGTGAGAAGATATTTAAATCCGCGCTGCGTTACAGGTAGCGGGCCCACGATGTCCAAACTGCATTTCTCGAAGACAAACTCGGGTGTTGAAGTTATTTGCATCGGCATTTTTGTCTTCCTTCTCGTGAGTTTATTCTTCTGGCATGCCACGCACCTGCGGATATATTCTTCCACATCTTCCTTCATTCCCGGCCATGAGAAGAATAATTTCATCCTCTCATACGTCCTCTTCATGCCTTGGTGGCCTCCCACCGGCGAATCATGGAATTCTTTCAATATTCTCTTCTTTCTCTCTTCCGAAATCCCGTCCTCTTCTTTTCTTCCTTCTTCCCCCTCGGGCAACTGCATAGGTCCTTCAGATTCCTCCCTTGACTTCTCCCCTTCATCCTCCGTGACGTCATCTTCACTCGTGCCGTCTTCCTCCTCCCTTTCATCGAGGAGCGACATCTGGTGCACTCTGCTGAGGGCGTCGGCGTTGGAGTTTAATTTTCCTTTCTTGTACACCACTTTGTACTCGTACTCCTCCAACTTGAGTCGCCAACGCATCAATCTTGACGTAGGGTCTCGGATGTTAAAAATCCAAGTGAGGGGCTTGTGGTCTGTTACAATCGTAAATTTCCGACCGTAGAGGTAAGGTCGAAAATATTTTGTCCCCCATATTATAGCCAACAACTCCTTCTCTATTGTCGAATAGTTCTTCTCTGCCTTATTGAGGGATCTGCTTGCATAAGCCACAGGCAAATCCTTCCCAATTTCACCTTGCGACAAAACACAACCCAATGCTTCATTACTCGCATCGGTCGTCAGGATGAATTCTTTTGAGAAATCTGGATATTTGAGGATCGGCTCCGTGGTCAGAAGAAATTTCAATTTTTCAAAACTCGCCTGTTGATTACGGCCCCATTCAAATGTAACATTTTTCTTGAGTAGCTCATGTAGCGGCTTCGCTATCTTACTGAATTCGGGGATAAATCTGCGGTAATATCCCGCTAATCCAAGAAATCCCTTCAATTGCTTAGTGGTTTTAGGCAGTGGGAATTCTTTTACCTTCCTGACCTTTTCTGGGTCAGGTTTTACCCCATCTTCTGATATTACATGCCCCAGATAATTCACCTCTTTTCTCAGGAACTCACACTTATCCGGGTGTAATTTCAGGTTATTTTCTCTCAATCTATCTAAAATCTCCTTGAGCTTTTCGTTGTGATTCTGCAACGAATTTCCATGAATCACTATATCATCTAAATAGATGAAACATTTGATGCCCTGTAGTCCTGATAAAACAGTATTCATCAAGCGCTGGAATGTCGGCGGCGCCCCTTTTAAACCGAACGGGGTTCGAACGAATTCGAAGTGCCCGTAAGGACAGCTGAAGGCAGTCTTCTCCCTGTCTTCTCTTTTCAAGGGGATTTGATGGAATCCGCTTGCCAAATCTAGCGTGGAAAAGTAGCGTGCCTTTCCCAGCTGGTCAAGTATCTCATTAATGTTCGGAAGTGGATACGCATCCCCCACCGAGACGTCATTCAGCTTTCTGTAGTCCACGACAATCCTCCACTTTTTCTCTCCGGAGGCATCCAATTTCTTTGGGACGACTAAAATGGGCGAATTCCACGCGCTTTTGCTCGGGACGATAATTCCATCTTGAAGCATTTTCTTCACTTGCTTGTCAACTTCCTCCTTATGTGCCTCAGGTAATCTGTATGGCTTCACGTTGATTGGTTTGGCGGGATCAATCAGAGGAGTCGGTATTGCATGCTCTATAGCGTTGGTGCACGAAAGGGTATCACCTGGCAGGTAAAATACGTCTTGGTATTTTTCCAATATATTAATGAGCTCATTCTTTTCTTCCTTATTTAAATGTCCAATCCTCAAGGAATCCATCAAGAGTTGCTCCCTTTCCAATTCTGAGCCAGCTTGATATCCTTCGAGTGCGTTTACCTCTCTAGGATTAATTTTCCCATTGTCAACCCTTGAACTAAAGGTATTACTCTCACAATTAATTTCATCACCATTAATTGGCATCAATTTCACGCTTGGCACTTCTATCTGTACGTCCTCCTCATTCGAATTTACGAGGCTCGTGATGCACTCGTTTGCTACACTGACGGTAAGTGATGCCGCCATGTGTACCCCTGGATAAATCTCCCTCTTTTCTACTATGCCCTCGCCGTCTTTCTCTGAATGACACTTGACTATCACTTCACTTCTAGCGGGTAGTGTTATGTGGGTCATTCTTCTTGCTGGCGGGCAAATTTTCTCATCTGGTCGGGAGTCAAACTTGACGATTACGTCTTGCATGGTTATCATCCTTTTCTCATAATCAATTTTTGCCTGCATTTCGCACCAAAAGTCCTTACCCAAGATCCCATCATGCTTAAGGGTAAGATTATCATCTGCGATTTGAAATTTATGGGAAGTCTCTCGGTCCTCCGTCATTAGGGTGAGACTCACGGAACCTAGAGTGCTCACTACCTCCCCCGTCACTCCCATAACTTTCATCTTTTCCCTCGGGAAGTAGTCTGTTCCTCTTCTCAATAACGATGCCTTTACTATGCTGACATCTGCTCCCGAATCCACAAGGAAGGCAAGGCATTCCCCCTCACATTCCTTGACGAAAAACGACACCGTGTCAACGGCGTCGGCCTGAAGGGCGTTCACCCTCTTCACTGAGGCAACATTTTTACCCTGCCCGTTTTCCCATTTTTTCTTCCACCCCCTAGGTCCCTCGTTTCGACTCTTGGGGCGATTATCTGGGTCACTCTTGAGCATTGGGCAGTCCCTCTTCAAGTGGCCTGGGCGATTGCAACTGAAACATCGCATTTCGTTCAACGCCCTCACACCCCTTGGTTCATCTACGCTTTTCTTCAAATAGCACTTGGACAAGGTGTGGCCTACCTTATTGCAGTTTTCGCACCTAATTTTCGGGCCTGTGATTAACCCTTTGCTGCCCCTTTCTTTCTGCGATAATATTGCACTTTCCTCTTCCAGCGCAATTTCAATAGCAGTTGAGAGAAGAATTTTCTCTCCGCGGCTTCTGACAATGGTTTGTATCCTATCATTACTCAGCCCCTGTATAAAACACGCCTTAGCCAAATGATTGACGAGAGCAATTGCTCCATTTATTTCTTCATTTGTCAAATCCCTCCTAGCCGCGTCTCTCAATTCAGTTTGCATCGTGTCGATGCGACTTCCCCACGAAGCTATTGACTCAGCTACGCCCTGTTTCGAGTTAAACATTTTACATGCGTAGTAGTCTAATGTTCTTTTAGTGGAGTAATTTTCCTCCAAAACACTTTTCACTCTATCCCAAGTGTCTGTTAGATCCCTTACGATCAATTTCGACCTGGCCTCGCCAGTTACTTTAGCCTTAACAAATTTTAAAAGTTTTTCGTGGTTATCGGGATGGACGAGTTCAAATGCCACATCGACATTATCTATAAATTCCCGTAACTTCCTTTTATCCCCATCGAAAGGCTGGGAAATCAATTTAATTGCCTCCATAATTCCGCAGTATTCACTTGAACCTGCTCTGTTGCTACTCTCGGCCATTTTCTTGGATTTGAGATACCGAACGACAAAATAACTAGGGCGAGGAGAAAGGAATGAGTGTGACTCACCAGTAGTCTATGGGTCAGCGATCCTGCGACAGCTGTTCTCACAGCTGATTCCCCTCTGCGGCGTCTGCGGCGCTCCTCCTCCTCGAATCCTCTTGTCGTCTCTGGCTCCTGCCTCTCTCTCTGCGGCGATCCGGCCTCCCTGGCGGTGCGGCGTCTAGGCAGTCCTTACTCGTCGGCGGCAGCGTCTCAGCTCCCCGGCGAATCTCGGCTCCTCTCAGTGACGGCAGCGGGCCTGCTCTGCGTCGAATCTCGGCGCCCCACGGCGGCAGCAGCGTCTCTGCTCCCCGTGCAACCTCTGGCGTCTCACGGCGACGTCAGCTCTCCTCCGCTCGCTTTTTCTATTCGAATCTACGTCAGTCTTCTGAACGCAGAATCGACCTAGCAATCACTGTACCACACCCAAGCACCTGACACCAATAACGTTTCTATGTCATGTCCCGACAACTCGGTACACACGACTGAAACGGAGAGATTGATCCGAGTGGCTAGATCAACTCTCTGAGAGGGTTGCTGGTACTTAAGAATTGAAATTCAGAGTGATGCTAGTGGGAAAGAGACATTTATTTCAGAAAATCTTACAGACCCCAGAACCCTGGAGTTGCGTAGCCTTCGGCAGCGAGCGAGGTCTCTTCCCGCGAGGTCCATGGATGCAAGGGTTTATATACTCTTATTCCTAGATAAGGGAGGGGGGAGATCAGTATACGTTTCTGAGGCAGGGGAAGGAGAGTGGGAGAGCTTCTCCCAAAATGGGCCTTTTAAGTTGTTCCTGAGGGTTCCAGCTGCCACAATCCCTTTAAGCTGCACTCGTCTATCCCCCTCTAAAAGCAGTGAAAATATCTATGACTCCTTTTAAAACAGGATGCGTCTATTACCCCTTTAAAAGTAATGAGGGTATCTAGAACCCTTTTAATAGTGTCTGTCTTGACAGGCAAATGATCCGTCCAGGCATGCACGTGGTAGGCCGTCGCGACGAACCCTTTTAAAGAAGTGAGAGTGATACATTTAACTGTCACTCTTCCCAGAACAGCTGAGGGTGGCCCTTAGTGTTTTCGTCTAGGCATGCACGTGCTGCAATTCATTACACCGGATCCGAAAAAAATCCTGGATCCGTCCATCCCTATATAAAACAATTAAAATTAAACGTTTTTTAATATTTAATCCTGTAAATTTATAAAAATTAATTCGATCATCGGGGGAATCTCAGAGTCAGGAATTTGAAAATGCATTTGGATCCGAAAATATCCGATCCGAAAGATCCGGCTACGAAAAACAAGGATCCGATCCGAATCCGGATCCGAAAAAATGCCTATATTAAATATTAAAATTAAACGTTATTATCATTTAATTCCGTAAATGTGCAAATTAATTCGATTAGCGGTCCGAGAAACCTCACGTCACGCATGCAGAATGTGTCAAGAGGAGGAATAAACGAGAAAAATTCAATTGTTTCCTATTATTTAGCCGTCTTACTCTGAAATTTAAGGCGTTATTTTGAATAATGGCTAGATATTGACGCTTAAAAACGATAACAATAATTCGAGTGTGTTTGATATTAGTTTTTGGGTCCTGTTTCAGTTTTATAATTTTTATAATAGTTGAGAAGTCAAAGAATCATTAAACTGAGCAATAAAAATGACTTTGCAACGTATTATGAATTTTTGTTTTATAGCGGTATCCCAGACTGCACGTCACTGCTGGTGTAACAAGAACTGCACGTCGCTGGTTTAGGTTTTATCATTGACTCAATATTCTTTTAGTTCAAGACGGAAAATAAACGCAACAAAGGAATAAACGAAAATTGTCATTTACAGTACTTAGTGCTAAAAAAGGCCAACAATTGCACATCTTGAGTCGTCAAGCACGGGGAAAAATCGGCATTTCGCGCTGAAACGTAAAAGTAGCTATTTTTTCCATATTAATCCTCACAGTACTTACGTATTCTCTCGGCGTTTGAGTAAAGAAAGTATGTAAGGGTATAAAAGTATCGCATAAGGAAGTATGAGCGATGTTTTGGTCCACTCTTACTATAGTATATGCTTAGGTTAAGAAATTCGAAGAATATGTTGACGACGTGAGTCATATCTACATCTACATAATACATTGAGAGCCACCTCTAAGGTGTTTAGCAGGGGATGATGATATCCTTCGTTTATCATCGTCCTATGATAGACGTAATCATGAGAATAAAATAAAAGAAATAGACTGCAAAACAGAAAGGTTTAAAATGTCATTCTTCCCTCGCACTATTAAGGATAGCATCGTAGTCTCAATTAATGGGATTAATGGCGTCACTCGCTAGGACGACTAATTGCATGTTTTTTCCGTAATTCTAACCTTGCATGTATTTGCTCCAGGAATTACCAACCATTAGCAAGTTTTTTTAATGAATAAGCATGTATATTTTGCTAGTATGCGTTATATTTCTATGACCATTAGGTGTGCATGTGGAGGTCCTCTTTCGTGCTGCGTGTTGGTGATTGGTCACCCCCTGCCAAACACCCTAGAGGTGTCTCGCAGGGTATTACGTAGAACTAGAACTCTTATTACTCTAAAAACGCCGCCCAGGCGGAAAACGATTTGACGCCGCAGCTGACAATTGAGGTATTCGGCACCCATGGCGACCACTAAAGTGGTATACAAAAGCTGAAACTCCTAGGCCAATGCATTAGAACGACTTTAAAAACAATATAACGATATTAATGTTGGTGGTTGTTTTCGGGAATCGCTGAGTAGGTAACATTTGCTTACTCGACGTTAACATCGAAAACAACCAAAAACATCGATAAAAGAAGCTGTGATAATCTTCATACGAAAACCTCACGATATTACTACAAGCGTTTCATGATAGCGCCTTCTGTCGGCAGATTTCTGAACATCCCGGCCTCGACAGTAGGGTGGTTTCCTATTATTTTTTTATTGCCTATATCGGAAGATTATTACTCCTGGAGTACGTATTTCACGCTTTTAGATTTTTAAATGACGATATCTATTTTTCGCGATTAAATGAAAAGTGAAAATTTTCAAGCGCGCGAAAACGCGACGGGTAAGGAAATCTCTCCGTGTGACGTATTTCTGGTTCCCCCTCCCGCCTTGTGAGGTGACCTTGATCGAGGCTCTGAGCGCTGATAGGATGCAGGATGCTAGAGGGTAGCTGAGTACCTTGCTGTCTGGTAGCGCTTGGCTTAAAAAAGGTTTATTAATACCTTATCAAACGAAGAAAACTTTCCGACCTTAGCCAGTTTTAATAGGTGATTATTAAGACATATTTCCCTGAGCTCTGCGCCTCATGCATGCATTGGCAACCTCAGACGATGTATAACTCCTATCCTCTCGTGTAGAAACTAGGTCCCTGTGACGTCACGTGGAGTGGCATCGCATGGGCGCCAATCTGGCCCTTTTCAAATGAGGATAAAAATGGACCATTGCCATTCGTCTAAACCGGTATTTCAAAAACGAAATAATTTGTATATTATGAATACAGTAATTGTGGGTAACAAATCGCAATCAATGCCTTTCGGTTTCTTTGATGAAGAAAACTACCCTGTTCTGTAACCGAAAATGCTCGGCTCGAGTCGACATTCGTAATACTACTCGAATCACCCGAGTCGAGTACCAACTACTCGACTCGAATCGAATTTTCGCGTACTCGCACATCCCTACAAACTAGCTCCACCCCAACACACAATTCCGTATTGTAATATTGTATTTAACTAAGGCATAGTACACCATTCTGAGGACAGGCACTGAGCAAATCTATCTCGATAAGTAAAGTTTGCTTTTAACATTGGTCGCTTCGCATTTTTCGATTTATTTTGGCCTAATTAAAATAAATTTTTGGAATGAAAATATTTTCATCATATTATAAGATTTTCATAATGCTGCGTATACGCAACGCTGGGAAAACTCCGGTAAATAAAGACAAAAAAAAATAATTTTGAAAACTTAGGTTACATTTTTTAGTTTTTATCTTGATTTGCACACTCGACATCTTCGCCGGGAGTTATCAGTATTCCTTCGGAGGAAATTCCCCATTCTGCCTTTTAATGGACATGCTGGGGTATGTCATTTTTCCTAGGGTGTCTCGTATGTGCGCACCGATTTTTATGCCAAACGCCATCAGTCATAAAAATACAATTGTATAAAAGAAAATGTTGGTGAAAATGACAAAATTAGAACGAGAGACATTTTTTAAAAAAGTCAGTAAATCGAAGAAAAAATTATTCTGACGTAGAAACTTGTTCTGAGAATTAGGACTCAATAATGTTGCGTTAACGCAAAGCTGGGGATTAATGGGTAAATATTTTGCGAGCGTTTTGCAAGCACAAAATTGATTGGCTCGGAAATGTGTTGACGTTTTAAATCACAGATATATTGGCATTTTAATTTTAGAATCCTCACTATTTAATTACCGGCAATTTAAACATTTTCAAAGTGATTTTTTTCGTGGGTGTCTCCGAGTAACAGGTTATAAGTGTCAAAACGAGGCGAGTGTTGATCATTTGACCTGATTTTATCCTCTCAAAAGCAAGAGCAACATTGAAGTTTTGACACAATTTGAGTGACCACATAAACAATTTATAAGCAATATTCAAAAAAGCTCCGAACGAATTCAAACAATCGACAATCGACAATCCAAACGAATGCCGGTAAAAATATTGTAAAACGGTCGAATTAATCATTGTCAATATTTTAATGATATTATGTGTCCGGAAAAATTGATGTGCTCAAGCTTTTGTGATTCGACTCCTGAAAAAGTACTTTAAAAACTATCAATTAATGAACTTTGATTCGTTCAAACTTCATACAGCGATTTATGGTGATTAACTGACGTTCAAAAATCCATTCATTTTCGTTGATTTGAAAACTCGACTGGACCGACATGAAACATTTGAACAAAATTGTTGATTAAAATTGATGTTATAAAATGTTTCAGCGATAAAAAGATTACTAATAAGCATTTGAAATACGTCCAAGCTTCAATTTCAAAGAGAAACATAATCCATACGTAGCCTCTGGTGAATTGTTTCCTTATTTCTAGGCTTTTATTCTCTGATGTAAGTGCATTTTCAATGTGGATTAACGTTATTACGCCTGGTACAATCCCTACACAATTGACCCATTCTTATCATGTGTCCCACAAGGTTTGGTCACAGGCCCTGTTTATTTTTTATAGGCCCTATTTTTTAGGAGGCATCCCTTTTCTCCCACTCTTCTTAACACTTCCACTTCACTTACACGTTCGAATTCAAACAATCGACAATAGAACGTCCAAACGAATGCCGATAAAAATATTGTAAAACGGTCGAATTGATCATTGTCAATATTTTAATGATATTATGTGTCCGGAAAAATTGATGTGCTCAAGCTTTTGTGATTCGACTCCTGAAAAAGTACTTTAAAAACTATCAATTAATGAATTTCGATTCGTTCAAACTTCATTCAGCGATTCATGGTGATTAACTGACGCTCAAAAGTCAATTCATTTTCGTTGATTTGAAAACTCGACTGGACCGTCATGAAACATTTGCACGATAATGTTGATTAAAATTGATGTTTTATAATGTTTCAGCGATAAAAAGATAGCTAATAAGCATTTAAAATACAAATCTTTTGACAAATACGGTAAAATAATGTCAATATTTTATTATGAAGGGTTTCGTAACTTGTCAACATGTTTTGGTTATTGATGAAAAATTCTTTGTCGACACAAACTCTTCCTAATTTAAGCATACCCGAACTAGCCACGGTGGTAACGTTATATGTACTTCAATCTCTGCATTTCTTCAGGGTTATCTTCCACGTTAGCTTGTTTGTAGACAACAGTTTCGCTGGCTATCCTGCCAGCGTCTTCAGGTCTTCGTCCTTCTCCGGTATATGGGCATAAAAAAACTTTAAAATAGTTGAAAGAAGACTAAATAATGTTTATAGTGCAACCTAAGTTTATTAAATTATTAGTTTGATTAAAAAATGAGCGAGTTTAGTCAATTTAATATCATTTTTAAGAATTTTAACAATTTAGCTGAAAATATTTTTCAGTCTTTTACAAAGTCCTATTAAAGAAAAGTCCTATCCTCTTGCGGATAGTATAACAACAAGAGATTTCAAGTCAGGGCAAGAATAGGACCATTTGTGAAAAATAAGAGTAAATCAAAGGAGGAAAATAAAAAAAAATAGTATTCTGAAAACAAAAAAATTTAATATCGTCGCGAGTATAGAGTCTATGTCGTCGTCCTACGACCCTCAAGACGCTAGCAGGATAGCCACCGAATCTGATGTCCACAAACAAGCTGACGCGGAAGATAACCCTGAAGAAATGCAGACATCAAACTATCGCCATGGAAACCTACGTTCTTACATATATACTTTATATAAATTACTTAATTCATTCACACGACGCCTTAAGCGTAAACAATAAAATTAATTCACAGGTAAGGAAAGAAAGGGATACGAACATATAAAGGAAAAAGGACGAGGACAACGATGCTGTGGTAGATGGAAAAAAGCCAGAAATCAGAGGGTAAAAATGTTATCTGACTGGTACTAGAACCCAGAACCTCCTAGTTCCAGGCCAGGTGCTCTACCAGTTGCGCTACCAGGACGCTATGATTTCGGCGGGGGTTTATGCACAGAAAACTCCCTTTGCTTTGGCCCACTAGAGTAACCAATAGATGGCACTGGGGCAGCTCAGCTTTTCCTTATCTTGACCTCTTTTAATTCATGTTAAAATATTTCCTGGAGTGTAGGTCAATGTATGTGATGCCAAAAAGTTTAAGCCAAAGTTATTGTTTATTTTAAACCATCCTCAGGGCTATGAAAGAAAACATAGAAACAATATAAAATACAAAGATAACAAAGATATACATCTTTAGATAAATAAATGTTACGATAACGTTTTTTTACAATTATATTGTTAAAAAATTTATATATAGGAATAAAATACACAAAAAAATGGCATATAAAATGTATGAAATTTTAATTAAAAATTATGTCAAATATTTTGTGTATTCTGTTCTTATATATAGAACAATAGGGTGGTTTCCTATTATTGATACGTATTTTGACGCAGTTCTCCATTTCTGTCTCCTATCCTCTAGCCTTTTCATAGCAATGTATTTCTTCTCTTTTACATCCTTTATAACCCTTTGTACTATGTATTTCATTCGGGGCCGTCCCTTGCCCTTCTTCCCTTCCACCTGTACTTCTACGATCGTTTTCAACAGGCCATCGTGCCTCAAAATGTGGTCAACTAATTTGTTCCGTCTTCTGCTTAAGGTTTTTATGGAAGACCTCTTTTCTCTCCCACTCTTCTTAGCACTTCCTCGTTACTCGTTTCACGGTCAACACATTTTATCTTCATCATTCTTCGGTAGCACCACATTTCGAATGCTTCCACTCTTTGACTTCTCTGCTGCTGTCAACGTCTTCATAGCCTCCCTTCCGTGGAGAAACATATTCCATATCGCTGGCTAAATTCTAAAAACACGTGTCTCAAACTTTTTTCGGTGTAAGTTTATACTGCTACTACTTCTATTACATAATAAAATTTAAACAATAAACACCCCTTTGTAAATGAAAGCTTAGTTTTCATTTTTATGTATTTTAGTTAGTTAAATCTCCATTTAGATGGAGTGTTAGACCACCTAGGTGCGAGGCTATGAACGGCGATACGATTCAGGCTTCTTGCTACCGATCATGGCGGTAGCGTAGTGTACCCTGCTAGCAGTTGCCGCTTGGCTTAAATAAGGTATATTAATACCTTATTAAACGAAGAAAACTTTCCGACCTTAAGCAATTTTCATAGGTGATTATTAAGAGATGTTTCCCTGAGCTCTGTGCCTCATGCATGCATTGGTAACCTCAGACGATGTAAAACTCCTTTCTACTCGTATAGAAACTAGGCCCCTGTGACATCAAGTGGAGTGGCAGCGTATGGGCGCCAATCTGGCCTTCAAATGAGGTTAAAATTGAGCATTGTCATTCGCCTAAACTGGGATTTCTAAAACCAAATAATTTTTATATTATGAATACACTAATGGTGGATAACGAATCGCAATCAATGTCTTTCGTTTTCTTTGATGAAGGAAACTGCGCTGTTATTAAACCAACTAAATGGTGATACGCGTTCATAAAAAAACAGCCTGTGAGGGGTATGGTAGTTAGGGGAGATAGACGAAACATGAAAAATGAAAGTCGAAGCGTCAGAGAAAAGTGACGATCGACAAGCGCCAGAAAAAAGAGAGGGGGAAACAAAATTCTAAAAAATAAAAAAAGAGAAAACAAAAACGAAAAAAAATAAATT
Source organism: Ischnura elegans (assembly GCF_921293095.1). Classification (NCBI taxonomy): domain Eukaryota; kingdom Metazoa; phylum Arthropoda; class Insecta; order Odonata; family Coenagrionidae; genus Ischnura; species Ischnura elegans. Next base: position 2,251,629 of record NW_025791658.1, on the reverse strand, counting down.
CGACACACACACCGCGCACGGTTGGTTGGAAACGTCGAATAAAAAAAAAGAAAAACAACAGAGCATCGAACTGCGAAAGGAGAGGAAAAAAAAGCGAAAAGCAGGGGGATCCGGACAATTGAAATCCGTATTGCGCCACCGCACCGCGCCCCGCGTGTTTAATTGCCGCGTTGGTAGATGGAGGTGGTTTTGCGGAAAAGGCTGAATCGCCGACCAAATTGCCGTGCGCGCGAATATGCTACCCCCTCGTTCGATCCCGCACCCCAAATAACGGTTAATTTGAGCGGGGAAAATAGGGGAAACCGACCAATTTTTCTCCCGAAAAGAAATAGTAAAAAAAAGAGGGAAAAAAAAAAACAAAAGAAAAACGCAGGTCGGATGGACAGCGTTAAAATACGGTAATAACGCTGGTATTCCTCGCAATTGGAATAAATAAAATAGTGAGTTCGATTGGGCTATCGGAAATATATTTACCAAAGGCTCGGAGTCACTTCATTAACTACAGTAACCCTCTTAATCCGTAGTCATTGGTTCGACATCTGAATTAGAGAGTTCTCCGAAACCCATAACGAACGCTAATACGCGGAGATATTCAACATGAAAGGAAACAAAAAATGTATAACAAACATATCCTCATAAACCATGGATTGGTTGATATTTGTCGACGATATTCTCACCTTAATTTTCTCAACTCCTTTCTTAATTTCGTATACGAACGCATATCTAGCTGTTATGATTAGAGATTCGTAAAAATCGCCGTTTCATTTTTATTATCGCACTCTCAAAAATAGTATAACGCATTTTGTAGCGTCTATTTTTTATTTTTATAATAAGGTAGATGACGATAAAATGTAGTGAATCACAGTTATATGACAAAATACAGAATTATGTTGTAGAACATAATAAATTAAGGAATAAGACGTATAGTGGCGGAGGTGTAGCTTGCCCGCGCCCACTTGTAGTTCGCGGCAACGTAGAGTCCCAGCCAACTATAGCAGCTGGCAAGTCGCTCACATGCTTTAAGCGGTGAGTGACGGCGGAGCATTTAAAATGCGCTCGGCACAAAATGTACGAATTTTGCCATCGAAAAGGTAAATTTGCGTGAAAATATCATGAAAATCCAAGCATCGCATCTATATCGCATTTATCGCATTTGCGATTTTGACGCATCTCTGGTCGTGATATAACTGAAAAGTGATACAACTCTAATTAGGAACGCTAATGATGGTAAATTTGGGCAGGTAGTTCTTAAAGCAAAGTGTCCTAAGCATAATTGTTATATTTCCATGAATAAGTATTCTGACACGTTCGACTTATGCCAGTTAATTCATTCTATGATCGTAGAATAGCGGTAAACTGTTTATGGACTCTATTTTTATGGACAAGAACCTCAATGAGTGGACTTAATACTTAAAACAAAACAACTCTTCGACAACAAATTCGTAGTAAATCCCTTCGAAGTATTCATTAGTCCTATCTGAAACCCCTTAACGACCCATAATACACATACGTAGAGAAATTCAATATGAAAGAAATTTTAAATATCTAAAATAATTACATTCTCATAAATCATGGAATGTTCATATTTGTCGACGATTTTCTTACCTAAAAAGGGTGGTTTCCCATTATTTTTTAAATGCCTAAATTGAAAGATTATTACTCCTGGAGTGCGCATTTCACGCTTTTAGATTTTTAAATGACGATATCTATACTTCGCGATTAAAAGAAAATTAAATTTTCAAGCGCGCGAAAACGCGACGGCTAAGTTTGAATGATGGGAAAATACCGCGTGACGTCATTCTGGTTACCGCTGTCGCCGTGTGAGGTGACCTTGGGGCGAGGCTTTGAGCGATGATACGATGCAGGATGCTATCAGGAAGCAGAGTACCCTGCTAGCAGGTAGCGTTTGGCTTAAATAAGGATTATGAATACCTTATCAAACGAAGGAAACTTTGCGACCATAGGCAGTTTTAATAGGTGATTATTAAGACATGTTTCCCTGAGCTCTGTGCCTCATAAATGCATTGCTAATCTCAGGCGGTGTAAAAATCCTATCTACTCGTATAGAAACTAGATCCCTGTGACGTAACGTGGATTGGCATCGCATGGGCGCCAATCTGGCCTTTTTCAAATGCGGTAAAAATTAACCATTGCCATTCGTCTAAACTGGGATTTCTGATATCAAATCATTTGTATATTATGGATACACTAATGGTGGGTAAGGAATCGTTTCCAATGCCTTTCGTTTTCTTTGATGATGGAAAGTACCCTATTACCCCTCATTGTCCATCCTAAATCACCTATATTGCCGTATCTATGAAGACGTGTCCCGTCATCTCGAATTCAAACATTAGGACAACAAGATAGGGCCTTAACGCCTGCCATCTATACAATTTTAAAGCCACATCCGACCAAATACAGACTCACTCATTCATAAGGGCGCATTACTCGGGGCATGTCATCGCCCAGGCTGGCACAGATAACATGTTTGAAATAGGGTACAATGAAAACGATAGGTAATGATTGCGATTCGTTAGCCACCATTGGTGTATTTATAATATGCAAATTATTTTGTTTTATAAATTCCAGTTTAGACGAATGGCAAAGGTCAATTTTAACCTCATTTGACAAAAAGGCCGGATCGGCGCCCATGCGATGCCACTCCACGTGACGTCACAAGGACCTAGTTTCTATATACGAGTAATTAGGAGTTTTGCATCGTCTGAGGCTACAAATGCATGCATGAGGAATAGAGCTCAGGGAAACATGTTTTAATAATCACCTATTAAAATTGCCTAATGTTGGAAAGTTTACTTTGTTTGATAGGGTATTAATAATCCTTAATTAAGCCAAGCGCTACCTTCTAGCAGGGCATTCTGCTACCTGTTAGCAGCATGCATCGCAGCGGCGTTGAATGCCTCTCGCCAAGGTGGCCTCCGTGGTCGGCAGCGGGAACCAGAATGACGTCACACGGTATTTTCCCAGTAGTCATACTTGGCCGTCGCGTTTTCGCGCGCTTTAAAATTTTCTCCTTTCATTTAGTTGCGAAACATAGATATCGAGTTTAAAAAATCTAAAAGCGTGAAATACGTACTCCAGGAGTAATAATATTTCGAATAAGGCAATAAAAAATAATGAAAAACCACTTCTTCATTTAGCAGCCATTAAATCAATCTAACATAATTATTTTTGATACACAAATAAGGAGATTGTAATTTATATTGTCCCAAAGATTTATTTTGGTTATCATTGAGGAATATACTATTCAATAATTACATTTATGTTAACTGTGATTGTACAGCTTATTAATTCTAAACGATATGCACAACATTTAATACAATCTCCATTTTGAAGTACGAATACGAAATAATAATAAATATTATCCGAAATGTTTAATTTGGCAATCATTGAAAAAATTACTATAAAATTATTTCATCTTTGGTGGCTATGATTTTCATTATTGAGCTGAAATTATTATTTATGGAATATATGTAAAGTGTCACATTAGATCGTTATTTTGAAATACAAAGACGCGATCAAAATAAATATTTCTCCAAAGAAGCAACAAATATTTTCTATGGCGTAAATAATATTGTTATTAGTATAGGCAGTCATTGCAGAAGGATCGGTCGCGTACGCTAATAATGAGTTCGAAGAATATTTTTTATGAATTTTCGATTCATAATATCGATTTCCGTCAGCATCGATTGCGTACAAAATCGATTCATCGAGTCGTCCCTAATGCAAGACGGAGATACTAATCTGGTCGGCCAATTCGGCTTCGAAAACTCATCACCAGGAATCAAATGTATTTCCATTTTTTTCTCCATTAATAAATACAAATACGAAGTTATGGTAAATATTATCCCAAATATTTAATTTGGCAATCATTGAAGAAATTAATGTAAAATAATAATGTATTTGGAGGCTGTAATTTTCATTAAAGAGCTAAAATTACTATTTAAAGATGATATGTTAATTTTCTTATATGATTGTTATTTTGAATTACAAATACGCGCTCAAAAATAAATATTATTCGAAAACAACGAAAATTATTTTCTATCTCGTAAATAATAATGTTGTTAGTTTGGCAGCGATTGAAGAATGTTCATTCGTGTACAGTAATAACGAGTTCGAATAATATTTTTTATAAATTTCGATACATAATATCGATCATTTCGATACATCGTATCGATTGTGTACCAAATCGATGCATCGAATCGCCTCTAATCAGAGACGTGAACACTCATCTGGTCGGTGAATTCGGCTTCGAAAACTCGTCACCAGGAATCAAAACTCTTTCCAATTTTTTTTTCTGCGAGGCTTGGATGATGCAAAAATAACTCGCTCACACACCGCGGGACATTCTCCTCTCCATTACGGAATTTATCGAACTCCCCGCTGGAAACCATACATCGAACCCTTTAATCCACTTCCCTCCCACCCATCCTCTGGCGCTGCGGTCAAATCACGAAAAAAAAGAACAAAAGACGAACGAAAAAAAACTAACGGATTGTCCGCGCCGTATTGAAGCGTCAATCGACACCGGAGGGGGGGGGGGGGGCACGGAATTGGTAGAGTTGTTGTGTTGCCTGGCAACTGTACGTGTGAGTGTTTATGTGTTTTTTGCGGGGACGACGCTATATATGTATTGGTTAGCGAGGGGGAGAGGAGGGGAGGACTAAAAAAAAAATGAACGGCGAAAATAAAAATTGACGAACGTGAGGCGAGAACGACGTGTTTCTTTTTTTTAATAGTTTTGGAAAGGGCGAGTGGAGAGGAGAGAAAAAAAGCGACGATCGGTGTGCGTTGAAGTGAAATGACAAAAAACTATCGGGATACGAAACAGATGTATGTGGCTAAACGATTAAGTCAGGCTTAAGGACATTTCGGGATATTTATTGACTAATTTCATCGCTACAACATTTTATGGTCAGTAAACTTTTTGATGATTAAGCATATTATCAACTTAGGCAAATAAGTCTCATTATGTTCTCAATCATCAAATATTTGGTAAAAATTTCATAAATTGAAGCAGGTGAAATGGCTATTAGTGTATGAAACCCATTATCTATAAAAATCGCTATTCTGGCGAAATAACTTTTAAAGGCTTCAAAAGCTACAGACTGCCAACAGAAATATCAATTAGCTAAAGCAGAAATCGTTCCGGTGTCTTCCTAAATTGATATTTTATTTTTGTCAGCCATTGTTATTGGGTCGTTTTCATATTTTAAGTATGGAGTCCAATGCTGGAGACTCTTGGGCATAAAAATGCAGTCCAAATACAGTTTATCACAACTTTACAGCATCAATTAACCGGCATAGATCGTACCTGTGATAAAACGTCTTCATGAAATACAGCAATCATGTATATAATAATTTAATTTAAAAATTACCTGCCCAAATTCCATTTCTTCTACGTCCCTAATACATCAAACGTACACATACACAATACGTCACAGTTATAATATCTTATTTCAGTTGCATCATAACTACTTCATATAAGTTTCTATAATAATAGGGTAGTTCCTTCATCAAAGAAAACGAAAGGCAATGATTGCGATTCGTTACACACCATTAGTGTATTCATAATATACAAATTATCTGGTTTTACAAATCCCAGTTTAGACGAATCGTAATTCGTTTGATAGGGTAATAATAATCCTTGTCTAAGCGAAGCGCTACCAGCTAGCAGGGTTCTCTGCTACCTGCTAGCATCCTGCGTCGTGTAAGCACTCAAAGCCTCGCCCCAAGGTCACCTCACTTTGCGACAGCGGGAACCAGAGTGACGTCAAGCGGGCTTTTCCCAGTATTCATTATTAGCCGTCGCGTTTTCGCGCGCTTGAAAATTATTACTTTTCATTTAACCCCAAAAAAATAGATTTCGTTATTTAAAAATCTAAAAGTGTGAAATTCGTACTCCATGAATTATAATCTTTCGATAAATTGTCCCTCTAGGCATTCCTGAATGGTTTATATACTGCATTATTAAATTCTACCGGGGCACCTATGTACAAACCCGAATGCCATCTCGATAGGCTTGTGGTAGAGGGTGCTAGGACACCATCCTTCAAAATAAAATAGGAAATGCTCGATAAAAATTTCCACCTAGCATTTATTCAAGAATCTACATTTACATAATACCCCGCGAGCCACCTCCAGGGTGTTTGGCAGGGGGTGATCAATCAGAAGCATGCAGCATGCAATTGGACTTCAACATGCACACCACGCACAAAAAAACGTCACGTATACTAACGAATTATGTTACCATATGCTGTTAGAAATAATAATAAAATTAAGAAACATGCATTTAGTTTTACATAGGTTAGTAGGCTACACTACAAGCCATGAATTCTATTTATGAGTTCTATCGCTGCCGTTATAAGAATGTAATTGTTGAAAGGATAGCGAATTCTTTTACGTATACGTTTGCCAAAATATCTCTCTTTATTTATTGTTTCCATCGGTTCTGGAAATATAGTGGGGTTCTAATTTTATGTCCTCAGGGATAGCGTAAGAAGCTAAACGAAGGTCAAAATAAGTTTTTAAAATTCAATAGTTTCGTTCAAGGAAGCGAAATGTAGAAACGAAACGAAATGGATTTTTGCCCGGGGAGGTAATCTCAGGGTCGAAGCGAAATCGGAGTCAAAACTGACATGGAGATATATAGCTCGTTTCATACGTAATGTTGCGTGGATTCAATCACTCGAAGCTGGGAAGATCAGAATATTTTAAGAATTGCTATAAAATAATTGAATTCTATAAGTTTATGGTCATAATGTATTCGTAGATGCCACAAAATATTCCTATGATTTATCAAGCGTAAAACGTGAAAATAAGTTCTCGATATTTACTATTTATTATTATTAAATCGTTACTATTTATGTTTACCAATCCTTGGTCAATAATTCAAATTTTGTGGTGGAAATAATTCCTTAAATTTCAGTATACTACGTTGACATAAAGGACAGTGTATATTAGTTAATTTTGCAAAGTATTAATGATTAAATTTTGCAATTTCTAAAATAGTAGCTTAGATACTTCTACTATTTTGACAAAATAGTTCATTTGTATCAGTGAAAACATGTATTCGAAAGAGAATCTGTTATTAACGTAAGATAGATTGGTATGTGTCTTTGCATGTGTATAAACGATAAATTACCTAAACGAAACTAAACAATGATTCACGAATCATTGATTTTTAAGTGCTCTGATGTTAAAACTCATGTACCATCAACTTAGTACCATGGATGGCAATAGATACCAAGCGAAAGTCAAAACCAGTAAAATTTCAATAGTTTCGTTCCCGGGAGCGAAATTTAGAAACGAAATGGAATTAGACCCGTGGTGGTTAACTCAGGGTCGAAGCGAAATCGGAGTCAAAACTGCTTCGGGTCGAAATTAAACTAAAACTCTGGGACGAAACGAAACGCAGATAATGTTTCGCACCGTAGGGACCACGTGCTTCACCTTCGAACGGTTATGTTTCAACCCACACACCGAGTACGAAGTATGGTTGAATTAAGTAGAAGTTCGGCCTACCACCGTTAGATAGACACTCATATTTTTATACTAATCAAAATACTATCAAGCTAAGAAGAATGGTAAAAAACACGAAGTGCTCCGATCGTAAATAACAAAATGGTCGAAAGTTAAAACGAAACATACAGTATACGGCTAAAAAAATGAATTGAATTGAATAGTGGGTATAATGGACAGGGTTGTCAACTGAAACGAAAAGTCAAAACCAGTAAGACTTCAATTGTTTCGTTCCAGGGAGTAGAATGTAGAAACGAATCGAATTAGGTGAAGAGTTCTTGGGATCGCCACCGGGTCAGGAACTCCACATCTCTGCCTTCGTTTCGATGCCCGACTCGGTCATCGTCCTCAGGGTTGTGAATATCGAGTGAGGATTCTGCATAGCGCCACCTCCACCTAGGACAGCCCGAAAAGTCAGCATTGGATGGAATGCAGAAATACTGCTAAGTTTGACGACACCAAGATGCTCTGCCGTTCCAATGGCTTTTGGGATCGACTCATCAAAGAGTCTATTGAAATTTAGACTGGCCAAGAATACCGTCATCAGAGATTCCGGATATGCAATTAGCAGCACTTGGAAACCTGTGCTCAAGACTATACAAAAGGCTAGGCAATACCATCACGCCAGCCAATCAGAGCATGCCGATGACGACAGCCAATCACCAGTCACCTGACCACCAGAGTGACTGTATATAAGAAAGTCAAAATTCTCACCCGACATTCACAGCCCTGAGGACGATGACCGATTGGGTCATCGAAACGTCGGCAGATATGGAGTTCCTGACCCGGTGGCGATCCCGAGAACTCTTCACTCAGTCCATTCGCCGGAAAAGCACAAAATCATTCTTCAAATTGAATTGGATGTAAAACCTGGGAGCTAAACTTAGGGTCGAAACTATTTCGGGTCGAAACTAGGGATGGTCGGATCGGATACCTCGGATGCAAATATCCGCGAATGTTGCCCTTCATCGGATACATCGGATCCAAAGTCGCGGAAGATATCGGATCTGGATCCGAAATTGTAAATAATAGCTTCAGTGAATTCAACACCCCCCATAAGGGTGGAAAGAAATCCGATTCTCTTTTCGAATGCACCGTCACGTGCGATTCTTGTACTCATGAACCGTTCCCTTTGAAAGCTCTCGCAGAGGTTACTTAGGACAATTTCAGCCGTGGAAAATAAAAATAGCAAAATACGTCAGGCGCTTTGTGTGACTCTTCCCAAGAGATTGAACAATCATCGGGGGAATCTCAGCGTCAGGAATTTGAAGATGCATTTGGATCCGAAAATATCCGATCCTAAAGATCCGGTTCCGAAAATCAAGGATCCGACCCGATCCGACCCAAATCCAGATCCGAAAAAGATCCTGGATCCATCCATCTCTAATCGAAACTAAACTTAAACTCCGAGACGAAACGAAACGCAAATAATGTTTCTCACCGGAGACACCACGCGCTTCACCTTCGAACAGATTAATTTCGACCCACACACCGAATACGATATATGGTTGAATGAAGTAGAGGTTCGGCCTACCACTATTAAATGCAAGGGGCACTCATATTTTTCACTAACAGGAGAACGGTGAACGCAAACTGGCCATTCGATTTCTAATCTCGATGTTTTAACATCTCTAAACGTACTTTAAGCGTAATTGGTCGATAATATTCTCCCTTATCCTCCTCCACTCAACTTCTGGGATCGAAACTTAACTATGAGCAGCGGAGTTAGTTGTGTAGCAGTTGTAAACAATACAACAATCAAATCGTCATTGGTAACCGTGAAAGAATGTCCGTTAGAATATTATGAATATGTGCAGCGATACAGTGCCGTCAGCTATGTGGGGAAGGGGGGTGTATAAATGTTAATTTTCTACACATATTGTATGAAGTTCATATTCATTTATTAGGTGCGCAACTAAGTTCCCGCTGTTTGTCAACAGATGGCTATAGCAAGGATTACTTGTCGATTTTGACGTATCGGAAACGTCACGAATTAAGCTTAGACATGTAGTAAACAAACCGCTCGACAACAATGGCGAGTTTTTTTAGCGTCATCTCCTTATTGTTGCGTGAAAATGTCCAAGTTTGCTCCAGGTAAACGTCATTTGCGGGGAGTGTTTATTTTCTTCTTTCATTCGAAGACAACAGCGGCTGAAGTGCATTGAGAGCTCCATTAAATTCACGGAGACTTTGCTCGAAGTGTAACAACGTGCCGTGATTGCTTCCGTCCCTTCAAAGACTGTAATTCCAATGCTGACGTGAAGGAAGACCAAAAACCTTCGAAGACGCTGAATTGGAGGTATTGCTCAATGTAGATCAGTACCAAACTCAAGAAGAGCTTGGTTATGCATTAGAAGTTACCCACCAATCCATTTCCAAGCGATTGGATGCGTTGGGATTTATGCAAAAGCAAGGAACTTGGATTTCTTATGATTCTAAGTGAGTCTACAGCATGACAACGCTAGCCCCGCGTTGCAAAACCTGTTAGAACCTACCTGTATACGCTCAAATGGGAAGTCCTGACCCCCCGCTGTATTCCCCAGATATTACGCCGTCCATTACTTTTTATTCTATGTGGCACATGGTCTGGCTGATATGCAGTTGCGCTCATAAAAAGACAACAAAAAATGGCATGATTCATGGGTAGCATAAAAAAATTATCACTTTTACCGTCACGGTATTGGCCTCTGCCACATTGACGGGGAAAAGATTTAGCTAGCGATGACAATAATTTGAATGATTCATTTATAACCATTTTTTCACGATAAAGTTGCATTTTAGCTAAAAAAAAAAGCTGAAGCTTAGTTGCGCACCTAATATTATATGATTTTTATGAGCATAAATACATAAGGACAAATTATTACAGGCCACCATTTAGTTGTATTCTATGTCTTTTTATCACGCCCGTGTAGAAAATCATTTTTTGGCCATATTTTTCACAAATGTGCAGTTCCGATTTTCATTCCAGCGAATTTCGACTCCAAAAACGTTCTTAAATACCCCCCCCCCCCCCCGTTCTTAGATGTACGGGCCATTTTTGACAACCCTATTAATCATTGAGGATTAGCTGTGTTAAGATATTCGTTCCCATCAGCAGAGTGCATTGTTGATGTATACAACTGGATACATAATTGTTAGATAAAATGCTAGATCATATATAATTGTCAACAATATTAAGGAATTCACTGTTGAAAGAAAGTGTGAATTGTAGAAATAACCTGTGCTGTAACCCAATTGTTGTTTAAATAATAACTTCGAAACATGTTTCGTCAAATGCAGCTGTCAACGTTCTTTCTAGCTGCAGCGGCATTTGACGTTTGAGGAGACGAGGCGCGCCTCTGCAGGACAGCCAGGGGAGGGGTGAGAGAATGGAGGGGTGGTTTTTGGAGGAGGGGGGGAGCAGAGAGGAAGACTTCAAAGCCATTCCACCCCTCCCCCTTCCCCCCACTGAATGAGGGGGAACGTAGGGGAAGTAGGGGAGGTGGTAGAGGGGGAGCGAAGTAGGGGACACGTCTTTTAGATTGACATGCGTCTGCCTTCTCGATCGATCCACGTCTTCGAAGGGAGAGAGACCCAAGGGGCCATACCCCCCCCCCCCCCTCGTCTCCACTGCAGAAGACTGGACCTAGAGAAGCAGACAGACAGACGTGTTTCGCCTCCAGTACTCGAATGCCAAATTCAAAATATCTCTGGTTCTATTCCACCGATCATTACAACTTTTCAGCATTCAAATTACGTCATTCTATAAACTCTCGATTTTCCGACTTATAAACCATATTTACAGATTATCCGTCTCGCAATTATCCGCTTTACGTATTATAAATGATTTTTTTCTTCCGCCTGGACGTGGATCTTCGAAGAATGTATGTTGAATGTATCGCTTATTCGATTCAACCAATCATTAATATCACATTTCAACATTTAAATTACATATTTTTCCACACTCTATTATCCGTCTTATTAACCATATTTACGGATTATCCCATACCCAATTATCCACTTTACGTATTATAAATTATATTTTCCTCCGCCTGGATTCCGAGGAACTTCGAAGAATACATTGACAAGGCATCGCTGATTCCATTTAACCAATCATTACAATATTTCAGCATTCAAATTATATCATACTGTAAGCTATCGATTTTCCTACTTATTAGCCATATTTACGGATTATCCGTTACCCAATTATCCGCTTGACGTATAAAACATGATATTTCTCTTCCGCCTAGACGTGGAACTTCGAAGAATATATCTAAAAGGTATCGCTGCTTTGATTCGACCAATCATTACAACATTTCAACATTTAAATTATATCATTCCGCCTGGACGAGGAACTTCGAAGGGTATATCTAAAAGGTATCGCTGTTTCGATTCGACCAATCATTACATTATTTCAAAATTCAAATGATATAATTCTGTAAACTCTCGATTGTCCGACCTATTAACCATGTTCACGAATTATAACTCACGCTTTACGTATTTTAAATGATGCTTTTCTTCTACCTGACGTGGAACTTCGAAGAATATATCGAAAAGGTATCGCTAATTCAATTCTACCAATTACAAAATTTCAACATTCAAATCGTAGAATTTTGTAAACTCCCGATTATCCGTCTTACTAAATATATTTACGGATTATACCTTAACCAATTATCCGTTTTACGTATTATACATGATATTTTTCTTCCGCCTGGACGTGGAACTTCGAAGAGTATATCTAAAAGATATCGCTGCTTTGATTCGACCAATCATTACAACATTTCAACATCCAGATTTATATCATTCTGTTAACTCTCGATTTTCCGAATTATTAACCATATTTACGGATTATCCCTCACCCAATTATCCAATTTACATATTATAAATGATATTTTCCTTCCGCTTGGGCGTGGAACTTGGAATAATACATCTTAAAGGTATCGCTGATTCGATGCGACCAATCATTACAAAATTTCAACTGTCAAATTATACTATTTTGTTAACTCTATTGTAAGTGCTATTAACCATGTTAACGGATTATCCGTCACCAAATTATCCGCTTTACGAATTACCCATATTTATTCCTTTCGTCTGCACATGGAACTTCGAAGAATATATCTAAAATGTAACACTAACGATGATGAAAAGAGTTTCAATAAGCCGCAATAAAATTCAATGAAAAATGCCCTAAATCTGTACATCTACATTATCTCCCGTATTACGTACTCAAATACTCGTAAGATGATATTCATTCATTATCCTCTGCATTATACGCCCTTGGTGATTATTCGGACCTAGTATTTCACTTATTTCCGTGAATAGTTGGAGGTAGACTGCGTATTGTTTTATTATATAAGTATTATCCATTGCTTTATTATTAATTCTTAATTATGGCAAAATTTAACAAAATCGTACGCATAGATACTTCCAGATCTAACGAGTGTTTTCCGCCAATTGTAAGCTTACGAAGAAATAAAGTCACCTTATTGTAACATACTTCTGTTTCTAGGTCTTCGGTGCGGAAAATTGAACCTTGAGAAGGTGACCGAGGTGTTCTGTTTTTTTGCACGCAAATGGGCGTCACGTACACGGATAAGAAATATAGAAAATTTTTCTTGCCACTGAAAATCATGGAAATATCACCTGCATCTACTATAGTATCGTATTAAAATTTAATTCTTGAATAATAATGGAGTTGAATATAATTCCAGCAATAGACCATAAGTACAGTCACTTTCAAAAGTTTAAGGGCAAAGCTTGTGGGGCCACTTATGCTTATAGTATATAAAACTGTTGCAGCGAGTTAGAAATATAGATACATGAAGAAATACAAAACGAGTGAACCACATGAAAAAAATACGATTAATTTTTTCCTCGTCGCATAACAGATATTACAATCACCACCATCTCAGTCACGCGTTTACTAAAAAAATCCACCGCAACTACTACTGGCTGATATGATAATACGGACAATCTTCTTTATTATGTCTACTGTATAGATACCTGTTTCTCAGCTTATACGCAACCAAACTCTACAACTGAGGTACCATAATGCACAGAATTTATCAGAGAACATGAGACGGCATATCTTACTTCCTAAATATTGCTATTGTTTCCTAAAATTTTAAAATAATTTAAAAAAACAAAACAAAACGGTAAACATTCCTGACGTTAACGGAGCACAGACTGATACATTTATTAATTTGCGACAACATCTAGCATTCTTTAAATAACTTTTATCAAAATGCGGCTGATTCCACATTCAAGTCTCCTGTTGATACGTAAGTATGAGTCGTCATGTGCGTTTAACAGAGGATAGTGTAATTACTTCCAATGTTGTGTTTAAAGAGGTCCTCTGACCACAATTTGTACATGAACATTTCAATTAAATTTGCACATGAGACCCTGCCTTTTTTCTACATTTTAAAATTAGAAACGCACCTATCCCTTTGTGGACCTGCATTGAAAAGTGCGGGGGAAGCCCGCTGGGAGCGGGCGCAGCACGCTCGTACCAACATTAATAGCGGGGGGGATGTTGAAAATAGTGTGATAGAGGGTAGAATATTGGAACAGGAAGATCTCATGAGAGGATCATTCAGTAAGAGTATAAACAAAAGGTTAGATATAACTCTGATCTGCAACATAGCGCTTTACGGTGCAGAAACATAGGCACTTACCCCAAGCCTTCCTCATACCTTAAGACTTGTACATGTGTCACTTTTTAATCCTTAGGTCGAATGCAACTATTTTTTAAAATTCGAAGAATAACAGCCTACACGGAATGCTATACAATCCGCATCCTCCATCTGTTTCCGCGACTGGGTCGAAAATCCTTAGTTACTACGCCTTGTCAACGTAAACATTTTTTAGGATGCATTCTGCATTTACCATCAGTGTCTTACCCGAGGCCGTTTTCACGACAGGTAGCCGGAAAAGGAAGTTGTGGTAAAGCACCTTAATCTATGAAGCATTTGTATTTAAATTTTAGCCCAATATTCCCCTTGCAAATAGTGAAAACGGTGTCGAAAGATAGTGGACTCCCGCAATGCTTTTCTTATGTGAAATGCGGGTGGCTTAATCACGTTCCCAGGGGTTGTTTAAAAGTTAAAGATTACATTGATGATAAGAAAGTACCAATGTTGAACAGGAATGGTATTTAAACATTCCTCATACCTTTCGTCTAAACTGGGGTTTCTAAAAGTAAACAATTTGTATATTATTAATACACTAATGGTGGGTAGCGAATCGCAATCAATGCCTTTCTTTTTCTTTCATGAAGGAAACTACCCTATTATTAGTATCGTAACTCCATATGGAATACATATCGAGTGATTTGTCCGATGATTCCCCCGAATGACGTCAAAAATACTAAAATTTACGCAGTAACCCCTCTATAACGTACCCAATATGGATGTAATCGGTCAAGGGGCCCATTCAACTCACTCCGTCGAATGCCCTCCATTTTTGATTGCGCCATCCGCGGTCGTATTTCACCGAGTTGATCGAGACGATGTATCGAATGACCGACCCTTCGCACGCATTAGCCAATACGGTGGGCGGCAATCATCGAGTTTTTCGATTTGCATTCGCGCATATACAGACACACATTCCCTTGTCCATTTACACGACCAATCCTCACACCCTATTTAACCGTAGCGGGCCAATTTGACCCAATGTGAATAGGTTTGCATATTTTACTCAAAATATTTGATTCCCAGTAATAATATAATAATTTATTCCCAGTTTCTTTATCAATATTGTTTATAAAGTATTTGGGTGGGTAGTAGAAAATTTAATTAGGATAAAAATATTAAAATTGTAGTTGTTCTACAATTTCTATGGTGTTATGGAAAACTATCTTCCACAATTTTGTGAATACATATCACTTTTCCTCTGATGGGTTTGGGAGGTACGATGAATTTCAATGGTAACAGGTTTAAAAACATTACATCAACAATTTGACTAGAAATCAGTATAAAACACACATTTGCATTGAATACAAAGGAAAAGTAGAAAGGCTTCAAATGGATTTGATAGTCTGGGTCGAAATGAGCCATTCGGGTATGGCAGTTATAAGTGATGAGAAAAAACAGAAAAAATATTAACAACAGGCCAAACTTTTGCACAGTGGTAAATGAAACTAAATAATCAAAACTTCATGAAATATAGTCTTAATATTTCTTCCTTTCAAAATAATAAACATAAATAACGACGAAGTGCTGGATATGGTTGGCGAGGAGAGACAGCTTTTAGATGAGATACGCAGGAGACAGAAGGTTTGGATGGAGTTAGTGCTTAGCGGTGAGGGGATGTTGAAAATGGTGTTAGAGGCTAGAATGTTGGGGAAACGAGGGAGGGGAAGGAAAAGAATAGGATTTTTAGATAGATAGAAAGAGAGTAGGCCTTACTGTGAGTTAAAGAAGGCAGTGCTGGAAGGAAAGGGAGGCTCCTAGATCGCTTCTCGAATACTCCATGGAAACCTACCTTAATCAGTAGAATACTATAATAATAATTTACTTTTGGGTCAAATTGACACAGCCGGGCATTTGCGTGTTAACCCTAAACTACTGGTTATGGTAGATACCTAAGTTGGTAAATTTGTTGTTTCCTTCCAGAGTGATTTGGCAACGTCGCTTAGCTACTTATTAGCTTCAAGTAAACTACCCTACCCTCCCACCAAACTGTTTTTTGTCAGTCTATCTCACCCTCGTGAAGTGTATAAACATTGTGCAAAGTGATCTGTGGACTCGGTATGTCCCCGCGACACTGGTTGCGCTATAAATACCTCGTTTGTTTTTGTTTTCAAGGAATTACCATTAGAAAGCGAAGTGGTATGTACTAATTTATTTTGCATATTTTATAATAATTGAATTATGAGTTCTATGGACCCGAACGAAGAGATAATTAAATACGATTTTACGTTTTCACAAAAAATGCAACGTTTGTTCTAAAAATATGAAAAAAATATATAAAATACAGAAAATATCATAATCTAATAATCTACAACCGTTGAAAAAAGTTTAAACTTTCAAAAATGTATGGTGGTGGTTTTGACAAAATATAATTAGTTATTAAAAAATTAAATAAATGATTTGGGGATCTGATATATCCCTCATGCCAGTAATAACGCGTCAAAAAAAACGCGAGCGAGTTAAAATCCGGAGCGGGATGACGACAGAACACTCGTATATCCGAATGTATCGAACTATCGAAAAAGGTTTCGCCGAAGCAATCACGATGTTTCAACTCAACGACGCGCAGTGGTGGTAGGGAATCGGAATAAATGATTAGCTCCGAAAACCGCTTCGGTTGCGCTCGTAAAAAAAAGGCGGGAAAAACCGTTCGATTCTTTGATCGAGACATTACGCGCTGCTACCCGAAATCGAATTACAATTTTTTTTCATGCGAAAGCCACGGCGGTAATTTGTGTCCTATAGGTGTAACAAACTTCAACGAAAAATTAAGCAGCGACAGTTGATTTTTTGAACAGTGGAACAACTTGATTTGGGCATTTTTCAGGCTCAATCTCAATTTCAGGCGTGCGACGCCGATTGTAATCACCAGATGGCACTGTAAATCAAGGTTTATGCGCGCGAAACAAAATCAAAACGCATGCGACACAAGATGATTGAAAATCTTTCGTAGTTAAGCAATTCGACAGGATCTAATAAATTTCAGATACAAATTGTATTATACATTATTCACTTAATCAAATTTCTTAAAAGATAGGTTTTTATCATATGGTGATGTATATGTACTGATATTATATAGTCCCTAATTTTTAGGAAAAACTTATTTTTAACTGACGCAAACTTTGCACGAATATCTATTTTACATGCCCCCGAGTTATGCATTTCTTCGATTTGATTTGCTTCTATTGTAAAAAGCGATCTAAGAGCCCGTCGTTCCATAATTTTCGAACCCTATCGTGAACACAAACAAATACTAGCAAACGTAAAATTAAGGGCCGTATTCTTAGTCAGCCCTGTAGGGTCAACCGACCCTGGATACGTCATCAGCCCCTATGTAAACCGATCTCGCCCTACATACGCCACATCCAGCCCTACATATGGCCGTTTTTGGAACTAAACGGGCCCTACTTGATGTAGGGTAGCTAAACCAACCCTACACCCTACAAAAACATGGCGGCCAAATATCGTCTGCTGATCACTTCGAATCTAAGTTACAATAGATACTAAGGGAGACGAGATCACACGAACCATTTTAAAATGTAAAGAAATACAGCAGGAAGGTAATAATACTACCACATTATACCCATCAAGTGAAATAATTAATAAAATTGGCTGAAGTATAATAAGTACCATATAGTGGTATATATCACCTTGTTTCTGCGGATCATCATCATCACTGGTCAACAATCCTAGGATTGGTTTGACGCAGCTCTCCACTCAGTTCACCTATCAGCTAATCTTTTCACACCTACGTATTTCTTCTCTTTCACATCTCTCTTTACTTGTTCCATATATTTTGTTCGAGGTCTTCCTTTTCCATTTATGCCTTCCACTTGTCCCTCGACGATTGTCTTCATCAGGCCATCATGTCTCAAGATGTGGCCTATATAAGGTTGTTCCGTATTCTTATTAAGGTTTTCATGAGGCTTCTCTTCTCTCCTACTCTTCTTAGCACTTCCTCGTTACTAACTCGGTCGATCCATTTGTTTTTCATCATTCTTCTATAGCACCACATTTCAAAGGCCTCTATCCTTGCTTTCTCCGCTGCGGTCATTGTCCATGCCTCACTTCGGTATAGGAGCATACTCCAGATGTAGGTTCTTGCAAATTGTTTCTTTACTTCCATATTTAAGTTTTTTGGTGGAACTCTTTTGGTGGAATGCTCTCTCGCCTGGGCTATTCTGCTGATAATTTCTTTCTTGCTTCTCCCGTCACTAGTTATCTTGCTTCCCAAATAACAGAATTCATCCACCTCTATCAGTTTTTGCCTCCCTATTTTAATGTTGGTCTTGACTTCTTCTCCTCTGCTGCATACTAAGATCTTGGTTTTCTTCGTGTTTATTTTCAGTTGATATCTACTCATTACCCTACCCATATTAACCAGAATATTTTTCAAATCCTTCTCTGTTTCTGCTATAACGGCTATGTCATCGGCAAATCTTAGCATGCTAATTTTTTCTCCATGGATATTCACTCCCAATTCCTTTTTCTTTGATTTCATTAATGGCTTTCTCAATGTAAACGTTGAAAATTACGGGTGACAATGTACAGCCTTGTCGCACTCCTTTCTTAATTCTTGCTTCTTCACAGCTGGGCCCTGATTTTATCACGGCTACTTGGTTTTTGTATAAACTGTGGATGGTACAAAAACCAAGTAGCCGTGATAAAATCAGGGCCAAGCTGTGAAGAATCAAGAATTAAGAAAGGAGTGCGACAAATTTTTCACGTTTGGCACTAGATACGCTTCCATTCACATTTTATTTTACCACACCATTTTGTACAACAACAATAGTACCCAACAAAAAACATGACTGCTTAATAAACAACCATTCAAGCAACATAGACAACAAAAGAATAACTATGTTGAACATTCAGCACTCCTTAAGGCCTGGTTACACCGTACGTTAACACGTACACGTTAATGTACGTTTGCGTGAATGATTTTTGTGGACCGGAACGGAACATGTACGAATTCATGAACCAAATTAGAACAGGTTCTATTTTCTGTGCATGCATTCGCACAAGTTGGGTGGTTACGAGGTAGATTTTGGCGTTCATTCTTGCGTTCATACATTTAGAAATTAGCCCGTACGTGTTAATGTATCGTGTAACCAGGCCTTTAAACACATGCATACATCCTGAAGGAGTTCACCAACATTTTAAAATATTCCGATCCCCTGCTAATTAAGGTACTTGAAGAATGTCGAATGTATTAATGCAAAGAAATTAATGTAGGTATTTTATTACTGTCCGATAAAAACTAGTAATGTGAACAACTATTTTGTACATAAAATACTGATTAATAAATCGATATTTATTCACGAATTCTTCTCGGGATTTCACGGTTAATTCGGGCATTTGTTTAGTAAAACTCCTTGAAAATTGAAGACAAGTTGTTTTTTGAAACTTTGGCCAATACGACTAAATTAACCTGGCTGAGAACCCGGGAAGAATCACTCATCTATTATTCACCGGAAATGTTTTTAATCCTTTTCAATTCAGTTCATTAAATTATTTCTGTAATTGTAATGTAACATAGCAATCCAATGCTGTGAAAATTTATAAATGAAAAAAACTCGAGATAAACATAAAAAAGAAACTAAATCATCGTCAAATTCTGTGCCCCTACTTGATCAAAATTTAAACGTTGATGTATATCACCTATGATGGAAAAACAATTATAAATCGTTTATGCTAAAATATTTTTGTGGAATACCCAGTCGTGAATCTACCTCCTTAAAAGTGAAGTGTATTCGTTTATGTACTATTCTACAGTCCTCTTTTAAAGGAGGATTGCAGAAAAACGGCGCAGATAAAAATTAAGATTAGGGGGTTTTAGGCGCAACAATTACTTAGGGGTGTGGGGGTATTGCATACACCCAAGGGCAAGCTTGACTTGCGGGGGGGGGGGGGGAAACATTTTAAGAATAATGTTCAAAATTGCGAGTTTTACGGCTTTCTGAGGGATATTTGATTAATCCGAAGAATAATATTTAACCCTTAACCGGTGACGTGCGGTCTGAGAGGCACAGCGTTCCTAAAATTAGAAATATTTTCAAAATTGCTATTCCAAAATATCTATAATTCTCGTGAGCGTCATAATTTTGTATAATAAGGACATATCACTCTTAAAATTTAACGTTAATATTATTTATTTCTGAAAATTTACCACTGAATTTTAGCAGTGGTCTGTGAGACGTCACGTCACAAAATTGGAAAAACCGATAAACGTAATGCTGGTGGAAATTATTCAAAAAGTTGTTAAAACAAATTCCTAGTGATTTTTCAAGAAGAATAACAATAAATAATTTGTAAGAAAGCATTTTCAGTTGCATTACGTGGATAATTAAGGGCTTAATTAAAAAAGTACGAAAATAATAAAAACTCAAGTGTTTTTATACAATTTTTTTCATCCTGTTTCAAGTAAGAATTTTTACTAAAAAATTTGGTTTGTATTGAGATTACAGAATATTAAATATAAGTTTAATAATAGTTGAGAAGTCAAAAAATCATTAAACCAAGCAATGAGAATGACTTTGCAACGTTTTATAAATTTTTGTTTTACAACGGTCTCCCAGACCGCACGTCACTGGTGGTGTAACAAGAATTGCACGTCAATGGTTAAAGGTAAAGTAGTACCTATCGAATTAAGTGAAATGGATTAAACTTAAAATTTTCTCTGAGCTCTCGGAGGGGGGGTTTATCTCCCAAACCACCCTCCCGCGCCGCGCCAATGTTGCAGAATAGTACATAAACGAGGAGATGTTACGATATGAGCCGTTAAGAATAAAAAAGTAAATCGTACACGCCACTTAGCATTCAAAAAAGTAATTTATTGTCGGGGTTAAACGAATAGGGTAGTTTCCTTCATCAAAGAAAACGGAAGGCATTGATTGCGATTCCTTACCCACCATTAGTGTATTCATAATATACAAATTATTTGGTATTAGAAATGCCGGTTTAGACGAATGGCAATGGGCAATTTTTATCCTCATTTCAAAAAGGTCAGATGGGCGCCCATGCGATGCCACTACACGTGACGTCACAGGGACGTCACATGTAGTGGCATCGCATGTCACGTCATTCTATACGAGTTGTCAGGAGTTTTACATCGTCTGAGATTACCAATGCATGCAAGATGGCACATAGCTCAAGGACACATGTCTTCATAACCACCTATTAAAATTACCTAAGGTCGGGAAGTTTTCTTCGTTTGATAAGGTATTAATAATTCTTTTTTAAGCCAAGCGCTACCAGCCAGCAGGGTACTCTGCTACCTGCTAGCATCCTGCGTCGTATCAGCGCTCAGATCCTTGCCCTAAGGTCACCTCACTTGCGGCAGCAGGAACCAGAACGACGTCACCCGGAGATTTCCCGGCATTCATACTTACCCGTCGCGTTTTCGGGCGCTTGAAATTTTTCAATTTTCATTTAATCCCGAAAAATAGATATCGTCATTTAAAAATCGAATTGCGTGAAATACATACTCCATTAGAAATAATCTTTCGATTTAGGCAATATAAAAATAATAGGAAACCACCCTCTTGTCATGCCTACCCTTTCGGCAGCATATCAATCTCAGGATCAGTGACGGCTTGCCCATAAGAACTCTCGGACGCCGCCCTTACCAAAGATTTGAAAAAGGAAAAAAAATGAAATACTCATTCAATTGTAATCATACATCCATTAACTAAGGTGTTTATTCAATCGCATACATCGAATATATCGTATATCATGAACACACTAATGGTGGATAAGGAATCGCAATCATTGGATTTCGCTTTCTTTAATGAAGGAAACTATCCTATTTGGTATCAAAAGAAATTAAATTATTTGCACCTAATGAAGCCAGAAATCCGATGATAGAACTACATGGAGTGATCACTAATTTCGCGATAAATGACAACATTTTCAGAAAATAAAAGTATTTTACCACTAATTCGGGAGCAGAGATCATTTTAAAAAATTGGAAACCACCCCATTGAGCCTCTTCTATGCCGTCCCTTTGGTTGTGATTTCGTCTTAGGCGTCTCGTGCAATCCGCGCGCAGTGCTTTCCTTCCCATGATGCCCCGGTCAACGTCTTTTTCCCGCCTTCCGCACTCCCCCCTCCAACTCTCCGTTTCCCGCCAAACTTCCCCTCCATCCCCCCCCCCTTCCACACTCTCCCGCCATGACAACTGAGTGACGGCCATCAATTAGAACGTGACGTTGCTAAGGTGGGGGGAGTGTGGTGTGGGGAGATAGAGTCCCCCTGAGGGCGCGTGTTGCTATGGCAACCGGCCGGGCGGGCCCGGGCGGACGTATTTAAGGGTGGTTTGGGTGGGAGGGGGAGAGGTTGGTTAACAGGAGGGTAAGGGTGGGGTTTAATAGTACATATAGAGCATGGCTATTTCAAGGAATCTTCAATTAAAGGCAGTTGAATCCGTGAAATATCTATTAATATGTATTATTATGGATTTTCAAAACTTTCTTTCGTGTTAAATTTCTCTACGTGTGTGAGTATTAACGGTCATATTGTGTTTCAGAGAGAGAATTGAGACGTCGATTCAATGACTGCAGATTGATTGTCGGGGTTTTAGGCACCCTTATGGAGTCGTTATCATATTTCAGTATGTAGTGCTGTGTTGAAAAAAATTAGGCATGAAAACAGAGTTCATAAGTAGTTTATCACAACTCAACGGCATTAGCCAATTAATCCCCAGCTTAGCATTACACAACATTATTGAATCCTAATTCTCAGAACAATTTTCTACTTCAGAATAATTTTTTCTTCGATTACCTGACTTTTTTAAGTATCTCTAGTTCTAATTTTGTAATTTCCACCAACATTTTCATTTATATAATTGCATTTTTATGACTGATGGCGTTTGGCATAAAAATCGGTGGGCACACACAAGACACAGTAGGAAAAATGACATACCCCATCATGTCCGTTTAAAGCAGAATGGGGCATTTCCTCCGAAGGAATACTGATAACTACCGACGAAGATGTCGAGTGTACAAATCAAGATAAAAACTAAAAAATGTAACCTAAGTTTTCAAAATTATTTTTTTTTGTCTTTATTTACCGGAGTTTACCCAGCGTTGCGTATACGCAGCATTACGAAAATCTTATGATATGATGAATACATTTTTATTCCAAAAATTCATCTTAATTTGGCCAAAATAAATCTGAAAATGCGAAACAAGCGAAGTTAAAAGCCCAAAATACAGTCTAGGGAATAATGTCGGCCAAACAATTAAGATTACGTAGAGCCTTCGGCATACAATTGAAGGTATGGGGTACAACATATTTCAGCAGCCTTTTACCATACATGTTATTGTAAAGATACGTTTTCAACAAAGGGTTGTTACGCTTATCCATAGAAAGCGATATCCCTAATAGTTATTGAGATACAGTCAGGGACTTGTATTACCGATTCCCGCTCTCTTGTAGTTTTTATGTCATGAGACAAATGTTTCCTATGAAGGAATTTCACATACGATTCCCGCATACAAGAACGGCAAAACTATTTAATGGTGGCATGAAACGAATGTTATGCATGGGAATGCCGCGAAAAGATTCAGAAATATGCAGAATATATCGCGAGATGCACGATAAAATACTTCTATGTCAACCTCGGGAATAACCTTTGGTGCGATGGACAGGACAAAAAAAATACTAGATATTCAATTTTGTATTACCTGCCGGGATCAACCAATGTCACGGACATTGTTCTTTGCAAGCACGGACAAGCAAATATTTATTGACCAAAATATGCTGCTATAACTCCTCAATGAATCATTAGATGGTGTTTCAGGAATAACACTATGTTATGAGGCAAAATATTTAAACATTAGCAAACGGCCCTTTATTTTACACTTCTCAGACTCCCCCTCAAAGATGCTGTTCGATTTAGTTCTAATTATTTTTAAATTAATTTAGTGGTGGGTCTCAGAAGAGGAGCAGGGTGGGGGGGGAAAGAATGGTTCTAGGATGGGTGAGGGTACCACGCACGCCTTCACCGTCTTCTTCCGCGTTGTGGTCGTCCGGATAGAATCCTCGTCCAGATGATCCTCTTCTCCTAGGTATTTGACTCCGTGTCCTTCTTCTATTGTTCTTTTATGGTGTGAAAGGGGAAGGGGTTGAGTAGAAAGGGTTGGTACAAGATTAAAAAAAACACAAAAGAATTTTTTCGGGGTTAACTGGGACGGTTGGAAATCTATAATATAGATTTTTACATTTTCAACGAGAGCCTAAAAAACGACCTTTCCCCCACCTGAGTATGGTTGCATGTACACACTACAGGTAAATATATTTGTAAGTATCAAAGAAAGAGCTTTGACTCAAACTTTTGATCGGTTCTGTAACTCTATTCGGAGCGGAGTAATTCTCACGAGAAAAAGAGCATATTTTTGGGAGGTTGGCGAATTTTTTCCTCCCAACTGGTTTCACATGCGTAACTGTAAAAACATTCAAACCAAGGCTACATATATTCCATGCCTTTTAGTGGAAACAGTTCCTCGATATATGTAAAAATGGCCTCATAGCGACCTTAATAGTAGCGTCCAGCAAAGACACTTTCCGGCGTGGTATTCAGTCCCCTTAAGCCTTTTTCACAAGGGGCCCAAATGCTTGGGGTGTATTCCAAATGGGGTCTAACGAGGGAGAAGTAGCTAATTTCTCACACTTTGTCGTCGCACTTTCCTAATATTCTTTTAACAAAACCAATTTTACATGACAGTGGCCCGTAAGCAGGCGTACTACCGTTCACAATTGATTTCTGTTCATAAGGAGAAGTCATCTCTCGAGTCTAGGAGAGAGCTCTCCTATAATTGTTTTAGCCTGACGTAACCCCGGTGTTTCTCGCCAGATCTCTGAGTGTTGGGTTGATCCCCACCCTCTGATTGCAGCCATCCCCATTGAGGGGGTAAATTGCATCATTACGTTCTGTCGTGAGGGATTTCGAAACATCGGGGAAAAATGCACGCTTTCAAGCATATAATATCATAAGGGATGTGTCGTCATCAGGGAACCTGTCGGGTCTTGCAGCGTTGGATAAAATGTACTACCTAACCCGGCCGGTAACCTGAGAAAACCTATTTTAAAAATCGTCTTCAGATATATTTCATCATACGGGACATGTCGTCATCAGGGAACTTGTCGGTCCATAACCCGGCTGATAGCCCGAGAAAATCTATCTTTTAAATCGTCTTCAGGTATATTTTATCATACGAGAATTGTTATTAAAAATTATTCTTTTAACAAAACCCATTTTACGATTAGCCTAAAAAAACGACCCCTCTCTACCACAACCTTCAATATCCCCACTTCTCGTCAAACAAACCCCATCCTCCCCCTTCCCCCTCCCTTCAAGCACCAAGATATATAAGAAGGAACTCTTTGACCCATTAATCCCCAGCGTTGCGTTAACGCAACATTATTGAATCCTAATTCTCAGAACAAGTTTCGACCTCAGAATAATTTTTTCTTCGATTTACTGACTTTTTTAACCCGTTAACGCCTAGCGGTACCAAATGGTACCAGCTGGTAGTGCAGTGCTAAACGTAACTTTTTTGTTAGTTATCGTAATTTATTAGGATTTTTGAGAGTTTTAAATTGATAAAAATACTTTAAATAACATTTTTCCGAAAATTTTGCTATTTGAAACTAGTAATTGACGATTTTAGAGCCGTTTGAAAATTGAGAATTATCAACTAGCCCAAAAAAACGGAAGTTTTAGAGCAAGCATTTCGATTTTCTTTACTTACGCTTTATGTACACATAATGCGAAGTTTTTTAAATGTAATCATGGTTGCTATTGCATGTATATCTCATATAAAGTATGGTTACTTGATGTGAGCCTAATATTTGGGATGCTATGATGCAAAACATTTTGGTGGTAGCATATGGTACCGCTAGGCGTTACTATTAGTGGTAAGAGAATAAATTTTGCACCTCATGACTCAGAATTTCATTGATATCTGGATACATGATTACCACAAAATCGCAGAAACTTTTTAATTCAGGCGTTACCGGGTTAAGTATCCCTAGGCCTAATTTTGTCACTTTCACCAACATTTTCATCCATATAATTGTATTTCTATGACTGATGGCGTTTGGCGTAAAAATTGATGCGTAGATACGAGACACCCTAGGAAAAATGACATACCCCAGCATGTCCGTTAAAAGGCAGAATGGGGAATTTCCTACGAAGGAATACCGATAACTCCCGGCGAAGATGTCGAGTGTACAAATCAAGATAAAAAATAAAAGACGTAAACTAAGTTTTAAAAATTACCTTTTTTGTAACGACGAAACGCGTTGCGTAATAATAAAACTCGGTGAAAATATTGTAATGCCTTATTTTAATAACATTACGAACTTCCAACATATCGTGCCAAACATCATACAAGATATTCCTTTTTACAGTTTTTGAGGCCGAAGAAGCTTAACCCCTTTATAAGTTTTGTACTTTTTACCCTTGGCAAGCCTTTCGATTATTTCTTTTAATTTTAATTAGCAACTTGTTAATAGGGTGGCTACCAATTATTTTTTATTGCCTAAATTGAAAGATTATTATTCGTGGAGTACGCATTTCACGCTTTTAGATTTTTTAACAACGATTTATATTTTTCGTGATTAAATGAAAAGTGAAAATTTTCAAGCGCGTGAAAACGCGACGGCTAAGTATGAATGCTGGGAAAAGTCCGTGTGACGTATTTCTGGTTCCCGCAGTCGCCATGTGAGGTGACCTATGTGCTTCGCTGCGATGCAGTCTGCTAGCAGGTTCTCTGCAGACGACAGTTTGCAACCTCCAGCGTCCTGAGCAAAGCCAAGGATGAACTCCCAACAGAAAACCAATGTGGGGTGTACCGAGTCAATAATGTGGTTTCCTATGGTTTTTTTATTGCCTAAATCGAAAGATTATTCCTCCTGGAGTACGTATTTCACGCTTTTACATTTTTAAATGTCGATATCTATTTTTCGCGATTAAATGAAAAGTGAAAATTTTCAAGCGCACGAAAACGCGACGGCTAAGTATGAATGCTGGGAAAACCATGTGAGACGTCGTTCTGGTTCCCGTTGCCGTAAGTGAGGTAACCTTGGGGCGAGGCTTTGAGCGCTGGTACGACGCAGGATGCTAGCAGGTATCTGAGTACCCTGCTAGCAGGTAGCGCTTCGCTTAGACAAGGATTATTATTACCCTATCAAACGAAGGAAACTTTCCGACCTTAGGCAGTTTTAATGGGTGATGTTTCCCTGAACTCTGTGCCTCATTCATGCATTGGTAATCTCAGACGATGTGAAATATATGCCGTCAATGTAATGCTACGTCGACCAAATACATGCATTTTTTCATTTTGTGTATTGGGAATTAGCAATTGGTTAATTCCTTAACTTCAACAATCTCCACTATCGTATCATGCCAGAACAAATGCAAAATAATGTAACCATACTCACCCTAATAAACATTCTTGGTTCCAGTGACGATTCAGTGCTTGTAAATGTTTCAAAATAACACAGTGCCGGTTGTTTTGTATATTGGTCGCGGATTTTCCCACGAAATGGCATTTCGGATCGATATAACCCAGCGAGCGAAGCGTATCAATCAAATGAGGAAGGAGTGACGGTCATTTGACGTGTCGAGCGAGCAAATTGATTGGCTGTCACAGTCCCGAAACCCCTTCCCACAATCCAGTGCGCGGTGTGACCTCTGTTCGTCGCTGTGAACTGTGGGTAATCCGCCGCCAACCCCTGCACTGAAATTTTTAAGCGTCCACTCCGTTATGATGATGAGAATGTGATACTTAACACTAGAACTACCGATGGAGACATTTTGACTCCTTCTTCTGCTTAAGTTTTTAGGAGGCATCTCTTTTCTCCCATTCTACTTAGCACTTCTTCGTTACTCACACGGTCAATCCATTTTATTTCCATCATTTTTCTGTAGCACCACATTTCGAATGCTTCCACTCTTGACTTCTCTACTGCTGTCAACGTCCAAGCCTCGTTATGTAGAGAAACATTCCCCACGTGAAGCATCTGATGAATTGTTTCTTTACTTCTATGATTGTATTCTCTGATGTAAGTGCATTTTCAATGTGGATTAACATTTATTACACCGTGTACATTCCCTACACAATTTCCCCATTCTTCTCATAATATACGCATGTGTCCCACAAGGTTTTGTCATAGGCCAATTTATTTTTTGTAGGCCCTATTTTTTTGGAGGAATATCTCTTTTCTCCCACTCTTCATAGCGCTTCCTAGTTACTTTCACGGTCAGTCCATTTTATCTTCATCATTTTTTTGTATCACCACATTTCGAATGCTTCCACTATTTGACTTCTCTGCTGCTGTCAACGTCCAAGCCTCGCTTCCATAGAGAACCATACCCCATATGTTGTATCTGATGAATTGTTTCCTTATTTCTAGGCTTGTAGCAATACATGGAGACCTGTAATCAGCTGTATAAAAAACGTAAGGGTTGAACGTGAAGAATTTCAAAAGACCTGCAGACAATCGGACGACACCTGAGCCGCATTGTTGTCCTCGGTAAACGGTCGATCCAGTTCAGTGTGAAATTGGACTTCCATAAAGTAACACGGCCTTGAGGATGGGAGACAAGTCGTCTATCGAAACGTAGCCTTATATAAAAGCATTGACCTGGCTGAAAACCCGAGAAATATTCGTCACAAGTATTCACCAGGAAAAATTAAAATCGTATACATTTTAGACTATTTTTTTTACGGACAACATCGCCATTGCTTTTCTGAACGATCTCTTGAAAAAATTGAGATTTTTTCAAATAAAAGGATTCCATTCAGTTGGCTACACTATAATACTTACGGGATAATATTAGACGTAAAAATGAGGTTGTATCTAGATCACCTCCGACTTACAGACACCTCTAGCTAAAGGAAACATGTTCCAGGACGTTAGTGTCCATAAATGAGATGTTTTACTCTACATAGAGGTATGCGTCCCTGATCAAAGAAATGGTTTTTGCCTACACACGAATTATCCGCACATATATTTTAGAAAATGGCATAACTTCTTCTTAGGGTTTTCTTTTCATAATTCTTGCTCGCATCTAACTACTCATATTCTGATTTCCTTCCTCATGGCAAATAGGCAAACTTAATGCATTGAATAACAACGGTACGTACTCAATTGCGTAACTATTTCGGGTGCATTGTGAATACGAATCAAATGAAGTATACGATCACGACCAAAGTAATAGTTTTTACCTACTCACTATAGTACCGTGAATATCACGACTTTTCTTCCGGTTTATTGGGAATATAAATAAAATAATTGAGAATGCCTTCATGATCAAAGTAAAAGTTGTTGGCCAAACAAGCAGTTATCCATGTATATTTTGGCAAATATCTTATCTTGTTTATGCATGTTGGTTAGTCATCTGTTTCGTAAACAACCGTTTCTTAGCAACGGAGTCCGGCTCGCTGCTAACTCCTTACATTCCGATTGCGTTGCGCCTTTATTTCAGGTTTACAGTGACTACCAATATCATAGAGTATACTATTATGATGAAAGAAATAGTTTTTTGCCTTCCCTGAAATTAAATACACCAAAGGATGAAGTTCGCCATGAAAAAATATTTGACTTAGCCGGGATTCGAACCCGGATCCCGGCTAAGTCAAATATTTTTTCATGGCGAACTTCATCCTTTGGTGTATTTAACTTTGCACCCGTGCGCGTGACTGCGTACAAAGTCACTTGTTCCTTCAGTGCTTTTCCCTGAAATTATCCGCATATATATTTAGCAAATAGAAAAACCTCTTCGTAAGGGTTTGTTTTCCAACTGTTTCGCAAACATTCCCTGACTTATAACAACGGATCTTGCTCGCAGCTTACACCTCATACCCTGTTTTCCTTCCTCATGGTAAATACGTAAACTTGCATTGAAAACCACGGTATGTACTGATTTGCGTACTTATTTCGGGTTTATTGTGAATACGAATCAAATGAAATATGCGTCAATGATCAAAGTAATAGTTTTTTCCTACTCAGCAATTTACCGTGATTAACACGTATTTACTTCGTGTTCATTGCGAATACAAATAAAATAATGAAGAATAACTTCATGATCGAAGGAAATTTTTTGGCCAACCCAGCAGCTATCCGTGTGTATTTTGGCAAATATCTTATATTGCTTGTACGGGTTGGTTAAAAGTCCGTTACGTAAACAACCGTTTCTTAGCAACGAAGTCCGGCTTGCTGCTAACTCCTTTCGTTCTGATTGCGTTGCGTCATTATTTCGGGTCTACCATGGAGTACACTTGTATGACCAAAGAAATACTTTTTGCGTACCCACAAAATTATCCGCATATATACATAATTTCGCAAACATCTTAACTGGTTTTTAGGTGTATGTTATTCATCTGTTTCGCAAACAACCGTCTCCTAGCAACAGAGTCTGGATCGCAGATCCTTATATTCTTAATTCCCAACCTCGCGAGTCTTCCCTTTCGGGGGTCTTACTCTTAATCTCCGCAAGGGAGCTTTTGGGAAAGAGATTATCAAAACGTAATCTTCAAGATCTCTCTCGCTAAAAATTTTTCTTCCTCAAAGACTTTCTCATTTGAGTCTCAAAGTTTTCCCCGACATGCTCCGAAATCCAATGAAGTTAAAAGAGAGGAGAATGCAATCATAGAAGTTCTCGATTTACTAATAGTCGAAGACCATAGAGCATAGATAGTAATACAATAGGGTGGGTTCCTATAATTTTTTTATAATTGCTTAAATCGAAAGATTTAGGCAATTATAAAAAAAATAGCCAGGCGTACTCCTGGAGTACGTATTCTACGCTTTTAGATTTTTAAATGACGACATCTATTTTTCGCGATTAAATGAAAAGTTTAAAAAACTTCAAGCGCGCGAAAACCCGACGGCTAAGTATGAATGCTGGGAAAAGCCCCTGTGACGACATTCTAGTACCGCCAGCCGCGGTGTGAGACCACCTTGGCGCGAGGCTATGTGCGCCGCTGCGAAGCAGGCTGCTAGCAGGTAGAGCTTGGCTTAAATAAGAATTATCAATACCTTATCAAAAGAAGGAAACTTTCAGACCACAGGCAGTTTCAATAGGTGATTATTAAGAGATGTTTTCCTGAGCTCTGTTCCTCATGCATGCATTGGTAATCTCAGACGATGTAAAATCCTATCTACTCGTATAGAATCTAGGTCCCTGTGACGTCACGTGGAGTGGCATCGCATGGGCGCCAATCTGGCCTTTTTCAAATGAGGTTAAAATTGACCATTGACATTTGTCTAAACTGGGATCTCTAAAACCAAATAATCTATTTGTATATTATGAATACACTAACGGTGGGTAACGAATCGCAATCAATGCCTTTCGTTTTCTTTGATAAAGGAAACAATCCTATTTCGAACGTTACAGTTCATACCTATTGCTAAATTTATATCTCCATTTTCATTCATGTTGGTTACTTTTATGAATCTTTGCCTTAGAATTTGACCATTTTTAATCAGCAAACGATCAGAAAAGGACTCCGAACAGTTTAAGTTTACAATTCTTTTGTCAGTAATTATGCCATTTCAGTAAGCAACACATTATTCGATAATAAAATTCGCCCAAGTACGAAATTCTGCTAATGTCCTGAGAATAATTGATCTAAGACCACTTAGATCAATTATTCTCAGGTTTCTGAACGAGTAAGAAAGATTTGAAGTCAAGAACAAAGGAAAATATAGGCGTTTTTAGTACTATGAAGGTAAACTTTACACGCGTAAGCAGACCCGATCAATAAATAATAGGGTAGTTTCCTTCATCAAAGAAAACGAAAGGTATTGATTGCGATTCGTTACCCACCATTAGTGTATTCATAATACACAAATTATTTGGTTTTTGAAATACCGGTTTAGACGAATGGCAAGGGTCAAATTTTAACCTCATTTGAAAAAGGCCATATTGGCGCCAATGCGATTCCACTCCAGGTGACGTCACAGGGACCTAGTTTCTACACGAGTAAATAGGAGTTATACATCGTCTGAGGTTACCAATGCATGCATGAGGCACAGAGCTCAGGGAAACATGTCTTAATAATTACCTATTAAAACTGGCTAAGGTCGGAAAGTTTTCTTCGTTTGATAAGGTATTAATAAACCTTTTTTAAGCCAAGCGCTACCAGCCAGCAAGGTACTCAGCTACCCGCTAGCATCCTGCGTCCTATCAGCGCTCAGAGCCTCGATCATGGTCACCTCACAAGGCGGGAGGGGGAACCAGAAATGCGTCGCACGGACTTTTACCCTTCATTCCTACTTACGCGTCGAGTTTTCAGGCGATTGAAAATTTTCACTTTTCATTTAATCGCGAAAAATAGATATCGTCATTTAAAAATCAAAAATGGTGAAATACGTACTCCAGGAGTAATAATCTTTCGATTTAGGCAATTAAAAAAATAGGAAACCACCCTATTCTTCGTTTAGAAATTTTTTTGTGATATTCCTACAGACCACTCTTCCATCGTTCTCAAAGCAGTAAAGAGTGATGGAAGTGTGTTCCATAGACAAATCATTTGAAAATTATCTTACACCTCTATTCTCCGTTCATTTTAACTTTGCGGGTGAGCTGGCGTGGCTAAAGCAAGTGGGGGGGGGGTTAGGGGAGGGAAAGTTACTCGACGCGTGACTTTACATTGGCCAATGAGCAAATAGCAGGCGTGGCCTCAGTCAGCCGCTCTCAGACCTCCGCCGAGTGAACATCGTGAATCTGCTCGTGGAGCAATGTTGCCAAACCTCATGCGTTCTCCGGGTATGTGTCTAAGTATTCATTTTCACCAACGGTGCATCATTCAGCGCGGTAGCTGACAATGTCATGGGCTTTTGTGAAAGGATTATCCCCAATGCCTTCCAAATGAATTGGTTTTATTATCTGGACGCCGGGGCCAAAATACCTGTGACCACCCATGACTCACACGTTTTCAGCGACAAAGTAGGGCGGTTATGTACATTTGGCAACGTTCTGTTCGCTTCTCCTCTCTATCTACTACCCTCTCTCAGCGAAGCCCTGCAAGCCCGGGCTATCACGAAAACTCACCCGCAGACATTAAATGAATACAATACCTACATCTACATACAACCCCGCAAGCCGCCTAAAAGGCGAATGGCACGGGGTGTTAGGACACCAGCCATTTTAATACAGTAGGAAATGCTCGAACGAAATAACTACCAGCATTAATTCAAATCCTTATTGGCTCGGGGAAAAAACAAATTCGCATATCTATCCGTTCGGCAAAATATCTCTCTTAATTTATCGCTTCTGTTGGACCTGGAAATATAGTAGGGCTCTAATATTATGTTCTCTATACCGCTCTTAAAGATATCCATTCTCAATTGTTCAAGCAATCTAAGCCTAGCGCGCAGCCTCCGAGTCTCCAGCCAAGCCTAATTCGCTTAACACATGGGTAATGCTTTCTGTACACCTGTAGCAGTTTTTGACGAACCGTGCAGCCTTCCTTTGTATTTTATTCAGTTCGCGGATTAAGTCTTTCTGCTCCGGAATATAGAATCCCAAGAATTATTTATGGATAAAATTCGCCGAAAAAAAAACGAAATCTTATACCTGACCCGATCAATACCGACAGTTGGGAGAAATGCATTTATTTTTAGTTTCATAATGGTATAGATGCGGCATAATTGGTAATAGTTTTTTATTAACGTCTAAATAGAAAGATGAAAGAGATAGGCAACCTGACTCTATTAAGGCCTCACTTGGAATATGCTGCCAGCGTGTGGAACCATTATGAAGTAGTACTCATCAATCGAGTACAGCGCAAGGTGGCCGAATTCATGATGAGTAGAGATACGTGAAAATCGCACTTTCATTTTTATTTTATCGCACTTTCAATAAAAGTTTATCGCATTTTGCAGCGTCTATTTTTTTATTTTCATAATGAGGTAGATGACGATAAAATGTAGTGAATCACAGTTATAAGACAAAATACAGAATACTTTTAATAACTATGTTGTAGAACAATAATAAATTAAGGAATAAGACATATAGTGGCGGAGGTGTAGCTTGCCCGCGCCCACTTGTAGTTCGCGGCCTCGTAGAGTCCCAGCCAACTAGCAGCTGGCCAGTCACTCAAATGCTTTAAGCGGTGAGTGTAGGCGGAGCATTTAAACTGCACTTGGCACAAAATGTACGTGTTTTGCCGTCGAATAGGCAAATTTGTGTGAAAATATCATGGAAGTCCAGTCATCGCATCTATGTCGCATTTATTTGCGCACATCGCATTTATTTAAGGCATTTATCGCATTTGCGATTTTCACGCATCTCTAATGATGAGTTTCATCACAATCTCCACCAAGTCAAATCCGCAATGCGAAAGATACGAGGAAGTAAGCTTAAGAGCGGTAACTCCGGAAAATAGCGTCTTTATTCCCAAAACGCGTGCTCCAGAGAAAGAAAACATGTCAAATATTATTTGTACTGCCAATAAAATTCTACCGCGGAGTACACAAAAGCTTGGAAAAGAACCAAGGAAACTCTAACTACAAAATATGACATTAACCTTGTTATAGTTAATTGCCGTAGCGTAAAAAACAAGCGCGTCGAAATCGAGCATATTTTTCAGGACGCAGACGTGGTCATGGGAACAGAGAGCTGACTTACGGAAGATATAAGCGAAAGCGAAGTTTTTCCTCCAGAATATAAAATTTACAGATGCGATCGACGCAATAGAACTGGTGGCGGAGTTTTTATAGCAGTTAAATCACATTTGCACAGCGCCGCCCACGAAATAATTGACAACGAAATAGAAAGCGTATGGTGTACAATTAAACAACGAAACAAAAGGAGCATTCATGTTTGATCTTTTTATAGACCGCCGAACTCCGAAGTCGATATTTTGTACCTTCTAGAAAATCAAATATCTGCATTTACTCAGAGAGACAGTAATAGAGTAATAGTAATCGGTGGTGATTATAATCTTCCATCCATAAACTGGGATACTTACACCGTAAAAACGAATTCAAGGAATAGAGAAATCAGCGAGGTATTACTCAACACACTTGCAAATCAATCTCTAGCCCAAGTAGTTGACAAACCTACGAGAGCAAATAAGATATTAGACCTTTTAGCAGTAAGCCATCCTAAGTTGATAAAACAACTCGATATTATTGACGGTATAAGTGATCACAGAGTAATATTTGCAACGTTAAAAATTGATGTAGAGTCAGCCGTAAAACCAAAACGCAAAATTTACTTATTTGATAAATGCAACTTCACTAAATTTGGCGAGATGCTTAATGACTATTACAAAAAATTCGTAGTTACATCAAAGGACCAATGCACAGATGTGACATGGAAACACTTCCTAGAAATTCTGCGCCAAGGAATCAATGAACATATTCCGAAAAAACTGAAATGTGATAATAAAAAACCTCACTGGAACAATAACGATGTCGGAAGGGAACTTAGGAAACACAGAAAACTATACAACTTGTACAGAAAATCCATCACGTCACGTAATAAATCGAAGGAACTTGAAGCTAAAGAAAGTTACGCTGCACAACCCTCAATGACCAAGAAATCAATGCGAACTGCAATGCGAAACATTAAGAAAAAAGTATTCGGAGAATTACTCGAAGAAAATCCGAAATCCTTTGGGTCGTACGCGAGAGAGCTTCAGGGAAAACATTCAACCGTAGATTCGTTATTTGATAAAGATGGTAAACTTGTCACCGAAAATATTGATAAAGCTAACACTTTAAATTCCCACTTCGAAAGTGTATACACTACTGACGATACTCAGTTCAATTTAGACATCCCATATACTGAGGAATCGATGGAAGAAATATCTATACAACGTGATGGGATAACTAAACAACTGCAATCGATTAAAAATAGTAAATCTCCGGGTCCGGAGGGAATACCCGCGCGTGTCCTCAGGGAGTTAGCTCCACAGATCGCACCTTACTTAGAGATCATATTCAAGAAGTCACTCTCCGAAGGGAAGTTACCGCCAGACTGGAAAATTGCCAGCGTTACACCCATATTCAAAAAGGGAAACAGACATGACCCAGGCAACTACCGTCCGATTTCATTAACATCGTTTATAGGCAAGATACTTGAGCATATCGTCGTTAGCAATACCATGACTTTCTTGGACAGACGTAACTTCCTCCATGACTGTCAGCACGGATTCCGAAAAGGTAGATCATGCGAAACACAGCTTGCGCTCTTTCTTCACGACGTTATAAAATCTGGTGAATCGAAAAGACAAGTTGACGCACTATTTCTAGATTTTAAGAAAGCTTTCGACACTGTACCTCACAACAAACTTTTATACAAATTACAGTCATGCGGATTAAACGAGAGAGTTTTAAACTGGATACGCGACTTTCTCAGAGATCGTAAACAAAAAGTTGTTCTTGACGGAATTAGCTCCGATGTTGTAAACGTTACATCAGGTGTTCCACAAGGAAGATTAATCGGCCCCCTGTTGTTCATTATATACATTAACGATCTCTGCTCCCGCATTAGCAGTAAAATACGTTTATTTGCTGACGACGCTGTCATCTATCACGAAATTAGTGATCACTCTGACTATGAAATTCTATCATCTGACTTAAACAACGTTCATTTGTGGAGCCAAGAGTGGGGACTCGAACTTAATTTGAGCAAATGCATGGCGTTACATTTCTTGTGGAATTCGTCCAACTCTAACCATGTTTATGCAGTGGATGGCATTAACATAAAGGCAAAACACGAAGTGAAGTACCTGGGAGTTACGATAACCTCGAACCTCACGTGGGGAACACATATAAAGAATATTTGCGCCATAGCCCTGAAGAAATTAGGATTCGTCAAGCGTATTGTGGTAAGATTTTCGGATGAGAAAGTAAAAGAAAGGTGCTATTTCGCTCTCGTCCGACCGCACCTTGAATATGCAGCGAGCATATGGGATCCGGTGCAGAAAGACTTAATCCGCGAACTGAATAAAATTCAAAGGAAGGCTGCGCGTTTCGTCAAAAACTGCTACGGGCGTACAGACAGTGTTACCCAGATGTTAAGCGAATTAGGCTGGGAGCCGTTGGAGACTCGGAGGCTGCGCGTTAGGCTTAGATTGCTTGAACAATTGAGAATGGATATCTTTAAGAGCGATACAGAGAACATAATATTAGAGCCACACTATATTTCCAGGTCCGATAGAAGTGATAAATTAAGAGAGATGTTTTGCCGAACGGATAGATATGCGAATTCATTTTTCCCCCAAAACATAAAGGACTTTAATAAACGCTAGTCCCAACTTCGTTTGAGCACTTAATTTTTTTTAGCTGTAAACGGCTGGTGTCCTAACACCCCCTGCCACAAGCCTTTTAGGTGGCTTGCGGGGTATTATGTAGATGTAGATGAAGTCTTTGGCTCTTTCGCACGAGTCTGTGGGCTATTCCATATATTTATCCAGTTAGTCTGTGAATTTCACGGTGAAACACTAGATCTATATATACAAGTGAAATGGTGTTTTACTTCTCTTGGAATGCGGAATGTTTCTTTTGTATATTATTTCACAAAGACAGTAGGATTGAAATTGCGTATCGGTGAACGCCGATCCCAACAAGAAGAAATTAGCCATTCGCGTTACATTCTTATCAAGTTGACTTTCAGACAGTGGCGCAGCGCGGGGGGGGAGGGTTTGGGGGATAAAACACCCCCCAGAGCTCAGAGAAATTTTTAAGTTAAAGTCATTTTACTTAACTGGATTAATATAACTAATAAAATAGCGTAAGGATGAATAAAATATCGCTCGGAAAGCCATAAAAACTCACCGTGTTCAACCATTTATTTTTAAAATTCCGCAATTCATTAATCTCGTTGTGGGTATGGAGAAGAATGGAGAGGTTGAAATGGACGGAGAGGAAAAGGAACGACGAAGTGCTAGATATGGTTGGCGAGGAGAAGCAGCTTTTAGATGAGATACGGAGGAGACAGAAGGTATGGATGGAGATAGTGCTTAGCGGTGAGGGGATGTTGAAAATGGTGTTAGAGGGTAGAATGTTAGGGAAACGAGGGAGGGGAAGGAAAAGAATAGGATTTTTAGATAGATTGAAAGAGAGTAGGCCTTACAGTGAATTAAAGAAGGCAGTGCTGGAAGGAAAGGGAGGCTCCCAGATCACTTCTTAAGTACTACATGGAAACCTACCTTAATCGGTAGAATACTATAATAATAATTAATCTCGTACCTATCGCTTATTATGGTGGGTATACCATACACACCGGTATTAGTTGCGCCTAAACCCCCCCCCCCAGCCTTAATTCCTAGCAGCGCCCCTGCTTTCAGACAGTACATAATTTACATTCACGAGTGAAGGAATGATCTCTTCGAGTTTCTCAGGTTTTTCTCCGCGTCAGTTGACAATCGGACAACGGTTTCACTGGCTATCCAGCGAGCGTCTGCCGGCCGAAGGTGTCCGCGTATGATTTCTGCAGCGCTTATACAAAAAAGCACCGCAAAAGAATCGTCGAGTCTCAATAAAGATGATGGAATCTTCTGAATCAGATGGCACTGAGGCAGCTCACCACTCACCAACAGTATCTCCTGTATTATTTCTACTGCATAGATACCTTTTTCTCAACTTTTACGCAACCAAACTCTACAAATGAGGTACCAAAATGCACAGTATTTATCAGAGAACATGCGACGGCATATCTTACTTCCTAAATATTGATATTGTTTCCTAAAATTGGTTTTTAAATACTTTAAAAAAACCGGTAAATATTCCTGACGTTAACGGCGCACAAACTGATACATTCGTTCATTTGCAACAATGTCTCGAATTCTTTAAATAACTTTTATCAAAATGCGGCTGATTCCACATTCAAGTCTCCTGTTGATGCGTGAGTGATGAGTCATCATGTGCGTTTAACAGATAGTGTAATTACTTCCAATGTTGTGTTTAAAGAGGTCCTCTGACCTCAATTTGTACATGAACATTCCAATTAAATTTGTACATAAGACCCTGCCTTATTTTTCTACATTTTAAAATTAGAAACGCCCCTATCCCTCGGTAGACCTGCATTGAAAAGAGCGGGGGAAGACCGCTGGGAGTGGGCGCATCACGCTCGTGTTATTGTATACTACAATGTTTCGAACATATGTGGCATGTACTAGAAGAATCGTGTCCTACAAGTTCCCAAGCCAATACTAACGACTCAAAAAACCGCGCTAATAGTTAACACTATAATGCCCAGTTGGTCAATCTGACACAAAAGACAATAGTAATGTTGATTATTTTGAAACGAAGAATAATTTAGACTCAAACTTCATGACTTTTAATTATTTAGTTTGGTTTACCACTTTGTGAAAGTTAAACCTCATATTATTAATTTTTCTATTTTTTCTCATCTCTTATTCCTGCCATGCTCGGATGGCTCATTTTAACCCAGACTATCACATCCATTTGAAGCCTTTCTACAGTTCCTTTATATTCAATGTGACGGTGTGTTTTTTTACTGCTTTTTTATCGAAACGTTATTGTATTTTTTTTAAGCTGATACCATTAAAATTCATTGTACCATTAGAGGAAAAGTGATCGGTATTCACAAATTTGTGGAAGCTAGTTTCCCATAACGCCATAGAAATTGTTGAACTACTACAATTTTAATATTTTTCGTCTAATTTCATTTTCTACTACCCTCAAAAATGCTTTATAAAAATTTTAATAAATAAAATGGGAAGGAATTAAGTATTTTGTGTAAAATATGCAAACGTGGTCATATTGGGTCAAATTGTCCTACGATGGCAATATAGGGTGTAAGGATTGGTTGGGTATGCTGGTGTTAAGCATCTTGTATAAGCACAGAGTATTGAATCCATTTCGTTTCTTAGTAGTGACACCTCCTTCTCACTTACCCTCACCCACCAGACCTTATGCCATGCGATTTCTTTTTTTTCCCCCAGTGAAATTTTGATGAAAGGGAAACGTTTTAATGACATTCCGAAGGTGAAAATGTAATTATAGGTGGCGTTGAAAAGCATCGGAGATAACGATTGCCATAGGTGTTGTGGGCGGTAAAAAATAACGTTCGAACCAATTTACGAGGTAATGAAAATGAAAAAGCAGGAGCAATTTCCACAATTTTACATTTATTAATACTACCGGTTTAGCTTTTCAGCATCATCAGGTACAAAAATATCAAGTGCGCTACGCTTAAATAGATTAATAGATATGATATTTTTGTACCTGATGATGCTGAAAAGCGAAACCGGTAGTATTAATAAATGTAAAATTGTGGAAATTGCTCCTGCTTTTCATTTTCATTATGTCACGTTTCCACTCCATCTCGCCTGAAACCTCAGACAATTTACGAGGGTTGCCCGGGAAATAATGGACAACAATAGGGTAGTTTCCTTCGTCAATGAAAACGAAAAGCATTGATTGCGATTCGTTACCCACCATTAGTATATTCATAATATACAAATTATTTGATTTTAGAAATCGCAGTTTAGACGAATGGCAATTGTCAACGTTAACCTCATTTGACAAAGTCCAGATTGGCGCCCATGCGATTCCACTCCACGTGACGTCACAGGGACCTTGATTCTATACGAGTAGATAGGAGTTTTACATCGTCTGAGATTACCGATGCATGCTTGAGGCACAGAGCTCACAGAATCATCTCTTAATAATCACCTATTAAAACTGCCTATAGTCGGAAAGTTTACCTTGGTTTGATAAGGTATTAATAATCATTATTTAAACCAAGCGCTACAATAAGGTGTAAGTAATAATAGGGTGCAAAGATTGGTAGGGTATGCTAGTGTTAAGAGTTAACAGATTTCTCACTTTTACCCCATAGTATCTTAAGCATACGCAAGGAGAATGCAGAGAGTATTAAGATTAAGACCCCCTACCACTATGCTTCTTCCGCAGCCAGACGCATCTTAAGGCACCGCTCAAGAAAGCAGAGGGTATAAGCGAGCAGCTTCTTCGGCATAAATCCCTCTACACGCCCCACGCGAGGGACTCTCTTTAATTAGGCGATTACAGAAAGACCATATAAGAATGTTTCTCGTAGACTTTATCCATTTAGACGCATCCCAAGGTATCCAATCCGGCCCGTAAGAAACCCCTTCTTGTCAAAACCGCCTGATCCAGAATGAAGAATTGAGGGAATTCGTGGATGAAATCGTGTGCAAAAAAACGTGATGCATTGACTTGGATGCTCAGGATGGCATTTTCCAAGAGATTGAATATTAGTAACAAAACGGCATGAAATTTGTAACGAAAAACATGTTATCGAATACTTTTATAGTATTATCCTCCAGAATATCTGTAAGTATACGCGAAAACTAAAACCAAGCAACCGAATACTTCGATTGTAATACGGATACTCTAATTACCGTACTAGAGTATATGCAAACGAATATAGTCCAATTACTGTACTCGAATACCTGTTAACAATTACTAGTACTTGAATTCATGAACTATTTCACTGTACCAACCAATCTCCTCTAGAATACCTGAACAAGAATACTTAAAATAAAACAACCGAATACTTCGATTGCAATACGGATACTCTATTTACAGCTCTAGAGTATATGTAAACGAATATTTGCACTATAATATCTGTACTAAAAACATTATCAAGAATGTTTTAAGAGGTAAACCTGTTCCCGAATAATATTGTATTGTAAAACATATACTTAAGTTACTGTACTCGAGTACATGTAAAATAATACCGGCACTAGAATACTCGTAAACAAATATTCGTACTAGAACACCTGAACTTGAGTACTTGTATTGAATACCTGTTTTCGATAGTAATTCCATACATTTCCACGTATTTGAAAAGCTATGCCAGGCTATAATTTGCGCCCATCTTACTTCCTACATCTACCAGCAGTAGAACGCCTGCAATTAAATACTTGTATTGAATACCTTATCTCCGTAATACTTCAATACCTGTAGATGTGTTTAAAAACCAATACTAGACCTTATTTCGCTCCCATCTTACTTTCTACATCTACCTATAGTGGAACACCTGTACTTGAATACTTGTATTGAATACCTGTTCTCGTTAGTACATCAATTCCTGTCCACGTATTTGAAAAGCTATGCTAGGCTATAGTTAGCGCCCATCTTATTTCTTACATATTTAATTGCAGGCGTTCTACCAGCAGTAGAACGCCTGCAATTAAATACTTGTATTGAATACCTTTTCCCGATAGTGCTTCAATACCTATACACGTATTTGAAAATATATACTATTCTATATTTCGCTCCCATCTTACTTCCTACATCTACCGGTACTAGAACGCCTGTACTGAAATAATTGTATGGAATACCTTTTCTCAGTAGCACTTCAATACCTGTGCACGTATTTGAAAACCTATAGTAGGATATACTTCGCTCTTATCTTACTTCCTCTCTCTACCGGTAGTAGGACTCCTGCACTTGAACACTTTTATTGATTACCTGCTCTCGGTAGTACTTCAATACCTGTACACGTATTTGAAAACCTATACTAGGTTGTGTTTCGCTCCCATCTTACATATTACATCTATCTGTAGTAGAACTCCTGTATTTGAACACTTGTACTGAATGCCTTTTCTTGGTAGTACTTCAATACCTGTAGAGGTATTTGAAAATCTATATTAGGCTCTATTTCCCTGCTATCTTACTTCCTTCATGTACCTGTAGTAAAACACCTGTACTTGTATAATTGTATTGTATAACTTTTCTCGGTAGTACTTCAATACCTGTGTACGTATTCGAAAACCATTATTAGACTACAATTCGCTCCCATCTTACTTCCTACATCTACCTGTAGTAGAACACCTGTACTTGAATACTTGTATTGAATACCTGTTTTCAGTAGTACTTCAATACCTGTATACGTATTTGAAAACCTATACTAGACTTTATTTCGCTCCCTTCTTACTTCCTTTCTCTACCGGTAGTAGAAGACCTGTACTTGAATACTTGTATTGAATACCTATTCTCGTTAGTACCTGTACATGTATTTAAAAACGTATACTAAGATAGATTTCGCTCCCATCTCACTTCCCTTATCTACCAGTAGTACAATAACTATACTTGAATACTTGTATTGAATACCGGTTTTCAGTATTACTTCAATACCTGTATACGTATTTGAAAACCTACACTAGGCTTTATTTCGCTCCCATCTTACTTCCTTTCTCTCCCGGTGGAATACTTGTATTGAATACCTGTTCTCGTTAGTACCTGTACATGTATTTAAAAACGTATACTAGGCTAGATTTCGCTCCCATCTTACTTCCTATGTTCTCTC
Organism: Ischnura elegans; assembly: GCF_921293095.1. Taxonomy (NCBI): domain Eukaryota; kingdom Metazoa; phylum Arthropoda; class Insecta; order Odonata; family Coenagrionidae; genus Ischnura; species Ischnura elegans. The sequence continues at coordinate 2,208,129 of NW_025791658.1, read as the reverse complement.
TGCGCTCGTTTGACATTGGGACTTCAGTTCCATCCCTCACCCACTCCCACGCTGTGTCATTTCAACCCCCTGTGAAACACATTCGACCACCCCCCCCCATCTCCTGCAGAGGAACACCCCCCACCCAACCCCTTAAAACACTTTCCCCCCACCCACGCGGCCGTACAACAAAGGCCTAATTAGCCATAAACCGTCTGATTTATTCTCTCGCGAGGGTGCGTTGCCTACACGCCCAAAAAAGGGTATGGGGGTCTCGGACGCAGCCCTGGGAGGGGAAGTGAGGGATGGCCTTAGAAGGGGTTCTTTAACCCTTTCTCCGAAACCCATTCCCCGTCAAGCAGGGTCGCTTTCACGCCAGGGTGCTTAAGGCAGCGGTCGAGAAAAGGTATGCGGGAACATTGCAATGAGAATAAGCACAGAGATGACCGCAGGCTCTTATACATCTTATACACGTTTCTTACGTAAACTAACTGAGAAAATCCTGCATAAGATTGCTTCTTACAATCGGGTGGTTTCCTATTATTTATTACCGCCAAAATCGAAAGACAATCACAGAGTACATAGAGTACAATCCTAGAGTACATATTTCACGCTTTTAGATTTCTAAATGAAGATATCTATTTTTCACGATCAAATGAAAGCTGAAATTTTTCAAGCGCGCGGAAACGCGACGGATAATCATGAATGCTGGTAAAAGCTCGTGTGACGTCATTCAAGTTCCGCCGTGCGAGGCCACCTTGGTGCGAGGCTATGAGCGCCGCTACGATGCTGGCTGCTAGCAGGTAGCAGATTACCCTGATAGCAGGTAGCGCTTGGATTAAATAAGGATTATTAATACCCTATGAAACGAAGGAAACTTTCTGACCTTAAGCAATTTTATTACGTTTCCCTGAGCTCTGTGCCTCATGCATGGATTGGTAATCTCTGACGATGTAAAGCTCCTATCTACTCGTATAGAGACTAGGTCCCCGTGACGTCACGTGGAGTGGCATCGCATGGGCGTCAATCTGGCCTTTTTCAAATGAGGATAAAATTGACCACTAACATTCGTCTAAACTGGGATTTCTAAAACCAAATAATTAGTATATTATGAATACAATAATGGTGGGTAACGAATCGCAATCAATGCCTTTCGTTTTCTTTGATGAAGGAAACTATCCTATTGCAGCAAACATAAGCGTTAGAAATTTTTTTATCACCATAATGGCGATTAGGAATTTAAGCAGTGTCATTACTTGTTCGACCAGTAAGCATTCAGATGATCACTGAATCATAAACACATTTCACACTACTCAAGATATCTTGAACAAGAAACGAGGAACAAGACGTCTAGAAAACTGAAATGATATTCAAGAGCATTCGAAACGTTCTTTCAAGAATTAATGTTCAGCATATCCTGAAATGACTTCAAAAGCTCTTCCCAGGGTTGTAAAAAGCTTGAATTGACTTTAATAACGATAGCAAACCTAATTAATATAGATTTAAAGTAAATTGAGACCAAGAGAGACTTATAGTCATAATTTTACGTACAGGAAACAAATTTGTATTAACTTCTTGCAGTGTCGAACTTCAATTCTGCTTCATATTGCAGTACAAATATCATGAACACCTTTCCCCTCGTAAAATTCAATGAGGGCGCCCACGATATCTTTTATTATACAATCTCCAAGGAAGCCCTGGAAAGGCTAGAAAACCATTTGTCGAAACGCCTCAATACTATTTGAGATTCAACAGAAATTAGAACCGTTCAAGACAAGACGAATTTGATGGAAACGACGAATTCCAGACGAAATGTCCGCAGTCATGACAATTGACGTGACGTCATATCCATTCGAGAAAGCTTGTTCAATGGGTCCTGAACGTACTTTGAAGTGAATTTGACTTTGTAACACCGCCTTTACATAAGCTTATTTATAAACAAATACGAAGTTAATCACGGTTACATTATTGTTTTATGATACTCTTTTTTTAAAACGTAATTTTCTTGACGGGATATCACAGGTGATCCATCGATACATCGAAGCACGTCGTAACAAGAAAAGAATGTGACATAGAAAAATACTATTAGCGCCATCATATTTACCCTTTACGGACCAAACTACCTTACCAACTTATTATCATAATTACATACCATTTATACACGCTGATTTCGCGGATTTTCGGGAATATCGGGGCTGCACCATATCATTCAAAATAATATTTACTTACTATTTGCTGAAACTTGCATCCAAGTCACCTCCAACGTATCTTCAGAACAAATCTTCCTTCCAAACGCAAATTTCTGGAGATCCTGCCAAAAGAAATCGAGAAAATATTAGCTCTGAAGCAGTATGTTTAGTAACTAAATTAGACTTATTTAAAAAGGAAAACGTAATGAAAAAACGTAAATAATAAATCCAAGTATTCCAACAACACACAAAGCAACTCTTCCATTAATTTTTCCTTTGCCTCTTACCTCCTCGTTTAATAGGATACTTTCCGTTATCTAAGAAAACGAAAGGCATTGATTGCGATTCGTTACCCTCCATTAGTGTATTCATAATATATAAATTATTTGGTTTTAGAAATACCGGTTTAGAAGAATGGCAAGGGTCAATTTTAACCGCATTTGAATAAGGCCAGATTGGCGCCCATGCGATTCCACTCCACGTGACGTCACAGGGACCTAGTTTCTATACGAGTAGATAGGAGTTTTACATCGCCTGAGATTACCAATGCATGCATGCGGCACAGAGCTCAGGGAAACATCTCTTAATAATCACCTATTAAAACTGCCTATGGTCGGAAAGTTTCCTTCGTTTGATAAGATATTACTAATCCTTATTTAAGCCAAGCGCTACCTGCTAGCAGCCCGCATCGTATCAGTACTCAAAGCCTCGCCCCAAGGTTACCTAAGGCGGTAGCTGGAACCAGAATGACGTCACACGGGCTTTTACCAGCATTTGTTCTTAGCCATCGCGCTTTCGTGGGCTTTAAAATTTTCACTTTTCATTTTATCGCGAAAAATGGATATCACCGCTTAAAAATCTGAAAGCGTGAAATACGTACTCTATGAGTAATAGTCTTTTGATTTATTCAATTCAAAAAATAGCAAACAACCCCATGGTTAAATGATGCCAATAAAAAGTGGAAAAACCTAAAATAAAAACTAATATAAATGAAAAAAATTGATACTATTATGTAAGGGAAAAATAGCTATTTTCTGATTATTACTAATATGACAAATAATTAATCAGTTCGCGAGCAGGAAAGATGAATGATGAATTGTTCACATTTTTTGTAATTTTAATTTAAAGTTTCCGGCTGAAACAATTGAAACACTACAATGCGATACCTGCACTCCACAAGCGGTCAACAATCGCCCACCGAATCAAATCCTCTCAACTATTAGCCCAACAATACGAGGCTACTTCGGCACATTTTCTAACTTTTTTCGAAGATTATTCTCTTAGTTTTTTTTTCTATTTTACTTTTTTAGACCTTTAGAACAGTATAACCCATAAATACTGCCTTTAGTAAAGTATATGAATAGTTTTCAAGCTATTTTAAAAATGTTTTTATATAAAAAATTTACTTGTGCCTATGTTACCTTTGAGTTAGTGTTACTGTGACCCAATAACGTTTTAACCGCTTAAAAAAACATTGCAGTCATGTCTTGTATTTATGCGGTGGAGTAACTATGCGGGGATGAGAGGGATGAGGGGGATAGATGCCCCCCAAAGCCTCAGAGAATTCAAAAAATATTCAAAACCATTGTTTAGTTTTGACTTATAATAACCGCATCTGCTTAAAGTTAATTTTTTCAGTGCCAAAATTATGTAAAATGTATTTCCTGGCATTTCATTTATTTTAAATTTTCCCAAATCCCCCAAGGGGGGAGGGGGGAGTCCCCACCCCAGGACATCTCATCCCCTCGACCAAAGCATATTCCTAGTTACGCGACAGGATACAAGAGGGACTTGATTTATTTTACACAAAGACACATTTTATGGGTGGTTAAATTTAAACGTATTTGTTTTTAATGAAGTAAAATTAAACGTATGAATACGAGTGCCATTTTATTTCCAATTTTCTAATCATTTCTTCTTAAAAAATTGAATCAAATATTCTACATTTTCATGTACTTGTCAGTTTAAATACCCGATGTTGCCCGAACATCCGCGAATTAAGCGGAAATAAATTCGTGTATTGCGAGAAAGTATTTTTTTTTTAAATTGACAGGGTACCAGAAATATTTCATTGTCAAATTTTTATTAATGCGATAGATTATTTTTTTAATGAAGACTGAAAAAATGGTCCTAGCATAAAATATGATGACATCGCTAGGTTAAATTAAAATTTAAAAACATAATTTTTTCCATAATTTCAATCAAGGGGCTTCAAATATAGTGTGCACAAAATGTGTTAACCCGGAAAGTTCCAAGACGAGATTTCTTTCGAAGAAAATCAACATTAAGGTACATGCGAAACAGTTATTTCTTTAAATATACAGGGTGTCCCATTTATCTTGACCACTCGAAAGAACTTTTTATCCAGATGCAAATAGGGTGGTTTCCTATTATTTTTTATTGCCTAAATCGAAAGATTATTACCCCTGGAGTACGTATTTCACGCTTTTAGATTTTTAAAGGACGATATATATTTTTCGCGATTAAATGAAAAGTGAAAATTTTCAAGCGCGCGAAAACGCAACGCGTAAGTAGGAATGATGGGAAAAAGTCCGTGACGCATTTCAGGTTCCCCCTCCCGCCTTGTGAGGTGACCTTGATCGAGGCTCTGAGCGCTGATAGGACGCAGGATGCTAGCGGGTAGCTGAGTACCTTGCTGGCTGGTAGCGCTTGGCTTAAAAAAGGTTTATTAATACCTTATAAAACGAAGAAAACTTTCCGACCTTAGCCATTTTTAATAGGTGATTATTAAGACATGTTTCCCTGAACTCTGTGCCTCATGCATGCATTGGTAACCTCAGACGATGTATAACTCCTATCCTCTCGTGTATAAACTAGGTCCGTGTGACGTCACGTGGAGTGGAATCGCATGGGCGCCAATCTGGCCTTTTTCAAATGAGGATAAAATTTGACCCTTGCCATTCGTCTAAACCGGTATTTCAAAAACCAAATAATTTGTGTATTATGAATACACTAATGGTGGGTAACGAATCGCAATGAATGCCTTTCGTTTTCTTTGATGAAGGAAACTACCCTATTAGACAATTTGTCGATCAAATGTTCATTAGCCGTCAGGGGGACATTATTTAGCATGACTGCCTTTCTTGTAGCTTTGTTACTTACAAAGATATGAACAGCGGTATGTATATTTTAAATGGCACCCTATATTTTTTATTCGAAGAAAGATTTGATTTTTTATTTACTCAAAGGTTAATATTTTCAGGCTATTTTTATCAAAAAGTTTCATCCAACCTTAATTTTTTTACCTCCTTAAATTCCACAATATTAAGTAAAATGTCGAAAATGCTGAAAAAGTAGTGCACTGATTTTTTTAAATTAACACAGAACATATACTAAGGTAGAATACCACACATGTAATTTCCGACCTGAGATCGTCAAAATGGCTCGACTATTATTAATGAGGCAACAAGCGTTTCTCCACAAGGAAAGCATAGCATTCCGTGCAGGCTGTTACTCTTTGAACTTTTAAAAATAGTTGCATTCGGCCTGAGGATTAAAAAATGATATACTTACAAGGCTTAAGGTATGAGGAATGTTTAAATACCATTTCTGTTTATCATAGGTACCTTCTTACCATCAATTCAATCGTTAATTTTTAACCCATAATTCCCTAGACTGTAATCAAGGATTTTAACTTAGGTTTTTTTCGCATTTTTCGATTTATTTTGGCCTAATTAAGATAAATTTTTGGAATAAAAGTATTTCTATCATATCATATGATTTTGATAATGCTGCGTATGCGCAACGCTGGGAAAACTCCGGTAAATAAATACAAAAAAGTGAATTCTTTAAAACTTAGGTTACATCTTATATTTTTTATCTCGCTTTGCACACTCGACATCTTCGCCGGGAGTTAACAGTATTCCATTTCGAGGAAATTTCCCATTCTGCCTTCAAGGACATGCTGGGGTATGTTATTTTTCCTAGGGTGTCTAGTACGTGCGCATAGATTTTTATGCCAAACGCCATCAGTCATAAAAATACAATTACCTATATGAATGAAAATGTCGGTGGAAATGACAAATTTAGAACTAGAGATACTTACAAAAAGTCTGTAAATCGAAGAAAAAAATATTCAGAAGTAGAAACTTGTTCTGAGAATTAGGATTCAATAATGTTGCGTTAACGCAACGCAGGGGATTAATGGGTTAAACAACCCCTGGGAACGTGAATAGGTCACCCGCATTTAACATAAGAAAAGCATTGCAAGAGTGTACTCTAGCTTTCGACACGGCTTTCAGTATTTGCAAGAGGAATATTGGGCTCAAATTTTCAACACAAATGCTTCATAGATTGAAGAAATTTACACAACTTCCTTTTCCGGCTACCTGTCGTGAAAACGGTCTCAAGTAAGTCATTGATGGTAACTGCAGAATGCATCAGAAAAAATGTTTACGTTAACAAGGTGTAGTAACTAAGGAGTTTCGACCTTTTGGCGGATACAGATGGGGGATGCAGGGGATGCGGGCCCCCCCTTGAGAACCCGACCGTATTGCAAAACGTCGCAGAACCACAATTATAACTTTTATATATATTTATAATGGCATTGTCTTGTATGCATGTGTAATAAACTTAATTAAGATCACCTCAGTTGCGGCAGCGGGAACCAGAATGACGTCACACGGAGTTTTTCCCGGCATCCATACTTACCCGTCGCGTTTTCGCGCGCTTGAAAATTTTCACTTTTCATTTCACCGCGAAAAATAGATATCGTCTTTAAAAAATCTAAAAGCGTGAAATAAGTACTCAAGGAGTAATAATCTTTCGATTTATGCAATAAAAAATTAATAGGAAACCACCCTATTAACCGGAATCTACTGTATGTTGTTCCGCAAGTCGGTCTCCCGTCCCGGATCTCGCGAGTCGAACAAGTGTGCGAACGAGAAAAAAATGAACGGGTCGGTGGAATGTTTCCGAAAGCGGCCGCACTCGGAGCTGTCAATCAAAGTGGACGGATTGATCTGTGTCGGCCATTTTGACGCGAGGGATTGTGGGAATTGGGGGGGAGGTGGGGGTGGGATGGCGGGCGAGGAGGGGGAGGGCAAGACGGGTGGAAGTGGAGCCATCTGGCTTCGTGTCACTCAACCATATGAGCGACCATCACTCCATCTAGGTGACTAATGAGTGACAACCTCTCCCGACTCCTGGTTTCTCCGCGGAGGAAATATTTTATCGGAGACATTATTTTACGGGAAATCGTTCCTATCTGGGAAATGAACACGAAAGTGTGAAAGAATTAGATAATGTATCATAAAAAAAAGCTGCTGGCACTCATGTGTTTAGAAGTATTTTCAGTTTATCCTGAGGTTTTGTACAAAAGCGGTTCTGGCTTGATTTTGCGGAAGTTTGCTATATCCAAGACGTAGAAAACAAACTGTAATATCCACACTTTTTATTTCAAATCTCAACAACCCAGTGGCGAGGGGGGGTTTTGGAGGATAAACCATCCCCCTCAAGAGCTCAGAGAAATATTTAACTTTAATCCATATTACTTAATTGGATAATTATTACTTGTAGAATAGGGTAAAGATTAATATAATACCCCTCAGAAAGACGTAAAACTCACCATTTTGAACCAATTACAGTAGATTCCTGTTAATTGGGACATATCGGGACTTGTGCACTTTGCCCCAATTAGGCGAACTATCCTGTATGTGGGCATAAACAAACGTTCAAATAATAGAAAGAAGACTAAAGGATGTTTATAATGCAACATAAGTTTATCAAACTATTAATTTGATTCATAAATCAGCGAGTTTAGTTAATTTAGTAACATTTTTATGAATTATAACAATTTATTTAAAAATATTTTTCACAGCCTCGGGCGACGCTGAATGAATGTCTTTTAATAAGTCCTATTAAAGAAAAGGCCTTTCCTTTTGCGGATACTATAACATCAAGAGCTTTCAAAATAGGGCAAGAATAGGAACATTTGTGAAAAATAAGAGTAAATCAAAGGAGGAAAATATATAAAAATAGTATTCTGAAAACAAAAATATTTAATTTCGTCGCGAGTATAGAGTCTATGTCGCCGACTCATGGCCCAATAAAGCAGCATGCTGTCCCAATTAAGCGAAGAATGCTCTGGGATATTCCTCTATTGGGTTTTGTTCTTCAAGATCTGCCCCAATTAAGCGGCTGCCCCAAGTAACCGGTGGACCCATTAAACGGAATCTACTGTATTAGAAAAATAGCTACTGACACTCATGTTTATAGAATGAATTTATATATTATTTTCAGTTTAACCTGAGGTTTTGTACAAAATCGGTTCAGGCTTGATTTTGTGGAAGTTTTCTATATCCAAGACGTAGAACACAAACGATAATATCCACAGTTTTAAATTCAAAACTCAACAATCCAGCAGCGCAGCCTGGGGGGGGGGGTTTGGGGGATAAACCCCCCTCCCAGAGCTCAGAGATAGATTTAAGTTTAATCCATACTACTTAATTGGATTATTATTACTTATAGAATAGGGTAAGGATTAATAAAATACCCCTCAGAAATATCCATGATAAAAAGAAGAACACAATGGTAATTTCCACACTTTTAATATGTCACAACTCAGCAACCGACCATGGTTTCAACACGAAAGTATCATTTTCAAGGTGAAAAAACCAGTACTCTCTTGGTATATATACCCAGGCTCATCACGCCAATTAAATAATTTTAACAATCTTTAAATTTCCATCCACAGCAATATTAAATTCGCGACTGACTTTGGAGGAGACAATATCAATGTATTAGATTTAAATGTTTCTATAAATTTCCTACATTACCATATATTCAATTTTATAACGCGTTTTATTTACTGGCGATATCCATGCGTATCTACTTCTTTTATGATTTTCAAAAGAGGTATTTGCTACAACTAAATTAATATCCTCCGCTCAGAACTCTATTAATTTTTCTCATCTTTCGTTCCTTTTCCCCAAACTAAAGTTTCCACCTTCTCTGCCTTGTCTATCTTCTCCGACCACAGCATTCCAATATCCCTTTATCATCTTGCAGCACTTCAATTTCCCTCTCTATATTGCCATATACCCTTTCAATTTCTTCATCGCTGTAAGTTGATTTCATCATCATTAGTCAGCAATCCTAAGATTGGTTTGACGCAGCTCTCCATTTCTCTCTCCTATCCGCTAATCTCTTCATAGCTACATATTTATTCTCTTTTACATACGCTCCATGTACCTATCCTCATAACTTTATCACAATTGACCGATGTACCCTCTCGGGTAGTCCCCGCCCGGAGATCCAAATGGGGGACTAGTTTACCTCCGGAAATTTTTTACCTGAGAGAATTCCATCATGTCAGACAATTTAAAGTTGGAGTAGCTGCGCCTCCTCGGGATAATAATGTGGTGGTTTCCCCTTGCCTTCCACATCGCAGTACTACAGCCGTTAAAGTAAATGTTACCACGCCTGAAGTGCAATGAGTGTCGCTGTACTGACCATCGTGATCTCCACCTTCACTCATATGAAGAAGAGCTGCTGCCCTCTCCTCCGGGTGATGTGAGGCATAATTGTTGGCGGCCTCTCATCGCCAAGTCACGGTATCTTCACAGGTTTAGTGTATCATTTAGATGGCCTATCTCACCCAGGGATAAACCCATACCACCTCGGATACCCGCCGCTTTTTGTCCGCGACTGCTTATTCGACAAGTGAACTTGCTTATATCGCAGCTAACCTCTATATCTAGAGGTTGACCCACCATCCGCAACCCAGTGGACGCACTCGGTGGCTTAAAGCTCAGCCGCGAGGTAAGTCGATTTAGGCATATATATCTGAGCCATGACTAAATCTTTTGGTAGCATTCTTTCATTGATGTATGGAGACTTAAGTAGATGATCTAACACCGGCATAAACTTGGAAGAAAATAAAGGAACCAGAGAGACGAAATTCAAACTCAAATCACTCCATCCTATTAATCCATGAGCAAACTAGACAATTATGGAAGGTATTAGAATTTATAAAATTAAGAAATAGGATTTTGAATTGTATATTGGACACATCTTAGATCATATTAATAAGAGTATTAACCTGTAAAGTTTCACGTTAAAGCAACATTTCGAGGCTTAGGGTAACGACTTCTTTTACGCATACAGACAACTTAGGTGAGCTAACGATGGAAGAAACGTGACAATAAGGAAGTCAATAAGGTGATATAAAGAACATATGGAGTATGAAGAAATAGGGGTTTTAGTTTACGAAATAATATCAAAGGAAAAGATGAAGAACGGATAGCAAAGGGGAGGGGCCATCTCGAAAACGCAAATGTGAGAAATAAAAACTAAGATGGTACATTTCTCCGAGGTGAATGAAGTCACATCCTCAGAAGTACTCATAGTAACATGGTCATGTGATTGTTGATTTCAAAAGAGCATAAAAACTGTACACGAAGAGCTTCTATTCTAATCTATTTTCGTATACCAATAGTACATTAGGACTCTTAATTTTAAATTCCTTGAATAATGAATCCCGTTGTGGAGTGCTAAAGGTAAATACACGCTCCACTGAGTATTGGAAATGTAAAAATGTAATAGAGAAACTAATGTATGATTTACGAGTACAAAAGCTTAGGATATACAGTTTCAAATCTTTATTTAGTGATTTCATTGATGACTTGGATGCATAAAGACCAAGTTGGTGACTTAACAATAGAAGAAATACGGAAATAAGGAACAGAATAAACGACACAAAGAAAAAATAGGAGAATGATAAGGTAGGTTGTTTGAGAGACTACGTAGGTGATCTAACCGAAGTAGAAACGTAAAAATGAGGATCAGGATGATCAAATGACGTGAAAATCTAATCTATAATATAATAAGATATAATATCGTGATCGTGGAAAGAAGGAACAGCAGAAAGAATACAGAAAGAAGAAGAAGGCGAATGAAGAGGTAGGGTGTTGAGCATTCGAAATAATATGGCTAAAGGAAAAAGAAGAATAACGCAAGGCGTGGGGGAGGGGCAACGCCTGAGTAGGCAAATTCAAAAAAAAAATATATAATTACCTTGCGTTATTATTCTATTAATAATTATTTTCATGATTAATTACCTAGCCCATGTATGAAATATTTACTTGCCATTACCTACCATTTAGGTAATGGTAGATATATGAACATTTTTCAGAATTTATAAGTTATACGTCTATGTTGTTGTCGTTAGATAAGTGTTCATTCCATCCATCAAAAAGTGTAATTATTGGACATGTAACTATGTACTGAAAAAAGCATGAAAATTCTAAGCGTAACAAAGCTCAAGACAGAACATCTTGTACAGATAACGACGTCATTGATGAATTCTATTAATAGAGACTTAGTAGGTGATCTAACAACAGAAGAAACGTGGAAATAAGGAACAGGATAATGGTTACAGAAAGAAAAAGAAGGATAATGAAGAGGCAGGGAGTTTTGAGTCGACGAAATAATATCGCGAAGAGAAAAAGATGAACAACGAAAAGCGTTTGAGAATATAGCGTCCTCAATTGAATATTGTAAATATGTAAAAATGTCGTCAAAAACAGTATGAATAACTACGCGCAACAACGCTCACGATAGAAAATTTCTAATTTTGAACAGTTAATGACTTTATCGATGGCTTAGATGAATAAAGACTGAGTAGGTGATCAAACAACAGAAGAAACGTGAAAAGAAGGAAAATGTTAAAGAATACAGAAAGAAAAAGGAGGAAAATGAAGAGGTAAGGGGTTTTGAGTATTTGAAATAACATCGCAAAGAGAAAAAGATGAAAAACGAATAGCGTCCTCAATTGAATATTGTAAATGTAAAAATGTCCTCAAAAACAGTATGAAAAATCTACGCGCAACAACGCTCACGACAGAAAAATTCGAATCTTTTCGTTTACGTTTCCGTATTTATCCATCACTTTGTTGCGTGAAGATAGAGTAGGTTTTCAAACAAAAGAAGAAACGTGGAAATAAGGAACAGGATGAAGCATATAAAAAGAAAGGGAATGAAGAGGTAAGGGGTTTTGAGTATTCGAAATAATATCGCGAAAGAGAAAAAGAAGAAGGAGGAAAAGCATGGGGGAGGGGCAAGGGCTTGAGTATGCAAATATGAAATATGAAAATGAGGAAGGTACTATTCTCAAAGGGGGGAGAAGGAGTCACTCCCACTATATATATGTATGTGTGTGTGTGTTGGCGAGGGAGGGGAGGTGTGGTGGGGGGTGGAGGGGGGGGTGAAGGGAGGGGAGGGTTTAGACAGAATGGTTTCGGGCCAGAGTAATAAAAGTGATTTACCGTTGACGCGTCGTTCTCACTGGAGGGACAGTGGGTGGAGTGGGAGGGGGAGGGGGAGAGCGGAGGGGAGGGTGACGGAGGCGTCGGAGGGGAGGGGAACAGTGTTACCAACCCATAGGTGACGAAAATCCTTCGCGGCACGTGAAATTAGAGAAGGACATGCTATGATTAACACTTTGAGAGCCGGCTGATAATTCTAAAAGCCCTACTGAAAAATCCAGTCATTTTTACTAAATTAGTACCCTTTTTTAAAAATTTGCATCAAAAATATATTCATATCGATGTGTATTTCAGTAAAAATGGACTTTTTTCTTAGTTATGAATGAGTTGAATAATATTTATTGCTACTTTTTAAATATGTAATTTAACAATGAAAACCTACTGTTTTTGAAAAATAAAAAAAGTTGCAACATATGATGTACCACCATAACATGCAAAATATTTTTTTATTACGCTCAATTTGAACTGTTTAAAGCATGGAAATCATAAAAAAAGCATTGTTCCAAGCAAAGCATTATAAATCCTGGATGACAAAAAGGGTCAATGCACCCCCAAAGAATTTTCACACAAAGTGGCCTAAGATGAGGATGCCTGTAGCTACAGAGGACTTTTTGTCCTCAAAACATTAAAAGAACTATTTTTCCATCGAACAGTTGAATTTTGAAATAACAAAACCACTAAGCAGTAAACTGGAAAAGTACCACGGGCGAAATATTTCGGCTTCACGCATACAAAGCCAATTAAATAGAAAGACCTAATATTACGTCCATGGTAATCTTCAGAAGGATTAGCAGGACGTAATATTACGTGCATGGCAACCAAAGTGTTAATAATAATAATAAAGATCGAAAATTCCTGGAGTATAGGTCATATACGTATGCAAAACATTGTTCGCTATCGTTTCTCGGTTTATTTCCTTTCCTTTCCTCGGGAAAACCTTCATCAGGGCTATGAATGAAAAAAATGAGAGTACTATTAAATATAATAATAGCCAATATTGATACATAAAAAAGGTTACACAACATTTTTTTTAATAATACGTTTTTCAAAAATGAGAAGAAAATACTCAAGAATGGGGAACATGCACAATTTTTTATAACCAGATGAATCGGAAGACCACTATCTAAAATGGATTTGGTAAAAATTTCACAGGTGACCGGCGGTTTTTTACTGAGATATCACTCTTCAAAAATAATTCTTTCTCGGCAGCCTGAAAACACTGCGTCACGGGGCAATGGACGCGTGACGTCACAGAACGATATCGCTAGAGACTATTGTTTATATTTTGACAAGAAAGTAAGTGGATGAATGATGGAACGGCATTTAGAGTAAATTATTGCTTTTGATTCTTAATTAGTGATTTTCACTAATCTTAATTGATTATTTCATTCAAGCATAACAAGCATAATGGATGTAAACGAGAAAAAAGAGAGAAAGTTTTACAAATCTTGTGTCGTGCCCTGTTGCTCAAATACCTCAAATTCCACGCCGAAGAAGGTTTTCATTTATGTCCCGAAAGATTCGAAGAAGAGATTAAAATGGTTGAGAGCCTGCAGAAGAGACGTAAATTCTATCTCGAAATTATCAACAGCTTTCTGTTGTGAGGATCATTTCAGCGTACGTGACAGTAAGGTTGCAAATCTTATTTTTGTGAGTTAAAAAAGATTGAATTGAGCCAAAGGATGTTATTGCCACGTAATATAAATTGAAAAGTTACAAACAATCACATCAAAGGAAAAACTTAATTATGAATGGAAAAAGTGTTATTATATTTCAAGAAAAGTATTATTATAAGATTTTTCTACCGTGTTGATGGAAACTTTCGCGGGGTGGTGCAGCATGCGCAGCAAGGTTTTCGGGTTGACCTTGCTGCGCATTTTTCAACCGGTTTAAGTACGTATGCATGGAGCTTTGATACTTGCATTTTTCAATTCATATATATAAATAATTGAGCACAGGTTCCAGTGGCAATGAAGCTGACAAACTATGTTAACTTGAAGCTAAGTCAGAGGATGACCGGGAGAGTGGTTCAGGTATTTCCTATCAAGTGTCATCATGTGTTGAGGTTCAAGTACGCACTAAATTCAGGAGCAAACAAACGCAAATAAATACATGTGTTTCTGATAGGGCGACATCACCAAAAAAATAAAATATGTAAATACCCAGACATCCCCCATTCAAAGTTTGAAGAGAAGGAAAGACAGTGAAACTTGTGAGGAGTCGAGCTCTGAGGAGGATGTGAGTGAAGAAGATGAGTACAGTTTTTCTGATAATTCATCTAATGACTCAGAAGCTAAATTTCTTAATGAAAATGACTCAGTTGAAAGAAAGCAAGTAGCAATTGCACGAATAAATTTAGTTAATAAAAACCCCTAAGCTATACATGGGTGTACCTGAAAACTGTAGCTCCATTCTGGGCACTCTTCAGAGAAACACAAATTTTCATATGTCCATGACCATGCTAACTCTAAAAATGATTAGACTTAATGAATGCTTTACTATTCTCTCTGATGACTTTAGCATATCATTCAGCACAGCTAGTAGGGTGTTTCATGATGCTGTTCCAAAAATATCCCAATGTATGAAAAAGCTCATTATATGGCCAGACAAGAAAAAGATATTAGAGTTACTGCCCATAACATTTCGATCAAGGTATAGCCATGTACAATAAATTATTGATTGCTTAGAAGTAGAGATAGAAAAACCATCGGACCCTATAAAACAAGCTCTAGCATGGTCGGAATACAAGTCTGCAAATACTCTGAAGTACTTGGTGTCTAGCTCACCTGATGGATTAATAAATTACATATCTAAGGGCTTTGGAGGTCGGATATCTGATTCACTGCTTGTAGAGCAATGTGATTACTTTAAATACTTGCCTTCTCATTGTGCTGTGATGGCTGATCGGGGTTTCAAACACATTGATAGCTTTCTTGGTACAAAAGGCTGCACACTAATTCCACCCCCCAGTGTTAAGTCTGAAGTTAAGAGCACCGAAAAGGAAGTAATGGAGACGAAAAAATTGCCAGCTTGAGGATTCATGTTGAGCGTGTTATCAGACGCATTAGGGAATTTAAAATATTAGTTCCTCATGCCTGTATAGATCACAATCTTATTACCTTGATGGATGATGTGATTATTATATCTTGTGGCTTAATTAATCTTCAGGCTCCATTAATAAAGTAGCATACTTGAAAAAATGCCGACAATGAAAGGGAGTGCAAAATAAATTTATTACAAAAATGTAACAAGAAGCATATGGGGCCAGTTCTGGGGTAACTAAAAAAACTAATCATGTTTACAGCTGTTGAAAAGAATAGGAAAAATATTTTTCTCTCAAAACCTTGTGGCGGCAGCTACAACATTCATTACAAAATCATGGTCATACTATCCATAGACAAGAAATATTCTTTGTCTTCTCAAAATCAGGAGCAGCAACACAAAGTGCAGCTCTTTTTTCTTTTTTTTCAGAGAAAGTGTCATATTATGAGACACATTTAGTTTGCTAAATGCCGAATCGTATTTTTGGTGAGTGAAGATGTTGTAATAATTCAGAATTATTAGGCATTAATCATGCCTGAAACATATTTGTACTTTATTCTATTATTTCATTACTTATATTCTAACGAATATGGAGCTGTTATAAGAGAACCGCATGATAAGTTTGGTATTAAAATTATGGACAACTCATAATTAACCGCTGATGAAGGATCGTTTATTTGATTTCAAAAATAAGTATTTATAAACAGAAAACAATGTTAAAACTTAAAATTTTTCCTGTGTATTAAATAGCTTGCTTACCTGCTTGATTTCACTCCACGCATCTCGGCGGCGACGAAAGAATCACTGTTTTTAAGGAAGGCGGCCACAATAAAGGAGTCAACCATAGGTAAATTGTCTGACTGCGCCTTCTTAAATCCCACTTCAGTCATTTTGTCAATCAGTTTTCTTTTCACCTCATTCCTCCAACAATCCCCCTCTTTTTCCATCAACAACTCCCTAACGACATTAAAGATCTGTATTCATTGAAAAACAGCAGTATTTAGCCATCGAATTTTACGGAGAACTGAGGCCACTGAGACTGAATATTGTTCGGTGACGTCAAGCCAATGAGAAAGCGTTCCGGGTCACGTGACTTTCGTCGATTTTTTTTAGAATTTCATTAGCATTTTACAGCATTTGTGATTGACTTAGACAACTTTGGCTTATATATTCGGATTGGTGAGAAAATTCTCTATAAGATAGGCCACAATAACGGGAGAAACAAAGTTCATGCATGTTCCCCATTTTGACATGCCTTCGTTTTGCTCCTATTTGTTTATTTATAGTAGGTTACTAAGCTATTACCAAACCTAGTTACCATTAATTTCGATGAATTAAACAAAAATAAATTTTGCTACCGTTTTCAGAGTCCGTTTTTTTACTACAGCTGATAATTGGTCTAGATATGTGAACCATTTCTATGAATAGTCTTTTCCTCCAAATTAACCTCATGATCTAAAATTTCGGCGCTGTCAAAATCGAAAACATGGCCATTGTTTATGGTATAGCTAGCAAGGGCACACAGCGTTATACCACCTTTTATTGTGACTTGTGTTGTGAAATCCTCTTCAATAATAATGATATAACTTATTGTTCGCACATTGTCACATTCAATTTGCACATATTATGAAGGAACTGTTTATAGATCAGCAATCATTTTTTTATGTATAAACATGGTAATAAAATAATCATAAATACAACAAAGAGTTTGCAAAAATTGTCTTATTGCATATAGAATTCATACTGATGAAATTCATATTTGCTTTAAATATCTTGTCACATTTTTGAAACTTTGGTATTATATAATTCACAGTTATCATTTATATTCACATCATCACAGTACATTATATCATCAAACGCATGGAATAATACTTCGGTGACAAATAAAGATATGCAAAGGCTCTATAATCTACATAATACCCTGCGAGCCACCTCTGGGGTGTTTGGCAGGGGGTGACAAATCACCAACATGCAGCATGAAAGAGGACCGCCACATGCACACCGCAAGGTCATAGAAATGTTAAGCATACTAGCAAAATGTACGTGCATATTCATTTTTTTAAACTTTCCACTGGTTAGTATTTCCTATAGCAAAAACATGAGAAGTTATAACTATGGAAAAAAACATGCCATAGTCACCTTAACGAGTGACGCCATTAATCCCATATATTTAGACAACGTTACTATCCGTAATAGTACGAAGGAAGAATGGCATTTTAAATATCTCGCTGTCTTGCAGTTTATTTCTTTTATTCTCTCCTCATGATGACGTTTACCACAGTAAGACGGTAAACGAAGAATATTTTTCACGTCGTCTGAAAAAATATCTTCTTCGAATTAACCAAGTAAATTAATCCCATACTTCGATCTACGCTTCTGTAAAGATTCCCATCCTAAAAGGGTGGTTTCCTTCATCGAAGAAAATGAAAGGCATTGATTGCGATTCGTTACCCACCATTAGTGTATTCATTATATACAAATTATTTGGTTTTAGATATCCCAGTTTATACGAATGGCAATGGTCAATTTTAACCGCATTTGAAAAAGTCCAGATTGGCGCCCATTCGATGCCACTCCACGTGACGTCACAGGGACCTTGTCTCTACACAAGAGGATAGGAGTTTTACATCGTCTGAGAAAACCAATGCATGAATGAGGCACACAGCTCAGGGAAACATGTCTTAATAATCACCTATTAAAACTGCCTATGGTCGGAAATTTTCCTTCGTTTGATAAGGTATTAATAATCCTTATTTAAGCCAAGCGCTACCAGCTAGCATGGTACTCTGCTACCTGCTAGCAGCCTGCGTCGTATAAGCGCTCAAAGCCTCGCCCAAAGGTCACCTCACACGCTGACAGAGGGAACCAGAATGACGTCACACGGGGTTTTCCCAGCATTTTTGGATTCTAATAATGATGTATTTGGATATCTAATGTATAAAATTCTCGCGGCACGTTTTTTTTTGCTTTCAAACTCCTCCGAAATGGCTGGACCTATTCCCATTAAATTTGGTGAGTCTGTTCAGTAAGACTGAGAGTAAGTTGAAAACTATTTATCATTTTTCTCCAGGACACATGAGGCCCTGGAATGGACCCTGAGTATTACCATACGAAATACACGTAAAATTCGTTTTTAGTGAACGCAGACCTTTTTTTCTTTTGCATATTTAATATATAAATAATGGTCACTATAAGTTGAGACACATACCATTTGAAAGAAAAAGATATACACATTCTCATTCTTGCAATTAAACTTCGTTTTCCTCTTGATTTGCGGTAAATTTAGAAAATAAACATCCAAAATTAGCTGAAATTTTAGCGTTTTGGCTTACTGTCCCCTTGACGACCGTCAGTATTGTTTATGTCCGAAAAAGACTAGTCAGGATTCCGTATATTCGCCGGGAAAGCATCAGATTTTACTTATTGTTTATGTCGTTTGAAATCTCTCTCTATCACAATAATTTATGAATGGCATGTTCCAAGGAGATGAAATAATACCACTAATCCCTATTATTCCGACGGATGTGCCAATTGAACACAATTGGGTTCAATTTCCAATTAGATTTGCATTCGCACTGACAATTCTCAAGGCCAAACGATGTCTTTATGTGGCTTTGAGGCACGCCATGTTCTTCATACGGACTATTGTATGTTGCACGTTCACGCGTGGGAAAGCAATTTGTTTGTTTTGGCTAAAGATAGATTTACAAAAATATCGTACACTCCATGGAACTCAGGGGCTCATAACTTCTTTTAATAGTCATAATCTGTGATAGAGATGTCAATAGGGTAGTTTCCTTCATCAAAGAAACGAAAGGCATTGATTGCGATTCGTTACCCACCATTAGTGTATTCATAATACACTAATTATTTGGTTGTAGAAATCTGACTATAGACAAATTTTAATGGTAAATTTTAACCTCATTTGAAAAAGGCCAGATTGGCGTCCATGCGATGCCACTCCAAGTGACGTCACAGGGACCTAGTTTCTATACGAGTAGATAGGAGTTTTACATCGTCTGAGATTACCAATGCATGCATGAGGCACAGAGCTCAGGGAAACATCTCTTAAATAATCACTTATTAAAATTGTCTAAGGTCGGAAAGTTTCCTTCGTTTGATAAGGTATTGATAATCCTTATTTAAGCCAAGCGCTACCTGATAGCAGGGTAATCGGCTACCTAATACATAACACGTACACATACATAATACGTCACAGTTATAATATCTTAATTCAGTTGCATCATAACTGCTTGATATCAGTTCCTATAAAAATAGGGTAGTTTCCTTCATCAAAGACAACGAAAGCCATTAATTGCATTTCGTTACCCACCATTAGTGTATTCATAATACACAAATTATTTGGTTTTAGAATTCCAAGTTTAGACGAATCGTAATTCGTACGATAAGGTATTAATAATCTTTATTTAAGCCAAGCGCCACATGCTAGCAGAGTACCCTGCTACCTGCTAGTATCCTGCGTCGTATCAGCGCTCAAAGCCTCGCCCCAAGGTCACCTCACTTGCGGCAGCCGGAGCCAGAATGACGTCACACGGGATTTTCCTAGCACTCAGGCGTGAAACCACCTCATTAAATTTAGTGAATTACTTGTCGGCGAACGATCAAAATATAGACTACAAATTATACTACCGTGACAAAGCCTCGAACCCTGGCCCCTCGGATGAGAGCCGGGTATGTTCACTACTAGACCAACCGTTCTATCTCTATCATGATGCGTTATTTTGGGATTATATCGCGCTTGTACCTAACTATACCGCTCTAAAGCTAATTAATTACAGCCAAACTAAGGTCCATTCAATGGAACCACATTTCAAGGCTTTTACATTTGCTGTTTACGTTATTGAATAATACCTAAAAGATAACGCAATAAATAAAAAAGTAGCAGAAAACAAAGGTTTTGTAGCATAAGACGAGCCATGATGGTTAAGACAGCGGTGAATTGTTCAGGTGGCATTTTTTAATATATACATAGAACACTGGAGATAAGATTCCAATTTCTCCATGTTTCCGGTGCAACCGCGTCGGTTTGTTTGTGATGAAAACAGTTTCGTCTTCGACCTGAAGACGCTGGCAGCAGTGCCAGCGAAACTGTTGTCATCACCAACAAACCGACGCGGTTGCACCGGAAACATGGAGAAATTGGAACCTGTACACCGCGGAAATCTACGTAGTCACACTGGAGATAAGATTAGCCTGGAAACCTCAGTGGTCTGAGCATCTGCCCGGAAAGCAGAGGGTCCGTGGTTCGATTCCCGGTTAAGGGGAAATTTTTCCATGTCATTTTTCATCGGATGGGAAACGAGGGAGGGGAAGGAAAAGAATAGTATTTTTAGATAGATTGAAAGAGATTAGGCCTTACAGTGAATTAAAGAAGGCAGTGCTGGAAGGAAAGGGAGGCTCCCAGATCACCTCTTTAGTACTCCATGGAAACCTACCTTAATCGGTAGAATACTATAATAATAATACTAGAGAGATATCTTATTTTCCTATTTAATATCCAATCATAATATATAATAAATCGTTGTGTTACGTTTGATAATAACTTCGTCTTCCATTAGGAATTATGCGGTTGAAGTAGATTCCGTTCCTGTCTTAGTCAGCAGGTGAATGGGAGAGGGGGAAATGGTTTCCTATAAACACAACGGTTTATTATTTATTCATTATATTCATTTCACAACCCAAAACGGCACAAAGGCTTTTTCATTTGCTGTTTACGTAAATAAATAATAGCGAAAAGATAACACAATAAATAAAACCGTAGCAGAAAACAAGTTTTTTAACATAAGAAGAGCCATTTTGGTTAAGACAGCGGTGAATTGTTCAGGTGGCATTTTTTAAATATATACATTGAACACTGGAGATAAGGTTAGCCTGGAAAGCTCGGTGGTCTGAGCATCTGCCCGGAAAGCAGAGGGTCCGTGGTTCTATTCCCGGTTCAGGTGAAATTTTACCATGCCATTTTTCATCGGATATACTAGAGAGATATCTTATTTTCCTATTTAATTTCCAATCATAATATATAATAAATCGTTGTGTTACGTTTGATAATAACTTCGTCTTCCATTAGGAATTATGCGGTTGAAGTAGATTCCGTTCCTGTCTTAGTCAGCAGGTGAAGGGGAGAGGGGGAAAAGGGGTTTTTAAGGGTCTCTCTCTCTCTCAGGGTACGTTTGGAGAAGGGCAAGGGGGTGGGGAGGAGAGATTAAAAGGGCCCTACTCCAAGGGATACACCAGGATGGCATTCTGCGAAAATTATGAGTGTGTCCGAAGGATTAAGATCAAAACGGTGAGAATAAGCAGCATCCCTTGCGCACAGGCTATCGGAGTAGCTCGGAGGGGGTGGAAAGGGGTTTGGAGGGGAAGTATAGGACGAGGGGAGGGGGTTGGCATTGCATTAGGATAGCAGGGTGGGGTGGGAGGATCGTGGAACTTTTTAAGGCCGTACGAGCTTTCCCTTATGTTTATTCATTCCGCTAAGAGATGGCTCTGGCAGTTTGCAAAAGGAAAAGAGGGGCAGTTATAAGTGCCTTCAGTGGATGCGAGGAGGTTTTGAGCGTGTGACTGGAGATGTGGAGATGTATCGATGTAAATATCTGCATCGATTTCATCGATATAAGTTGTTGCATCGATATCATCGATGTATCGATAAATATTGTCGACGTCATTTGATGTATCGATAGTATCGATATCACTTACTTAATAAGTTAGAATAAACCCGTGTGATACCGGTGATAAGTTATTTAATAACGCTTAAAAATGTGCTGTAGTAGGTACATATATTAGTTTTGGAATTCATTTTCTGCATTACATTGTTTTACATTAGTTTTGAACTTGTAGATTGAAGCTAGATCGATATCCTTGCAAATATTATGACCCGTTCACATTACGATTGTCCGAGCGATCGTCCTGACGATATTTGGCCGAACTGGCCGTGTGAATGCATGTCCTGACAATAACTGACGTAGTTCCGAACGTTGCCACTTTACGATGGTTAGGCGCTGACAGACCGGAAAAGGAAGCGACAAGATAAAGACGAAAAGCTCGTGAAGCTCTCTTCTCTCTATTTTTTTCATGGATTTGTCCAAGGAAAGTTGAATATGAGCGGAGGATAAGCTATTCGTTAAATACACGTAGAACACAGTAACGTCTTGACCGTGCATACCTCAACATCTTGGCTAACCGTCAATTTCCCGTTCACTTTAGATGTCAGCACTAGAAGGCAGCACTGGTTTTAACCATCGTCGTGTGAATGCACGATAGTTCCAACGATTGCTTGAATAATCGTAATATAAACGAGGCATTATCGATTTTCGATGGATAATTTCGATCTAACTTGTTGCATCGATGTCACATGTTGAATCGATTTGCATAAACACATCTGATACTCTAAAATGCTTCAAAATTTTCGGTATTGTGAATTCAAACTTTTTTATAAAATCGAATCCGGCTCGATTTTTTGGAATTTCTATATGTCCATGATAAAAAGAAAAACACAATGGTAATTGGCAGAAATGGTAATGGTAAAGATGCAGGAATGAGAGTGAACTTGTTATATCGAAATAATTTGATGTAACTTGTTATGTCAATAAATTGGTGCATATGGTGATATCGGTAGTATCGATACAACCTGATACATCGTGTCATTGTAATTTGAGACATCGATAATATCGAACCAATAAGTTAAATCGATAGAATAGAATTTTGTGACAACGATAGAGTAGATGTTATCTTAAAATCGGCTTGCACAAATGTATTTAAGTAAAGAGAAAAATGAATTATAAATGCATAAAAACGTATAAGTATATTTTGTAGAGAAATGAAGTATTGAGACTTTCAATAGCTACAGGAAAATGGTCTCAATCAAATGGATCAACCGAATAAGTAACGAGAAAGTCCTAAGAAGAGTAGTAGAGAAGAGAGGCCTCGTGAAAACCTTAATAAGAAGACGGAACAACCTTATAGGCCACATATTGAGACATGATGGCCTGATGAAGACAATCGTCGAGGGACAAGTGGAAGGCAAGAACAGAAATACGAAGATCTCGGATGGATTAAATGGAACAGGTAAAGAGGGATGTAAATGAGGAGAAATACGTAGGTTTGAAAAGATTAACTGTTGGGAGAATAGGGTGGTTACCTAATTTTTTTAGCGCCTAAATTGAAGGGAGCCTTGTGCCTTATTCTCTAATAGAACCAATAGGATGGTTTCCTATTATCTTTTTATTGCCTAAATCGAAACATTATTACTCCTGTAGTACGCATTTCCCGCTCTTACACTTTCGAATGACGATATCCATTTTTCGCGATTAAACGAAAAAAGAAAATTTCAAACACGCGAAAACACGACGGCTAAGTAGGAATGATGGGAAAACCCCGTGTGACGTCGTTCTGGTTCCCGCCGCCGCACTGTGTGGCAAGGCTTGAGCGCTGATACGATGCAGGCTACTAGCAGGTAGCTGAGTACCCTGCTAGCAGGTAGGGCTTGGCTTAAATAAGGATTATTATTACCCTATCGGGCGAAGGAAACTTTCCGAACTTAGGTTATTTTAATAGGTGAATATTAAGAGATGTTTCCCTGAGCTCTGTGCCTCATGCATGCATTGGTAACCTCAGACGATGTAAAACTCCTATCTACTCGTATAGAAACTAGGTCCCTGTGACGTCACGTGGAGTGGCATCGCATGGGCGCCAATCTGGCCTTTTTCAAATGAGGTTAAAATTGACCGTTGACATTTGTCTAAACTGGGATTTCTAAAATTAAATAATTTGTATATTATGAATACACTGATGGTGGGTAAGGAATCGCAATCAATGCCTTTCGTTTTCTTTGATGAAGGACACTACCCTATTCTTACAATTATAGACCTTCTCATTTAACTTTGAGAGAATTTCAACATTTGGGAAATATATGCCCCTTGGACCTTAAAGGGTTATCCGAAATCGTATTATCCTATCATTAGTAACGAGCTCTTTAACCCCCAACCACTGGAGCGGTTTTCTGAGGCGTTAGTACTTGCGTAGGGATATATCATATTCCCAAATTATTATTTCATTTATTAACAACTACCGATATTTTGTCAAAACTACCGTGCATTTTTGAAAGTTTAAATTATTTTCAAGAGCTGCAGATTATTAGATTTTGATCTTTTCAGTATTTAATATTTTTAGCAGGAGTGTAGCCAGGAATATCGTAACCGGGGGGGGGGTCCACAACCAGGGGGAAAATTTTTGAAAAACAAGATAAGCAAGCAAGGAATGGGTTTTAAACTAATATTAACACTTTTTATAATCGAAAAAAATCCTTTTTTAAAGAAATATTTGGTATATTCACGATTTTTTTAATATTTTGTTTTGTGTTATGAAGAAATATAACTGAGTATTTATTTTTCAGGGAGGGGGGGTCCGGACCCCCGAACTCCCACCTGGCTACGTCACTGATTGTCAGAAAAAAAACTTTAAAATTTGTGAAAACGCAATATCATATTTAATTTCCTCTTCATTCCCACGACCTGTGCTGGAAACTTATAATTATATTTTTATAAAAAAATGCAAAATAAACTAATATACACCACTTCACTCCACAATGGTATTTAATTCAATACAAAGGAACAAGTAAAGAGAGATCTATGGAACAAGTAAAGAGAGATGTGAAAGAGAAGAATACGTAGGAGTGAAAAGATTAGCTGATAGGAGAACTGAGTGGAGAGCTGCGTCAAACCAATCCTAGGATTGTTGACCAGTGATGATGATGAATATTGACGGCAGAGCTTCGTTCAAAATTTGACAATTCTCAGAGTAAAATGAGGACATCAATTCAAAGTCTGCAATTTACGTGCAAGCAACAAGAATCCATATAGCTAATTCATATAAACAAAGCATGATTGACTACGTAAAAAACGAGGTCTCTATGCCGCAACTAGTGACGCGGGGACATACCGAGTCCCCAAATCACTTTGCACAATTTTTACACTTCACAAGGGTGAGATAGACTGAAAAAAACTACTTAGGTGGGAGGGGGGGTGTAGACTTGAATCTACTAAGTAGATAAGCGATGTTGCCAAATGACCCTGGAGGTAAACAACAAATTTAACAGCCTGCGGATCTAACATCACCCCTCTTCAGTAGTTAAGGTTTAAGCAAAGTTAGTATTACCAAAAGAACAGTAAAATTAAGTTTATTTTCTAAAATGAAAATTAATTTTTTAATAACACGTTCCATCTCCTCATATGCACGCCCATGCTGGTTAAATAATTAAATTACATTGGTGAAAAATATTAAGGTTAAGTTAACTCTCGTGAATAATTTCTCATACAATCGACATCTATCTACATTATACCTTAAAGGAATTTTAGAGCAAGGTTTTTTTAGTTACCAGTAGGCTTGAAGCTACGGAGTAGCTAAGCGATGTTGCCAAATCACTCTAAAAGTATACATCTAATTTAACAGCCTGGGGATGAACCATCACCCAGCGCCAGTAGTTAAGATTGACAATGTGGAAATCACAATATCTAAACGATATCACAAACAGAATTTTAAACTAGAAGCCAATAGCTTATTCTACAATAGAACCAATAGAGCGGTTTCCTATTCATTCTTTATTGCCTAAATCGAAAGATTATTACTCCGGGAGTACGTATTTCACTCTTTTAGATTTTTAAATGACGATATCTACTTTTCGCGATGAAATGAAAAGTGAAAGTTTTCAAGCGCGCGAAAACGCGACGGCTAAGTATGAATGCTGGGAAAACCCCGTGTGACGTCGTTCTGGTTCCCGCTGCCGCAAGTGAGGTGACTTTGGGGCGAGGCTTTGAGCGCTGATACGACGCTGGATGCTAGCAGGTAGCAGAGTACCCTCCGAGCACGTAGCGCTTGGCTCAAATAAGGATTATTAATACCTTATCAAACGAAGAAAACTTTCCGACCTTAGGCAGTTTTAATAGGTGATTATTAAGAGATGTTTCCCCGAGCTCTGTGCCTCACGAATGCATTGGTAATCTCAGACGATGTCAAACTCCCGTCTACTCGTATAGAAACTAAGTCCCTGTGATGTCACGTGGAGTGGCATCGCATGGGTGCCAATCTGGCCTTTTTCAAATGAGGATAAAATTGATCATTGTCATTCTTCTAAACTGGGATTTCTAAAACCAAATAATTTGTATATTGTGAATACACTAATGGTGGGTAAAGAATCGCAATCATTGCCTTTAGTTTTCTTTGATGAACGAAACTACCCTATTCTTACAATCATTTACCATCTCATCTAAATTTTAGAGAATTACAAAATTTGGTACATACACGTCCCTTTGTTCTTTAAGAGTTACCCAAAATCATATCACTAGTAATGAGCTGTTTAAGAGATAAAGAAATATACGGCGCGTAATATCGCGCAATTGTTTGTTTCGTTGATGTCTTTTTTCTCCCGCGAGATGTCTCTGTGAGTCACCGGGTTCAATCCGCTGCCAGAGGGTCATCGGTTGGTTTGTCTTCGTCTTCCTCTTCCTTGGAGACAGAGCGAGTGCATTCCTTCCCATGATGCTTCGCTGACACCGGGAAGGAATCAATGGCTAAATTGCCTTTGCAAGCTTTGGCCAACACCCCCCTCACCACCCTTCTTCAGCCCCCCTACCGCCCCCCCTCCACAAACCCTTACCGCCCCTCCAAACACGCCCACCTGATACAATTCCCCCTAACTACTATCACGGGAGGGGTGGGAATAGAACGAATCGCGGTTGGTTCCGGTTCAAATGATTCGGTCATTTGTTTTCTATTTAATTTATTACTGATAACGGGTCTAATGAGACGATTGTATGGTTAAAACACTATGGTTAACTATGGAGTTAAGGAATATTAATGTTAATTATGTTATTAATGTTTATTATGGAATGGAATTGGAATGGTTTAATATGGAATTACGGTATGGTTATTGTAGAATTACATCTACTTACTTAATAATATTGACAATAATTTTTTTGTCGCATTAACCCATTATAAACCCAATGTTGCTTCTAAGTAACATCAAAGATGTATACATTTTCAACTCTATTCAGGAAATGTTTAAATGACGTGTTCTTTTGTGCTATGGTTATGGTTGATTGCAATCCTTATGTCCATAACGATTGCAGCCATTAAATGGCAATTGATTAAAAATTAAGACAATGCGTTTTTGGGTTAATAGATATTAATGCGTAGATTTCAAAAAATATATGAATGAAAGAGATTTCTCGACCAGTTTCTGAGATACAGTCTGACACGTGAAATAAAACCAATTATCCATTAGGGTCCGTAAGGACATGTGTGTGACATGACATAAAAACACTAATTTTGAGAAAATTAAAGCACAAATGAAGAGGCGAAGGACCCAACCGGGCTAAAAATTGCTGGAGTGTACGCTATACCACGTGAATGCGGAAAAACCTACATTGGAGAGACGGGCCGCACTATTGAGACCAGATTGAAAGAGCATCGCAGACACCTAAGATTAGGACATTCGGAAAAATCCGCAGTGGCTGAGCACAGCATCCTGGAGAATCATATGATTCACTGGGAAGAAGCGAAGCTGCTCTGTCGATCTAATGGATACTGGGACCGCGTAGTAAAAGAATCCATTCAGATTTGAAAATACAGCAATAACATCAACAGAGACTGCGGCTATAATTTTAAGCCATGTATGGGACCACCTCCTAAAAATACGAGGGGACTGGCAGCCAATCAGGAGACGCTAAACAGCCCTCACCCACAGATTTCTGTATATACGAGGGTGGTCTGAAAATTTTTCAACCTAACAAAAATACAAAATATTTTTCCTGAAATTTTATTTTTTTATTTTTCAACATAGTCTCCTTTTAATTCTATACACTTCTCCCAGCGATGCTCCCATCTCTGCAACCCGTCCAAATAGTACTCGGCGCTTTTCTGTGCAAAATAATTGTCTACGAAGGTGATTGCCTCTTCATTGGATGAAAATCTCTGTCCTCCGAGAGAAATGTTCAGATTGGGGAACAGAAAGAAGTCACTTGGGGCTAGATCTGGTGAGTAAGGTGGATGGTCAAGCAGTTCAAACCGTAATTCGTGGATTTTAGCTATTGCAATCGCTGAGGTGTGAGACGGTGCGTTGTCTTGATGAAACAGGATTCTCTTTTTCTGCAAATGTGACCGATTTTCCGCAAGTTCTGCCTTCAGCTTGTCAAGTAATGATGCGTAGTATTTTCCAGAAAAAAAAAACAGTTTTAGCTTTTAGTATGCGTAGTAAAAACAGTTTTAGCTTTTTTTGGAGCCGGTTCCCCCTGTGCAGTCCACTGTTTGGACTGTATTTTCGCTTCGGGCGTATGGTGGTGTATCCAAGTTTCATCAACAGTAATTAGTCGGCGCCAAAACTCGGATTTATTGCGTTTAAACTTCGCCAATAGAGCGTTGGAA
This sequence comes from Ischnura elegans, assembly GCF_921293095.1. Lineage (NCBI taxonomy): Eukaryota > Metazoa > Arthropoda > Insecta > Odonata > Coenagrionidae > Ischnura > Ischnura elegans. The sequence goes on along the minus strand of NW_025791658.1, from coordinate 2,179,196 downwards.
ATGTTCATTCGAACAAGTTTTTGCTCTAACGTGAGCAAAGGCGGCACCAAACGCGCGGACAGCTTTCTCATTCCTAAATGTTGATGTAAGATGTTACAAACACGTTATTTTGATATGTTCATGACCTCTGCTATCTCTCTCACTTTAATTCGGCGGTCTTCTAGCACTATTTGGTGAACTTTGGCGATATTTTCGTCTGTAGTTGCAGTTTTTGGACGTCCCGAACGTTCATCGTCTCCCTAGCTCTTACGGCCACGTTTCAATTCAGCTGCCCAAAACTTCACTGTTGTAAATGATGGTGAAGAGTCTCCATATACAGAATCCAACTCATCCTTGATTTGCGTAGGCGTTTTGCCTTTCAGAAACAAATATTTAATGACAGCTCGATACTCGAGTTTGTCCATTATCACAAAAGCACTCACATCAACTCACTAAAATGACTGTTACATAAAAACTGCGCGTCCAAAATGGCTGAAACTTTGGTTAGTAACAGTTAACAAATAAACAATTAAATTTCATAGCTTTTATTTACTAGTGTTGCCATCTTCACGTTGAGGTCGGAAACTTTTCAGACCACCCTCGTATATACCCCGAGGCGTTGAGGAATTGGTATTGGATTCCTGAATCCCTGAAGACGATGGGCGAGTTGTTCATCGAAACGTTGGAAATAGAAGTGGAGGACCTGACCCGTTGCGAAACCCGAGAAAACTTCACTGCAATTGTCCGCCGGGGAACAACCAAAAATTATATCACAAATGAAGAGTTTTTCGTACTAAACTAACAGGTTAAGTACACATAAAGGATAAACCGAAAGTCCTGTAGTAATTGATCCTCTCATTGATTTGTTACAAGCAGTCCAATTTCCAATTCATAAACAGAATTTAAAGGAAACGTTGTTAACAATGTGGAAACTATAATATCTAAAGGATATCTTCCGGGTTTCCTTCCGCGTCAGCTAGTTTGTAGACAACAGTTTCGCCGGCTATCCTGCCAGCGTCTTCAGGTCGAAGGTGTCGGCTGTCGGTTTCTGCCTCGCTTATATACTGTAGGCTGGATGAGAGCTACACTGAGATTACTCAAGCTGCACTACATTCCTCAAGAACTGTACGAGGGGGTATACAAGGTGACTTGCTCCTGCGGGAAATCCTACATAGGGGAAACTTGCCGCTCCACGCATGTGAGGGTCAAAGAACATCAAAGGGCGACCAAGAACAAACAATTTCAGCTCTCTGCCATCGCCGAGCATGCATGGTCGGAACCTGGCCACGACATCAAATTTGAGGAGAAGAAACTTTTAGTTAAGGAGTGCCGATACTTACCAAGAAAAATCAGGGAAGCATTAGAAATTCAAAAAACACCATTGAATTTCAATAGAGGAGATGGATACATCCTTAACAGCGCTTGGAAAAGAGTCATCAAAGAGAGAGCCAATCAGAGAGAAGCGCCCAGTCAGACGGCCAATCACAGTGCAGCTCCCATCCAGCCTACAGTATATAACCGAGGAAGAAACCAACAGCCGACACCTTCGACCTGAAGATGCTGGCAGGATAGCCAGCGAAACTGTTGTCTGCAAACAAGCTGACGCGGAAGGAAACCCGGAAGAAATGCAGAGATCAAACCATCGCCGCCGAAACCTACGTTCTAATATCTAAAGTATATTCCGCCTCCTCACGACTATCAAAGAAGGCGTGGGACGAGAACGAGTCGCGAGTGGTTCCAGTTCAAATGATTCGGTCTTCTAAGAGTTAATCGGTGAAAACGGATCGAACGAGACGTTATCACTAGAAGGACCAGATCCGCCATTGTAACGAATTACATCTACTTACTTAATCATATTGCCAATAATTTTTTTGCCGCATTAACCCATTATAAACCCAATGTTGCCTCTAAGTAGCATTAAAGATGTCATAATCTTTCAGCTCTATTCAGGAAATGTTTAAATGACGTGTTCTTTCGTGCTATAAACTTTAATGGCGAAATACGTATCTGCGTCAATAATTACGATTGAGCAGAAAATTTTCGCATTTTTAAAATGAGAAGACTTGAAATTTGATTTATCCGAGAAGCAGCTCACGGTTAGATAGGGTTAACTTTTTTTAAGCTGGAATAGCCTAAGCGAAGAGCGCATTCCCCCAAAAGAGAGACTTGCTTTCAGCGGGAAACTAAAATATTGAAGTAAAAAGACAATTTATAAGAACCTGCATTTGGAGTGTGCTCCTATACGGAAGTGAGGCATGGACAATGACCGCAGCGGAGAAAGCAAGGATAGAGGCCTTTGAAATGTGGTGCTACAGAAGAATGATGAAAATCAAATGGATCGACCGAGTTAGTAACGAGGAAGTCATAAGAAGACGAGATAATTCTCATGAAAACTATAAAAAGAAGTCGTGCTGTCTGTACTCTAAAAACAGAAGGTTTCAAGGAAGTTTTTTGTGAATATTCACGCTCGTTATTATTTGTATTATTTTATATATTTATGCTATACTTTACGATGAAAACCATATTAAGAAGACGGTACAACCTTATAGAATCTCTTGAGATATGATGGCCTGATGAAGATAATAGTCGACGGAGGGAGGGATGACAACATTGGAAAAGGAAGAGCTCGAACAAAATATATGTAAAAGGTAAAGAAAGATGCGAAAGAGAATACGTAGGTTTGAAAAGATTAACTGATTAGTGAGGCATAAACAAAGACGAAAGTGGAGGAAGCAAGGATAGAGGCCTTTGAAATGTGGTGCTACAGAAGAACGATGAAAATCAAATGGATCGACCGAGTTAGTAACGAGGAAGTCCTAAGAAGGGTAGGAGAGAAGAGAAGCCTCATGAAAACCTTAACAAGAAGACGGAATAACCTGACATCAAGGGACATGTGATGGCAAGAACGGAAAAGGAAGACCTCGAAAAAAATATATGGAACAAGCAAAGAAGGATGTGAGAGAGAAGAAATACGTAGGTGTAAAAATATCGGCTGATAGGAGAATAGGTTGGTTTCCCATTAATTTTTTATTGCCCAAATTAAAAGATTACGAAGTGAACATTTGATAGTTTACATCAAATCAATGAGATGTTCAATTACGATGGGCGTTTTTTTTTAACCTCCGTTGGGTCATGAACAGAGGACGAAGTGATTGATCAAAAATTATTTCATAGCTAAATGTTGAGTACACTTGTGGTGTTTTTTCCACATAATCGCCTCAGCGATTGAGGAATTGGTCGTGCCTGTGGATAAGATTTACTATACCTTCTTCATAGGATGCTGCCGCCAACGACTTCCAATGAGTTTTGACTTTGTCTTGAAGCACATTTTCCGTTTCAAACGCTTACCATCCTAGCCACATCTTAATTTCAGCGTAAAGATGGAAGTCACACGGCAATAGGTCGGCATTGGCCGGCGGGTGATCGAAAATGTCCCATTGAAATTACTCAAGGAGCAGTTGGGCTGCATCAGAACTGAGATGACGGGCTTTGTCATGAACCAGAGCATTTTAAGACATCAGGATGTCTCTTCTTTTGTTTTTAATGTGAATGGACGTAATGTTTCACACTGCTTCTTACCTCTAGCCATAATGCATTAAAATTTTCTCTTTCATCGGCATAAAGGTGAAGACATGTCAATGCTAAATATTTGGCTTTAGAAATCCCAGTTTAGACGAATGGCAATGGTCAATTTAAACCGCATTTGAAAAAGGCCAGATTGGCGCCCATGCGATGCCACTCCACGTGACGTCACAGGGATGTAGATTCTATACGAGTAGATAGGAGTTTTACATCGTCTGAGATTACCAATGCATGCATGAGGCACCCCGCTAGATGACCTACCCTCTAGTCAAAAAAATACCTACACTGCTCAAAAATCCTACGAGCAACCCGTTCCGAGATGTGTATGACTATATTGTTGAGCTCTCCGAACATTATTGGACGCTCCAGCTAACTTTCGAATTGCTTTTTCTCAGATATGGTAAACCGTAGAGAAAAATATTCTCGGACAATTTTGTAGATAATTTACCGGTACACAATTTTGATATGAGAAAGTTTTATCGTAAAACTCACCGTTTGGCCAAAAAAAAAACATTTTTGTGACCTTTTGACCTTGAATAAACACCTTATCAAACGAAGGAAACTTTCCGACCATAGGCAGTTTTAATAGGTGAATATTAAGACATGTTTTCCTGAGCTCTTTACCTCATACATGCATACATTGGTATTCTCAGACGATGTAAAACTCCTATCTACTCGTAGAGCATCTAGGTCTTGAGGTAAGAATGGCCGTTACTGATGAGTAAGCAGTCACAGGTAACCAAGAGATTGGAATATCACAGTTCAGCACATCACCAGCTAATCCCCCCAGAAGCAAGAGTGAATTTATTTATAAAATTAATTTTAGGAACAAATTTTCTTTAAATCCTAAAAAAAGTGATATTTGGTATAAAACACTTCATTATAGTAAAAATATTCTTTCCGAGAAAACAATTTTAAAAACAAATACGCCGGAGTAATAATTTTCACCTAAATTTTGGTTTTGTAACCTTTTCTGTCTTAGAACTTGAACGACCACGACTTGCCCCTTCTTGTTTTCATCCTCTTTTTGAAATACATTGCAGAGATTGAAAAAATTTAAAAGAAATTCATTAGATACTTGTATTATATTTTTTACTCTATTTACCCCGCTCAAGAGAACTATGTACCGCATAAAAGCTTGTTGAAACTGTATAACTGTCAAAGTTTAGAAAAGAGTGGGCATGTTAAAGATCTCATTTATTTATTTGACATTATAAATATTGGTGAATGCCAGTTTTGTTGGGTGAGTTCAAATTTTTATGCTTCAAATGTTAATTTGAGGCCCAAATCTTTGTTTGGCTAAAATTATGCGAAACATGATTATGCAAAAAATTCACCATTACGTAGTATCTGTGAGACATATAATAAATATAGTAATGAACTCAATTTGTTTTAACAAAGAAATGAGTGTCGTAAGGTTCTAATATTATTAACTTTATGAACTAAGACGACTAAATTTGATGTGTCATATTCTAAAAAAACTGGGATTGTATTTTTGTATTATGTTTATATACTTTCTATCAGTTTTGTTTTTCCTATAATTATGTTGCTGGGAAAACAATAAAAACCATCATCATCACTGGTCAACAATCCTAGGATTGGTTTGTCGCAGCTCTCCACTCAGTTCTCCTATCAGCTAATTTTTTCACACCTACGTATTTCTTCTCTTTCACATCTCTCTTTACTTGTTCCATATATTTTGTTCGAGGTCTTCCTTTTCCATTCTTGCCTTCCACCTGTCCTTCGACGATTGTCTACATCAGGCCTTCATGTCTCAAGATGTGGCCTATAAGGTTGTTCCGTCTTCTTGTTAAGGTTTTCATGAGGCTTCTCTTCTCTCCTACTCTTCTTAGGACTTCATCGTTACTAACTCGGTCGATCCATTTGATTTTCATCATTCTTCTGTAGCACCACATTTCGAAGGCCACTATCCTTGATTTCTCCGCTGCGGTCACTGTCCATGCCTCACTTCCGAATAGGAGCATACTCCAGATGTAGGTTCTTATAAATTGTTTCTTTACTTCCATATTATAAATAAATAATAGAAATTAAATCCTTGGTACGAAAACGCGTTCAAACCTAATTTTCGTTCATTGACCGAATCACAGTGAACGATTCTCGAGACCGGCTCCTATGAGCCGCGACGAAAGACCGGATCACTCGCACCCCCCCTCCCCCCACTTTACGTCAAAATGCCGTCGTATTGTGACTCGAAGCTTTGAGTCCTCGTGGAAGAAATGTTTTGGCTCCGCCAAGGCTCTCGGCACGGCGTAGTTGGAAGGGGAGGGGTGAGTAGGGGCGGCAGCGCCCATTCATAAATCTGCCACAACCAACCTCCCCTACTTTTCCCTCCATCCGAGCGGGGAGGGGTTGGAGAGGGGAAGGGGAAAAAAATGCATAATCCCCACGAGCATAACGACGCCTCTGCCATCTAGCGGAGGCTGCCCGAATCGCTTAACGGCCTCCGTAGCTTGGGGTCGTGTAGTACCATCTCGGTGGCGAATTCAGACTACAGAGCGAAAAGGATTCAAAGTTTTGTTGTAGAAGTACATTATTATTAGGTGAGGAACTAAGTTCCCGCTGTTCCGAGTTCACGAAAGTAGCGAACGTGTTATTTTACGTCAACTTAACTTAATATAATAAAATATTGCACCTTATATCACCGCATACTTTTGCTTCTGATATTATTTTATTTTATTAAAACTTTAAGCGCCGGTCGGTAATATAAGCCCTACTGAAAAATCCAGACATTTTTACTAAATTCATACATTTTTTTACACATTGGCATCAAAACAATATTCCTAACGATGTGTATTCCAATAAAAATGAACTCTTTTCTTGTTGATGAATTCGTTAAATAAAATGTATTGCTAAATTTTAAACATATAATTTAACAATGAAAACCTACTGTTTATGAAAAATAAAAAAGTTGCAACATATGGCGTACGGTCATAAAATTCGTATTAATTTTTTATTTAGCTCAATTTGAACTCTTCAAACCATGAAAATCGTAAAAAAAATCATTGTTCCAAGCAAAGCATTATAAATCCAGGATTACAAAAAGGGTCAATGCACCCTCAACGAACGGTCCATTGGCCCAAAGAATTTTCACACAAAGTGGCCTAAGATGAGGATGCCGGGAGCTACAGAGAACTTTTCGTCCAAAGTGAAATCTTTTTCCATCGAGCAGTTGATTTTTGAAAAACAGAACCCCTAAGCAGTAAACTGGAAAGGCAGCACGGGCGAAATATTACGGCTTCACGCATACAAAGCCAATTAAATGGAAAAACGTAATATTACGTCCATGGCACGCAAATTGTTAAATATTGCACCTCTTATCACCCCATACTTTTGCTTTTGAAATGACCTTATTTTATTTTTAAAAAAACTTTGTTTGCGATTATTAAAATATCAATTTCCAGATTTAGGCAAGGAGTCTTGGGGCACCAAGATTTTTTTTTAACATTTGACCGTGTCTTCATTGTTCAGCGACAAAAAGTCTATTTGCAACATCTATCCAGCATTTCACTCTAGTTTTCAGGAATGAAATAAGCGAATCTTTATCCCCTAATAGATCAATAGTTCAATATTCAAGTGAAAATATTCTTTTTCAAATTGAAAAATATGCTTTTATTAGTTGCGCAGCTAAGTTCCCGCTGCTGGTTAACAGATGGCTCCAGCACTGATTAGATTTTGACGCATCGGAAACTTCACAAATCAAGCTTAGAGACTTGGTTAACAAACCGCTCGACAACAATGGCAAGTGTTTTATCGTCATATCCTTATTGTTGCGTGAAAACGTCCGAGATTGTACCAGGATACCGTCATTTGCAGGGAGTATTTATTTTCTTCTATCATTCGAAGAAAACAGGGGCTAAAGTGCATCGAGAGCTTCGAAAAGTATACGGAGACGTTGCTCTAAGTGAAACAACGTGATGTGATTGCTTCCGTCGCTTCAAAGATGGTCATTCCAATGCTGACGCGAAGGAAGACCAAATGCCTTCAAAGACGCTGAATTGGAGGCATTGCTCGATGAAGATCAGTATCAAACTCAAGAAGAGCTTGCTTATGCGTTAGGAGTTACCCACCAATCCATTTCCATGTGATTGGATGCGTTGGGATTTATGCAAAAACAAGGAACTTTGATTCCTTATGGTTCTGAGTGATTCTACAGCCTGACAAGGCTCGACCCCACGTTGTAAAACCCGTTCACCCTTTCTAAACCAGAGCTGCTTCTCGGATAAATTAAATTTCAAGGCTTCTCATTTTAAAAACTCGAACTTTTTTTACCCAATGGTAATTATTGAGGCAGATACATATTTCGCCATTAATGTTTATAGCACAAAAAAAGACGTCATTTATACATTTCTTGAATAGATCTGAAAATGTATACATGTTTGATGTTACTTAGAAGCAACATTGGGTTATTATGGGTTAAAACCTACCTGTAAACGCTCAAATGGGAGGTACTGACCTCCCCGCTGTATTCCCCAGATATTAAGCCGAAAAAAAAAACAAAAAAGATGGCATGATTCGTGGGTAGCCTCAAAAAATTAACACTTTTACCGTAACGGTATTGGCCTCTGCCACATTGATGGGGAAAAGATGTAGCTAGCAATGGACAATACTTAGAATGATTAATTATAACCATTTTTTCACGATAAAGTTGTATTTTCGTTCAAAACATCGGGAACTTAGTTGCGCACATAATACTTATACCAGTTGTGGTCTGGGGTGATTAAGGGGCCCTCGGCTGGGGCTCAAGATGGTCTCTTTACCAGAGGTTTCGGGGATTCTTTCCAAAATATTTTAGGGAATTCCAAGTCCAGAAATGGATTTGACGCTATTTTGGATCTATTAAAAACTAAACAAAAATTAATAAAGTAGCAAATTCGTGGGATACAAATCCTGTGAAAAATGATAATTTCAAAGTTTATCAAATTTAATCATTTATTATGGTGCTATCATCTATTTAGTGAATTTATTTCTATTACTGCACTGGAATTAAAAAAAAAAACTATTAAATAACTGTTCCGAATGACCCTTTTATAAAAGCTACAGGATATAATTATCTTTTATTATTCTGACACCTTTATTTAATTTATTATTTATGATCCTATTAGCACGAGTGTGTTGCAAATAAAGACAAGCAATAAAAACGTTGAACTTTATGATTTCAAAAAATTTATTGTCCAAGTAATCTGAGTTTTTTTTTATCACAACTTTCATACACGCTTGAAAATAGACAGGAGCTTTTTTATGGGGGCCCTAAGCTCGGGGCCCTCGGCGATCGCCTAGCCGACCAGACCGGACCGCCCCTGACTTGACTGACCGTCTTCTTGTCTGTCTTGACTGACCGTCCCTGTCTTGACTGACCGTCTGATTCTCTTTGGCAAAGCTCGATATTGGCAGCCTATAATGGCCGAATATCGGAAGCCAATATTATTCATAATTTGACAGATATCCAGTTACTATTTTCCTAAAAAAATTACATTTATTTACCCAATTATGTATGTAATAACACTTATAGGTGGAAGAAGTTTCACATCCATGATTACACGGTGTTTTAAAGAGAATATACGGACTTCGAACACATACATTTTTTTAACAATAAAAGGTATAGGAATACGAAACTTTACACAAATATTTACGAAGCTATCAAGTTTATATTAACGAAGCTCACATTCCTCCCATTTTTCAACAACAATATCGCAACGATTCTCAAATTCCTCCCATACTCGGGTAAATATGTCTTTCTTCACTGATATTATGACAGTACATATCCGGTTCTTCACCTACTCCAGGTTATGTTTGAGTGGTATTACATAACCTTTTAAGGTCAAATGTACATGTATGTATCGAAGGGCAAAATTTTCAAGTTTTTTTAATGAAAAAACTTGATATCTGACATCTCCCAGAAGCTGATCTGGATCCCCATCGCCATCAGTCATAAAAATACAATTATATTAATGAAAATGTTGGCGGAAATGACCAAATTAGAACTAGAGATACTTTTTTAAAAAAGTCAGTAAATCGAAGAAAAAGTTATTCTGAAGTGTAAACTTGTTCTGAGAATTAGGGTTCAATAATTTTGCGTTAACGCAACGTTGGGGATTAATTGTTTCATGAAGACCATGCTATTAGATGGGGAGATACAAAAATTCTTTACCACGCAAAACGTTACTGGGACCGCATAATTATTGAAGCAATAGAATTCCGCCTCAATCCCAAAAATCTCAATGGGGACACCGGCTTTCATCTTAGCAATACATGGAGACCTGTAATCATCTGTATGATAAACATAGGGGTTGAACGTGAAGAATTTCAAAAGACCTACAGCCAACCGGACCACACCTGAGCCGCATTGTTGTCCTCGGTAAACGGTCGTATCGGTTCAGTGTGAAATTGGACTTTCGAAGAGAAAAATGGCCTTGAAGATGGTGGATAAGTCCTACCTCGAAACGTCGGCTTATACGAAATAATTAACCTGGCTGAGAACCCGAGAAGAAGTATCATTTCAAGAATTAGTTCTATTAAAGAATAGGCTGTTGGCATCTAGTTTTAAATTATTTTCGTGATAACGTGAATACTACCATGAACTTGTGATACTTACATCATTTACCAAAAAAGATATTTTTCTTCGTAACCCTATCTAATCCAGAGCAGCTTCTCGGAGATGTAAAATATCAAGTTTTTTCGTTTATAAAACTTGAAAATTTTGCAATAAATAAAAAATATCGTGGCATCTAAATATTTCGTCATTACAATTTACACCATAAAATAATGCTTAGTTGAGATGTTTCCTAAATAGAGCAGAAAAGTTATGCATTTTTGATGTTCGTAGAAGCAACATTGTGTTACAATGGGTTAAAAGACTCTTTCATTTCAGTCTCAAAGTTTTCCCGACATGCTCCGAAATCCTATGACATTAACCCATTAAGGACAAAGATACATATATGTCCCTAAAGGGTCTAGCCGGTTAAGATGGTGAAAAGTGCCCCAAGAGGTTTTGAAAAATAAAAAATATACACTTAAAGTCCATTAAAAATTATGTGTTTCCCCAAATTTTTAGGTCCTAACAATGGAAATTAATCCCAAAAATATATGAAACACGATTTTTCGTTTTTTTACCATATCTCCAGTTTTTATATGTGTAAAATCCTTTTCTTTAAATAAAAATGTATATACAACGTTAATGTATAATTACGTTCTACCATCCTGACATTTTTCAAAATTCTTTGACCGAAAACTTAACTTTTATACAAGTTTGAAATTTTCAAAATTAAATTAAAAAATTTAGGAAACGATAGACATGCCGAAAAAAAATTATGTTGTTACCCTTACTCTAAAGTTTATTCTTAATTTTTTTCAGATTTTTAAAATTGGGAAAAAACTGTAAAAAACACGAATAAATGCTTTGCGCCATTTGCATCTATGTATTCCAGGGGGATATTTAGATTTGATTGTTGAGAGCAACGATTGTTGATCAGTTTGTAATGTTATTGATTAAGAATAAAGATTAACATAAACAATGTCAATCACACTTCGATTAATCGTAATTATTGGTTATAACCATACCGTAAAGCTTTGCGTTCGTTTTCAAACTTCGAGAAATACAATTTCTGCCGAAATTTTTTTCCATATTCCTGACTCTAATTAACCATTAAGTTATCGCCAGCATTTGAGCTGGGCACTTTTCACCATCTTAACCGGCTAGAACCTTTTTTATATACTCTCAAAATTAAATGAGAGGGTTTATGATTGTAGGAATTGGTTCTATTGAAGAATAGGATATTGGCTTCTAGTTTTAAATTCTTTTTTTTTGTCACCCTTAAGATACTGTACTTTCCATATTGTAAACAACTTTCACCTGAAATGCCGTTTGCGAAGTGGAAATTTGAAAGTTTGAAACAAATCAATGAAGAAGGTCAATAGGGTGGTTTCCTATGATTTTTTATTGCCTAGATCGAAAATTTATTACTCCTGGAGTACGTATTTCACGCTTTTAGATTTTGTAAATGACGATATCTATTTTTTGCGATTAATTGAAAAGTGAATATTTTCAAGCGAGCGAAAACGCGACGGCTATTTATGAATGCTGTATAAAGACCGTGTGACGTCATTCTGGTTCCCGCTGTCACCGTGTGAGGTGACCTTGGGGCAAGGCTTTGAGCGCTGATACGATGCAGGCTGCTATGAGGTAGCGCTTCGCTTGAATGAAGAGTATTAATACCCTATCAAACGAAGTAAAGTTTCCAACCGTAGGCAGTTTTAATAGGTGATTATTAAGAAATGTTTCCCTGAGCTCGGTGCCTCATGCATGCATTGGTAATCTCATTGTCAGACGATGTTATACTCCTATCAACTCGTATTGAAATTAGGTTCCTGTGACGTCACGTGGAGTGGCATCGCATGGGCGCCAATCTGGCCTTTTTCAAATGAGGATAAAATTGACCATTAACATTCGTATAAACTGGGATTTCTGAAACCAAATAATTTTTTTATATTATGGGAACACTAATGGTGGGTAACGAATCGCAATTAATGCCTTTCGTTTTCTTTTATGAAGGAAACTAGGAACTACCGAAACTAGGTACGAAAAAAACTCCACATTTGTGCTTTGAGTTTCACAAAATTAATGTTTTTATTATTACTATGGCTAAATTAGATCGGATAGAATACAAATGCTAACTGGTGAAAGACAAAAAATAGATGAAGTAGTTACAAAGTATAAAGTTTATGCAAGTAAAGTAGATGGAGAAGAGTAAATTAACCATTCTTCAATGATATACCTTATTAGCCCTGAAGGAAAATATGTCACACACTTTGTAGCTGACTTAAATTCAGATGAAATTAAATCTGATAAGATTTTGACTGAGATTAAAAAATATGTAAGCTGAACTAAAGAGATTGGCTTACTTTAAATTTATGATAATGGCTATTTTGATTATACTAAGTCGTTTTTTTTTTAATTTTTTCTAGCATCAACTCAGCAGCTTTTTGTTCAGCAATTTTCTTACTAGGAGCGCTTGCAGAAAATGTATCATAACTCTCCATTCAAAATGATATAGTAAAATTCAGGATTGTGCGCTGGTCCAGTTTGTTTTACGAGCTCATACTTTGATAAAGGTTATTTTTTTCCCTGAGTCCATTCTTGGAGTGAAGTTTTAGGATCTTGAGGAGGATCGAGGATGTCCTTAGCTAGCTTTTCCCAATGTCGGATAATAAATTTCTCAGCACTCTCAAGTCCGCCGTCAATATAAAATGCACTTATTAGTGCTTCAAGCGAATTTTCTAAAAATTTTAAGTTACATTAAATTAATTTAAGTAACATTAAGTTAAATTACATTTAAGTTATGTTACATACATCCTCGCTCCCGTATGTCCCTGTAGACCATGAGAAAGCGAGAAGTTTTATTATTTCACGTCCCAGACTGTATCTCAGAAACTATCAGAGCTATCGCTTTCATGTATGTGTTTTTGAACTCAGCACATTAATATAAGCCTGACAACGTATTTATTTATACAATCTAATGGCTGCAATCTTTAAGGACCTTAAATTCTTAACCCATGACCCCCGACGAGCGGTCTAAGAGACCGCTGCGTTTCTAAAATTATGAATATTTTCAAAATTGCTATTTCAAAATATCTATAATTCTCGATAGCGTCATATTTTTGTATAATAAGGACATAGCACTCTTAAAATGTAACGTTCTTTTTATTCATTTCTGTAAATTGGCAGTTGAATGCGATCAGCGGTCTGAGAGACCGCACGTCACTAAATTGGAAAAATCATTAAACGTAATGCTGGTGGAAATGTTTCAAAAACTCGATTGTTTCTGGATTTACTTTGTGAAAATCCATTCTGAACAATAAAAAGTTAAGGTACTTTTTTACACGATTTATTCAATACGACCGGTTTCGTCACAGAGACGACATCTTCAGGTACAGAAATTGTTATTTTTACAGTTAGTTTTTTAAAAAATAATTGCAAAAATAACGATTCTGTACCTGATGATGTCGCCTCTGTGACGAAACCGGTCGTCTTGAATAAATCGTGTGAATAAGTGCCATAACTATTTATTTTTTATAATTCAAAAAGTTGTACATTATAAAGTATTCGTGGTGATTTTTGAAGACTAATAATAATTTATAATTTGTTAGGAAATATGTGTAATCTCACAACACGGATAATTAGGAACTAAATTTTTCATATGTACATCATTTAAGAATAAATAACCATTCAATTCTTTGCTGGAGGCAAACGCAAAACAAATAAAATCGTTTTTTTTTTAATATCACCAATTTATTTCTTTAAATGTTAAAATTTTTATAGTTGTTATCAATAATTAGAATAAAACTGCGGTAAATTTCGCGTAAGCAAGTAACACGCATATAATGCATTTTGTGATTTGGAACAAATTGAACCCCGAAATTTCGCGCAGTCACGCCTGGAGTGTAAGACTCATTTGTACCTATCTTTTGAAACTCGGTCTCCTTCTAAGTGTTTGGCGACAGATCATCCAATCATCGAGTTTCACCGCTAGAAGAAATAAATAGGGCCTGGAAAATACCGAAAGTAAAACGTCAAAATGCAATCGCCGTTACGTCTACATTTGTTCGAAGAGTATTTTTTTACAATTTTTGTCGGCTATTTTTTTTAAAGCGACCAGAAAATCCTCGAGTCCGTAGTTTATAAAGGCCTGTTTACACGATACATTAACACGTACGAGTTAATTTACGTTTGCGCGAATGAGTTTTTTGGACCGGAACGGAACGTGTACGAATACATGAACCAAATTAGAACAGGTTCTATTTTATGTGCATGCATTCGCACAAGTTGGGCGGTTACACGGTGCATTTTGGCGTTCATTCGTTTAGACATTAACCCGTGCGTGTTAATGCACCGTGTAAACAGGCCTTAAAGTCGTGTAAAAATCTGTCGACTCATGCCAACAAATACAACTGATGCTCAAAGAGACATAGATTATTAATTTATTTATTTATCTTAACCCCGAAAACAGCACTGATTAGCCTTTACATCGGTGATATAGAACATAACGACGCGACGTTAAGTCCGTATCATACTAGCGACTGCGACCACCGCTGCGACCGCGACTGCGGCTGCGACTGGCCCGTCGACCAATCAGAGCGAGGCAGTCGACGCTGCGACTGCGACTCAGAAGAATAGCCGACCGGCTATTCTTCTGATTGTGAGTCGCAGTCGCAGCCAATCAGAGAGCTATATTTCAATCTCGCGCGCTTGCGGCAGACGTGTTTGTTTTGGCTACCGTAGCGGGGGAAGTTCAAGAAGGTTATGAGATAACGCTGAGATAATTTCGGATTTTTAAAGTGATGATGGAAGCCTAGCATATAAGATATATTGGACCCGAGTACAGAGGTGACTAATAATGAAGTACGTTGTAACATATTTTAGGAACAATTTCAACAATTGCTGCTCTCTATCCATTCTTTGGGCTTTCGTAAACAAACAAGCCACAAGCAGAAACGTTCATACGTGCGCATGCGCGATCGTGGCGTCGGCCGCAATGTGTGATGGGGTGCAGTCGCAGCCGCAGCCGAAATCGCGGTCGCAGCGGCGGTCGCAGTTGCTAGAGTGATACGGCCTTTAGACGACTACTAACATCCAAGCCCTGAGATGGGGTTCTCCACCCAGGCGGGACTCGAACCCGCGACCTTCAGCTTGGAAGGTGAGGACAAATTATGACGGAAGTGATGTCGTAAAAGTTCTCCTCAGGCAAAGAAATTTTTTACAGGCGAAATCGCCCGCGGCGGTCATGAAATGAGCCAAAGAGGAGAATTCGTACACCCGTCCATAGCATCTTTACTCAGAAAACTGGTGTGAAGGATTACGTTATATCACTTAGCCTGCTGCAATGCCGGTGAAACTGTCGTCTGCAGAGATGAATCTACGCGGAAGTAACCCCGAAAACCTCCACGCTGAGTCCTCGCCAGACCGCGAAAGCCAACTCAAGGAACCGAAGTCGATAGTGTTGTGAGCACAAGGGATATACAGTGGAACGTGTATATAAAAACTGGTTTCGCAAACCACGCATCCACCTAAGAACAGCACACTCCCGATTATCCGGGCTAATGGTGGGGAGAGACGGCACGGATAATCTAAAAATACTGATAACCCAAACTTTCACTTAAATGTCTTGCAATGTTCATATTTTACCTTAAAACAAACAATACAGTGGAACTTGGTTATAACGGCATCGGCTGTAATGTCAACTCGGGTTTAACGTCACATTTTATACAGGCCAGCCAAAATTGAACATTTTATGTTGTACGAAAACCCGTTTATATCGTCAACAAACATTGCGACGCTCGGGTATGGCGTCAAAAATTTTGCGATTCTTAGGTTGCAAAAGTGGTAGTGTGATTGTATTATGTCCCAAGTTCATGGAAACCATGTGTAGAAACATCAAAAGCAAAAACAGGTCACAAGCTGGACGTTGAGCAGGTGACGGGATGCAACTCTTTTGTTTAAAGAAGATCACAGATTTTTTTCGACAGCAAAGTAAGATTTTTATTAGGCTATAAAATAATTAATTGCATATATCACTTTTTTTATTAACGTTTTTTTTATTATACGTATTCAAATGTACGAGTAGATTTCAATAAACAGTGTTGTATATAACGCAGAACATTTGCGTTTTTAATTTGTCCTTTCACTTAGATTTAAGGCTGCTTTTTTTATAACGTCACTCGGATACAACGTTAAAAATCTTCTGGTCCCTTTGATGACGTTATAACCAAGTTCCACTGTATATGAATACCGTTTACCGGAAAGAGACGGAGACAGAGAGCATTACCTATTTTCACAACTTAACCTCGTTTCCCAATTCGGAGTAAAAGCTATTTCTATTTTGCTTTTCCCCGCAGTCCCGTGGGATTCCGTTACCTTCAGTCATCTACATCAACATAATACCCCGCAAGCCGCCTAAAAAGCGTGTGGCAGGGGGTGTTAGGACACCAGCCTTTTACAGCTAAAAAATTAAGTGATCTAACGAGGTTTGGACTAGCGTTTGTTAAAGTCCTTTATGGTTCGGGGAAAAACTAATTCCCATATCTATCCGTTCGGTAAAATATTTCTCTTAATTTATCCCTTCTATCGGACCTGGAGATATAGTGTGGCTCTAATATAATGTTCTCCGTGTCGCTCTTAAAGATATCAATTCTCAATTGTTCAAGCAATCTAAGCCTAGCGCGCAGCCTCCGAGTCTCCAGCGGCTCCCAGCCTAATTCGCTTAACATCTGGGTAACGATGTCTTTACGCCCGTAGCAGTTTTTGACGAAACGCGCAGCCTTCCTTTGTATTTTATTCAGTTCGCGGATTAAGTCTTTCTGCACTGGATCCCATGCGCTCGCTGCATATTCAAGGTGCGGCCGGACGAGAGCGAAATAGCACCTTTCTTTTACTTTCTCATCCGAAAATCTTCCCACAATACGCTTGACGAATCCTAATTTCTTCAGGGCTATGCCGCAAATATTATTTATATGTGTTCCCCACGTGAGGTTCGAGGTTATCTTAACTCACAGGTACTTCACTTCGTCTGTAGCCTTTATGTTAATACCATCCACTGAATAAACATGGTTAGAGTTGGACGAATTCCGTAAGAAATGTACCGCCATGCATTTGCTAAGATTAATTTCGAGTCCCAACTCTTGGCTCCACAAATGAACGTTGTTTAAGTCCGATGATAGAATTTCATAGTCACAGTGATCACTAATTTCGCGATAGATGATAGCGTCGTCAGCAAAATGTCGTCGTCATGGTGTGCCATTTCGTATTTATTCTTCTTTCGGTTCTTATCTTAGAGGGGTGGACGCCTAACGGAAACCCTCTCCTTCCAGCTTGGGCCGATGTAGAATAAGAGGGAAGTGCACAGAAGGACAAGTATAGTTCATCATCATCGGAGATTCATTGGTCGCGTTCAGGCGACTCAACAGTTGCGGCACCGATGGAAATTATCTCCTGAACGCTCACCGGTTAGTCAGCGGTGAGTCAACATGTTGCAGATCAGACGCCATTTCTATCCACCGGGATTCACCTCCGGTGCGAATTGGTAACATGTTGAGAATCAATATGGCAGCGCCTATGATCAGAGATACGTAAAAATCGCACTTTCATTTTTATTCGATCGCACTTTCAAGAACAGTTTATCGCATTTTGTAGCGTCTATTATTTATTTTCATAATTAGGTATATGACGATAAAATTTAGTGAAACACAGTTTTATGACAAAATTCAGAATATTTTAAATAATTATGTTGAAGAACAATAATAAATTAAAGAATAAGACCTAGTGTGGCGGAAGTGTAGCTTGCCCGCGCCCTCTTGTAATTCGCGGCCACGTAGAGTCCAAGCCAACTAGCAGCTGGCCAGTCGCTCACATACTTTAAGCAGTGAGTGTCGGCGGAGCATTTAAACTGCGCTCGGCACAAAATGTACGAATTGTTGCGCTCGAAAAGGCAGTTTTTCGTAAAAATATCATAAAAGTCCAGTCTTCGCATCTATGTCGCATTTATTTGCGCACATCGCATCTATATCGCATTAATCGCATTTGCGATTTTCACGCATCTCTACCTATGACTTCTTCTGGTGAAAATATAACTTTTGTTTATATTTACAACGGGATGACCATTGAAGATAGCCCAGAAACTCACAGAAACTTCACGCTGAATCGTATTTAATATATTTGGCACGAAATCGTCGTCGACGGCGATAAATAGAGCCAAATCTCTCACTACATCGTTGTCGCCCATTTTCGGATGCCTGTGTGCCACAAGTCACGTGGCCAGAATTTGTACCGGTTGCTGATTTTCCCGTTCAGCCGATAGTAGCGCGCACCGCTTACAGGTGAAGGCCGGGACACACTCAACGCTAACGTGAGACACGAGCCGTTAACGGGAAGTGGTAAAAAGATGGCGGAAGGGAAAGCTTACGGAAGGGACACAACCACCGTTCATGGAGAGTACGTAAAGGCGAGAGATGGGCAACTTTCTTCTCTTCCCATGTCCCGTACACGGAAAGCCAATCACAGCAATACAGCATTTCTGGCGCCCATTGCTGAATATAGCAGTTGTTGTTTTCGTGCAACGTGAGCTGAAGAGAAGTCAGTTAAGGTAAGCCATTACTTAATTTAATTTACGTGCATACTATCCTCGTCGATTTCGAACATTCTTCAAAACTCTTCCTGCACACAAACGAAAAGACTGAAGACCACAAACAAAACCACTGCGCGGGCGTTAGTCAATTTTCTTTCCGGCCACGGGAACGTCAATTGTGACCGCGCGGTGGCGTTCCCCGTCTCAAGTTCTCCCGAATCCCGTATACCGTCTCACGTTAGCGTTGATTGTGTCCCAGCCTTGACTCACCGCAATACTCGCCTGAAAGCGACCATTGTTAGTTGTTGCTGGGGGAGTTCATCATCATCGGAGATTCATTGTTAGTTGTTGCTGGCGGAGTTCGTCATCAGAGTTCATAGTTAGTTCTTGCTTGTTAGTTTCGCCATCCTGAGAATAAACCCACGGTAAGCCTTAAACCATAAGGAGCCCCACTTAAGACAGTCGACGGTCTCTCTCTGCTTCGAGAATATTTGCTCTCCCCGCCTTATTCCACTACTTGGGTGTATAAACTGTCTGCGTGCAATAAAACTTATTTTTAAAACTTTATTGAGATATTCTTAATCTTTGGTCAGCTGACAACCTGGAAAGATCCCTTAAATGTGCAGCGTCATGGAGTGATCCGTCGATTCATGTCGCGTGCGCACAACAATTGCTTCGACAAAATAATACTTTGTATTGCGTACATTGTTTTTGAAGCACCCTCCATTTTAATGCGTACACATCCAGCAGTCAAAACAATTCGAATCAATTTACTCACCCGATTTGCGATGGAGAAAAACATGTGCGAGGGTTAATTTCACACGAAAAGCGACGATGATTCATCCAGAAATCCTGAGAAAAGAAAGCGAAAACAAGGTTTCATTAATACAACTCCGTTTTCATTTATTAATTGGAATGTGTTTAACAAAAATTGTCTATAAAATTAAATATTGTAAGTCGCCAAGGCCCTCTCATCGTCGTCGCCCGGGGATTGATGGGGAAAATCGCACAGAAAAAGGTAACAACTCATGTCGTCAACAATCACTCTTTAATCTTCCCTTGTTAGTGTACACTCACCGACTAACTCGCGCGCTGTCATCCCCCTCTGGTAAGCGTTTTTCTGTTATTCTTAGGTGCGTAGCACGCTCACGTTCTTAAGACGACGTCTTACCTTACGTGGCCACTTCCTGTCGGGGTTGGGTGTTGGGGAATCGTGGGAGCCGAAAGGAAAGGAGTTATCGCTGAGTTTGTATGGGAAGGGAAATGAGGTGAGGAGGATGACAGTCGCTCTTACAATGTTAATACTTGACCAAGTTTTTACTCTCTATACCTCACATATTTTTGAACAATAATTTTAAGTTACGACAAATAAATTCCCAAAACGTTTGCAAAGGCGCTATTCATAAAAAGCCTTACCTTCTAGAGTTCATTTTTAAATATTATCATCAGTGATATTAAAATATGTGAGCTAAGTTACCATTCCTCTATTTTACAAAACAATTTTTGTCCACACAGCCAATTAGTGTATAAAATTAATGCAGTATAAGGATTACCCTTTTTGCAATCACATAGTTTATATGTTATTACATTTGAGGGTAAGCTTGCATCATTAGTAATTTCAAGAGGTGCCATTGAGTGTTTATATTTATTTATTGCCAAGGCCAAGAAATCTTTTCATGATTATTTGCTTACGATATGCTTGTATTCCGTCCTTAAATAAAATTATTTAACTTAATAATTAAGTATACAATACTAATTTAAAAATTTATTGCTAAAACATAACGACAGGCATTAACACATTAGGTAAGAGAACTGACCCTCTTGCATGGCCTCCGATATATAGGACGGTAAATTTTTAGCTAATAACAGATTTAAAACAATGAGACAGAAAAACTTAAAAAGTAGAAAAAGAATATATAAATCTTTAGAACAAACATGACTGAGAATTTGTCACCAATATTGAGAAAAATACTTCAGTAAAAATTTATTTCCTCACCCCGTGTGGGTGACTGAAAATTCTTTCAATGCCATATCTCACACAAATGCTTCCTTACCACGATTAATTCAAGGATGCAACTAAATTATTAGCGCAACGGCGAAGACAGACTTTCATTCGAACGTAATATATTATTACAATGTAGCGCATGCCAGCTGGAGTCCAGAAAAAATAGATAACGCTCGTCCGAATTATCGGAAAATACGCACTTATCTGTTAATACTTTTGTTAATAATATTTTATTTATGTATTTACAGGTACAAGTAATTGGTTATATATCACACATTTTATTTGAAAATTAAATGTATTCAATGAAAGCCATCTCTATGACTACACCCACAATACCATGATAACTCAGAATCGATAGAGCATTCCATTTTATTATGAGAACACATTAAATGTAAGGGAAAGATTACTTTGAAAAAATAACCTTCGCTCATGCGTGATGGTAAGTAGTACCTAATGTATACAGTTGTCTAGACAATCATAGCACAAAATTCGTCCATAATTCCCGGTTTCCGAGGAAATTTCACAAAATTCAACGTATATCTTACGTGATTACTTTGATAGATAAGAATCTATAACCTCATCAGACCCAGGCTCCTTTCATAATAAGGGTAGATGGAAAAAAGTAACATCACAGAGAAATTTGAAAGAAGAATTTACTAACAATTATTTTACAATATTGCCTCGTTCAGAGTATGATTGTTCCAGCTTTCGTTGGAACTATCGTGCATTCACACGACGATGGTAAAAACCTGTGCTGCCATCTCGTGCTGACATCTAAAGTGAACGGGAAATTGACGGTTAGGAAAGCTGTTGAGGTAGGCTGGGCCAAGATATTACTGTATTCAACGTGTATTTAACTAATCAGTTTTTCTTACGGCCATATTCCTCCTTGCTTGGGCAAATCCATGAAAAAGAAATAGAGCGAAGGGAGCTTCACGAGCTTTTCGCCTCTCTCTCGTCGCTTCCTCTTCCGGTCTCCCAGCGCCTAACCATCGTAAAGTGGCAACGTTCGGAACTACGTGAACTATTGTCAGGACATGCATTCACACGGCTAGTTCGGCCAAATATCGTTAGGACGATCGAAAACTACGATGTGGGACCCAATAGTAACCGAAAACAATTTATGAAAAATACGTATTTTATTTTTTTGTGCCACAAACGCAACTCACCTTCGAAGAATTCTCTCCGTTAACACTAATACGATGTTTTCCCAGAAAGTAATGCACAATAATTTTTTTCTTCGTCATTTTTTTATTGCACATAATGAGAATTATACCCACGAAAGAATGACGCTTTAGCTAAACACCCTATTTTTTTCTTGTCAAATCCGTACATTTCTGCAGCCGTAATCCCGCGTTAAGAAAGGCCGTGTATGCCCAGTTGGTACCAATTCTTGACCTGATCACGGAGCAATTTCTTTCATGAGTGAGCCAACTCCTCGTAATCCTCGAAATAATTTCCACGATTATGATCCTTTAACACATTACCAGCGTTGCGTTAACGCAACATTATTGAATCCTAATTCTCAGAACAAGTTTCTACTTCAGAATAGTTTTACCCACTGTACGGTCCTAAACTTTTACCAGTGGCAAAGAAAGGGGGGTTTTGAGGGATAAAAACCACCCCAGCACTCAGAGAAAATTTTAAGTGTAATTCAATTTACTTATTTTGATTAATATTACTCATTGTAGTGTGCATAAGGATTGGTAAAATAATACCTCAGAAAGTCGTAAAATTCACCATTTCCTACCATTCAATAATTCCCCGGCGTTGCGTTAACGCAACATTATTGAATCCTAATTCTCATTACCAGTTTACACTTCAGAATAATTTTTCTTCCATTTACTGACTTTTTTAAAGATATCTCTAGTTCTAATTTTGTCATTTTCACCAATAATTTCATTCATATAATTGTATTTTTATGATTGATGGCGTTTGGCATAAAATCGATGCGCACATACTAGACGCCCTAGGAAAAATGACATACCCCAGCATGTCCGTTGAAAGGCGGAATGGGGAGTTTCCTCCGAAGGAATACTGATAACTCCCGGCGAAGATGTCGAGTGTACAAATCAAGATAAAAAATAAAAGACGTAAACTAAGTTTTAAAAATTACCTTTTTTGTATTTATTTGACCGGAGTTTTCCCAGCGTTGAGTATACGCAACATTTTGAAAATCAAATAGTGTGATGAAAATATTTTTATTCCAAAAATTCATCTTAATTAGACCAAAATAAATCGTAAAATGCGACACAACCGAAGTTAATAGCTTCGAATACAGTCTGGGGAATAATGGGTAAATGGGCCATCCATGTGGAAGTCTGAGTGTGGTACCCCATCCACTCTACAGCCCTGACAAATTTTTGATTTGTACCACACTGTTCAGGGATGCCGTCTCACAAAAAATATTGGGGGAGCCAAACCGGGGATCTTGTCCCGTGGAATTTTGTAAGTAGTGAGTTTTAAGCCTTTTCAGCATTTAAGAAGAGTCCTATGATCAGCATTAAAACACTGATAAGTCGAATCTCGATATCTGGACACTCCGGGGAAAATCGACAAGCCTGACAAATTTTTTCTCGTAATCCTCACACGTTATTCAGGTTTCAGCTGCCGCCGTGTGAGGACACCTTGTTACGAGGCTATGATCGTCGATACAATGCAGGTTACTGGTAGGTAGCAGAGTATCCTGCTAGCAGGTAGCACTTGGCTTAAATAAGGATTATTATTACCCTATTGACACTAGAAGGACGGCAGGGGTCATTTGACCCATTTTCAGAATTCAAAATTATTTTTCTCTTATTAAAATATTTTTTTTTATTTGAAACTTTTTCACTTTTGTCTATATTTTGATAAATTAGTGAAAATTCAACTATAATGTTTTGTTTTAAATTTTTATGACATGTTACACCTAGAAGGACGGCTTTGACCCACAACTTGTTTTCGCGCTATTTTGAGCTATGTATAGCGTATAATCAGCAAGTGGCTAGTGTGGTAGATGATTTGCTTCATTTTGAACCAGCAAGAACCCGGTTCAATGCCAGTTTCGTCCCAAGGGCTCCTACCTGTACTCCAAAACCTAGGCATAGTGACTTGCTGTGCTCAATCTTTCGACATTTTTCGGGCAGCAAGCGGAAATAAAACGTTCTCAATCCTTGATTTGCGTGGAATTCATTTCTACTGTATATCCTACCCTTGGAATCCGCACGTAGGACGAAGAAGAAGCATTACTGCAAGATCTTGGAAGATCCGAAGCAGGATACGGATGGCGGTTGAGTCCATGCCTTGCAAACGGCAATTAGCGTTACTTCTGAAATTTATGCCCTTTTGTATTAATTTCTAATGCTCTCCAGCTCTTAATACCTCCAATGTAACTGGAGAAGATTCTTCCAAATTGCGCTTTCGTTGGTAGATTTTTTCGCATGCATATCAGTAGCGAGTTGAGGAAGAAAGTAAGAAGTCGAGAAATATATCATGAGAAGAGAACCGTCGCCATTCAAATAGCTGTAGGGAAGATCAGTCTGGAAGTGAATCGGAAACATCAATTCAAGGACATTCTGACCAAACCATCATCATCTGCGTGTGATGGAAGCGACGAAGTCTAAGATAGTGAATCCGATGGCGACTTTGGCGCAACAGCAAATGCACAGCTCTATCCAATGAAATGCAGCTGCCCTTTTACGAGGTATATTCCAAATAAACCAGACAAATTTGGAATTGAGTACTGGGTTTTGACAGATGAGAAATGAAAATACAGCCTAATTGAATTTCTATATTGTGGAAAAGATGTAGATTGGCCATGAAATCAAGCGTTGGGGAAATAAATAGTTACTAAAGTGACCGTAACATACAAGAATTCAGGAATTAATGTAACTAGTAACAATTATTATCAATCCATCCAGCTAGCAGAAAATTGGAAAAAAAATGGAAAACTTCACTAGCTGGGACGATCTGAAAAAACAGACGTGACGTACAAATATCCACATAATCCATTCAACGCGAGTGTTCAAAAATACCTTAGGCCATACTCTTATGTAGAATCAGGAAACTAGAACAATAATATACTTTTACTCGGGAACAACAAACGGGAGTAGATATGATGGTTAGCATGTATCATTTTATTTACATTCTCTAAATCCAACAGCCATATCTCCACGGGCACAAAAAAGAGAGTGATGCCAAAAATATCACCGAATTGCATCAATTTCCTTTCCATTTTCAAAATTCCTTTTCATGTGCAAATGAATGGTGTCGTAACACCCCCTGCCACACGCCTTTTAGGCGGCTTGCGGGGTAGTGTGTAGATTTAGATGTAGATGAATAAATCGTCCAATGTTCGCATTCAATGCAAAAAATATTTTGTGGAAACAGGGCTGAAAAAATACTGTCCAAGATTTACAACAAAGTAATAATAATAAAAAATTTGAATGCAAATTTTGCAAACCCAGTGTCCCTATGGTTTAAATATAAAACACAAATTTGGTTTTGAGTGCATGTATTTTAATGATTTAATTTCAATCGACTACTAAATATGTTTTAATTCATTATTTTTTTAAATAATTGTTATTAACTTTTGACAATGGAAATAATATTTATTAATTTTACATAGTGATTTTAATGAACCGATTCAGCAATTAATACGATTAAACTGAATATTGGATGAAAATTAGGCGTTTTATTCCAAAATACATTTTAGGGGTCAAATGACCCCTAGCCGTCCTTCTAGGTAGCGCGAAACTCCCGTCCTCCTAGTGTTAAACGAAGGAAACTTTCCGACCTTGGCCATTTTTAATATATGATTATTAATATTTGTTTCCCTAAGCTCTGTGCCTCATGCATGCATCGGTAATCTCAGAAGATATAAAACTCTTGACTACTCGTATAGGAACTAGGTCCCTGTGACGTCACGGGGAGTGGCATCGCATTGGCGCCAATCTGGCCTTTTTCATATTAAGATAAAAATGGACCATTGCCATTCGTCTAAACTGGGAACTCTAAAACAAAAAAATTGTATACTATGAATAAACTAATGGTGTGTAAATAATCGCAATCAATGCCTTTCGATTTCTTTGATGAAGGAAACTACCCTATTGGCATCCCTCAAATTACAGCAGACTCCCGATTATCCGGCTTCGACATATCCGTGTCGCGGGTTATCCGTGCATGATTTTCACTCTTGTTCCATGTTTTCCGTGATCTTCATAAAAAAGGAAAATCGGATGCAAAATTACCAGAATGTTAGGATACTCCGGGCTTATTATTTCCGTTAGAAACCCCTTCGTAAAATGGATTTGATCGTGTGCTGGCTACCTTCACGGAAGCTCGGTGTTCCTTCTTCCAAGCCTCATATTTCCAGGTCTTTTATGTATTGAGCAGTAGGAATACGGGTACAATCATGTTATCATCGCTAAAAAGATTGCGGTCTCTCGAAGAAAGCTCTTAGTGAACCCAGAAAGCAATTTAAAGTAACAGAAAATGTGCATAAATAATGTGCATGTTCGATTTACCTTAATTATGAGCATAAAAAAATAAAAGTTAAAGTTTGGATTATCCGTGTTTTCCGATTATTCGTGCCGTCTCACCCAATCATTATCCCGGATAATCGGGAGTGTGCTGTGTCTAGAAAATCAGGCTAAGGTGGGCGGTTACACACGAAAGGGAAAAAGCGAACAAATAATAACGTAAGTCTAATTGTTTTGGTGATACGTGTGAATATTCAGCATTGAAAACGTAGCCATCTTTCCTCGCTTCAAAGTCTTGTTTGAATTACTGCCTTGAGAGGCACCTTTGAGTAAGATCCCCCCAATTCTTGACATGTACGTAAAGGGATTTTCAGTGAGGCTTAATGCGAGGGACCAACACGTTTGCGGTGATATTATGATCTCAAAGGCAAAGTTCGCCCATTCTCCGCGAGGAGTAGGAGGCGGAGGAGGTGGAACGGGAGATAGAGGATAAGTTGGGCGTTGAGCGCTGTTGCCAGTTTTCCATCTGCGAGAATTTTCCTCGTCCCCTACTCTCCTTCCAACAAACCGCGGAGGAAGAAACCGCCGAGGGATTATGAGGAAACGTTTCTGTGGAAGTCACACGTGGGGACAGGTGCTAAAAGGATTAACAGCGCCTCCTCGTGGGTCGATTCGAAGAGGACGCGATGACGCATGCATGGGGAAATCTGACAACGCCGCATCGTTGGAGCGTCCTTTTGATACGATGCGAGAATGCGAAACATGCACGAAATTTGTTCATCCTGCTAGTAAGTGTTATTGAATAGACAATTTTCTCACGATACCAAATACATGGTACGTCCGGTAAGTAAGTTCCGTTTTGAAATAAAAAAAGAACAAGTACAGATACTTCAAAGAAATATTTTGCACAAAACTCTACCGATCTTACACGATTTTTCGACGCACATCCCGTGGCTCTCCAGGTATTATTCATAGCGTTGGCAAAGTTTTTGTACACCCCCTTCGTAGACTGTTGCCACCAGTGTAGTCTTTGATAAAGTAACATATTCTTTCAGCTCTTCGACACTGTTGTACCGCTTAATTTTTCTGATAAACTTTTCGGTGCTAAGTAAACCAATCAATAAAAATGATTATTGCCCCACAATTAAGAAACTGCGCCGCGCAATACAGACCCAGCACCGAGAAGTGCTCACGAAAGGCGTGGTTTTCATTCAAGGCAAAGCCTGATCGCACACTGCGAATGTGACAAAAAGACCCCGACAGGGCCTTTGACTGGAATGTTTTTGACCGTCCTTCATTCTGCCCCAACCTTGCTCCAAGCGATTTTCACTTGTTTCTGCGTATTTTCTTGGCGGTCAGCGGTACAGCAAGAGCTGAGAGAACATGTTAGCTCATGGAAGAGTACACTGGCGGCAATAGTCTACGAAGGGGGTGTACAAAAACTTGTGCCACACTATGACAAAGTACTGGAAAATTGCGGGACCCACTTTAAAAAATCGTGTAAGACTGATATTTTTGTGCAATAAATTTCTTTGAAACACCTGTACTTGTCCTTTTTTTATTTCAAAACGGAACTTACTTTCTGGACGTACCTCGTATACTTATAAGCTAAAACTCTCCTAGCACTACACAAACGTCATTAAATGCTTATTAAAAGTGATAGAATATCGCTTGATGTCACGTGACCTCAAACGCCCTCTGAAGTCATCGCACGGTACAACATTCACTTCGCTAAGAGAGTAGAAGGGCAGAGTCTTCATTGCAATATATCGAAGTAAAAATCTTCAACGAGCTTTGTAGTAGTTCCTAAAAGGACAAGTTGACTTAAGAGGGATTTTAAAAGGCACAATACGGCACTTTACTTTTGGTCGACTTCCATATGGCGGCTGATTTTGTGAAAAATGGCGATTGCTTCCAAATCTCACCAAACAATTCCCTTCATTTGTTTCAATAACGCCTTGGCAACCCAACATATTCACAATCTGCTGTCTGAAGTTAAAACAGCAATTATTTTCGCCATATTTGCGTTTGAGCCCCTGTATAGACCGATTTTTTATCCACTTCCTCAGTCTGTCATCAATGGATACCGTGCCGTGACGTCACGCTCCGATGACGTCGTGTTTTCAAGCAGCCGAAGAAGATTAATTTTCAAAGACTCATAACTCAGCTGAAAAACATTATTCATCCGCGAAATTTTCGGTGAGTACATTTGAGATAGGGACCTTCTTATTCTAGTACTTTGAAAAAATTGTGCATGTTCTCCATTGTTCCGCTGATGTCTTCCGAGTACACGAAAGTAGCGAGTGTGTTATTTTACGTAATCTTTACGCAATATAATTAAATACTGCACCTTTTATTGCGCCATCCTTTTGCCATTGAAATTATCTTATTTTATAAAAAAAAAACTTTGCTTGCGATTATAAAAATACCACTTTCCAGATATAGGCAAGTAGGCTTGGGAGATCACGATTTTTTTTACATTTGACCGTGTCTTCATAGTTAAGGGACAAAAAGTCTATTTTCAGCATCGATCCAGCATTTCACTCTAGTTTTCAGGAATGAAATAAGCGAAGATTCCTCCCCTAATCGATCAAAAGTTCAATATTCAAGCGAAAATAACCTTTTTGAAATTGAAATATATTCTTTTAAATTTCACTATGATAGGTATAGCATAACGGTGTCGTAGGAGGTTTTTCCGGAATTCCACCGGGTTAGGTTATCCGACTCCATCTCGGCCGACGTTTAGATGAACGAGTTGTCTATCTTCAAGAGGGCATGCAGAGTAATAATAATGATAATTAACTCATTTATTATTCTCGGAGTGAACTCCTTTAGAACATAAAATTATTAAAGTGGTGCGGAGTACAATTAACATGGTAACAAAACAATCTGAAAACAAACAAAGGAAGTGATCATATGCATTGCTACAAATGGACATATGCAATGTTATCATTTAATAATGAACTGGAAAAGAACTTAATTTCTTTTTCTAACAGAAAAACGAACATTAAACATGCCAAGAAACAAAGAGCACAACTTTAAAAAAGGAAATTTAGCTTAACAAATGAGAAAAGAACTAAATAGCTACTTCTCACACAACAATGGACATTAATCACATCAATAACAGTAAATGATTTCTGAACTGTAGCTGTGCGGAACTGTGGAGCATACAAAAAACAGGGGTCTTGTCTTTTAACAATATTAGTGTGTTTACAACTAGGGGGAGGCTACCATATTTGAAGAGATTGAACATAAAACAAGCCATATTATATTTTCTCCTTGATTTAAGATAAAACCAGGACAGCTTTTTAAAATAAGGGGTAATGTGTTCATCTCGTCGTAAAATTAATGATGAATCTCCCACAGGAGTTCAACATACGTTGTTGCTTAATATTCAACTCCTCGGTTAAGTCATTGTAAACAAGACTTCAGTAGTCTAAGAGTAAGAGAACTCGTTCATCGAAACGTCGGCCGAGACAGAGTTGAAGAGCCTGACCCGGTGGAATTCCCGAAAAAACTTCTCCGATTCAACACGCCGGGATAGCCTGCGACCATTCATAACTTTTCAAAAGTGTCGATTCATTATTAAAAAATGCAATGCAACTACCGAGATGCAATGCTCATTTTGGCTAACAAGGGGAGACCATGTACTTTGCTCCGCCTTTTTCAATGCCGTATTTTTTATGGCATGCGGAATGGCGAACACATCTGTTCAGTGGTTCCATTGAATGGGTCTTAGTTTGGCTGTAATTAATTATTTCCGAGCGGTATTTTTAAAAGCGTTATATAATTCCAAAAGAGCTTCCCTCTTCAAACAGGGTCAGTTGGTCTAGTGGTAAACGCAACCGGGTATCACCTTGGGGGCTCGGGTTCGATATTATGGCACGGCAGTATGTATTGAAGTTTTCATTTTGATCATTGGGCGACAAGTTTATCAATAATTTCAATTGCATCAATCATAGGTATGAGAAAAAATGTTTATCATCATAACGCCGTTTAGGTATTTAAGCAGTGATATTTCGGGGTATCGAACCCGCCCCCCCCCCCTCCGGTGAGAAGCGGACGCGCTCACCACTAGACCAACTGACCCTGATGGAGGGATGGCGCAATTTTGGGATTATATCACGCTTGTTAAAATACCGTTCGAAAATTAATTAATTACAGCCAAACTAAGACCCATTTGAATGGAACCACTATCAGTTCAGAGATTTGTTCGCCATTCCGAATGCCATTAAAAATACGGCATTGAAAAAGGCGGAGCAAAGTACGTGGTCTCCCCCTGTAAGTATTGAATTAGCATTGGGGAAAAATTACTTCTAAACGGACTCCATAAAAAAAGTCGCCTAGTGGAGCATCGTTAGATACGGAATAAAAGTAAATTTTAAAATATTAGACCATAAATTACGGCTGACTACAAAAATCACAAGCATAGGTACATACTCCTTCAGGGGCGCAGCGAGGGGGGGGTTTTGGGGGTTAAACCCCCCCCCCCCCAGAGCTCAGAGAAATTTTTAATTTCAATCCATTTTACTTAATTAGATTTATATTACTAATATAAGAGTGTAAGGGTTAATAAAATATGCCTCAGGAAGCCGTAAAACTCACCATTTTGAACCGTTTTTCTTAAAATTCCGCAATTTATAAATCTCAGACATACCGCTTATCCTGGTGGGTAGTCCATACCCCCACACACCGCGGTATTAGTTGCACCCCCCAGCCTTAATTCCTGGCTGCGCCCCTGTATTCCTAGGCGCATCATGGGCTTGTGTTTCTTGGTACTAGAGGTAGCCGTTTTTAATTTCGCATGACTTATCTGGTTAATACGTATTACGTCTAAAATAACAAATAAGTAACTAATACTTCTCACAATTATATGTAAATTTCTACTGTGCTACGATAACCGCTGTTGATGTGATCGATTTTCGGTAAAAGACTTGGATATACAACTAAAAATATTTACTTATCAGCGACAAAAACTTCAGACTAGCGTCTTCTTTGTAGGGATAACACAAATGGACTCATAATTGACCTGTTTTTCACTCTGGTGCATCGTTCGCATAATAGTTTAGTTTAAAGCCGCTAGGCCGCAGAATTTTCCGGTAGCTAGGAATGTTCCTAGATACACTATATCTTAGATACACCTTACCCTATTGTTGAAGGACATGCAGAAAGGAAAAATGGCAGATATAGGCCTCAGATTAGATACACGGAACACGTGAATAAGGAAGTAAACGAGAGGAATAAAATAGATGCTATATGATAACCTGATTGGAGAATAGGTGAAGATGTCCGTCAAATCAATCTCCCTATTAGTACTAAAAGAAAATAGAGATGACACTTTTCCACAAGTTAATTTAAAGTACAAAGCGTTTCAACCGTTAGCTCATTATCAAGTACAATGATACGGTATCTAGTACAATGATATTCTACTTGATAATGACCTAACGGTTGAAACGCTTTGTACTTTAAATTAACTTGTGGAAAAGTGCCATCTCTATTTTCTTTTAATACTTATAGGATGTCATTCCACCATACATATATCACCTGCTTCTGTTACCTTTAATCTCCCTATTAGTAAATTATGATGATTATAAACACAACTCAAACATTAACACGAAAAAACAGTTATTTTCAAGTCTCGATTTTGAAATATGCGGTTCAAAGTCAATTGACAACGGAAAAACGATAAACAAAGAAACCTGTCGTGTTCGAATGAACCCTGTGGAAATATTGCGATTTTTTCATACGACAAATTACAAGAAATTCCACCAAATTCCTACCGCATATAATATACAATTTGACGAATCCTGAATTTTATTAGTTTTTCTAACGGCATGTTTACTACACCTATATCTACATAATACCCATCGAGCCACATGTAGGGTGTTTGGCAGGGGGTGATCAATCACCAGCATGCAGCATGCAATTAGACTCCCACATGCACACCACGCGGTACAAAACATGTTACGCATACTAACAAATTATACTACCTATATAATCTATAAAGAAAAATCAGCCTGTTTCCGCGAGAATTATGCTTTTCACATGTGTAAACTTCCCCATTTTTTATTGTTGTATGCTAGCCTATAATTTTAGATAGATTAAAATGGATAAGGCCTTACAGTGAATTAAAGAAGGCAGTGCTGGAAGGAAAGGGAGGCTTCCAGATCACTTCTTGAACACGTCATGGAAACCTACCTTAATCGGTAGAATACTATAATAAAACTAGCCTACAACGGCTGACCTAGAGTATTTGAAATGTGTCTGCAACGGCTACTTAACTCCCGTGTTAGATTTATTTTCGACTTACGTAGAGATGAAAATATGACCAAATTCTACATTGATCTGAATTGGTTACCTCTTTATTTCCGAAGTAATTATATTCTGGGATCTTTTCTGTTCTCCTTATTCCAAAACCAGACTCCTGCATACATCCCCGGCAAGAAAGTTACTGCAATTTCCACCCGCCGTGTTTCTGACCTTCAAATTCCTCAAGCCCGCACCAATATATATTTCAAATATTTTCATCTAACAGTACCTACATTCTGGAACTCTTTACCGCCAAATATAAAGACGTCAAAATCACCTCAGTCGCTCAAAGAAAGGCTGTACTACTATTTGAATTCTGGGGCTTAAGTTAGCCTGCTTTATTTATTGAAGTTATTACTTTAAACTTGTGATGTTATCAAAGCTTTCTACGTAAATAAATGTGTGTTCATTATGATCTGTCTTAAAGCTTATATTTTTGTGATATTAATATTGAATATTTTACTTGTATTTGTCTAAATGTTTACTAGTTCTTAGCCTAGCAATAATCTCTATAATATGTACTAATTTTTTGTCAAAATGTTATTTATTAAGAATAAAAAAATTTATGTATTTTTTTATTCTTTTGCTCTTACAGGTTTTGCCTAGATTATAATAAAAATATTCATTCATTAAAGCTATACTACCACATTCATTGAAAGGCAAAAGTTGCCAAGCATTTATTAAGATTTCCTGTCAATTAAGCTAGAAAACACAAAAAATGCTGTTAGAAATGACACGAAAATTCAGAATCATGCATTAAATTATGCATAAGTTATAAAGCTACAGTACACGTCATCTCATCTATTTATGAGTTCTAACGCCGCCGTAATAATCTCTTATCAATCGTGCAAAAAAAGACATTCACAATCCGTCTGCTCTACAGTCTATCACTCTTGTTTTATTTATATGATATGATCTACCGTAGTATGTTGGCTTACGCAAGATATGAGTGACTTCTTCAGAAAATGTCAGTCGTTTTGTGTGTTCTAGCCATATTAGAAGACTGCCTCAATGAATAGTTGGCAAGGTTTTTCTTTTGTATGAACGTGGAAGTGTATCTTGTTGGCATACGTAATGTTTTTATGACCGGGTGGTGTGCATGTGGGATTCCAATTGCATGCTGTTGATTGATCACCCCCTACCAAACACCCTATAGGTGCCTCCCAGGGTATTACATAGATGTAGACGATTTTTTTACCAAGTGAGCGACTATAGACGATCGAGTATCGATACATACCGATCTATCGAAACACTCGATGATCGACACTCAAAAAAGCGATATTACACGTGCTATGTTTCTGAATTTTTCTTCTGTTATCTAACAGCATGATTTTTGGATTCTAGACTTATTGGCTGATTATATTTAATGAGGAGTTGGAAAATTTGGCATTTTAATGAATGCGGTAGTATAATTTGCAAGCATGCGTTACGTTTTTTGGACCGTGTGGTGTGCATGTGGTATTCTATTGCAAGCTGTTGATTGATCACCCCCTGCCAAACACCCAATAAGAGACTCAACTCACCGATGGCGGCGCTGAAAGCAGTGACGTAATTTTCCAAATGGTCGACGCATCGAGGATATTGTTGTGATGATAACATAGGTGCAATAGGATGAGTCGTCAAGGCACTGCGATAATTAAAGTAGAAAATATCTTAAAAGATTTCCTTGGCTTTGACGAGGTATATCAATTCCCACGGGCAACGACAAAAAGCAGTTAACCCATTACTCCCCAGCGTTGCGTTAACGCAACATTATTGAGTCCTAATTCTCAGAACAAGTTTCTACTTCAGAATTATTTTTTCTTCGATTTACTGACTTTTTTAAGTATCTCTAGTTCTAATTTTGTCACATCCACCAACATTTTAATTTATATAATTGCATTTTTATGACTGATGGCGTTTGGCATAAAAATCGATGCACAATACGAGACACCCTAGGAAAAATGACATACCCCAGCATGTCCGTTTGAAAGGCAGAATGGGGAGTTTCCTCCAAAGGAATACTGATAACTCCCGGCGAAGATGTCGAGTGTGCAAATCGAGATAAAAAATAGAAGATGTATCGTAAGTTTTAAAAATTACTTTTTTGTATTACCGGAGTTTTCCCAGCGTTGCGTATACGCAGCATTATGAAATTCATATGATATAATGAAAATATTTTTATTCCAAAAATTCATCTTAATTAGGCCAAAATAAATCGGAAATTTGGAAGTAACCAAAGTGAAAAGCCTTACATATAGTCTGGGGAATAATGGGTTAAGATTAAGGAGTTAATAAATTTTAGCTGAAATGTCCTCTACTATTTCACGGACATTATTATTAAACATTTTTCTCTGCTGGCTTGAAAAGAAAAATTGCAATGCATCGGTTACCCCAAGTGCATTAAACAAACAAACCACCGTCCCAGTAAATGATGAATTGAAAAACGGAAAATGGCAACTGAAAAGGCATTTTACATGAATATGAATGCTTAAAATATATTACCTGCGACGTTATGATGGCTTTGTACCAAAAATATAATTAGAAAAATCAGTAAATTCCCAGAAATACCAATGATTTGTCAACGTGGTTTCCTTAGGTATCCTCTAAGCTCTACTTCCTAATTCGGCCAGTAGTTGGCGTATTGCTCGTCTGAATTCTGGAATGGGTGTCTCGCAGCATTTTATACAGATGTAGACGATTATTTACCAAGTGAGCGACTATACAGACTGTCCCGAGGGTCGTGTGTCATTTTTGACCTGTAATTTTAGTAACTTTGCATCGAGAAATATTCATGAAAATTGGCATACTTATGGGGAAAGGTCCTAAGTTTTGTTGAGTGTAAGCGAAATTTTACAATTTTGACCTTTTGGCCACATAATGTAGGTCCAAACAAAAAATTTGAATTTGCCTTATGGGGTTTCAATGTCAAAAAAATCGAGATAGAAAAAAGTCTGCATTTCAATGACCAACATGTCAATTCTTAGGCTTTCGGACACGAGAAACCGGAAAATAACACTTTTATTTACGAAAATTTAATCATTGACCTTGTTAGGCCACCGTCAAGCTCATAAGGGTGGCAAAAAGAAAAGCATACCAACAAAGGTGTCGATCCATGGGTTTTATAGGGTGACCAAGTCACTGGTATTGTCCAAATACCCGTATTATTCACTAATTGACCTGCTAAGGTCACAATGGGGGTCAAAGGTCATAGAGCTAAACGTCGGGCCATCATTACAACCAACGTATCAAACCATAGGTTTTTAAGAGTGCCAAGGTTGTTTAGGCAGTTCATAGATCCATATTGTTGATTTTTTGACCTGCGAGGGTCACAATGGGGGTCAAAGGTCATAGAGTTAAACGTCGGGCCATCATGACAACCAACGTGCCAAATCATAGGTTTTGAAGGGTGCCAAAGTTGGTTTTTCAGGTCATATGACCGTATAATAGATTTTTTGACCTCCGCAAGTCATAATGGGGGTCAAAGGTCATAGAGTTAAACGTCGGGCTATCATGACAACCAACGTGTCGAACCATGGGTTTTAAATGGTGCCCAATTCAGTTTTGCAGTTCGTAGACGATCGATTAACGATACATATCGATCCATCGAAACTCTCGATGATCGACTCTCAAACAAATGCGATGTTTCACGTGCAAAGATGTGTGTGAGAGAGGGGTCGAACTCTCAGATCTCGTTCACCCCGGTCCCTTCCTGTAACGAATGGGACTTGTTGTTTTCGGCCGTCATAACTCAAATTGGGGTGCAGAAGGCAGGCAGAGGAAACTCTAAGAGTTAATCGATCGATACATCGAAACTTGCCCCCGACGGCGATTGCGATAAGGCCGTGCCGGCATCGGAGGAAAGAGTCAAATGGGTCCCGAGCAAATGATTCATAGGTTGCGAAAACTAGCAGGTGACTGCGGCCCGATCTCACTGGAATTTCGGTACATACATTATGTGCAAACCCCCCCGATTTCATGTATTTGTATACATGCACGTAGATCACAAAGTCTTGTGTCGCTCACCGTGAAAAATATGAATACACGTATATATTTCCAGACGATGCATAGATAAGGCCCGAAGATTGATGTAATGGGTCTCGAAGCTTTAAATTAAGATTACCGCCGGTGATATAAGGCAAAACTTTGCGCTAATGTCCGATGTTAACGGTTGTACCGAGCCGTTTTCCCCATAGAGGTCCCTGCTTAAGCCACGCCGGTCGAAACGGCAGACAAGTCTGGCCATATAAGCGACAAGTATATTGATTGATTCGGCTTGCGAGGCGGACATTTTTTTTTCAAAACTTTCCTCCATGAAACCTATAAACTCAAACTACCTCCCACGTGACGTCACTGTGTCGTGGCGGTTTCACATTGGTCGGAAAGATTTATGCCGAGTCGCTCCCGGGAAACAAAGCATTATATTTTCCTGTCATTATTTCCGTTACGACAATACCATAGATAATTGATGATTGATGTCTGAGATATTTCTTAAGCAAAAGTAATTTATCCATGAAATAAATCTTGATTATTCATCTTTCACCTCTTATTTACTAAAATCCTATCATATTTCCAATTTTTTCCATGATTAATGCTATAACTTCTTGATACGACAAGACAAATACAGATATTTTGGAACGGAAACATTTTTCTTAGTAACGTAAAGAATTCTTCGGCAATGGACATGTTGGCACAAGGCCGTTTTACACGGGGCACGGAATTTTGCAGGTTAGAGCTGCATTAATTTCTAAAATGGCGTGGAATTGGGCGAATGCATGAACGAAATTAGAACAGGGGCTATTTTGCTGTCTCGCATCCACGCATTCTCGCATGTGTTCTAGCAATTCAACGCTTTACACGACGCAATTTTGATTGCGCCTTCGTTCGTACGTCAGACTTCGCAATTCCGTGTAGCGCGTAAAACGGCCTTTATTATTGATAGATCTCAACAAAATGATTGATAAAACAATTATTCCAGCAAAATGATTAAAATTATTTATGTAATAACAATAACAAAGTGACTAATCCATTATTCCCCAGAAGGTATGTAAGGATTTTAACTTCGGTTCCTTCGAATTTTCATATTTATTTTGGCCTAATTAAGATGAATTTTTGGAATAAAAATATTTTCATCACATTATTTGATTTTCATTATGCTGCGTAGGTAGGTATACGCAACAATGGGAAAACTTCGGTTAAATAATTAGGAAAAAGTAATTTTAACAACTTAGTTCACATCTTATATTTTTTATCTTGATTTGTACACTCGACATCTTCGCCGGGAGTTATCAGTATTCCTTCGGAGGAAATTCCCCATTCGGCCTTTCAACGGACATGCTGGGGTATGTCATTATTCCTAGGGTGTCTCGTACGTGCGCATCGATTTTTATGCCAAACGCCATCAGTCATATAAATACAATTATATGAAGGAATATGTTGGTGAAAATGACAAAATTAGAACTAGAGATACAAAAAAAAGCCAGTACATCGAAAAAAAAACTATTCTGAAGTAGAAACTTGTTCTGAGAATTAGGATTCAATAATGTTGCGTTAAATAAACGCTGGGTATTAATGAGTAAAAACAATGGAATACACTTCGGTTGCCATCACAAATTGATTGATGCTTAAAATATTCCTTAACCTTCCGTCGGGTGCAATGGATCACACGTGCACAGGGTTTTTTTTTATTTCTCCGCAGCACAAGGTGGCATATAGACACTTGACGCTTCTGGGAGCGTTTTGTTTCATCCCTTTTGATGCAGCCTTTCGCTTTTCTCATTCATGCCAACTGATCAGTGCCGGATTATTCAGCATGATCAACACTAGCATGCCCAATCTATTTTTACACCCTATTCCTCTTCTTTTTCTTCACCCTAGCGTTTGTCCCGCGCTATTGCAGGGTCCGCTGTTCTGCTAACAGGGAGACTTTGCTAAACTGATGTCAAAAAACAAAGATGAAACCTATTTTGTTTGAAAGTAAACACTTAGATGGGAATACTGTTGAAGGGTTTTGTCCATATACGCCCGGGTTTGAGAGAAAGAAGCATTTAAAAACACGGTTACGTTGAATTTAAATCAAAATTTTCGCCCGTTGTTTTAAGGCAAGTTTGGCCTAGTGGCACCGCATAGCACATTCGTTTTCAAAGGCCAGGGTTCGAGGCTCGGAAAGAATATATATTTTTCCAGTTTGCCACTTCCTCTAATAAAGATGGAACAGATTACAAAAAATAGATTTTTTGTAATCTGTTCCATCTTTTTTAGATTTGTTGATTTCAGACGTTTTACGTTTTTTATTACGAGACTTTTTGAGAATAAGCCTTAAATTGACATTCATGTCGCTAGCTTACCCTTGCTTCGAATTATTCATTCCGTTACCGAAATTCATCCAAACAGGAGTGATATAACTCTGATTCTGGCGTCGTGGTAAAGGGAACTCGTTTCCGTAGCAAAAGATTTTAAAGATACTGACCCAGGTTTCTACTCATGAACCCAACAATAGCAAATTAGCAATTAATCAAGGCAAAGTCTCTTTGTAAGTCTTCTCCACTTGGCTCGATCCAGGGCGTCTACTGGCGTGGCGTTGATGGTTTCTCATGTCTGCCTTAATAGGGTTGTTTCCTATTATTTTTTCATTGCCTAAATCGAAAGATTATTACTCCTGGAGTACGTATTTCACGCTTTTAGATTTTCAAATGACGATTTCTATTTTTCGCGATCAAATGAAATGTGAAAATTTTCAAGCGCGCGAAAACGCGACGGCTAAGTATGAATGCCGGGAAAACTCCGTGTGACGTCGGTCTGGTTCCCGCTACCGCAAGTGAGGTGACCTTCGTCGAGGCTTTGAGCGCTGATACGACGCAGGATGCTAGTAGGTAGCAGAGTACCCTGCTTGCAGGTAGCGCTTGGCTCAAATAAGGATTATTAATACCTTATCTACTTTCTGTAGGCAGTTTTAATAGGTGATTATTAAGAGATGTTTCCCTGAGCTCTGGGCCTCATACATGCATAGGTAATCTGAGACGATATAAAACTCCTATCTACTCGTATAGAAACTAGGTCCCTGTGACGTCACGTGGAGTGGAATCGCATGGGCGCCAATCTGGCCTTTTTCAAATGGGGATAAAATTGACCATTGCCAGTCGTCTAAACTGAGAATTCTAAAACCAAATCATTTGTATATTATGAATACGCTAATGGTGGGTAACGAATCGCAATCAATGCCTTTCGTTTTCCTTGACGAAGGAAGCTACCCTACTGCCTCCTCTACAATTCTATCCCAATAGTTATTTGTGCGGCACAAAATCTTCGTATTTTTGAAGTCCATCCTATAACCGAGGTCCAAGGAATGCTCCGCTACCGCCGACTTTAGCGGATAAAACAGGCGTATGCATCTTTCATGCTCCGTCAGACGTTTTTCGATTGTGCGGCCAGTTTCCCCAATGTAAACGTGACCGCACTTTGGGAGAATTAACCCAATACCACACCCAATGGGAATCCCGAGAAATTTTTCATCAAAGTTGAGAAGTCAATGAAACGTGAAACTAAGGAATGAAAATGACTATGCAGCGTTTTACGACTTTTTGTTTTTTTTTGCGGTCTCCCAGACCGCACGTCTCTCGTAGTATAAAAACAATGGGGAACATGCATGGAATTTGTTCATCATCCTAGTTAGTCTGATTGAATAGACAATTTTCTCACGAATCCAAATATATAAGCCAAAACTCTCCTGGTACTCCACAAACGCCAATAAATGCTAATTAAAAATGCTCGAATATTGCTTGAAGTCACGTGACCTGAAACGCCTTCTGACGTCATCGCACGGAACACCATTCACTTCGCTAAGAGAGTAGAGTGTTAGAGGCTTGAATGCAAGATATTTAAAGTAAAAATTGCTATTATTATCGCCAAATTTGCATTTGAGCCCTCGTAGATCGATTTTCTATCCACTTCCTCAGTCTGTCATCAGTGGATGCCGTTCCGTGACGTCACGCTCCGATGACGTCGTGTTTTCAATCAGCCGATGAAGATCGATTTTTAAAGACTCATAACTCAGCTAAAAAGCATTATTCATACGCGAAATTTTCGACGAGTACATTTGAGGTAGAGGCCTTCTTATTCCAGTACTTTAAATAAATTGTGCATGTTCCCCATTGCACGTCATTGTTTATGGGTTAAGTGGGGGTTAAGTATGTATGAGTTAAGGGTAGTTTGAAGGGGTGGATGAATTAGACAGCGTTCCCACTTAACCGTGAAAATCTTAAAACCGTTTATGAGCCGTGAATTTTGTCTACCGTGAAAAAAACCTGGAAATAGCCGCGAATTTCGTCACAAAACCTTAGAAATATCTCAAACTTGACTGTAGAACTACGATCAACAGATGAAAAGAAAAATCGATATTTCGATCATGTTTCAAGGCCGAATCACGTGCAGATACTGTCTGTACGCATTTTTCTGCACACGTGTATTCGAAAGCGCAACTATTAACAATGACGGAACGGAACACAATGAACGCTAACGTGAGACGCGAGCCGTTAACGGGAATCGGTAAAAATATGGCGGAAGGGGAAGCTTATGGAAGGGACACAACCACCGTTTACAGAGAGTACGTAAACGTGAGAGATGGGCAACTTTCATCTCTTCCCGTGTCCCGTACACGGAAAGCCAATCACAGCGATACAGCATTGTTGGCGCCCATTGCTGAATATAGCAGTTGTTGTTGTCTTGCAACGTGAGCTGAAGAGAAGTCAGTTAAGGTAAGCCATTACTTGATTTAATTTATGTGCATACTATCCTCGTCGATTTCGAACATTCTTCAAAACTCTTCCTACACACAAACGAAAAGACTGAAGACCACAAACAAAACCACTGCGCGGGCGTTTGTCAATTTTCTTTCCCGCCACGGGAACGTCAATTGTGACCGTACGGTGGCGTTCCCCGTCTCACGTTCTCCCGAATACCGTACACCGTCTCACGTTAGCGTTGATTGTGTCCCAGCCTTTAATTGGTCCGTGTATGCCATGACAGCACATTGACCTTAAGCCTGCGATTGGAAGACGTTGACCCTGGCAAAAAAATAAAGACATTTCTTCACTTCCTTGCCAATCTGCACCATCCGTTTTCCTACACTCACACCCTTTTAGCCGGACCTGAATTTTCCTAAAATAGGTGACGTCATAAGAGGTGACGTCATAAGAGGTGACGTCACTTTCATTGCTCCGTTTTCATTCACAGCATTTGATGCGTTTATTAAATTTTTAGTTAACGTGCGGCCTATGACTGTTACGTGATCAATATTTCGGCCTAAAATGGTTTATCTACAAAACGTGAAAACCTGGAAAAAACCGTGAATTTTAATATTTAGTTAAAAGTGGGAATTATGTTAGAGGCATACTTAAGAGTGTTTTGGGTAAGTTAGAGATAATGGCCGTCGTTTTGTGTCAGCGGCCCTTCTAAAAAGATCTGCTATTTGGAGAAATATATGTACGTGTATTAATTTACTTATTGCGTTTTATGCTCGCCCAACATATACATAATTATAGGGCGAACAATACAAAAATATAATTACAAAAAAATTGAAAATAAATTGGTCACAGCCACAAAATAGTAACAATCATGATAACAAATGCTGAAGAATATTAACTAAATACAATCACAGTCGCGAAACATATTCTTAACATCTTTTACGAAGCAGTATTTCTTTTGATACAAGTCTAGATCGTTGAAATTTCTGTTTTATAGTACACAAATCCTTCGTATTGGCGTATTGGAACAATAATTTGTTTTAAACGTTGATATGTAAAATGTTCTTTTAAACCGGCTATTAATATTTGGAGCTATTTTTCTTATTTCCTTCATTAACTCGTAACATAGGCCCTTATTGATGACATCATGCAGAAACAGCAGACCGTTTATAATTCTTCTATTTTGCAGGTTATGGAGACCAAACACTCTTAACAAATCATTATAACTAACATAATTTTCGAAAAGCGGACACACATGATCCTCTATATTATTTCTACTGTATAGATACCTTTTTCTCAACTTGTACGCAACCAAACTCTACAAATGAGGTACCAAAATGCACAGAATTCATCAGAGAATATGCACGGCATATCTTACTTCCTAAATATTGCTATTGTTTCCTAAAATTGGTTTTTAAAAATTAAAAAAAAATAATCGATTTAAAAAAAATAATCGATTCCGGCAAGATTGTCCTAATCCCAAGAATACAGTTAACGCCGTCGGATCCCACCATGCCTTTTAATTTGACTCGCAGACAATTTCCCATTAACGTTTCCTATGCGATGACTATTAACAAGGCTCAGGGTCAGACTTTGCAAAGAGCTGGCTTATTCCTGCCTTACTCTGTATTCTCTCATGGCCAACTTTGTGTAGCATTCTCTAGGGTAAGATCTTTTCAAAATATTTTTGTAAATATTAAGGAAAACGCTAAACAAGTTTTAACAGAGGATAGTGTAATTACTTCCAATGTTGTGTTTAAAGAGGTCCTCTGACCTCAATTTGTGCATGAACATTCCAATTTAATTTGTACATAAGACCCTGCCTTTTTTTTCCACATTTTAAAATTAGAAACGCGCCTATCCCTCTGTGGACCTGCATTGAAAAGAGCGGTGGAAGCCCGCTGGGGGTGGGCGCATCACGCTCGTATAATACGAAATTATTATTATAGTATTCTACCGATTAAGGTAGGTTTCCATGGAGTACTAAGGAGGTGATCTGGGAGCCTCCCTTTCCTTCCAGCACTGCCTTCTTTAATTCACTGTAAGGCCTACTCCCCTTCAATCTATCTAAAAATCCTATTCTTTTCCTTCCCCTCCCTCGTTTCCCTAACATTCTACCCTCCAACATCATTTTCAACATTCCCTCACCG
This sequence comes from Ischnura elegans, assembly GCF_921293095.1. Lineage (NCBI taxonomy): Eukaryota > Metazoa > Arthropoda > Insecta > Odonata > Coenagrionidae > Ischnura > Ischnura elegans. The sequence goes on along the minus strand of NW_025791658.1, from coordinate 2,135,858 downwards.
CTAAGCACTAACTCCATCCAAACCTTCTGTCTCCTGCGTATCTCATCTAAAAGCTTTCTCTCTTCGCCAACCATATCCAGCACTTCGTCGTTCCTTTTCCTCTCCGTCCATTTCACCCTCTCCATTCTTCTCCATACCCACATCTCGAACGCCTCCAATCTTCTCTCGTCTTCTTTCCTCAGAGTCCACGTTTCCGCACCGTAGAGAGCTACACTCCATATCAAACTCTTCACTAACCTTTTCTTTAAACTCTTACACAACGATCCTCTCAGAAGCTCCTTCCTGCTCATGAACGCCTCCTTCGCTAATGCTATTCTCTTCCTGATGTCCTTACTACTGATAATACGAAATATAGACATCATAAAAATCTCTTTTGACCCTGCTCTAACATTACAATATGTTTCTTTAAATTGCACGGGTATCAAGCATTGAGCGCGTGTGCATAATGACAATGTAACAGCCTGCTCCCATCCCACTCTCCAAATTTTGACTTTCGCAATTTACGGTCCGTAAAAGGGAAGGGAGGTTTTGTGTCCGAAGTGAGAAAGGCGGAGGGACACCCTCAGCGCCCCTAGAGCGTCGGCGGCCGGAAGGTGCAACTATCCCTTCGGACGGACAAAAGAACATCGGCAGGGCGAAATCGGGAGAATCCTGCGGAAGGTAGGATGACTAAAGCAGAGTTCTACAGAGTGTGTGTATGTGCCTGTGTGTCTGTGGAAACTGCAAGCTTTTCCCCTTTTGGACGGAAGACAGATATGAGGAATTTTGAAGGTCGGTTTGCGAGAATTAAAAGGTAAAGGTATGAGAATGATGGGATAAGGTGGAGTATATATAGTGATGGGGGGAGGGAAGGCGAAGAGAAAGGGTTTATATGTGGTGTGTGTGTGTGTGTGTTGGAAAGGACATCAATAGGGTGGGAGATGGAGGTATTAAGGGGATACGGGGAAAACCCTTTTCTGGACACCCTGACTTGGTAGGATTTCGGTCCAGGGTCGTTGGAGTAGGGATATTTGTGCGATTCTCCCGTGAAGTATGCGTCTTTCTTCTTCTCCCCCCCTCGCACCCCCTGCCATACGTGAGCCCTTCCTCCGACTTGATTATAATGAGAGTCATAAATTAATAGGCCGACTTTTCGGAGAGGCTCAGCTGAAACGGTTCTAAAACGCAACGCCTTTCGGGGTCGGAGGGCCGTAAATATGAATTTTTACGACAGGCGCGAGGCATTCGGTTTTGGGGTAGAAGGGAGATGGGTCTGTGAATGTAGGGATTTTGCGAATGAGCTATGACCCTTGCGAAGAATGAAGGGAATGCTCAGAAAAGGACCCTCCAGGAATGAAACGTCAGGGAGGTAAGGACAACCGAATCGATATGCGTTCGTATCGATTCGTAATCGAATCGATTTTTATTCCAGTATGAGTTCGACCAAATTTTTATCCGCACATGTACTCGAATCCACTTATATTGGATATGTATTCTATTTTAATAGGATACATATTCGATTTATGTCGAATATGTATTCGATTTCTATCCGAATATGTACTCGCATTGATTCATATCGACTATGTATTCGACTTTAACAGAATATGTATTGGATTTATATCCGAATATGTACTCGAATCCACTTACATTGGATATGTATTCGATTTTAATAGGATATATAATCGATTAATATGGAAAATGTATTCGATTTATATCGAATATGTATTCGATTCTATCCAAATATGTACTCGCATTGATTCATATCGACTACGTACTCAACTTTTACCGAATATGTATGAGGATATGTATACCGAATGGAATGATGGACTTTATACCAAATATGTATATTGGATTTATATCCGAATATGTACTCGAATCCACTTATATTGGATATGTGTTCGATTTTAACAGGATATATATTCGATTTATATCGAATATGTACTCGAATTATATCGAATATGTACTCGATTTTTATCGAATATGTATTCGATTTATATCCGAATATGTACTCGAATTGATTCATATCGAATACGTATTCGACTTTTACCGAGTATGTATTGGATTTATATCCGAATATGTACTCGAATTGATTCATATCGAATACGTATTCGACTTTTACCGAATATAATTTGGATTTATATCCGAATATGTACTCGAAATCGATACATGTCAGAACACATATTTGATTCGAAATATTGGTGATTGTTTTTCGGCTTCATTCCGCGTTGACTAATAATTTGAGGACAATATATGAGTCGACAAAAATATGAATCAACGCGGAACGAATCCGGAAAACAATCACCAATTAATTCACCGCGGAAGCCTCCGTAATAATTTTGATTCGAAATACATTCGAATCGATTTATATCCGAATATGGACTCCAATCGATTGATGCCCTAATGTATACTCGAATAGATTTATATTCGAATGTACATTCGAATAAATTCATACCTGAATACATGTTTAATCAGTTTTTATGCGAATGTATATTTGAATGCATTCATACCCGACTATATATTTAAATAAATTTTTATCCTAATGTATATTCGATTCGAAATATATGTATCCGAATCGAGTTACTATGGACCTATAACACAGCAAAGAATGAAGGAAACGCTCGTAAAAGGACCCTCAAGGAATGAAACGACAGGCGTAAGGACAACTGAATCGATTTTGTATTCGAATCGAAATAAACATCCGGATATTAAAAAGTGTTTATATTCGAGTATGTATTCGAATCAATTCATGTCTAAGTACGTTCTAGAATCGATTTATATCCGAATACATATTCTAATTTTAATGTGAATCCGAATAGATTTACGAATGAGCTATAGCACTGCAAGGAATAAAGGCTCTCGATAAAGTCTACCCATTTATCTATGACATTCGACATAGTCAAAACGTTTTGAAGGACTGTTTGTAAATTCAATGGTGATACATCAAAGAAACAATTGGTTTTGGCAAAAATGATGTTACCTTAACACTTTGAGTGCCTACCGCTAATTTTAAATCCCTACTAAAAAATACAGTCATTTTTACTAAATTCGCTTTTTTTTAAAAAACATTACCATCAAAAATAAATTTATATCCATGTGTATTTCAATAAAAATGGACCGTGCTCTTCTTTATAAATGAGTTGAATAACATTTATTACTAACTTTTAAATATATATTTTAACAATGAAAACCTACTGTTTTTGAAAAGTAAAAAAGTTGCAACAAATGATGTACCGCCATAAAATGCTTATTATTTTTTTTCGCTCAATTTGAACTATTTAAACCATGGAAATCATACAAAAGCATAGTTCCAAGCAAATCATTCAAAATCCTGGATTACAAAAAGGGTTACTAAACCCTCAACGAACGGTTCTTTCCTCCAAAGAATTTTCACACAAAGTAGGCTGAGATAAGGGTGCCGGTAGTTACAGAGGATTTTTCATCCTCAAGACATAAAAAGAACTCTTTTCCATCGAAAAGTTGAATTTTGAAATAACAGAACCATTAGGCAGTAAACTGGAAAAGCACCACGGGCGAAATATTACAGCTTCGTGCAAACAAAGTCAATAAAATAGATAGACGTGATATTACGTCTATGGCAATCCTCAGAAGGATTAGCAGGACGTAATATTACGCCCATGGTACGCTAAGTGTTTATATTTCTCCTCAGTTTTCGTTTGTATTAATCTTTAAACCTATACATGAAAATATTTTTACTGCTGGTCACATGAACTTAGGAATATTAAATTAGCAATGGTTCAATGATATAATGCATCGTTATTTTTAATATTGAAGAACTTACTAGCCATTGTCTAAATTCATCATTTTTCAATCTACCCGTTCTTATTATTATTCTCATCATTCGTTTCTTTGAAGTACCATAGATGACTCAAATCAATCTATACGCCGGGAAAACCTAAAATTTGCCACTTATTATAAAACTTATATTTAATGTTATGCATTCCCAATACGAACCAAAATTTTCAGCAGAAACTGTTACTTGAAACAGGATCAAGAAACTGATATCAAAAACACTTGTGTTGTTATTTTTAGTAGGGTACTTTTTTTAATCAAGCACTTAATTATCCACGATATGCAAGTAAAAATGCTTCCTCACAAATTATTAATTATTATTCTTGAAAATCACTAGGAATTGTTTTTAATAACCTTTTGAATTATTTCTGCACTCATAGCGTTTATCGGTTTTTCCAACTTAGTGACGTGAGGTCTCACAGACCGCTACTCAAATTCAGTTGCAATTTTTCGGAAATAGATAATAAGAACGTTAAATTTTAAGAGTGTTATGCCCATACACTGAAAAATTATGAAGCTCACGAGGATTATGGATATTTTGAAATAGCAGTTTTCAAAATATTCATAATTTTAGAATCGCAGCGGTCTCTCAGACCGCATATCGCATGTTAGGGGTTAATCCGAGGTTCTTTCAATAATTAATGCCCCTTATTTTTTCCTCAGAACGTATTTATTGTAAAGAGTCAGAATTTGGAGACAATATTCATCAACATGTCTTATCCATGCCCTACTTAACTACGTAGTACCCATTAAAGTAAAGAAATAATTAATAAGGACCTACATTTGGAGTACATGAGTATGTTCCTATACGAGAGTGAGACATGGACATTAATCGCAGCGGAGAAAGTAAGGATAGAGGCCTTCGAAATGTAGTGCTACAGAAAAATGATGAAGATCAAATGGATCGACCGAGTTAGTAACGAGGAAGTCCTAAGAAGGGTAGGAGAGAAGAGAAGCCTCATGAAAACCTTAATAAGAAGACGGAACAACCTTATAGGCCACATCTTGAGACATGATGGCCTGATGAAGACAACCGTCGAAGGACAAGTGGAAGGCAAGAATGGAAAAGAAAGACCTCGAAAAAAATATATGGAACAAGTGAAGAAGGATGTGAAAGAGAAGAAATACGTAGGTGTGAAAAGATTAGCTGATAGGAGAACTGAGTGGAGAGCTGCGTCAAACCAATCTTAGGATTGTTGACCAGTGATGATGTAGAGTACCCATTACGTTCTAAGGCCTAGCGCCAACATTATGGGGGCCATGCACTCCCTGGTGGTTAAATATCTTGTCTTGTAGGCGTCGCCATGCCGAGCGTGGCTGATCATGGAGCTCTCTTTCTGCATTACTTAGGCTGTAACTTTCTTTACCCATTGCCCAACTTCACTCCTACCAACTGCAGCGTTGCCGCTTAATACGCGGGTTGTTCCATGACTAATGCCCCTTATTTTTTTCTAAAACGTGTTTATCGTAAATAGTCAGAATTTGGTGACAATATGCATCAACATGTCTTATTCATACCCTATTTTACTACGTAGAACCCATTTCGTTATAAGGCCTAGCGCCGAAATCCAAAGAAAAAAGAATGGCAGAAAAAAACAACAAAAAATTGATTTGCAATTAAGTTTATTTAAAAATTGTCGAGAGAAAAATGTATTTGTACAAAACCTACTAGTATTCGATCATAATTTACATCAAGTGTAATCACCCCCACGTGAGATGAAAGTTTTCCATTGAAATTAAATGAAAATGATTCAAATATTTGCACAGATAGTAATTCGTGCATACATATTTCTCCAAGTTGCAGGCCTTTTCAGTTCCACCAGCGCCAATGACGGCTGTTTCCTCTAACTAACCCCGAGCACCCTAAAAATATACCTATAATTCATCCACCATATTGATCACTTAATATATTAAGATTAAAATAAACCCATGCCACCCAAGAACAAATACTTCTATGGCGTCTAAATTCATTATTATACGGTTTATTTCTTTCGTTTTGGCATTCATATTTATAGTTATATCGTGTTTTTACTTAATATTGGTCGTTTTGCATTGTTGCTATGAAGTAATAAATATTACGCTGTCAATGCTATGCTGCGCTGACACAAATAAATGCGTATATATTTCTCAAAATAGCAGAAAATTTCAGGTCCGCCAGCGCCACGGACGGCTGTTTCCTCTATCTAACCCCAAGCACCCTTAAATATACCTAAAATTCATCCACCATATTGGTCACTTAATATATTGAGATTAAAATAAATTCATGCTACCCAAGAACAAATGCTTCTATGGCGTCTTAAATCACTGTTAAACGGATTGTTTTTTTTTCTTTTTGATTCATTATTTTATAGTTACATCGTGTTTTTATTTAATATTGGTCCTTTTGCACTGTTGCTATGAAGTAATAAATATTACGCTGCCAATTTAATGTTGCGCAGACACTAAATAATGCGTATATATTTCTCCAAATAGCAGACGTTTTTAGGTCCGGCAGCGACACGAGCGGCCGTTTCCCCGAGCTAAACCGATGCGTCCGTAAGTATAGCTCTAATTCATCCACCATATTGGTCACTTAATACATTTAGATTAAAATAAATTCATTCTACCCTAGAACAAATGCTTCTATGGCGTCTTAAATCACTGTTAAACGAATTGTTTTCTTTTTCTTTTTTGATTCATTATTTTATAGTTACATCGTGTTTTCATTTAATATTGGTCCTTTTGCACAGTTGCTATGAAGTTATAAATATTACGCTGCCAATGTAATGTTGCGCAGACACTAAATAATGCTCACACTAATAGTATTTCTCAAAATAATTTCTCAACAAAGACACTAATAATTTTTCTCAAAATAGCAGACATTTTCAGGTCCGCCAGCGACACAAACGGCCGTTTCCCCGGACTAAACTGATGCGTCCTTAAGTATACTAATTCATCCACCCTATTGGTCAATTAATGTATCGAGACATTTTTCTACTGTATATCTCCAGGCATTATTTCACTCTAAGGAAGTTTAAATGATATTTTTCAAGCAATTTGCACCGCACACATAGTCCATTTTATATTAGGATGTTTTGGTCATTTTATTAAAGTTCTATCAATCCGGCAACGATCTCATACGAAAACTAAATGCCTAACTCCAACCGAAAGGCATCTGGTGTTCCACGCTGAGTACATAAAAATAGCAGAACGATCAATCTATTCCCGATATTTAAAGTACATTGCATTACCAATAGCGAGGAAGAACCTTAATCAAGCCATCATACCTCATAGTGTAGTCAACGAAGCTGTTCCGTCATCCACTTAAAGTTTTTAGGACACTTGTCTTTTCTCAATTGAATTATCTCTTTTCAACAATTGAATCATTTCTTGTGTCGTTGCTAAACCTCGATATATTCATCATCAAATACATATTGCTGGAGGCTGTATATATAAGGGATTAGGACTCCACGTAAATCCATCTTTTATGGTTATAGTAAGTACGTTGAGGGAAAGATTAATTAATCGTAATAATAAGAGTAAGTAAAGAGAAGGGATTTCTACATACTGTAATGCCAGCATCATCATCACTGGTCAACAATCCTAAGATTGGTTCAACGCAGCTCTCCACACAGTTCTCCTATCAGCTAATCTTTTCTCCTCACTTACATATTTCTTCTCTTTCTCATCTTTCCTTTCCTGTTCCATATATTTGATTCGAGGTCTTCCTTTTCCGTCCTTGCCTTCCACTTGTCCTTCGACGATTGTCTTCATCAGGCCATCATGTCTCAAGATGTGGCGTATAAGGTTGTTCCGTCTTCTACTTAAGGTTTCCAGAAGACTCCTCTTTTCTCCCACTCTTCTTAGCACTTCATCTCTACTTACTCAGTCGATACATTTTATATTCATCATTCTTCGGTAGCACCACATTTTCGAATGCTTCCACTCTTAACTTCTCTGCTGCTGTCAACGTCCAAGCCTCGCTTCCATAGACAAACATACTCCATATCGATGGCTAAGTTCTAACAACACGTATCTCAAAAATAGCAGATTTTCAGGAGAGCAAAAAAAAACGATTAATATTTGTTACTTGCGCACTGAAATTAAAAAACAATAAAATTGAGAAAGATGCATTCATTTGCGAACAAAGAGTTGTTTTTTGCTTGTATTTTACTTTTTTAATGTCGCTACAGTTTGTTTAAGATACCTGTCTCAAACCGGCCGAATTTTGAGATACGTGTTGTTAGAACTTAGCCATCAATGTGTGGTATCCGACGAATTTTTTCCTTACTTCTATGGCTGTATTCTCAGGCGTAAGAAGATTTTTCTCATTGTCGAAAGCCCTCCGGGCCTGCGCTATTATACTATTTCTTTCTTCGTCCATCGTTGGTAACTTGGCTTCCTAGGTAAGAAAATGCATTCACCTCTACTTGCAGCTACTCTAACCTGCCACCAGTCTCAGAAAAAATTGAATTCTGAGACTTTACATCGAGAGTTATGAAGCATGCTTGTCCACTGCAATCATTGAAGTCTCCGAGATTTATTGCACTTTGTCTACGAGAGTAGTCCTAATCCCATTTCCGCTAGAGACTCAAGAATCTCGAGACTTTTTAGTCTCCAGTGAACACGTGGATTAAGACTTATTTTTCCGAAAAATGCAACAGATGAGGTAAAAGCATACTGATGTAGCACTTTATTCCTTAATTTAATGATAAAAGTTTGCATGAAATCTTATCAGGCTTGACGTGTTGGAAATGCGATGTGTTGATAATGCAATATAAATGAAAAATGGTAATTTCCGAACCTAAACATAAAACTCCACTACAGGCCATGGCTTCAACAGTCTACCAAGAAATAGCGTGCAATGTTTCCTACCTTGAAAATGATATAGAATGTCGAAACCGAGATCGATATTTAAGTTTTACATGAAAGTGTGGAATTGGTCCTTTGCAGGTTATATTTTAGCATGGATAAAAGGTTGGCTATGCCTTAGTTTCATTGTAAATTGCGAACATGATCGAAGACACGCAATTATCTATTTATATTTTGGATAGGACGGCTCCCAAGACTCCTTTCATTAGTCAACGCTATTATCGGGTAAAAGTGACCTATGACTTGAGTATTTGAATACTAAGCCATAGTTTAATAATAAAAGTCTCATGACCCAATCATGAGACTCTTAAAATTATATTGCATTCTGGTATAAGCGTCCATCTTCCGGGTATACGTCGCGTCGATTGACTTTACGTGACAACACTTCCGTCCCATGTCCTGAAGACAAGTTCAGAGTCGATCGTCGTTTCATTCCGGCTGATTCACCCTGAAGACGATGGCAGAATTAGCCTTCGAAACGTCGATGCAGAAAAACCCTTGGATCCAACTGGAAACCCGAGAACTCTTCGTCCGAATATTGCCTTATCTCTGTGTGGAACCGTGCGCTAAAGCCACGAGCCAATCAGAAGAAAGGGTGGAAAACTTCAAGCTTAAATTATATAAATTTGGTATTAGGGACACATATCTGGAGAGGTATCACGTTTTGTATTTTGAAACCACTCCAACAGGGGTCCTATTCTTCTGATTTACTTTTCTTCCCATCTATACCTTCCCATCTACACAATATTAATTTATTTACATTTCCAATAAAACGGATCAAAAAAGTGACTATCAATACTCAACGCTGGTATCAGGTAAAAGAGACCTATGATTTGAGCATGTGAATACCAGGCTGTTATACCGAAGGACTCAAAATACTTGAGACTCGCACATGAGACTAAAAGTTTCGAGACTCAACCTTGAGACTTTAATTATCCAGTGCATTATTAGCTTTAGTGATAAAAGTTTATCATTGGTGTCAATTAGGGGGTGACGAATCACGTTGTGTACTTAGAAATCTCACCGACAGGGGTCTAAAACTCTTCTGATTTTCTACTCATCCCATCTCAACCTCCGAAACCCTTCCTTCCCACGATTCCAAGCGCAGTCCCTGCATACATTAGCCCTCACAGATATCCGTCAACATAAGTATTCGGGAGCTGTCTAAACACAAGAGGTAGATACCCGAATCCATACATGAACCATAGATGACTAGTATCAGTCTCCGATATCTCTCTGAAACTCGAGTTACCTTAACAAAGTGCAAATTCCACTGAAGGAATATTACTGAAAATTACCCCACAATTCTGAGACCAGTATCAGAAAAGCAAAACTGTTTCAAATATTGAGTTTCCAGAATTGGAAAGTATGCATGTCCAAGAGTGGTCTATCTTCATATTCCACTTGGGACTCGTCTCTCGAGACTTTTAGTCTCGACTAGACACGTAACTAAATATTTAAAATTGAGGTCTTCTTGTTCTGAAATCATATTCATTCATTCATTAGCAGGCGAATAAATATTTTTGCAAGAGAAAATGTTGGTACACTAATATTTACAGTTAAGTGTTATAATTAGTCTCCTTACTAAATCTGAAGATTAAAGTACTTGAGACTCATAACGTAGACTAAAAGTTTCGAGACTAAATTTGAAAATTAAAGTATCCAGTGTGCTATTACCTTGCGTGATAAAAAATGATCCCGAATGGCACCTAGTTGGAGAGGAATAACGTTTTGTACTTTGCAATCTCTCCGCCAGGGGCCTTATTTTTCTGATTTCCTTCTCTTCGCATCTACACCTCCGAAAACCCGTCCTTCCCATGATTCTGAGCGCGGACCGCGCATACATTACCCCTCACACATATTTGCCGCCATAAGGACTCGGGAGCTGTCTTAACACAAAAGGGACGAGGTTCCCGAATCCATATCTGAAGATTAACCGGGCGCTCGAAATTATGGCTGACGTCACACCTATCCCACAATCCCCTCTTCCACCTCCTCCCCGTCCTCAACCGTAAAAGGGAATATCTCACAGAGCTTGAAACCCTTAAGGGGTACTTATATCACACACGATCAACCCTTAACGTTATGATTAGTAGGTGTAGGATTGCTAGCACCACACTCTTCGGTAAAAACGTTAAAAAATCGTTGGGTTTGACACTATTTGCGAGATAAATGACAATTATGTAGAGATAGATGAAAAAATTGAAGCGAGATAGAAAGATATCCCACTTCAGGAATAGTTTACTTATCATTCTTCATTTTTAGTAATGTTAGACATTGCTATATTTCCACTTAGTATTATTGTGACGCTACGCGTTTCGTCGAAACAAACAACATTATCAAGTGTTTACAAACAACATTACACTTTATAATGCTAATTAGTCTCCTTATTAAATCTGGAGATTAAAATACTTGAGAATCATATTGTAGACTAAAAGTTTCGAGACTAAATCTTGAAACTTAAAGTATACAGCGTAAAATTACCTTCAGTGATAAAAAGTTATCAATAGTGACTCCTAGCGACAGTTAAGGACTAAGGACAACTTTATCAAGTGTTTACAAAAAACATTACACTTGATAATGTTGTTTGTAATGAATAAACGCGTAGACTCATGATAAAACTCAGTGGAAATATTGCAATGTCTAATTTTACTAATACTAAGAACTTCCACCATCTCGTGCCCAACTCATACAAGATATCTTTCTTCACCCTAAGCTGTTTTATTCCGTGAAGCAATTTTTAAGTACTTTATTAGTGACGACAAGATTTGATGCTTTTCCAGCGAATAACATAGGTAAACTTGACTCGGGATTCCTACCGGGTTAGAAACTTTTTTTTTCCGACGTTTCGACCTCCTACCCTTGACTCATCTTCTGGACTGCATAATGTCGTTTCGAGGAAATTGGTCGAAGTTATTCACTTATTTCTGGAGGTTTAGTTCCCGAGGTAGTTCGATTACTGTATATACTCGACATGGATGCAATCGCTAGTATCTTTGATACCTTTTTTTAACACCACAAATCAAGAGAATAAACTCCTGGAGAGGTTTCTTATCAATGAAAGAAACTTTGTTTCTTCCGCAATACATTTTTTGACTGATTTCGGCTGTTACACCATTATCAAGAACAAAAAATATTGAGTGTCTCGGTTGTACTTATAACACACACGACCGACCCTTAACGTTATGATTAGAAGGGGTAGGATTGCTAACACATTTTTCCGTAAAAGCTAGGGATGGACGGATCCAGGATTTTTTTTTGATTCGGATTCGGATCGGATTCTTCATTTTCGGAGCCGGATCTTTCGGATCGGATATTTTCGGATCCAAATGCATTTTCAAATTCCTGACGCTTAGATTCCCCCGATGATTGTTCAATCCATTGGGAAGAGTCACACTAGTCGTATTTCGTCTTTTTTATTCTCCACGGCTCAAATTATCCTACGTAACCTCTGCGAGAGCTTTCAAACGAAATTGTTCGTGAGTAGGACAAGAATCACATGCGACGGCGCATTCAAAAATAGAATCGGAATTCTTTCCACCCTGATGGGGAGTTGCATTCACTGAAGTTATTATTTAAAGTTTCGGATCCAGATCCGATGTCTTCCGCGACTTTGGATCCGATGTATCCGATGAAGAGCAATATCTGCGGATATTTGGTTCCGAGGTATCCGATCTGACCATCCCCAGTAAAAGCGTAAAAAAATCGTTGTGTTTGACTCTAGTTGCGAGATGGATGACAATTATGTAGAGAAAGATCACAAAATTGAAGCGAGATAGTAAAATATCTCAATTCAATAATAATCTACTTATCTTTCTTCGCCTTAAACTGGGCTCGATGGATCTTACAGGCAAAGTGCGAGAGTTTTAATTCATTTCTCTGAGCCACTAAATTAGGCACAGACCTAATATGCTTATAGTACTAGCTTTTTGTTTTGGCACGATCTATGCAACCTTTTGCATTAAGTATTTATGTTTAGGGGTTTACGTCTACGTGAGGGGTTTACAAGTTTCGGTATTTACGCTAAATATTTTTTGTACTTGATAATTCGGTGGTTTCCTATAATTTTTTATTGCCTAAATCGAAAGATTATTACTCCTGAAATACGCATTTCAAGCTTTTAGATTTTTAAATGACGACATCTATTTTTAGTGATTAAATGAAAAGTGAAATTTTTCAGGCGCGCGAAAACGCAACGGCTAAGTATGAATGCTGGGAAAACGCCGTGGGACGTCATTCTGGTTCCCGCTGTCGGCGTGTGAGGTGACCTTGGGGCGAGGCTTTGAGCACTGATACGACGTAAAGTGCTAGCACGTAGCAGAAACCCTGCTAGCTGCTAGCTTCGTATCAAGCTAAGTATGAATGCTGGGAAAAGCCCGTGTGACGTCATTCTGGTTTCAGCTGCAGCTGTGAGATGCCACATTGGTGGGTGGATATGAGCGCCGCTACGATGCAGGATACTAGCAGGTAGCAGAGTACCCAGCCAGAAGGTAGCGCTCGACTTAAATAAGATTATTAAAGCCCTATCAAGCGAAGAAAACTTTCGGACCTTAGCCAGTTTTAATAGGTAATTATTAAGACATGTTTCCCTGAGCTCTGTGCTTCACGCATAAATTGGTAACCTCAGACGATAAAAAACTCCTATCTACTCGTATAGAAACTGGGACCCTGTGACGTGACGTGGAGTGGCATCGCAAATTTGACCATTGCCATTCGTCTAAACCGGTATTTCTAAAACTTGTATATTATGAATACATTAATGTTTGGTAACGAATCGCAATCAATGACTTTCGTTTTTTTGATGAAGGAAACTACCCTATTACTCGTCACTGGTTAAGGATTAAAAGTGCATGGTGGTTTCGACAAAACATCAGCAGTTATAAAGAAATCAAATAAATATTTTGGGAATCTGGAATGTCACCATTCAAGTACTCACGTCTCAAAAAAACGCGCTAGGATTTTAGGCTTAAAAAGCTGTCTGTTATCTCAAAGATACTGAGTACATTCCCCGCTCAGAGGAGATATTTATCGGGTCCGATTCACACGTGTATCCCCTTTTAGGCCCCCTTACCCCATAACGATATACCCCTCTTGTGGAAGCGTTAATAAATTATCTGATCTAATCAGATGGTATCCCTTGGTCATAATTCGGTACCCCTTTCTCACCCGAAATTCTCCCCTACCATTTTCCTTACCCCGGTTATTACGCGCCAAGATCCCCTCCTCCCCAAGCTAAGGGGGTGGTGCATGTGTTATTTATGTGTGCGTTGGTGATGAAGATGGCTTGAATGTGGCCAAAATGTGTTTTGTATACACACACTATGCTCTTGATTCCATCCAGAACTTATTCCAATGTTTCCCTACCTTTCATTTAAAGTAGTTACAGCGCCTCAGTAAAAGTAACAAGAATTAAATCAGGGTTACCACCCTTACTAAATTATAAAATTCACGATTTTTTTCAGGTTTTCACGGTCTAAATTGCGTAAAATTCACGGTCTGCTGATAAACCATTATAGGAAGAAATAATTATATCACTTACAATCACAGACTATAAAAATTAAACACGACAGACGCCGTGAATGCAAATGCAGTAATGAAATTATCTGATATGACGTCAAAATATCACCTATGACGTCAAAACATCACTTATGACGTCGCTGTGAATTCAAACGCTGCAATAGAAAAGCTACCTCTAATGACCCCACCTATCGTTGGCAAAATTCAGGACCGGCTGCATGAAAATGGAGGAAGTAGGGAAGTTAACAAGTGTCTGATTTTTCGCCCGAGCTAATGAACACTTTACCGGTTTATCGGTCCTTCAATCACCGGCTTAAGGTCAATCAGGGTACCCACTCTGACTAAATAAAAAAATTCACGGTTTTTTCCAGGTTTTCACGGTTTAAATTGCGTCAAATTCACGGTCTGTTTGATAAGCCATTTCAGGAAGAAATATTGACCACATAAAAATCACTGGCCGCACGTTAAATAAAATATAGCAAACGCGATAAGCCCCGGGATTGCAAAACGCAGCAATGAAAGTGCTCTTGTGACGTCGCCTATCGTTAGCAAAATTAAGGGCCGGCTAAAGGTTGTGAGTGAGAAAATGGAGGATGATAGAGAAGTGAAGAGGTGTCCGATTTCTAGCCAGGGTTAATGATCGCTTTGGTTAAAGGTCGTCCAATCACAGCCTGAAGGTCGGTGTGTCGTCATGGCACACGGACCAATGTCTACGCTTCGAATATACGTGTGCAGATAAATGCCTAGACAGTATCTGCGAGTGACTAACCTATATTTTTCTTTTGATCCGTCAATCGTAGATCTGAAATCAAGTTTGAGAGGTTTTTAAGGTTTCATGGCGACATTCACGGCTTTTTCCAGGTTTCTTTCACGGTAGACGAAATTCACGGCTTCTTCACGGTTTTAAGGTTTTCACGGTTGAGTGGGAACCCTGTAAATGAAACTTTGGCCACATATTCTTTGAAATACACACTTTAAATCATCCAAAGAAGAAGAGTTTCAAGCGTGACCTTTTTTCCAGCCTTTATATCAACTCACCAACCTGTCTGTTTGTTTGTCTGGTACAAATCTTGTAACTCAAATTTGACTCACTTCCTGTGAAGCAAAAACGCTGAAATTTTGCACACTTCTTCATTTCCGATGACAATACATGAAAATATAACTTTTTCTCTCCAACCCCCCTTTAACCACCCCCCAGTCAACCTATAGCCCCCCAAAACATGTTTATTTTTAACATAGGGGGGTGGCATTTTTAACATAGGGGTAGGCATTTAAAAGCATAGGGGTGGCATTTTGAAACATAGGGGGCTTACCATTCACTGAAAATTTAAAAAATATAGTGACTTTTTTAATACGTCACTTTTGGTTTTTCGGGGTCACTGAGTTTTTTTGATTTGTGTCATATATAAACGTTGCTCATCCCCTGTAATCTAAATATAAAGGCTGGTTTTTAAAAAAATTTTTTATAAGAGCTTATTATACATTGTGTGCGCAACTAAGTTCCGCTGTTTGTTAACAGATGGCTCTAGCAGCGATTATAGCAGGTTTGTTTATAAGGTGGCATATAGTGATTGTTATACTTAATTTATGGGCATCATCAACTAAGACCAGCTCTTGAAACCTTATACTCAGTCCAACTCGGTCACCGAAGACTAAAGAAGGCAATTTAGAATCACATATTGTCGAAAAAATATTTCCGTGCAAGGTTTTAAGTAAGTAAAAGTGCATGGATTTAGATAACAAGATTTAAAATTTTAGAAACAACAGCGAAGATGGATAGTTTTTTTTCTTATTGCAGCGTTGCCTTAGTAACATAGCAACTAACAAACAAACGAAAGTACTACATAGAAGGTTTCTTAAACCTATTTAAAAATATAGCAGCTTGTGGTTGTTATACTTAATTTATAGACTACTTTAACTAAGAGGAGTTCTTAAACCCATATATTCAGTCAAACTTGATCACTAAAGACTCAAAAAATACGTTTATAACCACTTTTTGTCGAAAAAAGTCTCCGTACAAGGTGTTTGGTAAGTAACAGTACAGGGATAAATAAGAAAATTTAAAATTTTACAAACAACTATGAAGTCATTTAGTTTGTTTTCCAATCGTTACGTTGCCTTAGTAACATATCAACTTACAAAATAACGAAAACACTACATGAAAGGTTTCTCAAACCAATTTTCTCAATACGTTCGTAACATAGCATAGCAGTTGGTTTTACTTAACAATTTGCGTGCCATGGACGTAATATTACGTCTTGTTAATCTTTCTGAAGATTGCCATGGACGTAATATTACGTCTATCTATTTTATTGACTTTGTTTGCGTCAACCTGAAATATTTCGCCCATGGTACTTTTCCAGTTTACTGCTTAGTGGTTCTGTTATTTCAAAAATCAATTGCTCGATGTAAAAAGAGTTATTTTAATGTTTTTAAGGACGAGTTCGTTGAGGGTGCAGTGACCCTTTTTTTCATCCAGAATTTATAATGTTTTGCTTGGAACAATGCTTTTTTATGATATCCATGCTTTAAATATCTCAAATTGAGCGTAATAAAAATTATTTTGCATGTTATGGCGGTACATCATATGTTGCACCTTTTTTTATTCTTCAAAAACAGTAGGTTTTCATCATTAAATTATATATTTAAAAATTAGCAGTAATGTTATTCAACTAATTCATTAAGAAGAGAAAAGTCCATTTTTATTGAAATACACATCGATATAAATATACTTTTGAAGCTACTGTTTTTAAAAAAATTTGCGAATTTAGCAAAAATGGCTGGATTTTTCGGTAGGACATGGAAATTACCGGCCGGCATTCATGTTAGTTTTCACAAAATATCAGCAAAACTGCTGATATTTTGTGAAAACCACATGCTTTTTTGATATTTGAAACTTATATCAACAGTCGCAGATTATTAGAATTACAATATTTAATTTTTTTTTTTCATATTTGTTGAAACATCTTTGCGTTGTTTTGCGGTAACGTAAAACCATATTTAATTTTCTCTTCAATCAGATCCTGGGAACTTATAATTCAAGTATTATAACAAAATGCAAAATAAAGTAATATACACCATTTCACCTCACAATGGTAGTTTCCTTCATCAAAGAAAACGAAAGGCATTTACTGCGATTCGTTACCCACCATTAGTGTATTCATAATATACACATTATTTGGTTTTAGAAATACAGGTTTAGACGAATGGCAATGGTCAATTTTTCTCCTCATTTGAAAAAGGCCAGATTGGCGCCCATGCGATTCCACTCCACGTGACGTCACAGGGACCTAGTTTCTATACGAGAGGATAGGAGTTTTACATCGTCTGAGGTTACCAATGCATGTATGAGGCACAGAGCTCAGGGAAACATTTCTTAATAATCACCTATTAAAACTGACTAAGGTCGGAAAGTTTCCTTCGTTTGATATGGTATAAATATTCCTTATTAAAGCCAAGCGCTGCCTGCAAGGAGGGGTACTCTGCTACCTGCTAGCATCCTGCATCGTATCAGCGCTCAAAGCCTCGCCCCAAGGTCACCTCACTTGCGGCAGCGAGAACCAGAACGACGTCACACGGAGTTTTCCCGGCATTCATACTTATCCGTCGCCTTTTCACCCTCTTGAAATTTTTCAAATTCCATTTAATTACGAAAAATAGATATCGTCATTTAAAAATTTAAAGCGTGAAATACGTACTCCAGGAGTAATAATCTTTCTATTAAGGCACTAAAAAATAATAGGAAACCACCCTATTGTATTAGGCTCAACTATGTGGAAATTAATACACGAAAATATAAAGGAGACTTCGTTGATTTCCACTGATTTTTTTCGTCCGTGCGACATGTTTCGAACCATAGAGGTGTCATGACCAAGTACAAAAATTTCGAATGTTAAGCAAACATATACCCTCTTTGAATGGGTTGGGGGAGAGGGTGGAAGGAGTGGGTGTCATGAGGGGGGGAGGGGATAGCACATAGCCCGCTTCTCTTTTTACAGCCTTTATATCAACTCACCAACCTGTCTGTTTGTTTGTCTGTTTGTCTGGTACAATTCTTGTAACTCAAATTTGACTCACTTCCTGTGAAGCAAAAACGCTGAAATTTTGCACACTTCTTCATTTCCGATGACAATACATGAAAATATAACTTTTTCTTTCCAACCCCCCTTTAACCACCCCCCAGTCAACCTATAGCCCCCCAAAACATGTTTTTGATCTAAGAAGTTCCAAATGGTCGATTTTCGTGTTTTGCGACCACAGTAAAAGTTATCCACTTTAGGCATATCCACATAGTAGGCATTTAAAAGCATAGGGGTGGCATTTTGAAACATAGGGGGCTTACCATTCACTGAAAATTTAATAAATATAGTGACTTTTTTAATACGTCACTTTTGGTTTTTCGGGGTCACTGAGTTTTTTTGCTTTGTGTCATATATAAACGTTGCTCATCCCCTGTTATCTAAATATAAAGGCTGGTTTAAAAAAAAAAATTTTATAAGAGCTTATTATCCTCATTTGAAAAATGCCAGATTGGCACCCATGCGATGCCACTCCACGTGACGTCACAGGGACCTAGTTTCTATACGAGTAGATAGGAGATTTACATCGTCTAAGATTACCAATGCATGCATGAGGCACAGAGCTCAGGGAAACATGTCTTAATAATCACCTATTAAAACTGGCTAAGGTCGGAAAGTTTTCTTCGTTTGATAAGGCATTAATAATCCTTATTTAAGCCAAGCGCTACCTGCTAGCAGGGTACTCTGCTACCTTTTAGCATCCTCAAAGTGTTAATTCATAAGCTTCTTTAACTAAGTCGAGTTCTGGAAACCATGTTTTCAGTCCAACTTTGTCACTGAAGACGCAACAGGGCCGTTTAGAAGCCCATTTACCAGAAAAAATTCAACTATACTGATCAAGAGTTGTTACAGCATGTACATTACGAAAGCATGGGTTTGACACATGGGTTTGGTGAGCAACACCTCAGGGGTTTGGTTAACAAGGGTCCTCCGTGCCAGGGTACACCTTTGTTAAGGGTGTTCCCAACACGAGGGAATCTTGGGAAGGATACAGAGAAATTTCTCGGAGGGGTTATGGATGTCGCGTAAGGGTACCAAGGGATTGGACATCTGCGGTCAAAGATGTTGGTTATTTAGGATGCTGCAGCGAGGGCCACAGAGCTAAGAGAAAGCGAGGTGGGTATAGATAGGATCCTTGCAGAACTCTTAACACTAGAACCGCTGAACTTTCCAACCCCACCAAAACCGCGGCATGGGACTTTTTTGTCCCATTGACAAAATACGTTGATCCTGTCATGTTTAAGTATAATTGACGGTTTTTTTGTGGTTTGTGTGAACAAAACACGTGTTTAGGTAATGTTTAAAACGTTTTATTAAGTATAACTAAGAATACCGTAAACTTACTTTGACGTGTTGGTTGCAAGCTCAGACCTGCAGACGCGCCGGGCAGAGGTGACGCGGCCGGCGCTGCGTGAGTAGGCGGCCGGCGCATTGCACAGATTATTCCCTTCTGCGCTTCTAACTGGCAGAATAACGGTATCTGTGCATCGATTCCCTTCGTAATAAACTGTTATTACGCTAAATACAAAATAAGTATACAAAAAAAACTGAAAATGTATGTTTTCCCATATAGGAAAAAAAGTCCCATCCCGCGGTTCTAGTTAAATCGTTTTTTTTCTCGCGAAGCAAACATTGTACACTATTTTCGATATTACCATTCGAAAGAGCATAGAAAATGAGTAAAATTCAGTAAACTTCAAAGGGATCAAACTATTAGTACATGAATGGCAAACATTTGCAAAGAGGGATGGGACAAAAAAGTCCCGTCCGCTGTTCTAGTGTTAACAGTAGCATGCCCGACCAATCCTTACACCGTATTATGCCCGAGTGCATCAATGTGACCCAATATGACAATGCTGGACAACGGGGAACATGCACAATTTTTTTAGAAGTACTCTAATAAGAACGTCCCTACCTCAAACGTTCTCGCTGAAAATCTGGCGGATGAATACTGTTTTTTAGCTGGGTCACGAGTCTTTAAAAGTTAATCTTCATCGACTGCTTGAAAACACGACGTCTTCGGAGCGTGACGCCACGGTACGGTATCTACTGACGACAGACTAAGGAAGTGGATAGAAAATCGGTCTATGCAGAGGCTAAATCGAAAATTTGGCGAAAATAATTGCAATTTGTACTTCGATATCTTGCATTCAAGGATCTACCGCTCTACTCTCTTAGCGAAGGGAATGGTGTACCGTCCGATGACGTCAGAAGGCGTTCGAGGTCACGTGACTTCAAGCCAAATTCTAGCACTTTTCTATCAGCATTTATTGAAGTTTCTGGAGTACTAGGAGAGTTTTGGCTTATACATTTGGACTCGTGAGAAAATTGTCTATTCAGTGAGACTTACTAGCATGATGATCAAATTTCATGCATGTTCCCCATTCGGGACAATGCTGATTTCAGTATTCCTAACCACGCTAGACATTACTCGTACTTTACATCACTCTCAAGACTAATGCGGGATGCCAATGGTACCTGCAGGGATGTTGATTTTTTTGGTTGTCAACGACACAAATTAGAAATTAAATCAGTCACCTAATGGACTGATGAAACATTTATTTGAATAATTTATGTATTTAGATTAACGAATATATTGAAATATCCACAAAGACTTTATGTATCATCTGATTTTAACCTATTTAATGATTACCTTTTTTGATTGTTCAAGGATTTCCTATTTTGATTTTTCAATGATTACCTATTTTGATTTTTTATGATTACTAATATTATATTTTTACTGAGTACTGATTTTTTCTGTAAGGCTATTTTTCCTTATGTATCCTTCATTTCCTTATGTATTATCTTTCTGTGTCCTTGTATTCCATGTTAAATGGCAGCATGCCCGTCAATAAATAAATAAAAATGATAATAAATGACCGTGTTTGTACATTTTACACATAATACTCGATTCCTTCCCAGTTTATTTATTAATATTGTTCATAAAGCATTTGGGAGGGTAGTAGAAAATTTAATTAGACGAAAAATATTAATATTGTAGTTGTTCAACAATTTCTATGGCGTTATGGGAAACTAGCTTCCACAAATTTTTGAATAACTATCACCTATCTTCTGATGGGTTTGGGAGGTACAAAGAATTTCTATGGTATCAGGTTTAAAATAAATTGCTATAAAGTTTTGACAAAAAACAGTTTAAAACACACAGTTATATTGAATACAAAGGATAAGTAGAAAGGCTTCAAATGAATTTGATAGTCTGGGTCGAAATGAGCCATCCGGGCATGGCAGGAATAAGTGATGAGAAAAAAATAGATAAAAATAATGATAATATCAGGCCTAAATTTTGCACAGTGATAAACCAAACTAAATAGTTAAAAGTCATGAAATATAACTGTAAAAGTTTTTCTTCGATTTACTGACTTTTTTAAGTATCTCTAGTTCCAATTTTGTCATTTTCACCAACATTTTCATTCATATAATTGT
Organism: Ischnura elegans; assembly: GCF_921293095.1. Classification (NCBI taxonomy): domain Eukaryota; kingdom Metazoa; phylum Arthropoda; class Insecta; order Odonata; family Coenagrionidae; genus Ischnura; species Ischnura elegans. The sequence goes on along the minus strand of NW_025791658.1, from coordinate 2,114,178 downwards.
ATTTTCATGACTGATGGCATTTGGCATAACAATCTATGCGCCCATACAAGACATCTAAGGAAAAATGACATACCCCTGCATGTCCGTTTAACGGCAGAATGGGGAATTTCCTCCGAAGGAATACTGATAACTCCAGGCGAGGATGTCGAGTGTGCAAATCAAGATAAAAAATAAAAGATGTAACCTTAATTTTAAAAAATTACTTTTTATGCATTTATTTACCGGAGTTTTCCCAACGCAGCATTATGAAAATCATATAATATTTTCTCCTTTTTCTTGACCTTATTTTAATATATAAAATGATGTCAAGAAAAAAAACAATGGAAAAAAAAAAAAAAAAACAGACATCGATAACCTCAGCAAAATTTATTTTTATTTAATACATCAAAATTAATGGTAACCTAGGTTGTTTCAATACCGTAGAAACCAAATATCAATAAATGTATTCAAAGTTTAGAGGTATGTCAAAATTTTTTGTATAATCCATTCTGTTCATATATATATGTTTATATATATTTCTATTAATTATATTGTTTATATAAAAAAAGGCACAATTGCTCCTTTTTTATGTATATATATTGTATATTGCCTAATTCTCTGCATTTTATATTGTTTCATAATTTTTTTTTCTAACATAGCCCTGAAGATGTTTTTAAAATAAAACGAAACGTTGGCTGCTAACTTTTAATTTATTGACCTAAACTCCAGGAAACATCATTTTATATAATCATATAATATGGTGAAAATATTTTTATTCCAAAAATTCATCTTAAATTAGGCAAAAATAAATCGGTAAATGCGAAGCGACCGAAGTTAAAAGCCCTGAATACAGCCTTGGGATAAATGGGTTTAAAAAACGCCACAGAGAAATGGAAGTTTTAGGAGAGAGCCTTTAGAAGGGGTGAGATTCCCCCGGAATACCTGGCGACTTATCGTGTGATGTACGTTCCTTGGTCAGAGACATACCAGCCCCTTCCCTCTTTAAGGGGTGAGAATGAGAGGTAAAAGGAACACGGAAGTGATGAGAAGTGATGTCGCTTGAGGACCGGAAGTGGAATTAACCGACCAATAAGGAAGGAGAAGAGAAAAGAGGACAGCCATTCCTTACACCACCATAATATGAGAAATCATTCAGATCGCCATAAGTAAAAGCGAAGACTATTTATCAGACACTTCATCTAAGTCTATAAGCCCTTAAGTGAAATTCGTGCGTAGGTTTCCGGGGCCTTTTTCACGATGACTGCTAATTTTCGGGTTCTCCAGCCGCGTCTGTCGTTTATGGTTGACAACAGTTTCGGAAGCCATCCTGCTTCCGTCTTCCGGTCGAAGGTGAGAAGTTTTCATTCTTTTCCGCACTGGCCGATCTCCATCTAAGCGCTGATTGGTAAGTACTCTCTTCCACACGTTGCTGATTGGGTAGCCGATGTCCCTGTGAATAATTTGTGTTATGTTAATTTCAATTGCTTCCCTGATTTGCCTTGGGTAGTAGCGAATCTCTATTGCCACTTTCTTCGCTTTTTCTAAATCAATTTTATAGCCCGCTTCACTCCATACATGCTCTGCAATGGCTGACAAGTGCAGTTGTTTTTTAAAGTCCTTAAGTGTTTCAGTTTTTTTTTTATTCTCGACTCATGTCATTCTTAAACTCAACTGACCTTTTCAACAAAATATAATTGCTAATTTATAAAAACTTTCCTACCATATTTTGCGATCGGACTTGTTTTCTCGTTAGCAATATTATTTTTTTTTCCTTTTCCTGTCATTAACCGATAACTGTATTATGTTAAAAATTCTTAGGGAAGGAAACAGCTGCAAACGTTAAGGAATTGTCTTGAATAGGGATTTACATTGGCGACCGCACTTTGAAAGTACGACGATGAAAGCTTTTTAAGAAATACGGAAAAGTATTATTGAAAAAAGCTGTAACTGTTCGAAATGTTTTGCCTACAAAACATTCGTAATGCCTATTTTAGAATGCTAAGGGTCGGATTGCGATCCTTAAGTGGGACAAGATGTAAACCAACTATTGATAGTTCAACGTTAAGCCGCCCGAAACGTGAGTAACAATTTCAAAAGGAAGGTTGATGTTAGGGAGTTGATAAAGGTACTACGATGGAAATCCCTAAAAGAGAGTGGTTTCCTTCATCAAAGAAAACGAAAGGCATTGAATAAGATGCATTACCCAACATAAGTGTATTCATAATATACAAATTATTTGGGTTTAGAAATCCCAGTTTAGACGAATGTGATTGGTAAATTTTAACTTCATTTGAAAAAGTACAGATTGGTGCCCATGCGATGCCACTCCACGTGACGTCACAGGGACCTAGATGCTATACGAGTACATAGGAGTTTTACCTCGTCTGAGATTACCAATGCATGCATGAGGCACAGAGCTCAGGGAAACATCATAATAATCACCTATTAAAACTGCATATGTTCGGAAAGTTTCCTTCGTTTAATAGGGTATTAATAATCCTTATTTAAGCCAAGCGCTATTAGCTAGCAGGGTACTCTGCTATCTGCTAGCATCCTGCGTCATATCAGCGCTCGAAGCCTTGCACCAAAATCACCTCCCTTGCGGTAGCGGGAACCAGAACGACGTCACACGGGAGTTTTCCCGGCATTCATACTTTGGAGTTGAGTTTTCGCGCGATTGAAAATTTTCACTTTTCATTTAATCGCGAAAAATAGATATCGTAATTTAAAAATCTAAAAGCGAGTGATATGTACCTCAAGAGTAATCAATTATATGTATATCCACGCAATTAAAAAAATAATAGGAAATCACCCTATTAAAGAGAAAAAACCGCGGTTGAAAGGGATTTTTAAATCCTATGTCGGCGATCCGGCATGAATAGCTATTCAAAATAGATTTATATATCCGCAATATTCGTCAAGAAAAGATCACAAACACTAAATTCAATCTCCGAAACAGCTATTCAATTCGGTGGAATATTGTTTTCCTGCACCTGGGAATAAGGGATTGGAACTGTCTTCCAAAGGTAGCCTTTTCATTTAGTATGCTTGACTACGATTGGATTAACGTTTATATTGTATTACTTTTTTACGTGTTTATTTATTTATGTTAATCCATGTTACCACCCGACAGAGTGGTGGAATTGTAGCCTTACTTTAACCTTCTATAAGGCGCAATGGACCTGTCAAGCACACCATGAGTGCTTTTTCTCATTTCTGCGTGCTACCATAGTCTATTCATTTTATCTCTGCGGTTGAGCTGGTGTGTTGAAAGCAATTGGAGATGAGGGGAGGGAAAGTTTCTCGACATATGACTTTGCATTTGCCAATCAGCAAACAGCAGGCCTGGCCTCAGTCAGTCGCTCTCAGACCTCCGCCCAATGAACATCGTGAATCTGCTCGTGGAGCTGTGTTGCCAAACCTCACGCGTTCTCCTTGTATGTGACTAAGTATGCCTTCCATAAACGGTGCCTCATTCAGCGCGGTAGCTGACAATGTCATGCGCTTCTGTGAAAGGATTATCCCCAATGCCTTCCAAATGAGTAGGAAATTTGAATCGGCGCCGGGGCCAAAATACCTGTGGCCACCTATGATTCACACGTTTTCATTGACAAAGTAGGGCGGCTATGTACATTTGGCAACGTAATGTTCGCTCCTCCTCTCTCTCTCTCTCTCTCTCTCGGTACTACCCCTCCCATATCAGCGAAGCTCTCCGAGCGTGTCCGGGCGCTCACGAAAGCCCACCCGCAGACATAAAGTGAACAGACTATAGTGTGTTAAGGCCGGCTTAGACCCTTAGCGCTTATAGTGGCTGTTTGTTTCGACAAACTCCATGCAGCCTTTTTCTTTTGGCATTTATGCTGATAGATCAGAGGCGGATTGTTCAGCATAATTAACCAAAATTGTGGCACAATTAAGCAAATTAAAAGCAATTTCAGTTAAATAAGTTAGAATAATAAAAACACTGATCTTATGGACTTCAGGTGCTAAAATGCATTTCAAATAATAATACTTAATAGTAGGGATGGATATCTTTTATCTCTACGAAACTAATGTCTTCTTGTTGAGGGTAGAAAAATTTTAAATTGGCTCCCCTTTTTCGCATGAATTTCAATTGTGCTTTATTATCTTCCGCGACTTTGGATCCGATGTATCCGATGAAGGGCAATCTCCGAAGCTATTTGAATCCGATGTATCCGATTCGACCATCCCTAACAAAAATTAAAATGCATAATAAAGTAAAACTTAAAAAATATAATAGTGCTAGGAAGAAGCGGGACACAGTTTAATTCCTCTCTCATATCCGATGTCCCAGACCTCCCTTAAGGGCCATTTTGTATTTCACATGTTTTATTAGGTAAAAAAAACAGCTATATGTCGTTAAAAGTATCAGTTATATGCCAAAACGACATGAATTTTCATCAGTCCTTCCAGCGAGAGAGTCATAATTAAAAATAACAGAAATTTAAAGTTAACGCATCTCACAAAAGTTTCCAAAATTGGTGCGAAAACCAACATCCTCTTCTTTATTCAAATTCAGAGAAGTTAGCAAGGAGCCATTTAAGGAAAAAATGCAGCTACTGCTTGTCATACATGTGAGAAAAGCAAGAAATAAAAAATTTAAAACAAGAGAGAGAAATTTGAACTGTCCCATACCTCCTACTGTCCCATTCCTCTCTTGTTTCCCCTGACACATAAGACTATAATGTTCTCTAAGTCACACTCAGAACAAATGAAATGGTCATTATTCCCTAAGCGTGCGTGAGTGAGCGAGTTCAGAAATGCAAGCGGAACGGAGATAAATGTGGCAACGTCGCAGGGGAGTGATTGAGAACAGTGGCAACCTGGCTTCCGGCGGGAGTAATCGAGAAATTTTGGCCAGCGGTCAGTTTTAGGTCTCCCGAGGTCGGAAGTTGGAGGAGAAGATACGACGAAGACCTTAAATGGATGTCTTTCAATTAACGCGGATCGGATAATATAGAGGACCAAGTCTGATTGCGCGGAACGGAACACGCTCGGACCAGGTCGATTCATTCCGGTTTCCAAAACGAAGACGTTTTCGGGATTTGAAGTAAAAAATAAATATTGTACGGAATGCACAAAGGAGATGTGCACAAGCCTAGATAGTTCGAAAATTATCTGGTTTAAAAAATTTTAGGTTTTCCCGGAGTATAGTGTGATGAAAACTTTCTCTGGTTCCCCACCGGGTGTGGTATTGGGTTAATTCTCCCAACGTTTCAACGACTGAGTCTGCCATCGTCTTCAGGGGCTTATAATTAATCGTAGCGGGCGTAACTTGGTGAAAATCCATAATCGCAGGAATAGAAGGATCAACTACTTTGCTATTTGCAAGTGGTAATTTATTGACACCGACCATGGTTTTGTGACAGAGTAGCATTATCAAGGTGATAGCTTGATAACATTATCAAGGTGATAGCCTGATTTTTTTATCACGCTCAAATTGAACTATTTCAATCATGAAAATCATAGAAAAGCATTGTTCCAAGCATATCATTCAAATTCCTCGATGACAAAAAGGGTCACAGCACCCTCAACGAACGGTTCTTTCCTCCAAAGAATTTTCACACTAAGTGGCCTAAGATGAGGATGCCGGTAGCTACAGAGGACTTTTCGTCCTCAAGACATAAAGTGAACTCCTTTTCCATTGAGCAGTTGATTTTTGAAATAACAGAACCACTAAGCAGTAAACTGGAAAAGTACCACGGGAGAAATAGTACAGCTTCGCAGAAACAAAGTCAATAAAATAGTTTAACGTATTATTGATCGACCGAGTTAGTAACGAGGAAGTCCTAAGAAGGGTAGGAGAGAAGAGAAGCCTCAAGAAAACCTTGATAAGAAGACGTAACAACCTTATAGGCCACATCCTGAGACATGATGGCCTGATGAAGACAATCGTCGAAGGACAAGTGGAAGGCAGGAATGGAAAAGGAAGACCCCGAACAAAATATATGGAACAAGTAAAGAGAGATGTGAAAGAGAAGAAATACGTAGGTGTGAAAAGATTAGCTGATAGGAGAACTGAGTGGAGAGCTGCGTCAAACCAATCCTAGGATTGTTATGGACCAGTGATGATGATGATGAACGTAATATTACGTCCATGGCAATCTCAGAAGGATTAGCAGGACGTAGTATTACGCCCATGACACGCTAAGTGTTAAGAAATTAAATAAATAATCTATGGATCTGATTTTTCCCCATGCCAGTACTGACATCTCAAAATGCGGCGACAGTGCTTAAGGGTTAACAGTCACAGGGCCTCGCTAACACCGACTGAAGCCACACCGTTCCGTATTCTAACTCAGAAAAGATGAAATAACAACCATCTAGTGGAAGAAGCCCAAAGCATAAGTGAGACGTTTCCCTGGGTATCACACAATTACTTACACCACTTATTTTTTATCAGAGCGCGACCCGGGTTTCAATGAATTACAGTATATTCCGGTTAATTGGGACATATCGGGACTAGTGCACTTTGCCCCAATTAAGCGGCTGCCCCAATTAGACGAACTCTCTCGTATATGGGCATAAAAAACTTTGAAATGGTAGAAAGAAGACTAAAGAATGTTTATAATGCAACATAAGTTTATCAAACTATTAATTTGATTAATGAATCAGCGAGTTTAGTTAATTTATGATAATTTTTAAAAATTATGACAATTTAGTTAAAAATATTTTTCACAGCCTCCGGCGACGTCTTTTACTAAGTCCTATTAAACAAAAGTCCTATCCTCTTGCGGATAGGATAACAACAAAGGCTTTCAAAATAGGGCAAGAATAGGAACATTTGTGAAAAATAAGAGTAAATCAAAGGAGGAAAATATAAAAAAACGGAATTCTGAAAACAAAAAAAATTAATTTAGCCGCGAGTATAGAGTCTATGTCGCCGAGTCATGTCCCAATTAAGCGGAGAATACTCTGGGATATATTCCTCTATTGGGTTCTGTTCTTCAAGATCTGCCCCAATTAAGCGGCTGCCCCAAGTAACCAGTGGACCCATTAAACGGAATCTACTGTATAATCAATTTCAGTGACGAATGATAAGATGCTGATCACGCTTGGTGAAAATTTTTCCATCCTTATAACTTCGCAAAACCTACCACGAGATCCAGAGGATGTTGTACGGCCATCGAGTTCTTGCGCGCTAATTTATTTGCTGAAATTAAAACTCATACCTCCGGAACAAAATTCACTAACTCTTGATTTACTCCATTTTAAGTTTTCCTGGATATCATGTTAAATACACGGATTGATTTGTATGTGTGTTGGTCACATTATCAATGGTTCACATTCATGCGATTTGTGTTCTTCTTTTGTTTGTTGTGATGTTGATGTTGATTATTCGATTTTTGTATTGTTATTCTGTGATTGTATTTTTGGAGTCTGAGGAAGTGGAGGAATAAAAAAGGACCAGAATAATTTTAACAGATTGTGAGACTTAAGCGCTCGGAAGAAAGAAAGTCAAGGAAGTAAAGCGAAAGAAAGTAAGCAAAGTCGGAGGAGAAAGTGATAAGTTGAAGCGAGCGACGGCGAAGCTGATAAGTCGAAATGGCAGAGGACAAAGCGGTACGAAAGTACTTGAAATTAGATAAAACGAATTATTTTTCGTGGTCGCTGACTACTAAAGCAATACTCCGTCAAAGGGGATGTTGGGAAGCCGTCTCCCCAGGGTATTTGCAAGAAGGCGATGCCGATGAGACTGACACCTTCTCAACGGAAGAGGTAAAGAAGAATGATCGGGCATTATCTCTCATACTATTAACTTTTATTATATTTATTTGCTGAAATTAAAACTCATACCTCCGGAACAAAATTCACTAACTCTTTATTTATTTCGTGGTATTCCATTTTAACCCCTAAAGCGCGGCGGGCATTTATTTAAATCCCATCCCAGCGGCCGGATGAGATTAAGATGACTTCACCTTATTGGCCTACTATCATTCTATAATTAATATCTTTCATAATATACGATCAGTATCGTTAAAATTTTTTGTAAACTTGCATAATGTAGTGCGCTACTATATGATGATTTTTCGAGCGATTTGAATAAATATTGGCGTTGAGTATTTCGACCGAAGTCGTCAATGTGCTGGTTTAAAACGGAATTTCATCGAATCATTTTAAAAAATCCTGAAGGTTTAAAGTCGTTATGAATATTTTATTGGAGAGGGAAAGCATTTCTTCAAAAGATAGAGCAATTTGTTTTAATCTAAAATACAATATCTGGCGGAGAAAAAAAATTATATACAGTAGGTCAGGAAGCGTGCTGGGTACGCATGACGGCGTTGAGGGGTTGTTTTCCTGGATATCAAACAATTACTAACGCCACTTATTTTTTATCAGAGCGCGACCCGGGTTGCAATGAATTATCATCACCTTCAGGCGCAAATAATGACCTGTTTATCTTATTATTGTTACCTAGTTACTTGATGAATTTTATAACGGACGCCAAAATAGGGGAAAAGGATGAGTAAATATATTCATTTATAAGAGCGCCTACTGTCCTACTCTCCACCTGCTAGCAGCCTGCATCGTATCTGCGCTCAAAGCCTCGCCCTAAGGTCACCACACACGGTGACAGCGGGAACCAGAATGACGTCGCAAGGGGTTTTCCCAGCATTCATACTTACCCGTCGCGTTTTCGCGCGCTAGAAAATTTTCACTTTTCATTTAATCGCGAAAAATATGTCGACATTTAAAGATCTAAAAGTGTGAAATTCGTACTGCAGGAGTAATAATCTTTCGATTTAGGCAATAAAAAAATAATAGGAGACCAACCTATTGATCTGTTATTATTTACGTGCTAAATTTAGTGATAAATCACTCAGGGACTCTACGTTTATAACCTCGACCGTATACATCTCGACCGCAGATCTTAGTTCTCGTTAGGCCCGAGAGGCGGCGGTAGTAAATACTTATCAATCCTAGGGGGCGAAACGCCTCCCTTAGTCACGTGACAAGCCTCCGAAAACCCTATATCTGCCCTTCTAAGGGTACAGGGGACGGACCCCATGCGCGTGAAGTATCGAGGCAGCCCACACAAGGGTACGCCGCGAGGCGATATATCCCCATGAACCCTCAAATAAGGACTTATCACTCTTCCTCTAAGACCCTGGTACCCTGTTGGGCGATCAGTGGAAATAAGTGATCCAAATCGACCCCCAAAAACAATTACCCTGGACCCTGGCTGCTAAGGGAAGCGGTTCTGACGGCAGTGTGTCTCCATAGCGGGCCGTGAAAAAAGTGTTGCGGAAAGAGACTTAAAAATGGACGAGTCATGGGAAGAAATTCCTTCAACAAACGAAGAAGCACGACACCTTAGCTTAGAGTTTGGACTTATAAATTGCGGATAGTTGTGTGAAGTATTAAATATTTTATTATGCAGGATTCTGCGGCATCAAATTTATGATTGATTTACGGGTTAATTCCGCGACGGCTCATTTTTAGCGGACGACAGTTTCGCCCATGTTCCCACTCCCGTTTTCGGGTAGAAATGATCTGCAGATCTGCAATAGCGTGGTTTCCAATTATTTTTTATTGCCTAAATCGAAAGATCATTACTCCTGGAACACGCATTTCACGCTTATAGATTTTTAAATGGCGATATCTATTTTTCGCAATTAAATGTAAACTGAAAATTTTCAAGCGCGCGTAAACGCGACGGCCTAAGTATGAATGCTGGGAAAAGCCCGTTTGACGTCATTCTGGTTTCCGCTTCCACCGTGTAAGGTGACCTTGGGGCGAGGGTGCGTGCGCTGCTGCGATGCAGGCCACTAGCAGGTAGCAGAGTACCCTGGTAGCCGAAAGCGCTTGGCTTAAGTAAGCATTATTAATACCTTATCAAACGAAGGAAACTTTCCGACCTTAGGCAGTTTTAATAGGTGATTATAAATAGATGTTTCCCTGAGCTCTGTGCCTCATGCATGCATTGGCATAAATGGTTCCGAGCATTGAGCGCAGTGTGGTAGGAATGGGGGTGCTTCATAACTCATAAGGGTCAGTGAAATTCAGGAAAACAGAAAAACAGAAAACAGAAACTGAAAAACAGAAAAAATCAGGATATTTGGAGAAATATTCGGATATGATCGTTGTTACGTAGAAATAACTTATGTAACGCACAATGTAAACCTTTTTTCTATCATAATGGGAGGACTTCGTGAAAATATGCCTCGAATATCTTTCCCAAATGAAAAATTATTGTCAATCACCACGGTTCAGCTGTGCTACTAGCTGAGCCGAAAATAACATTTTACAAGTGTAAAATATCCATTCCCTGCACTTCTACTGTTAATCAATAAGATTAAAGCCAATGGAAACCTTACGATAGCGGACCGGTCGCAATAATATTACGAAAGTATGTTCACGACGATATATTATCACCACGACATGGCTATATGGACAGTTTAACATACACAGCAGTATGATCAACGATAGGAAAACTGCGACGATAATAAAAAAAATATTATTGCATTTTCATTTTATGAATCAGAGACGATTTAAGTAAATGCAGAAACTATACGACGAATAGAATACTTGATTATATACGTACACTGTTTGTGGCTCAGTCAGCAAATATTCAAACCAACAATATGGACAGTTTAATATACGTAGTAGTGTGACGAACGAACAGAAAACTTCAACGACAGTTAAGAAGTAAGTGTTGCATTTACATTTATAAACCAGAGGAAATATAAGTAAGTAAGGAAGCGATATAAGGAATAGCATACTTGATTATATACGTACACTGTTTGAGACTCAGTCACAAAATGTTCAAACGAACGATATGGACAATTTAGTATACGTAGTAGTAGGACGAAAGATCCGAAAACTCCGACGACAATCAAGAATAATTGCTGCATTTTCATTTTATAAATCAGAGGAAATATAACTATGTACGGAAGCGGCATAAGGAATAGAATACTTGATTATATACGTACACTGTTTGTGACTCAGTCAAAAAATTTTCAAACCAACTATATGGACAGTTTAATATACGTAGTAGTATGACATACGATTTGAAAACTGCGACGACAATCAAGAATAATTGCTGCATTTTCATTTTATAAATCAGAGGCAGTATAAGGAATATGATACATACTTGATTATCCGTGCACTTTTTGAGACTAAGTCCGAAAATGGCCTAACCAAGATGGCGGAATTCCGACCACGCTCAAAACTCGTATTCCGCGCCTCCATTGTATTCACAAACTCCTTGGTACAAGATCAAAAGCCTAACGTAGGTAGCATACACTCTTCAACATGTATGGCAAAAGGTGATTGACTGCTTGAAAGAAGACTTTTACACACTGAATTTCTCTTTAGCCAGAATCAAACGCAGTCGAACGCTTAATCGACTTCTCGAAGCGCCCCCTCATGTTCTTGACGCGCAAACAAATGAGTGGCGAAATTCGATGACCTAAAGACTATCAGCCGAAGAGGAAATCCTTTTGATGATTTACTTAAAGACGCATCAAGCCCTGAGGCCAAGATATCGGAAACTTAACTCAATTGCGGTATGCTTCGAGCACAAAGGAGATGTGAAGTTGACGGATACATGTTGAGGGACGATTTTTCGAAGCGAAAATAAAACAAGTGAAGCGTGCGATGGCGCCTTTGTGCGTAACCACGCCAAGATCTCTTTGCTTGCTTTGAAGACAATCTGACGCATCGTCAAGGTAACTCAAAAGAATGATGGGAACTTATCGACATAAACTCAATAATGAGATGATATAAAGCAAGGCTGTGCGATTCGTGAAAAAGATACTACCAGTGAACGCAGTCTTTGCAACAAAAACAACTGACGCTCAGAGTATAACCATCTATACATATAAAACTAAGTCGTACATCGCGTTAGTTAAGCTATTTATAACTCGAGAACGGCTCCGCCGCTTTTAATGATATTTCGTTTCTTGGATTCGTCCCAGCCCCAGACAGCAGAATAAACGTTAAAAAGTTGTAAAACTCCCAATAAAATAATAATCTTGAAATAAGAGATATTTTTTATGAGTTGGTAACACTGCAACAGTAGTCAAGTTGGACGCAACAAATGTGCACCTAAAAATATTTTTTAACGGCTATAGTCACAAATAGGCCAAAACTGAATGCATGAAACTTCGGCTTTATTAGCAACTGTATAAAACAACACTTTAAAATTTCCTAAGTTAAGACATACAAATTAGAAAACTCACTTAAAAAATCCACACACAAGTTCCCCGGTCTACCCTATGTGGATTTAGTAAAGAAAATGTCTTTATAAAAAGCCATTGTAGTACTTATTTTTTAGTTTTAGCGAAAATTTGTCTTAATTTATTAAAAAGCAGTAGAGCCGCTATTAATTTATCTATGGTGTAACTTAAATGGTCATTGATCAAAAGTATGTGCGAAGTTCGCGGGGCAGCTAGTAAATACATAAGAGGAAAACGGGCACAGTAGTAAGACCATCAGAAAGAGCATTGCGCCAGCAAAAAGGGCGTTGATGAACAGGAAGGAGCTTTTGAGAGATTCGCTACTTAAGAGCTTAAAGAAGAGTATAGTGAAGAGTCTGATCTGGAGTGTAGCGATTTACAGTGCGGAAACGTGGACATCGAAGAAAGGCGACGAGATAAGACAGGAGGCATTCGAGATGTGGGTATGGAGAAGAATGGAGAGGGTGAAATGGACGGAAAGGAAAAGGAACGACGAAGTGCTGGGCATGGTGGGTGTGGAGAGGCAGCTTTTAGATAAGATACGGAGGAGACAGAAGGTATGGACGGAGCGAGTACTAGTGGAGTAGACAGAGATGTACAAATAAGTGCTGGACATGGTGGGCGAGGAGAGGCAGCTTCTAGTATGAGATACAGAGGAGACAGAAGGTATGGTTGGATCTAGTACTTGTGGAGTAGACAGAGATGTACAAATAAGTTCTGTGCATGGTGGGTGAGGAGAGGCAGCTTTTAGATGAGATACAGAGGAGACAGAATGTATGGATGGAGTGAGTATTTGTGGAGTAGACAGAGACGTCCAAATAAGTGCTGTGCATGGTGGGTGAGGAGAGGCAGCTTCTAGTATGAGATACAGAGGAGACAGAAGGTATGGCTGGATCGAGTACTTGTGAAGTAGAAAGAGATGTACAAATAAGTGCTGTGCATGGTGGGTGAGGAGAGGGAGCTTCTAGATGAGATACGGAGGAGACCGAAGGTATGGATGGTGCGAGTACTTGAGGAGTAGACAGATATGTCCAAATAAGTTCTGGACATGGTGGGCGAGGAGAGGGAGCTTCTAGATGAGATACGGAGGAGACAGAAGGTACGGTTGGAATGATTACATGTGGAGTAGATATAGGTGTACAAATAAGTGCTGTGCATGGTGGGTGAGTAGCGGCAGCTTCTACATGAGATACGGAGAAGAAAGAAGGTACGGATGGAGAGAGTACTTGTGGAGCAGACAGAGATGGACAAATAAGTGCTGTGCATGGTGAGTGAGGAGAGGCAGCTTTAAGATGAGATACAGAGGAGACAGAAGGTATGGTTGGATCTAGTACTTGTGGAGTAGACAGAGATGTACAAATAAGTTCTGTGCATGGTGGGTGAGGAGAGGCAGCTTGTAGTATGAGATACAGAGGAGACAGAAGGTATAGTTGGATCGAGTACTTGTGGAGTAGACAGAGATGTACAAATAAGTGCTGTGCATGGTGGGTGAGGAGAGGCAGCTTCTAGTATGAGATACAGAGGAGACAGAAGGTATGGCTGGATCGAGTACTTGTGAAGTAGAAAGAGATGTACAAATAAGTGCTGTGCATGGTGGGTGAGGAGAGGCAGCTTGTAGTATGAGATACAGAGGAGACAGAAGGTATAGTTGGATCGAGTACTTGTGGAGTAGAAAGAGATGTACAGATAAGTTCTGTGCATGGTGGGTGAGGAGAGGAAGCTTTTAGATGAGATACGGAGGAGACATAATGTATGGATGGAGTGAGTACTTGTGGAGTAGACAGAGACGTCCAAATAAGTGATGTGCATGGTGGGTGAGGAGAGGCAGCTTCTAGTATGAGATACAGAGGAGACAGAAGGTATGGCTGGATCGAGTACTTGTGAAGTAGAAAGAGATGTACAAATAAGTGCTGTGCATGGTGGGTGAGGAGAGGCAGCTTCTAGATGAGATACGGAGGAGACAGAAGGTATGGTTGGAATGATTACATGTGTAGTAGATATAGGTGTACAAATAAGTGCTGCGCATGGTGGGCGAGGAGAGGCAGCTTCTACATGAGATACGGAGAAGAAAGAAGGTATGGATGGAGCGAGTACTTGCGGAGTAGACAGAGACGTCCAAATAAGTGCTGTGCATGGTGGGTGAGGAGAGGCAGCTTTAAGATGAGATAAGAGGAGACAGAAGGTATGGTTGGATCGAGTACTTGTGGAGTAGAAAGAGATGTACAAATAAGTGCTGTGCATGTTGGGTGAGGAGAGGCAGCTTTTAGATGAGATACAGAGGAGACAGAAGGTGTAGATGGAGCGAGTTATTTTTAAGATTTTTATGCAAGGAAATGTTTATATTAACCCACTTTCTTAAAATAAACATAAAAAATAATATTTGCCCCGCGGCAATGCAGTCTACCCAAACGACGATTTTAACTCTCTGCAGTATCCACCCGCCGTGTTTCTGACTGTAGAAAAATCTTCCTGTTTCCATGAGAATTATGCTTGTCACATGTGTTGACTTCCCAATTATAGATTTCTGTATACTAGCCTATCATGAATTACCTAGAGAATTTGAAATGTGTCTGCAACGGCTAACTAATTCCTGTTTTAGAATATTTTTTGACTTATGTAGATATGAACATTGTCCAAAATTCTACATTGATCTGAATTGGTTACCTCTTCGTTGCCAAAGGAATTATATCTTGGGATCTTTTCTGTTCTCCTTATTCCAAAAACAGACTCCTGCATACCTGTACGAACTATTCATCCCCGGCAAGAAAGTTACTGAAATTTCCACCCGTCGTGTTTCTGACCTTCAATTTCCTCAAGCCCGCACCAATACATATTTCAAATCTTTTCTTCTAACAGTATCTAGCTTCTGGAACTGTCTACCGCCAAATATAAAGACGTCACAATCACTTCAGTCGTTTAAAGAAAGGCTATACTCCTATTTGAAGTCTGGGGCTTACGTTAGTCTCCTCACTTACTGAAGTTATCACCTAAAACTTGTGATGATATCAAAACTTTCTACATAAATATACGTATATGTATGTGTGTGTTCATTATGATCTGTGTTAATACTCATAATTTCGTGCTATTTATATTGAATATTTTACATTTTTTGTCTAAATATCTAGTACTTGTTAGCCTGGTCAGTGGCTAAGCGAGGGGGGAGGGTTTTTGGGGGAGAAAACCCCCCCTCAGAGCTCAGAAACGTTTTAAAGTTAAATCCATTTTACTTAATTGGATTAATATTACTTACAAAATAGTGTAAATATTAATAAAATATCCCTCCGAAAGCCGTAAAACTCACCATACTGGACCATTTATCTTGAAATGTTTCTATAGGAGTGCCCACGCACCTCCCGCTTACCCTAGCGGGTATTCCACACCCCCACACACCCCTGTATTAGTTGTGCCTAAAACCGCCCGGCGAACGGGGCGCGCCCCCCCAGCCTTAATTCCTAGCTGCAGCCCTGAGCCTGGCATCAATCTCTATTATGCCATATTTTTGTCAAAATGTCATTTATGAAGAGTAGAATATTTCCTGTATTTTATACTTTTGAGCTCTCATAGGTTTTTTAATCATAATAATATAACGTTATTCCATTTGCATTCAAATATATTACATTAGAAAACACTAATAATTATCGAATATATAGGTACCCCTTATTGAATAGTTATGGGGCTACCATCTTACACTTTTTGCACAGGTCTGGTGCTAACATACATGAGAAGTAAATTTATTTCTTAGCATTCAGTTATTTGTTATCTTACCGATTGCATTCATTATGATATTTCAAATCTTTACACAAGGATTACTATCTATCTTATATAAACGCATAATTAAATACATAGAATATACAATATACCTTTTATTGTAAACTTTTTATGCCACCTTTCTTAGTAGAAACTCTACTTCCTCATACCTCATAAGCCATTTTTTTACAGCGGATGCAAATCCCCTTCTTCTTTCCGAGTTTGCCACATTACTTAGCAACATACTAAATAATTTAGGCCCTAAGTATTTGTATGACTGTCGATAAATTTCTGCCGTTGGCCTAGGTATATCAAAATTTCTATCAAAGTTTTACCTAGAGCATAATAAAAATATTCATTCATTCACTACGCAGGGGGAATACTGCCGTGGGGTATGGGGGAGTGGAATGTGATAAATAAATTTTTTTAACTTAGCCTCTTGAGACTGAATTGAATTTTACAAGACGCCAGGCCATTTTATTTACTTTCCCCACATCGTATTTTCATAGTTAAGAAATTCATATTCCTTGTATCTCACTATTTTATGATTTTCTGAAATAGTCACGGATATGATTACATATTTCGTCACACTTGCGGAATAAATTTTTATATTCTGTTGTTTTTGGAGTCTGGTCGACGCCACTCGGAAACTTGAGTTACAATACGCTACATGCGTTTTGGAAATTTTAAAAACACAATACAAGAAATAGGTAGGTAGAGAGTACCAAGGTTATGATGCTTTTATGAGTGTTGACTCTTGGGGAAGAATGAAGTTATGGGTTTCCTACTCAGATCAGGGATGTAAACTTGGGGGGAAAGAAAAAACATTTGTGGTACACCACATAAAAAAGTGGCAAGTGAATAACATAAAGGGCTTTGAAGTCAAAATAAAATAGGTTCAGTTAGCAAGCTGGTTCATATATATAAAGCCATTGAAGTCAACAAACAGTGAGAACATTAAAATCACAATTCAATCATTGGACTAACCATTAAACAAGTGATTTCTTAGGAAGATCAATGATAAAATGTTTATGAAGTAAGGTTCAGCTGGCATCCATGTTCATATATACAACAGGAGTTGGAGTTGGAGTCAACAACAGAGAGTATGAGGGTTCAAGGCGAACCCTTCTAAGGGTACAACGCACCGGGGCCCGGAACCAAGCGCGAGGCTTATACGCCAGGACACCCGGGGAGGGGCTGGATGGGAAGGAAAAAGGATGGAGGCGCCGTCGCGATCGGAGCCCGCCGACGCCTCCAGGGAAAGGAACGGAATGGAAGGGAGGGGAATAGGGATAAAACACTCCAGCGCTATAGAAGCGAAGGAGGCCCTACCTAGCGAAACCAAGCATACGCAATTTCTCTACCACCATCCCGGGGAGATTTTTCTATGAGGAAGAAAAATCCCAATGAGAGGGACAGTGGGAAACGAGTCAGCTACAGAGACTTCGAGGGTTCTGGGCGAACCCTCACCTGGGTTACAACGCACCGGGGCCGGGAACCAAGCACGAAGCTTATACGCCCGCGCACCCGGGGAGGGGGAAGAAAGGAAGGAAAAAGGATGGAGGCGCCGTCGCGATCGGAGCCCGCCGACGCCTCCAGGGAAAGGAACGGAATGGAAGGGAGGGGAATAGGGATAAAACACTCCAGCGCTATAGAAGCGAAGGAGGCCCTACCTAGCGAAACCAAGCATACGCAATTTCTCTACCACCATCCCGGGGAGATTTTTCTATGAGGAAGAAAAATCCCAATGAGAGGGACAGTGGGAAACGAGTCAGCTACAGAGACTTCGAGGGTTCTGGGCGAACCCTCACCTGGGTTACAACGCACCGGGGCCGGGAACCAAGCACGAAGCTTATACGCCCGCGCACCCGGGGAGGGGGAAGAAAGGAAGGAAAAAGGATGGAGGCGCCGTCGCGATCGGAGCCCGCCGACGCCTCCAGGGAAAGGAAAGGGTTGGAAGGGAGGGAAAGAGGGATAAAACACTCCAGTGCTATGGAAGCAAAGGAGGCCCAATCTAGCGAAACCAAGCAAAGCTATTTCTCTGCCACCATCCCGGAAGGATTTTCCTATGAGGAAGAAAAATCCCAGATAGGGACAGTGGGAAAAATCAGCTACAGTGAGAACATTAAAATCGCAGTTCAATCATGGGCCTTGGGTCCAAGTGATTTCTTAGGAAGAGAAAGCAGGTTCATAAAAACAAAGCCATTGAAGTCAACATAAGTGAGGACATTAAAGTCACAGTTCAATTATGGGTATAATAAGAGGAAGTTTTATGGAGAAACCTGGTTCAAAAAAGGAATCTGAAGAGAATGTAAGGGAAAGAAGTTCCTATTTCAGGGTTCGATAAGGCCACCGAATAGCATTGAGAAACGCTAAATTTCTCCTCATCGTCGTTTTCCTCGGTGATACTATCGCCTTGCTTGTGTTTTTCATGACGCTTTACAAGTTGAAACATTACGCTAGAGTTCTAAAATGAAGTTAATAATGAAACAACGGAATAGCTAAATGTGCACCAATGTAATGGAGAGTGGTTTAAAAAACGATATACATTGAATGAAAAAGTGCATTACATACGGAAAATCCTTTGTTCTGTAACGTACAAATACGATACTTACGGACTCGATAGACATTAAGGAAAAATATATCAGATGATGGAGCAAAATAGTCATATAAAGCTCGTTGCGATCTAATCTAGCAACATACTTTATCACCAATGTGTCCGCCATTTGGGAAAATTACGTCACCGACGCTAGCGCCGCTACTGGTGATTTGAGTCGTCAATAGCTTCGTGATAATAATCGCAAAGTTTTTTAATACGTTTATATTTTTACCCTAACAACTATCTAAAGTATGAAATTTGGCATATGCGTCTGATTGTTACGAAGTCTTCATTATAATCGATTTGATATAAATACGATGAAAGAAAAACTTTAAGAAACGTCAAAACGTTAGCATTCAGCCTTAAAAAGGGTGGTTTCGTATTATTATTTTATTGTCTCAGTCGAACAATTTTACTCCTGGAGCAAGCTGTGTCACGCTCTCACATATTTTAATGACGATATCTATTTTTCGCGATTAAATGAAAAGTGAAAATTTTCAAGCGCGCGGAAACGCGACGGTTAAGTATGAATGCTGGAAAAAGCTCATGTGACGTCATTCTGGTCCCCGCTGTCACCGTGTGAGGTGACCTTGAAGCGAGGGTATATGCACCGCTGCGATGAAGGCTGCTAGCAGGTAGCAGAGTACCCTGCTAGCAGGTAGCAGAGTACCCTGCTAGCAGGTAGCACTTGGCTTAAATAAGGATTATTAATACCCTATCAAACGAAGAAAACTTTCCGACCTTAGGCTTTTTTAACAGGTGATTATAAAGACATGTTTCCCTAGGTTCTGTGCCTCATGCATGCATTGGTAATCTCAGACGATGTAAAACTCCCATCTACTCGTATAGAAACTAGGTTCCTGTGACGTCTCGTGGCATCGCATGAGCGCCAATCTGGCCTTTTTCAAATGACGATAAAATGGACCATTGTCATTCGCCTAAACTGGGATTTCTAAAATCAAATAATTTTTATATTATGAATACACTAATGGTGGGTAACGAATCGCAATCAATGCCTTTCGTTTTCTTTGATGAAGGAAACTACCCTATTATGTAGAGAACAAAGGGGTGGATAGCATCAAGGTCAAGTACCTACATCATAAAAATAATGAACTGGCCGGCGTAAGGCCGAAGGTTTTACTGAATACTTTCTTGTCAATTGGTCGACCATGTCAACACCCTACTTCCCATTCGGGCACGGAGGGTATAAGTGACGAGAAAAGGGTTAAAATATTATACAATCACATCAAAATTTTGCACACTGGTAAATCCTTATAAATGTTTAAGAGTCAGGGAATATGAGGCTAAAAATGTTCATTATTTAAAAATTATCAGCATAAATATTCTGTATTGGGGCAATTTGACCAAGCCGGCATTCTAGGGTTAATAAAATAAAAATATGTCACCAGTGTTTATAAATAATTTCTCGAAATGAAATTTAAGTTACTTATTGCAGAATACGTGGTGTGTTCTATGATGTGCTCTATTACTATTCTTGTTTGACTGGACTATTGATGAGAAGAATGATCTTAGGCTTTCCCGGCGTATAGCATCGTGGGTGGTTACACGGGATTTCCACCGGGTCAGGTTCTCCAACTCCATCTCGGCCGACGTTTCGATGGGCGAGTTGTCCATCGTCTTCAGGGCATGTCGAGTCTTGAAAATCGTCCTCCTTATATTTGTATGACGGCGGTATCAGCCAGGGCAGGTCTATTTTTGGACTTTTTGTACTATTTTTTGGACTTCGGTTAATAGGGACGTATCGGGACTCGTGCACATTGCCCCAATTAGGCGAACTGTCCTGTATATGGGCATAAACAAACGTTGAAATGACAGAAAGAAGACTAAAGAATGTTTATAATGCAACATAAGTTCATAAAACTATTAATTTATTTAATAAATCAGCGAGTTTAGTTAAAATTATTATGATTTGTAAGAATTATAACAATTGAGTTAAAAATATTTTTCACAGCCTCGGACGACGCTGATTGAATACCTTTTACTAAGTGCTATTACAGAAAAGTCCTATCCACTTGCGGATAGTATAATAACAAGAACTTTCAAAATAGGGCAAGAATAGGAACATTTGTGAAAAATAAGAGTAAATCAAAGGAGGAAAATATAAAAAATAGTATCCCGAAAACAAAAAATTTCAATTTCATCGCGAGTATAGAGTCTATGTCGCCGATTCATTGTCCGATAAAGCGGCATGCTGTCCCAATTAAGCGGAGAATACTCTGGGATATTCCTCTATTGGGTTCCGTTCTTCAAGAAATGCCCCAATTAAGCGGCTGCCCCAAGTAACCGGTGGACCCATCAAACGGAATCTACTGTATTTACTATTTGTACTATTTTTGGACTACTTGGACTATTGTTTGGACAATTGATGAGTTTTTCGGTTTGATATGCGTATCTTTTTGTCAATTCTCAGCACTGAATACGATATAGCTAGCGGTTTATAAACGAAATTTCGATAAAGAAAGAGGGTGACATAGTTTAAAAAGTTTTAAAAGGGTTTATGCCACTAAAGAGACACGGCTTGAGTCTTACTTTCAGGAGTGGCAAGTCGGGGTACGTGGGGGAGGGGTAAATAGGGATCGAAGGAATGTGTCCAGCAAGAGTTTTGAGGGAAAGATTACGAAAGAAATACATTAACAAATAGTAACTTAACAACAAATTCCCCTGAGGATAGTGACAGAGTTTTGCTGTAATAGGCTCACTTAGTTAATTTAGGTATATACTACGCGGCCTGGACCAGTGTACAAATACGCTTGATTTAAAATCTGTGATATGCTCTTACTGGAAATAACTTAAATATCAGCTGTCTTGCGAGGTAAGAATGAAAACCATAATTTATCAAACAATGTAGGAGATACTTGGGTGAAAATTATGATAGCCTAACCGCATTTTTATAAATCTATATATATAAAAGAAAGTCGAAAATCGTGTTAGTTAGAACACTTATAACTCGAGAACGGCTGCACCGATTTCAATGAGATTTGGTTCTTTGGCTTCGTCTCAGGCGGGATTAACATACAGGCCATTAAAAAAAGGATAATTTCACAAAAAAATTCATCTCTTTCCTATGGACATGCTTTTAGGAGTTATAGTAACACAACAATTGATAAGTCGGTCAAAACTACAAATAAAATAATTTGTTTTTTTTACCACTTTAATAACTGAATTTAGTAACAATATAACATTTTAATTACTAAATATATTCAAAATATTAATTAAATTGAAATTACATTTTTAAAATTTAATTCGAGCTGATTGTAAGCCCAGCCTTGGCCCAGCTCGAGTTGACACTTCACTACCGTGTTTGTAAACAAATCTCCAAGCAATTGTTGACAAACGGTAATGTCCGTGTTCCTGTCGAGGAATCGAGTAGTTTTAACTCATTTCCTTGGAATGATTGCAAATTAGTTTCAGTGAGCTCATCAACAAAGAGTTCCAGAATATGATTGATCACCAAAAGAATCAAAGATGGTTGATTTAGCGAGCAAGAACGAAGATGCGGATGACTAAAACGAGGTAAATTCAAATAGTTCGTACTCTGCATGGATTCGAATCTTTTAAATGTGTAACAAACGAAGACGAAATCACCAACTATCTATCTGAATATTTTAGGTCCTTGGACGTACCTGGCTTACCAAGGCACGATTTACAGAAAAATGTAGTTTCTGTGCTCATGATCTTTCGAAGCCTAAACCAACCATAACTATCCAACGGAACGTGTTTGATCATTAAAAAAATTGGTGATGAATGTGATTGACGCAACTTTACTCAAAGGAAAATTCAAAGGTTAGGAAGTCCTCATTCCGTAGATTCCATGATCTCAACTCATATGCCCTTTTGAGCTTAAATGTATTCAATTTACAATTCGTGTTGCATTCGTGATAACGATTAAAAAATCGCATGGTCATTCTTTCAGTTTTTGTGTTGTTTGTGCTCATGTGCTAATGAAAACCCATGATTTTCTCATGGTCAATTTAGCGTGCTATGTTCACGAGTCGATAAACCATCCTCTGTATTTCTTCCTTCGCTTCAAGTGCGTAGCTAGGATAGGGGGTTTTGGGCGCAGCTAATACCACGGGTCTGTAGGGTATAGAAAACTCGCTAAGGTAAGTGGGAAGTGTGGGGGCACTTCCCCCAGACATTTTTTAAGATAAATGGTTCAAAATAGTGGCTTTTGTGGTTGTGTGAATAGTTAAATATGTTTTGTTTGTTAGTCATCCGTCCCCCAAATATTAATAACAAAATCTTTCATAAAAAAATTCTCTAAGCTCTTGGAGGGGGGGGGGGGTTTATCCGCCAAAACCTCCCCTCGCTGCGTCACTGCTTTGCTTCGCTATATTTATTTAGCTTCATCCGCTTCATCTTGCGCCTGATAACAAAACAATAACTGTTGTTTCTCAGAAGACATTAAACCCGAATGTGTAGGGCTCACCGTGGTGCGTTTACGCATGCAGTACGTTTACGCAGTGCATTTTTTCCAAACAGAAATACTAAAACTGGCGCGCCTTAAGTCATTTAATGCGAATGCTGCTTCATAGGGGCTTTTCTTGCACGATTTTGAGCATCAGTCAAGCGTCGGTCTGGGGTCGTGTCAACCTGCCCCCTGAATGGGCCAAGTGTATGCAACAGACTTGGACCTAAAAACATTTTTTTACAGCTAATAACGCAAATAGCCAACAACTGAATGCGTATAATTTTTATTTCATGAACTGCTTTATTAAACCACAATGCCCAAAATTTCTTAAGCTAAAACGTAAGAAAATTTGTTGAAAAAAATCCGCGTAAACGTGCTCCGATTCACCCTATGTAGATTCAATAAAGAAAATGTCTTTCTGACAAGCAATTTTGGTACTCATTTACGTAGTTTTATTGAATTTGTATCCTTATTTTATTATAATAAATTAAACATGATTAAAAACGATACAGCCGCTCTTGATTTATAAATGGTGTTAGTAAACTGTAAGTTCATTGATTGTTAGGCGGTACGAAGTTCGCCGGGTCAGCTAGTTACTTTAATAAATAAACAGGTGTTGGTCGTGTTGATAAAAATATTGGAAGGTCTGAAAGCTATATTACTAACGGAAGATATGCTCATACCGTTTGAATACTTAAGAACGTATTTTGATTATTTTTCCCGCAAATACGATACAGAACTGATAATAACTAGTGGATGATATTATTTTGTTTGATTGGGCTATTGAGTAATGTGTCGGTTAGTTCTTAAACCTTAGAGATATATATATTTTCATCAATGCTCATCTCTGAATATGATATAGCAAACAGAAAGTTGGAAAAAATTAATGAATTTCGATAAGAAAAGAGGTTGACGTAGTCCAAGGGGTTTACGTCGCTAAAGAGACAAGGCTTGAATCTTACTTTCAGGGGTGGCAAGCGAGGGCACATGGGGGAGGGGTAAATAAGGGTCTAAGGAAGGCGTCCGGCCAGGGTTTTAAACCTTGAGTGAGAGCGCCCGGACCCCTTACTCACGGAATGGTACCCTCAGATTTGTGACCCTCTGGAGGATAGTCAAACAATGAAGAGGGGGTGGGGGGAAGGGACAGGGCCTCCTGCCTCCCCTGGGATTGACCAGTGTCCAGTTTAAGGCCGCGCCAGAAAGAAGGAACATTCTCCCAGAGTTTATATATAAGGATTTATTAAGGGCAGCGGGCTAAAACCCCCCCATAGCTGGCGAGCGGGAGAGAAAGGAGTACCGCAGGGCTTAGCTCTGGGACCACCGAACTTCTCAAGCCGCTGAACGACCTTAATATATGGATCCTTTGGACGGAGACAAGGCACTAAGAATAAGATTGGTGAGGTATTTATATCAGTTCCAATTACGAGGTGAAATTACGATAACGCTATGGGGTTTCCCTTCTTGTTTAGTGGGGGATGTTGGAGCTGTTTTTATAGAACATGACGCCCCAGCGGAGCTATATGTTAAGGTGACGGAGTTGCCGTGTGTCACTGTTGTGGTCAGCGCGGGTCTTGCCTTGCCAATCCTTAGTTCTCTTTAGGCTTCTCCTCTTCCACCAGTGCTGTATATCAACCGGACAAGGCTACACGAAGCTCCTTATATATATATATCAATTTTTCCCTCGAGAAAAAGCATTTACGCTAAGAAATGAGACGTTAAAAAATCCCTTATTCTTCCGCCCCAAACTTTTGTTTTTCTATTTTATCATTGGTAATCAGTAATATTTTACGATGCAATTGAAGTAGAAGTACTTTAAGGCTTAACATGGCATTACATTTCCTCTAAATAATAGATTGAACTGCGCTTGACAATGAATTTTCTAAAGCGTCTAGTATCAAATTATTAATATTCCAGTGAAAAATGTTTTTATATACGGTAAAAGTTCTCAATGGCTAATAATCGCTACGTTATATTTCCAGCAATAGATAAATTGGAGAGCGCTAGGCTTGTCATTTTTAAAAGAGTAACATATCAAATTATTGTAGTCCAACGTACATTTTTCAAACAATTTTTTGGGAAAAATTACAATTGATAAAAGGTTTTTTGACTTAATAACATCAATTAATTAAGTTTCTTCCGATGGTCGATATTGTTAAATTGTTATCTTTTTCGTTAAACTCGAAAAAATCTGATTATTGTTATACATAGACATAAATTACTAAAGACTATTGAAATAAAGATTCAGCAAATACTGCCGTAGTTAAAATTGTAAAATCAAACAAAAAAATCTAATAATAATTGGAGAGTATAATTCTCAGTTTAGGTCACCGAAGGTCCTTTCTGGTCAATCCTTACTTTTCTTTAGGCTTCTCTCTTCTTCTGGCACTACGGTATATCAACCAGACAAGGCTACACGAAGCTCCTTTTTTATACATATATCAATTTTTCCCTCGAGAAAAAGCATTTACGCTGAAAAATGAGACGTTAAAAAATCCGTTATTCTTTCTTCTAAAATCTCCTGAGTCTCGTTAGCAAAATTCACGAAAACAATTTAATAAATGTATGCTATATAATATGAAGACGTTGAGATTTTATTGCAAATAAATTTAGATTTGCAATGATGACAACTGAAGTAAAACGTTAGGTGGGACGGCGATAATCAAGTCACGTTTAAAAAGGAAATAACTAATAAAAAGTTTCTAATGTTGAGAATCGTTTTTTACGAACAATTTCTGTCTAGAAATGTTAATATTAAATACTGCTTCTGTATCTAAATTTATTCTAATTAATTCTATAAATTCTAATTAATACAAGTTCCTTTTATAATCTCTTTTTTACTATATTTTTTAACTAAAAAGGAAAGTTCCGTTGTCATGTCTACGGATTGACGTTTGAAAATTTTCATGAAATGCTGACTCGGCTAACGTAAATTAATAACTAAAGAAAAAAGGACAAATCCACTAAGATCACTTTTTTCGGAAATGATTTTATGTAAAAATTTCCCCGTTTTCGCGGCGGTTTTCAAATTCCTCGAAAACCAGTTGTATCAAGAGAAAGTAGAATAACCGACTAAACTTCAGACATTGCCACAAATCTGAAAAGATAAATGGTGAAAAAACTTCTTTTCCTGAACAAATAACGCTCATATATCAATTTATACTTCACTATTTCATCATTGTTATTCAGTAATATTTTACGATGTAATTGCGTTAAAAGTACGACAAAGCTAATGATGGCATTACATTCCCTCTAAAAGATTGGATAGCTCTGGGCAAGGAATTTTTAAATTAATAAAAATCTATAATTATTACACCTACTCCACTGAAAATGTTTTGTATATGTGGTGAAAGTACTCTACGGCTGGTAAATGCTACGTTATATTTCCAGTGATAGAAAAATTGGACAGCGCTAGGAAAGTCATTTTTAAAATAGTAATATATCAAATTATTATACTCCAATGAAGAATTAAAAAAAATTTTTTGGAAAAATTACAATTGTTTATAGGTTTTTTGATTTGATAACAGCAATTAATTAAGTTTCTTCTGATGGTCGGTATTGTTAAAGATGTTATTTTTTAGTATGAATCGGAAATAATAATTATCATATATAAACATAAGTTGCTTACGAATTTAAAGACATAAAGGTAATAAAGGTCTGTTTTATTCTGACATTGAATGGAAAATGAAATGCACTATTAAAATAAAATCTGGAAGAACTTTTCCACAATATTTTAATGTGTACGACGCTTTTCGGCTCAAGGAGCCATCATCTGGTACAACACACTGTCATGCATTTAAGCATCACCTTTATACCTTTGAGAAAGGGGTGGGGGACGATGCCACATGTTTGAAGAAGGGTTGGGAAGCTGGCGCACCGAGTGGAGACAGTGAGAAAAGATAAAAGTGAAGAGATACGGGAACACCCAAGGTGGGAGGAGAGGACTCTAGTCATAACTGTAAAATAAGGATACGTGGGAAGACCTTGTGAAAAACCTAAGATCCTTGGTGAACACCAAATGTGATTGCTTTCCAACAACAAATAGATCAATGCAATCTTTAACCTCCTGATTGCGTTTGTCAACACATGAGGCATATCAGTTCAAAACTGTGGAGGAGAAATTTAGAAATAAATTAAGGAATGTAGGTGTAAAAAAATAAAACGTTACTAAAAAATATAGGTCCAAGCTCAGACCCTTGGTGAACACCAAATTTAATTGCGTTCGAAAAAGTATTATTATCAACGGAATCTTTAACCACAACTAGATAATTACCACTGAAGGTACAAGCTTAGATCCTTGGTGAACATCAAAAAAGGTTGCTTTCCATCAATAAATAGATCAATTCAATATTTAAATCTCCTGGTAACTATTGTCGACTCATAAGGCATATTAGTTCAAAACTGTGGAGGAGAAATTTAAAAATAAAATAAGGAATGAATATTTTAAAAATTAAACAATAATCAAACAATAGAAGTCTAAGCTAATACCCTCGGCGAACACCAAATTTGATTTCTTTCCAACAATATAAAAATCAATTAAATATTTACCCTCCTGGTTGCGATTGTCAATACATGAGGCACATCAGTTCAAAACTGTGGAGGAGGAATTTAAAAATAAATTAACGAATGTAGATGTAAAAAATAAAACATTTCTCAAACAATATCGATCCAAGTTCACACCCTTGGCGACCTCCAAATTTTACCGCTTTCAAAAACGATAAATGGATCAATACAATCTTTAACCTCCTGGATGCGATTGACAACATATCAGGCAACATATTAGTCCAAATTTTTTGAGAGGTAAATCAAAAATAAATTAAGGAATGAATATTTTAAAAAAATATATAGGTCTAAGCTAAAACCCTTGGTGAACACCAAATTTGATTACTTTCCAACGATAAATGCGATCAATTCAATCCTTAACCTCCCGGTTGCGAATGACAACATACGAGGCATATCAGTCCAAAACTTTGGAGGAGTAATTTAAAAATAAATTAAGGAACGAAGATTTAAAAAAACAATAAAGGTCTAAGCTAAGACCTTTGGTGAACATCAAATTTGGTTGCTTTCCAACGATAAATGCGATCGATTCAATCCTTAACCACCTGACTGCGATTGTCAACACATGAGGCATTTAGGTTCAAAACTGTGGAGGAGAAATTTAAAAATAAATTAAGGAATTTAGATGCATAAAAACATTGCCCGAACCTCAGTATTGCCACACGGAGTCGAGCGATTTAATTAATTAAACCGATCAACTCAATTAATAATTAATTCGTGCCTTCATTCCCCAAACGAAAAGATATTTCGGCCTTGAGAGCATCCTTTGACGACAAAGAGGAAGCGAGAACATATATGTTTACGGAATCGAAAAATTATTACCGGTGATAGTCGCGCGTGGTGCCAGTCAGGTAATTGGGTGCGTTAAATTCCGGAATATGATGCCTAAATGGTGTGCATCAGCGAAGTGAAATCCATATCGGATATCGTTTTATGCGAGATGAACACTAATTACGTTCTCGTAATGGCCCCAAATTGATATATCGCCCGAACGG
The DNA here is from genome assembly GCF_921293095.1 of Ischnura elegans. Classification (NCBI taxonomy): domain Eukaryota; kingdom Metazoa; phylum Arthropoda; class Insecta; order Odonata; family Coenagrionidae; genus Ischnura; species Ischnura elegans. Next base: position 2,085,666 of record NW_025791658.1, on the reverse strand, counting down.
GAATACGTATATTTATATCAGAGAGACGGCATTTTGCCCGTTGAGCCGGCTGCTTTACGGATAAAGTCGTTCATTTGTCGTTGGAATTGAAATAATATCCATTGGTATACGCTCAAGTTTTGGCAATAACGAGATATTTTCAACATATTTCAGGGTGTTCAGCCAGTCAAAGCAGATAATAGTTTTTAGTGGAAACTGTAAAACAGAGAAATTTTATGAGGCAAAAAAGTTCAGAATATTAATAGGATGGTTTCCAATAATTTTTTTATTGCCTAAATCGAAAGATTATTACTCCTGGAGTACGTATTTCACGCTCTTAGATTTTCGAATGACGATATCTATTTTTCGCAATTAAACGAAAATGAAAATTTTCAAACGCGCGAAAACGTGACGGCTAAGTAGGAATGCTGGGATTAGCCCGTGTGACGTATTTCTGGTTCTAGCTGTCGCCGTGTGAGGTGACCTTGGGGCAAGGCTTGAGCGCTGATACGACGCAGGCTGCTAGCAGGTAGCAGAGTACCCTGCTAGCAGGTAGGGCTTGGCTTAAATAAGGCTTTTTAATATCTTATCAAACTAAGGAAACTTTCCGACCTTAGCCAGTTTTAACAGGTGATTATTAAGACATGTTTCCCGGAGCTCTGTGCCTCATGCATGCATTGGTAATCTCAGACGATGTAAAACTCCTATCCACTCGTATAGAGACTAGGTCCCTGTGACGTCACGTCGAGTGGCAATGCATGGGCGCCAATTTGGCCTTTTTCAAATGAAGTTAAAATTGATCATTGCCATTCGTCTAGACCGGTATTTCTATAACCAAATAATTTGTATATTATGAATACCCTAATGGTGGGTAACGAATCGCAATCAATGTCTTTCGTTTTCTTTGATGAAGGAAACTACCCTATTGTAATCATCGTCCCCTTTCCTGTGTGGGCTTTATCCTGCAACTGTTTATTATTCAATAAGGGCGAAGGTCAATATCCTTAGGTTTTTTTCCAATGTTTGTTAACATATTTTTACATTTTTGCAAATATAACTACGAGATCCGTTTTTTTTTCAACCTCCGATAGGTCATTTAGAGAACACGAAGTGATTGATAACAAGTTATTCCTGCATATTTCCAGGATTTTCAGGGAAATTAAATTTTATTGCATATGTCTATTGTTAGCAATGCTTATGACCACTTCCCTTATTTGTTTTCTGATTGGTTTATTATCATATTAATTGTTTTGCGCACCACTGTAATAATTTCTATGTTTGAAAGGAGTTCACTCCTAGAACAATGAATGAGTTAATTATTATTATTATTGTTATTATTATTGTTACAGTCCTTGGCGCTAAGTGAATTTCACTTGTTCCTCTACCTGAAGTTAGTTTCTTGGCAAAGATTTAACTTTTTTAAAGCTCTATCCATAGCTATAACCATCACAACATCATTTCGTCTTTATTGGACGAGATTAGGACAAGTAAGTCCCATCTAACAGCTAACACCTCGTCATTAACTAAGTATTTGCAGAGGAATACATTGTCAAATTACTCTGTAAATTGAATGCATTCAAATTATAACAGAACGTGCGTTAGAGTTTGCCTTAAAAATGATACATTGAGTCATTTTTATCCTTTAACATGACACAGTCAGTTGAGACCATGTTCGGTTGTAGAGCTTTTTATTTCAGGATAGAAAATACATTTTGTGTTATTTGATCATGCGCAAATATAATTCTCATTTCAGAGTAAACATTTTTGAAGCCCTATCCAGAGTTATAATAATATCAATTCGTCTTTATTGGACGAGATTGGGACAAGCAAGTCCCATCTTACAGCTAACACCTCGTCATTAACTAAGTATTTGCAAAGGAATACATTGTCAAATTACTCTGGCAATTGAATGCAGTCAAATTATAACAAAACATACACAAAGAATGCCTTAAAAATGACATATCGTGTCATTTTTTCCTGTAAAATGACACCATCAGTTGAAACCACATTTAAGGATGGAAATTACAATTTTTGTTATTTTATCAGACGAAAATATAATTTTCTTTTCAGATTAGACATTTTTGAAGCTCTTTCAATAGCAATAATAATATCAATTCGTCATTATTGGACGAGAATTGGACTAGGAAGTGTATCCTAACCCCTCGTGTTGTATTAAGCAATTGCAGAGGAATACATTGTCAAATTAATCTATAAATTGAATGCAGTGAATTATAACAAAACGTACATAGAAGTATGCTTTAACTTTTTAAGGTCCATTAACATTGTAGCCATTAGATTGGATAAGAAAATAATTTTTCAGGCTAAGATTAATTAGTAGATTTTAGGGATGGTCGGATCCGATACCTCGGAACCAAATATCCGCGGATGTTGCCCTTAATCGGATACATCGGATCCAAATTCGCGGAGGACATCGGATCTGGATCCGAAAATTCAAATAATATCTTCAGTGAATGCAACATGCCCCATTAGGGTGGAAAGAGTTCCGATTCTATCTTCGAATGCGCGGTCGCATGTGATTCTTGCCCTACTCACGAACCGTTTTGTTTAACACTAGAATGCAGGAAAATTGGCACACCCCAAGAATGCCGGGAGGGTGTCATCATGACACCCATGTTCTTATAGCCGTGTTAATTTGCAGATTATATTTCTCTTAGTCGTTTGTGTTAAAGCGTCATCTAAATTGTAATATTTGTTTTTGGTTCCTTAAAATTTTCCAAAAAATAATGTTTTTTGTGTCACCGTGTGTAGTGTATATAAAAGTGTGTAATATATAAAAAATAAGTGTCTTCGTGGTAAAATTTGGCTGGTTTCAAGGAAAATCATTCGCAAATAGAGCGGAATATACTTATCTCACGAGCTAATATATTTTCGAAAAAATGATAAACAGCTGATATTTATTGAAATTATGTAAAACATAAAACAATCATGAAGGTAAAATACTATTTTAAAATACTAATTTGGATAGTAATAGTCAAACTGCATCCCACGAAGCACCTAAACCGAACGAAGAAATGATGAAATATACTGGGTGTCAAAATGACACCCTTCGGCATTCAAGGAAAATTTGATTTTTTTAGGCCGGAAAAAAGGGAGGGGGGTTATACCTAACACTGTCATCTTATTGAGCCTTAAAAATGATTACAAGTCACGAAATATTTCATTCTACAACAATCTTTAAAGGCGAGCTTTGAAAAGAGTTTTCGGCAAATTACGGCATTCTAGTGTTAAAAGCTCTCGCAGAGGTTACGTAGGAGATTTTCAGCCGTGGAAAATAAAAAAGGCCGAAACCAGAAGACATACAACAAGAGGAGCATGAAGGTCATGGTTTTGACGTCATGGGGAAGCTTCAAAACTCTGGCCTTCACTCACGCTCCCCTTGTTGTATGTCTTCTGGTTTCCGCCTTCACTCATTTGTTCACCTAAACTGTTTCCCCCTCCCACTACCCTCACTCAAATTCCATTTGCCCCCACCTCCTACCTGGGTATATATACCGAGAGTGTTTTTTGTTGGATTACCTTGAAAATGACACCAAGTGTCGAAACCATGGTCGGTTAAGTGATAAATAAAATAGTGTGGATATAACCACTTGTGCTTTAATCATGGATATAGCATTATTCCTCAAAATTAAGCCGGAAACGATTTTATTAGAAACCTTAGACAATTGGTAAACAAACCGCTCGACAACAATGGCGAGTTTTTTTATCGTCATATCCTTATTGTGGCGTGAAAATGTCCGAGTTTGTGGCAGTTAACCGTCATTGCGGGGAGTGTTTATTTTCTTCTTTCGTTCGAAGAAAACAGAGGCTGAAGTGCTTCGAGAGCTCCAAAAAGTTTACGAAGATGCTGCTCTGAATAAAACAACGTGCCGTGATTGCTTCCGTCGCTTCAAAGACGGTCATTCCAATGCTGACGTGAAGGAAGACCAAAAACCTTCGAAGTCACTGCATTGGAGGCATTGCTCGATGAAGATCAGTAGCAAACTCAAGAAGAGCTTCGTTATGCGTTAGGAGTTACCTACCAATCCATTTCCGAGCGATTGGATGCGTTAGGATTTATGAAAAGCAAGGAGATTGGATTCCTCATGATTCTAAGTGAATCCACAGCATGACAACGCTCGACTCCACGCAGCAAATCCCGTTAAAACCTACCTGTAAACGCTGAAATGGGAAGTCCTGATCCCCCGCTGTATTCCTCAAACATTACGCCGCCCGATTATTACTTGTTCTGTTATATGGCACATGGTCTGGCTGATCTGCAATTGGGCTCATACGAGGACACCAAAATATGTCATGATTCGTGGGTAGCCTCAAATAATGAGCACCTTTACCTACCGTTGCAACCCTCCCGTGTCACGATGACCCATTCGTGAGTCGTTCCCTAGCTACCATGAAGATTCATACCCAGATAGTGATCATTCAAATTTTGTAAAATTTGAAAAGTTGTAGCTAGCGATGGACAATACTTTGAATGATTCATTTCTAACCATTTTTTCACGATAAAGTTGTTTTTTCGTTCAAAAAACAGCGGGAACTTAGTAGCACCCCTAATACAACCTCCCCGTTTAAATCCAGGAGCAAAGTCCATGGTTTGAGGCGTTACACTATGGAATTTATTCATATTGAATGAAAATTAAACTACGTTTTTCCGCATAAAATATTTATTAGGTCACTACCATGGCTTCAAGGCTGTGCGTCTTCCTCAGGCCAAGTGATAATGTAGCCTGAGGATGACGCAGATAGTTGAAACCATGGTAGTGATCTAATAAATATTTTATGTGGAAAAATATAGTTTAATTTTCATTCAAGTGCAAAGTGCTTCCGTCTCAACCGCCATTAGTCCGTGTTTATCATGCATTAACGTCAAATTTAACGGTATTAATTTCGAAAACAAACAGTCCGCGAATCAGAAATCAATACATATATGCGCGTTCGTTTCTACGTTCAAAGTGTTTACGCGTTCCATATAAACGCGTTATCTTGCAATCCGATGCGTAATTCGTATTAATCACGAGACCCCATGTTTTAATTGGCTAATTGATGTCTAAACTAAATGGTATTTTGCCCCGCCGAAATGGATATTACTGGACTCAAAAGAATTCTTCAGCGGGCGTAATTGCAGTACAGAGTCTAGCCGTGAATATCAGTTTATGGGTGCATTAAAACATTGACACTCGTATTACCATTACCGCTCCGATATTTCTAAGTGAGGCGTAGAAGATTGGTCAAACAAAACAGTAGATATGATAATAGACTATGCAATGGCGGTTTTTTTCAACCCCCGACTAATCAGCAAAAACACCATACAAGCGACTGGCGGTACTTATAGGGGAAGGTTGCATAACTCGTACCAATTTGGGAAAAAAACGAAATAACTCAAGAATAAGTCACGCAATATAAGTTTTTAATGCTGTATAATATGAGGAGGAATGTCTACCACTCTCACAATTTTGGGGGCAATAAATTGCAATTTGAACGCATAAAAATTCCATTTCAAACCTCTTGAAAACAGAGCGATTTAGTCAACCGGTTTCCCAAATCGCAAAATTGGAGGCCAAAATTAGGAAATGATATTTCAACGACAATGAGAGGCAGAGAGGCAAATTATTTGAGGTTTTTTTTAGGCCCCTTAACAAAGCAAACGTGTGCGTTAAAATACCCTTAACATAAGGAACGAAAAAAGTTAAATAAGTCATATATTCGACATTAATAATAGATGTAGTTTTTTGGCTTGATAAAAAAATCTGCAATAATTGAAACAAAATTTATAAGTCTTTTGTATAAGTGTTGTTTCTTTGGAAAAGTCTTTTCGCGGACTTTTTTTAGACTTATTATATCGCTCAGGTATAGATAGAGGTGGTGCGATTTAAGAGCGACTGCCATTTTATATTAATTTATTTCCTCTGCCTAAACACGTTGTAATGAAACACAATAGACTTCAAAAATATGACATGTTGCTAAAACTATGTAAATAAAACGTATTTGTTCTCAATATTCTTGTAAAAGACGAAAGAGATAGCAGAAGAGACACTCCTTTTCTTAATACCTATGTTCCTGATTTGTCACTTCACTGGTGGCCACTATTGAAGTTTAGTGTGCTTGGTGACGCAGGAAGTTTCAAAATGCACCCATTAGATTGCAAATATATCTAAAACATTGGTTTCTAGGATGGCGGAGCGATTTAGGAAGCGGTGGGATTGAAGCAACCATCCCCTATATATATTTATATTTAACACATGCACTCGGCATATTTCCACTTCTGGTAAAAAACAAGTATGGTATGGTTTTTGAAGGAGGCGACCGACAGCTTAGGTCATTTGCGCCAAGAGGGAAGGGTGGAGAGAAACCCGGCGTCGGCGTTAGCCTGCTCTTAACGAAAGGCGCCAAGGAGACCACGGTTTAACGTCCCATCCGACGGACGGAGTGTTGCGCTTGAAATGTCCTCCACACAACATTCGAGCAGGGATCGGGAAGTCTCTGAAAATTCTCTGCCACTGCCGTGATTTGAACCCAAGCCCGCCGGGTGGGAAGCCAACACTCTAGCCACCACACCAACCCGATCCCCCGGCAAAAAACAATTTCAGCACTTTGAATAAATACAAATGCCTTAGTGGCAACAAATTTAGGGCCACAAACAACGGAAATGAGTGCTTATAATAATTTTTAGACAATATTACCCTGATTTTTTTTTGCAAAATTCTTACGTCATTCTTTTATGATTATCCAGTATTTTTATGCAACAATCAATCCATATATAAGAACAGAAACGACTCTATGAGCCATTTTTGTTGTATTTGAGTCATCACTATAGGATTAAGAACGGAAAACATTCTGAAAAAACTGTGAATGATCATGCGCATGATCATGCTGAATGATATCATTCGTTGTGTATAGCGACCTTAAGAAGGAGGTCATTGCCCAAACCAATGCCTATTTTGTGGAGTCCCCGAAATTTTGCTTTTTGGTCGGCGAAAAATGCTTCGAAAAATACTTCAAAAATTTTACATGGCCGCAAGATGGCTATACTGAAAAATATAAAACTATTGACCCAATATAATTTGTTTTTATAACTTTTTCTAAAGACTTATTAAACGACCCTTGTTTCATCCGTGCGCTTGACTGCGTAAAAAGTTGCTTATTCTGTTCAGAGCTTAGGAAAAACTATTTCTGTTTTTTCCCCTAAATGTCCCATACCTTTGCTTCATTTATTATCACACTTTCTGCCACTACAATATATATATTTTTCTTACTTAAGTTTCTCTAAATTGTTCTCTATATCTCTTGGACTCAATTTTTTATAAGCTAATTAGTTTAATAAACTAATAATATTAATTGCAAAAACTGTCATTCAGGCACAAAAATGTAGCAAAACGACGTAAAAAATTGCATGTTAATCTCCAACACCAACACTCCAAGACCAAAACTCCAAGACGCTTACCAAAGTTAACATTTCTACCTGTGCGTTTCCCATAAAATATGCATTTTTTTTGCTTACATGATACCACTTTCCTTCGTAATTCTACTGATGATCGCCGGGTTACTACTTCCACGTTACTACAATTAATATTAATTTCTCTAAAGTGTTCTCTAAATACCATGGACTCAATTTTTAACGTTGATTAGTGTCTTGGAAATTAGTTCTTAAAGAATTAAATGCAATTTTTTGCAAACTATTGGGATAAACTATTTTTTAATAAACTAATCATATTTATTGCAGGAAAAACCCAATGCAGGCGTTCAAATATATCAAAACGGCAAAAAAAATTACATGTAATCCTCTAATATCAACACTCCAATACGCTTATCAGCGTTTAGATTTCTATCTATGCGTTGCCCGTAAAACAGAATTTGTACCTTTAATAATACCACTTCCCATTGTAATTCTTCTGATGATCGCCAGGTTACTATTTCCACGAAAGTTATATCCAATTAATATAGTAATTTATTATTCAACTCAAGGCATGCATGAAGAAGAACAGAAGCTCTCCGAAAATAAGGAAAACAATTCTTAGTTAGAATTCTCAATCCAAGACTCCCGCGCGTAGCAGTCGCATTTTATAACAACTAGACTACGGAGTGAGCTGTTGTATTTAATATAAGACAAGGTCTCCGGCGTTGCTTCGTGAAACTGCTTTATCATACAGTAAAAATACTTTGTCCTGTTCCACACTTTATTTTAACCCTTTCACTGCTGTGAACGTAACTAGGACATTTGCTCCGCAGACTGCTGTGGATGCACTTTTTTTTCCTCCCTGCCATGCACTCGCAAAAGCACTTCGAAGGGTCCCTAATCCGGGACCCTATCCTCGACGAGCTCACCCACGCAGGACCATCTCATCGACCCTACCAGCGGGGGCCTCCCTCCCGAAAAGTGACCGCTCTGACTGCAATATGAAAATCAATCCGATCATCAAAAAATGATTGTTTGCATCGCACTCCTGCAATCAAGTACGTCTTCAAACAGCGTTTCTGCGACGAAAAATAACGATTTCGTTAACTTTGCTAAAATGGCCATTTCCCGGTGGTCCGCAGACACGTTTTTAGCACAGTTAACAAAATCGTTATTTTTCATCGCAGAAACACGGTTCAAAGACGTACTTGATTGCTTGATTGGCAGGAGTGCGATGCAATTAATAATTATTTTATGATCGGGTTGATTGGTTGACTTTCAAATTGCAGTCAGAGCGGTCACTTTTCGACACCCGCTGGTAGGGTCCAAGAGACGGTCCTGCGTGGGTGAGCTCGTCGAGGAAAGGGTCCCAGATTAGCAACCCTTCAGAGGGTGTACCACGCCCATCCTGGAAGTACCTACTCCATGGGCCCACGAAACGCATTTTAACCTTTTCGCCGCATGTGAGGAGAAGGTTTCTACATCTACATAATACCCCGCAAGCCGCCTAAAAGGCGTGTGGCAGGGGGTGTTAGGACACCAGCCGTTTACAGCTATTAAAAAAAAAAAAAAGAAGTGCTCTAACGAGGTTGGGACAAGCGTTTATTAAAGTCCTTTATTGTTCGGGGGAAAAACGAATTCTTATATCTATCCGTTCGGCTAAAAATCTCTCTTAATTTATCGCTTCTGTCGGACCTGAAAATATAGTGTGGCTCTAAGATTATGTTCTCTGTGTCGCTCTTAAATATATCCATTCTTAATTGTTCAAGCAATCTAAGCCTAGCGCGCAGCCTCCGAGTCTCCAACGGCTCCCAGCCTAATTCGCTTAACATCTGGGTAACACTGTCTGTACGCCCGTAGCGGTTTTTGACGAAACGCGCAGCCTTCCTTTGTATCTTATTCAGCTCGCGGATTAAGTCTTTCTGCACCGGATCCCATACGCTCGCTGCATATTCAAGGTGCGGTCGGACGAGAGCGAAATAGCACCTTTCTTTTACTTTCTCATCCGAAAATCTTCCCACAATACGCTTGACGAATCCTAATTTCTTCAGGGCTATACCGCAAATATTCTTTATATGAGTTCCCCACGTGAGGTTCGAGGTTATCGTAACTCCCAGGTACTTCACTTCGTCTGTTGCCTTTATGTTAATGCCATCCACTGCATAAACATTGCTAGTGTTGGACGAATTCCGCAAAAAAAAAGAGATTGAACAGCAGCGAAAGGGTTAAAAAGTGCGACCCGGGTTTCTGCATATCATGCAATCACCAGGTGCCTGATGATAGCATGATATGTAGAAACCCGGGTCGTACTAATTTAAATAAAGTCTGGAAGTATTTTATTTTTATTTTTTGTTGTATTCACGTTCTGAAGTCAGTTTAAATACAGCTGTAATGATTGCACCGCCTGCATTTCGGTGACCATTTTTGGAACTCCAGAATTGATTTTTTATCCCTAAATGTTACTCGAAATACTGTTCCGATCGTGGTAAAGGAGTGAGAAAATTGCATTGCCATCCAGTTCTGACATTTTTCCTGCAAATTTCAGCGCTCAAGGTAATCTAGAAGTTTCCGAAATTTGAGTTGCAAGATTTTTCCGGGAAGGACACACATGAAAGCGAGTATAATAAAAAGTGGTAAAACATGGTAAAAATAAAAACGTGGTCGTTATCACATAATATATACGGTAAACAATACTGCTGCAGGTCCCCGTGAATACCACTTTGAAGATTTTAAATATTTCCGCTTTCTTTCGATTAAAATCTTTCGATTTTACATTCAATTTTATGCATTGTGATCACATTAAAATATTTCCACGTGACTATAAAAGGCATTGACCGCGGTGAGAACTTTAAAAATTTCCGCTAATATATCTATAAAGAGCGTAACCTTTGAGTTTTACACACATGAGTGATTCAACGTTCACATTCTTATACAATACAAGCAATTGACGCAATAATGCTGTAATTCACGCATCACTGCGCTCGCAAAATTATTAGCGCTCAAGGGCCATTAAAAATTGAGGTTAAAATAAAGTCAATTAATTTATTATATATTTGAAGCAATCACGATACGTGTCGATGCATTTAAGATTCCATAAAGCAGATTATGCATAAAGATTGCAACCATTATATTGCATGATAAATTCGTTTTTAGGCATATTTTAATGCGTAAATTTTTGAAAGCAATATCTTCAATAGTACAGATTCGGAGTTTTTCCATAGCTATAACAATGCCAATTTGTCTTTATTGGAATATATTGGGACAAGTAAGTCCCATCTTACATCTAACGTCTCGTCATAAACTAAGTATTTGCAGAGTAATATATTATGTTGGTTCGAAGATTTTCGCGGCGTTGATTAGATGATCTCTGCATTCTATTCGGGTTTTCACCGCGTCCGTTGTGTTTTGGCGACAACAGTTTGCAACAGTTTGAATGCCAGCGAAATTGTTGTCGCCAAAACACAACGGACGCGGTGAAAACCCGAATAGAACGCAGAGATCAGAGTAATATATTGTCAAATTATTCTGGAAATTGAATGCATTCAAATTATAACAAAACGTGCATAGAAGTATGCCTAAATCCGTTAAGGTCCATTTATATTGTAGGCATTAGACTGGATAACAAAATACGTTTTCAGGCTTACATCGATTTGTAGATTTCAAAAATAAATATATGAAAGCGATATCTCTAATAATTTCTCAGACACAGTATCGGACGTGAAAATAAACCATTCTTCGATCCCATTATGGTCCATAAGGACATATGTGTCACATGTCATACAAACACTAATGTCGTTAAAAAAAACTGCAAATGCGGAGTTTTTCGTAATATTTCCACTGACTAGGCACATATAAAGGACACACCAAAAATCCTGTTCTAATTGACCTTCTCATTGATTTGTTAAAAACTAACAAATTTGCACTCTGTTAACACTAGAATGCCGAAGGGTGTCATTTTGACACCCTACGGGAATTTTTTTTTCAAAGCTAGCCTTTAAACATTGTTGTAGAATGAAATATTTCGTGACGTTTAATCATTTTTAAGGCTCAATAAGACGACAGTGTTAGGGACAACCCCCCTCTCCCCCCCTCTCTTTTTTCCGGCCTAAAAAATCAAATTTACCTTGAATGCCGGAGGGTGTCATTTAGACAACCAGTATATTTTACATTTATTCGTTCGGCTTAGGTGTTTCGTGGGATGCAGTTTGATGACTACTAGCCAAATTAGTATCTGAGAATAGTACATTACCTTCATGATAGTGTATGTTTTACATAATTTCAATAAATATTAGGTGTTTATCATATTTTCAAAAATTTATTACCTCGTGAGATAAGTATATTCCGCTCTATTTGCAAATGATTTTCCTTGAAACCAGCCTTAAAAATTTTCCGCGACGACACTTATATTTTTATACACTACACACTTTTATATACACTACATACGACGACACACAAAAAACATTATTTTTTGAAAATATTCAGGAACCAAAAACAAATACTACAATGAAGATGACGCTTTACCACTAGCGATTAAGAAAAAAATAATCTACCACATAACTCGGCTATAAGAACATGGGTGTCATAAAGACACCCTCCCGGCATTCTTGGGGTATGCCAATTTCCCGGCTTTCTACTGTTAACAGCATTTCAAGTGAACGTTATTAACAATGTGGAAATTACAATGCCAAAAAGATATCACAAATAGAATTTAAACCTAGCAGCCAATAGCCAATCCTTTAATAGAACCAACTCTGACAATTAGAAACCTTCTCAATTAACTATGAAAGAAATTCTAAAATGCGGGACATACATGTCCTTTGGACATAAACAGGTCTATCGATAATCACTAAAAAAATTACAAAAGTTTAAAAAATATCGCAAATAATTAAATAACGATTATATTAATAATAACCTCATTTATTTTCGTGGGTGCAAGGCTCATGAAAAAATAGTGTATACAACTTTTTATATTTTTAGAATGGGTTGGTTTCCTATTATTTATATTGCCTTAATCGAATGAGTATTACTCCTGGAGTACGTATTTCATGCTTTTTGACTTTTAAATGAACATAATATTTTCGCGATCAAATGAAAATTAAAAATTTAGCCCGCGAAAACGCGACGGCTAAGTATGAATGCTGGGAAAAGACCGTGTGACGTTATTCCGGCTCCGGTAGCCGCCGTGCGAGGCTATGAGCGCCGATACGGTGCAGGCTGCTAGCAGGAAGTTGGCTTAAATAAGGGTTGTAAATACCCTATCAAACGAAGGAAACTTTCCGACCGTAGACAATTTTAATAGGTGATTATTCAGAGATATTTTCCTGAGCTCTGTGCCTCATGCATGCATTGTTAATCTCAGACAATGTAAAACTCCTATCTACTCGTGTAGAAACTAGGTCCCTGTGACGACACGTGGAGTGGCATCGCATGGGCGCCAATCTGGCCTTTTTCAAATGCGGTTAAAATTGACCATTGCCATTCGCCTAAACTGGGATTTCTAAAACCAAATAATTTGTATATTATGAATACACTAATGGTGGGTAACGAATCGCAATCAATGCCTTTCGTTTCTTTGATGAAGGAAACTACCTTATTACCATTGTGAGGTGAAATGGAGTATATTACTTGCATTTTGTTATAATACTTGAATTATAAGTACCCAGGATATGAATGAAGAGAAAATTAAATATGATTTTACGATATCACAAAACATTGCAAGGATTTTTCTAAAAATATGAAAAAAATATTAAATATTGAAATTCTAATAATCTAATTATAATATTTTGCGATCGGTTCAGACGTGTAAATCAAAAAATTGATATATACGAAAAAGAAAAGAAAAACAATTCAAACCAGGGTACCCTGTTCGGAGCTCCGGTATCATGAAACAGTTTGATAAAAACTATATTCTATACAAAAGATAAAAGATCACGCTTTGATATAACAGACTAGGTACAGAAAATTAAGATGATAATTCACTCTGACAAAATTGTCAAACAAGCAATATGTTGCAATATGAATAAACTCAATTAACCATTGATTCATATGCTATAAATAAAAAAATAAATTAAAAGCTATACATGAGTACAAACGAGAGGACTCGTTTAAAATCTCGGTAAATCGGGAAAAAAAATCGGAGGTATTGTTTCCAAGTTTGATATTGTTACCCATAATTAATTCTGTGATTAACGTAAAATATATTGTTTCATATGTTATAAATTTAGGCTCTAAATAATAATATTTTAATAATCTCTGCGTAGGGAGTTTTGTGACCAATGACTTCTGACAGAACACACTTTCCATTTTAACGAATGGAAATCGTGAAATACGCGAAATATTGACCGAAAAAGGTTAATTCTTCGACCGTTTAATCACTTCTAATACACTCAGTGGTCAGTTTGTGAGCGGGGCATGAAAAAATAAGCTACGAGGAAACGTGATATTAACTCGCTGTTGGTACAGGTAATTGGTCATTTAATCTCGCGCGGATATATACGTATATCGCGTTAATTTGCGTTCGGAGCTCTTTAATCAAAGGGATATCAGAATTGATTATGATTTCAAAACCCGTCCAGTTTGCGCAATTATTGAGTGGAGACCAAGAGGAAGGATTAGCTTCATTGCTGTTGGATATACGATTAACACCTAATAAAAGGAGGGAACGTAGGGGGAAAATTATTATTGGGGTAAATTTTTGTTCTTAAGGCCTGAAACTTTGGGAAAACACATAATTTTTAAGGCGTAACTATTATTTTTTATCAATAAATCCGAGGGGAACTTTTCACCAATCTTCCTTCTAATAACTATTTATAACTTCTAACAAATATTACTTAACCTTGAAGTCCATTTTATGTATTGTACTTTAGTCTAATTGTAAGTAATGAGAAACAGCTAAGAAGAGTGGGAGAAAAGAGAATTCTTCTAAAAACCTTAACCCATTATTTCCAAGACTGTATGTATGGGTTTTAATTTCGGTTTTTTCGCATTTTCCTATTTGCTTTGGCTTAAATAGGATGAATTTTTGGAAAAATATTTTCATAATATTATATTATTTTCATAATGCTGCGTGTACGCACGCTGAGAAAACTCCGGTAAATAAATGCAAAAATAGTAATTTCTAAAAACTTAGTTTACATCTTTTATTTTTTATCCTGATTTGAACACTCCAAATCTTCGCCGGGAGTTATCAGTATTCCTTCGGAGGAAATACCCTATTCTGCCTTTCAACGGACATGCTGCGGTACGTCATTTTTCCTAGGGTGTCTCGTATGTGAGCACCGATTTTTATGCCAAACGCCATCAGTCATAAAAATACATTTCTATAAATGAAAATGTTGGCGAAAATGACAAAATTAGAACTAGAGATACTTTAAAAAAAAGTCAGTAAATCGAAGAAAAAATTATTCTGAAGTAGAAAATTGCTCTGAGAATTAGGATTCAATAATGTTGCAATAACGCAACGCTGGGGATAAATGGGTAGCAGAAGACGGGACAACTTAGTTGACCACAATTAGGACAATGGCCAGATATCAGCTGAAAATCAACAAAAAGAAGACCAAGATATTAGTTTGCAGTAAAAGAGAGGAGGCCAAAACAAACATCAACCTAGGAAAGCATAAGCTTGAAGAGGTGAACGAGTTCTCTTACCTGGGAAGCCGAATTACCAGCGATGGACGGAGCAAGAAAAAAATACACAGTAGAATAGCGCAGGCGAAGAGGGCTTTCTACAAAAAGAAGAATCTTCTTACAGCTGAAAATACCAGCATAGAAGTAACAATTCATCAGATACTACATATGGAGTATATTTCTCTATAGAAGCGAGGCTTGGACAATGACAGCAGCAGAGAAGTCAAGAGTGGAAGAATTCGAAATGTGGTGCTACCGTAGAATGATGAAGATAAAATGGATTGACCGTGTGAGTAACCATGAAGTGCTAAGGAGAGTGGGAGAAAAGAGAATCCTCCTAAAAACATTAAGCAGAAGAAGGGACAACTTAGTTGGACACATTTTGAGGCACGATGGTCTGATGAAGACAATCGTTGAAGGACAAGTGGAAGGGAAAAAGGGCAAGGGACAGCCACGAATGAGTTATATCGGACAGGTTATAAAGGATGTAAAAGAGAATAAATATGTAGCTATGAAGAGATTAGCGGATAGGAGAGAAGAATGGTGAGCTGCGTCAAATCAATCTTAGGATTATAAATCAGTGATGAAGATGAACTAAATATCTACCAGATATATGCGTGAAATATTCCGCGGATATAATCCCACACCATAAGAATGATGAAGATAAAATGGATCGACCAAGTAAGCAATGAGGAAATGCTAAGAAGAGTGGGAGAATAGAGAAATCTTTTAAAACCCTTAGAAAAAAGACGGGACAAATTAGTTGTCTACATATAGAGGCATTAAGGCTTCGTATAAACTTTAAAAAGAACTTCCAGCGATAATTTTGCATCTACGTTGGATATACTATAGAAGTAAGGAAACAATTTATTTAGATTCTACATAAGGATTATGTTTCTCTATGGAAGCTTTGGACGTTGACAGCAGCAGAGAAGTCAAAAGTGGAAGCATTCAAAATGTGGTGCTACCGAATAATGATGAAATGCATTGACCGTGTAAGTGACGAGGAAGTTCTAAGGAGAGTGGGAGAAAAGAGATGCCTCCTAAAAAATAGGGCCTATAAAAAATAAACAGGGCCCATGACAAAACCTTGTGGGACACATGCGTATATTATGAGAAGAATGGGGCAATTGTGTAGGGAATGTACGAGGTATAATAACGTTAATCCACATTGAAAGTGCACTTACATCAGAGAATACAAGCATAGAAGTAAGGAAACAATTCATCAGATGCTTCACATGGGGAATGTTTCTCTATGGAAGCGAGGCTTGGACGTTGACAGCAGTAGAGAAGTCAAGAGTGGAAGCATTCGAAATGTGGTGGGATTGACCGTGTAAGTAACGAGGAAGTGCTAAAAAGAGTGGGAGAAAAGAGAAATCTTCTCAGAACCTTAAGCAGAAGACGGGATAACTCAGTTGGTCACATTTTGAGGCATGAATGATGAAGATAATCGTTGAAGGACAGGTGGAAGGGAAGAAGGGCAAGGGACGGCCCCGAATGAGTTACACAGGACTTCATCACTGAGTATTTAGTACGAATAAAGGATGTGAAAGAGAAGAAATACGTCGCTATGAAAAGACTAGCGGATAAGAGAGAGGGATGGGGAACTACGTAACACCAATATTAAGGCCAGTTTACACGATACTTTAAAACGTACGAGCTAATGTCTGTTTCTGTGAATGATTTTTGCGGACCGGAACGGAACATGTACGAATGCATGACCCAAATGAGAACTGGTTCCATGTTCCGTTCATGCATTCGCACAAGTTTGGTGGTTACACGGTGCATTTTGGCGTTCATTCTCGCGTTCATATATTTAGACATTGACCCGTAGGTGTTAATGTACCGTGTACACAGGCCATTAGTATTGTAGAAAAATGACGATGTTCATGAATAAATAAATCCGTAAAAATTCTGTAAAAGCTGTAATCCCTTTTAAGGGTAAAAATGACAGTTTATTTCATTCAACATAATTTTTACCCCTATTTCAAATCTTGAATTATCTTATTATAGTGAGCAATTTTATACGAAATTATAAACTAATCAAAAATTGGCGGCATAATGTACACATTACATTGATTTTTTTTTTCTAAATACTTTTTCAACATCCCAAGGTAAGGATCAATAATCAAATCCATGCGGAAACTCTGTGACTACAATTATATCAATTAAAACAATGTAATATGATCATTACCAAACGAGGTCTTTTTCGCAGCGATTCTAATCGCTCAATGATGCAGAAATAAAATCGCTACGACGTCACTTTCCCTAACCTTTATTCAGAGGAAACATCCGCGTATTAACTGCCCCAAAAAGCTCCGAACGGTTAAAGGAAAGTACAGAAAAAATTAAAAATAACAATAACCAAGTTTTTAAGACCATAAATATATTTTCTACATGAGTAAGCAAGAATCACAAGCAAACCGAAAAATCCAATGCGCAAAATATTAATTAATAATTGATTGGATAAATTATTGCTTCAATATACAAGGGATGGAAAGCAAAAGGTAATAAGAAGTACGATTTTCACTGAAAGTTTTAGTTCTGTGCCAGGAAATAATGTTATTGTACACTTGCCACGCAAGACGTTTTTCCATTTTTTTCACACGGAATTTTCCTTTGAATTATTGCATTTTCATGTCGCTACGCGACGCATTGTTAAGATACACAAGTATTGAGTTTCCTTTTCTGTTGCAACATGATATTGAGGACGCATCATAACCATTCATGCCTATTTTTCGAATCCGATTTCGTTATTAGTTGAACTTTTAAAACCTTACGGATTAGGAAAAAACATAACCGGAAAAGCTATATTCTTTGACGATTAAAATTGATAATGGTAATTCTCCTGGTGGAAAAATCAAAAAGTCATATTGTCGCACTACTAGTAAATTGGCTCAAATGCTGGCGATAACTTCATATTTAATTAAAGTAAGGAGATGAGAAAAAAAATCATTTTCGGCAGACGTTGTATTTCTCGAAGCTTAAAAACGAACTTAAAGCTTGTAAGTATAGGCAGTTTTAATAAGTGATTATTAAGACATGTTTCCCTGAGTTCTGTGCCTCATGTATACATTGGTAATCTCAGACGATGTAAAACTCCTATTTACTCGTATGGAAACTAGGTCCCTGTGACGTCACGTGGAGTGGCATCGTATGGGCGCCAATCTGGCCTTTTTGAAATGAGGATAAAATTGATCATTAACATTCGTCTAAACTGGGATATCTAAAACCAAATAATTTGTATATTATGAATACACTAATGGTGGGTAACGAGTCGCAATCAATGCCTTTCGTTTTCTTTGATGAAGGAAACTACCCTTTTCGAATGGGGCAGTCAACGAAGTCCGCGGTAGCCTAACACGCAGCGCTGGGCCACGCAATCGACCTAAAGGAAGAAACAATTTTTGCCGGAGTGAAAGGTTTCAAACAGTGATTCGTCATAGATACCTTAGAAATATCTTAAGAGGAGAATAATAATTTCAACAGGGCCACCGGCCTTAAAAAAAGTCGCCTTGGCAACCCGTGTTCAAATTGATTTGCTCTCCAAGCAATTAAATACAATAAAAATTCGGAATTTTTAGGAGATCCATTGATAGCACGGTTCATTGAAACTTAAGGCACGGTTGAAAACTTAAGGAATTAAAAAAATATTAAATTGGGTCATCGGTGTGCCCCGTGTGCCCAACCCCGTAATAATATTTAACTCGCCCACTTAAAGCAAATTCAATAGGGTGGTTTCCTATTATTTTTTAATGTCTAAATCGAAAGATTATTACTCCTGTAGTACGCATTTCACGCTTTTAGATTTTTAAATGACGATATCTATTTTTACCGATTAACCGAAAAGTGAAAATTTTCAAGCGCGCGAAAACGCGACGGGTAAGTATGAATGCTGGGAAATTTCCGTGTGACGTCGTTCTGGTTCCCGCTGCCCCAAGTGAGGTGACCTTGGTGCGAGGCTCTGAGCCTGATATGATGCAGGATGCTAGCAGGTAGCAGAGTACCATGCTAGCTGGTGGCGCTTGGCTTAAATAAGGATTA
The DNA here is from genome assembly GCF_921293095.1 of Ischnura elegans. Classification (NCBI taxonomy): domain Eukaryota; kingdom Metazoa; phylum Arthropoda; class Insecta; order Odonata; family Coenagrionidae; genus Ischnura; species Ischnura elegans. The sequence continues at coordinate 2,066,609 of NW_025791658.1, read as the reverse complement.
TTAATACCTTATCCAACGAAGAAAACTTTCCGACCTTAGCCAGTTGTAATAGGTGATTATTAAGAGATGTTTCCCTGAGCTCTGTGCCTCATGCATGCATTGGTAATCTCAGACGAAGTAAAACTCCTATCTACTCGCATAGAAACTAGGCCCCTGTGACGTCATGTTGGGTGGCATCGATTGGGCGCCAATCTGGACTTTTTCAAATGAGGTTAAAATTGACCATTGCCATTCGTCTAAACTAGGATTTCTAAAACCAAATAATTTGTGTATTATGAAGACACTAATGGTGGGTAACGAATCGCAATCAATGCCTTTCGTTTTCTTAGATGAAAGAAACTACCCTATTACTTTTGCTGTTTATTTGAGGTTTTGATGAGATACAACAAAAATCCCATCCTTGATTACGCCTAAAATCATTGATCACTTATTTTTTTTAGATGTTATTAAGGAAAAGGTTCATTTGCTAGAGTGACACTGAACTCGACTATACGATTTATTTTGTACCTCAAAAAATTAGCATCGAATTAAGAGCTCGTATATTCGCCTAAAAAAGAATAGGTTTTTTAGATAGATTGAAAGGGAGTAGGCCTTACAGTGAATTAAAGAAGGCAGTGCTGGAAGGAAAGGGAGGCTCCCAGATCGCTTCTCGAATACTCCATGGAAACCTACCTTAATCGGTAGAATACTATAATAATAAATATTCGCCTAAACCGGACGAAATTCAAACAACGTCGCCTTTATCATCTCACCTGTCTCACATTAAAAATACTTTCTTCTGGTAACCCACATTATCCGTACGAAAGATTTATTTGGAAAATAAATATTCATTTCGTACCGACTAGAAATCAAAATTTTGACATTCATATTCCCCACTATGGAACATCTCACCTCAATTAATCTTTCATGGTAACAGCTGCCAGAATATGCAACTCACTACCGTTAGAAATAAGAAATTTGCCATCAACACATGTATTTAAGACTAAAGTATATAAGTTGTTTCAAAATAGTTCATAGCAATTCCCATTGTAACTAACCATGCTGACGTGATTGAGTACTTACGTGATGAGGTGAGAATATATTCTGTATGCATGATATAAGTTTCTATTGTTGCTACATTTTTCTGTTATACCTGTATATTTTCCTTTGAATAAATGCTGATACTGTTTCCAATGCATTTAATGTGTCTGGAAATGTTGTCTGGCTAGATACCCGGGTATTCCCATGTGTATATCGATGGCTAAGTTCTAACAACACGTATCTCAAAAATAGCAACTTTTCAGGAGAGTAAAAAAATGATTAATTTTATTTTACTTGTACACTGAAATTAAAAACCATAAGTTCATAAAACTGAAAAAGAAGCATTCATTTGCAAAAAAAGAGTTGTTATTTGCTTGTACTTTATTTTTTAACGTTAGAACACATTGTTTAAGATACCTGTCTCAAAACCGGCCGAATTTGAGATACGAGTTGTCTGAAATTATAGCCATCGATATGCTTCTATAGGTTTGCTTTGTTTTTTCCCTTTTTTCTCTATTTTTTGCATTTACTGAGTCTTGCTGTAGTGTTTTTTTTTTCGTTTTACCTCTGTCAAATGATTTCTTCTAAATTTTTGTGCACTTTTTAACAATCTCATGGACCATATGACCCACGATAATAAATCAATTGAAATTGAAAAGGAGTTTTTCTTTTCCTATACCATACCTCCGCCTGAATACAATATGTGCACCCGGAAGGAATACGATTGAAATGCAGTTTATTCGATAAATTATGTTTAATACCATTATTTTCGATTAACATCATTAATTGTAGCTTATTTTGTGTAGTAATTAATACTTGATATGCATTGTTATCACAACGATAATGAGCAGGCGTAAACGCTCATCTATTGGCTCCTCGCTATCTGACGTCATTCTGTTCTATCTCATCAGAGTGCAAGGTGTTCATCGTTTTTATGATACAATGAACTACGAGTGCATTAGAAAGACTATTCGGTAGTTAAAGGTAGAAAAGTTGATAGATAGTCTTGTCGTCAGCGTAACCGAGAAATAAATGAATGAAAAGATGTAGATGATGGCATGTACACACGTTCAATCTTGTCCATAAGCTATTCCATGGCTTCTTTCCAAACTCAGTATACGCTGTAGAGGGGCTCACCCTAAAGAAAAAGGTATACCTGAGAGCACATAAAATGACGTCACAGCTCTGAGAATATGGCCGACTGGTGTTTCAGCGCATCGTTAATTTGCAAATTATAAAAATCAATATCTCACTTAAAAGTACCTCACTATTCTCAAACTCGGAATTTAGCCTAATTGAGGTTTAATTTTTTTTACGATCAATTCCCAAAAACGTTCACATACTCTATCGGTACTTCAACCGGAAAAGGCCCGCTGAAATTTTTCCATAGATTTAAGTAATTAAAAACAGTTTAACGATTATTTATTTTAATTCAATAAAACGCATTCTTATATCATTACATTATTTGCATTTATTTCAACATTTTTTTACCATAAACATTTATGAATACTGTAACACGTGCATGGATTCTCCACTCAAAAAATGTCTGCGCGGAGAGGAAAGATGTTTTGCATCGACCCGCACTCCATCTATGAACCGGGAAAGGAACCGCGCGAGGAGGGGAGAGTTGGGAGGGACAGAAGACGGACGATAGGCGAGAGTCGCATTAAGGAGGGGAAAGGGTGGAAAAAATTGAAGAGCGATTAGCGCTTCGCGTGAATGATTTATAATATTACTTTTCCGAGGAAACTGTTGGTTACGTCCCTTTTTTTCCCTACACGTTGTGCGTTATGTGAGGACAATATTATTTATTGCTACCCAAACGACGCGGACCTTTGTTTATTATTTGCTTATTCCCATGGAAACGGCTATAAATGCGATTATACGGGGCGGCCCCTCACAAGGGAGGAAACCCCCCTTCGGATACGATTTATTATGTATAAAGTAATTCCTTCTCGGATTAATAAAGCGTTGTTTGGAGCAAGAATTAATGGGAAGCGTTTCGGTATGATTCAGAGCCGAAGATTTCTTGTCAAAAGATATTCTTGAAAGGGCTATGCAGGAAATGTGTCTATTATAAGAGGAGACGGCTTTGAAAAATAGTTTAGGGTGTGTGTGTGTGTCTAACACTATCCTTGATCTATCTCCTATATTATTTCTACTGTATACATACCTTTTTCTCAAATTATACGCAACCAAACTCTACAAATGGGCTACCAAAATGCACGGAATTTATCTGAGAACATGCGACGGCATATATTACTTCCTAAGTATTGCTATTGTTACCTAAAATTGATTTTTTTTTATTAAAAAAATAAAAACAAAAGAAAACAAAAAAACCGGTAAATATTCCAGACGTTCACGGCGCACAAACTGATACATTTTTTTATTTGCAACAATGTCTTGAATTCTTTAAATAACTTTTATCAAAATGCGGTTGATTCCACATTCAATTCTCCTGTTGATACGTAAGTATGAGTCATCATGTGCGTTCAACAGACGATAGTGTAATTACTTCCAATGTTGTGTTTAAAGAGATCCACTGACCTCAATTTGTACATGAACATTCCAATTAAATTTGTACATAAGACCCTGCCTTTTTTTCTACATTTTAAAATTAGAAACGCGCCTATCCCTCTGTGGACCTGCATTGAAAAGAGCGGGGGAAGCCCTCAGGGTGCGGTCGCAGCACGCTCGTTTATCAGAGAACATGAGAACAATGGAAAAACTGACAACTCATATCGATCAAGACTATTTTAGAAAGAGATATCTAACAACACCACTATAAAAAAACTATAGTACGTATCTGCTAAAAACTTAATATTGGCTTAGCACGACCATACCGTTAAAATATTAGATAAATCTCATGTTAAACTGTCACATTAAAAATAATTCAGTACTTTGTGTACCTAACTTCAATGTTACACAATTTGTTCCATTCATTGATTTGCAGAGTTAAATTTATTAAACCGTGTGGTCGGGTGGTAATAAACAACACAAAAATGTATCAAGTCCGAACTATAAAATACTAAGTACAAGAAGCCCCTTATCGTTTAATTTGTTTCGGCCTCGTCATAAAAAATCCACATATTGGTTTAAAAGATTTCCGATATCCCCTTGGGCAAACCATTATAGTCTGTACCGTAAACATGCCTAATGTTAGAGGAAAGGACTTAGAAAAATTGTTCATGGTGAGTGTTAAAACGTAACTAGTAACACAAAGTAACACAGCCTTGAGTATGGGAGACAAGTCGTCTCCCGAAACGTCGGCTTGTATAAAAGCATTAACCTGGCTGCAAACCCGAGAAATATTCGTCAGAAGTATTCACCAGGAAAAATAGAAATATTTTATTAACTAGATTCATTAATAATAGATGTCATACATGCTAACATTTACACAATATAAAATTGGTGATTTCCGTTGACACTTCGTGGAATTTGCAGGAACGTTTTGGACGAATGAAATTAAAATTTGTTTCCCTACAGAAGTTTTATTAGAACACGACCGTGGTTTAAACAGTAAACATCATCTTCTGGTGTATGATCTTAGGTTTTCCCGGCGTATCAGTTGCTGAAAAGTTTCTCGGGTATTCCACCGGTTGATGTCGTCCATGTCTCCCAACGTTTCGATCCGCAACTTGCTGATCAATCTCAGGAGATCTTCCGAATTCGATCAGCAAGTCGCGGATCGAAACGTCGGGAGACATGGACGACATCAACCGGTGGAATACCCGAGAAACTTTTCTGCATCATCTTCTGATGATTTCATCGCTGACGGTTACGGCCACGGTTACGGCCTCGACGCGTCGACACCTTAGCCAACTTAAACAAACTAATAATAAAACTTTAATAAAACCAATAATAATAATAAAACCTGTTTTAATAAAACTTCAGTGGAAAAACCAAGTTTGACTTTCATTTATTCAAAACAACAGACATTAGACATCTATAACAGTAATAATTTTCTTAAAAAACTTCAAAATGGGTAGGATATTCAGACTCCGAATTGTCTCTGCCTGTTTGATTGAGAACTTTTGCTTGATTCATGGAATAGGGAATTTTTTTATTGCCTAAATCGAAAGATTATTACTCCTTCAGCCAATGAAAGACATGGTCGCTCCCAGCGATTGCACCGCATCCCTTAACTATAAATGGAATAACAGCCGTAATAGGGTAGTTTCCTACATCAAAGAAAACGAAAGGCATTAATTGCGATTCGTTACCCACCATAAGTGTATTCATAATGTAAAAATTACTTGGTTTTAGAAATCCCAGTTTAGACGAATCTTAATGTACAATTTTATCCTCATTTGAAAAAGGTCAGATTGGCGCCCATGCGATGCCACTCCACGTGACGTCACAGAGATCTAGATGTTATACCAGTAGATAGGAGTTTAACATCGTCTCAGATTACCAATGCATGCATGAGGCACGGAGCTCAAGGAAACATCTCTTAATAATCACCTATTAAAACTACCTAAGTTCGCAAAGTTCCCTTCGTTTGACAGGGTATTAATAATCCTTATTTAAGCCTAACACTACCTGCTAGCAGGGTACTCTGCTACCTGCTAGCACACAGTATCGTAGCGGCGCACATAGCTTCGCATCAAGGAGGCCTAACGCGGCGGCAGCCAAAACCAGAATGACGTCACATGGGCTTTTCCCAGCATTCCTACTTAGCCGTCGCGTTTTCGCGCGCTAGAAAAAGTTCTCTTTTCATTTAATCGCGAAAAATAAATATATCGTCATTTAAAAAAGCTAAAAGCGTGAAATAAGTACTCCAGGAGCAATAATCTTTCGATATAGGCAACAAAAAAGAAGTAGGATACCACCCTGTTCTCGCACCCTGTGCATTAGTTCATTTCCTTTATCTTCAAGGTGTAGAGAGTGGGTTACTCCATCAGGCCTTTGCGGATTATGCTGAAGAGGAATTAAGAACCAGGAGGGCATGAAGCGGTGTCAGAAGACAAGAACCGTCAGAGGGGGTTAGCCGAGGATTTCAGGGCATAAGAGATGAAAGAGAATGAATTATATGCGAAGGAGGAGGAATATGGACCTCACCATTCTCTCTCACCTGAAGATAAGAGGAAGGATTCGAAATAGGATATCTCACCACCTTCTACACCCCCGCAATTTACCTGTTAACCCTTAGCTAATGGCCCGCGGGGGAAGGATACATCCCCAGGCTGTTAAATTTGTTGTTTACTTCCATAATTTGGCAACATCGCCTAACACTTTGCGTGCCATGGACGTAATATTACGTCCTGCTAATCCTTATGAGGATTGCCGTGGACGTAATATTACTTGTATCTATTTTACTGACTTCGTTTGCGTGAAGGTGTAATATATCGCCCATGGTACTTTCCAAGTTTACTGCTTAGTGGTTCTGTTATTTTAGAAAACAACTGCTCGATGGAAAAAGGCTTCTTTTAATGTCTTGAGGACGAAAAGTCCTCTGTAGCTACCGGCACCCTTATCTTAGCTCACTTTGTGAGAAAATGCTTTGGAGGAAAGAACCGTTCGGTGAGCGTGTAGTGACCCATTTGGAAATCACACAAAAGCAATGTCCTAAGCACATCATTCAAAATCCTGGATGGCATAGTTTAAATAGTTCAAATTGAGCGTAATAACTAAATATTACGCACTTTATGGCGGTACATCATTTGTTGCAACTTTTTTATTTTTCAAAAACAGTTGGTTTTCATTATTAAAATATTTATTAAAAAATTAACGGGAAATTTCATTCAACTCAATCATAAAGAAGAGCTAAGTCCATTTTTATTGAAATACACATCGATATAAATATATTTTTGATGCTGATAATTTAAAAAATTACGAATTTATTAAAAATGGCTGGATATCTACGTAGGGCTTTAAAATTAGCATCCGACACTCAAAGTGTTAAATACTTAGTAGCTTCAAGTCTACTCCCCCAATCTCCCACCAAACTGGTTTTTGTCAGTCTATCTCACCCTCGTGAAGTGTAAACATTGTGCAAAGTAATCTGGGGACTCGGCATGTCGCCGCTCCACTAGTTGCGTTATAGATACCTCGTTTTTTATGCATTGAAGTAATTACCATTGTGAAGTGAAGTGGTGTATATTACTTTATCTTGCATTTTATTATAATAATTGAATTAACACTAAAACCGCGGACGGAACTTTTTTGTCCCATCGCCCTTTGCAAATGTTTGCCATTCATGTACTAGTGGTTTGATCCCTTTAAAAAATTTACTGAATTTTACTCATTTTTTTATGTACTTTTGAATGGACATATTGAAAATATTGTACGATGTTTATTTCGCGATGACGATTTACCTAGAACCGCGGGATGGGAATTTTTTGTCCCATGTAGTGAAAACATACAATTTCAGTTTTTTTTGTACACTTATTTTGTATTTACCATAATAACAGTTTATTACGAAGGGGATCGATGCACAGATACCGTTATTCTGCCAGTTAGAAGCGCAGAAGGGAATAATCTGTGCACTGCGCCGTCCACCTATTCACGCAGCGCCGGCCGCGTCACCTCTGCGCGGCGCGTCTGCAGGTCTGAGCTTGCAACCAACACGTCAAAATAAGTTTACTGTATTCCTAGTTATACTTAATAAAACGTTTTGAACATTACATAAAAACGTGTTTTGTTCACACAAACCACAAAAAAACCGTCAATAATACTTAAACATGAGAGGATCAACGTATTTTGTCAATGGGACAAAAAAGTCCCATGCCGCGATTTCGGTAGGGTTGGAAAGTTCAGCGGTTCTAGTGTTAAAAGTTCCCAAGACCAGAATGAAGAGAAAATTATATACGATCTTATTTTTCACAAAAAAATGGAATTTTTTTTCTAAAATTACGAAAAAATATTAAATATTGAAAATATCAAAATGTAATAGTCTACAACTGTTGAAAACAGTTTAAACTTTCAAAAGTGCACGGTGGTTTTGATATAATATCGGTAATTATTAAGAAATTAAATAAATAAATTGGGGATATCGTATGTCTCCGCACCACTAGTTGCGTTAAAGATAACTCGTTTTTTTGCATTGGAGTAATTACCATTGCGAAGTGAAGTGTTGTATAATACTTTATTTTATATTTTGTTATAATAATTGAACTATGAGATCCCAGGACCTGAATGAAGAGAAGATTAACCCTTAGTGTGCCGGGAAGCGCCATCGCGTTCCTCCTATCTCTCGTGAAAAGTACCGGGAGCGCGAAAGCTCTCCTCGTGCAATATCACCCTTAGATGATGATAATTAACTAATCATACAATTTGCATGCACAAATTCATGCATAAATTTGTGCATTGCACAAAGTTATGCATGAATTTACCATAATAATTATTTCGTATAAGCATTGAAATCACCAAATATAACAATATTTTTAAAGGTAGGAGCATAGTGCATATTGCAGAAATGCATTTTCAAAGTCTGTGGGCAGGGCCGTTTTAGGAGGACGATATGCGTTGAGAAATTTTCTCGGGATATGACAGGTTGAAATTATTACAGCCTTTTGCAATTGTATGTATGTATGTATGTGGATGAAGGTTGAGTATTTTGAAACTGTTTTGTCACCAAGCGAATATTTCGACGCAATGGTTGTTCTACTCTGCACCAAAAAAACAAGTAACTTAAAAATCGCGTTAAATCAGCCATCAATGACAGTAAATGCCAGTTTTATTCCTCGAAGCTTTTCTCACAGAGAGACCCGAAATTGATTTGGCGTGAGCTTCGAAATCTTGGGTTGGTTCGTAGACGGGACTCTTCTCTACGCCCAAATATAATTCTCGATCAGCTAAACTCCTACCTTGTGTCAACTACGATTAGTCATAATGATGCCCCCGCTAACCCCATACTTGAGAGAGTTATACCATTCAGTGAAAGCAACTTTTACTTTAACCACATAACTCCTGAGACTCTGATCGAAGGATTGGCGTTCTCCAAGTCAAATTCCACTGGAGTTGACGACATTCCTATAAAGATTATTCAACTTTCCAAATATGCCCTATTACCTTACATCCTTGAAATTTTCAAACGTTCTCTCGATAATTCAGTATTTCCATCGGAGTGGAAAAAAGCACTTATTCTTCAGATAAAGAAGACAATAAATATGCAAAATTACCTTCTGACTTCCGGCCAATCTCTATTTCGTGCGCCCTGACGAAAGTTTTGGAGAGAATTGTTTTCAAGCAAGTCACAGAGTACTTAACTAACAATAACAAACTTGACGCTATGCAATCAGGTTTTCGGCATGGATACAGTACGCAGACGGCATTACTAAAGATTACCGATAACATTCGACTTCATATTGACAAGCGTATGGTTACAATATTAGTTCTTTTTGATTTCAGTAAAGCTTTCGATCGAGTTGATCATATTCTACTCATTCATAAGATGGTGAAGCTTAGTTTCTCTTGTACAGCTTTAAACTGGTTTTGCTCCTACCTAGGCAATAGATTTCAAGCAGTCTTATGACCTGATAATAACTTATCCGCTTGGGTTCCAGTATCTTGCGGAGTTCCTCAGGGATCTGTCCTGGGTCCTCTGCTATTTTCTATATTTGTCAATGACATTTCGATTGCGATTAAAAATTGTAAGTATATGATATATGCAGATGATCTTCAAATACACATCCATACTTCGATTGAAAAAATAGCTGATAGTATCAATCTAGTGTATCATGACGTGAGAGAAATCACAAAATGGGTGGGGGAAAACCACCACATACTGAACTGGTTAAAGACGAAAGCAATAATCATCGGTAGCTCAAGGATCCTAAACAAAATAGATCTTAATCACCTTCCTCCAGTTGTAGTCAGTGATCATCAAATACCTTTCAGCGACTCTATTCGCACTCTTGGACTAACCATCACAAAAAAATTTTCTTAGAACCAGCATGTCAATGACATCTGTAATTAAGTCAATATCGCACTATATCAAATGAAACTTCATGAGCACTTACTTGCTATATCCACCCGAAAACTGTTCATTTCTGCCCTGCTATTCCCTTCCTTTAATTATTGTAGTCTTGTTTATAATGACATGCCTAAAGAGGTGGATAAAAATTTACTTAGGCTACTTAATTCATGTGTAACATATGTATTCAATTTAAGAAAGTATTTTCATGTGTCACAGTACACAATCAGCCTTGGTTGGCTAAATCTTTGTAACCAAAGAAAATATCTACTCGGTGCTCTTCTTTTTAAGATTTTCAGAGAGAGAATCCTTATTTATCTCCGGGAAATCTTTATGAACAGATCAGTAACCACTCATGTGTCATCTCGCAAAATAGGGCTATTTACGTTATCCTACTCCACGAACAACTACCTACCAGAAATCATTTCTAGTAACGGCATCTAAATTTTGGAATTCTCTCCCCGAGGATCGAAAAAAGAAAGGCTCCAACTCAACCATGCAATTAAATATAAATTATGCATGGCTTTACTCAATGGAGAGCGAAAATAAACTCCTACATAAAATACAACCAACATATTCCGTGTGTTGTCAAATTTCAGCCCTTGTTTACGTGTCATTTCTTTATTATTTGTGTATCAAACAACTTTATCGTTATTACTTGATATTTTCATGAACTTTGAGTTTTTGATGAGCCAATTAATGTAAATTATGTTTTGCTCTAATGGTATACCCAGAGCATGAATGAATCTATTGTATTCTAAAAAAACGCAATTCAACAGTAAAGAGTTACCTTGGTGAGAACCCGTGCTATTTACACTATAACAGCTCGCTGAAAACTGAAGAAAATTTAAAGGAAAAAATATGTAATAATAATAATCATAATAATAATGTTTATTACGGGTATATACCCAATTCAGAACAGAAAATGTACCTTTCTTTCAATATAACTCTTGATAATTAATAAAATATTCTTAAAATAATACGTATTACATGAGAAAAGGAGAAGTAAAATATGAATTATATTCAAACAAAAGATATTGCTCAAATAGCATGACGTCAGACAGTATTCGACAATGATAAAAACACTTCTTCTTGAATATGGAATGTATCAAATATTCAGTTTCATTAACTTTGACACCATTGCTTCATATGGAGTAACTACGTAATGCAGTGGTGTGCATCAAGTATTCCTCTAAAGCTTACAAAGGGAAACTGTTGTCACACTTTATTCACATTTCAAAACAAAGGTTGATTACTTACAATAAGAATATATTACGGCGTTTCAGTAAAAAATTAATCCAGATTTATACTAGTTGTTAGGGTCCGTTGCTACCACGCGGGGGACCCACGTTCAATGCTTCATGCTGGCGTATTCTTTTTCCATTTTTTGTTTGTATTTCTTTTGCAGAAACTTACGTAAAACTCTTCATTTTATAATTTTCAATCATAATAGAGTCTTCCTGGTTGGAAATCTTTCACATGAGCACGCTTCGTCGGTTTTATTATCCTTTCGACTTTGATAGTTTTTATCGAACTGCTGTGGCCATTTAGGTAACAATTACCAAATCAGTTTGATAGAATTTATCAAACTGGTTTAATGGTAATTCTTACTGAATTTTTCAATGTGCCATATGAACCGAAAATTTTGATGAATTTCATCAGAACTCGATAGTTCAAACTAAACTTTTTTCCGTGTACAATCCTGCGAATGGCTCTCCTTACTGTTGATTGATCGATAATTATTTCAATAAACTGTCTGAAACCTCTTCAGTGAAGTCCGTATGTTTTCGCTTTTTTTTGTTTCCCGTTTGAGCCCAAAAATATAGTTATGTGACTATGAAATTAATATTTTTATTACTTTATGCAATATTGTTCTAAAGACGCCGATATTGACAATAGAGCATTGCAATCTCAAGATATATTCATCTCGCTTCTTATTTATCGATACTTCTATTTTTCAATAAACTGTCTTGGAGCTATTCATTCAATTCCGTATGTTTTCGCCTCTTTTTTGTTTCCCGTTTGAGCCCAACAATATAGTTATGTGACTGTGAAATTAATATTTTTATTACTTTATGCAATATTTTTCTGAAGACGCTGGCATTGACAATAGAACATCGTAATCTCACGATTTATTCATCTCGCTGCTTATTTATCGATACTTCTTTTTTTCAATAAACTATCTTGGAGCTATTCATTCAATTCCGTATGTTTTCGCCTCTTTTTTGTTTCCCGTTTGAGCCCAACAATATAGTTATGTGACTGTGAAATTAATATTTTTATTACTTTATGCAATATTTTTCTGAAGACGCTGGCATTGACAATAGAACATCGTAATCTCACGATTTATTCATCTCGCTGCTTATTTATCGATACTTCTTTTTTTCAATAAACTGTCTTGGAGCTATTCATTCAATTCCGTATGTTTTCGCCTCTTTTTTGTTTCCCGTTTGAGCCCAACAATATAGTTATGTGACTATGAAATTAATATTTTTATTACTTTATGCAATATTTTTTCTAAAGACGCCGATATTGACATTAGAACATCGTAATCTTACGCTGTATTCATTTCGCTGCTTATTTATCGATACTTCTTTTTTTCAATAAACTGTCTTGGAGCTATTCATTCAATTCCGTATGTTATCGCTTCTCTTTTGTTTATTGAATTGTTCGCCTGTTTCGAGAAATTTTTAGAATAAGAACGCGCCACAAATCCTTCTCGTTAAAAAAGAATTAACCTAAACAAAAGACAATGGAATAAATTCTCGGTTAGGGCGACACTCCGCGGCGGCCTCGCGAATCTCCCAGACTAACGACGTCCATTTTAGTCATAAATTCGAGCGCCAGGCGGAGCCAGCGGTGGCCCCTGGGATTCCTCACTTCCAGAGATCGTCTTGCATAACTTCCGTGAGGAGTAAGGGGATATCATAAACCCTTTTTCCCACTCTCGTACCCTGAAGACGTCACTTAAGGGTACGAAACCCCTATTCTTCCGTACATCCTTCCTACCAAGAACTGGTCGCACTAAAGATCAAAACAGTTTTTCCTCAGCAGAAGAAATAAGAGAAAATTTTACAGTTCTCCCGACCGAAAAGATTTCTTCTCACTTTTTCAACAAATTATTTAATATTCGATAAAAAAAATTCAATCACTAAAAATCATTACACATGTACAATAAGTGAATAATTTTAATACTGAAAAAATCAACAGATATGATGAGGAAAAGAATAATTCTTCTCACAATCAGTTTTTCAACGAAGTTCTTAACAGTTATCAAAATGCAACAAATAATTATTTAAACACATGAAAAAGAGTGAATCTCTTTTGATACCACAATAGTTATTTCATTAAAAATGCGACAAATTTGATCAGAAAGAGAATATTTATTCACAGTTTTATACGAATTTTTCAAGATTTATAGAAAATGCAATGAACAATTATCTTCACACATGTAAAAGAGTGAAACTTTTGAAATTCTAGCATATGCTCTTTTTTATTATTCTTTGATAACATTATGTTTTTTAAGGTGGTATTATGAGATACGGATTTCATTAGTGTTTACAAATTGTATATATTGACATCCAACTTCCATGTTATCCTGTAAACAATTGAATGTTGTTTTCATATTTATTTTTTGACTGAAAATTGTGCCTATTTTTGGTTCTTAGATTCATCCAGCTATTGTCGGATACTTGCCGGATGGTCAGAAAATTTTTCAACACAGAGTAAAAAGATGAGAGTGATTGGTGATACCCTACCTCGCCTAAAACCAGCAAAAATGCTGTGAAAATATATTAAATAATAGTAATTTATAATGGATTAAACAGAAGGATTTATGATCGTAATACAAGACCAGGTGGTGAAAACAAAAAATGATGAAAAATATATAATTAAAAATCAAAATTTATTGGATGACAGATGCAGAAAATGTGATAATGCCTCTGATACTACACAGCACATCACAAGTGGATTCACTAACTTATCCCAAAGAGACTATCTGCACCGTAACAATCAAATATGCAACATCATCCCCCAGAAAGTAGCTCTAAAAGTATAAACTCATAGAAAATGGAGTTCCTTGTTATGAGTTAAAAAGACTTATAAAGTTATTTTAGTGTTATTTATTATTATATTTAGTATTATTATTAAAAAATTATTAAAGTTTTATTTATAGATCTACTAGTATCTTTATTCCTCTGAATGTAACTGCTAAAGGATAAACTTCACCCTCTAAGCTATACAGTCACGATACAACCTTTTTTAAGCTTAAGGAGTGCCCAATATAATCCAGAGATAAGGAATTTTAGGGGTGAAAAATCCTCATCTTATGGATATTCTCCGACTCTTTTTTTTAAAGGTAATAATAAATGGACAAACTCTCTCATATTAATAAGGGATCTTTTCTTAAAAATAAAATTAAATCCTTCTCGTATTTTTTTCGGGGTAAGAAATTCCTTTTTCCTTCCCCGTAAGCATCGATAAATCTGTCTGCTTTTCCCCCAGAAGGAATAAGAGGATGTGTACAGAGAGAGATGTGTAAAAAAATATTAACGCTTCCCTGTTTGTTATTTTCGTAATTTTTACATTCATTTCTTTTTTTATAAACCGCCTCACTTGATATATTTACGACAGGATCTTCCTATGCGTCGAGAGATACATATACTGTAGCGAACTGGTTTGGGTAAAGAAAATATTAACGTCTCCTCGTGAGCAAGATCCAAGAGGACGGAAGGAAGACGGCTTGGTGAATATTAAAAGGAGATTTACAGCTCCGAGAAGCATTAAGGACGTTTGACTCTACGATTCGGAACATTCTAGTATCCGAAGCCGCCGCTTTTTGTTTGGCAAATAATTTTTAGAATGTACTCCGATTGTTCATTCGTTATTTTTTGTAGCTGGGCATTTCCGTTGGTGATGGAATTACCTTTCCAGTAAAACTGTGCAATAGGATATTTCGATAAAATTGTAAAATACTAAAAATAATTGCAAAACTTCAGACTGTGAATTATCAAAATACATTTATAATGCGTCGCGTCTGACGTTTTAAGGCTTTCAGGGTCAAGAGAGAGACAAACGTCACTGGGGTTGAGAAGATTTAGGGGGTGAAATTTGAAAAAACAAAATTTTAAAACCCGCACGATTTGTCTTGGTCACCAATTTTACACCCGAAATAAAGGTCATAAGATTTTCGCACAATTGCAGTCATCGCTTTCCTTTGGCCTTTAGACACTAAATCTCCACAGGTGTTACAAAATGAATTGGGATGATTTTTGCATGATCGCTGAATGATCGCGAGAAAACACTTTATCGTTCGCAAAATAACACGCTAAATCGAACACAGGCTAGTTAAAAAAAGAAAGAACTTGGAAGATTATTACCCGACACGCAGGAAAGAGTGTGACGTACTGAAATGACCACTGGTTTATTTCATAGATGAACATCAGCAAGTGCGACTGCCAAGACGCATGAAAACACGTTAAAACGTGTCCAAGCGTGTCAAAAAATGTGGTGAATAACTTTTACAGTTTATTTCCCAATATTTCCCAATGTATTTACAATGTATTTCCCAACGTTTTCCACTGTATTTAATTGAAAGGTCTCAGTTCTTACTTTAAAAGTAAGGAGGACAACGAAGTCAAATCATGAGTCCCCAAATGCTGTTACAATAATATTTTGACTAATCTGATTTGTGTTCAGATTTTTTTGGCATATCTTCATACCACTTCCTAGAGGGACTATGAGAGTACTAGAGAGTGGTATTACTCGTATACCCCCTTCCCCCCCTCCCCTTATATTTTATGTTATATTAATCCTTTACGAAATAGGGGATGTGAACAGTATATTCATCCCTTAAAAACTTTTCCATTAGCTACCATATCATATGTCATAAAAAACGAAGAAAAATCGTTATTTTAATGTTTTTTAAAGTTTTTTTCAATTTTCACCCCATAAATCTCCAGTGAAGTTTGTCTCTCTCTTGACCCTGATAGCCTTAAAACGTCAATTTTTTTCAATCAGAAGCAGATAACATTAGTTAAAGTCCCTTGAAAAGCGATAAGTTTATATAAGGGGTTGTTTTCCCCAATTTAGGGGTTGCGTAAAAATGGAGGGTGATAGAAAAAAAACGGAGGTCATTTTCGGGTTCAGTGATCCAAAATTAGCCAGAAACACCCTAAATTGCAGCCAGGCATTTTTTGAACTAATTTTATTTTGCAGAACAGTGTTATTAATACCCTATCAAACGAAGGAAACTTTCCGACCATAAGCAATTTTAATAGGTGATTATTAAGAGATGTTTCCCTGAGCTCTGTGTTTCATGCATGAATTGGTAATCTCAGAAGATGCTAAACTCCTATCCACTTGTATATAGAAACTAGGTCCCTGAGACGTCACGTGGAGTGGCATCGCATGGGCGCCTTTTTCAAATGCGGTTAAAATTGATCATTAAAATTCATCTAAATTGGGATTTGTATAACCAAATAATTTGTATATTATGAATATACTACTGGTGAGTAGCGCATCGCAATCGATGCCTTTCGTTTTCTTTGATGAAGGAAAATACCCTATTTTTGCCACCAGTGCAGGCACAAGTCGGGTGAATGAATGAATGAATGAATGCTTTATTGATGCTCTGGGAAACCCATAAGAGCAAAAAAAACTAAATACAATTAAACATTCTGCTCAAAAATACAATAATTATGAAATATCACAACATAAGCAACATAAGCACAATTAATCAACTCAATGATTTGTACAACTCAAAACAATACATTTACGGTTTTAAATATTCATACAGTTTACTCTTGAAAGATTCCGGGGTGGAGGAGCGTTTTATTAAGGGGGGTAATGAATTCCATGTACGTACGTATTAAGAAAAAGAGTGCCTCTACTGCTATTTCTTCCGTCTTTTTACAAGAGCATTGAAAGCAAATAAGCTGTATTTACATAGTTTTAGCTAAATATCATATTTCTGAAGTCTATTGTGTTTCATTTAGTGTAACTAACAGCGCGGTATGATCACATGTTTAGGCAGTGGAAATGATTTCATATAAAATGGCAGTCGCTCCCAAATCGTCTCTTACTCAAGACGACAGCAGCATATGGAAAATGGCACGCTCCCTACCAAGCAAATGTGTTCGGACTCCGCCACTAAATACCCGCAACGGCCTGGCCTGCAGCGATGCAGAAAAAGCAGCAGTAGCAGCGGACTACTTAGAGGACGCCTTTAAGCCAAACCCCCGAACCCCCGGCACAGCGGATCTCCAACTCCTCACGGAGCAGACACTTCATCCGCCAGCAACACACGAGGAACCGCCAATCGTCTCCACCCAGGATTTAATTGCGGTCATCAAATCACTGCCCTCCAATAAATCGCCTGGACTAGACCATTTCCGACAAGAGCACCTGAAACAACTTCCGATCGGCGCCGCATCTTTCCTAGCAGTCATATTCGCTGCCTGCTTCCGACTTGGCTATTTCCCGGCAGCTTGGAAGACGGCGAAGATCATCTGCCTGCCAAAACCCGGAAAGCCGCCTTCAAAAGTAGAGAGCTACAGGCCAATATCTCTTTTAGGCACTCTTGGAAAAGTCTTAGAGAGATTAATGCTGCCACACACACTAAAATTCCTAACGGACAAGAACATCCTGCCATCTTTCCTATTTGGATTCAGGAGAGAACACTCTACACAGCATGCCCTACTTCATGCGACAAGCTTCATTGCAAACGCTAAAAACACCAAACAGGTGCGTGCGGCAGCATTTTTAAACGTTTTTAAAGCGTTTGACAAGGTTTGGTATAGTGGCCTCATTTGAAAGCTACAAAACCTCGGCTTCCCTGATTGGCAACAACAACTCCTCCGCAGCATTCTGGACTCCCGAACATTTAGAGTCTCCTGGAGAGAGGAACTATCATCCGAACACCAAATAGAAGCCGGCGTCCCACAAGGCTCCGTCTTGACCCCCCACCTGTACTCTATCTACACCTCCGACTTCCCCCGAGACCATGATTGGAACACCACCGTCAGCCTATACGCAGACGACACCGCAATGCTGAGCAAGGCATGGTCCATGACAGGCGCCGCAAAACGATTCCAGACTGCCCTCAAATCGGCCGAAAATTGGTGCAACAAACGGCGAACAGCACTAAACGCGGCAAAGACGCAGACAGTGCTGTTTCGAGGAAGGAAGAGGCCTGTCAAGGTCCCTGAGGTACGCCTTCTACAACAGAACATCCCATGGAGGAAACACGCCTCATACCTAGGAGTCGAGCTTGAGGAGCGACTCAAGTATCACTGCCATATCAAAAAGATTCTGGAAAAGACACGCGCAGCCCAATGTCAAATTCACACCCTGCTGACATCGGAGGACGTCAGTATCAAAGATCGCCTCAAAATATACAGGGCAACAATCATTCCCCGTATTCTATACGCCTCACCCATATGGTCCGGCTCCCTAGCCAAAAGCAACAAAAACAAGCTTGAAATACGCCCTCGAAAAATCTTAAGAAACATCTTGAAGATACCCACCTGCCTAGGAAATGAGTATCTATACGAGCTTGCTGACGAGCCAACCCTGACCTGGAGGATGAAAGATGCAGCATCGAAGTTCTACGACAAAGCCGCCTTAAGCAACGTCAAAACTATCAACAATTTATCGAACGACGTCCCACAATGGTGGGATACCTACCGACGGCCGATATCATCCACAACCTTGGCCAACCACCAGCCCCCGAAGAAATATTAATTTCTCAATAAATTAATCACCAGCGCGGGTGGCCGTGCACTAAACCAGCAACAGGGGCTGAGAGCCCGAAAGGGCGAAAAGTCGAACCCGTTCCCCGGAGAACGGGAATATCCTCACCTGCAGTCGAACCACGTCTCTCTCTACCTGTACGACGTAAGAAGTCTGTCAAAATCAGCCGTGAAAAGACTATTCAAAAGTATAAAAGAATTTTTAATTTTTTTCAGTTATTTTAAGTTTTTTTTCGCAAACATTTGAGAAATTGGGGGTTGGAAAGGAGGGTTGGGAATTTTAAACTGACCGTTGGTCTTTAACATTTTAGAAAAATAGGGCAGTTCAAAAATTCCCAACCCTCCTTTCCAACCCCCAATTTCTCAAATGTTTGAGTGTGCATTTTTGTATTGGTATGGTTAATTTCTTGGTTTAGTCCCGATAATGCTGCAGTGCAGCGAAACATTTCGACAGTTGTTTAATAATAAATTTTTATGTGGAAAGTGCAAAGTGTTTCACTACATATCTTCAGAAACAAAACTTTATAGTCACATAATTCACAGTGTCCGGCGATATCTGGTGGAAATGTTTTATATCCGTGAGAATAAAATAATATGGTAAACTTCCACACAATTTTATTTACAAAGTACCGACCCGGTTTCGACACGTAAAGTCATTATCAAGGTACCAATTTGGCTTTCCAATTTCTATATATACCGTCCAGCAAGAGAAAGGTGGGGTGGAGAGGATAGCAAAGGAGGGGGGAGGCAGTTTGACTAAATAGATGCGTCATAGGGAAGGTCTTTGGAGGAGGAGGGGGGACTAGGGATTACGTAAAACAGTGTATCGGTGAGGTAGGAAGAGGAGTCATAGCAACCAGGAGAGGAGCGGGTGTTTGCGAAGGTCAGACATTAAAAAATTAAAAACATCCATGAATTCACAGAGCGGACAGGAATGTTCAGGTGTTAAAAGAGGCGATTTGGTAGAATACACTTCATCGTTACAAAGATAATGCGGGCTGTTAACAATTTCAAATTTCTCGTAAAACTCCGGCTTTTGCCCTCTCTCTATGTAGTGTAAAATATCAAAATTAAAGTTACTAAAATGTTTATAGTCACGCCTCTTGAATTAGACCACTAGCGCTCCGCTAGAACATAAACCAGCTAAATGGCGCCTATTTAAAAAAAAGCTATGCTGCAATGCCCTGTAATTTCCGTCGCAAATATCTCGATAAGTATACAGCATAAGTGGCTTAAAGAAAAAAATTCCCTTATGGTTATCCATTTCGTATAACCTTGCAACATTTGAACGAGATCCTGTGGTTAAACGGACTCCTTTGCTAGCCTTTCGAAGTAATGAAATTGTTGAAGTATTCTACCGATTAAGGTAGGTTTCCATGGAGTGTTTAAGAAGTGATCTAGGAGCCTCCCTTTCCTCCCAGCACTGCCCTCTTCAGTTCACTATAAGGCCCGCTCCCTTTCCATCTATCTAAAACTCCTATTCCTTTCTTTCCCTTCCCTCGTTTCCCTAAGATTATACCCTCTATAACACTATTCAACATCCCCTCCCCGCTAAGTACTCACTCCATCCATACCTTCTGTCTCCTCCTTATCTTATCTAAAAGCTGCCTATCCTCACCCACCATGTACAGCACTAATTTGGACATATCTGTCTACTCCACAAGTACTCGCTCCATCCATACCTTCTGTCTCCTCCGTATATCATCTAAAATCTGCCATTCACCACCTACCATGTACAGCACTTATTTGGACGTCTCTGTTTAATCCACAAGTACTCGCTCCATCCATACATTCCGTCTCCTCCGTATCTCATCTAGAAGCTACCTCTCCTCACCCACCATGTACAGCACTTATTTGGACATCTCTGTCTACTCCAAAAGTACTCGCTCCATCCATACATTCTGTCTCCTCCGTATCTCATCTAGAAGCTGACTCTCCTCCCCCACCATTTACAGCACTTATTTGTACAACTCTGTCTACTCTACAAGTATCCATCCATGCCTTCAGTCTTTTCCGTATGTCATCTAAAAGCTGCCTCTCCTCACCCACCATGTACAGCACTTATTAGCACATCTCTGTCTACTCTACAAGTATCCATCCATACCTTCTGTCTCTTTCGTATCTCAACTAAAATCTGCCTTTCACCACCCACCATGTACAGCACTTATTTGTACATCTCTTTCTACTTCACAAGTACTCGCTCCATCCATACCTTCCGTCTCCTCCGTATCTCATCTAGAAGCTGCCTCTCCTCACCCACCATTTACAGCACTTATTTGTACATCTCTGTCTACTCTACAAGTATCCATCCATACCTTCAGTCTTTTCCGTATCTCATCTAAAATCTGCCTCTCCTCTCCCACCATGTACAGCACTTTTTTGGACATCTCTGTCTACTCCAAAAGAACTCGCTCCATCCATACATTCCGTCTCCTCCGTATCTCATCTAGAAGCTGCCTCTCCTCACCCACCATGTCTAGCACTTCGCCGTTCCTCCTCGGTTTGATGGTAGGTAGATGAAGTGCTCAGGGAAGTGTTCCTTCAAAGCAGCCACCTATGCTTTTGAAGTTTGAGCCGAATGAACGACGCGACGCAAGATGGCGATTGGACCATGCAGAAGCAAAACTTTATAGTCACGCCTCTCAAACGAGACCACTGACACTCCGCTACGACATCAACTTATGGAATGGCGCCCATGGAAGTTATATAACCGCACCCTGTTATGATAAATCTCTATTTTTGTTAAAATTCATCTTTTTTAGTAGGAATAATAGTGTGTACGCCGTAAGCTGGCGCACGGGCCCGCGAAGTACCTGAGCCGCGAGCCAAGGAGGGAAGGAAAGGACCGACAAAAAAAACTGTATGGGACCGACAGACACAGGTAGATGGCGGGTCCGTTGGCCCGTCCCCCCAACGAAGGCAACTAGCACCTCCAATAGAAGTATCAACTTTTCCTATACATTCTCATTATATCTCAATCTAAATAGCATATTTACAAACTGCTAAGAAAGCTAATAGACGAACTGCTCCGACCATAAATTACGAAATGGTCGAAAGTTAAAACAAAACATATAGTATAATGGCTGAAAAATAACTTCCGACACATGTATATGTTTCGTCGCATTTCTAGAAATAATACAAATATTTTGTTGCTTTCGGCGTCTGATAGACATCACGCGACAACTTGAGGTTCAACATGTTGCATGCGAATTCCTTCGCAATATTCATTGCAAAGTTTTTAAATGCGTGTAATAATTTAATCAAACATTATTAGCACCTATTTTAAGCATTAAATTTGGGGTAAGGTACTTTTAGCTACAC
This sequence comes from Ischnura elegans, assembly GCF_921293095.1. Taxonomy (NCBI): domain Eukaryota; kingdom Metazoa; phylum Arthropoda; class Insecta; order Odonata; family Coenagrionidae; genus Ischnura; species Ischnura elegans. The sequence goes on along the minus strand of NW_025791658.1, from coordinate 2,044,601 downwards.
ACTTATGATTGTAATCTATGTGTCACAGGAATGAAACTATTATTGCTGTAAAAAGCGTGTATTAAGTATTTTACGGAGGTGTACATCTCCATCATTATTATGTATACCTTTGATGCACATGCATTGTCCGTTCAACCGTCCCTTTATCCTCCCCCCCGACGAAGCCAACTAGCGCCTCCGATAGAATTACGTATTCACTTTTTTTTACTTTCTCATGATATGTCTATCTAAATAGCTTATTTGTAAAGTAATTAATAGTAGCGGGTGTAACTTGGTGAAATCCATAATCGCAGGTATAAGAGGATCAACAAATTTGCTATTTCCAAATGGTAATTTATTGAGACCGACCAAGGTTTCGTTGCAGAGTAACATTATCAAGGTGAAGAATGCAAGTGAATTGACAGGTATACATAGCAGAAGGTCGGGTGGTGAAATTTTTGGTAGCCGTTGGTTAGGGGGAGGTAGGGGTGAGGTTTGGAGTTAGGTTACTTGTAAAGTGCTAAAAAAAGCTAAGAAGAATGATATAAAACACGAAGTGCTCCGATTATATACGACGAAATATTCGAAAGTTAAAACAAAACATACCTATAGTATAACAGCTAAAAACTAACCTTCGATCATTTCGTTATTTATGATCGGATATCATTCGTGTTTTATAACATTCTTATCTTTTTTAGTACTTAAAACATATGCTATTTATATTGAGATATTACGAGAATGTAAAAGAAGAGTTATTAATACTAATATAGGTTGTAGTTGCCTTCATCCATGCATTGTCCGTTCGCCCGTTCCTTTCCTCCCCCGGACGAAGGCAACGAGCACCTCCAATAGAATTATTAGCTTTTCTTTTGCTTTCTCACAATATCTCAATCTAAATAGCACATTTGTAAAGTACCGAAAAAAGCTAAGACGAATGATATAAAACACGAAGCGCTGCGATTATGAACAACGAAATGGTCGAAAGTGAAAACAAAACATGCAGTATAACGGCTAAAAAAATAACATTTCGGTCACCCATAGCCACACTGGGTTCAACCTATCATTCAGAGCACACGAGGATGATGAAGAAAACCCGTACTCCTTTTTGCTGCCAAATAGGGTGGTTTTCTATTACTCTTTTATTGCCAAAATCGAAAGATTATTACTGATGGAGTACACATTTTACGCTCCTAGATTTTCGAATGACGAAATCTATTTTTCGCGATTAAACGAAAGTGAAAATTTTCAAGCGCGCGAAAACGCGACGATTAAGACGTGATTATTAAGACATGTTTCCCTGAGCTCTGTGCCTTGCATGCATTGGTAATCTCAGACGATATAAAACTCCTATCCTCTCGTGTAGAAACTAGGTCCCTGTGACGCCACGTGGAGTGGAATCACATGGGCGCCCAATCTGGCCTTTTTCAAATGAGGATAAAATTGTACATTAAGATTCGTCTAAACTGGGATTTCTAAACCCAAATGATTTTTATATTACGAATACACTAATGGAAGATAACAAACCGCAATCAATTTATTTTGCTTCTTTGATGAAGGAAACTACCCTATTGCCACAAATATGTTTGTGAAGCTTGCAATAACTGAATACATTTAATATCTTACTTAGGAAGTCCGTCAAAATACTGACAAGGGGAAACCAAGTACCTTGCTCCGCCTTTTTCAATGTCGTATTTTTCATGGTATAGGGTAGTTTCCTTCATCAAAGAAAACGAAAGGCATTGATTGCGATTCGTTACCCACCATTAGTGTATTCATAATATACAAATTATTTGGTTTTAGAAATACCGGTTTAGACGAATGGCAAGGGTAAATTTTTATCCTCATTTGAAAAAGGCCAGATTGGCCCCCATGCGATGCCACTCCACGTGACGTCACAGGGACCTAGATAGAACTATTCTATACGAGTAGATAGGAGTTTTACATCGTCTGAGAGTACCAATGCATGCGTGAGACACAGATATAAGGGAAACATGTCTTAATAGTCACTTTTTAAAACTGCCTATGGTCGGAAAGTTTTCTTCGTTTGATAGGGTATTAATAATCATTTTTTTAGGCCAAGCGCTACCTGCTAGCAGCCTGCATCGTATCAACGCTCAAAGCCTCGCCCCAAGGTCACCTCACACGGCGACAGCGGGAACCAGAATGACGTCAAATTTGTCTACTTCATCTAACATTTCCACAGACTTTGGCCGTTCACCTTTTTCGTCAAGCAGAGAATTTAAATACATTTTCTATATCAATTGGTTTGTTTTAATTTTTGGATACGTATTTATTTAATCCTTATTAGTCCCTTAAATTTAAAACCATATCTCTTCAAAAATAGGTTTTAATTATTACGAGGAATAAATGCCTTCCTCGACTTCAATACAATCTTCACAAAAGATGAATCTTCGCGGAAACTTAATCTATTCATGAGGTTTATCAACGAAATAAAAAATATTTTAATTTTTGGCAACAGTTTTCAGCAATTATTACAAGTAAGTTTATAGTAATTATTCCTTTCATTCTTTCCAACACATTTATAGCATATATATCGTGAATGTATCAAAGATTTTCAACAATAACGAGAAGAGATCAATTGATTTGTAAGTAACAATTTTATAACAAGGCTTATCAACGAAATAAAAAATATTTTTATTTTTGGCAACAATTTTCAGTAATTATCACAAGTAAGTTTATAGTAATTATTCCTTTCAATCTATGCAACACATTAATAACATATGTATCGTGATTGTATCGAAGATTTTCAACAATACAAGAAGAGAACAATTGAATTAATTGAATTGAGTAACAATTACCAGTAAATCGTCATCCAAATATATATTGTCGATAAATAGGAGCGGAGACGAGACTCAACAATTATATGTTCAACGTTTACATTGGCTTAGTCGTCGTTTTTACCTCTTAGTGATTTAATTTAAGTATACTGGGACTAGCCACGGTGATAACTTTTGCGGAGTCAGCCGCAATGCACAAATAGTGAGAATGACGCCTCTGTAGCTTAACTGGCTAAAGCACTCGGCCGGTAATCGAGGGATCCGGGTTCGAATCCCGCTCAAGGCGAATGATTTTTCCTCTGTGGAATTTTCGCACTATTCTTAGTGATGTTATGTTTGTAGTTTTAATTTTAAACAATTTTTCCTATAGTTTGCCCTGCCATTTCCTTGGCGGCGTATTTCATGAGAAGGAGAAATTTAGCATTTTTGCGGAAGAGAGCTAAAGTTTGGCGTAATTTTCGGAATTAACGATGGAATAAAGAAACCCAAAATATGTATATTCATTTTTATACAAGCCGCATTTTTTTCTTCTCGCAAGCTATCCCTTCTTCCGCGAGCACAAATTTACGATTTCCCGTTGCGAAGCATCCTGTATATACGGAGGCTTCCTTCATTCAATGAATAACATTTTTAATAACCCTTATCCCTGCTTCTTAACCCTCACCCTAATTCCTTCCCCGCCCTCCCAAATAACCCCGAGTTCCTTGAACGCACAGAGAATTATGCCTTCCTCTTCCCGGGGGAAAAGTCTTCCCGTACAAACATATATCACCCCGTGCTTATGGACGAGAAATCCCGAGTCTGAACCGTCAGTGATCATTCTTTTTTCTTGCTGCTGATTTATACTTAGAAATGCGCTTAGAAATTTCCACCCTATGGCACAGAGACTGGCATAGAAAAGAAGATGATTATTCAAAATAAGGGTCTTCGGGTTTCAATCACTAATAAGGTGGTTTCCTGTTATTTTTATTGCCTAAATCGAATGATTATTGCTCCTTGAGTACGCATTTCACGCTGTCAGATTTTTAAATAACGATATATATTTTTCGCGATCATATGAAAAGTGAAAATTTTCAAGCGCGCGAAAACGCGACGGCTAAGTATGAATGCTGGGAAAACCCGGTGTGACGTCATTTTGTTTCCCGCAGCCGCAAGTGAAGTGAACTTGCTGAGTACCCTGCTAGCAGATAGAAGAGTACCCTGCTAGCAGGTAGCAGAGTACCCTGCTAGCAGGTAGCGCTTAAAAAAGGCTTATTAATTACTTATCAAGCGAAGGAAACATTCCGACCATAGGCAGTTTTAATAGGCGATTGTTAAGAGACGTTTCCCTGAGCTCTCATGCATGCATTGGTAATCTCAGACGATGTAAAACTCCTATCTGCTCGTACAGAAACTAGGTCCCTGTGACATGTAGATGCGCGCTAGGCTTAGATTACTTGAACAATTGAGAATGGGTATCTCTAAGAGCGACACAAAAACCCATGTGACGTCAGTCTGTTTCCCGCAACCGCCGTGTGAAGCTATATTAGTGCGAGGCTATGAGGGCCGCCACAATGCAGGCTGCTAGCAGGTAGCAGAGTACCATGATAGCAGGTAGCGCTTGGCTTAAATAAGGATTATTGATACCCTATCACACGAAGGAAACTTTCCGACCATAAGCAATTTTAATAGGTGATTATTAATAGATGTTTCCCTGAGCTCAGTTCCTCGTGCATGCATTGTTAATCTCAGACGATGTATAACTCCTGACTACTCGTATAGAAACTAGGTCCCTGTGACGTCACGTGGACTGGCATCGCATGGGCGCCAATCTGGCCTTTTTCAAATGAGGATAAAATTGACCATTGCCATTCGTCTAAACTGGGATACCTAAAACCAAATAACTTGTATATTTTGAATACACTAATGGTGGGTAACGAATCGCAATCAATGCCTTCTGTTTTCTTTGATGAAGGAAACTATCCTATTGTTGAAGGAATTTATAATTTAAAGATCAAATTCCTAAACTTTAATAACTTAAGCGTCCCATCCAGTGCGCTGTCTTTTAAACCTCTACGACGATTTTATTCAAAGAGTTCGATCGATTTTGATTCCAAAACGTGTTCATCACCTGATAGCAACACAAATAAATGCAGATATTATTTTGGTATTGCATCGAATAAATGTGGATGAAAACTTCAGAAATACTCTCATAATTCATAGGCATAAAATAAAAATTGGATTTTTTGGATTTCATTTCGAATTGAAGGAATTTATAATTAAAGGATCAAATTCTAAAAAACGGCTTCCCCAAGAACAACAATGGGGAGGCAAGCAATGGGATTTATGAGATTATTTCCATGAAATAATAGTTTTATTATAAATACACCAAGGGATGAAGTTCGCCATGAAAAAATATTTGACATAGCCGGGATATGAACCGGGATCTCCTAATTGCCGGTCAGGCGTGTTAACCAGTTACACCACCAAGCCATCTTCTCAGAGCGAACTTCGGGATGGGTTTCACCGAACAAGGTGTTAACGTCACAAGTCCACATTGTGGCACAATTGGCGAGGGTCGTGCTTACTAAGTCACTGTCGGGGTGAAAAACCCTTATTTTGAAGCTGGTCTGCGACGACGAATTTCAAAGCGCTGCAGGAACACTGCAGTTCCTGCAGTAGTTTTATTTTAGTTTCATATCTTACAGTAATACCTACATGTCATTTTTCGTGGATTTAAATAAAATTTGTTGAATACTTTCGTTTCAATTCAGTGATGATTTTGCTTAAATACTTTTGCGAATCTTGCTTCTAGGGATGGGGGGGTGGAAGCTATCCCACCCTGCCCCTCGCTGGGTACGCCCATGTCCTTTAAATTCAATAACTTAACCGTCCTATTCAGCAGAGATTATATTATTAAATAAAAAACATTATTTACTAACATAATGAATGTTATACGTTGTAATATATTTCGAATCCTTACTAATTTATCCTCAATTTTTTAAGGAAATGCATGAATGATAGTTAGCCCCATTTGAATATACATGTACATATCATTTTCAGAGGTGAGTAGTCACGTGATGAAAGGCTGAAGGACGGTGCCAGCGATGGCTTCAGCGACAGGAAAAGGGACGAGCCCAATGATGGAAAAAGGGATGGGAATTCCAAATCCCTGAAGCAATAGCGGAAATTATTGCATTAAACGGTCATTTTCACGCCATCATTGGAGCGATCGCTGGAGCCGTCCCTTGAAAGGGATGGAAAAATTATCATTTGATTCAATCTTAACAATCCATCATAACACACATAAAGACTGGCAAAAATAAAAAGCATTAATAACTAACATGAAGAATGTGATACGTTGTAATATTTTTCGAAGACTTACTAATTTATTCCTTATTTTTTAAATAAATCATAGATAATCCTTAAGGTATCCAAACAAACGTATTTTACTGCTAGTGAGGGAGCAGAGATCATTAATGTACGTAATGAACAACAGGGGGCTGATAACGTTTCCTTATGGAACACCTGATGTAACTTTTACAACATCAGAGCTAATTCGGTCAAGAACTACTTTTTGTTTACGATCTCTGAGAAAGTCGCGTATCCAGTTTACAACTGTTTCGTTTAATCCGCATGACTGTAATTTGTAAAACAGTTTGTTGTGAGGTACAATGTCGAAAGCTTTCGTAAAATCTAGAAATAATGCGTCAACTTGTCTTTTCGATTCACCAGATTTTATAACGTCGTGAAGAAAGAGCGCGAGCTGTGTTTCGCATAATCCACCTTTTTGGAATCCGAGCTGACAGTCACGGAGGAAGTTACGTCTGCCCATGAAAGTCATGATATTGCTAACGATGATATGCTCAGGTATCTCGCCTATAATCGATTTTAATGAAATCGGACGGTAGTTGCCTGGGTTTAGTGTAATATTCAGTGAAACTAAGCCAGGGTTCCCACTCTAACTACATTATAAAATTCACGGTTTTTCCAGGTTTTCAGGGTATGATTCACGGTTTGTAGATGAGGCTATTGAGGCAGAAATATTGATCACGCAACAATCATCGGCCGCACATTAATTATAAATGTAACGAACGCGATTAACTCCGAGAATGCAAACGCAACAATGAAAGAGCTATCTCTTATGGCGTCACCCACAGTTAGTAAACTTCGGGTCCGCGTAAAGGGTGTGAGTGGGAAATTGGAGAGAGCAGGGGAAGTGAAGAAGTGCCTGATTTTTTGCCAGGGTTATTGTCTTCCAATCGCAGGCTTAAGGTCAATGTGCTGTCATGGCACACGAAACAATTAATAATTGCACTTCGAATACACGTGTGTAGATAAATGCGTGGACAGTATATGCACGTGACTCGGCCTTGAAACATTATCGAAATATCGATTTTTATTTAATGTCTTTCGTATTCTACTGTGCGAGAGTACTGCGCCCGCTCCCAGCGGGCTTCCCCCGCTCTTTTCAATGCAGGTCCACTGAGGGATAGGCGCGTTTCTAATTTTAAAATGTAGAAAAAGAAGGCAGGGTCTTATGTACAAATTTAATTGGAATGTTCATGTACAAATTGAGGTCAGAGGACCTCTTTAAACACAACAATGCAAGTAATTGCACTATCCTCTGTTAAACGCACATGATGACTCATACTTATGTATCAACAGGAGACTTGAATGTGGAATCAGCCGCATTTTGATAAAAGTTATTTAAAGAACGCGAGATATTGTTGCAAATGAACAAATGTATCAGTCTGTGCGCCATTAACGTCAGGAATATTTACCGTTCTTTTGTTTTTTTTTGTTTAATTATTTAAAAACCAATTTTAGGAAGCAACAGCAATATTTAGAAAGTAAGATATGCCGTCGCAATTTCTCTGATAAATTCTGTGCATTTTGGTAGCTCATTTGTAGAGTTTGGTTGCGTATAATTTGAGAAAAAGGTATCTATACAGTAGAAATAACATAGGAGATAGATCAAGGATAGTGTTAGACTCACACACACACACACACACCCTAAACTATTTTTCAAAGCCGTCTCCTCTTATAATAGACACATTTCCTGCATAGCCGTCGCATGTTCTCTGATAAATTCTGTGTATTTTGGTTCCTCATTTGTAGAGTTTGGTTGCGTATAAGTTGAGAAAAAGGTATCCATACAGTAGAAATAATATAGAAGATTCTACAATCAAGTTTGAGAGATTTTTAAGGTTTCATGGCAAAATTCACGACTATTTCCAGGTTTTTTCACGGTAGACAAAATTCACGGCTAATTCACGGTTTTAAGGTTTTCAAGGTTGAGTGGGAACCTTGCCAAGCGTCTTGTCCAGCGGACAGTCTTCTGAACCTCCATGACTGTTTTACACCTAGAATCCGATCGATTTTGATCCCGCAACGTGTTTATCTTCCGATGGCGACACAAAAAAAGGCAGAGGGAGGCGTAGGTAACAGTGTTCCAACATGTCTCACGCTTATCAGGAAAGGGACCCTTATCCGAAACTCAGATCGGCCTGACTTCACTCATTTTCGCTTCCAGGGGCGGTTTTTTCAACACCCCTATCCATCAGTAAGAGGCTTTCAACTATCTTCACAGTGAGAGGTCATTTCAACGCATTTTATCTCCGCCTGGCAATTCCTTATCCGACCGCCCCTGTCTGCTATATCTATCAGCGGACACCTATCGTGGATTTTTTGCCGTCCCTTAAAAGGGTTAAACTGTCTTTACGGCGATAACTCAGCCAAGATTTAAGCTTTCGGGCATGGCTGGATCTTAACCATTCATACGTCCATCGGGATCTTCCTCAGAAGCAATAAAAAAAGCAAGGAAAATGATATTTTACCAGTTACTAGTCCATTTCTTACTGTTTGTTATTGTTTGTATATTATTTCAGTTTATTGTAGTATAGTTTGTATAGCTGTTGTAGTATAGTGTATTAAAACTAGAAATATTACCTCTTCCTTGTATATACATTCTTGAAATAGTGTCTCTTATTAATAAAAATCAAGATATGAAGTATCTAAGGTTTTCCCGGCGAATAGACTGGAGGAAGAGTTCTCGGGTTTTCAGCCGGGTCCAAGGGTTTTTCTGCACCGACGTTTCGAAGGCTAAGTCTGCCATCGTCTTCAGGGTGAATCGCCTTCGAAACGTCGGTGCAGAAAAACCCTTGGACCCGGCTGAAAACCCGAGAACTCTTCCTCCAAATCAATACATGTTTATTAAAAATTGTTACCTTCATATTCCCAATACGAGAAGACAAAATGCATTTCATATAAGTCAACACAGAGTAAATAAAACGATAAAAAAGATATAGATCATCAGGGAATATTTATGAGCAATAAATTGCCTACTTACATTAAAAATATCAAAACTTCCTTTGAATTCAAGTGTGCCGTGAATAAACTACCTTTGTGTAACTTACTCTATAGTGCAGATGATTTCCTAATGCAAACTAATTCAAACGCATAATTGAAATGTATTAATCCCAAAAATTGTAAATCGTATGTATTGGTATTTTTCGTACTGTTTTGATATTGTGGACAGTGTTTTTCTTTATTTATGTGCAGTGTAAAACATGTTATATTATTGACGAAGCCATACGTAATCCATATGATTATGGTGACTGAATAAATTGAATTGAAGCCATGGTAACATAGAAGTCCGTGCTCCCAGTGACCATCACATCATTCATGTACCAAAATATACTTACATACCTACCTATCGTGGAATTTTTTAAGGTCCCTCAAAGGGTAAAACTGTCTTAATGGCGATAATTATAGTGTGTGTACCGTAGGTCAGCACACGGGCCCGCAAAGTCCGTTCGCTCGTCCATTACCTCCCCTCGACGAAGGCAACTAGCACCTATAATAAAATTATTAACTTTTCTTTTACATTCTCATAATATCTTAATCTAAATAGCATACTTTGTAAATTACTAAAAAAAGCTAAAAAGAACGATATGAAACACGAAGTGCTACGTACCATCATAAATACGTAAAAATTGTCAAAAGTTGTTTTTTAACGGTTATACTGCATGTTTCGTTTAAACTCATGTAAATTATTTTATGGTGTACATGATTTTCTAATGCAAACAAATTTAAATGCATAATTGAAATGTGTTAATCCAAAAAAATTTAAATTGTACGTATTTGTATCTTTCATATTTTTTTGATATCCTGCATTTGTTTTGATATTTTGCAGTAATTTTTTAGCCGTTATACTGCATTTTTTGTTTCAACTTTCGAACATTTCGTCATTTGTGATCGGAGCACTTCGTGTTTTATATTATTCTTCTTAGCTTTTTTTTAGCACTTCACGAATATGCTATTTAGATAAACATATTATGAGAAAGTAAACAAAGTTATAATAGTTCTGTTAGGGGTGCTAGTTGCCTTACTCGGGGGGAGGAAAAGAATGGTGGAACGGACAATGCATGGGCATCAAAGTTATGCATAATAATGATGGAGATGTACACCAGGGTGCCTCGTTTTGCCACTTCTTGTAGGATCCAATCGTAATACCCGTCAAAAGTTCCGTACTCGGGTGGGTATCACAGATATGATTATTTTTCAGAATCGGTTAATATCTTCTGTTCGCCATTTTGTCTTGAAATTTCGAAATTTTTGACGATAAACGTAAAAAATGTAAATAATTTAAATTTGGCTTTAGCAAGCACTCATTCGTTCCAGTGAGCTATAACATTGTTTTTTCATTGATATTTTAGACCAAACATGTCAACTTTATCGCTTTTAATTATCGAGAAAATGACCTTTTATCGAACCCTCGAAAGCAGTTTTGTGGTGTAGGCCACCCGCAACGCACAGTGTCATTCTACTCTATGCATGCGACAAATGACGCAAAATAGAGATGTTTTTTAGTCAAAAACGTGTAAATGACGCCTGAAGTTGTCAAGGGTAGTCACAAGGATGAGTGTATGCTCTGTCATGCCATTGCCGACTATATTGACCATATACGCAACTTCTGTGTGGGATCCCTACTATAACAATGAATCTTCTAAGCTTGAAAGGGTTCAGCGAAAGGCAGCCAGGTACACTCTAGGGAAACATGGAAGAGGGGAAAGTGTATCAGCTATGCTAGGGAGCTTAGGATGGAAACCTCTAAAAGTGAGAAGAACCATTAATAGGCTAAGCGGGGTATACAAAGCATTTACAAAAGAGCAGGGTTGGAAAGAATTAGGTCTTAAGCTGGACTCACCCTGCTGCATAGGAAGGAAAGACCATAAATTTAAAATTAAGATAAAAAAAAACAGAAAACAGAAATTTTGAGAAAATCCTTCCTACACAGAGGAATAAATGAGTGGAATGACCTACCTGAAGTGATTTTTAACATCTTCACTGCAAATGCGAAATTTTTAGGAATAAGTGTGCATCACTTACCTATTGATTAATTACATAGTGGTTCAAAAAGAGAGTGAGAAGTTAGGTCAATGCTCTTTTTTAGTTGTATTATATTAGAATTAATGTATTTAATGATTTGATTTAAATGGTTTTATTGGGACAATGTTAAATTCTTAGTTGTATAAGATTAGAATTAGTGTATTATTTTTACTATTGTCTATCTATTCTGTTTTTGTTTCTTTGTATTATGAACTTCCTGATTTTATGTTACCACCCGACATTATGGTCGACTTGTAACAATTTATGTAATAATAATAATAAAAATACAAATACAAAATATTATCGTGTAAGAAGATATCACTGAAGATGCAAATTATCATTCGGGATTCACTATGACGGTTTTATGTCCCTCAAATGGTCAAATTCACCTCCCCTGCATTCAGAAAAGGGATTTACTTTAGTTTGTCCTCGCAGATGTAGAGCTCCTCCCTCACCTATCAAGAGAAGGTAGCCAAGCGACCCAGGGCACGACCACCGAGAGACAAGGCCTGAGCGCTAATGCCTTCTAATTGTCTGACGTCACGAGCCGTAGGTTATCAACCACGCCTTCCGACAATGCTTGCAGTTGTTTATATTTATAAGCCATTGCGGTGAAAATGGTGATTGGGCTGTTGAACGCTAAGTTATTTGGAGTTTTAAAGCTTTTGCGATGGTTTTGTGGGCAACAGTATTGAATATAAGTGTTCAAGAGATGGTGTGCTAAAGTTGTCTTTCTCTGTACAGAGGAAAATACAAGGAGGAAACGAAAGTGTGCGTTTTCAAATTTCCTAAGGACGAAGAGACGAAGAGGAAATGGATACTTACCAATCCAAGAAAAGACTTCCAGCCGGCGAAATATTCCAAGGTGAGTTACTATCTTTTTCTTTCTATTTGGACGGCGTGATTATTCAGGGAAATGTTAGTACAATGTAAATGTTGATCGTCATTAAAAGTGAATTAAAAAGATACTTGATATAAGCATTGACCGGTAGACGAATTGTTATTGGTTTCTTGAAACAATTCTACTCTCGAGTGTATTTGCAGGTTGATTTCAATATTATTTGCGTTATCGCTTGAATAATTAATGGTTTTAATTATTTCATAGTACCTAAATGTCTTTGAAATTTTCGTATATCAACGCTTAATAGAATACGGCGCTTATCCTCGTGTTCTAAGGTGTTGTTATTAAGAAGAACTTGATTTTTTGAGGGTGTTATGAATAGTTTTTGTTATTAGTAAATTGTGGAAACATGTGAAACACTCGGGATGAATAAATGGGATACCTACTTGTGTAATAAATATGACCCATGCCTACGATGGCATTTTACATTATTTGTATGTTTACGCATGCATAGGGTAGTATTAATGTTTTAGAAAAGAAGATTTTTTTGCATTAAGCAGTTCTTACAAAGGTAACATGTACTAACTAATCGTGTTAATCTGAGAACGATTGTGTAGAGAGCGAAATCTTAAAGTCTTCGAGGGGATTAAATAAATGATTCTTCAGTAGTTAATCAATTATGGAAACATGTTAAACGCTCGGAATGAATAAATGGGCTACCTACAAGCGAGATAAATATGGCCCATGTCTAAGTTGGCATTTTAGATAAAATATTGTTAATCTAACTAACATTGTGTGCACAGCGAATTATTTAAGTCTTGTTTACTACACCCTTATCAGACGAAGGTATTCTTCACTTGAAATACATTTGATTTTCCGTCTACCAATAAAATTATCTCTGTTTTTAAGGTGTGTATCCGGCATTTTCTGGTTGAAGATGTGCTTCATTAAAGCTCCTACTTCGATGAGAAGTCAGGAAAACTGCTGGCTGTACCATTGAACAGCCCAAAACTGAGGGATGGTGCCATGCCGAGGATCTTCCCTGATTGCCCTGGGTACCTTACCACTTCAGAGCAGACCAGGGATGCGCCATCAATGAGGGAAAAGCGTATTGAAAGTGCTACTGTGGAAGCTGCTTTAGCTGAGAGTTTGAAAACTCAGGAAGCATATAAGGCTTAGAAAAAGCTAGACTCTTTCGGAAACGTAAATTCTCTGGTGAAGATGAATAAGCATTCAGCATTTTGGGATGTGGTCGTGAAGCCGTGTGCTATAATATTAAAGCATTTGGAAGAGTGTGCACCACCTCTTATTACTTACTCATTAATAGAATACATTCATAATAATATCAAAGTATACCACTGAAAAAGGGAATTAAAAGCAATAGGCAAATTCACTCCACTTTTTCAAGCCTCTTTCATGTATGAAAAGTACCAATGATGTGTTGGATAGAATTTAAAAACTCCACAAACTGTAAATATTTATAGCTATAGTGTAGCTCTACTGGAAGAATGCAAAATTAAAGACTTTGCAAATTAATCTTTGAATAACTTTATCAAATCACAAATGTCTCTTGTTCCAGAAAAAAAGGTAAGTAGGTTCAAGAAAAGAAGACAAGTAAGGTACATCTGTGACATATTTGTATTTGCTGCAATTTTTTGTTAGTATCTCCTGAAGTTCATATATTTGCTCGCAATTCTGGTAATTTGGTTTTCCCACATCCAGTTACTATCAAACGGCTCTGCTCTTCTTTTAAAGTTGGTCCAATTAATGAGAAAAATGAGCATGGGTTTCTATCTTACGTGAAGCACCGAGTATCTCATTACAGAGCCACGAGCGTTATATCACCCTTATTCATTAGAAACCCTTTCTTGACTACAAGGGCAGAGTATAGTAGAACCTGCATATAACTCCAGCAGTTTAGCTTCTAGTGCTCATGAGTTCGCGGTAGAGAACTTACTATATTCATTTAAAGATGTTGTCCATATTTTGCCAGTGAGTACTCTGTCAGCCTGTGTTCTAAAAGATATTCTGAAGAAAGTCATCATTGGTCTCGAAAAAGTTGGTCTGGAGGTGGTTTGTGTTATAAGTGAAAACAAATCCATCAACAGGAAGGCAGTATCTCTCTTCACCAATCCACCAAGGCTGAGTATAGTTTATCCACATCCTTCTCATCATTCTTGACCATTACTCTAAAGGCTTGACTGTCCATATGTTTAAATGTATTCGCAACAACTGGATCAGTAAGAAAAACTATTATTTTCCCAACTGAATGCGTTATATATGCTACATTTCTGTGTTATCAGGTAGGACATGGTATTTTTCCATTCAAAACTATTTCCCCAGGTACTTTAAAGCAGCAAATCCTAGTTCACCGTTTCTTAAAAGGTTACAATTCGCCCCGTTAAGTGCATAAATTGCCATGAAATTATAGTTTGCAGATAGGTCTAATCAAAACAATCCCTATGTCATTTAACAGAAGCACAATCTAGTTTTATCCTAATCTTGTGCATGTGTAAGAACATAACTTTTTTATTTCATTATCGTTTAATGCAGCGATGCTGAAAAAATAGAAGCCCCGTGAAGGATGTAAAAATCCTATGACTTCTATGTTATAAGTTCCACTGATGCGTAAAAAATGTTTTACTGAATATAAGACTTTTAATGATATTCTCGAGGTTTCGAATGCATTTGGAAGCAAGCTGTTTCTCTTCGAAGAAGATTTTTCGGCGAAGGCGTAGGTCCATTCGAGACAATTATGTTTCCCAAGGTAGGGATTTACTGTTAACATCATTTAAGTGTATGTACATATGATATTATATGAGGAAAATTGTAGCCGGAGAAATGTCTGTTCACATATCGTTTGGTTTTCTTACGCATTCCCCACCAATCGGCGCTATCAATGGCAGTCTTCGCTACTCCCTCCGTCTGCCTACGACTCGTGACGTCACAATTCAGCGCTCAGGCCTTGTCTCTCGGTGGTCGTGCCCAGGGCCCACCACGTGGAGGTGACTGCACCTTTGGCTCCTCCGCCTCCTCTACCCAATCAACCAACCAACGTTATGCAGACTATTTTATAAGTTGAGATTTCGATTGAGAGTGGCAAAATGAAGGGAGCATGGCCCCCGATAGGTTAAGAAGTGTCTGATTTTTCGCCAGTGTTAATGAACACTTAAACGGTTATCGGTCATCCATTCACATGGCTTAAGGTCAATGTGTCATTATGTCACACGCACCAATAACTACCCTCGGAATGCACGTGGCTTGATAAATGCGTGGACAGTGTCTGCACGTGACTCTGCCTTGAAACATGATCCAAACATCGATTTTTTTTAAATCTATCCATGGCAGTTCTACAATCAAGTTTGAGAATTTTTTTAAGGATTTACGTCGATATATTTTTGGTTTTTTTCCCTGCGAACAATACGGTAGTTTCCATCATCAAAGAAAACGAAAGGCATCGATTGCGATTCATTACACACCATTAGTGTATTCATTATATAAAAATTATTCGGTTTTAGAAATCCCAGTTCAGACGAATGGCAATGGTCAATTTTATCCTCATTTGAAAAGGGCCAGATTAGCGCCCATGCGATGCCACTCCACGTAACGTCACAGGGACCTAGTTTATATACGAGTAGATAGGAGTTTTACATCACCTGAGATTACCAATGCATGCATTATGCACAGAGCTCAGGGAAACATCTCTTAATAATTACCTATTAAAACTGCAAATGGTCGGAAAGTTTCCTTCGTTTGATAGGGTATTGATAAGCTTTATTTAAGCCAAGCGCTACATACTAGCAGAGTATTCTGCTACCTGCTAGCAGCCTGCATTGTAGCGGCTCTCAGAGCTTCGCACCACGGTGGCCTCAAACGGTGGCAGCGGGAACCAGAACGACGTCACACGGGCTTTTCCCAGCATTCGTTCTTAACCGTCGCGTTTTCGTGCGCTTGAAAATTTTCACTTTTCATTTCATCGCGAAAAATAGATATCGTCATTTAAAAATCTAAAAGCGTGAAGTACGTACTCCAGGAGTAATAATCTTTCGATTTAGGCAATTTAAAAAAATAATAAGAAACCATCCTAATGTGACGCGCTAGACATAACACGGCTCGGAAAAGTGCACTGCGTAAACCTGCCCCGGTAAGAGGGAATGCATATCACAACACAATAAAGTCAAATTACAATTCTTACACGTTAGTTGCAAATAGATGGTTTGCTTCGGACTGGTTATAAGTTTCACGGGACTTGCAACGGAAAAAAGTTGTATCACGCATCTTTAATGCACGTTTCAAAAGCATCCGAAGACCAAACGATCAATATTGGTACACTTATTTGACGATGAAATACCTTTATCCGAGAAAATGAACATCATATGTTCTTGGAAACCATTTTAAAGCGCAAAGCCACCTCAAAACTGTCCATAAAAACACGATCGCAATAATGAGTAGGATGGTATTATGACAGAGAGAATAATAAAATTTCAATTGTGTACTCACGCGTTCGGTCGAACACTGGAACCAGCTCAAATTGGCCCATCAAGTCTGTGAAATAAATTACAACAATTGTAACCAATTACTTGTAATTGATTACATTTCATTTTTAATAAAATATTCATGAGATTAATGAAATAATTAAAATAAGAGGGTGGAAAATTTAACAGGATTTGCAACCATAGTCATCCTTTTACTCAAAACGATCATGTGTATGCGCGAGAAGTACTTTTTGATCTCGAGTAGAGTATTGAGTCCCCGAATCGTGTTTGTTAATATCTGCATAGTGCAATATATAATAATTGGAGATACGTGACAATAGCACTTTCATTTTATTATTATAGCATTTTCAATTTCAGTTTATAGCATTTTGTAGCACCTATTTTTTCTCTATTTTCATCATATAGCACTAGCAGTTGACGACAGAGTGTGATGCAACACATTTATTTGGAAGAATACGGAATATTTTAAATAATGAAGCGGTATAACGATAGTTAATTAAGGAATAATATACAAAGTAAATTAGAGATACGTGAAAATAGCACTTTCATTCTAATTTTATCACATTTTCAATTTCAGTTCATAGTATTTTGTAACACCTATTTTTCTGTTTATCTATATGCAATAAAGCCCCTTAACGACCACTCACTCACTCACTCATGCAAATGTTTGGAGTGAACGAGACGAGATATGACAAAAAGTCTTATGAAGACACCCTCTAAAATTGTCTGAAACCCCAGGAAAAATAATGTACACACTAAATTTCCATTTATTTATCCGTCTATTCAATTAAAATTGAGCACGGGGATTAGTTCAAAAAAATGGCCACCAAACTCCACAATGAAGATAACAGGCCACAGGCATTTTTCGTAGGGGTGTGGGGCGAGCAAAAGCGAGTTTTTATCATGTAGCACTAGCAGTTGACGAAAAAGTGAGATTAAACACTTTTACTTGAAAGAATAAGGAATAGTTTAAATAGTTATGCGGTATGACGATAGTAAATTAAGGAATAATATACAAAGTAATTAGTTAAAATGATTTAGCCTGAAGTAGAAGTAAGAATTCCTCATTCTTTCTTAGGAAGGTATTAAAAAAAAGAAATGTGGACCCACATGGTAACCTTGAGGTACTCCTCCAAAAAAATTCAAGCAGAACTTCCGTTAGACGAAGGTGAACAATAAGGGCGAAGGAATAATAGTTTGTATGAGTTAGCCTGAATATCATTTATACTAGCTGAACATCAACATTGAACAATCTCTTCCTTCAACCGATTACGTCTGTCAGTCACAACTAGATTTTCCTGGTTGAAAAAACTCTCTTCATCCACGATGTTAACTGATGTTCAGATTGTTTGGAGTGCAGAATTACCACGCTCATTTTTTCTTATCAGATGGCAAGAAATATATGCTATACCCTTTTATTGCTATCCTTCTTCCCGGAGTACAGTCGAAAATGCGGAGGGTACTTTAATAAAATGTAGCAACTAGGAAAAACAAACACTAAATTGTTAATTTTTTAGATATTTTTAGCAGTTTTTTTTTAGTTAATGAGATTAAATTGGACAATAATAACAACATTTTTATACGTTTATTGATATATAAGTTTTTTCATTTCAATGTCCTCAAATTTAACAACTACGTAAAAGCCGATATATCGGCACGCCGCACTAAAGGGTTAACGTCGCATTATCTACCAGGGTTCTCTCTCAACCTGTATAGTAGCTGTCGATGAAAATACAAGTTCCCATGTATGAAGCAGTGAGGCCCAATGTCCAATGGCGTAACTAGAGGATTACATTGGATTAGATAAGATATTTATTCATGATCTGGGTATACCTTTGGAGCAAAAGACAATTTACAATAATTGGCTCATAAAAAGCACCAAGTTCATGAAAATATCAAGTAATAACAACAAAGTTGTTTGATACACAAATAATCAAGAAATGACACGTAAACAAGGATTGAAATTTGACAACACACGAAATATGATGGCTGTATTTTATGAAGGAGTTTATTTTCGCTCTCCATTGAGTAAAGCCATGTATAATTTATATTTAAAAGCTTTGATGGAGCCCTTCTGTTTCAGATCCTCAGGGAGAGAATTCCAAACTTTAGATGCCGTAACTAGAAATGATTTCTGGTAGGTAGTTGTACGTGGAGTGGGATAAAATAAATAGTCGTTTTTGCGAGATGACATATGAGTGGTTACTGATCTGTTCATAAAGATTTCCCGGAGATAATTAGGGATTCTCTCTCTGAAAATCTTAACAAGAAGAGTACCTACAGACAAGGGTTATATAACTAATTTCTATTTTTTTTTTTTTTATTAAATTGGCGTAGCTAGAGATGGGCTCGGAACTAAGTTTACGCATTTTGCCATCGAAAAGGCAAATTTTGCAGTTTAAATATCATAAGAGTCCAGTCATCGCGCCTATGTCGCATTTAGTCAAGTGTATCGCATCGATATCGCATATGCGATTTTCACGTATCACTAATAATAATGCATTCACCAACATATTATAATTTTTCATATTCCCTAGTGAATTTCATCTTCCGAATGCTCAGCTTAAAATAAGATTGAGAAGATGAAGAGGATCGTTGACGGATATGGTGTCAGAATTAGGATAAGAGAGAAAATTAATGTGCCTTAAACAGATCCATTAACACAATTGAAATATTTTAAACTCTGATAATATATCGTGAATTCTGTTATTTGAGAAGCAGGAATATTAGCGACGGGAGAAGCAAGAAAGATATTATCAGCAGAATATCCCTAGCAAAGAGAGCATTCAACCAAAAGAGATCTCCTTACAGCGGGAAACTTAAATATGGAAATGAGGAAACAATTTATAAGAACCTAAATTTGGAGTATTCTCCTATACGGAAGTGAGGTATGAACAATGACAGCAGCGGAGAAAGCAAGGATAGAGACCTTCGAAGTGTGGTGCTACAGAAAAATGATGAAAATCAAATGGATCGACCGAGTTAGTAACGAGGAAGTCCTAAGAAGAGTAGGAGAGAATTGTCATGAAAACTATAAAAAGAAGACGGAACAACCTTAAAGGCCACATATTGAGAAAAGATGGCCTTATGAAGACAATCGTCGAAGGACAAGTGGAAGGCAAGAATGGAAAAGGAAGACCTAGAACAAAATATATGCAACAAGTGAAGAAGGATGTGAAAGAGAAGAAATACGTAGGTGTGAAAAGATTAGCAGATAGGAGAACTGAGTGGAGAGCTGCGTCAAACCAATCCTAGGGTTGTTGACCAATGATGATGAATAATATACATCGAGACGTTAATAAGAATATGCATACAAAATGCTGGGAAAAGTTTGAGTAAATTCATTTTTAGGATTTCAATAAAGGTAAATATAATTTAAGATATTATACTTTAAGATGATGATGGTAATTAGGTAAAAATTAGGAGATGAATGAAAATTGATGTGTCTTAAACTGCTCCGTAATCACAATTGAAATGAATTAACCTCTAGTAATATGTCGTCAATGTATGCATCCAAGCTGCTCAGAAAAACCCTCAATAAAGATATTTGTACAATTAAGAATGTATACGTAAATAAATCATGAAAAATTTTATACTTTCAAATTCTCACGCAGAAAAATCGATTGTTTTATTTTCAAATCAAATACAATCAAAGTGTTCAAGCGATAGGCTTTGACGTGTCCGTGTTACAGTATTACTGCCTGCAGAAAATCGTCTTTCACTTTGGCCACAGCGTAAAACAGCGTAAAACATAACGTTCAGCCCCATTCAAAACAAAAGAAGAGACATGCTGACTTCTGGAAGTGCTCCTCAAAGATCCATGACAACGACCGTCATCTCAGCGCTGATGCAGCCCAACTGCTCCTTGAGTAATTTCAATGAGATATTTTCGATCACCCACCGTGCATTACCGACCTAATGCCGTGTAATTTCCATCTTCACGCTGAAATAAAGATGCGGCTTGGATGGAAGCTTTTTCAAACAGGCGATTAGCATTAAGACAAAGCCATTGTAGGGTGGTTTCCTTTTATTTTTTTATTACCTAAATCGAAAGATTGTTGCTTCTGGAGTGCGCATTTCACGCTTATAGATTTTTTAATGACGATATCTATTTTTCGTGATTAAATGAAAAGTGAAAATTTTCAAGCGCGCGAAAACGCGAAGCGTAAGTATGAATGCCGGGAAATCTCTCCGTGTGACGTATTTCTGGTTCCCGCTGCCACCCTGTGAGGTGACCTTGAGGCGAGTTGAGCACTGATACGACGCAGGCTTGGCGTTTGGCTTAAATAAGGATTATTAATAACTTATCAAATGAAGAAAACTTTCCGACCTTAGCCAGTTTTAATAAGTGATTATTAAGACATGTTTCCCTGAGCTCTGTGCCTCATGCGTGCATTGGTAATCTCAGACGATGTAAAACTCCTATCTTCTCGTATAGAAACTAGGTCCCTGTGACGTCACGTGGAGTGGCATCGCATGGGCGCCAATCTGGCCCTTTTCAAATGAGGATAAAAATGGACCATTGCCATTCGTCTAAACCGCTATTTCTAAAACGAAATAATTTGTATATTTTGAATACACTAATGGTGGGTAACGAATCGCAATCAATGCTTTTCGTTTTCTTTGATGAAGGAAACTACCCTATTCATCGGGAGTCATTGGCGGCAACATCCTATGAAGAAGGTTTAGTATAGCTTGTTCACAGGCACGACCAATTTCTCAATCGCCGAGGCAATTATATCGATGGGACACCACAAGTGTACTCAATAATTACCTATGAATTTGTTTTAATCATTCATTTCGACTTCTGTTCATAGCCCATCGGAGCTTGAAGAAAAAGGCCCACGTAACAAGGAAGTTAATTTGAATTGGAATTTCGGCTCTAACTGAGTCAACTACACTTTCCGTTAGTAAAATATCATGTGTTTTATCCTTAGCAATGACTATTATGACAGAACAGGTCAATAAAAAATTTAAATCCAGTTGATGAAATAATAACTTCCACATCGAGTGGTACTTGAATTTAAAAACACAGAGCCCCATTTTTTAAATTCTTTCTTGTTAGCCACGTATTTTTCAAGCTAAAGCGTTTAAAAGTCGAGGTTAATGCCATAATATCTTCAGCAGTTAGGTTGAAGACGTCAAAAACTCATGCAGGGAGATACATCATCATATTCTTCATTCGTCATTTGGTTGTAAATTCGTCGAAGCATGGTTGGTCAGTGGATGTCAACGTTTCACCCCCGAAAGTGTAGACTTCTTAAGGGCTAATGAGAGTCCTGTGCAGTACCTTTTCTTACAAGAGGCGGCTGTCGATACGACTTTCAGGGACAAACCATTATTCCTTCGCCCTTATTTTTCACCATCGTCTCACGGAAGCTATGCTTGAATTTTTTTTTTAGGAGTACCTCAAGGTTACCATCTGGTTCCATTTTTCTTTTTTTTTAAACCTTCTTAAGAAAGAATGCAGACTTCTTACTTGTACTTCAGTTTCTTATATTTTCCTACTTACAAAAATGTTACTTGATTTACTTAAGTTTTCCCGTTATTTTCTTTCCGGCTGGAGTTTGGCTCATTACAGAGACTTATTTCTTATTTTCGTACTACAAACATCTCGATCTACAAGAGTGAGCTACAGGTGAATAGGGTGGTTTCCTTATATTTTTTATTGCCTAAGTCGAAATATTATTACTCCTGGAGTACGCATTTCACACTTTTACATATTTAAATTATGATATTTATTTTTCGCGAATAAATGAAAAGTGAACATTTTCAAGCGCGCGAAAACGCGACGGCTAAGTAAGAATGATGGGAAAACCCCGTGTGACATCATTCTGGTTCCCGCTGTTGCCGTGTGAGGTGACCTTGGGGGGAGGCTTTGAGCGCTGATACGATGCCGGCTGCTACCAGTTAGCAGAGTACCATGCTAGCAGGTAGCGCTTTGCTTAAATAAGAATTATTAATAGCCTATAAAACGAAGGACACTTTCCGACCATAGGCAGTTTTAATAGGTGATTGTTAAGAGGCGTTTCCCTGAGCTCTCATGCATGCATTGGTAATCTCAGACCATATAAAACTTCTATCTACTCGTATAGAAACTAGATCCCTGTGACGTCACGTGCAGTGGCATCGCATGGGCGCCAATCTGGTCTTTTTCAAATGAGGTTAAAATTGACCATTAACATTCGCCTAAACTGGGATTTCTAAAACCAAATAATTTGTATATTATGAATACACTAATGGTGGGTAAGGAATCGCAATCAACGCCTTTCGTTTTCTTTGATGAAGGAAAATACACTATTGGAGAAAGACCTATCCTTTTTTAACGTTTTGAGGAACACGTTTTCTTATGAGAGACAGACGTCGGTGTGACTTCCAGGGTCAAACCCTGATTCCTTCTCCCTTATCCTTCCCCCTAGTAGCCCCTTCGCCGCCCCTTCTCCGCATGTCGCATAGGATTAAGTCCAGGGTAATGTCTGGGTCTCTCCATTTGGGAAGGGTTATCGCGCGCTGCGTTGAGGTGGAGACGTGGGCAAGGAAAATGCCTTATAATGTGTTGCAGAGATGATAGGCTTGGATTCCTTTGATGTTAGCCTTTTAAGATCCGAGGGACACATTTGTCCCAAATTTATATAAAACGAGCGTGCTGCGCCCACTCCCAGCGGACTTCCCCCGCTCTTTTCAATGCAGGTCCACTGAGGGATATGCGCGTTTATAATTTTAAAATGTAGAAAAAAAAGGCAGGGACTTATGTACAAATTTAATTGGAATGTTCATGTACAAATTCAGGTCAGGGGACCTCTTTAAACACAACATTGGAAGTAATTACACTATCCTCTGTTAAACGCACATGATGACTCATACTTACGTATCAAAAGGAGACCTAAATGTGGAATCAGCCGCATTTTGATAAAAGTAATTTAAAGATATTGTTGCATATGAACAAATGTATCAGTTTGTGCGCCGTTAACGTCAGGAATATTTACCGGTTTTTTTATTATTTGAAAACTTGTATCAAACAATAGCAATTTTTAGGAAGTGAGATATGCCGTTGCATGTTCTCTAATAAATTCCGTGCATTTTGGTACCTCATTTGTAGAGTTTGGTTGCGTATAAGTTGAGAAAAAGGTATCTATGCAGTAGAAATAATATAGAAGATATACCAAGTTTAAAGACATCAGGAAGTTAATTGCATTAACAAAGGAGGCATCATGAACAGGAAGGAGCTTCTGAGAGAATCGTTATGGAAGAGTTAAAATAAAAGGTTAGTGAAGAGTTTGATTTGGAGTGTGGCGCTATACGGTGCGGAAACGTGGACACTGAGGAAAGTAGACGAGAGAATATTGGAGGCATTAGAGATGTGGGTATGGAGAGGAATGGAGAACGTTAAATGGACGGAGAAGAAAAGGAACGACGAAGTGCTGGACATGGTGGGTGAGGAGAGGCAGCTTTTAGATAAGATACGGAGGAGACAGAAGGTATGGATGGAGTTAGTGCTTAGCGGGGAGGGGATGTTGAGGGTAGAATGTTAGGGAAACGAGGGAGGGGAAGGAAAAGAATAGGATTGTTAGATAGATTGAAAGAGAGTAGGCCTTACAGTGAACTAAAGAAGGTAGTGCTGGAAGGAAAGGGAGGCTTCCAGATCACTTCTTTAAAACTCCATGGAAGCCTACCTTAATCGGTAGAATACTATAATAATAAATAATAATACCAAGTTTGTATGTGATTCACAATAATACGCACTGTTAACACCCTTCGTAGGACTTGTATCACACAATAATAACTACATTTTGTATTTTATGACATGGATGTTCATTAATAAATGTGCTATGGATAAAGTACAGTAATAGTAAAAAAGTGGAATGGGGACTGGGGGGGAGGGGGTACGGTAGGGGAGGGTGCTAGTTTCCGGCGAACTACCGCCGAATGCGCTGCAGTGGCCCCCGCCGCGTCGTCCGCTACGCTACGCTGTCTACACTTTTTAACATTGAATGTCACATCTATGCGGCTACCGCGGACTTTGTTGACTTCCCCAGTCGAATCGCTCTCTCGTGCTCCTCTAGGCGTATTTTGACCGATCTGACTGTTTCGCCGACGCAGTTCTTCCCGCAGGTTGACATGCATCATGAGTTCCCGCAGAGTTGACATGCATCATGGAATTCCTTCGACTTGTAGTAGAGTTCTATCTCCGACGGTTTTTAATGGAATTTCGTAAAGTCCTAGAGGGCTAAAGCCACCAGGACCTTCACTCTCAACAGTGACGGCTTGCCCATAAGGACTCTCAGACGCCGCACATCCCGAAGATTTGAAAATGGAAAAACAATTAAATACCCATTCAATTGTAATTACACATCTATTTAACCAAAGTGTATTTTGAATCGCATGCATCGAAAACGTAGGGAAAAACGCAAAAATAGCGCGAGAAGTTCGCATTTGTAGCCGCGGGGCGCTGGCCAGAACGTCCCAATCCATCCCCATGCAGTTATATGGTGAGTGGTAGTGGTGCGGGCTGCTGGTGCTACGACGCGTCTAAGCTTGTGCCTTAAGGCCGTTTTACACGGGGCACGGAATTGCGCTGGTTAAAGCTGCATTAATTTCTAAAATGGCATGGAATTGCGCTAATGCATGAACGAAATTAGAACAGGGGCTATTTTACCGTCTCGCATCCACGCATTCTCGCATGTGTTCTAGCAATTCACCGCTTTAAAACGACGCAATTTCGATTGCGCCTTCGCACGTACGTCAGATTGAGCAATGTCGTGTACCGTGTAAAACGGCCTTTATGGAAGTCTTGGGACGCCGCCCGAGCATGCGCAGAGCAACGTATCTGGTGTGTTGACATCGCCGCGCCGCGCCGGCCGGCGGACGTATAGTCTTGGTGTTGCAGTGTTGCAGAATACCTTGTTTTGGTGGCCAGTTGACTTATAATGTGTAAATTTATTGATTGAATCTTTCGCGGCTCATGATGATTAAAAATAAGTCACATACGGGTGTATGCCGCGTGTCGTCACAACCCTACTCAATTAAACGCTGTGATGATCTCTCTGTAATTGAACGTTCGATCCAGCTGAGTGACCCGAAGAATCTATCTTCAGAAACTATTAAGCTGAAATCCATCCTGTTTGCTACTATAAATGACTCACCCCTTAAATTTTATTCATATTTGTCACATCCATTCGGCATATTTCCACTTCTGGCAAAAAAAACAATTTAAGCACTTTGAATAAATACAAATGCCATAGTGGCAACAAAATTAGGGCCACAAACAATGGAAGTGAGTGCTAATAGTAATTTTTAGACAATATTACCCTAATTATTTTTTGTGCGACATAAATGATGAGAGATATAGATGTTTTTCAGTCAAAAACGTTGAAATCATATCTGAAGTTGTCAATGGTAGTCACTAGGATGAGATTATGCTCTTTTATGCCATCGCCGACTGTATTGACCACATTTTCTTAATGGTTACGACAACGGAGCTATATCCCTCAATTTTAAAAAGATCATCAACAATGACAACAGGAACAATTCCCCGGACACAGAAGACATCATTAGCCAAAAGAAAGCCTTCCTCCCCTACGTGAAAGGAACGACGGATAAGATCGGTAGCATCTTCCGGAAATTTGACATTAAAGCCATTTTTAAACCACACGCCCAAGTACGACACCTTCTGGGAAATGCCAAGCATAGGACGCCACTTCAAATTGAAGGAGTATACGAAACCCCCAGCCGATCGTGCGAGAAGAAATACAACGGTCAAAACTCGTGTAGAAGAACACAGGCGGGCCATTCGATTGGGTTACTCTTCAAAGTCAGCCGTAGTGGAGCACGAAGCCACCGGACATGCGATCGACTTCGAAAAATCAAGATTCATCGCAAGGGTTAAACATTTTAAAGCCCGACTCATCCGCGAGGCCATAGAAATAAAGAAGAACAAGAAAAAGTAAAATAGAGATACCGGATTAAGAATCAGCAGTACTTGGAACCCAGTCATCCGCAACATTTCGTCATCTTCCCCCATCAGTCCTCATACCCTCCGCCCACCCCTCCCACCTGAAATTTATAAAAAGGCAGCAATAAACCAAATCCCAGCATCATTACCTTGAAGAAGTGACCTGCAATCGGTCGCGAAACGTCAGGGCAATCTCCATTACGACACGCGGCATACACCCGTATGTGACTTATTTTTAATGTGTAAATTGTTTTAATGTGAATAGGCGTAGTTTTAGTTGAGTTAATCGAGTAAGTGATGGTTAGTGTTTTAGTGTTAGTGATTGTTTTGTGTATTAGTGAGTCATAAATGGTCTCTAGATTGCCTTAAAAACTCACTAAAATATACAAAATATTCAAAAGTTTTGACCCCCCCGGTGGAGTGTGCCCCTCTCAGCATTTGACTCATGAGCCGCCACTGGTATAGAAGGCTCAATTGGGTGGTTTCCTTTTTTTTAATTGCCTAAATCGAAAGATTATTATGGCTTAAATAAGGATTATGGCATATGCACCCCCTGCCCATCGCTGAAAAGACATCACGCTTCTCGAGACTTATAGCCTCTCGTGAAAACGTAACTTAAGTATTGAAGCTGCTAGCTAGTATTAGGCTACGCGCTAGACTAAGATTACTCGATTAGTTTACTTTAGATATATTTCAAAGTATCGCGGAGAACATAATGTTAGAATCCAAATATATTTCTAGTCCTACAGATACAATATCCCAAGAGAGATTATTACTATTATTATTATTATAGTATTCTACCGATTAAGGTAGGTTTCTATGGAGCACGCTAGAAGTGATATGGGAGCCTCCCTTTCCTTCCAGCACTGCCTTCTTTAACTCACAGTAAGGCCTACTCTCTTTCAATCTATCTAAAAATCCTATTCTTTTCCTTCCCCTCCCTCGTTTCCCTAACTTTCTACCCTCTAACACCATTTTCAACATCCCCTCACTGCTAAGCACTGACTCCATCCATACCTTCTGTCTCCTCCGTATCTCATCTAAAAGCTGCCTCTCCCCGCCAACCATATCCAGCACTTCGTCGTTCCTTTTCCTCTCCGTCCATTTCACCCTCTCTATTCTTCTCCATACCCACATCTCGAATGCCTCCAATCTTCTCTCGCTTTCTTTCCTCAGAGTCCACGCTTCCGCACCGTAGAGAGCTACACTCCAAATCAAACTCTTCGCTAACCATTTCGTAAAACTCTTACATAACGATCCTCTCAGAAGGTCCTTCCTGTTCACGAACGCCTCCTTCGCTAATGCAATTCTCTTCCTTATGTCCTTACTACTGTATCCGTTTTCCTCTAACGTACTGCCTGAATAGTTGAATTGCTCAACCTGCTCAAGTTTTTCACCACCCACCTTTATCTTAAGTCTCACATTCCTCGCTTGTGATGCTTTACAAAACCGCATAACCTTAGTTTTCTAGTGATTAATCCTCATCCCATACTCCTCGCAACGCTCGTTTAACGCATCCACTAGAGCCTGAAGCCCCCTCTTTGACTGGCTAATCAACGCCTGATCATCCGCTAACCTCACTGATTTGAACATCATTCCTCCCTCTTTTATTCCAGCTTCTAACTCATCCCACGCATCCCTTACCATCTCTTCAGCGTACACGTTAAAGAGCAGCGGCGATAGAGGACAGCCTTGCCTCACACCTCGGCCAATGCTTGCCCACCCAGATTCTCCGTCCGCTAATCTCACTTGCGCAGTCTGTGCCATGTACAGATTACGAATCAGTCGTCTATCCCTCCAATCTACACCTATTCTCTTCAGAATATCCATTACCTTAGATATTCCGATGTAAACTCCGGGCTAACGCAGACATGTTAGAGAACTGCAGTCAATAGTATTTGTACATCCTAACTTTGTTTTACACGATCTTTAATTGATTTTTAATCGGTAATTTACGAGAGGAGCGTAGTAGTATTAAGCATTGTTTAACGTATTATTCCCCAGACTGTATTCAGGGCTATTAATTTCGCTTGTTTCGCATTCTCCGACTTATTTTGGCCTAATTAAGATGAATTTTTGGAATGAAAATATTTTCATCACATTATGTGATCTTCATAATGCTGCGTATCCGCAACTCTGGGAAAACCCCGGTAAATAGATACAAGAAAAGTAATTTTTCAAAACTGAGGTTACATCTTTTGTTTTTTATCTTGATTTGCACACTCGACATCTTCGCCGGGAGTTACCAGTATTCCTTCGGAGGAAATTCCCCATTCCGCCATAACGGACATGCTGGGGTATGTCATTTTTCCTAAGGTGTGTGCATCGATTTTTATGCAAAATGCCATCATTCATAAAAATACAATTATATATGAATGAAAATGTTGGTGAAAATGACAAAATTAGAACTAGAAATACTTAAAAGAAGTCAGGAATTCGAAGAAAAACTCATTTTGGAGTAGAAAATTGTTCTGAGAATTAGGATCCAATAATGTTGCATTAACGCAACGGTTAATGGTTAAACGAAAAACTTTATCTTCTACGATCGAATTAAGAAGGCAGATAAACACGCGAAAAATTATAAGAACAGCAAAACGATTGTATTCTTCATCCCGTCATGGGCGAAATATTTGATTGGTGCTTTCCATTGTATTCTTTAATAGGGAGAACGACGCATTCGCATTCGATCTACATCTCCGTAATATCCTGCGAGCCACCTCAAGGGTGTTTGGCAGGGGATGATCGCGCCACTGACTCCCACTAGTTGATCTCTGAGCTTTGGGTGTGGTAAATGGATTGTCTTAATATTATATCTGTCTAGAATGCGTTGTACCTTTCCGGATATGGTGGAGACATAGGGAAGAAAGTACATTTGTTTACGTAGATCACTGGAGTGATGGGTCGGTCATGATGGATCGAATCATGTGACCAGGGTCATCTCCGAGATTGATCGGTGAACGGGATCAATCAGATGACCGATAGGGTCATTTCCTCACGTCTGTCGTTCGTGACCGTGGGCGTTCTCGATCAGTCGCGATCGTCGGTCATTCGTGATTGTTCTAGACGCAGGTCATTCGTGATCGTGGTCGTTCTCCGTCAATCGCCAGCCATTAGGCCATACGTGATTGTTCATTGCATAGGTCATTCTCAAACTCAGTCCAATTGCTATCATTCTTTGAAGATGTCGCGACTGATGAACGTCACTCGCGACATGAACTGACCGTTTTTGACTGCTCTTTCACTCGTGACGATGAATGGCATGGTATTTCAATCACTTTTAGGGGCAAAGTTCGTAATAATTGTAAAGTTTTCTATAATCGACATTTCAGGGTACCTATGGCCTTCATATCTCAGGTGATATGCCGAAAATCTTCAGAGAGCCCAGTTTTCTCTCATGCCTTTCAATTAGTTCCATTATTTATATTGACTTTCCCTAATAAAATATTGATCACTAACCCTATGCCCCACGAATGATTGGAAATTATCGTTGATTCTGTAGCTTGAAAAACAATAAAAGGAGTGTAATAAACAACATTTAAGGCACATTCTGTATTTGTAAATGTTTTGGAAGTAATTTGGATTAAAATCAACTAGTTTCTGGTTTTATCACATTTATAGATAGATAACTTTATAGATTAATAATAATAATAACTCATCTCTCGTTTAACAAGCTACATAGATATTTCCCTTAAGAAGAAAGCGATAAGCGGGTCATGATTGACCACAGGGTAGTGATTGTCCCCTCGGTCGTGATTGCCGTCCACTTTCCACAATCATGACCCATTCAATCATGACCTCCCGTTCATGACAGAGTCACTCAAATGAATGGTCACCGTGATTGGGATCACGAGAATGACCGACTAAGTCCATCACTAGATCACTGCGCAGAACGGTAGCCGTGTGGTTGCATTTCGAAATTTCGAATTCTTCCACTCCTGACTTCTCCGCTGCTGTCAACGTCCAAGCCTCACTTCCATAGACATACATGCTCCATATGTAGCACGGGGGCGCCGACTTATAAAAAATATTGGGGGGGCCCATATCGGAGGTCTTTCCCCGGGAAGAGGTTAAATCCAAAGTGTGTCGCAGCACCGAAACACTATCATGATTCACACCACTTGATTCAGTTAACCTGCTTAACCTTATAATTATTTGTTTCAACACACATTGGTGAATTTATTTAAAAGGTAACTATCGTCAAGCATGGGAAATAAAAATTTACAATATATTTTTGTGATTTTACAAAGCATAATATAACTTAATTATTTTCTTGAATTATTGAGGGGGCTCCGCCCCCCCAAACGAATCTTTGAAGGGGCTCGGGCCCCCTCAAGCCCCATGGAGTCGGCGCCACTGATGTAGCATCTGATGAATTGTTTCCTTGCATTTATACTTTTATGTTCAGCTGTAAGTAGATTCTTCTTATTGTAGAAGGCCCTCTTCACCTGCGATATTCTTCTGGCTATCACTTTCTTGCTTCGTCCATCGTTGGTAATTCGGCCTCCTAGGTAGTAAAACTATTTCACTGATCCAAGCATTCGTTTTCCTAGTTTAACGCTCGTTTAAACCTCCTCTCATTCTCATTATACAAAAATAGTATCTCAGTCTTCTTATTGCCGATTTTCAGCTTATTTCATGTGCATCACAAATGTCGCAATAACATATAAATTATCGTCATTAATAATTTCCATTTTACTTCCCCGACTCGGAACGAATTAAACAAAATTTGTCCTCAACAATATTATGAGCAGGGATTTTTTCTGCTAAAGTACTCAAAGCCGTGAAATTTTAGAATAAAAAAACAGGCTTTACAGTCGAACGTTTCGGCAACAAGCGGTACTTCCTTCTTTCTCTAGACGATGCAAAAAAAATAATCAAGCGACGCAATTAAGCAAATCCTTTTTTGCGAAGAAATTACAACCGAGTAGTTAAGTTCCCCGACTTTAGACCCTCTGGTGTAATAAAAAGGAACGACAAGAAGTTAAAAAATTCTAATATGCATTTGAATAAAGCTTTTCGTTTGAAAAAATAAAAACTTTAGGGGGGGGAAATGTTGTATGCGTTTGTGCCTTTTGTCGACTGTCCAAGCGTAAATCGTGATCTCAGGAGAAGTTTTGTCCCTTCCAATTTGGGAATGAGGACATATTGTACGAGGGATTATTTCGGTTATACGCTAATGAAGACACCTCGCTCGCATATAATTTGGCCACTTGGACAACAAAGCCACCCCTGTCAAGTCAATAACGTTGCCTAGCAACCGTCGCACGGCGGGATGAAATCGAAAAAAAGCTCGCGAAATTTTTTTTTTTTTCACTTTTAATTTTATTAAAAAAATGGGATGATACTTCCTAAATATATAACAAACATTTTAACGCGTTACTTAAATAATTTTATTTCAAAGTCACTTTTTTCTAGCAGGACACCCCCGTCCTTAAAATCTGAATTACATAAAAAATGATTCCATTAAATTTTTACAATTACATATTTCAAAACATAAACCTTTTGCAAGGTTATTACTGATGCATGGAAAATATGGGCATATATTACAACTTTTCATGAACTATCATTGATAATGTTTTAAATATAAATGTTTGCATTAATAATGATGAGTATATTGCAATGGAACTTTATCGACTCGAGAACGAAGCTAACCTTGTCAAGACAATAACGTTTCCAAGCAACCGTCGCACGGCGGGATGAAATCGAAAAACACTCGCGATTTTTTTTTCACTTTTAATTTTATAAAAAAATTGGTCTGATATTTACTAAACATATAACAACCATTTTTACAAAATACTGAAATAATTTTATTTCAGTCACTTTTATAGTCTTTTTTCATTCTACAAAATGATTCCATAATTCAAAACATAAACTTTTTTCAAGGTTATTCCTTATTCATGACCAATATTGACGCCGATTATGTGTTATGACACATGCAATACAAGTGTTTCTAATTGAAAATTTGTAATTTAATTGCTTTTAAACTGTTTTTACTTGTTTTTACCTGTTTATTGACGCAGATCTCAGCTATGCCACTAATAATATTTTAAATATAATTTTTTGCATTTATAATGAATGGTAATACTTAATTAAATTTTATTCTCAACAACTAATTTTTTAATTGCAACTATTAACTTCAATGGAACTTTATCGACTCGAGAACGAAGCTAACCTTGTCAAGAGAATAACGTTGCCTAGCAACCGTCGCACGGCGGGATGAAATCGAAAAAAAGCTGGCGAAAAATGAATTATTTTTCACCATTAATTTTAGAAAAAAATTGGGATGATACTTCCTAAATATATAACAATCATTTCCACGCCTTACTGAAAGAATTTTATTTCAAATTCACTTTCTTATAGCAGGAAACTCCCGTCCTTATAATCTGAAGTACATATAAAATGATTCCATCACATTTTTACAATTACATTTTTCAAAACATAAACCTTTAGCAAGGTTATTACCTCTGTATGAAAAATATGGACATAGATTACAACTGTTAATGAAGTATGTCATTAATAATGTTTTAAATATAAAAGTTTGCATATCTAATGAATAGTATTACTTAAATAAATTTTATCCTCAGCAACTAACTTTTTAATTGCAAACTATTAACTTCAATGGAACTTTATCGACTACAGAACGAAGCTAACCTTGTCAAGACAATAACGTTGCCTAGCAACCGTCGCAAGGTGGGGATGAAATCGAAAAAAGCTCGCGAAAAATGATTTTTTTCACAATAAATATTTTTAAAAATTTGGGATGATACTTCCTAAATATATAACAATCATTTTAACTCATTACTTAAATAATTTTATTTCAAAGCCACTTTTTTCTAGCAGGAGACTCCCGTCCTTATAATCTGAAGTACATATAAAATGATTCCATTGCATTTTTCAAAACATAAACTTATTTCAAGGTTATTCCTTATGCATGACAAATATTGACGCAAATTACAACTGTTTTTACTTATTTATTGGCACAGTTTTCAACTATGCAATTGGAAATATAAATTTTTGCATTTATAATCAACAGTATAATTTAATTCAATTTTATCCTCAAGTGCAAACTTTTTATTTTCTAACTATTAATTTCAATAAAATTTTATCGAGCAAACCTCGTCAAGTCATAATGTTGCCTAGCAACCGTCGCACGGTGGGCTGAGATCGAAAGAGGCTGGCGAAAAACTTATTTATCTTTTTTAATTACTTTTAATTTTGAAAATAAGCGATGATATGTTTGTAATTATAGATTAATCATTGAAGACATTACTGAAAGACTTTTATTTCAAGTCATTTTCTTAGAGCAGGTAACGCCAGTCAATTTTATATACAATGAATTCATTACATTTTTTTATCATTTCAATTTCCATAATATATCAATTTTGCGAGGTGATTTCTTATTTATCCCATCCCTGAACAAATTAGGAAACGAAGTTGAACGAATAAATATCTATATCATCGAAAATATTAAAATTATATATTTCATTACTTTTTAACAATTACACTTTTCAAAATATATAATTTTTAACAGATAATTTCTTATATATGAAGAATTTTGACATACATTTCAACTATAAAGTAATTACATCATAACTTATGTTTAAAATATAATTATCTGTATTCATTATGAATATTTATATTTTTTTATTATTTTTTTTGCTTTACAACTAACTTTTAGTACCCAACTATTAACTTCTATAAAATTGTATCCATTTCCACAAGAAAAGAAACCATTTTCAAGTCAATAACGTTGCCTAGCAACCGTAGCACAGTGGGCTGAGATCGAAAAATGTTCGCGAAAAATGATTTTTTTTTTTCACTTTTACTTTTGGAAAAAAAAACAATGATATTTTTGTAATTTTAGACTAATCGTTGAAAAAATTACCGAAAGTCTTTTATTTTTAAATCGTTTAAAAGTTTTTACATTTAAATTTTGCAAAACATAAAATTTTTGCTAGTTTTAAATATCTAATGCCTGGCAAAAGTTGACACGGATTTCAACTGTTCAGTAATTATGTCATAAAAAATGATTAACATATAAATATAATTTGTGATTTGTTATGCATGCCAACCCTGAAGAAATTTAGAAACGTATTTGTTCAGGGATTCTTGGGGTATGCCCATTTTCCGGCATTCTAGTGTTAATCCATGTTTAACGTCAGATTTTAATATCCTGAGTGAATTTGTAATCAATCGATTGTGACTATAACCGTGTAAATTTGAGGAAAAAAAGATTGAAAGTTAATTAAGGTAACAGGTCATATTTGTATTGAGAGATAATCCAAATAAAGTAGTCAAACACTTTCAGCCCGAAGGTAAAAATCTTAACTTTTCCCAGATCCGAAAATATTTTAGAAGCGTAGTCGGCCCTCATCTATTTATGACGCTAGGATCTGGGCTGCGTTAGTCGCGTCATCTATAGATGACGTTTCGGTCTCAAAGTCTAAAGGCCGGGACACAATGAACGCTAACGTGAGACGCGAGCCGTTAACGGGAATCTGTAAAAATATGGCGGAAGGGAAAGCTTATGGAAGGGACACAACCACCGTTTACAGAGAGTACATAAACGCGAGAGATGGGCAACTTTCATCTCTTCCCGTGTCCCGAACACGGAAAGCCAATCACAGCGATACAGCATTGTTGGCGCCCATTGCTGAATATAGCATTTGTTGTTGTTGTGCAACGTGAGCTGAAGAGAAGTCAGTTAAGGTAAGCCATTACTTAATTTAATTTACGTGCATACTATCCTCGTCGATTTCGAACATTCTTCAAAACTCTTCCTACACACAAACGAAAAGACTTAAGACCACAAAAAAAACCACTGCGCGGGCGTTAGTCAATTTTCTTTCCGGCCACGGGAACGTCAATTGTGACCGCACGGTGGCGTTCCCCGTCTCACGTTCTCCCGGATCCCGTATACCGTCTCACGTTAGCGTTGATTGTGTCCCAGCCCTTGGGTGCCTTCACAGTTCTGCGTTGCGTCGACACCATCAGAGCTCCCGCCCCGCCAGCAAATTTCACCCTTCATAACTCGGGGGTGCGAAAACAAATGATAGGCAAAAAGCGTCGGCTCCCAAAAATCAGCCTGGGAGAGCATACCATCTCATGATTTCGAGCCAAACGCACAATACATGTGTCGTTTTGTGCAATTTTTTACGCGATTTCATCTCTTAAAACATTCTTCTTAACTATAAATAGCATTTGAAGTTAATATGACGACCATGAAGTCGATAATCATGCATGTAGTGATGGCCCTTGCCTATGCATTACTATGACCTTTAAATTTCATTTCCTAACTCGGAATATTCGAAAAATAACAAATTATACACACTCAATT
The DNA here is from genome assembly GCF_921293095.1 of Ischnura elegans. Taxonomy (NCBI): domain Eukaryota; kingdom Metazoa; phylum Arthropoda; class Insecta; order Odonata; family Coenagrionidae; genus Ischnura; species Ischnura elegans. The sequence continues at coordinate 2,008,825 of NW_025791658.1, read as the reverse complement.
AACAAGAGTAACGTAGAATTTTATCAAGAATATTTATTACTGATAACTGTTGTTCAAACAGATCGTCCTAGTCATGTTATCTAAATACCTCCAACTGAGTAGGTCATGAGGGCACAATTATTAGATATCAATCGGAATTTAAACGACCGTAGTCACCAACAAGGAGCTCTCACGCTGTATTTAGCTTGTGATACCATTAACGGGTATGTGTTATGCTAATCTATTCTCCTCAGTGATTGTAATCTAATTAAGGGTTATCATTTATCTTATGTTTAGGAAACAAACGAAATATCTATGCTTAACAATTCTAAACAATAGTAAATAATGAAATGAATAGCATTTGTCACTCCCATTAGAGCTAATCTCGCACATTGGTAAACCTAAGCTTCCCGTAAACAAACAACAATTCGAATTCGTCGGCGTATATGCCGCCTTCACGCATAGAAAATCCGACAGGTTCAGTTTTTCTGCGACGACGCAGCGAGCTGGAGACGTGACGTCATGAATTCTCAAAGATGGGCTCTGATTGGCTCGCTAGCCGCTGCGTCACAACGCAACGCCGAACTGTGAAGGCACCTTAAGTAAAAGACGGCGATAATATGAGAAAATAATATATTAGAAATTAACTTGAAAATAGCTCTTTCATTGATGGAACAAGTTTTGAAACAGATTCGAAAGTTCGGCATAGATGGTTTATAGAATACTACGACTCGGTTGAAAATAAAATTAGGTAGACAAAAATTTTATCTCTATTTAGTGAAGCCATTATGATACCTAAAAAATGGGATTTATTTGATGAACCTCCATTATTTCCTAGAAATCAATACTCGAAAATTCATGTGCAAAATTCTCATACTCGTCGAATGAGATGATTTTTCGTGCCGCCTTTGTGTCAAGAAAACGAGTTCACATTTTTTCTTGAGACTTCTTGCCGGCCCTGTTTTAGCCCGCGCTTTAAGGCAAGAGGCGGGTTTTTCATTGGTAGTCCTTCGTGTGAATTTTTAATATGGGGATTTTATGGCCTCTGAACTTCTTCATCTTGTCGTGCACACACTTCTCCACTGTCTCTGCTTTTATCCAATCTTTCCGAGGACGTAAGTAGAGTGGTTTACTATTTATTTTTAATTGAATAAATCTAAATATTATTACTCCTGTAGTACGTATTTCACGCTTTTAGGTTTTCCAACGACGATATATATTTTTCGTGATTAAATGAAAAGGGAAAATAATCAAGCGCGCGAAAATGCTACGACCAAGTATGAATGCTGGGGAAAAGCCCGTGTGACGTCCTTACGGTTCCAGCTGCCGCCGCGTGAGGCCACCTTAGTGCGAGGCTATGAGCGCCGCTAGGATACAGGCAGATAGCAGGCAATAGAGTACCCAGCTAGCAGTTATCGCTTGGCTAAAATAAGGATTATTAATACCCAACCAAACGAAGGACACTTTCCAACCATAGGCAATTTTAATAGGTGATTATTAAGAGACGTTTCCCTGAGCTCTGTGCCTCATGCATGCAATGGTAATCTTAGACGTCTAATCTATGAGCGCCGCTACGTTGCAAGCTGCTAGCGGGTAGCAGAGTACCATGATAGCAGATAGCGCTTGGCTTAAATTAGGTTTAATATATTCACGCCTAATTATTAATACCCTATCATAGGTACGAAGGGAATTATTCGACCTTAGGCAACTTTAATTCGTGATTTTTAAGAGATATTTCCCTGAGCTCTGTGCCTCATGCATGCATTTGTAATCTCAGACGATGTAAAACTCCTATCTACTCGTATAGAATCTAAGTCCCTGTGACGTCGCGTGGAGTGGCATCGCATGGGCACCAATCTGGCCTTTTTCAATTGAGGTTAATATTGATCATAAACATTCGTCTAAACTGGGATTTCTAAAACCAAATAATTTGTTTATTATGAATACACTAATGGTGGGTAACGAATCGCAATCAATGCCTTTTGTTTTATCTGATGAAGGAAACTACCCCATTGTTAATTACATTACACTGCAAGAGTTCCTTCTATGGCGATTTCGGCGTCGCGAGTAAAGAATTAAAAAAATAATTTTTGTCATTATTATGATGATGATGAGTTATAGTGGTTCCTCCAACTTAAAACTGTAAATACTACAAGAAAATTTCACTCCAAGATAAAATTCTTCCAATCCTGAGCTTGATTGGGCAATCTAAAGTCATCAATTCTTTTACAATGGCCAAACCAGAATAGTTCCTTTCTAACTCGTCGACTATGAATGTCACCAATTTCATGATCTTAGTTATTGCATCATTACTAACCTTTTCAGGTCCACTCTTAAGATTAGATTATATTAGATATTTATTTAATGCTTTGGGTATACCCTTGGAGCAAAACACAATTTACAATAATTGGCTCATCAAAAGCACAAAGTTCATGAAAATATCACTTAATAACAATAAAGTTGTTTGATACACAAATAATAAAGAAATGACACGTAAACAAGGATTGAAATTTGACAACACACGGAATATGTTGGCTGTATTTTATGTAGGAGTTTATTTTCGCTCTCCATTGAGTGAAGCCATGTACAATTTACATTTAAATGCATGAATGGAGCCTTTCTGTTTTAGATCCTTAGGGAGAGAATTCCATAATTTGGATGCCGTTACTAGAAATGATTTCAGGTCGGTAGTTGTACGTGGAGTAGGATAACATAAATAGTCCTTTTTGCGAGATTACATATGAGTGGTTACTGATCTGTTCATAAAGATTTCCCGGTGATAATTAGGAATTCTCTCTCTTTGAAAATCTTAAAAAGAAGAGCACCGAGTTCTCTTAACGCAATTGTCTTTGAGTCGTCGACAACGTATAATATTTTTTCATTTTTTACTCCATCCCACCAACATGTTTGTGACAAAAATTATCTTAAGGGATCTATATCTAAGGTATCTTAGTGTGTCTAATATGATTTATGAGTAAAAAAATCATAAATTATGAGTAAAAAAAAAGAAAAATCACTGCTTTATCATTTTTTGGGAATATTAGATAAGAGATTGAAAAAAGTTATCTAAAGCGGTACATTTCTGTCCATTATTTTAAAAACATTGTAAAAAAAAAACTGTGAGTATATAAAATAATATCCTTGAATACTACCGGTGTTACGAAGTGTAAGAAGTCACGTGTAATGAATTTCAGCGATATAACTCGAAATTAATGAAAGGTGGCACTGAAAAGGTTTCTGTTTCCAATTCCATGATCTTCGATATAGCATCATAACTAACTTTATCACGTCCACTTCTATCGCAACACTCTTCGATTCGTCAACAACGCAAAATATTCTTCATTTTTTATTCCGTCCCACCAAGATGTTTGTGACAGAAATTATACTTAGGTTCCATCCTAAAATCTTCCCCGACCCCCTTTAACCTAGGCTAGTTGATGTCATAAAGACAGATTTAAGAGCTCTCATAGCAAATAGGATAGCTGGCGTAAAAAAAACAATCTTAGAATCGTTGAATTCTGTTAATGATGAGTTTTAGTGGCTCCTCTAACTTACAACAGTAAATATTACGAGAAAAATTGCTGGCAAGATCTATGGTTTCCAATACTAAGCCTGATTGGGCATTTTTAAGTCATCTATTCTGTTATAATGACAAAACCTAAATAGCCCCTTCCTTCTAACTCATCTACTAAGCGTTTTTCCAATTCTATTGTCTTCGTCATAATATAATTACTAACTTTATCGGGTCCACTCCTAACGCAACACTCTTCGACTCGTCAAAAACGCATAATACAGTGACCCGATTTTAACTTGTGATAATATTGAAACAATTGTCACTAGGCAAGCGAAACAGCGCCAAATGTGATCGGCATTGTTTAGAGTTTTAGAAAAATCCGCTGAATGTCAAAACGAGCGCTGATGTGGAGCGTGCAACCCTTTGACCATTGGTCTAACAATTAGGTCTAACAATAAGGTGCATCCAGTCTCGCTGAATATGACGTACAGGACCGCGAGAACAGGCTTTACACTCTTGGCCTCCTAGGTCCCCTGACATAACACCAAGCGATGTTTTCCTTTTCTGAAATGTTTAACAGCGTGTTTACGTTACTGCCTTACCTCGTGACATTGATGAACTAAAAAAAAGAATATTGGCTTCAGTGACAGAAGACACCTTACACTCAGTTTGGGTTGAATTCAGCTATCGGCTAGATATCGTCCGCGCAGCCAATGAAATGACACATTGAATATTTATGATGGTTTTTTTTATAAACTTTTGTCTTTTGTGAGTAATTTAGTGTACAATATGTTGATGTTAAGCCCTTCTTCCTAATAAATAATCTTATTTAAAATCGGGTCATTCTTTTTGGGACACACTGTACATATTTTTCATTTTTTATTCCGTCACGCCAAGATGGTTGCGACATAAATTATCTCCAGTGTACATCCTCAAATCTTCAGGGTCTCTCTCACCGCTAAAAACCCTAGCCTCTCCCACCCTCTCAGACCCTGGCTGCTTGATGCCTTAAGACCCCTTACTTTTGTCCACACCCTGAAGACGCCCCCCTTCCCCTTCAACTCCAAATGCCATTTGATCCTTCGCTGTCTGTCCTCTCACCTTTACGGAATTAACCAAGCCTTTCCCGGAACAGAGGAAACGGTGATCCGCTCGGAGTCAAAACGCCAACCAAGAGAGGGAAAAATTTAGGGAATGGAATAGACGTGTTGAGGAAAGAGATTTTCCATTCCGAATGGAACATCTGAGGTGACCGAAATTATACGCTAACTTTCTTTCACATTAATCCCTTCAGTCAGTATTCACTCCATTATTTAGTTTATAAATTAAGATAAACTAATATATATGTTAAATTTAGATATAATTTACATATACATTAAGAAAAACTAATGTAAACATAACAAGCTTCTGCAGCTAAAGTAAGCTAAACTTTGGTTTAACTTACTTTAGCTTCAGAAGTGATAATCAATCTAATCTAATCTATATCGGCTAAGCTATTCAACCTAAGATGTGTAAGCTAAGCTATTCTAGCTGAGCTTTGTAAGCTAAGCTATATAAGCAAGCTTAAATGAACATCTCAGGTGACCGAAATAATACGCTTTATGTTAAATTGAGATGTATATCATATATAAATTAGGATAAACTAAGCTAAACATAACAAGCTAAAGTAAGCTAAACTAAGATAAATAATATATATAAATTATGATAAATAAGCTAAACTTAAACAAGCTAAAGTAAGCTAAACTAACGTAAGCTCGCTGCGCTTTAGATGTGATAATGAATCTAATCTATATCAGCTAAGCTATTCTAGCTAATATGTGTTAGGTAAGCTATTCTAGCTAATATGTGTAAGCTAAGCTATTCTAGCTAATATGTGTAAGCTAAGCTATTCTATCTAAGCTTTGTAAGCTAAGCTATATAAGCAAGCTTAAATGAACATCTCAGGTGACCGAAATGATACGTTCAATTTCTTCCACTTTAATCCGTTCAGTCAGTATTCACTCCATTATTTAGTTTATAAATTAAGATAAACTAATATAGATATGTTAAATTGAGATATATATTATATATATATGTTAAGATAAACTAATGTAAACATAATAGGCTAAAGTAAGCTAAACCAAAGTTTAGCTTACTTTAGCTCTAGAAGTGATAATCAATCTTATCTATATCAGCTAAGCTATTCTAGCTAAGACGTGTAAGCTAAGCTATTCCAGCGAAGCTTTGTAAGCTAAGCTATATAAGCAAGCTTAAATGAACATCTCAGGTGACCGAAATTATACGCTAACTTTCTTCCACTTTCATCCCTTCAGTCAGTATTCACTTCATTCTTTATATTATTGATTAAGATAAACTAATTAAATTAAACTTAAAATTATTAAGATATTGATTAAAATAAAATATAAAATTGAGGTATATATTATGTATAAATTAGGATAAACTAAGCTAAACTTAACAATTTAAAGTACGCTAAACTAAAGTAAGCTCGCTGTGCTTTAATTGTAGTACTCAATCCAACCTAATCTACATCAGCTAAGCTATTCTAGCTAATATTTTAAAGCTAAGCTATTCTAACTAAGCTATCTAAGATAACCTGTGTGCGCTAAGCTAAGTATGCTAAGCTACCTAAGCTATGTTAACTAAGCTTAGATAGATAAGCTAACAAGGAGAGGTCGCCAAAGTGATGTTCAGGATCTGGATGCGGATGTTATTTTCTTAAACTATATAGGTAAGGTAGAAAAAGTGTCACGGCTTTCTTCCACATAGGCCCGGGTTCGAGAGATATGCGCATGTAAATATTTCGCGCAGCATCAGGTCCCTTGAGTAAGCGCTTCCTCTTAACTACGGCCGTGGCGGTGCGGTCTAGGGCGTTAGTCCTGTGAGCTATAGTATGTAAGTAAGTTGGTGTCCCGGGTTCGAGACCCAGCGCCGGCAATATTTTTTCTCTCTTCCAATTTTTGAAATCACTGTTACATTTTACCCCAATTCGTTTTAATTAGTTAATTCGCGATTTTTTAAATGTAATATCAATTTAATGGATTTTAAACGAAACTCCGAATTGTGCCTTACTACGCGAATAAGAGGACGTATATAAATACTTACGCGTGAATTTCCGTGTAATGTGCTCATCATGTGCACCGATGCACACCTCTGCCTCGCATCAATTAACCGATTGTACATCCATTCGTGAATCGTACCCCGGTTTTTGACGCGTGGAAGTGGCCTATGTGGAAGAAAGCCGTAACACTTTTTCTACCTTACTTATATAGTTTAAGAAAATAACATCCGCATCCAGATCCTGAACATCACTTTGGCGACCTCTCCTTGTAAGCTATAACAAACTAAATTAATACATACAACATAATCTGTCCTTGGAAAGGAAGCCTTCAAGCAAGGGATTTCCAATTCCAGAATGAACATCCCTATACATTAACTTTCTTCCCCTTGAATACCTTCAGTCACTATTTACTCCATTCTTTATTTTATTTATATTGTATATTCTTGTTAATTTACGTTACTGTTTAAATATACATCTATATAATAGACAAAAACTACATCAATAACCGTTTGAAGGGTATTTGGCCACAAGTCGTTAAAATAATTTAAATAAATGAAACTAAACGCAATTATACTATCATATGGTGAACTAAATTAAGATAAACTAAGCTAAAATTGACAAGATAAAATAAGGGAAACTAAATTAAGTTAACTATGCTTTAAATATTCTAATCTATCTAATCTATATCAGCTAAGCTATTCTAGATAAGCTACGTAAGCTATTCTTGCTAAGCTATGTGATCTAAGCTATCTAAGCTAGCTTGATAAGCTAAGCTACACCAAACTAAATTAAAATTACAATAAAAACTGTAAATAGATAACATACGTTAAAGCTAGAGATTTTCCATTCCGAAATTAACTACTCAAGAGACCAATATTATGCACTTACTTTCTTCCTTTTGAATCCGTTTGGTCTATATTCACTATCTACTCTAGTCATCTACACTTGTGTTTACATATAGCTTTACAACTATCCAAAATGCTACCGTAATAGCCATGAGATAAAGGAGGTTTGGAGACCTGTCGATAAAAATTAAAGAAAATAAATGAAATTAAGCGAAATCATGTTAACCTACACTATTCTACACAAAACTGAAGTAAACTAAGCCAAACTATACCAAGCTAAGCGAAGCTAGCTACGGTATGTAATGCCAACATAAGCTATACAGCCTAAGCTAAAATATTTATAAATTCAATTGAACGGACTTCGCAATAGAATTACGTTTTGGAGATATGGGATTCTTGAGTCCCACCCAGTTTTTAAAAAGTAAAATGCATTTCAGTCATGTTTCAATGAAACAGTCAGACGATTCAGAAATAATGACGGGTGGACCCAGAGGGCAACCTTGTAGTACTCGTCAAAGAAAGAAGTCAAATAATAAAATAAGTTGAACAAACTTTCATTACAATAGCATTGCCTGTTGGAGATATATGATTCCTGAGTCCCACCTAGTTTTATTAAGTAAATTGCATGTAAGTTATGTTTAATTAAAAGAAGAATTCAGAAATGATGACTCGTGGACCCAGAGGGTAACCTTATGTTACTCGTCCAAGAGAGAAGTCAAATAATAAAATAAGTTGAACAAACTTTCTTTATAATAGCATTGCCTGTTGGAGATATATGATTCCTCAGTGCCACCTAGTTTTATTAAGTAAATTGCATGTACGTTATGTTTAATTAAAAGAAGCGTTCAGAAATGATGACTCGTGGACCCAGAGGGCAACCTTGTATTACTCGTCAAAGAAAGAAGTCAAATAATAAAATAAGTTGAACAAACTTTCATTACAATAGCATTGCCTGTTGGAGATATATGATTCCTGAGTCCCACCTAGTTTTATTAAGTAAATTGCATGTAAGTTATGTTTAATTAAAAGAAGCGTTCAGAAACGATGACTCGTGGACCCAGAGGGCAACCTTGTAGTACTCGTCAAAGAAAGAAGTCAAATAATAAAATAAGTTGAACAAACTTTCATTACAATAGCATTGCCTGTTGGAGATATATGATTCCTGAGTCCCACCTAGTTTTATTAAGTAAATTGCATGTAAGTTATGTTTAATTAAAAGAAGCGTTCAGAAATGATGACTCGTGGACCCAGAGGGCAACCTTGTATTACTCGTCAAAGAAAGAAGTCAAATAATAAAATAAGTTGAACAAACTTTCTTTATAATAGCATTGCCTGTTGGAGATATATGATTCCTGAGTCCCACCTAGTTTTATTAAGTAAATTGCATGTAAGTTATGTTTAATTAAAAGAAGCGTTCAGAAATGATGACTCGTGGACCCAGAGGGCAACCTTGTAGTACTCGTCAAAGAAAGAAGTCAAATAATAAAATAAGTTGAACAAACTTTCATTACAATAGCATTGCCTGTTGGAGATATATGATTCCTGAGTCCCACCTAGTTTTATTAAGTAAATTGCATGTAAGTTATGTTTAATTAAAAGAAGCGTTCAGAAATGATGACTCGTGGACCCAGAGGGCAACCTTGTATTACTCGTCAAAGAAAGAAGTCAAATAATAAAATAAGTTGAACAAACTTTCTTTATAATAGCATTGCCTGTTGGAGATATGTGATTCCTGAGTCCCACCTAGTTTTATTAAGTAAATTGCATGTAAGTTATGTTTAATTAAAAGAAGCGTTCAGAAATGATGACTCGTGGACCCAGAGGGCAACCTTGTAGTACTCGTCAAAGAAAGAAGTCAAATAATAAAATAAGTTGAACAAACTTTCATTACAATAGCATTGCCTGTTGGAGATATATGATTCCTGAGTCCCACCTAGTTTTATTAAGTAAATTGCATGTAAGTTATGTTTAATTAAAAGAAGCGTTCAGAAATGATGACTCGTGGACCCAGAGGGCAACCTTGTAGTACTCGTCAAAGAAAGAAGTCAAATAATAAAATAAGTTGAACAAACTTTCTTTATAATAGCATTGCCTGATGGAGATATATGATTCCTGAGTCCCACCTAGTTTTATTAATTAAATTGCATTTAAGTTATGTTTAATTAAAAGAAGCATTCAGAAATGATGACTCGTGGACCCAGAGGGCAACCTTGTAGTACTCGTCAAAGAAAGACGTCAAATGATGACAAATTAAATTATACTAACATTCTTTACAAGAGAATTACGTGTTGGAGATATGCAATTCCTCAGTGCCACCTAGTTTTATTAAGTAAATTGCATGTAAGTTATGTTTAATTAAAAGAAATATTCAGAAATGATACCTCGTGGACCCAGAGGGCAACCTTGTAGTACTCGTCAAAGAAAGAAGTCAAATGATAACAAATTAAATTATACTAACTTTCTTTACAAGAGTATTACGTGTTGGAGATATGCAGTTCCTGAGTCCCACCTAGTTTTATTAAGTAAATTGCATGTAAGTTATGTTTAATTAAAAGAAACATTCAGAAATGATGATTCGTGGACCCAGAGGGCAACCTTGTAGTACTCGTCAATGAAAGAAGTCAAATGATAACAAATTAAATTATACTAACTTTCTTTACAAGAGAATAACGTGTTGGAGATATGCAATTCCTCAGTGCCACCTAGTTTTTCCAAGCAATTTTTCTAGGGGAAAACCGTGTTCTTAGTTTAGTCGCAACTCCATCGTGACTGAGTTATGGCCACGCAAACATATTTTGGATGAACTCTTCAGTTACCATGAATACGGTTTTTCTTAGATTCCAGCCTTTCTATATTAACTTAATGCTCTAGATTTTTCATCGATATAAAATAATTAATGTTGGACGAAAATGTGCAATTATAATTTTCTGAAACAAATAATCCCAAAATAGGTGATATTGCGCGATCGCATTGTTGATATACACCCAAATGTATCGTTGAATTAATCTCAAAGTTCAATTAAAAGGCTGGACACAAAAAGAAAAAACGTTTTCATGATAACAGCAAGAGTGCTTACAAGAAAATTTTACATTGTCATAGCTGAGTAACAAATAAGTTGCGACCCCATGTTTATGGGACTAAAAATGCTTAAAGTTGCCGTCCCAAACACCTCCTAAGCAATTCTACCTAAATTCTAGCTAGAATTGCTTAGTTTGCTTAGGTACATTCTAGCTAGATAACTTAAATTATAGCTAGCAGTACCTCTAAAACACCTTGTATATGTATCAATATTAATAACTTCCACGAAGTGCAGCTTAACGATGCTAGGATCATAAAAAAATTAAGTATTCAAGTGGTGCAAATCTATTGATTTCGCCTCTCCAACCGTAAAAGGGTTCTGTACCCTGAACTATACCCTTATCCACACACATTACCCCTATAACGTCCTGCACCTAACCCCCCCAAAACCACGCAAAGCCGCAGGGATCTCGCTCTTGGCCGGGTCGACGTCATCGCTTGTCATTTATGACGTCGGTAATGACGTCATTATGGCGGCTGGATCGTAAAGTAGATCGCGCATGACCGCCGCCACGGACGTATCTCCATGGTTACGAGACCACTCCTGCTTGCCCCTGTACTTGCTTACACTCGTTGCTGTGGTTACGATAGGTTGCCAAGGAAGGTTCACCGCTTGGACTACGCAAGTCAAAACAGAGGCATATCTCATTCAATACCTTGCTGTACCGATTTAAAAATACGAGGTTCTTTTGCCGAATTTTTTTCTTAATATTCAATTTCTCCTAAAATTGTCGTCGTTTATTCATACCCGTGTACTTGCTTACAGTTGTTAATGTGGTTATGATAAGGTTCTAAATAAGGTTCACAGCTGGGACTACGCAAGTCAAAAGATATGCATATCTCACTCAATAGCTTGAAGTACTTTTTTCGGAACTTTTTCTTAATGTAGCTTACCTAAAAATTGCCGTGTTTTCATAGGCCCCTGTAATGCATATATCATTCATAAGTTTGCTGTACCGATTTGAAAATATTAAGTTCTTCTGCCGGGACTTATTCTTTATGTTCAAGTTCTCTTGAAATTGTCGCCATTTTTTTATAGACCCGTGTACTTCCATACATTTGTTGGTGTGGTTACGATAGTGTGCTAAGTAAGGGTTGCCGATGTGACTGCTCTGATCAAAACAGATGCATATCTCATTCAATATCTTGCTGTACCGATTGAAAAATACGAAGTACTTTTGCCGACATTTTTTCTTAATGTTTATTTTCCCTAAAAATTGCCGTTGTTTATTGATAGGCCCGAGTACTTGATAACAATCGTTGGTGTGGCTACAATAAGGTGCTAAGGAAGGTTCACAGCTGGGACTACGCATTGCCGCCCTGGACTACGCAAGTCAAAACAGATGCATATCTCATTCAATAGCTTGCTGTACCGATTTGAAAATGCGAAGTACTTTTTCCCGAATTTTTTCTTAATATTCCAGTTCCCTAAAAATTGTGGTCATTTTTTATTGGCCCGTGTAATTTTTATCTCATTCATAATTTTGCTGTACGAATTTGAAAATCCTAAGTACTTTTGTCGGAACTTTTTCTTTATGCTCAAGTTTCCTAAAAATTGCCGTCGTTTATTGATAGACCGGTTTACTTGCTAACAATCATTGGTGTGGTTAAGAATGTGTGCTAAGGAGGGGTTACCGATGTGACTACTCTAGTCAAAACAGATACATATCTCATTCAATACTTTGCTGTACCGCTTCGAAAATCCCAAGTAAGTTTGCCGAATGTTTTTGTCATTCTATGTTCGCTAAGCTTTTTGTTCTTTTTTGACAGGCTAAGAGGTATCTACTTCTACATACTACCCCGAAAGCCGCCTAAAAAGCGTGTGGCAGGGGGTGTTCGGACACCAGTATATATAACAATATATTTTTTTTAACCAAAAAATTAGGATAACACTGTGATTTAACACAATTCTTAACTCAGTTAACCATTTATTCACATATCTATCAGTAAAAATAAAAATAGTAATAATAATTAGGCTTAACATGAATATAAACAAGAGAAGTTCAACTTGAAGTTAAGTAGGCATTTTTCAGAAACCCATATGTGCTTTGTTTAACTTTATTCATGTTTGTAATGCTTCCTTTTTGGGCTGGAAGAGAGTTCCATATTCGTGAGGTGGTTACTACGAAAGATTTATTCATATGAGGCGTGCGATGTTATGGGATATGGAGATCAATGGTATGTTTTCGGGTGGGTATGCTGTGTACTTCAGTTTTTCTTACGAATTTCTCATACAGGTAGGGCGGGTAACCGGTCCTTAAGACACTGAAGGCTTAAGTTATTATCAGAATAGTGCGATGCTCCTTACATTTAATAGGTTTTAAGAATCAGTGGCGCTGCAGGGGGGGGGGGGTTTGAGGGATAAAACCCCCCCAGAGCTCAGAGAAATTTTTGAGTTTAATCTATTTTACTTAATACATTAGTATTACTTATAGAATAGTGTTTGGATTAATCAAATATCATTCAGAAAGCCGTCAAACTCGCCATTTTGAACCATTATTCTTAAAAAAATTCTGGAGGAGGGCCCCCGCAACTCCTGCTTACCCTGGTGGGTATGCAATACCCCCACACCCTTAAGTATTAGTTGAGCCTAAAAATCCTATCCTTAATCCTTATCTGCGCTCCTGGTAAGAGTTACTCCTATGGTCCCATATTTTTAGGTGGCAAATAAATCTAACAGCTGAATGCATAGTAACTTGGAGTCTATTAGAGTTTTCGTCGTCTAGGTTCGTGAATGAGACTGCGCAACAAGTAAATAATAAAATAATAAAATAAGAAATTCATAAAATAAGAAAATAATAAAATATCTAAATAAGAAAATATATAATAAGAAAATATAAAATAGGAAAACTATATCCTACTGTCAGTTGTAGGCAGTCAAAAATAAGTAAGAGAGGATCAAGATTTCTGCCTTGTGGTACTCGTCGAAAAATCAGGTAAGAAACCAATTGGCACACCTTGAGTACTTCCGGGAGTAGACGACAGAGGCGTTGATGTTCCAGCTACTTTGCTTCCTCTCATCAGGTACATTGAAGCGCGTCAATTTCCGTATTTTTTATTGACTCTTGCTGCAAATGTTAATATTTTTTAACAATAAAAGAAAAAAAATTTTGCTTCTTGAATTTGCATTTTTGCAATTGAGCTATCCAGAAATTCAGAAGGCATTCATAATTAAGTACAAGTGGATCCAGACGGCTACTTTGTGGTACTAGTCGAAATAACAAGTGCAAAACGAGTCGGCACACCTAGAGTACTTCCGAGAGAAGACGGCAGAGGCGCTGATGTTCCAGCTCCTTTTCTCCCTCTCATCAACTATATTCCATATGCAATAAAAAAATTAAAACAAAAACGGCTTTTTGAGCTCCATTGGTTATTAAAACCATTATAGTGGGATTCAATTCGAAAAATTCATGATCAAATGAGTAAGCTTTTTATTTAACGAGCAAGCGCGTCAATTTCCGTATTTTTTTATTGACTCCTGCTGCCAATGTCAATATTTTTAAGCAATAAAAGAACATTTTTTCGGTTCTTGAATTTCTATTTTTACAACTGAGCCATCCAGAAACTCAGAAGGCATTCAAAGTAAGTACAAGTGGATCCAGACGGCTACCTTGTGGTACTAGTTGAAAAAAAAAACAAGTGGAAAACCAGTCGGCACACCTTCAGTACTTCCGAGATAAGACGGCAGAGGCGTTGATGTTCCTACTTTTCTCCAGAGAGGGCAAGAGCTACCAAACGAAAGTCAAAACCAGTAAAGTTTCAATAGTGTTGTTCCCGGGAGCAATTTGTAGAAACGAGACGGATTTAAACTTGGGAAGCTAAACTCAGGGTCGAAACGAAATCGGAGTCTAAACTTCTTCGGGTCGAAAGTAAACTACAACTCAGAAGGAAACGAGACGCAGATAATGTTTCGCACCGGAGAGATCACGTGCTTCACCTTCGAATAGTTTAGTTTCGACCCACACACCGTGTACGAAATGCGGTTGAATGGAGAAGACGTTCGGCACGCCGCCATTAGATGCATGGGACACTCATATTTTCACCACCCACAGGAGAACGGTGAACGCAAACTAGCCATTCGATTATTAAGCTCAATGTTTAAACCTCTATATATTCTGTCATGAAATGGATAATCGATTTTCGATGACAGTCGATTATTGTGTTCCGATTTTTGCGATTGTGTGATCGATTATGGGGTGTCGACTTAATCGTTGAATCGATTATTTAAGCTTGATCTTCTCTTGAAAAAATCGGCGGCACTAGTTGTTGTTTTAATATATCTCTAATCGCGTGATAATGCAGTACCGGTGTTTACATTTTTATATAGCAATTATATCGCAGTATATTTGAATTGCTAGTGATAGGGAAAATTCGTATCGAAAAATCGTATGATATCCTCGCCATTATCCAACATAGAATCGGTATAATCGTATGATTTGTTTCTTGCACATAATCGGAAGAATCATATGATTCGATGCCAACTAAAAAATCATATGATTCTACCGATTTTCAAAATAATCGATTATGCCTTCTCGATTTTTACACTGAGTCGCCGCTTGGGAAACGATGATCCTTTGATACGATTAATCGATCACGGCGGGATTTCGCCCATCTCTAGTGTGAATGCGTTCCGAGGACCAAGGGATAAGTAAGAGTGGACATAAATTGAGTCAATGGTTATTAATGAAAACTTATGATAAATTGGAATTTTAAAAAACTGCACGAAAGGAAAAAAAGTGAGCTTTACAGCTTAACTCGGACAATAAATCGTGGGAGATCCTAAGGTTTATGAGAACTATGGGTAGAATAGCTTCATACAAATGACGCTAAGTCGAGACCAATGACGTTTTCGGAAGAAGGAAATTAACAAAGAAAATTGAAATGTCCACGAAAAAGAAAAAAAATTGTCTTTTCAGCTTAACTCGGGCAATAAAGTGAGGGAGCATATAAGGTTTATTAGAGCTTGATTTAAAAGACGTGGAGTTGAAACAAATGACATTCGTGGAAGAAGTACATTGATTTTAAAAAATCTTTTGAATATGATATCATTATCCTTATGAATAAATAACTGTCGAATATAAATCCTAGTGGACCTAGATTTAGTGGGCTTCCTTGAGATACTCGTAAAAAAATGTATTCAAGATCAGGGCATCTTTACTGCTTCGTTAAGAAGAGGGTTAGCTGGAATGAGAATTTAATTTTATCATTCCATGTGATAATACTAAAATCTCATACCTGAATTCGTTCAAAATTTGAATTTCAAGATAATAATATGCGCGTCATAAACGCTGATTGTCATTACTTTGGCATGGAATATATCCATGCAAACAAATCATCTAGAAGGAGATTTTTATTTTATTAACTATCAAATCAAAATGTTTCCAATTGATTTTTTCGTTCATTTTTGCTTCAAGAAAAAACAAATCACAGTTTCTAAAGCAGGAAAAAAGTACTTAATATCAACGAAAAATAAGAAAACTGCTTCGTCCTTAAAATGAAAAACACTCATAGATAAAAACTAACGGGCCCAGAAGGCATCCTTGAGGTAATCATCACGAAGAAGAAAAAAATTAGCTTTTCAACTTAACTCGGGCAACAAAGTGTGGGAGCTTATAAGGTTTATTACGGCTTCATTTAAATGACGTTGAGTTGAAACAAATTACGCTCTTGAAAGAAATAAATTAATTTTTAAAACTTCTGAACATGACATCATTTTCCTTATGCATAAATAACATTTGAACAAACATACTAATGGACCCAGATTTAGTGTGCAACCTTGAGATACTCATAAAAAATTATTCCTATATTATACAAATCATACTCGTCAGATATCCATATGAATAAATAACATTCGAATGTAAATACTAGTGGTCCTAGATTTAGTTGGCTACCTTGAGATACTCGACAAAAATCATTCTTATATTACATAAATGATACCCGTCAGAAATCATCAACCTCGTGAATAAATAATATTCGAGTGTAAATACTAGTGGCCTATATTTACATGGCTACATTGAGATACCCGACAAAAATCATTTTTACATTATAAAAATCATACTCGACAGAAATCATCACTCTTACGAATAAATAATATTCGAATATAATAATTCGCAAATAATCTGAAATAGGCTACTGAGGGTTCCTGGCGGATACTGAAGGGCTATAAAAATAGAAAGAGGAGTAAAAGATTTTCATATGACATCTACTTGTCAAAGGAAGAACTTCTGAAGCACCGATGGTCTCAGAGAGTAGAAGCATAGTATAAATCGTCAATACACGATGGGAGCAGGTTAAGGGGTAAATACTGTATAAAAGGGGTAAATCACAGTCAGTGATTGCTACTTTTCAATAACGGTGATTCAATCACAGTTAGCGATATATCGCTCATCGCTAGAGATACGTGAAAATAGCACTTTCATTGTAATGTTATCGCACTTTCAATTACAGTTTAGAGCATTTTGTAGCATCTAATTTTTTTGTTCATAATTGTATCACTAGCAGTGACGACAAAATGCGATGAAACACAGTTATTTTTAAAAATACGGAATAGTTTGCGTAATTATGGTGCAGCACTAATAATTCAGGGATTAAGATATAAAGTAAACAATTAAAAATAATATTATTAGCCTGAATATCATTTACACTGATTGAACATCAAAATTGAACAAGTTTCGAAACGATCTTCCTTCAACTGATTGCGTCTGTCAGCCACAATTAGATTGTACTGCCTGAAAAATCTCTCTGCATCCACGCTACTAACTGGTGCCCAGATTGTATGGTGTGCAGCATTAGCAAACTCAGTTTTTTCTTGGCAAATGGTTCGACATACTTGCTTATCATCGCAGAAGCTACCAGGGTTCTCTCCCAACCTTTCAGGATTATTGGCTCACAGGCTTCCTAACTTCCTTGAATTGATATAAAATATCTGTAAGAAATATGTATGCATGGAAGAATAAATTATATTATTGTATTATATTATTAATTATATTATGTACACGACTATATGGGAACGGAGAAGAAATTAGATATTTCCTTAACATCGCAGAATGTCTTTAATGGCTGCCGATGAAGGTACATGTAGCCATCTATGAAGCAGTAAGGTCCAAAACTTCCAGTGGCATAGCGGAGAGTGGGCTAGGCAATACATTTACGAATTGTATCATCAAACAGGCAAATTTGCGGTTTGAATATCATAAAATTCCAGTCATCGCGCCTATGTCGCATTTATTTACGTGTGTCGCATCAGTATCGCATTTATCGAACATGTGATTTTCACGTGTCACCAGTTATGACATAATTAGGCACGAAATTTTTTTTCCCCTCAAGGTATTGTGTATTTTGGGTCTGTGTGTTTCCATTTCCTCAGTTCATGAAATTTGAACCCTAAACACAGTATTATTGCATTATAGGCTTCCTAACTTCCTTGAATGGATATAAAATACCTGTAAGAAATATGTATGCATGGAAGAATAAATTATATTATTGTATTACATTATTAATTATATTATATACACGACTATATGGGAACAGAGAAGATATCAGATGGCAAGAAATACTTAACATCGCAGAATGTCTTTATTGGCTGCCGATGAATATTCATGTAACCATCTATGAAGCAGTGAGGCCCAAAACATACAATGTCAGAGCAGAGGATGGGCTTGGCACTAGATCTACGAATTTTGCCATCGAAAAGGCAAATGGCTAAATTCTAACAACACGTGCCTCAAATTCGAACTGTTTGAAACAGGCATCTTAAACAAAGCGTAAAAACATTTAAAAAAATAAAATTCAAGCAAAAAACAACTCTTTGTATGTCAGAGGAAAGCCTCTTTTTCAAATTTATGAACTTTTGGTTTTAAATTTCAGTGTGCAAATAACAAATATTAATTGGTTTTTTTTTGCTCTCCTGAAAATCTGCTATTTTTGAGGCACGTGTTGTTGGAACTTAGCCATCGATATGGTGTTTAAATATCATAAAAGTTCTGTCATCGCGCCTACGTCGCATTTACTCACGTGTATCGCATCAATATCGCATTTAATATCAATAAATATGAGCAAAGCTAAGACCTTATGATATTTTAAAATAAACCGAAACGTTGAAATAAAAATACACAACCTTGGGAACTTTTCACTGGAAAAATTATTTATTGGTACGACGCGTTCCGACGCTGAGGCGTCATTCTCAAGTACTTAAGAACGAACAATGGTCACCTAAAAAGGGAGCTTTTTATTAATTGAACAAACGCTTTAATTAACATTTCTTATGGCATCTGCAAGGAATAAAACAAATGTACTAAGTTCTTTAGAATGACGCCTCAGCGTCGAAACGCGTCGTACCAACAAATAATTTTTCCAGTGAAAAGTTACCAAGGTTGTGTATTTTCATTTCAACATGGATTTTCACAAAGTAAAAGCCGAATCAATTGAATTCAACTGAAACATTGGCTACAACTTTTTTTCATCATGTACATTGGACCTACACTCCAAGAACTATTTAATCATTAACTAAAGGCCAACATATGAAGAAAAAAATTAATTATCGCATTTACCGCATATGCGATAGAAATCACTCCTTTATTCCTCTATGTAGGAGCGATTTTTACAAAATGCCTGTTTCCTGTTTTTTAAACTTAATTTTGAATTTATGATCTTTCCTTCCTACGTAGCAGGGTGAGTCAAGCTTCAGACCTATTCCTTTCCAACCCCGCTCATTTGTAAAGGCTTTGTACACCCCGCATAGTCTATTACCGGTTCTTCTCACTTATAGAGGTTTCCATCCTAAGCTCCCTAGCATAGCTGTTACACTTTCCTCCCTTCCATGTTTCCCTAGAGTACACCTGACTGCCTTTCGCTGTACCTTTTCAAACTTTAGCACTAGAATGCCGGGAAATTGGCATTCCCCAAGAATGCCGGGAGGGTGTCATTTTGACACCCATGTTCTTATAGCCGTGTTATGTTGCAGATTATGTTTTTCTTAGTCGCTAGTGTTCAAGCGTCATCTTCATTGTAATAATTGTTGTTGGTTCCTTCATATTAAAAAAAATATAATGTTTTTGTGTGTAGTCGTGTGTAGTCTACATAAAAGTGTGTAGTGTATAAAAAAATAAGTGTCGTCGCGGTAAAATGTGACTGATTTCCAGAAAAATCATTCGCAAATAGAGCGGAATGTACTTATCTCACTAGCTAATATATTTTCGAAAAAATTATAAACAGTTGATATTTACTGAAATTATGCAAAACATAAACAATCATGAAGGTAATATACTATTCTAAAATACTAATTTGGCTAGTAATAATCACACTGTATCCCACGAAACAACTAAGCCGAACGAATAAATGATAAAATATACTGGATGTCAAAATGAAACCCTTCGCCATTCTAGTGTTGAAGATTCATTTTTACAGTAGAGTGGGCTACCTTGACGTACTGATGCGTGTGTCTCTATGACTAATATCACTTTTGTATATGTTTAGTTTATTTTCTGTTTTTAAGTTCATTTGTTGTTTGTTTTGTTTATTTGTGAGCATGTTTGTTTTCATTTTCATTTCTTTTATTTCTTTGTTTGAGACGATGCTATGGTGATAAAAGATAAATAATGGATTGTTAAGGAGAGAGTCCTCTTGAAGTGGATGCAAAATAGGAGATTGAGAATCATACAGAGTGTCAAGTGATATTTACACTGAATTTAATTGCCGTGTTACGTTAGTACTCGCCAGAAATCGTTATCCTTATGACTGAATGACATTCGAATGTAAATACCAGTAGACCCAGATATAATAATAATAATAAAATGCCTTTATTCGGGCGAGGTTGAGACTGAAAAGTCCCCTCTTCCACCTAACCCCTCGATAACGTCAATTCAAACTTATTAAAAAATGGTAGACAAACGTTTGAAATACAAAGAATATACAATATACACTGTTTGTGAAATGTCAAAAAATGTAAACTACTTTATGTGAAAATTCTGTGCAAAAAACATTTAAGTTTGTGGGAAAAAACATGAGGAAAAGGGTGTAATATCCTTCAGCGAAAAAGCCCACTGCAGGAAAACGCCCACACAAGAAGGGGGGCGTGAAAAATCTGTGAAAACCTATTGAGTGAAAGCTAATGTCATGTTACATGCAAAATACAACATAGTTCATGAGATACATAGGATACACAAATATTACACATGCAATTAAGATATAAAATATAACATATAGGTAAGGGTCAAGTGATATGTCCAGTAAATCATTCAGTGATATGTATCACTGAATGCTTGTATAAGATATAGTGGGCTACTCTGAGATACTCTTCAAAGTGAAAAGTATTCAAGATATAGATTGCCGTGACTGTTTCGTTGAGAAGGAGGCAGAGGCGTTGATATCTCGGCTACCTCTGCGCCTCTCATCAGCCAGGCGGAGGGAAAGAGAAGGCGTTGATTCGTATGTATTTTGGAAGGGTGGGATATCGTCCTCTCAGAGGCAGGAGAAGGAAGAACGAAAGAGATATAGAGAGAGAGAGAGGGCCCCCTTCCCCCTCCGCCTTGTCCGTCCCGAAACTCAACTTTCTGCGCATGCGTAATTGCTCCGCTCGTCTTTTTTTCCTCCCCCGTCGTCATGGCAACGCTTTTATTTATGTGTCTGACCTCTGCCGCGTTCTTGTGGGTGTTTTTACGAAAACGTCGTTCTCTGAAGAGGTAGGCAGGAGGGGGGAGGGGGGTTGGGAGGGGGGGGGGATTTTACCCAGAATCCCCCGCGTTGAAAAGAGGGGAGGGATATGGAGGCAATCCTACACAGCCAGGGCCTTCTCTCTCTCTCTCTCGTTCCCACATGCACCAGGGCCGGCCTCTCTCTGCTCATTTGCATCCAAACCTCTTTCGTAATGTCCCCCCTCACATCTCCCACCCCTGGAGCACAGTTTAAACCCCCCACCCCTGTATTTCTCTCCCCCCTCCCAAGCATGAAGTAGCCCTCCGTTCTCTCTCTCTTGCCCCTTCTTTACATGAACTGATGCGTCAATATGCACAGCGACGTCGGACGAAAGACTACACCTGTTCGCCATGACTACAGAACTGGATGACTAAACCTGCATGCATTTCACTTTAGTTTAATCATTAATATTTATTCAGTATTATTATTTTTATCATTATTATTCATTTTCCACCAGAAACAGTGTAAAATTGCGATCTTAGTAATCTTAAATGTTAGCCTTACCTAATTTTAAATAAAAATAATTAGATTGTTTTTTTATACAACTATAACTTAATAAAGTTATAATTATGCAGATTAATGTATTTCTACTGAAAAAATTCATTTTGAACAATCTCACGTGAGATTAGAGAGAGGGGTCAAACCAAATCTCACGATATCTCACTAAGTGGGAGGGTGGTCCAAAACTTGCCAAAATCACCTCATGTAACCAATGGACACCCCCTAATACATACATCACTTCCAACTTACAACAAATTCTTCATGAAATATAGTTTTTCTGAATTACTGGACTACCTGAAAGTAAGGCTTTCATTTATGTTAGAAATATGTACTTTCTTAAGTCCATAATAGTGATCAAGTTATGAAACAAATGACTAAAGCTAAAGTGCATCGGGTTGGTGTGGTGTCTAGAGTGTTAGCTAGTGATATTAATAATGACTAAATGACTACACCTGTTCGCCGGACAGAACCACTGATCCCATAACCAATTCGGTACATTTGTTTTTTTTTAATTCAATTTATTAAACCCGTCCACTTCGTATTCAACGGTGTTCGGCGAGATGTTGTGGAACATAATGATACAATGGTAAATGAAGAGCAAACTTAGTGCATGTCCACAGTAATTTTTTATTTGGTACGACGCGTTTCAGCGACCTTACTTCGCTATCATCAGGTACAAAATGCCATATTTTCGTCAAGAAGTCATATATATATATACAATCATGCAAATGGGAGGGGTATATTTATGATGTATATGTATTGAAATGATCCTCTCATTTGCATGATTGTATATATATATATATATATATGACTTCTTGACGAAAATATGGCATTTTGTACCTGATGATAGCGAAGTAAGGTCGCTGAAACGCGTCGTACCAAATAAAAATTACTGTGGACATGCACTAAGTTTGCTCTTCATTTACCACCGTCCACTTCGATTAATTTTCTGAATATCTACTCCTACTCTACTCTCGTTCCTACTCTCTATTTACTTTATCTGTGGTTATCTTTTAAATGATTGGTAATTAAATGATATTTTGTAATAAACGTAGAACTGTGAAGTATAATGTAATTAATAAACATGGTGAACATAGCTATCGCTGCTCGAATAAAATCATTTTAACCCATTATTCCACAGACTGTAATCAAAGCTTTTAATATCGGTTTTATCGCATTTTCCGTTTTATTTTGGTCTAATTAAGATGAATTTTTGGAATAAAAATATTTTCATTGTATTATCCGATTTTCACAATGCTGCGTATACGCAACGCTGGGAAAACTGCGGAAAAATAAATACAAAAGCAGCGATTTTAAAAACTAAGGTTACATCTTTTATTTTTATCTTGATTTGTATACTCGACATCTTCGCCGGGAGTTATCAGTATTCCTTTGGAGGAAATTCCCCATTCTGCCTTTTAACGGACATGCTGGGGTATGTCATTTTTCCTAGGGTGTCTCGTAGATATGTGCTCACCGATTTTTATGCCAAACGCCATCAGTCATAAAAATACAATTACATGAAGGAATATGTTGGTGGAAATGACAAAATTAGAACTAGAGACACTTTAAAAAGGCAGTAAATAGATTAAAAAATTATTCTGAAGTAGAAAATTGTTCTGAGAAGTAGGATTCAATAATGTTGCGTTAACGCAACGCTGGGGATTAAAGGGTTAATCCTTCCAATGCATAATTTTTCATTAAATATGAATTATTCATGTATACTATGAATGTTTCTACATTTTTAAGGCTTTCAAAATGTATATATTGTTCCCCTAAATAGTGCTACAATTATGTAAATCCGATGACGAGATACACTCGTCATTGAGCGGTTTGGCGTCGAACGTTCTTGACGAGATAGAGTCGTCATTACAGCGCAAGGAGTTAAGCCAAAATAAACTCCAGATTTGATTTTTATTCCTGAATGTTACACGAAAATACTGTTCCGATAGTGAAATTACTGCCACTGAAATTCCGAATCTACTGTTCCGCCATTTTAAATCATTGAAAATTTCAAAAGTGATTTATGAGAAATTTGAAACAAGTTTTAGAAGAGCATTTCAGGGCCGTATTCTTAGTGGACCCTACATATCCGTCCCTACATAACAAAAGGCCCCTACATGCGTTTCTCAGTCGACCCTACATAAGTGGTGGGGGGTAATTCCGTCGCCAAGTTCTCTGAAATGACGTAGATCACGTAGATGATGGCGCAGCGCCAATTTTCTACTCTGGTGGCGTGTTGGGAACTAACTATGAAACTAAGAAAAGACGTCCGATAATTTTCGGGCGTATTGTTAGGGTAACGGCTCAAGGTAAATAAACAATAGGTGTCGTCCGCCAGGTCGTGTCGGCACCTTAATTACCGCTACAAATACTCTCATATCGGGCCAAAAGTAGAACGTAATTGTCTTTAAATTACTTCAAAAGCGGTCTGTACAAGATAGTAATAAGTACGGAGCAAATATGAGCATTGACGTGGGAACTTACGTTGCATCATCAAGGTTCGTCATTCGCTTTCACCTTCCGTTGTTAAGTTTATTATGTGGCAAATAGTGGCATGAAAATACGTTTTCTATGTATATACGTAAACGAAGTATTGGTTTCCCAAAAGTATACCGAGTGCCAAACGTGAAAAATATTATTATATTTTCGTAGAAAGAAGGTGATGTATACCGCTTTATTGTTCTTAGTAGTTCAGTCAATTTTATAATTTGTTTAACTTGGTGATTATAAAGTGGTAGTATTATTACATTTCCGCTGTGTTACTGTACATTTTAAAATGGCTTGTGTGAGGTCGTCTCCCTTAATATCCATCGTTACGTAGATTCTTTAATCGAAGTGATCAGCAGACGATATTTGGTCGCCATGTTTTTGTAGGGTGTAGGGATGGTTCGGGTACCCTACATCAAGTAGGGCTTGTTTAGTTCCAAAAACGGCCATATGTAGGGCTTGATTTGGCGTATGTAGGGCGAGATCGGTTTATGTAGTGGGCTGATGACGTATCCAGTGTCGGTTGACCCTACAGGGTCGACTAAGAATACGGCCCTCAGATATCAAAAGCGAAAAACATGGTGCGCACGTAAGGTTATATCCGCTTTCTCTAAGAGACATGTCGGAGCTGTCAAAAAGACTAAAATGTTCCTTCCTACATCAATGTCATAAGCTTTCACTTCAATATCATTTAATTTTCGTGATTCACGTAAATCAAACGATTAAATATTACTTATGCACGTTAAGAGCTTTCTTTTTCTGACCGGTTTTTTTGCCGTAGTACTGGCAAAGAGCGAACAAATAGAGGAAAGAAATGCATGTGTTGTGGGAAGGTATCACATGTTTGACAGGATACTTACAAAATTTAAATTTCAAATATTTGAAAAATTAGGGGTTACTTCTTCAAAAAAAAGAGTGAAAACATGACATGATTGGAATGGTTTACCGGAGGAAATTTTTTTTTGAGCCCTTCCCAACTTACGCCACTATATTTATCAATAGGACAAATAAACTTGAATTTTGAGGCCTTAACAAACGTATATCTTTTTTAATTTGGTGTTTCTTGTTTTTTTTTTACTTTGGTATTCGAATATTACTGGGTAAAAATGGATCTTGAGGACAATATAAATGTAGACATGTATTGTTTTTTGCTGATTTGGTGCTAAGTACATGGGGACAGGTATTGTGTAAAAAATGGCATTTTGAGGGCTTTTTAACTTTTTTTTGTACTTAGTATTACGTTCTGTATTTTCGTTTATGTATATTTTGTGTGTGATGTAACCTATCAACCAAGCTGGTACTTTGCATTTTATATGTTTGTCTTAATGTACTTCCTAATTTTATGTTACAACCCGACTCCATGGTCGACTTGTAAAAATCTTTGTAATAATATTACTATACAGACTGTCCCAAAGGTCGTGTGTCATTTTCGACCTCTAATTTTAGTAACTTTCCCTTGAGCGATATTCGTGAAAATTGGCATACTTATGGGGAAAAGTTCTACGTTTTGTTGAGTGCACGCAATATTTTACAATTTTGACCTTTTGACCTCACAATGTGTGTCCAAACAAATATTTTTAATTTGCCTTATGGGGTTTCAATGTTAAAAAACCGAGATAGAAAAAAGTCTGAATTTCATTGACCAAGATGTCAATTCTTAGATTTTCGGAAACGAGGAAAGCGAAAATAACACTTTTATTTACAAAAATTTAACCGTTGACCCAATAATGTCACAGTCAAGGTCATAATGGTGGCAAAAAGAAAAGCATACCATCAAAGGACTCGATCCATGGGTTTTAAAGGGTGCCCAAGTCATTGGTATTGTCCAAATACCCGTATTATCCACTATTTGACCTCCAAGGCTGAAACTGAGGTCGAAAGTCAAAGAGGTAAACGTCGAGCCATCGTGACAACCAACGTGTCGAACCATAGGTTTTAAAGGCTTCTGATGTCAGTTTTGCAGTTCATTTATCAGTATTGTTGATTTTTTTTACCTTCGGAGGTCACAATGGGGGTCAATCGTCTGGCCATCGTGACAACCAGCGTGTCGAACCATAGGTTTTAAAGGGTTCTGACGTCAGTATAAATTCACCGCCAAGTTTTAATTTTATAATTTTTAGTTAAACTTAAAAAAAAATTGAGAGTCTCGAACCGAGAATCCCCCACACAGCAAGCACATTTTATTACAGCTACACCACGGCATAAGTTGTTCTAGTTACGTTCTAAAGTCAGTTAAATACAGCTATAATGATTGCAGCGCCGGCATTTTGGTGATCATTTTTGGAACTCCAGATTTGATATTTATTCCTAAATATTACACAAAAATACTGTTCCGATTGAGGTGAAAGAGTAAGAAAATCACATTATCATCAAGTTATGACATATCCCTTAACCAGGTAACGCCTGAATTAGAAATATCATACAAACTTTTTCGTAATATTCAATTTTAGAATCAACTAAATTCTCTTTAATTAGATGCATACTTTATAACTTTAGCACTAATAGTCTTGAAGATACAGCCTGGTACAATGTGGTACCGCTAGGCCCTTAAGGGGTCAAAAATTCTTAATCAAATAAAAATTAGTAATTTCACATTTTAATGCCAAAAACGTTGAATATTTTCTTTTTTCACGAGAAGAAAGATTCATTTCCATCCAAAATAACTCAAAAAAGTCAAATCTTGCTTAAAAAAGCAAACTATTCTGAAAAACGTGATTATAAATATGCTTATCAGTTTAAAACTCAAAATCCAAAACAAATTACAATAAATAAATTAAAAAAGAACAACTTTGTGCTTTCACATTAATATTTATTCACGACCGTGGTTTCAACGTTAGGCGTCATCATCAGGTGAACTCTACAGAGGTCCATCACATCCTTTAATACCAGGCTAGGAGGGGGAGGGAGGAAGGTAATTAGGTTGAACGGATTGGTCAACAGAGAAGAGGGAGGGGGGGGAAAGAACTTGGTCATATGGTATGAAAGAAGTTAGGGGGAGGAGGCTCCCTTAGGGAGGGCATGGCAGGTGGAGGGGGGATGGTTCAGGTGAGAGAGAGGCCGAAGAGTCCGTCATGTCATTAGCCCAGGAATTTAGTAGTGGGAGGCTTAAAAGAGGGGAGTGGGAGTCATACAAAAATTCGTTTACAATGTTGTCATTGGAACGTACGTGCTGAAAATTTTCTATTTGTTCCAAAGCGTCTAATCTAGGTCCTGTAGGTTCATCATGAAGCACTTCAAAAACAAAATCACTTTGATGATTGTTATCTAACAAATGTATAGTAAATTGTGAAGTAGTCTTTTTATTTCTTATTAATGTGAAAGCACAAAGTTCTTCTTTTTTAATTTAATTATGAATCGCTTTCACCAAGTTACGCCTCAAACAATCAATTTTACAATAAATAACAAAAAAGGTTCGTTTATTAATGCACTACCTAGTGATACCGCTAGGCGTTATCGGGTTAAATTTCAGGGGTCTAGCTAATCGAAGCGTGGCCGAAATTTGAGTTGCAATTTTTTCCGGGGAAGGACAAGCAAGAAAGCGGGTATAATAAAACGTGGTGATAATAATAAAATTCTCGTGTCGCAGTTATCTGTCGGCTAGCACCTTCGAAACGGCTGGACCGATTTCCAAGAAATTTTGTTCGTATATTCAGTGGGCCTGAGAATAGTGCGTCAACTTCATTCTGGAAGCAAAAGGGCCACCAAAGAAATGGCATATGAAACCCTAGTAAGACCAAAAACAGAGTACGCATCTCTTGTCTGGGACCGACATTTCAAAGGAGAGGTGAAGAAATTGTAGAAGGTGCACAGAAAATAACAATAATAATGATAATAATAATAATTGTTTATTACTCCAAAAAATAAAACTACAGAATAGAATTAATTACATAAAACGGAGCAGTAAAAAAAATGCTAGGTTGTGTTGCATGGTTCCCACTCAAACTAAAATATAAAATTCACGGTTTTTTCCAGGTTTTCACGGTCTGCATGTCGTCAAATTCACGGTTTTTAGATAAACCATTTTAGGTAGAAATGTTGATCGCGTAACAATCATCGGCCTCACGTTAACTAATACTTTAACAAACGCGACAGACGCCATGAATCCAAACGCAACGATGAAAGTGCTATCTCTTCTGACGTCGCATATCTTTTGCAAAATTCATCTCTGGCTAAAGGTTACGAGTGGGAATATGGAGGGACCTGGGTGCCAGGGAAATTAAGAAGTGTCTGAATTTTCACCAGGGTTAATGAACACATTTGTTACGACCCACATAGCATGTTAGCTTATGTCAAGCTTGATTTTTCCTTGCCATGTCAAGGTTGAATTTTTCAAGCCTGAGTCCAGCCTATGTCAAGCTGCCAAACTTGATTTTCCCTTGTCGTGTCAAGGTTGAAATATTTTCTGGTCAGAAAGCTCAGTCACTCACAAAACTCACTTACAACTCACCACTCATATATAACACTAACTCACTCACCTGTGGCTAGCAAGAGCCTATACCACCTTTTATTACCAGCTTGCATTGCTATGTGGGAAGGGGTCATACCCTTGATTCAGGCTTGTTTTTTCAAGCTTGCAACAACCTTGACTGGTGGAGACTAGTTAGCTTGATTCAAGCTAACTAGTCTCCACCAGTTTGAATCAAGCTAACAGGCTTGTTTTTTCCAGGTTGCTGCAAGCTTGCAGCCTTGATCAGTCAAGCTTGAATCAAGCTTGATTCCAGCTTGCATTGCTATCTGGGGAGTCTTCCGGCTCTGGTAGAGGCTTAAGGTCAATGTATCATCACGGCACACGGAACAATAATTGCACTTCAAATACACGTGTGCAGGTAACTGCGTGGACAGTGTCTGCGTGTGACCTTGAAATATGATCAACGTATCAATTTTTACTTTTCTCTTTCAATCGTAGTTCTAAAATCAAGTTTGAGATATTTTCAAGGTTTAATGACGAAATTCACGGCTTTTTCCAGGTTTTTTCACGGTAGACAATATTCTCGGCTTAATCACGGTTTTCACGGTTGAGTGGGAACCAGTGGCGGATACAGAAAAAACTCAAGGGGGGGGGGCGCAACATATCTTGAGTTGTCTTTACTTTTATCGTAATAAAAGATGATCAAGTCACAGGCAAAGTATATGAAAATTTTATTTAAAGTGATTATAAACAAGTAAAAGACAATGCCATCTTATGATATAAAAAGTTGCAATTGTGGTTTTGCAATGTTCGGCAATACAGGCGGACCCGCAAGGGGGGGGGCGCGCCCCCTGCGCCCCCCATCTGTATCCGCCACTGGTGGGAACCCTGTGTTGGGAAATCATAAGAAAAAGGAAAGTGTTTCAGAAATGCTCAGAGTTCTAAGGTGGGAGAGCTTACAATAGAGGAGGAAAAGAAGCAGGCTATGTTTAGAATATTGAGTGGGGAAAAAGGATGGAAAGAATTTGGGAAGGACATTTCAAAACCCAGCCTTGTTGGAAAAAATGATCACCAATAAGGATTCCAATTACATTTGTACGGCTTCATTTTCCAATTAGATTGGCATTCGCAATAACAGTAAAATAGTCTCAAGGCCAAACGATGTCCGTTTGTGGTTTAGATTTGGGTACACCGTGTTTTTCACATGGACGATAAGGTGGTTTCCTATTATTTTTGAAATGCCTAAATCGAAAGATTATTACTCCTGGAGTACGCATTACAAGCCCTTAGATTTTTAAATGACAATATCTATTTTTTGCGATGATATGAAAAGTGAAAATTTTCAAGGGCGCGAAATTGTAACGGCTAAGTGTGAATGCTGGGAAAAGTCCGTGTGACGTCATTCTGGTTCCCGCCGTCGCAAAGTGAGGTGACCTTGGGGCGAGGATATGTGCGCCGCTGCGATGCAGGCTGCTAGCAGGTAGCGGAGTACCCTGCTAAGGAAATGTTAAAAATTTCAATCATGATACTGGTTTTCGTTTTAGCTATGCTTGGGCGCTTGTTATAAATTGTATGAAATACATAAGTGAAGTCCCTCAAACATATTCGGGAAATAAACGGCCAATCTAAAGGTAAAATGGGTTTTGTTAAAAGAATATTAGGAAAGTGTGACGACAAAGTGAGAGAAATTAGATACTTTTCCCTCGTTAGACCCCATTTAGAATACGCTGCCAGTGTTTGGGACCCGCATGAAAAATGCTTAATAACAGAGTTAGAACGCGTGCAAAGAAGAGCTGCCAGGCACGTGATAGGTCGTTACGATAGTCTTGTTAGTGTAACTGACCTCTTAGATAAACTCGGATGGGATGGTTTCCTTTCATTCTTTATTGCCTAAATCGAAAGATTATTACTCCTGGAGTACATATTTCACGCTTTTAGATTTTTAAATGACGATATCTGTTTTTCGCGATTAAATGAAAAGTGAAAAATTTCAAGCGCGCGAAAACGCGGCGGCTAAGTATGAATGCTGGGAAAAGCCCGTGTAACGTCATTCTGGTTCCCGCTTCCGCAGTGTGAGGTGACCATGGGGCGAGGAAATTGTGCACCGCTGCGATGCTGGCTGCTAGCAGGTAGCGTTTCACTTGAAGAAGGATTATTAAACCTTAACAAACGAAGGAAACTTTCCGAGTATAGGCAGTGTTAATAGGTGATTATTAAGAGATGTTTCCCTGAGCTCTGTGCCTCATGCATGCATTGGTAATCTCAGACGATGTAAAACTCCTATCTACTCGTATAGAAACTACGTCTCTGTGACGTCACGTGGAGTTGCATCGCATGGGCGCCAATCTCGCCTTTTCGAATGAGGATAAAATTGACCATTGCCATTCGTTTAAAACTGGGATTTCTGAAACCAAATAATTTGTACATTATGAGTACACTAATGGTGGTTAACGAATCGCAATCAATGTATTTCAATTTACTTATGTATATTATGAATACACTAATGGTGGGCAACGAATCGCAATAATGTCGTTCGTTTCTTTGATGAAGGAAACTACCCCATATTAATATTTTGCAATCGTTTCAGACGTGGTCCACGTCATTTTCAAGGCAGACCGCCATCTCCAAACAAGACAAAGTTCATTTTTACACAGCAAGGTGTGGCAGGGGGGGAGTAGGTAATTTGGAGGGGAGATAAATTCTTAATCCTTGGCCAAACACGCAGCGCTGGGCTACACAATCGACCTTAGGGAAGCAAAAATCGTTTCAAAAGTAAAATGTTTTAAACAGAGACTCGTCAGAGAAGCCTTTGAAATATCTAAAGAATAAAAGAACAATTTCAGCAGGGACTACGGCATTAAAATTAGCTCAACTTGGCAACCCATAATCAGAAAAAACATAATCAACGACCCACTCCTCCAACCTCCCGCTCCCCTCCCCCCACCGCCTGACACAGATACCTATACATAAGAATTTAAATTCGCAACTCTTCAGAATCCCTTGAGAAAGTGACCAGCATCGGTCGGGAAACGTTGGGGCCACCCAAGAATTGACGCGGCGACATAGCCCAAAAGTTTTTATTCAACATGGGATAAATTCCGTTCTTCCATTCAATACTTATGTTTAGAATTCATTAATTGCGTCATATAGCATCGTATAAACCAAGTATTCATTGATGTCATGCGAGTTTTGTTGACTCGGACTCATGCAGCGAATCACAGAGCATTTAGCGATGGAAAATACATAGATCGCTAATAATCGGTAGGAGAAAAAAATTATAGACGTGGTGTCAAGACCGTTATGAAGAAACTCGACACAGTTGTCAGGTCCTCAACTCCCTGTCGGAAGAGAAAAACCCCCAGCCGTGATATCTACGTATTTCATGTAAGAAAACCCCGATTTTTACGGTAATATTTCAATACTTATTAGTGCTGAAAGAACAGATGCACTTTTCCACAAGTTTATTGTTGAAAGTATTACGCGTTTCGGCAGTCAGCTCATTATCTAAGTACTAATAGTATGTCATTCCACCATATATCGCACGCTTCTGTCACTTTTATACAATACTTACGTTTTGAATTCATTAATTGCGTCATATACCCTTGTGTTATCCATGGATTAACTAGTGACGGGAGAAGCAAGAAAGAAATTACCAGCAGAATAGCTCAGGCGAAGAGAGCATTCCAACCAAAAGAGAGACCTGCTTACAGCGGGAAACTTAAATATGGAAGTAAAGAAACAATTTATAAGAACCTACATCTGGAGTATGCTCCTATACGGAAGCGAGGCATGGACAATGACCGCAGCGGAGAAAGCAAGGATAGAGGCCTTTGAAATGTGGTGCTACAGACGAATGATGAAAATCAAATGGATCGACCGAGTTAGTAACGAGGAAGTCCTAAGAAGGGTAGGAGAGAAGAGAAGCCTCATGACAACCTTAATAAGAAGACGGAACAATCTTATAGGCCACATCTTGAGACATGATGGCCTGATGAAGACAATCGTCGAAGGACGAGTGGAAGGCAAGAATGGGAAAAGGAAGACCCCGAACAAAATATATGGAACAAGTAAAGAGAGATGTGAAAGAGAAGAAATACGTAGGTGTGAAAAGATTAGCTGATAGGAGAACTGAGTGGAGAGCTGCGTCAAACCAATCCTAGGATTTTTGACCAGTGATGATGACCTTGATTTCATCAGAGTTTAATTGACTCATACGGCTAATCATAGTGATAGACATTTATAGATGGAAAATACATAGAACGCTCATAGAAAGGGAAATACAAATACGTCATCCACATGGTATCAAGGCCCTTAAGGAGAAACTCGACTCAGGTGTCCCATCCTTAACTCCCTGTCATAGGAGAGAAAACTCCCAGCCATGATATCTATGTATGTTATGCGAGAAAACCCTGGTTTTGTATGGTAAGACTCCAGTACTTTTAAACTCGATTATTTCAGGCTTAACTTTGTGAAAATCCATTGTAAACAATTAAGAAGGTATGGTACTCTTTCACACGATTTATTTAAGACGACCGGTTTCGTCGCAGAGGCGACATCTTAAGGTACAGAAATCGTTATTTTTATAGTTATTTTTTTGTTTACACGTTGCTATTGCGCGTTGGTAGGGGAGGGTTGCGATGGGGTTGGAGCGTTATTCAACTTCAGGGGAATTTCCAAGAGGGGGGGAATAGTTGACAAAAATATTTTCATTTGCTAAAATTCCATTCCTGATGTGTTTCCTAATACTTATGCTTTGTCATCATTAATTGCGTCATATACCCTAGCATAAACCAAGTAATCATTGATTTCATCCGCGTTTTGTTGATTCCTACGTGCGAATTATAGAGAACGGCATTTAGCGACGGAAAATACATAGAGCGCTAATGATGGGAAAGAGAAATACGTCATCCACATGATATCAAGGCCGTTATAAAGAAACTGGACACAGATTTAAAATCCTTATCTCCCTGTCAGAACGAAGTTGATGGTAGGTGATTTAACTTTGTGGAAGTTATACATGATGAAAGAAAATAAAATCACTTCTTACTTTCCACACAATTTTAATATTCCACACGTCGTAACCGGTCGCAAAATATTAATATTATGTGCAAAGTACAAAGTGAAACCATTTTTTTCTTTTACTTTATCATGCATAACGTCCAAAATGTTAATAGGGTAGTTTCCTTCATTAAAGAAAACGAAAGGCATTTATTGCGATTCGTTACCCACCATTAGTGTATTCATAATGTACAAAATATTTTGTTTCAGAAATCCAAGTTTAGACGAATGGCAAGGGTAAATTTTAACCTCATTTGAAAAAGACCAGATTGGCGCCCATGCGATTCCACTCCACGTGACGTCACAAGGACCTAGATGCTATACGAGTAGATAGAAGTTTTACATCGTCTGAGATTACCAATGCATGCATGAGGCACAGAGCTCAGGGATACTGCTCTTAATAATCACCTATTAAAATTGCTTGTGGTCGGAAAGTTTCCTTCGTTTGATAGGGTATTAATAATCCTTATTTAAGCCAAGTGCTACCTGCTAGCAGGGTACTGATCTACCTGCTAGCAGCCTGCGTCGTATCAGCGCTCAAAACCTCGCCCCTAGGTCACCTCACACGCCGAAAGCTGGAACCAGACATACGTCCAACGGACTTTTCCCATCATTCCTACTTTGCCATCGCATTTTCGCGCGTTTGGAAATTTTCACTTTTCATTTAATCAAAAAAAATTGATATCGTCTTTCGAAAATCTTAGAGCCCGAAATGCGCACTCCGGGAGTAATTATCTTTCGACTAAGACAATAAAAAATAACAGGAAACCACCCTATTGTCCTTGTGAAAAATACGGTGTACCCAAATCTAAGCCACAAACGGACATCGTTTGGCCTTGAGAGTTATTGACTGTCATTGCGAATGCCAATCTAATTGGAAAATGAAACCAACCAGTTTTATTCGGCACATCTATCGAAATTATAGCGATTCGTGGTATTGATACATGTTCTCCATAGAACTTTCCATTGAAAATGTTCGACAACGTTGTTCCTCGATATTTTTATTACTAACGGCGTTCCATTGCACAGCCGTTGTAGGTTCAAATTGCGAAGTATATTTAACTGGAGAAAAGGCCAGATTGGCGCCCATGCGATTCCACTCCACGTGACATCACAGGGACCTAGTTTCTATACGAGTAGATAGGAGTTTTACATCGTCTGAGATCACCGATGCATGCATTAGCCACAGAGCTCAGGGAAATATCTCTTAATAATCACCTATTAATACTGCCTATAGTCGGAAAGTTTCCTTCGTTTGATAAGATATTAATAATCCTTATTTAAGCCAAGCGCTACCTGCTACCAGGGTTCTCCGCTACCTGCTAGCAGCCATTATCTTATCTGCGTCCAAAGCCTCGCCCAAGGTCACCTCACACCGAGACAGCGGGAACCAGAATGACGTCACACGGGGTTTTGCCAGCATTCATTCTTAGCCAACGCGTTTTCGCGCTCTTGAAAATTTTCACTTTAATCTAATCGCGAAAAATAGATTTATATCGTCATTTAAAAATCTAAAAGCGCGAAATTCGTACTCCAGGAGTAATAATCTTTCGATTTCGGTAGTAAAATGTAATAGGAAACCACCGTATAAGGATATGACACTAAAACGAACTCTCCATTGTTGTCTAGCGGTTTGTTTACCAAGTGTCTAAGCTTGATTTATGACGCTTTCAATTTGACAAAATCGACCAACGATCAGCGCTAAAGCCATCCTCTGAGAAACAGCATGAACTTAGTTTTGCAGCTAATATAATTTCAGAGTAAAAGTGTATCAATTAAAAATAGACTTCCTTTCCTTACATTCATTTGAAGAGCAGAATCACAGTATTGGGTCAACTGTCTTTCTTACTGGCTTCGATCGATCGAATTTGGACGCCCTGGTCGACATTCGAGGGATCGACCTCTCGAAAGTCGATCAGTTGTCTGTAGAACTTATAACCCTCACTCCCATATCTATCTTTAGCTCCGCTCGTTACGGACGTTTGGAGATAAGTCTAACAAGTCTTTCTGATGGCTAGTTAGATGTAAAACTCCTGACTACTCGTACGCGACTGACGCGACGGCTAAGTATGAATGCTGGGAAAAGCCCGTGTGACGTATTTCTGATTCCGTTGCTGCCGTGTGAGGTGACCTTGGGGCGAGGATATGTGCGCCGATGCGATGCAGGCTGCAAGCAGGTAGCGGAGTACGCTGCTAGCAGGTAGCGCTTGGTTTAAATATGGATAATTAATACCTTATCAAACGACGGAAACTTTCCAACCATAGGCAGTTATTAAGAGATATTTCCCTGAGCTCTGTGCCTCATGCATGCATTGGTAACCTCAGACGATGTAAAACTCCGATCTACTCGTATAGAAACTAGGTCCCTAAGACGTCACGTGGAGTGGAATCGCATGGGCGCCAATCTGGCCTTTTTCAAATGAGATTAAAATTCACCATAGCCATTCGTATAAACTGGGATTTCTAAAACTAAATAATTTGTATATTATGAATGCACTAATGGTGGGTGACGAATCGCAATCAATGCCTTTCGTTTTCTTTGATGAAGGAAATAAACCAGTTGTTTCTTGAAAATAATTATTAAAAAATAAAAAGCCCCTTTTCCCTCTTCTGTCTAAAATGCAAAAAAGAAATGTGTAGTTTATAAATGCCGTAAGCTTCTTATCAGTGTCCTTCAAACCTTAAAGTTTTCTCCGTTCGTACATACATATCAGATGTTGAGAAGCCAAGAGATAGGAGTGATTTTTTTCTACACATAGTTATGCCTCGGTCAGAGTACGATTGTTCCTGCAATCGTTGCAACTATTGTGCATTCACACAACGATTGTTAAAACCTGTGCTGCCCTCCGGTGCTGACATCTAAAGTGAACGGGATATTGACGGTTAGCAAAATGCTGAGGTATGCAGGGTCAATTTATTACTGTGTTCAACGTGTATTTAACGAATAATTTTTCTTCCGCCCATACTCTTCCTTCATAGGACAAATCCATGAAAAAATAGAGCGAAGGGAGCTTCACGAGCTTTTCGTCTTTCTCTTGTCGCGTCCGTTTCCGGTCTCCCAGCCCCTAACCATCGTAAAGTGGCAACGTTCGGAACTACGTGAACTATTTTCAGGACATGCATTCACACTGCTAGTCAGGACGATCGCTTGGACGATCGTAATGTGAACGAGGCATAAACGTTTATACATCTATACATATTTTACCCAGCGAGACACCTCTAGGGTGTTTGGCAAGGTGTAATCAACCTTGCCTCGTTCATATTACGCTTGTTCCAACTATCGTTGGAACTATCGTGCATTCACACGACGATTGCTAAAACCTGTGCTGCCCTCTATTGATGACATCTAAAGTGAACGGGAAATTGCCGGTTAGCTAAGATGTTGAGGTATGCA
Organism: Ischnura elegans; assembly: GCF_921293095.1. NCBI lineage: Eukaryota > Metazoa > Arthropoda > Insecta > Odonata > Coenagrionidae > Ischnura > Ischnura elegans. The sequence goes on along the minus strand of NW_025791658.1, from coordinate 1,971,808 downwards.
CGGTCAAGACGTTACTGTGTTCTACGTGTATTTAACGAATAGCTTATCCTCCGCTTATATTCAACTTTCCTTGGACAAATCCATGAAAAAAATAGAGAGAAGAGAGCTTCACGAACATTTCGTCTTCCTCTTGTCGCTTCCGTTTCCGGTCTCTCAGGGCCTAACCATCGTAAAGTGGCAACGTTCGGAACTACGTGAACTATCGTCAGGACATGCATTCACACAACTAGTTAGGCCAACTATCGTTAGGACGATCACTCAGACAATCGTAATGTGAACGTGGCATCAAGTACAGAAATTGATAGTACAAATAAACAAAAACTTGGTGAGCAAGGGATGCGATTGAGTCTTGGTTCTGTGTTGACGTGAAGTGGTAATTGAAACTCACTACTAAATATCTAATTGAAATCGTCTGCTTCCTATACCTTATTTCGGAACGTTAACCCCTTCCACTATAACCTATTCTCTATTTATTTTTTCCGTGGTTCCTTTTTAAATGGTAGGTAGTAAAATGATATTTTGTAATTTGTAATCAATGCGGACCCGTGAAATAAAATTAGATTATTGAACATGGAGAACACAGCTATCGCCACTCGAATAAAATCATTTCAATCCTTCCATTGCAGCATTGTTTCATGAAATATGCATTATTCGTGCATAAATTGAACGCTTTAACATTTTTAACTCGTCAGCACCGAAAGTATTTTTAATAAATCACACATCTTTCCCTTTTTATAAAATATGATAAATATGAGCTCTACACAATTCAAACTGACTGAATAAGAGAGGAAACCTTTTACCAAGTATGTGCACCGAAATCTGCGCTAAAATCCACATATTAATGGGGAACATGCATGGAATTTGTTCATCATCCTAGTTAGTCTCATTGGATATAAAATTTTCTCACGAGTCCAAATATATAAGCCAAAACTCTCCTGGTACTCCACAAACGTCAATAAATCCTAATTAAAAATGCTCGAATATCGCCTGAAGTCACGTGGCCTGAAACGCTTTCTGACGTCATCGCACGGAACACCATTCACTTCGCTAAAGAGAGTTGAGTGTTAGAGGCTTGAATGCAAGATATTTAAAGTAAAAATTGCAATTATTATCGCCAAATTTGCATTTGAGCCCTCGTAGATCGATTTTCTATCCACTTCCTCAGTCTGTCATCAGTGAATGCCGTTCCGTAACGTCACGCTCCGATGACGTCGTGTTTTCAATCAGCCGATGAAGATCAATTTTTAAAGACTCATAACTCAGCAAAAAAGCATTATTCATACGCGAAATTTTCTACGAGTTTATTTGAGCTAGAGGCCTTCTTATTCCAGTACTTAAAAAAAATTTGCATGTTCCCCATTGGCTCGGCACTGCACTGGATGCCATATGGCACCCGTGGGCGTTCACGGGTTAAGCTTGCAAAACAATTATATAAATAGTGCAAAAAATTATGGAAACCCGATGACGTGATACAATCGTCATTGCGCGGTTTGGCGCCAAAAGTTCATGACGAACTAGACTCGTCATTACAGCGCTAGGGATTGATCAGTTTAGAAAGAAAATCACTTGTACCCCTTGTCTTCTAAGCTCCTCGTGTATCCAAACAACTGAAAACGTTATCAGTGTCGCGGCAGTCCTTGCGTCCGCATCTGGCAAAGCGGTGGGTCTTTATATTTGTGCTGGAGTGTGTATAGGTGAGTGTTCTAGCTTCGCGTCTCCACGGTGAGGATGTGTCGGTTTGAAGGAAAGGGGAATATAGGGGCGGTAAGGCCAAGGAATGGGAAGGGGGTTAGTTTTCCGTGGACCCTTCTCACCGCCCCCCCCCCCCTGTGTGAAGCTGCGAGACAATCAATAGAGGGGGAGAGGGGGGGCGAAGCATTCTTAGGCCGCCCAATGATGTCTCCTTGTAATTTACAAAAGGGAGAGAGAGAGAGGTAGGGGAAGGGTGTAGGGCAGGAGAGGGTAGAGTACAGCAGTTAGGGGAGTGTAATGGCCACCCTCAGATCGGAGGGGAGGTCATGGGGGACTAGCAGAGGTGACGAAGCGCTGATGGAAGGAACAGATCTTCTTCTTCTATCAAGAGAATGACGTAGACTAATGGAGTTTGAATCGACTGTTCGACTGTTCTAAGAAGACCAGTCGATTGATTTTACACAAACAATCGTGACAAAGAGTAGAGTGGATATTATTTCAGAGGAATTGTATTAATTTGAGACAACTTGCGACTTCGTAGCAGACAGTATATTAATTTGATAGACTTGTCGCGGTCGAGTCGCTAACATTAGAAAAATCATTTAGGCAATCAGTCGCAAATTGAGATGATTTGACGGGCAACTCTTCCATATGTAGTAATCACCTCTTACTTTGACCCACCTGATGATAATGAAATTATTACTTTTGGCAAATTCTTGAAGAAATATTGAATGGTTTTATTGAAAAATACTTTTCAATTATTGATTTTATTGTTTTTATACTTAATAAATAATTTTTGGGGAGTTCCTTGTTGTTAGGTGACCAATGGCTGTAATAGATTTGGAATTTTAAGTTTTTGGGCGCCCAATGATGTCTCGTTGTAATTTACAAAAGGGAGAGAGAGATAGGGGAAGAGTCTAGGGTAGGAGAACGTAGGGTACAGCAGTTAGGGGAGTGATATGGTCGCCCTAAGTTCAGATGGGAGGTCAAAGGGGAACAGCAGATGTGACGAAGCGCTGATGGAAGGAACAGATCTTCTTCTTCTATCAAGAGAATGACGTAGACTAATCGAGTTTGAATCGACTGTTCGACTGTTCTAAGAAGACCAGTCTATTGATTTTACACAAACAGTCGTGACAAAGTGTAGAGTGGATTATATTTCAGAGGAGAACTTTCATTAATTTGATACAATTTGCGACTTCAAAGCAGACATTATAGTAATTTGTTAGAATTATCGCGGTCAAGTCGCTCAATTTATAAACATCAACTAGGCAATCAGTCCCAAATTGAGCTATTTAAACGGTTAATTCTTCCATGTGTAGTAATTATATCATATGTAAGATGTAACACTTTCCCGGCGAACAACTTTTGAAAACTCTTCTCGGGATACCGTGCGGGTAAGATTATATGAGACGGCTAGTAGCCGTGAGAATGGGTAGCGAGTCGGCACCCGAAACGTCGGCGGTCTCATATAATCTTACCCGCGCGGTATCCCGAGAAGATTTTTCAAAAATTATATCATACTTTGACCCGCCTGAAGTTGATGAAATTATAACTTTTGGCGAATTCTTGAAAAAAGTCTAATGGTTTTGTTGAACTATACTTTTTGATTTTCGAATTCCTTTATTTTTATCATAAATAAATTTTTATGGGTTCTTCCTTATTTTTCGATGACCAATGGTTGAGAAAGAATCGGAATTTAGAATTTTAGACCGTACAGTAATATCTCCATGTAATTTACAAAAGGGAGAATTTAGAAAAGGAAGATAGGGTAAGGGTCTATGGTAGAAGGTAGGGTACAGCAGTTAGGGGAGTGTAATGGTATCCGTGAGTTCGGAGGGGAAGTCATGTTGGACAAGAAGAGGTAATGGAGCGCTGATGGAAGGAACAGATCTTCTTCTATCGAGAGAATGACGTAGACTAATCGAGTTTGAATCGACTGTTCTAAGAAGACCAGTCGATTGATTTTACACAAACAGTCGTGAGAGAGTGTAAAGCTGATTATATTTTAGAGCAAGCATTGTATTAATTTGAGACAATTTGTGACTTCAGAGCAGACAATATAATAATTTCAGATAATTATCGCAGTTGAGTCGCTAAAATTAACAAAATCAATCAGGCAATAGGTCGAAAATTGACCTAATCGAATTGACCTAATAAAAAAAAGTCGAATGGATTTATAAAAGAATACTTTTCGATTCTCGAATTCTTCTATTTTTATAATCAATGAATAATTTCTATGGGTAACTCCTTATTGTTAGATGACCAATGGCTGTCATAGATTCAGAATTTTAAGTTTTTGGCCGCCCAATGATGTCTTGTTGTAATTTACAAAAGGGAAAGAGAGATAGGGGAAGGGTCTGTGGTAGGAGAAGGTAGGGTACAGCAGTTAGGGGAGTGTAATGGTATCCCTGAGTTCGGAGGGGAGGTCATGAGGGACCAGCGAAGGAGACGAAGCGTGATGGAAGGAACAGATCTTATTGTATCGAGAGAATTACGTAGACTAATCGAGTTTGAATCGAATGTTCGACTGTTCTAAGGAGACCATTCCATTGATTTTACATAAACAGTCGTGAAAGAGAGTGGAGCGAGTTACATTTCAGAGCAGGCATTATCTTAATTTGAGATAATTATCGCGGTCGATTTACTAAAATTAGATAAACCAATTAGGCAATCATTCGTAAATTGAGTTAATTTGAAGGTCAATTCTTTCAAGTGTAGTTATTACATCTTAATTTGACCCTCCTTATGATGGTGAAGTTATTATGACTACTGGCGTATTCTTGAAAAAATCGAATGGTTTTCCGGAACTTTACTTTTCGATTTTCCAATTTATTGTTTTTATAATCAATAAATAATTTTTATGGGTAATTCATTATTGTTAGGTGGTAAATGACAATGATATATTTGGATTGGGGATAAGATTATGGCGAATTCTCTGGTATTATATCGCGTGGGTGACGCGGACTAATCGAATTTGAATCGACTGTTCGACTGTTTTAAGAAGACGAGTCTATTGATTTAACACAAACAGTCGTGACAATGTGTAGATTGGATGATATTTCAGAGCAAGTATTGTATTAATTTGAGACAATTTGCGACTTTGGAGCAGATATTATATTCGTTTCAGATAATTATCGCGGACGATTCACACACATTAGCTAATTCAATTACTCAATCAGTCGCAAATTGAGCAAATTTCATGTTTAATTCTTCCACGTGAAGTAATTACATCGTACTTTGACCCGCATGAAGAAGGTGAAATTATTACTGTTTGCGAATTCTTGAAAATAATGGAATGGTTTTATGGAACTATACTTTTGGATTATCGTATCCCGTTGTTTTTATAATAAATAAAAAAAATTATGGGTACTTCTTTATTTTTCGATGACCAATGGTTGAGAAAGAATTGGAATTTAGAGTTTTATACCGTACAGTAATGTCTCCAAGTAATTTAAAAAAAGGAAGAATTTAGAAAAGAAGATAGGGGAAGGGTCTTGGAGGGTAGGAGAAGGTAGGGTACAGCAGTCAGGGGAGTGAAATGGTCGCCCTAAGTTCAGTGGGGAGTTCATAGGGGAACAGCAGATGTTATGAAGCGCTGACGGAAGAAACATATCTTTTTCTAACGAGAGAATGACGTAGACTAATCGAGTTTGAATCGACTGTTCTGAGAAGACCAGTGTATTGATTTTACACAAACAGTCGTGAGAGAGTGTATAGCGGATAATATTTTAGAGCAAGCATTGTATTAATTTGAGACAATTTTTGACTTCAGAGCAGGCATTCATTTGATTTGAGATGGCAGTCGAGTCGCTAAAATTAGATAAATCAATTAGGCAATCAGTCGCATTTAAGCTACTTTGACGGTCTATTCTTCCATATGCATATATTAAATCATACTTTACCCTCCCTGATGCTGGTGAAATTATAACTATTGGCGAATTCTAGAAAAAAAATCGAATGTTTTATGGAACTATACTTTTTTATTTTCGAATTGCTTTATTTTTATAAAAAATAAAACTGCGGAGAGACAGCCAGAAAAATCACCGAATGTCTTCAGCATTGACATGTCATGACTTTTATGCCAATAAAAGAGAATTTTTTAACGCACTGTGGCTAGAGTGTGATACATTACGTCCATTCCCATTCAAAACAAAAGAGGAGAATGCTGACTTCTGAAAGTGCTCCTGAAAGATCCATGACCACGCCCGTCATCTCAGTGCTGATGCAGCCCAACTGCTCATTGAGGACTTCAATGGTACATTTTCGATCACCCACCATGCAGTGCCGACCTAGTGCCGTGTGACTTCCATCTCCATGCTGAAATGAAGATGTGGCAAGGAGGGAAGCGTTTTCAAACGGGCGATGAGCTTCATGACAAAGGCATGATTTATTAGAAGTCCTTGGTGGCAACATCCTTTGAAGGAGGTTGAAGACATTTTTTTTCTATTTAACCTTAAGTATGGTGTCGTTAGAACTTTACTTGAGCAATTGAGAAAAGATGTCTCCCAGAGTGACTAAAAGAAATTTATATTAGAAGTCCTTAATCTTAATAAATTTATGTTAGAACCTTATAATCACTTAATAAACAGGATTAACTCTTAAACCTTTTCAGTCCGATTTTTTTTACCATGTTGTTGAAATTTTTTTTTCTATTTAACCTTAATTATGGTGTCGTTACCACTTTGCCAAAAGGAATGGCTATTTTTTGCTAAGTAAATTTTATGGTCTATGTCCATAGTATTGTAAAGTATAAAAATGGGAAGGATAAATCCGGTAATAATAATGTCTTAAACTTAAATTACGTCAATTATGTCGTTTTTTATTAATTTTTATCAATTAATTCGTTTTTTTTCCTAAATAGGCGCGATTTAGGCTACCTTCCCCTCCGCGTATAGTTTTTACGTCTCCCAATAGGGTGGTTCCCTATTCTTTTTTTATTGCCTAAATCGAAATATTATTACTCCTGAAGTATTTATTTCACGCTTTTAGATTTTTTTAATGGCGATATCCATTTTTCGTGCTTAAATGAAAAGTGAAAATTTTACAGCGCGCGAAAACGCGACGGCTAAGTATGAATGCTGGCAAATCTCCGTGTGACGTCGTTCTGGTTCCCTCTGCCGCAAGTGAGGTGACCTTGGGGAGAAGCTTTGAGAGCTGATACGATGCAGGCTGCTGGCAGGTAGCAGAGTACCCTTCTAGCAGGTAGCGCTTGGCTTAAATAAGGATTATTAATACCTTATCAAACGAAACTTTCCGACCTTAGGCAGTTTTAATAGGTGATTATAAAGAGATGTTTCCCTGAGCTCTGTGCCTCATGCATGCATTGGTAATTTCAGACGATGTAAAACTCCTATATACTCATATAAAAAACTAGGTCCCTGTGACGTCACGTGTAGTGGCATCGCATGGGCGCCAATCTGGTCTTTTTCAAATGCAGATAAAATTGACCGTTGCCATTCGTCTAAACTGGGATTTCTAAAACCGAATAATTTGTATGTTATGAATACACTAATGGTGGTTAACGAATCGCAATCAATGCCTTTCGTTTTCTTTGGTGAAGGAAACTACCCTATTTCGCGGCTTGTTCGGTTTATATGGGCGCGTAGTTCAACTGTTTGCCGCTTATCGTAGGTCACGCCTTCCCTGACAGTTGAAGGACAGCTCTCCGCTTTCTTCCCCCGACGTGGTGTTTGTGAGAGAGTACGGCAGAGGGCTCCCCTATCGAATCAATATATCCGGCACACTCCAAAGCGATTTCATTCCCACTCGCGTTCTTTCCTGTACGATTGGATCCGTAACTTCTTATAACATGAAAACGTGCACAGAGATATCGTACTGTCTACTTATTTTAGTTTAGGTATTTTTTATGGTCCCAAGAAAGTATTCGGTCAGCGGTTACGGTATGAACAGCGGTTTCTACCGAAATTTAGGTATATACATGATGGCATGATTTATCAAATTCATAAGAGTTCGAAGCTCACAGATGACAAAGCGACTTCGTTTTCTTCCTAGGATTTATTTTATAGGTACGTACATGTTTCAACCTCAAGAGGTAATTTTCGGGGTACAGCACACTCCCTATTATCCGTGCTTGTGATGGGGAGAGACGACACGAATAATCAGAAAACACGGATAATCCTAACTTTCACTTTAATGTCTTGCAATCTTCATAATTTACCTAAACCAAACGATACATTATTATTTATGCAGTTATTCTGTTATTTTAGAGTACTTCCTGGGCTCAATTAGAGGCAATCTTTTTAGGGTAAACTTATCTTACACTAATACAGTACACTCCCGATTATCCGGGTTAATGATCGGAAGAAACGGCACGAATAATCGAAAAAACGGATAACCCAAACTTTAACTTTTATTTTTTTTAATGTTAATAATTAAGGTAAATCGAACAATTTATTATTATTTACGCACATTTTCTATTATTTTAGATTTCTTTTCGGGTTCACTAAGTGTTTTCTCTGCGAGACCGTGGTTTTTTTAGCGATGATAACGTGAGTGTACTAGTATTCCTAATGCTGCATATAAGACCTGGAATTATAATGCTCTGCTCTCGGTTACAAATGAGCGAGCCGATCGCATAGGCGGCATATTTTGGGAAAACGCAATTTTTAAAATGGAAACATTTCCGCATGTTCATATTAACTCTAGGAATACAGGACTTGACAACCCCTCGTATAACTACCGAAAGTAGTCATTTCGACTCCTACCGAATAATTGTTTATTTTTGCAGATTATATCCGATTTTATTGCCACATTGCTTTAGTTTATCATTTTTGTTTAAAATTGAAATATTTCAGCCGTGGTTTTAACAAAATTTAATTTTTTTGAATGCGTGGTTCGACAGCAATGCTTTGAAATTCTTTTTTCTTGCACGTTATATTGTTTTAATGGGATTATCACCGAGGAATTGGGTAAAAAAGCAAAACATACACCTTTCACCATACTTATTATCATGTTTACACGAAAAAAAATATTACGTAGGGTATATGGAAGGTGGGGAGATAATTTAATAAAATTTAAAAAATTATTACAGTTGGTACCTCCTCTCCTTGATAGTCAAAGGTAAATTTTGATAAATGTGTCCTATTTTTTTTCTAAAGCTATTTTTATCGAAAAGCCTTATTATGTCCATTCACCTAAAACAAGCCATATATTATTGTGATGGGGAGAGACGGCACGAATAATCGGGAAACACGGATAATCAAAACTTTCACTTTTATGTCTTGCAATGGTCATAATTTACCTAAAACAAACTGTATATTGTCAAAAACGAATAAAAACCACGGAATTTCAGGCCGGAATTCGTAAAATATTAGTCAGAGCAGAGAAATAAAAATATCAAGGAGTAAAAATTACTCCAACGGTAGTCCTAGTGTTAAAAATTCTACCTTTCTGTAGAATCACTTAGAATCATAAGGAATCCAAGTTCCTTGCTTTTGTATAAATCCCAACGCATCCAATCGCTTGGAAATGGATTCGTGGGTAACTCCTAACGCATGAGCAAGCTCTTCTTGAGTTTGGTACTGATCTATATCGAGCAATGCTTCCAATTCAGCATCTTCGAAGGTTTTTTGACTTACTAGCACGTCAGCATTGGAATGACCGTCTTTGAAGAGACGGAATCAATCACAACACGTTGTTTCACTTAGAGCAGCATCTCCGTAAACTTTTTGGAACTCTCAATGCACTTCAGCCTCTGTTTTCTTCCAATGAAAGAAGAAAATAATCACTTCCCGTAAATGACGGTTACCAGGCACAAACTTGGACATTTTCACGCAACAATAAGGAGATGACGCTAAAAAAACTCGCCATTTTTGTCAAGCGGTTTATTTACCAAATGCCTGAACTTGATTTGTGACGTTTCCGATACGTCAAAATCGAGCTGTAATCACTGCTAGTGTCATCTGTTAACAAACAGCGCGAACTTAGCTGCGCACCTAATACCTCACGGGTTTCAGCTGGTTTTAAGTCATCATCAGATACAGAGATATTCCATTTACAGTAAATCTAGAGCAAAATTCCAAGGTTGCGAGATATTTATTTCATCATTTTCAGGCCTATGAATCATATTGATTACAATAAATTAAGACATGAGGACACAAAAGATTGTTATAATACTTCATTGCATTTATTAAACAACCTATAAAAATATTTCAATCTTATACAAATGGAAAAGAAGAGACTAGAATTTTAACACAACTCATTTACTAATACAGATATTTTTGGCAAAAATTTTTGCTATTTGAAATTATTGATTGAAGATAAATGGATTGATCGATTAAGTAACGATGAAGTGCTAAGAAGAGTGGGAGAAAAGAGAGAATTCTCCAAAAAATCTTAAGCAGAAGACGGGACAACTTTGTTGGCCACATATTATGAGACATGATGGCCTGATGAAAACAATCGTTGAAGGACAAGTAGAAGGGAAAAAGGGCAAGGGACGGCCCCGAATGAGTTATATAGGACAGGTTATAAAGGATGCAAAAAAGAATAAATATGTAGCTATGAAGAGATTAGCGGATAGGAGAGAGAAATGGAGAACTGCGTGATATCTGCAACCAACAGTTCACATATAAGTGGAATGTTACATACCATCAAGGATGAGTCACAATGATCAGTTGGAAAACTGCTGAATAAATTATCATTTATTTACCCATTTATTCAATTGTTTTCGCTGAGCTATAGTGTGAAGAGATAATAATTAAAGTGAAGTTGATACTAAATACAAATTAACAATTGTATTGATCGAATATTTAATAAATATAATCATATATAAATTTTTTTAATATGCTTTTATCTCTTACTAGTCCTACAATTATCAAAATCGTATGCATTGCTTATACCACCTCGAAGCACAGAAATACAGGGAGGACATCATGATAATCCTCCGATACAATCTTTTCATGGAAATTAAAGCTGGTGCCGTCTTGAAAATAAATTAAATTATTATAATAGTATTCTACCGATTAAGGTAGGTTTCCATGGAGTATTCGAGAAGCGATCATGAGCACCAAATAAAAAAAATCAAGCGTCATTGCTCCTACTGCTAAAAATATAAACAAGGATATTAATAGCAATGAAATTAGTAATAATAATTATTCACCAATACCCTTGTTATTAATTCTTTTTTCAACTAGTTTCACCGACCTTAAGCATAATAAATAATATTTGAATCAAAGTAAAAATAAATACTTTGTTGTAAATATAGTTGCCATTTCAGCCGGCAGGCATCTTGTAAATAAGTTAACTGTAAGAAGCCCTAGTACAAAAATTGAGTCAAACGATCACAATAGAGATATTTATATCCGATACATAACAACGATACTAACAATAAATATAGTGTTGTAAATTCAGTTGTCATTTCAGCCGGCATCCATCTTGTTAATAAACTAATTAAGGTGCCTTAGTACAACAATTGAGTCAAACGATCACAATAGAGATATTTATAACCGATACATAACAATGATACTAACAATAAATTCATCGTTTGAACTATAGTTGTCATTTCAGCCTGCGACCATCTGGCAAATAAGTTAATGGTAAGGTGTCCTAGCATAAAAATTGAGTCAAACGATCACAATAGAGATATTTGTAGCCAATACATAACAATGATACTAACAATAAATGCATTGTTGCAAGTACAGTTGCCATTTCAGCCGGTGGCCATCCCGTAAATAAGTTAATTGTAAGGCACACTAGTACAACAATTGAGTCAAACGATCACAATAGAGATATTTGTTGCCGATGCATAACAAAAAGAAGAAGAACGTGTGTATACGCGAATACACTATTTATCTTTTTCTGCCGAGAGAGGGGAGGTTTTTCCACGGGGGTGTTTGAGGAGGTGGGGTAGATCTCTCGTTTCTGGCGCGGTAGGGGAGGCTAAAAGGAGACCACGAGGTCTATCGTAAATAACGCGTTTCCATGGCGACCGAGACATGAATGGCCCATTTGGCCGCGCAAGCGCGTTGAGGCAGAGGAGGGGAGCGGAGCGGAGAGGGGAGGGGGTACGTGACGTGTTATCACCTTCCCCTCCACTATAAAATCCCTTCCCCTTTTTACGCGTGGTGATCCCGTTCCGTTTTCTCCCTTACTATAAAACGGAGGGGAGGGTGGTGATCGAGTTCCAGTTTCTCCCATACGAAGCAGAGGAGGGGAAGGACAATCCCTTCAATGGTAGGGGAGGGGAATGTTAGGGTTTACGGAGGGGAAGTTGTACTGATGTCAAATCGAAGACGACGATGCCTTTGAAGAGCTTTGGCAGGTGGGCCGGTTGAGACGCTGAGCAACGCTGCTGCCATCTCTCGTCCGACGCCTCAGTTATTGAAATACCAGAAATAGAAAACGTATTAAAGAGGGTTAAAACTCATTGCAAAACGTAAAAGTGATAAAAAAAAAGCTTTGTACTTTCATAGACATTTGTTAATTAGTTCCACTAATTGCAATAAACATCGAAGCCTTAGATAATACTCACTAAGAAATGAGCACCACATCCAAGTTGATACTCCGCGGAAAATAAACACGGTATTTCTCCACTCAATTGTTTCACAATTCAATTGGTGATTGGACATTTCGTAGGATTGCAACCGTCTTTCATTTATTCCCAAAATCCATAAAATAAACCGCAATTATCCGGAATGGAAGATTTCCCAAAAAATGCACGAATATGTTGCTATCTGACATCTCAGAATAGCCAGCGATGCCAAATTATGCCTCTGGATTTGTACCTTTCACTTACAAAACTGGCAAAACCTTCCTCTTCTCAATCCTCATTGTTGAAAACAAGAATTGTTTCGCCTTCCCAATATATTTCTTGCGGAATTCGTCCAACTCTAACCATGTTTATGCAGTGGGTGGTAATAACATAAAGGCAACAGCCTAAGTGAAGTACCTGGCAGTTAAGATAACCTCGAACCTCACGTGGGGAACACATGTAAAGAATATTTGCGGCATAGCCCTGAAGAAATTAGGATTCGTCAACTTTATTGTGGAAGATTTTCGGATGAGAAAGTAAAAGAAAGGTGCTATTTCGCACTCGTCCGACCGCACCTTGAATATGCAGCGAGCGTATGGGATCCGGTGCAGAAAGACTTGATCCGCGAACTTAATAAAGTACAAAGGAAGACTGCGCGGTTCGTCAGAAACTGCTACGGGCGTACAGACAGCGTTACCCAGATGTTAAGCGAATTAGGCTGGGAGCCGTTAGAGACTCGGAGACGGCGCGCTAGGCTTAGCTTGCTTGAACAACTGAGAATGGATATCTTTAAGAGCGACACAGAGAACATAATATTAGAGCCACACTATATTTCCAAGTCTGATAGAAGCGATAAATTAAGAGAGATTTTTTGCCGAACGGATAGATACAGGAATTCGTTTTTCCCCCGAACCATAAAGGACTTTAATAAACGCTAGTCCTAATCTCGTTAGAGCACTTCATTGTTTTTAGCTGTAAACGGCTGGTGTCCGAACACCCCCTGCCACACGCCTTTAGGCGGCTTGCGGGTTATTATATAGATGTAGATATAATGGCACGGTGGAGACGCTAATGAAACTCGGTCATCGGTCACTCATGGACTTAGAGACCAGTAGACATGTCAGTGGTCAGTCACAATGTAGCCGAGAATGGGAGTCGAAGTGCGGGTTGTATAACCCGTGCTCCTCTACTGTTGCTCCTCGCCATTGGCGTAACCATTACTTTTGTTACCTCATAATCAAACATCAAAAAAATGAATCAATAAAATAACTTAGCGCACCTTAGGGCCGTATTCTTAGTCCACCCTGTAGGGTCAACCGACCCTGCATACGTCATCAGCCCCTACATAAACCGATCTCGCCCTACATACGCCACATCAAGCCTTACATATGGCCGTTTTTGGAACTTAACAGGCCCTACTCAATGTATGGTACCCGAACTAGCCCTACACCCTACAAAAACATGGCGGCTATATTTCGTCCATTGATGACTTCGATTAAAGAATCTACGTTACAGTGGATATTAAGGGAGACGAGCACACAGAAACCATTTAAAGACTTACAGCAACACAGCAGAGAGGTAATATTATGTGATTCTAATATTGGCTCGATATGAGAGTATTGTTTGCGATAATTAGGGCCGTATTCTTAGTGGACCCTACATATCCGTCCCTACATAACAAGATCCGCCCCTACATGCGTTTCTCAGTCGACCCTACATAAGTGGTGGGGGGTGATTCCGTCGTCAAGTTCTCAGAAATGACGTAGATGACGGCGCAGCGACAATTTTCCACTCTGGTGGCGTAATGGGAACCAACTATGAAACTAAGAAAAGACTTCCGATAATTTTCGGGCGTATTGTTAGGACAACGGCTCAAGATAAATAAACAATCGGTGTCGTCCGCCAGGGCGTATCGGTACCTTAATTAACGCTACAAATACTTTCATATCGAGCCAAAAGTAGACCCTCATCGTCTTTAAATTACTCAAAAAGCGGTAGGTACAAGATAGTGATAAATACGGGGCAAATATTATCATTGACGTGAGAACTTTCGTTGCATCATCAAGGTTCGTCATTCGCTTTCACCATCGTAATTGACTATCTCATTGATTTGATATAAACTAACAAATTTTCACATTACAAACAGAGTTTGGAATCATGGACGTACCTAGCGAGGCTCAGGGGGGGCAGCTTCCCCCCCCCCCGTACCCCCCGACCGCCTAGAAGCAAAAATCACTAAAGTCTTTCAGCAAAATCAGTACTGAATTGAAACGAAAGTATTCAACAAATTTTCTTTAAAACCACAAAAAATGATATTTAATATTAGTTCAAGATATACAACAAAAATAAACCTATTTTTTTCAAGGAAATAGTCTCATAAACTAAAAAAGCGGCGTGATAATTTTCTTTAAATGTTAGTTTCATTCACCTTTTCCATGCTAAAATGTCAAAATCGGTGCCAAAATGAAACGAATGTACTCAACATTTTTTCCTTAAAACCCCGAAAAATTATATATATTACTATAAGATATGTAACTAAAATAAACCATCGGAGGCTGTAAAAAAACCGCACTCGTATTAACTGGTACTTATATTAAAAAAATTGATAAAATCGGTCAACCATACCCAACTCCTCACCTCCAACAATTACCTCACTCTCTCTATGTTATCCTACTCCACGTGCAACTACCGACCTGAAATAATTTCAAGTGACGGCATCTAAATTTTGGAATTTTCTCCCTGAGGATCTTAAACAGAAGGGCTCCAACCATGCATTTAAATATAAATTATACGTGGCTTTACTCAATGGAGAGCGAAAATAAACTCCTTCATAAAATACAGCCAACATATTCCGTGTGTTGTCAAATTTCAATCCTTGTTTGCGAGTGATTTCTTTATTATTCGAGTACCAAGCAAATTTATTGTTATTACTTGATATTTTCATGAAATTTGTGCTTTAGATGAGCCAATTATTGTAAAATTTGTTTTTATCCAAGGGTATATCCAGAGAATGAATAAATATGTATTGTACTCTATTCCCTCCGGTACCTCTTGGTTAGGACAAGCCACGCCCCCTTTGACCAAAACATTGACAATCACATAACGTTCAATGCTTACTATTTGATAAAAAATTTTGTCATAATATAGTAGCTTCCTTCGTCAAAGAAAACGAAAGGCATTGATTGCGATTCGTTACCCACCATTAGTGTATTTATAATATACAAATTATTTGGTTTTGGAAATCCCAGTTTAGACGAATGGCAATGGTCAATTTTAACCGCATTTGAAAAAGACCAGATTGGCGCCCATGCGATGCCACTCCACGTGACGTCACAAGGACCTAGTTTCTATACGAGTAGATAGGAGTTATACATCGTCTGAAATTACCAATGCATGCGTGAGGCACAGAGCTCAGGGAAACATGTCTTAATAATCACCTTTTAAAACTGCCTAAGGTCGGAAAGTTTTCTTCGTTTGATTGGGTATTAAAACCCTCATTTAAGCCAAGCGCTACCTGCTAGCAGGGTACTCTGCTACCTGCTTAGCAGCTTGCGTCGTATCAGCGCCCAAGCCTCGCCCCAAGGTCACCCCACACGCCGACAGCTGGAACCAGGAATGCGTCACAGGGACTTTTCCCATCATTCCTACTTAGCCGTCGCGTTTTCGCGCGCATGAAATTTTTCACTTTTCGTTTAGTCGCGAAAAATAGATATCGTCATTTTAAAATCTAAAAGTGTGAAATTCGTACTCCAGGAGTAATAATCTTTCGATTTAGGCAATAAAAAAATAATAGGAAACCACGCTATTAGAGACCGACTTGAGGATCACATTGCGTAATATTCGTGGTCCCTCTCTTCGTCTCACAAATGTAGTCAATGTGTGCTGTTTAGTTTCTCACTTGTTTTTTTCTCGACAAGTACCACAAGGTAGCCGTCTGGATCCGCTCGTATTCATTTCTTAATGCACCTCAGCGACAGCTATTCAGTTTTCCTGCTCAAAGTACAAAAGCACATGTAGAAAAATAAAAATTTACTGTTAAAATTTAAGTGCAGCCATTATTAGATTAGGTAGGAGGTCTAAAACTAAAATAAAACATTCAGTGTGCTAAAAGAACTGTTGTCGTGGCTATTAATATGCGAGACATTTCTAATGTTATAAAAAATTGAAGTAATTTTCATGTTGAATGCGACATTGATGCATCGCGATACAATACTGATTCAATGCATGTAACTACACCACTAAGGATAAATATTGACATTTGAGTCCTTAACTCCATTCTGTGTTCAAGTTAAAAATCACAAATAGGAAGCTTTTTTATGTAAAAGAAAAATGAAACATCCAGCGCGTAATAGGAACCGTTGCTATAGTGCACTATACAATCTTTAATGTTACGCAATTTTACGTGATGAATTCGTAAGGCCCAGCGCACACGGAGCGACTATTTTGTGACCACAGTTGGGAATCAGTTGCGTCTGCAACCAGTTCGCAACTGAAACAAAACTTCTGTCCGCACACGGGTGTAATGACAAATGGCTGGTTGTAAATCTGTTTCGTCCACTGTGCAATCAGTAAAGTGTTTATTTAGTGCGGTACGTGTTGTTTTTTAGCCCTTGCCTTGGCCGTCATCGCTCTCTATCGCTGAGTCAAGCGAAGAAGACGCTGTGAACTATTATCAAAACCAAAGACGTTAGATGGTTTGTATTTTTTCAGGACTTCATGCTTCTCTATTCCTCCAACGAGCTTCATGTTGACTTCTTGATCATTCATTTTGAGATCGACACTATACGGCCGTCAAAATACCACAAAAACACCACGTGGTCCCGTGCAACTGAAGTCTGCAACGCAACTGCAACCGCGGGCCCACGGTTGCATGTGACTGGTTTCAGACTGGTTTGAGATCGTCAAAAACCAGTCGCGTCGTGTGCGCCTCCCCACTCAAATACATTGTCGAGGTCACAAAACAGTTGCGCGCGCAACTAGTTTGCAACCGTAGTTGTAAAACAGTCACACCGTGTGCGCTGGGCCTAAATATCGCGATATAAGAGTGATTCGATACATAAAACTACACCGCTAAGGAGACATATTTCTCACTTGTAAAGCCTCCAATTTACACTAGAAAGTCCCCGAAAATTAACCTTCCAGAACATTCTCCTTCATCATCATATTACGCGAAGAATTCCCGACGAGTTTATCCCATCACGTCCCACATTGTGACACAATAAACTACGCTCTCTCACGACAGCCAACCCAAGCGCGACAAAACTTGGTATTGATAGTCCTTACCACTACCCTACGTTCAATGTAAAATTCAGAACTGAAATTTTTTCTTCGCCTTAAAAAAATTGAAAAATTCAGTGCGTAATAAGAACCAATACTCTAGTAATTAACATTGAAGATGTGTGTAATATTGAATTTTCAGCAAGTTTTGTTGATGAAATCGAGATTAATACATCGCAATATAAGAGTGATTCGATACATGTAATGACACCGCTTTGGTTTTTTTTATCAAAAACCAAAGTGAAACGTTCAGTACGTAACATATACCACTGCTTTAGTTGATGCACAAAGGTTAAGAAAAGACTTCGCTGTTTCACAAAATTAATTATATTTGCGACCGGTTTCGATACAGCGTATCATCATCTGGCCATCATCAGACGTATCACCATACGCTGTATCGAAACCGGTCGCAAATATAATTTATTTTGTGAAACAGCGAAGTCTTTTCTTGACCTTTGTGCATCATGAAGGAGTTTCACCATGTTACGCCAACCACCATCGCATTTACGCTGCTTTAGTTATAATTACGCGAGGCACTTATAATATTCAATGATTCGTGATGAATAAAACATCGATATATCGCAATAAAATAGTGATTCGATGCATTTATCCACACAGCTAAGGTTTAATATTGACATATGAGTCCTTAACTTCTTTCTACGTTAAATTTAAAAATCAGAAATTGGAAGTTTTCTACGTAAAACCAACATGAAACATTATGTGCGTAATAAGAACCGTTGCAACAGTGCACAGTACAATCTTCAATGTTGCACTAATTTACGTGGTAAATTGCAAGTATCGCGATATAAAAGTGATTCGATACATAAAACTACACCGCTAAGAATAGACATTTCTTGTTCGCAAAGCCTTCAATTTACACGAGAAAACCCCCCAAAATTAACCCCCCAAACCTTTTCCTTCATCATCATATTTCGCAAGGAAATCCCGACAAGTTTACTCCGTCACGTCCCACATTGTGACGCAATAAACTACGCTCTCCCACGACAGCCAACCTCAGCGCGACAAAACGCCTCCGTCTCCCAATCCACCCCTCCCATATCTTCCAACAGGGGCAAACTCCCCCCCCCCCTCATCTCCGTTGCCGTGGTATCGTCCGTTATAACAACCTCTTCCCCCCGCCGCCGTAATAAGTGGAAATAGTGTGGGGAGACAGAGAGAGTGGGGGGGAGGCTCCATATAACCACCCCACCCCTAGTTTACGTCACAATTCCTATACCGCGTCACGTAGAACCGGAGAGATCAAGTTTCGGTCGGAATGGTATTGGGCTGTCTCGTATACAACCCGGGAAGATCCCGAACGCGGGGATTGGTCGAAATTAGGAGCGTCTAGCGAGTTAGGAGGGAGAGGGGGGGAGGACCTCAATGTGTATGTGTGTGAGTGAGTGAGTCAGTGTGTGTGTATATAGTGTATGAGTTTCACGATAGAGGGGGGGCGTGAGAGGTGGAATGGGCGAGGGCGAGAAATCGGGGACGATTCCCACTGCCATCTATGACACCCGGGAGGTACTAAGGGGGCGGGGGGATGGAGGGGGAAATGACAAACGCGCCGCGACGCTCCGAAGATACGTGTCCGTGAGAAACAAGAGACGGTGCGCGGGTCGCAATGAACACGCCCCGAAAAAGAGAATGGGTTGAAATTTTCCCGGTCCTGAAGGCGCGTAATTGGTGGTTAATTAACGGAATTATTGGTACCACAAAGTTCCATTCTAAAGTATCTTTCATATTATACCCTCAAGAGGACTGTGAAATATACAAGGCATATTCATAAAGCAAGGGACGTTTTCGATCAAAGTAAAAAAATACCTATACTCATATGAAACACATTATATTGGCACTTTCACTTGGCTACGAACCTACTTCACTTCTCCGCATAATTCACGCTCAATTCTAAGCATTATTAGTACCTCTGCACCAGCGTCTTAAAATCCTCTGCATAGTAGCTCGCCGCCTGAAAGATGAAACAAATGACATCGCTGTTTTTAAGTTCCTCTTCGGTATCGAAACCTTGACCGTGTTCCAATAGGGTGGTTTCCTATTTTTTTTTTATTGCCTAGATCGAAAGATTTAGCGAGTTAGCGAGCAAATCTAAGAGCGTGAAATTCGTACTCCTGGAGTACGAATTTCACGCTCTTAGATTTTCGAATGACGATATCTATTTTGCGCGATCAAATGAAAAGTGAAAATTTTTAAGCGCGCGAAAACACGACGGCTAAGTATGAATGCTGGGAAAAGTCCGTGTGACGTTTGTTCTTCGAAAGCTCGCCGTACCACAGGGGCTGCACGGGTTCGCCCGATTGCAAATAGCGGCTGGTCGATCGAGAGCCTTCCTCGAGGTCCATCTCTCGATGAAGGGGTCACGCCACCCCGTACTTCTGAGGTTTGGAGGGTCGTGTCTCGGAGGGACAGTGGTAGAGTCACTCTAAGACGAGATTTGGGGGATGCTGAGGCTAACCCCATCCCCGTCTCGAATAGATACCAGTTTCTGTCGTAGGGGAACTCCGAGGTATCTGACGTGCTTACTCCTACCCCGAAACCGGCACCTAGGAGGAGACTACAGAGGGAAGGGACGGGAATTTTAGTGATAGGGAGTAGTAACTGTGTATGGTTCCTTTGCGTGTAAGGGCACGGGACGAGGTGTGAGCCAGCGCGTGACGTCTTGGTGCATTCCGGGTGGCGGCGTTCCGCAGGTGACGAAGGCGGTTGGTGCGGCGGTTGTCGACACGAAGTGCTCCAGACTGCGGGATGTGGCTCATGTCGGCGTCAATGATGCCACCTTCCGTGGATCTGAGGAAATTCTAGATTCCCTCCGGGATCCGAATGCCGAGGTTAAGCGGGTGGGTGGGACCATTGGGGTCGGCATGGAGCTTTCCATTTGCAGTCTTGTCCCGAGGATCGATCGTGGACCCCTGATTTGGAGCCGAGTGGAAGGCATAAATCAGAGGCTACGTCAGTTCTGCAAGGATATCGGAGCCTCCTTCGTTGATCTGCGGCCGGTAATCCGATCGTGTCGGAACACTCTGGATCGTTCGGGAGTTCATTACACGGCCGAGTCAGCGAGGTGTGTAGCGAGTAGAATCTTCGAGCATTGTAGGCCTTTTTTAGGTTAGTGAGTAGGGCAGAGTGTAGGGTAGATATGGAGATAGTAAATCATGGGGTCAAGGGTTCCGTTCAAACAGCAATAAAGAGTTCAAAATGCCAAAATAGCCCTTGTGAAAATAGTGATAGATCATCAAAAAAATCAGTTATAGTATGCCATGAGAAACTTAAATTATCAGGAATGTTCACAAAACCGTGTATAAAAATAGCTTTATCGATCGTAGTTGTAAATTGCCGTAGTACTAAGAACAAAGTTGCTTATTTCCACCATTTAATTCTAATAACAGAAGCTGATGTAATCATAGGAACTGAAAGTTGGCTATCGGATGAAATACATGACCGAGAGATCTTCCCGCAATCATATTCTATATACAGAAAGGACCGTAAAAAAAGAACAGGAGGAGTATTCATTGCAGTCAAGGATGAGATCACAAGCAGAGCTGAGAATTTTGGAGATTGTGAATTGGAAAAAGTTTGGTGCTCAATCGAATGTTCAGCTAAGACATTCCTTATATGCGCAAATTATAGACCACCCGATTCAAGCCTAGATTCATTTTTAGAGTTAGATACCCAGATAAGACGTTTTTCTTCTCAGAAAAACCGTAATAGTGCCATAATTGGCGGCGATTTCAATGTTCCATCGATCGATTGGGAAAAATATTGTTTTGAAAATGGAGGGAAAGGCAAGGACCTGTGCGAAACTTTGCTTTACTCATATAATTCCAATTCCTTGACTCAGCTAGTAGATACACCTACCAGGGGTAACAACATACTAGACCTCTTAGCAACGAATAATCCAGAGTGCGTAATCAGAACTGAGGCTGTGGCTGGTATAAGTGACCACAAGGCAGTGCATGGAAAGTTTCGTATCGTCTCCGATAGAAAACCTGTGTCAAGAAGAAGGGTCTATTTATACCATAAAGCGAATTTTGAAGGGTTAAAGCAGTACTTATCGAACTCTTTCACTGTTTTCAAAGACGCCTCTCTCAAGGTTAGGGCAAACGAAGCATGGAAAAAGTTCATTAGTATTATGCAAGATGCCGTGGATAAAAACGATACCCAGTAAGTTAAAACGTTTGAATACTAAACCGAGATGGTACAATGCAAAAGTCCGTAAAGCTCTAAAGCGACAGAGAGCAATTCACGATAAAATAAAAAAGACACATGCGGAACTTAGCAGTGAGAAAATACAAGAAATGCGTAAAAATTAAAAAAAATTGAAAAAAGAAACGAAGAAAACACTTAGGGAGGCGTTGAGTGAATTCAAAACAAAAATATTGGGCGAATATTTAGATGACAACTCTAAGGCTTTCTGGTCATATGTGAGGGAGGTACAGGGAAATAAGGCTACAGTCTCTTCACTCGTAAATGAACGTGGCGATAGAGTGACGAACAATCGAGATAAAGCTAATCTCTTAAATAACTTTTTCCATAATGTCTTCTCTGATTTCACGACCAATATATCAACACCTCTTCCTCGACTCTACCAAGGGCAGATGCCGTCTATCTGTATTTCAAGCAGTGGCTTAGAAAAACAACTCAGTTCTATTAATCCAAAGAAATCGACAGGCACTGATCTCATTCTAGCTCGAGTGTACAAGGAATCAGCATCAGAGATAGCGCCTTACTTGAAGATAGTGTTCGAAAAATTTCTAGCAGAACACACAGCCCCTAAAGATTGGAAAACAGCGAACGTCACGCCTATACGTAAAGGTGGGGATAGGGAAAAGCCTAGTAATTACCGTCCGATTTCACTTACTTCCATTTCTTGCAAAATAATGGAACATATTATTTTCAGTTCGATAATGGGTCATCTAGATAGCCAAAATCTATTAGCAAAAGTACAGCACGGATTTAGAAAAGGGAGGTCTTGTGAAACTCAACTTGCTCTCTTCGTTCACGATATCTTATCCGCGGGTGACAGATATGTTCAAGTTGACGCCATATTTTTAGACTTCAGGAAGGCATTCGATAAGGTTCCGCATTTAAAGCTGATTCAGAAGTTGGAAGCATACGGCATAGATACACACGTAATTGGTTGGATCAAAGATTTCCTAATTGATCGCGAACAGAGAGTTGTTTTAGATGGAGTTAGCTCGGATACAATTCAAGTTACCTGAGGAGTACCCCTAGGAAGTGTTATCGGCCCTCTTTTGCTTCTTCTTTACATTAATGATATAACCACCGTGGTCACGAGCAAAATCCGCCTCTTCAATATTCTTCAAAATTGTATACAGAGAAGTTTACGACCATAGCGATAGATAAGCATTAGAAGAGGACCTCGTTGCCATAAATGACTGGTGCAGTACTTGGGAATTAGAATTAAATCTTGAAAAGTGTATGGTGATGAATTTTTGGGACAAGGATATATCTTCAAGAAGGAACTACACCGCTAACGGGATTCCACGACCAAATACCGAATTCGTTAAATACTTGGGGGTCACCATTACCCGGGATCTTTCGTGGAGTAAACACATACGTGAAGTATCTACATCTACATCTACTTAATACCCAGCGAGCCACCTCTAGGGTGTTTGGCAGGGGGTGATCAATCACCAGCATGCAGCATGCATTTGGACTCCCACATGCACACCACACCGTCCAAAAAACGTCCCGTATAATAGCAAACTATACTACTATATGCTGTTAGAAATAGAATATAGAATAGAAATTCAGAAACATGCATTAAGTTTTACATAGGTTAGTAGCCTACACTACAAGTCATGCAATTTATTTAAGAGTTCTATTGCTGCCGTTATAATCTCTTACTGATCGTGGAAAAAATGACATTCGGAATCTGTCTGTTCTGCAATCTATCTCTCTTATTTTATTTGTATGATCTGATCTTCCATAGTACGTTGGCGTTCGCAAGATATGGTTAACTTCGTCAGAAAAGACACTGCTCTTGAATTTATCTAAAAGGTTTAGTCTATTTTTCAATCTACGGTCCGACAGAGATTCCCATCCGAGTTTATCTAAGAGGTCAGTTACACTAACAAGACTATCGTAATGACCTTTCACATACCTGGCATCTCTTCTTTGCACGCGTTCTAACTCTGTTATTAAGCCTTTTTCATGAGGGTCCCAAACACTGGCAGCGTATTCCAAATGTGGTCTAACGAGGGAAAAGTAGCTAATTTCTCTCACTTTACTCACAAGTATGCGGGAAAACTAACTGTAAACTTGGATTTGTAAAAAGAATTCTCGGTAAATGCCCAAAAAAGGTGAAAGAAATAAGCTACCTGACTCTAGTGAGGCCTCACTTGGAATATGCTGCTAGCGTGTGGGACCCTTACGAGGTAGAACTAATAGCTGTAATCAATCGAGTACAGCGCAGGGCGGCCAGATTTGTGATGAGTTGCTACGACAAAAAGTGTAGCGTTTCCAGTATGTTACACGAGTTAGGATGGGAATCTTTACAGGAGCGTAGATCGAAGTATAGGCTTAACTTACTTAGGAAATTCGAAGAAGATACTTTCTCAGTCGACGTCAATCATATCCTTCGTTTACCATCGTACTATAGTAGACGAGATCATGAGAATAAAATAAAAGAAATAGACTGCAAAACAGAGAGATTTAAAATGTCATTCTTCCCTCGTACTATTAAGGATAGTAAAGTTGTCTCAATTGATAGGATTAACGGTATCGCTCGCTAGGATCACTCATTGCATATTTATGCATAGTTCTAACCTTGCATGTATTTGGACTAGGAATTACTAACCATTAGCAAGTTTTTTTTTGTGAATAAGCATGTATATTTTTCTAGTGTGCGTAATACTTCTATGACCGTGCGGTGTGCATGTGGCGGTCCTCTTGCATGCTGCATGTTGGTGATTGGTCACCTCCTGCCAAACACCCTACAGGTGGCTTGCAGGGTATTATGTAGATGTACATGAGACGTATTTCTGGTTCCAGCTGCCGGCGTGTGAGGAGACCTTGGGGCGAGGCTTGAGCGCTGATACGACGCAGTCTGCTAGCAGGTAGCAGAGTACCCTGCTAGCAGGTAGCGCTTGGCTTTAATAAGGATTATTAATACCTTATCAAACGAAGGAAACTTTCCGACCATAGGCAGTTTTAATGGTAGATTATTATGAGATGTTTCCCTGAGCTGTGTGCCTCATGCATGCATTGGTAAATTCAGACGGTGTAAAACTCCTATCTACTCGTACAGAAACTAGGTCCCTGTGACATCACGTGGAGTGGCATCGCATGGGTGCCAATCTGGCCTTTTACAAATGAGGATTAAATTGACCATTGCCATTCGTCTTACCCGGTATTTCTAAAACCAAATAATTTGTATATTATGAATACACTAATGGTGGGTAACGAATCGCAATCAATGCCTTTCGTTTTCTTTGATGAGGGAAAATACCCTATTCATAGGGTGTGCACTCTACGCTGTTACGCTCTTGGCGGCTCTTTCCTGCTCTGATTGCAAGTAGTGCCACCACCGTCAAGTGGGAAATTTTGAAATTGAAAAAAGTTGAGTAACAAATTTGGAGGGTAAGGAAACAGTACAATGTTGTTGTTGTTGTGAAGTGAGTGTTGCAATATTTTATTGCCCATTAAATGTATGTACTCATATATATGCTTATATGTACCTATACATGGAGTTGCAGAAGCTATAATGAATAAAATACGGCAAAGGCGTGATACAAATTTATTGATTGTAGACTACTAATTTCGAGTAGCATAACAAACAGACAAACTGAAGTGGCTTTTAAATCTTAAAATAATTTATTAAAGATGTCGTTAAAATGAAACTAATTGTCACCGTAAATAGCTACCTTTCATAATATTTGAAATTCAGTAAGTTGACAGATTTAGGGCGTCCAGCCAAATAAGAAAAATTCATGCATAATTCCAGCTTATCCAGTGAAATTTTACTAATTCCCAGGTTAATCATACGTGATTACTGCTATATATACGAATTTTAAAACACCCGAAATCACTTAATTGATTTTAAACATATGATATTCATGTATTTACAAAGAAAAAATACGTTACATAACACATTGGATACGTTAGTAAACATTGAGTTTATTTAAAACAAACCTTACGAGCTGCTTCCACCTCATAAGTAGATGTCGACGTCATCTGGCATTCTATTCTTCGTCTTTTATAATCTTACTTGAGTATATGGTTAGATATTTACGTACAACCAGATAGAGAACATGTATAGATATTTCGCTTTTTTTGTCTTGTCTGACATTCCAACTTCCGTTGCGGCTGAAAAAATTCTTCTTAGCTATCATCCTCATCATCATCACTGGTCAACAATCCTAGGATAGGTTTGACGCAGCTCTCCACTCTATTCTCCTATTAGCTAATCATTTCACACCTACGTATTTCTTCTCTTTCACATCGCTCTTTACTTGATCCATATATATTGTTCGAGGTCTTCCTTTTCCATTCTTGCCTTCCACTTGTCCTTCGACGGTTGTCTTCATCAGGTCATCATGTCTCAGGATGTGGCCTACAAGGTTTTTCCGTCTTCTTATTAAGGTTTTCATGAGGTTTCTCTTCTCTCCTACTCTTCATAGGACTTCCTCAATACTAATTCGGTCGATCCATTTGATTTTCATCATTCTTCTCGTCTTATCTATTGAACCTTAAATTACAACAAACACATTTTAACCAGAAAATGGGTGTTGAACTGGAAAAATTGTATGTGAAATGACTTTGATATAAATGTTTCTACAATTCCGGTTTGGATCCAAAATTCATGCATAATTCCCGACTTTCCCGGTCGCTGGACACCCTTTGATTCACATCTATTCAAGATTCATTCGGATTCGACATTCACTCGATTCCTTATGAACGATTTAAAGAACCGTATCATTGCTCCGAATCGAATCCCATCCGAATCCACGAAACTTCCACCACAACTGCCGTAGCCGAAGGGTTGAAGAGCGAGTTAGGGTGAATCCTTGCACTCTCTCGTGCTCTACGACTATGCGCTCTTCAGAGAAAAACCTGGAGCGAATAGGGTAGTTTCCTTCATCAAACAAAACGAAAGGCATTGATTGCGATTCGTTACCCACGATTACTGTATTCATAATATACAAATTATTTGGTTTTAGAAATCCCAGTTAAGACGATGGCAATGGTCACTTTTATCCTCATTTGAAAAAGGCCAGATTGGCGCCCATGCGATGCCACTCCACGTGACGTCACAGGGACCTAGTTTCTATACGAGTAGATAGGAGTTTTACATCGTCTGAGATTACCAATGCATGCATGAGGCACGGAGCTCAGGGTAACATGTCTTAATAATCACCTATTAAAACTGTCTATGGTCGGAAAGTTTCCATGGTTGGATAAGGTATTAATAATCCTTATTTAAGCCAAGCTCTACCTGCTAGCAGGGTACTCTTCTACCCGTTAGCAACCTGCGTCATATTAGCGCTCAAAACCTCACCCCAAGGTCACCTCACACGGCGACAGGGGGAACCGGAAGACGTCACGCGTGGTTTTCCAAGCATTCATACTTAGCCGTCGCGTTTTCGCGCGCTTGAAATTTTTCGCTTTTCATTTAAACGCGAAAAATAGATACCGTCGGTTAAAAATCTAAAAGCGTGAAACACGTACTCCAGGAGTAATAATGTTTCGATTTAGGCAATAAAAAATAATAGGAAACCACCCTATTGTACACAATATTTTCAGCTCAAAATTTGAATTATTGATCTGTAGCTCTTTATTTTTGTGTAAACGTATAGCGAGGTAATATCCAGATGTGGATGAACTTAGTAAAACATTACGTATACACACGCATCATGTGCACGTGAATAAGGAGCAGAGACCAACTAGCTAAGAGAGGAAGCTCAATGCAGAAAGGAATGTAATAATAGGGGTGGGGGCAATAAGCGCCCTGAGCCTTTATCATCAACGGGAAGACAAAGGAAGGTTGCCACCCGCTGTTGTCGGACGAGTTTGCTTAGTTCCAATTAACACCCACAGATGGAGGGGCGGTGGAGAGGCAGGGGAGACGCGTAATAATATTTTCAGCCCCGAAAAAAACTTGCGCGGGTAAGGAGTTTTCGCTGATACGGGAAACAGGTTAGGGCACAACTTACATACATATATATATAACTACGAAGGGGGCAGTAGATTAGCCGATAGTAACGACATCTTTCCGCCGGTGAAAAGAGGCGCAGATAATATTACCACGCCTCCCCGCGGACGAAAAAAAAATTAACACGACTCAAGGGATGGAGGGTGGAGGAAGAGATAGTACAGAAACTCAAACATAGAGGGACAAGTGGCCTTAGACGTGTTCTTTCCGCCTTCTCCACCCACACACCCCTCTTCGTGTTCGCAGGGCGTGAGTTTTCAGATTACGGAAAGCGATGACAAGTATAGCTTGTCGGGCCAGATTAGATTTCCCCAACCGAAAAACTCAAGCCTGCCAACCCTTCAGGGTTCTTTAACTTGCCCGTACAGTATTGCAGTTTCACACTCAGGGTTGCCAAACGGATAGTACCAAACTAATATTACTGTTATGCCCGCATTCTTAGTTGACCCTACCTATCCGTCCCTAAATAACACAAGGCCCCTACATGCGTTTCTCAGTCGACCCTACATAAGTGGTGGGGGGTAATTCCGTCTTCAAGTTCTCTGAAATGACGTAGATGATGGCGCAGTGCTAATTCTCCACTCTGGTGGCGTAATGGGAACTAACTATGAAATTAAGAAAAGACATCCGATAATTTTCGGGCGTATTGTTAGGGCAACGGCTCAAGGTAAATAAACAATCGGTGTCGTCCGCCAGGTCGTGTCGATACCTTAATTATCGCTACAGATATATCGAGCCAAAAGTAGAACCTAATTGTCTTTAAATTACTTCAAAAGAGGTCTGTACAAGCTAGTAATAGGTACGGAGCAAATATGATCATTGACGTGGGAACTTGCGTTGCATCATCAAGGTTCGTCATTCGCTTTCACCTTCGGTAGTTAAGTTTAAGCGAAAATTTTAATAGGTAGGTGATTATTAAGAGATGTTTCCCTGAGCTCTCTGCCTCATGCATGCATTGGTAATCTCAGACGATGTAAAACTCCTATCTACTCTTATATAGAAACTAGGTCCCTCTGCCGTCACGCGGAGTGGCATCGCATGGGCGCCAAAATAGACTTTTTCAAATAAGGTTAAAATTGACCATTGCCATTCGTCACAACTGGGATTTCTAAACTCTAATAATTTGTATATTATGAATACGCTAATGGTGAGTAACGAATCGCAATCAACGCCTTTCGTTTTCTTTGATGAAGGAAACTACCCTATTTTCCAAGTCCCAGAAAGGTCCACAAGGCAGGGATGTGAGCGACCCTAACCACGTAAGAGTGATGGAGGATAAAGGGTGTTATCATTATATTCTGCCGGACAAGCGAGAAAAAAAAATTCTACGCATATGAAATGGCGTCCCATACCATACCTCAGGTAAACTCCGGCTTATCTGCTGATGGAGGATGGAGGCACTTGATAAATTTCGCCCAAGAACAGGATGTAGTGCTGGTTACTTGGGATGAAATTGAGGATGGGAGATGGGAGGATAAATCCCCGGGTAGATTTCGGATAAATGAGGATGACCGGGAATATTTTCGCGGGCCCATTCTTAAATCGACCGAGTCCCGGAAAGATGCTACTCAGATACACTTCCAAAGCATGCGGTAGCCGTCAGTTCATTCCTAAACCCATTATTCCCCAGACTGTATTCAAGGCTTTTAACTTCGGTTGTTTCGCATTTTCCGAGTTATTTTGGCCTAATAGGGTGGTTTCCTATTTTTTTTTCTTGCCTAAATCGAAACATTATTACTCCTGGAGTACGCATTTCACTCTTCTACATTTTTTAATGACGATATCTATTTTTTGCGATAAATGAAAAGTGAAAATTTTCAAGCGTCGCAAAAACGCGACGGCTAAGTAAGAATGATGGGAAAACTCCGTGTGACGTCGTTCTGGTTCTCGCTGCTGCGAGTGAGGTGACCTCGGGGCGAGGCTTTGAGTGCTGATACGACACAGGATGCTAGCAGGTAGCAGAGTACCCTGCTAGCAGGTATCGCTTGGCTTAAATAAGGATTACTATTACCCTATCAAACGAAGGAAACTTTCCGACCTTACCCAGTTTTAATAGGTGATTATTAAGACATGTTTCCCTGAGTTCTGTGCCTCATGCATCCACTGGTAATCTCAGACGATGTAAAACTCCTATCTACTCGTATAGAAACTAGATCCCTGTGACGTCACGTGGAGTGGCATCGCATGGGCGCCAATCTGTCCTTTTTCAAATGAGATTAAAATTGACCATTGCCATTCCTCTAAACTGGGATTTGTAAAACCCAAATAATTTGTATATTCTGAATACACTAATGGTGGTTGACGAATCGCAATCAATGTCTTTCGTTTTCTTTGATGAAGGAAGCTACCTATTTGAGATTAATATTCGTATTATTATCTCGGCACAGGTTTTTAACGTCCTTGTTTTTCTCCTACACTTCACACAACAAAGGAGAAGATTCGCTGTTTTCTCCTTTCCTTATGTACCCCACCCCCACATGTTATCACAATTCCCTTAACTCAACATACAAACATGCATAACAAGAATGCACTAATTAAGAAATATCATCCCTATTTTGTTCCATCCACTACACAATCTTCAGGTAGAAACCTTTTACTCCGTTAATAATTACAGTAAAGAAGCTGAAGTTATTGTTGAATATATGATAGTTCCCATATCACACCTCATGATCTTCTTATACTCACATTACATTAATAATAATAATATTTATTATTCTTAGAAAATTGTCCATTAATAACACACAATGGCTACAGCACACAAAACAGCTAACAAAATAAACTTTTACAAAAAAATATAAAATATATTCAAACGGAATACAACACAACTAACATATCAGGACATATAAATGAAATCTTGGTGCTCACTCAATAACAGCAAGAAAATCTGAGTATACATAGTTTACACAAACACTCATCACAACATTTAGGGCAGAACATGATTAATGATATATTATTTACTCCAACAAATGTGGCTCGATTTACTCGAACAAATACAGCTTAAGACAGTGTACCTACACAATGAATAGTGCTTGGCAATAGCGTAATTTGAGATATCATTGGTATTGTCGTACTGCCCGTATCATTCACTAATTGACCTCCAAGGTTAATACGGTGGTCAAAGGTCATAGAGGTAAAAGTCAGGCCATCGTGACAACCAACGTGTCGAGCCATAGGTTTTGAAGTGTGCAAAGTCGGTTTCGCAGGTCATAGATCCGCATTGTTGATTTTTTTTTACCTCCGAAGGTCATAATTGGGGTTAAAGGTCGTAGAAATAAACGTCGGACCATCGTGACAACCCACGTGTCGAACAATACGTTTTAAAGTGTGTCAAAGTCGGTTTTGCAGGACATAGATCCGTATTGTTGATTTTTTGTACTTTGCACGTACTTTTTTGTATTTTTTGTATTGTTAATTGTATATCATTACTATCGTAATTCGAGATTTATACTCGTATTATTATTATCTCGGCAACAATAGAGCCCGTTCTTGTTCTTTCCGTACTTTTCACGCACCATGGCAGTATATACGCTATAATCTCGCTTTGAACTCCAAAAGAATAAGAAATATTTTGAAATTATACACGAAATATGCATAATATTCCAAATCAAAATCATTACCACCCTCTATCTAACAACGGTAAACTCGGCCATCAAAATGTTACCATAGAAACATTGTAGTCGTCCAAACATTCAACTTTCTGCGAACCATTTAATGAAATTATACTCTGAAATCCATTCATTATTTCACTACCTAATATATAATACTATCCAGACTGTCCCAAGGGTCGTGTGTCATTTTTGACCTCTAATTTTAACTTTTCATGGAGCAATATTCATGAAAATTGGCAAACTTATGGGGAATGATCCAAATTTATGTTGAGTACAAGAAAAATTTAAAAATTTTGATCTTTACATCTCACAATGTGGGTCCAAATAAATATTTTAGTTTGCCTTAAGGGATTTCAATGTTAAAAACATCGAGATAGAAAAAAGTCTGAATTTCATTGACCAAACTGTCAATTTCAAGGTTTTAGGACACGACAAAACCGAAAATAACACTTTTATTTACGAAAATTCAACCGTTGACCCAGTAAGGTCACAGTCAAGGTCATAAGGGTGGCAAAAAGAATAGCAAACCAACAAAGGTGTCGATCCATAGATTTTAAAGAGTGTCCATGTCATTGGTATTGTCCAAATACCCATATTATTGACTAATTGACCTCCAAGGTTAATACGGAGGTCAAAGGTCATAGAGATAAACATCAGGCCAATGTGATAACAAACGTGTCAAACCATAGGTTTTAAAGGGTGCAAAGTCGGTTTCGCAGTTCATAGATCCGCATTGCTGATGTTTTTGACCTCCGAAGGTCATAATTGGTGTCAAATGTCGTAGAGTTAAACGTCAGGCCATCGTGACAATATATGTGTCCAAACATACCATTGAAAGGGTTCCAAAGTCGGTTTTGCAGTTCATAGATCCGCACTGTTGTATTTTTTACTTTGCGTGTACTTTTTGTATTGTTGATTGTATATCTACACTACCGTAATTCGTTATTAAGACTCATTTTATTATTATTTCGGCAGCAGTAGAGCATGTCCTTGATCTTCACGTTTTCTCCAAATACCATGACAGAAAATCCAATATCTTCCCGCTTTCAACTCCAATAGAATAAGAAATGTTTTGAAATTATACACGAAATCTGCACAATATTCCAAATCGCAATCAATACCACCCACTCAAAAACAACGGTAAACTCGAATATAAACACTTTATCAAAGAAACAATTCCTACATTGAAGT
Organism: Ischnura elegans; assembly: GCF_921293095.1. NCBI lineage: Eukaryota > Metazoa > Arthropoda > Insecta > Odonata > Coenagrionidae > Ischnura > Ischnura elegans. Next base: position 1,939,353 of record NW_025791658.1, on the reverse strand, counting down.
CGTCCAAACATTTAATCTTCTGCGATACATTTATTAAATTCAATTCTGATATCCATGCATGATTTCTGTATTTTCAGCGTGAAAACTTATACCGAAAGTGGCATAACCTAATGAGTTCTTTCATTACAATTCGGCTGACGTTAAATACTTTTTCAGAATAAATAGAAGAAATGTAATAACCTAAGTACCAATACAGACAGAAAAAGACAAGTACAAATAATGAAATTGCCCTGACTGCATTACTTGCACTGACATTAAATTACGCCAAAGTATTACTTACGCTCCTAGATATAAGCGTAATTTGAGATACAATTATACATATTTTTCCGTAAAAAACATCGTATAGGTCACTTTAATTTCGAATGCTAATAGTAAACCGACATTAGTATTGACATATTTTGTTTTTATTCTCCTTAGTGATCCAAACAAACATGTGATCATTACAAACAAGATGTTATCAACCTCTTTTATTGAAGAAACTGCGGTAAGTCAATGACTAAAATGGCAAAACAGATGGAAAAATACAGGTACAAATAGCGAAATCGCTAAGACTGGATTTATTTTGCACTGACTGTACATTACGCCAGTGTAATTCATGTATACTACCGTAATTTGAGATTAAGACTCATATTAATATTATTATCTATGCAACAATAGAGTACGTCCTTGTTCTTACCGTACACTTCACACCCCAGAGAAGAAGATTCCCTGTCTTCTCGCTTTCAACTCCAAATTCCCAGCATCCCTCCCCTTCTGGACCAAACGCAGGGTCATTACATCTCCAGACCCGCCCCACCCCACCAAACGCTATCACAATTCCCTACCTACCCTCCCCTCTCTCCCCTCCCAACATTCATTTCCCACCCCTCCCCAATATCTGACCTGCTTAGGAATGACCAACTTAAAAAACACCCCTTCAACCGATTCCCTCCCAGCACGCAGGGAAGATGAGACAGGGATGCCAACCGCCCAGATTCGACACCCTACCTTTCCTTCAACTCACGACAACCTGGAACAAAGTCATGGAGAGGGAACACGCTTGCCAACCAATAAAAAATAATTATATAACGTGTCCAATTTATCTTGACCACTCGAAATAACTTTTTGTCCAGATGCAATTTCAAAAGTGTGTCAAGCGAATGTTCATTAGCCGTCAGGGGGACATTAATTAGCATGATTGCCTTCCTGGTAGCTTTGTTATTTACAAAGATATGAACAGCGCTATTTCTTTTTTAAATGGCACCCTATGTTTTTTTTATTCGGCAATTCATTTCCTCTCCTAAAGACTTATTCAAAAATGTAGCACAGTGGACCATTAACATAAACACAACGTTATGAAAAATTAAGAAACTCGTCCACTGACTGTGAACGAGTTTCTTATGACTGCTGTGCATTTTACTGTCTTCATTTGTTCACCGTCAACGTCAGCAAGTGGAGTAGTTCCAATACCTGCGTACCTGCACTAACAATAAGCGCTAGAGAGTCAGTCATTATTCATAAAACTGTGTTTATGTTAATGGACCACTGTTCTACATTTTTAAACAAATCTTTAGGAAAGGAAATGAATCGCCGACCAAACGGCTCTTAATTTATGAATATGCCTCGTATATTTACGACACTTTTTTCAATTTCAACTATTGATATTGTTTTAATTGTAAATACCGACATCTAGGGGCTATGTTGTCATGTAAAAAATTCGAAGTCATTTTCTTGTTTCGAAGGTTTACTCATTCTGGAATCTTTTGGAGGTTTTTCTATTGTCATCATTAGGGATGGTCGGATCGGATACCTCGGATCCAAATATCCACGGATATTGCCATTCATCGGAACATCGGATCCAAAGTCGCGGAAGACATCGGATCTGAATCCGAAATTTTTAATAATAGCTTCAGTGAATGCAACATGCCCCATAAGGGTGGAAAGAGTTCTTATTCTATCTTAGAATTCGCCATCGCATGCGATTCTTCTCCTACGCCACAGTTCAGTGTTTTATCCGAAGATTTTTCCTATTTTCATTTCCAAACTGAAGTGTAACAGTTTAGGCACTGACCATGTAAAGATGTTTAAAAAAACAACTTGAAAGCCTATAAAAATATAAAAATGTGCATGAAAATCTAAAAAGCATTCCTTCGATTGTACGTACCCAGAGTAAACTTGAATAATTACTTCGTTTAACTGCAGGAATTTGAAAATGCATTTGAATCCGAAAATATCCGATCCGAAAGATCCGGTTCCGAAAATCAAGGATCCGATCCGAATCCGGATCCGGAATAAATCCTGGATCCGTCCATCCCTAGTAATCGTGATTAATATCACTTCTAAGTATTTTTCTTATTTTTTCTGCACCAGCTTATTTGACCGCTCTGCATAGAAGGTCGCCGCCTGAGAGTTGAACCAATTGACAATGCAGTTCTTGAGTTCCTCTTCGGGTTCGAAATGTTGTCCACCGAGCCTGTTTGGAGTGAGGGTTGCCATTCTAACTAAATTGTAAAATTCGCTGTTTTCTCAAGGTTTTCACGGTCTGAATTTCGTCAAATCCACGTTTTGTAGACACGGAATTTTAGGCAGAAGTATTGATCACGTAACAATCACCAGCCGCACCTTAACCCATTATTCCCCGGGCTGTATTCAGGGCTTTTAACTTCGGTTGTGTCGTATTTTCCGATTTATTTTGGCCAAATTAAGATGAATTTTTGGAATAAAAACATTTTCATCGTATTTTATGATTTTCATAATGCTGCGTGTACGCAACGCAGGGAAAACTCCGGTAAAAAAATACAAAAAAAGTAATTCTTTAAAACTTAGGTTACATCTTTTATTTTTTATCTTGATTTGTACACTCGACATCTTCGCCGGGAGTTATCACTATTCATTCGGAGGAAATTCCCCATTCTGCCTTTCAACGGACATGCTGGAATGTCATTTTTCCTAGGGCGTCTCGTATGTGCGCATCGATTTTTATGCCAAACGCCATCGGTCATAAAAATACAATTATATGAATGAAAATGTTGGTGGAAATGACAAAATTAGAACTAAGAATACTTTTAAAAAGTTAGTAAATCGAAGAACAAATTATTCTGAGGTAGAAACTTGTCCTGAGAATTAGGATCCAATAATGGTGCGTTAACGCAACGCTTGGGATTAATGAGTTAGCTAAAAATTTAATAAACGTGACAAGATGCCGTGAATACAAATACAGCAATGAAAGCAATATCGTCTCATGACTTCACCTATCGATATCCTAATTCAGGTCCGGCTAAGTTTGTGGAGTGAGCAGGTTGTAGGGAAGTGAAGAAGTGTCTGATTTCTCGCCAGGATTAATGAACACTATGGTTACATGTCTTCCAACCACAGCCTTAACCCGCTAACGCCACAATTAAAACGTTTCTGCGATATTTGTGGTAATCATGTATCTAAATGTCAATGAAATTCTGAGTCATTAGGTGCAAAATGTATTCTTTTATCACCAATAGTTACGCCTAGCGGTACCATATGGTCCCACCATAACGTTTCGCATCATAAAATCATTAACCAAATAGTAAGCTCACATCAAATAACCATTCTTTATATGAGATATATCATCATTACATAACAAAACCTATGTAGTAACAGTACATAAGGCGTAAGTAAAGAAAATCGAAATGCTTGCTCTAAAAATTTCGTTTTTTTTTTTTTTGGGCTAGCTCATAATTCTCAATTTTCAAACGGCTCTAAATACGTAAATTGCAGCATTAAATCTGATAAAATTTCGGAAAAAAGTCATTAAAAATATTCTTATCAATTTAAAACTCTCAAAAACCCTAATATTTTACGATTAATGACAAAAAAGTTACGTTTATCACTGCACTACTAGCTGGTACCATTTGCTACCGCTAGGCGTTTAACGGGTTAAGGTGCGTATGTCGTCATAGCATACGGACCAATAATTGCGCTTCGAATACACGTGTGCAGACAAATGCGTGCGCACAGTATCTGCGCGTGACTCGCCTCGATTTGATGATCGACGTATCGATTTTTCTTTCAATCCGTCAATCGTGGTTCTACGATCACGTTTGAGAGATTTTTAAGGTTTCATGACGAAATTCGCGGTATTTTCAAGGTTTTTTCACGGAAGACGAAATTCACGGCGAACTCACGTTTTTAAAGTTTCAACGGTTGAGTGTTAACTCTGATTCAAATATAAACGTTTCCACGAGCGCGCTCTAGTTTAATTCGCAAATCCACCGCGTAAAGCGAGACGCTGCTATAGAAAACATACCTACCTTAAAAAATATGAACCATGGTACGCCTACATTTCCAAAACTATTCATAAACTAAGGGTCGTTCGCTCATATTAACCCATTAATCCCCAGCGTTGCGTTAACGCAACATTGAATCCTAATTCTCAGAACAAGTTTCTACTACAGAATAATTTTTTCTTCCATTTACTGACTTTTTTCAAGTATCTCTAGTTCTAATTTCGTCATTTCCACCAACATTTTTATTCGTATAATTGTATTTTTATGACTGATGGCGTTTGGCTTAAAAATCGGTGCGCACATACGAGACACCCTAGGAAAAATGACATACCCCAGCATGTCCGTTGAAATGGGGCAGAATGGGGAATTTCCTCCGAAGGAATATTAATAACTCCCGTCGAAGATGTCGAGTGTGCAAATCGAGACAAAAAATAAAGATGTAACCTAAGTATTTAAAATTACTGCTTTTGTATTTATTTACCGGAGTTTTCCCCGCGTTGCGTATACGCAGCATTATGAAAATCATATAATACGATGAAAATATTTTTATTCCTAAAATTCATCTTAATTAGGCCAAAATAAATCGGAAAATGCGAAACACCGAAGTTAAAAGCCCTGAATACAGTCTGGGGAGTAATGGGTCAAATATTGGCGCCTCAGGGTACAGTTTTACTCTTGCAGCGCCATCCACCAATTCATTGAGAAGCAATGTTCGCATTTGTTTTGTTTCATAAGTCTTTTATTTGTCCGTGCACGCAAAAAACAATGTCCGCGACAATAGTTGATCCCGGTAGCTGTCAAATGCGTTCTGTCATACCATTTATTGTATGGAAAAGGATTGCCAGCTGCTGAAATTTATCGGGAGTTATCCATATTTTATGGACCTAGGGTTTTGTGTTAAGGAAAGGTTAGACAATGGCGCCGAAGAAACCAACTACAGTGGCTCGGTGGAGAAAGTTTCGAAATCAAAAAGGAATAGGGTTGTTTCCTTCATCAAAGAAAACAAAAGGCTAATCAGGGTTCCCACTCTAACTGCATTCTAAAATTCACGGTTTTTTCCAGGTTTTCACGGTCTAAATATAATCAAATTCACGGTTTGTAGGCATGGAATTTTAGGCAGAAATATTGATCAAGTAACAATCATCGGCCGCAAGTTAACTAAAAATGTAACAAACACCTCAGATGCCTTGAATGCAAACGCAACAATGACAGTGTTATCTCTAATGACGTCACCTATAGTTAGCAAAATTCACCTCTGGCTAAAGGGTGTGAGTGGGAAAACGAAGAGAGCAGGGTGGCAGGGAAGTGAAGAAAGGCCTGATTTTTGCCAGGGTTAACGTCTTCCAATCGCAGGCTTAAGGTCAATGTGCTGCCATGGCACACACGGACAAATTAATAGTTGCGCTTTCGAATACACGTGTGCAGAAAAATGCGTGGACATTGCCTGCACGTGAATGACCTTGAAACATGATTGAAATACCCATTTTTTTTAAACCCGTCTATCGTTGTTCTAAAATCAAGTTTGAGAGATTTCTAAGGTTTTGTGACAAAATTCACGGCTATTTCCAGGTTTTTTCACGGTAGAAGAAATTCACGACTTATTCACGGTTTTCACGGTTGAGTAAGAACCCTGCAAATACACCAACGGATGAAGTTCGCCATGAAAAACTATTCGACTTGGTCGGGATCCCGTGATCCCGTGCGCGTGACTGCGTACAAAGGCACTTATTCCCGCAGCGTTTGAAATTTGTCATCGCAGACCAGCGACTAAATAAGGGTTTTTCACCCCGACAGTGGCTTAGTAAGCACGACCCTCGCCACATGTGCCACAGCGTGGACTTGTGACGTCAACATCTTGATCGGCAAAACCCCTCCCGAAGTTCGCTCTGAGAAGATGGCTTGGTGGTGTAACTGGTAGCACGCCTGACCGGCAAACGGGAGATCCGGGTTCGAATCCCGGCTAAGTCAAATATTTTTTCATGGCGAACTTCATCCGTTGGTGTATTTGACTTTGCACCCGTGCGCGTGATTGCGTACAAAGTCACTTGTTCTTTGAAAGGCATTGGTTGCGATTCGTTACCCACCAATAGTGTATATATAATATACAAATTCTATTACCCTATCCGCGCAGTACCCGCCTGACGATCCTGTTATTCCTGAGCGATCGGAGGTTGAAAAGAAAGCCGCCCTCACAATACAGGGTGTCCCATTTATCTTGACCACACGAAATAACTTTTTGTCCAGATGTAAATTTAAAAATGTGTCAAGCATATATTCAATAGCCGTCAGGGGGACATTAATCAGCATGATTGCCTTCCTTGTGGCTTTGTTAATTACAAAGATATGAACAGCGGTATGTCTGTCTTAAATGACACCCTATATTTTTTATTCGGCGTTTCATTTCCTCTCCTAAAGACCTATTCAAAAATGTAGCACAGTGGACCATTAACATAACACAACGTTGTGAAGACATAATAAACTCGTCCACTTACTGTGGACGAGTTTCTTATGACTGCTGTGCATTTTACTATGTTTTCATTTGCTCACCGTCAACGTCAGCAAGTGGAGTAGTTCCAATACCCACGTACCTGCACCGAGGGCTAGAGAGTCAGTCATTTTTCCTAACACCGTGTTCATGTTAATGGTCCAATGTGCTTCATATTTGAATAGTTTTTTAAGAGATAATGAATTGACGAATAAAAAATATAGGGTGCCATTTAAAAAAGACAGACCGCTGTTCATATCTTTGTAAATAACAAAGCTACAAGGAAGGCAATCATGCTGATTAATCTCCCCCTGACGGCTAAAGAACATTTGCTTGACACGTTTTTGAATTTGCATCTGGACATAAAGTTATTTCGGGTGGTCAAGATAAATGGTACACCCCGTATAATAGGAGGGAACTGTGAGGATGGCTCTTGAACAAAGATCTGCCTGGGGTACGAATACGGAGGCGAAGCATTGCCTTAATGGCCTGCTTTTGAAGGGAGAAAATCTTTTGGGAATGGTTGTCATTTCCCCATGTTCAGTTATAGTTCATGCTTTAATAATGAGCATTATGTCATTTTAAAGAAAATGTTATTTAATGTTATTATTTATTTTTTGTTTTATAAAAAAATTCAAAAATGTGGACACTCCAGAGCTATAAATGACTCCGCGCACCGTAAAATTAGCCATTTCGTCAAGTTCATAAACTCTATGACTCATCCTAGGGAAAACTACTGCGTGTACAGCATTCATCTTGCACAATAAGTTGCAGACTTTAATGCAGATCAGCGGCACACTATGGTGGGGTCGGGGGGATAGAACCCCCCCCCCCCACCAAAGCCTCAAAGAAATAAAATAATATTTAAAAACTATTGTCTAGTTTTAACATATAATAACTGCATCTGCTAAAAGTTTTATTTTAAGTGAAAAAATGGGGTAAAATTTATTTCCAGTCCAAAAGTTTGACCCAAAGGAAAAAATGAATGGGACACCCTGTATAATAATAAATTCCACCCTCTTGATGAAGAAAGGGAGAGTGCAGACATATTTAGGATTTCGTGGAGGAGGGAAAGGATATATAGATATGGTAGAGTTGGGGATATTTCCTACGGCCCCTCTTATATCGCTCATCTTCTTAATAGACGCGCGTATTACGACTTCGCCATGGCCGGCGGCGGCCGTATTGCAGCGCCGCCGGCCCTCGTGCGGCGGCCCCGCGAATCATGGCCGAGACGTGAGATATTCCCATAGCACGGGATTAAAAACGATAAATATGAGCGATAAACGACTTCCTCCATTACACGCGGCCATGTTGTACCAGAAGAACGCGTGTTAACTCATACCCCTACTACGTACGTAAAGCAGCGAAACAGCTTGTAAAAACCTGGCTAAAAAGAGAATAATAATGTTATACGGTGGTTTCCTATTATTTTTTTATTGCCTAAATTGAAAGATTATTACTCCTGGAGTACGCATTACACGCTTTCAGATTTTTAAATGACAATATCTATTTATCGCGATTAAATGAAAAGTGAAAAATTTCAAGCGCGCGAAAAGGCGACGGATGAGTATGAATGCTGGGAAAAGCCCGTGCAACGTCATTCTGGTTCCAGCTGTCGCCGTGTGAGGCCGCCTTGATGCAAGGCTATGAGTGCCACTACGATGAAGGCTGCAAGCAGGTAGTAGAGTACTCTGCTAGGAGGTAACGCTTGGCTTAAATATTTCTTATTATTACCATATCGAACGAAGAAAACTTTCCGACCTTATACAGTTTTAACCAATTATTCCCCAGACTGTATTCGGGGCTTATAACTTCGGTTGTTTCGCATTTTCCGACTTATTTTGACCTAATTGAGATGAATTTTTGAAAAAAGTATTATATTCATCGTATTATATGATTTTCATAATGCTGCGTGTTACCCAACGCTGGGAAAACTTCGGTCAATATATATAAATGAAAGTAATTTTAAAAACTTAGGCTACATCTTTTATTTTTTATCTTGATTTGCACACTCGACATCTTCGCCGGGAGTTATCAGTATTCCTTTGGAGGAAATTCCCCATTCTGCCTTTCAACGGACATGCTGATGTATGTCATTTTTCCTAGGGTGTCTCATATGTGCGCCCCGATTTTTATGCCGAACGCCATCAGTCATAAAAATAAAATTATATAAATGAAAATGTTGGTGGAAATGGCAAAATTAGAACTAGAGATACTTTTTTAAAAAAAGTCAGTAAATCGAAGAAAAAATTATTGTGGAGTGGAAACTTGTTCTGAGAATTAGGATTCAATAACGTTGCGTTAACGCAATGCTGGGGATTAATGGGTTAATAGGTGATTTTTAAGAGATGTTTCCCTGAATTCTGTGCCCCATGAATGCATTGGTAATCTCAGACGATGTAAAGTCCTGACTACTCGTGTAGCATATAGGTCCCGAATAGGCATATAGAATAAATCCGTAAGAGTCGTAAGGGATACCTTAGTAAACTCTATTATAGACTGATTGCTGTATTTATCGGAATTTCTCGCCTTTCCCGGAAGTCTCGACCGGTGTCGAGGAATCTCGAAGGAGCGAGACTTCTCGAGTCTCGTCAAGACTCTCGACCCAGGCGAGACTCTCGCCGAGCCAAGAGTCTCGTCCCGACAATGCGGAGAAATGAAATTCTCGTCTCGACCGCTGAAACGATCTAGCACAGCATAAAATTTGCCTTACTTTCGAAGGATTTCGAAGGAAGACATGGAAATTAAGATGGAGAAAAACTTCAAATGAGACTATGGGCAGCCAGGAATTTCGTTCGGGGGTAGTCCAATACCAGGGGGGTAACTTTTGAAAAACAGGGTACTAAGTAATGGGTTATAAACTAATGTTAACGATGTTGGTGGTGGTTTTCGGCAATTGCTCCGCAGGAAACATTTTCTTACTCGACGTTTCACTCCTCCTACTGGGAGCATTATCAGGAGAATGGGAAGAAATCGTTCTCGTCCCGAGCTTATATAGGTTTCGTTACCCATTGTTGACCCGATTTTGAATTTTAGGCGATAGCCGTTGGTCATTATATTGGGCCAGGAACCCTCTCCATATGCGGCTGAGGTTATATCCATCCTCCCTATTAAAATTACTTGGCCTTTTCGCTATCTCGACTGATTCACGTATAAGACGCGGATGATATTCTTCCGCCTTAATTTTAACACCTTTCATAATCGAAAAAACTTCATTTGTTACGGAAATATTTTGTTGATTCGTGTATTTTCAATATTTTGTTTTCTTTTATGAAGGAAAATAATTGCTTTTTTATATTTCGGGGGGGTCTGGACCCCCTGAACCCCCTCCTGGCTACGCCACCGACTCTGGGTACTCCATCAACAACCTGGAAACCCGTTCTTCAGAAGACATTATTAGTGGGGGGAAAGTTCGCGAATACATCAATCCGGATCTAACACCATCTAGCCTAACATAGATAGCAAATCATGATGCAGTTGACCAAATTATCTCGTAATTACAGTTAGAGAATATTATTCATAAAAAAGGTCACATGAGGAAATAGACGGTTTCATATTGGTTTGATAAAAGAACTGGCATCATTCCTTTTTTATGAATTTTATTATATATTTTTAATTAACTAAATTTATTGCAACAATGAGTCATAGCAACCAAAAATTAAATAAATCAACATTCAGCCCTGATGATGAGCGCCGATACACGAATATCGAATTTGCTTGCATTACGAAGATCACGTTTCATAGAGTGACTAAGTTCTTTAGCTTTTAATACCTTAAGATTAACAATTTTAGTAGAATCTTGTAGATAAGCGCCGAGACGGAGCTTGAAACGTTGGCCCTTGTTCAAGAATTCTACATCTACATCTACACAATACCCCGCAAGCCGCCTAAAAGGCGTGTGGCAGGGGGTGTTAGGACACCATCCGTTTACAGCTAAAAAAATGAAGTGCTCTAACGAAGTTGGGACTAGCGTTTATTAAAGTCCTATATGATTAGGGGGAAAAACGAATTCGCATATCTATCCGTTCGGCAAAACATCTCTCTTAATTTATCGCTTCTATCGGACCTCAAAATATAGTGTGCCTCTAATATTATGTTCTCTGTGTCGCTCCTAAAGATATCCATTCTGAAATGTTCAAGCAATCTAAGCGCGCAGCCTCCGAGTCTCCAGCGGCTCCCAGCCTAATTCGCTTTAACATCTGAGTAACAGTGTCTGTACGCCCATAGCAGTTTTTGACGAACCGCGCAGCCTTCCTTTGTATTCGCGGATTAAGTCTTTCTGCACGGGATCCCATACGCTCTCTGCATATTCAAGGTGCGGTCGGACGAGAGCGAAATAGCACCTTTCTTTTACTAAACCCGGTGGGAATCCCGAGAAAAGTTTACCCATAATATTCGCCGGGAAAGCATCAGATCATATTTCATCCGTTATCTTTTATATAAATTACTAAGCACTTGATTGTTTTATCAAACGCTCTTGATTCATTTCACTAATGGTGGGTAACGAATCGCAATCAGTACCTTTCGTTTTCTTTAATGAAGGAAACTACCCTATTGAATGAAATAAAACATAAAATTTATGAATTACAAATGGGATAGGTACCTAAAATACCGGTTCTTACATAAAAAACGGGTCTCGTATATTTACTGCACGATATTGTTTTAACCCATACTATAGCTAATTTTTCTATTTAGAGCTCCTGATGACTACCCTACTATCTACTGATGACTCTTGTACTATCTAAGTCTACCTGTCTTCCATTTAATTTTCATTTGATTTCGTAACCTTGCACGATATTGTTGTAACCCATACTAAATCCAATCCCTTTCTTCAAAACCCACACATAGTTAACCTCCATGGTAACAGGCGTGAGGAACAGTGTTCCTACTCGCGAAGAAGACCCTAATTTCTCCCCAAAACACGCTCCTTATCCTGTTCTCGTCGACTCGACAATTGGCTCCTCCAAAACCATCCCCCTTCCCACTCTCCATCTCATCTCAACGAAATTCGAGCGGCCTTAAACTTTCCCCATTCTTACTTAACCCCCCTCCACCCCCTGGCCTCCGTGCCCTGGCGTACCCTTAGCTCGGGCGAGGGGGGAAAGGGAAAACGTCCTCATTCAAGGGTATTTCCCAGTAGGGCAACAGAAGCGGACCCTGTGAGATGCGAGCGTTGCAGATACGCCTCCTCCTCTGCCGACTCAACACTGCGATCAAGTTGCTCTAAGCAGACCCTATTTCTCCGAGACAGGGTTATTATTATTCCTGTACCCTTATTTTTTTCCATTTAGGACTCCTGATGACTTTCGTACTATCTAAGTCTACCTGTCTTCCATTTATTTTTCATTAGATTTCGTAACCTTGACAACTGGTTAATAGACAGTTCGCAACTGACCATTTAATAAACGCGACAGTTCGTAGTAAGACTTTCCGTAACCGGATGTGATGAAATAAACTCACGGAGAGTATGAGAAATATTAATACTCTTATTGTTGCCCCGTATGCTAAGCGGATACAATTTCACCGAGCCAGGGTTATCATCCCTTATTTTTCTATTGAGGACTCTTGATGACTCTCGTTCTAAGTCTACCTGTCTTCCATTTAATTTCAATTTCATTTCGTAACCTTGACAACTGGTTAACAGACAGTTTGCAACTGACCATTTAATAAACGCGACAGTTCGTATAAAGACAAAGTGATTAAAACAAATCAACTGATGGAGAGTATGAGAAATATTAATACTCTTATAGTTGCCGTTTAGGCTAAGCAGACCCTATTCCTCTGAGACAGGGTAATTATTATCCCTGAACCCTTAATTTTTCCATTTAGGACTCCTGGTGACTCTCGTTCTATCTAAGTCTACTTGTCTTCCATTTAATTTTCATTTGATTTCGTAACCTTGACGACTGGTTAACAGACAGTTCGTAACTGAACATTTCGTAAACGCGACAGTTCGTGTAAAGACAGAAGCGATGAAAATAAATCGACTCATGGTGATAATGAGAAATATTAATACACTTATTGTTGCCCTGTACGCTAAGCAGACCCTACTTCACCGAGGCAGGGTATTCTGCCTGTACCCCCATTTTTTTATTTAGGACTATGATGACACCAATACTATACAAGTCCCACAGTCTTCTATGATGCTATAAATTTCATTTTACATAAACGGCTATTTAGTAACCGACATCTCCTAAACGGACAGATCGTAACCAAGAAATCTCACAACCTTGACAACTGGTAAACAGACAATTCGTATCTGACATTATAAGCCTAGACACTGACCTGATACTAATAAGCCTAACACTAATAAGCCTAAAACCCAGTGTATTGAAAGCCGCCACCAGGGTTCCCACCCTGACTAATTTATAAAATTCACTGTTTTCTCCAGGTTTTTACGGTCTATATATCGTCACATTCACGGTCTGTTGAAAAGCCATTTTAAGCAGAAATATTGACGACGTAACAATCTCCGTCCGCACGTTAACTAAAATTTATCAACTGTGACAGGCGCCGTGAATTCAAACGTAGCAATGAAAGTACTATCTCTCATGACGTCACCTATCAATATCAAAATTTAGGTGAAACTGAAGTTTGTGAGTGGCAAAATGGAGGGAGTAGTGAGGTAGGGAAGTAAAGAGGTGTCTGATTTTTCGCCAGGGTTAATGAACACTTTGTATGCCGGTCTTCCAATCACAAGCTCAAGAACAATGTGTCGTCATGGCACAAGGCACCAATAATAATTGCACTTCAAATACACGTGTGGAGATAAATGTGTCTGTATTTGGCTCGGCCTGGAAACATGATTGAAATATCTTTTTTCTTTTGATCTGTCAATTGTAGCTCTTTTTCTATAAGTTTGATAGATTTTTAAGGTTTTACGGCAAGGGCATTCACGGCTATTTCCAGGTTTATTCACGGAAGACGAAATTCACGGCTTTTCTTTTCCCTTGGGCTACAACCTTGTCGCGGTGGAAAGGCTTGCGCGTTCCTATGACCCTAAGAGCTGCGCTGGCGGGATTAATTCGCAATTATTCCCTGTAGGGCCACCCATGCCAGAGAGGTCGAAGGGTAGGAGCCAGACTAAAGGTAGTCCACGTGATGGTGTCACGTAAAAAACACTGTTGGAATGGAAGTGGGAAACCCTACCAACTACCTCTTCCCTGAACACATGGAGTACAACCAAATGAGCCTCGGAATCTCATCGCCCGGGACCCGTCCGCAAAGGGCGGGTGTCGGGCACGGCAGCGAGGTCGGCAAGGTCCTCGGGGTCGCCAACATGCGAAATCCTTGCAGAGACTTATCATCATCACCATCAGCGGCAGTAGCAATGAAGAAAGAAGAACGGAAGACCAAGAAGATGGAGAAGAAGAAGTCGGCTATAAATGTAGGGACGTGGAATGTGAGGACTATGATGAGGGCGGGGAAATTAGAAAATATCAAAAGGGAAATGGATAAAGGGAGGATAGACATCTTAGGATTATGCGAGGTGAGGTGGAGGGATGGGAAGGACTATTGGAGTGATGGGTATAGGGTTATATATAGTGGAGGGGAAGAAAGGCAGCGGGGGGTAGCTTTAGTACTAAACGGGAAGATGGGTAAGCGTGTGGTAGGTATAGACCAGGTAAGCGATAGGATTCTGGTGGTAGAAATTAAGGCGCGGCCCACCAACCTTGTGGTGGCCCAAGTTTATATGCCCACTAGCAATCATAGGGAAGAAGAAGTAGATGAGGTGTATGAACAGCTCGAGGAAATAATTAGAGACACGCCGGGTAAGAAAAATCTGGTAGTGATGGGGGACTGGAATGCCTCAGTGGGGGAAGGGAGAGATGGAAACGAAATAGGAGATTTTGGTCTAGGAACACGAAACGACAGGGGTGAGAAAGCAGCAGAATGTTGTAGGAGAAACAAATTATTCATCACAAACACGTGGTTCAATCATCATAAAGGGCGAAGGTACACGTGGAAAAGTCCAGGGGATGTGGGGAGATATCAAATAGACTACATTATGGTAAGACAGAGGTTTAGGAATAGTGTGAAAAACTCGCGCAGCTTCCCCGCAGCGGATGCGGATTCGGACCACAATCTAGTGCTCATGAAATGCAACGTAAGATTCAAAAGACTTATGAAAGTTAGGAAGGCGAAGAAATGGAACGTAGAAGCCCTGAAGGGGAGTATGAGGAGAGAATATCAGGAGCTAGTGGACATTAGTATACGGGAGATTGAAAGTACCAAGACGGTAGAGGAAAGATGGGATAATATAAAAACGGGAATAGTCAAAGCGGCGGAGAAGTCAATTGGTTACGTTGACAGTGGAAGGATAAAGAAGCCGTGGATAACGGAGAACATGATAAGGGAAATGGAGGAGAGGAGGAAGTGGAAGAACGTGGACACAGAACAGGGAAAAAGAATGTACAGGGAACTGAATAATCGATTACGACGTGAAACTAAGAGGGCAAGGGAGGCTTGGTGGAAAGGACAGTGCGAGGAAATGGAAAAGTTCCAGAAGGATGGAGAAGTAGGCGCGTTGTACGCCAAAGTTAAATCGCTATCGGGTGGCAAAATAGGACAAGCCATGTCTAAAATTAAGGCTAAAGATGGGAGGATGCTAACCGAGCGAGAAGAGGTACAGAGTAGATGGAAGGAATACGTGGAGGACCTGTATGACGGAATGAACAGACCAAAGAGATTGACTCTAGAGGAGGAAAGTGCAGTGGAGGAGGATAATCTTGGGCCGGAGATATTAGATTCGGAAATAGAGAGAGCACTTCGTGATATGAAGGCTAAGAAAGCAGTAGGCGTGGACAATATCCCGTGTGAGCTTCTGAAGAATCTAGGGAAGGATAGTAAGAAAAGGTTTTTCGAACTAGTGCGCAGGATCTATGAGGAGCGATGTTGGCCGGAAGATTTCGTAAAGACGGTTTTAATTCCGCTTCCGAAAAAGAAGAAAGCTGTGGAATGCGGAGATTATATGACTATCAGCCTAATATCGCATGCGGCGAAAGTGGTGCTGAGGATATTGAACAGACGAATGGAGGCGAGGGCAAACGAGTATTTGGGCGAAGATCAATTTGGTTTCAGAAAAGGGAAGTCAACTCGTGATGCAATAGCAATAATGAGGTCCCTCGTCGAGAGGAACCTAGAATATGACCAGGACGTATATGCGTGTTTCGTGGATTTTGAGAAAGTGTTTGATAGGGTGAACTGGGTAAAGTTGATGGATATTCTGAAGAAAATAGGTGTAGATTGGAGGGATGGACGACTGATTCGTAATCTTTATATGGCCCAGACGGCGCAAGTGAGGGTAGCGGACAGAGAATCTGGGTGGGCAAGCATTGGCCGAGGTGTGAGGCAAGGCTGTCCTCTATCGCCGCTGCTCTTTAACGTGTACGCTGAGGAGATGGTAAGGGAAGCGTGGGATGAGTTAGGAGCTGGGATAAAAGTGGGAGGAATGATGTTCAAATCAGTGAGATTCGCGGATGACCAGGCGTTGATCAGCCAGTCAGCGAGGGGGCTTCCGGCTCTGGTGGATGCGTTATACGAACGTTGCGAGGAGTATGGGATGAGGATTAATCACAAGAAAACTAAGGTTATGCTGTTTTGTAAAGCATCACGAGCGAGGAATGTGAGACTCAAGATAAAGGTGGGTGGTGAAAAACTTGAGCAGGTTGAACAATTCAACTATTTAGGCAGTACCTAAGAGGAAAACGGATACAGTAGTAAGGACATCAGGAAGAGAATAGCATTAGCGAAGGAGGCGTTCATGAACAGGAAGGAGCTTCTGAGAGGATCGTTGTGTAAGAGTTTAAAGAAAAGGTTAGTGAAGAGTTTGATTTGGAGTGTAGCTCTCTACGGTGCGGAAACGTGGACACTGAGGAAAGAAGACGAGAGAAGATTGGAGGCATTCGAGATGTGGGTATGGAGAAGAATGGAGAGGGTGAAATGGACGGAGAGGAAAAGGAACGACGAAGTCCTGGAAATGGTTGGCGAGGAGAGGCAGCTTTTAGATGAGATACGCAGGAGACAGAAGGTATGGATGGAGTTAGTGCTTAGCGGGGAGGGGATGTTGAAAATGGTGTTACAGGGTAGAATGTTAGGTTAACGAGGAAGGGGAAGGAAAAGAATAGGATTTTTAGATAGATTGAAGGAGAGTAGGCCTTACAGTGAATTAAAGAAGGCAGTGCTGGAAGGAAAAGGAGATACTCCATGAAAACCTACCTTAATCGGTAGAATACTATAATAATAATAATTCACGGTTTTAAGGTTTTCACGGTTGTGTGGGAACCCTGCGCTACTATCCTAGGCTAATCCGAGAAGCTAAAGAGATAACTAAGCATCCAGATAACTGCGACAGAGAAGACGGCTACACATTAGTCAACACATGGAAGAGGGTCTTCAAAATCGATGACCAATCAGAGCTCACCTGAGATCCAACCAATCAAAACCTACCTCCGATCCCCGAAGTGCCTATATAAAGCCTGAATCACACGATCATTTTTTTTTCGTCGCGAAAGTGATCACTTTTCCCGTCGCGAAAAGCGATCGCTCAAGTGATCATTTTTCTGAATCACACGGTCACCCCCGCCGTCGCTTTTCGCATCATTTCCGATATCACAGTGGTTGTCATAGGACCCTCATCACGAAAATATATAAAGCGTGTTTGTTTATCTATGTCGTTCCCACAATTGTCAAACGTGCGCTGCAATCGATCCATAGGGGAATGCGTTCCGAGTGGCTGATATGGGGGTTTAGTGACGGTTTTAGCGACGGAAAAAGCGACCGGACTAGTGATGAAAAATAGCGATGGGAGTCCTCATCGCGATCGCGAAAAACAATTGCCGGCGACGATCATTTCGCCTAGCGATCGCGACAGTGATCACTTTCGCGACGATAAAAAATTATCCCGTGATTCAGGCTTAAGACGGCCAAATATTATTCATCGCTACTTCTGACCTGAAGATGCCATCAGGTTGGCTGGAGAAACTGTCGCCACCTGTGGACAACACAACGCGGAGGAATGCCCGAAAGCCGTGACTCACATGGAGAAACACCGCGGAAAACTTAGATCAAACCATAAAATAAAAACACAAAAAACACCCTTTTTCGATAAACGGCATAAATTGCCCGAAAAATTAAAAAAATAAGCTTTTCATCACATGAAAAACTAGGCGTGGATTCTTATTTCTTTGAGATGCTAATATTCTGTGCCACTCCCTACTCAACTACCAGGCTTTACAGCACTCATTCACAGATAAACCCATGTAATACACAACGATTCATTCCCTAAATGATGTAAATTTAATAATTGAATGTTTTTAAAGCATTTTAACCCTCAACCTGTGACGTGCGGTCTGAGAGACCGCTGCGTTTCTAAAATTATGAATATTTTCAAAATTGCCATTTCAAAATATCTATAATCCTCGTCAGCGTCAACATTTTGAATAATACGGACATGGCACTCTTAAAATTTAACGTTCCTATTATTTATTTCCGAAATTTTTCATCTGAATATTAGTAGCGGTCTGTGTCGTCACTAGATTGGAAAAACCAATAAACGTAATGCTGGTGGAAATAATTGAAAAAGTTATTTTTAAAAATTCCTAGTGATTTTTCAAGAATAATAACAATTAATGATTTGTAAGGAAGCATTTTTAGTTGCATAACGTGGCTAATTAAGTACTTAATTTTAAAAAGTACGATAATAATAACTATTCAACTGTTTTTATATCAGTTTTTTGATCCCGTTTCAAGTAACAATTTTTACTGAAAAAGTTGGTTCGTATTGGGAATGCAAAATATTAAATATAAGTTTTATAATAATTGAGAAGACAAAGAAAAATTAAACAAAACAACAAAAATGCCGTTGCAACGTTTTATGAATTTTTGTTTTATTGTGGTCTCCCAGACCGCACGTCACTGGTTGTGTAACAAATATTTTACGTCACTAGTTAAGGCTTAAATTGTTTTTGGAAGAAGCTCCAGGGCACAAACTACCAATCAACCGTGAAAACCTGAAAAACAAGTGGATAAGCCATGAGTTTTTTCCACCGTGAAAAACCTGAAAAAAGCCGTAAATCTCGTCATAAAACCTTAAATATCTCCCCAACTTGATTGTAGAACTATATTGACAGATCGATCGCGACTCATAAACATTAACTGGCTTCGCATAGATTATTTTCTCTTTCGCTCATCCAATAAAATATGCTTGCCCTGCCACCAATATCCTCTCTAAAACACCCATAGAAATTGATCATTAGATTCTAACATAATTATCACCCTGCGTAGTTGAGAGTAATATTCTAGAAGTAAGTTCCGGTTTTAAAATATCAAAAATCAAAACTTTTTCCAAAACAAACGTTTTATTTTATACAGGGTGTCCCATTTATCTTGACCACCCGAAATACCTTTTTGTCCAGATGCGAATTCAAAAATGCAAATGCAAATTCAAGCATATATTCAATAGCCGTCAGAAGGACATTATATAGCATGATTGCCTTTCTTGTAGCTTTGTTATTTACAAAGATATGAACAGCGGTACATATGTCTTTTTTTAAAGGCACCCTTTATTTTTTATTCGGCAATTCATTTCCTCTCATAAAGACTTATTCAAAAATGTAGCACAGTGGACCATTAACATAAACACAACGTTATGAAAACATAAGAAGCTCGTCCACTTACTGGAGTTAGCAGTAAGCAAATGACAAGCAAGTCAAAACATAACACAAAAGTCACTTTGAGCCCGGGACCACAACCGCGTCCACATCTAGGGTGCCATTTAAAAAATACATACCGCTGTTCATATATTTGTAAATAACGAAGCCACAAGTGAGGCAATCATGCTGATTAATGTCCCCCTGACGGCTAATGAACAATTGCTTGACACATTTTTGAATTTGCATATGGTCAAAAAGTTATTTCGGGTGGTCAAGATAAATGGGACACCCTGTATAAACATCTGTCACATCGTTCAACAATCTTTTGTTTTCCTAAGTTGTACGAATCGGATGCCTGCGAGATCAACCTGTCTTTAACTACTTCTTCCTCTGCATCATCTTTGTCGAAGCATTTGCCACCACGAAACCCCTATAGGTAGTGGAGCAACACAACAAATTACACATAGACGCAACCAGAAGAACAAATCGTCGTAGCTGGTTGCGGCACACAAGGAGAACTCCTAAATACTCATAGAATATTTAATATTCATAGTTATTTTACTATTTATGCCTATTATTCCTCCGTCAGCATAGCTACCAACGTTAAAAACTCAATACGTATCATTATAAAATAAGAACAATAAAAAGTTATGGTACTTTTTCACAGGGTTTATTCAAGACGACCGGTTTCGTCGCAGAGGCGACATCTTCAGGTACAGAAATCGTTATAATAACAGTTAATTTGTTGTTGTTTATCTGGTTGCTATTACGCGTTGTTAGGGGATGGTTGCGTTGGGGTTTGAGCGTTACTAAGCTTCAGGGGAATTTCCAAGAGGGGGGAATAGTTGACAAAAATATTTTCATTTGCTAAAATTCCATTCTTGATGTGCTTCCTAATCTCCAACTCCTCCAAGCAGTCCATCCTTCTTCCCTTTTTCTCAAGGTGGAGAATTTCCGGAACTAAATCGCTCCTGTGGTCACTCTCCCATAGAACGCAACCCTCCCCTACCAACGCGTAATAGGAACCAGATAAACAGCAACAAAATAACTGTTATTATAACGATTTCTGTACCTGATGATGTCGTCTCTGCGACGAAACCGGTCGTCTTGAATACATCGTGTGAAAAAGTACCATAACCTTTTATTGTTCAGAATGGATTTTCACAAAGTAAAGCCAGAAGCAATCGAGTTTATAAAATAAGTAGTAGACGTAAACTGGTTGGTAATTATATACTTCGATAGGTAATTCTATTTTCGACCTTCTTTATGTCGTTGAGAGCTCAAACCATGCATGGATTTCAGTATTGAAATCCACAGACCTGAGTTGAAACTTTTATGGAAAAAGCGTAACAAATCAGGACTTATCTGAGGTAACTGCACTCTTCGGAAATCCTGGATTAAAAATAAATGCACTTTAACCCTAATACGGGCAAGGTGAGTCTCTTGGACTCATCGCATCACATTTTTGAGAATTTTATTATGTTATTGAAATGCCAGCACGTTGTAATTTTTTTACTTCTTCTAATTAAATATTTCCTATAAATTAGAGTAATTCAAACTTCTTTCGGAATTAAAGTAACTTAGTAATAATTTTGTTCCCTGGATTCCCACAAATCCGGGCGAGGTGAGTCTGTTTGCACGAACTGTAAAAAGTAATGTGCATTTTACAAATATTTGGTTTGAATTGTCAAAATAATGTTAAATTATCTCTATGTACATGTAACGATAAATATATGGGGTTTATGCAGTGAAAACAGAAAGAATTAGTCAAAAGGGTCCAATGTACTCGCTGTTTGACTATGTATGAAATTAATAAGTAATTTAAAACTTTTGTTGAACAAAAAATAATCAAATTGATGTTAAATGATTCTATAGTGCACAATATGTACATATTGATGTGAAAAGTAATATTTTTCACTGTTTAATAGTTTAAATTAAAAGTATAAGTTATAAGAGTCCATTGGACTCACCTTGCCCGATTACGTCAGAAAAATATGTTGCCCGCATTAGGGTTAAAATGTTAAATTTGAAGTAAACGTTTAAAAATCTGGTGGGCACAGTACCGAACCTTATGGTACACTTACCTCTAATTCCATTTACCTTCCTCAATTCTTGCACCCTGACTGCAAAGAAGGTCAATTATATCCCTCCCACCCTTTCTCTCAGATAAATAATTATTCGGTTGTAGATTCCTACCCATATTCACCTCTCTTCTAGTGCGGCGTGGAATATTTAAAGAACAAAGTAATGAAATGGTCGAAATAGAAAAGAAAATGTTGCCAACAAATCTAATCGATAACCTCATTTGGAGGTGCAAACCCGGTCGAACTGTTCAATATTGATTTAATCTAAATTAACCGAGATGATAAAATTTTTTAAAAAGCCTTCATTTATTTAAAAAATCATTCCAAATAACCACACAGGCTACGTCAAATACATCCCTGCCATACAGCATTGATTTAGCAATGAAATTGAATGATTTATTCATTAAGAAAATAATTATATATGTTTAGGTTCAATTTTGAAAATCTGCTGGACATCTCAGTGAACCTTGTGGTACCCTACCTTCAAACTCGAGATCACTTGATAATATACCCAAAAAATTAAATATAAATATGACTCAAGCTATCTCAAATATATCCCTGCCATACAATATAGATTTAAAACTACAGTTGAATTATTTATTAACATAAAAAAGTATTACAAGTATATAGGTTCAATTTGGAAAATTTTTACGGACAGATAACTGAACCTTGTGATACCCTACCTTCCAACTCGAGATCTGTTAATATAATACCCACATAAAATTTTCAAACGAGTCTTCATTTATTTATAAAATCAACCCAAATAACTACACATAAATATGACTAAAACATTCTGAAATAAATCCCTCCCATACAAAATACATTTAACAATGCAATTGAATGATTTATTAATTAAGAAAATAATTATATATGTTTAGGTTCATTTTTAAAAATCTGATGGACAGATAAGTGAACCTTGTGGTACCCTACCTTCAAACACGAGATCTCTTCCCCCACTCTTTCGCTCCCTATCTGCGAAGCCGGCTAACTATCTTCTTTCCCCTCTCCTCACATATATATTCCCCACTGTACCCCCCCCAACACCACCCCCATCACGATTCAGCGCAACTGGGAGCCCACAGCGTTTGGTGATGCGGTTTATAACATCAAGTCCTTCAATGATATACAGGGACAAGTTCTATCTTTTACAGGTACCAAATTCCTCCACGAAACACAGAAGTACCATATTTAGATAATCAATATGATAAATTATAGAACTTATAGTATTAAGTTAGATGTCCTAAATTTATAATTTTAACGAAAACCTTAAGATAACAGTTTAATAACGAATTTATGCTAACCTTAATCTCAGCATACATTATTCACAACCTAATTCGAAGGTGAAAACCCCTTCCAAAACTTTAATTGATTCATTTTAAACTGAATGGGATGTTTATAAGTCGATAGTGATTGGTGATGTGGTTGATTAACTTCAATTCTTTATTTAGATAGACGGGCAGGTTATACCAACTACTCTTAAATCAAAATTCTTCCTATGAAACTACAAGTAAACATTATAAACATAACAAAATTACGTATAATATATTTTCTATTCTGATTACTTTTCTTTGAAATTCTCGCGATCAGTTTTCTTACAGCTTAATAACTATTACTTTGTAAAACCTACCCTTATTCTCAGAATACCTAATATAGAACCTAAATTGAGCTAGCTAACCCTTTCAAAATATTTTACATTTATTTATTTTCAAATTACTAGGATGTATTGTGAGAAATCTAATCTGGAATTTTCAGTATGTCATTTCTATAAGTCAAAGACTAATTCCTTTTCATAATTTATAAATGAATCAAAAAGCATAATACATATTTAAGTTTAAATTTTTAAATCTGATGGAAAGATCACTGAACCCTGTGGTACTCTACCTTCAAACTCGAGATCTCTCAATAATATACCCCAAAAAATCAAATATAAATATGACTCAAGCTATCTCAAACATATCCCTGCCATACAATATAGATTTAAAACTGCAGTTTAAATATTTATAACCTTAAAAAATTATTACAAGTATTTAGGTTCAATTTTGAAAATCTGATGGACAGATCACTGACCCTTGTGGTACTCTACCTTCAAACTCTTTCGCCCCTGCCTGCAAAGCCGGCTATCTATATTCCTTCTCCTGTCCTCACATATATATTCTCCACTGTGGCCCTCCAACACCACCTCTTCTCGCTTCAGCGCAACTAGGAATGAATATAAGCCCCTAGCGTTCGGTGATACCGTTTTTAACATCAAGTCCTTTATTGATATACACGGGCAAGTTATATATTTTACTGGTACGAAATTCCTCCACGGAACACACAAGTACACGGACTATCAATATGATAAATTATACAACTAATACCATCAATTTCGATTTCCTTAATGTATAATTTTAACGAAAACTGTAAAATAACTGCTTGATTACGATATCATGCTAACCTAATTCTCCGCATACTTTATACATAACCTCATTTCAAGGTTTAAAGCTGTTGCAAAACGTAAATTGATTTCTATTTCATTTTACTCGGCTGAAAAATTATCAAATTTATCATCACCCTTCTAACAAAACCAACAATGACACTTGATTTTGTGTCACATCTATTTGATTATTCATCCATTCAAAAACTTATTACACAATTGTAAATACCCAAATACGGTTTTGAAAATCTGATAGACAGAGCACTGACCCTGGTGGAACCCAACCTTCAAACTCAAGATCTCTTAATAATAAACCCTAAAATCAAAAAGAAATATGAACCAAGTTATCTCAAATATATCCCTGCCATACAATATAGATCTAAAAATGCAGTTGAATGATATATTAATTTAAAAAATTATTATAAAAATTTAGGTTCATTTATGAAAAACTAATGGACATATCACTGAACCCCGTGGTACCCTGCCTTCAAACTCAATATCTCTTAATATACACCAAAAAATCAAATATAAATGTGACTCAAACTATCTTAAATATATCCCTGCCATACAATATAGATTTAAACTGCAGTTGAAATATTTATTAACTTAAAAAATTATTACAAGTATTTTGGTTATATTTTGAAAATCTGATGGACAGATCATTGAACCTTGTGGTACCCTATCTTCAAACTCGAGATTCCACCCCCACTCTTTCCCCCTGCCTGCAAAACCCGCTAACTATCATCCATACCCTCTCCTCATATGTATATTCTGCAGTATACCCCTCATAAACCCCCCGTATCGCTTCGTCTTGCTGAGATGTATACATGTCGACAATGATCACTGACTCAGTTGATAACTTCAATTCTTTTTTTCAGACAGACTGGTTATACCTAATAATGTTAAACTACATTCCATCACTGTTACTAAGGGCAAAATCGTTTTCAACACACGATACGCATCTTATACTACCTCCTTAGATTTCGTAACTTTATCATTTTAGGATGACTATTTCTTAGTAGCTTAGTAACGATTTATGCTACACCTATTCTCAACATACGTAATATACAATCTCATTTGGAAGTTAAAACATGTTTCAAGTCTTCAACTGATTTATTTTAAATTTACTGCGACGTAAACGATAAATTTAGCATTAAATTTTCTGGTAGTATCCACTAAAATCCTCAAATTTGTCTCGAATAAAACACCATATCATTATGAATATGACTCAAATTATCTCGAATTAACCCCTGCAATCCAACACAGATATATAAATGTCATGTTAACGATCTATTCATTCAAAAACAGCATTAAGTGTATTCAGTTTCAACTATGAAATTCTGATGGACAGATCACTGAACCTTGAGGTACCCTACCTTCAAACACGAGATCACTTTATAATATACCCAAAAAATCAAATACAAATATGACTCAAGCTATATCAAATGTATCCCTGCCATGCAATATTGATTTAAAACAGCAGTTGAATGATTAATTAGTTTTAAAATTATTATAAACATTTAGGTTCAATATTGAAATCTGATGGACAGATCAATGAACCTTGTGGTACTCTACCTTCAAACACGAGATCTCTTCCCCCACTCTTTCGCTCCCTGCCTGCAAAGCCGGCTAACTATCTTCCTTCCCCTCTCCTCACATATATATTCCCCACTGTACCCCCCCAACACCACCCCCCTCTCGCTTCAGCGCAGCTGCGAATGTTAAAACCTTCTCCACGGCGCAAGACTTCCATCCCAGCCGACTCATTCTCCCCACCTTCCACGGAATATCTCTTGTCTCGTCCCGATCATAAACTTGGACCTAACTGCCTCCTCGCTTTGCTCCCCACCCAAGCCTACAGTTAGGGAGGGGAGGGGGATGGGAGGTGGGGTTGGAGGGCTCATTTTATACCCAGGATGCCTCACGGTGTCTCCTCCTCCTCCTCCCCCACCTTTCCCACACAATCCCACGAAGACTCGCCCCATCCTTTGGCCGAACCGAGTCGAAATCTTTTCCTTCTCCTTCTTCTCATCACACATACACTAGATGGAAAAATCCTAACTCCTCCAGTTCAGTCATCTGTCCAGTAGTTTTTCAAAAAGAACCTAATTGTTTATAATTATTTTTTAAACATACAAGTCAATTAATTGCAGTTTTAAATCAATATTGTATGGCAGGGATATATTTGAGATAGCTTGTCATATTTATATTTGATTCTTGGGGGTATTTTATAGAGAGATCTCGAGATTGAAGGTAGGGTACCACAAGGTTCAGTGATCTGTCCATCAGATTTAACAATTTAAACTCAAACATTTATTATGCTTCTTGATTTATTTTTAAATTATGAAAAGGAATTTCTCTTTGACTTGTAGAAATGACAAACTGAAAATTACAGATGTTAAACGAATTTTTGGATTTTTCATGAAAATCCTACTTCAACGAGGTTTTTGATGTAAATATAACTAAACTTTTGAGTAGTAGTGTTGTGTTGTGTTGTAATTATTAAAAGTATTTGGGTTCAATTTTTTCCTTCTCATCACACATACACTAGATGGAAAAACCCCAACTCCTCCAGTTCGCAAGTAGGATTCCGCTGACATTATGACGGTAAGCAGCGATTCTTCCGTGGAATTTATAAAAAATAAAACAAAATTGCACGATTCGTCAAAAAATGCCATTCAAAGCGTTACGCAAATGTTAAACGAATTTTAGGATTTTTCATGAAAACCTTACTTTAACGAGGTTTTTTATGTAAATATAGCAAAACTTTTGAGTGATAGTGAAACCCGTGTGACATCAGTCTGGGCCAAACTGCGACCGGGTGAGGCCACCTTGGTGCGAGGCTATGAATGCCGCTACGTTGCAGAGCGCTAGCAGGTAGCAGAGTACCCTGCTAGCAGGCAGAGATTGACTTAGATAAGGATTATTAATACCTTATCAAACGAAGGAGCCTTTCCGACCATAAGCAATTTTAACAGGTGATTATTAAGAGATGTTTCCTTGAGATCTAGGCCTCATGCATGCATTGGTAATCTCAGACGATGTAAAACTCCTATCTACTAGTATAGCATCTTTGTCCCTGTGACGTCACGTGGAGTGGCATCGCATGGATGCCAAAATGGCCCTTTCCAAATTAGGTTAAAATTGATCATTGCCATTCATCTAAACTGGGATTTTTAAAACCAAATAATTTGTATGTTATGAATACATAAATGGTGGGCAACGATTCGCAATCAATGCCTTTCGTTTTCTTTGATGAAGGTCACTACTTCATTGCGCGATTCGTAAAAAATCTGCTTTTCAAATCGTTACACAGATGTTCAAAGAATTTTGCTAGGAGCCGCTTAGTACTTGGAGGCTGCGCGCTAGGCTTAAATTCCTTGAGCCATTGAGAATCAGCCGTTAACATAACATTAAAATCAAACGCTCAAACGATATTACGACTAGTATTTATTTTAAGTCCCTCATTTTTCGGGGAAACATTGGTTTATAATTGGCCAATACAGCAAGAGTTAGATTTTGTTGCAATTCTCATAGTGACGAAATATATCACAAATAAAAGACCTAATGAGATATTGGAATAGGGCATAGAGTTCTACATATAAATTATACCTCGAAAGCCGCCTTAAAGGTGCGTGGCATGAGTAGTTAGTTAAGACATCTCCAGCGTAGTTACGATTACCATTTATTTAAGTACCTTATGGTTAGGGGAAAAATCGAATTCGTATATCTATCGGCAAAATAACTCGCTTAGCCTTTTCAGGTCCACAAAGAATGCAGCAATTAGATTGCATAAAAAAATACATTTTTAGGCTAAATTCAATCGTCTCAGGCGAAACATGATGGTACTACTTCATGATGAATCAAAAAAGGAAAGACAATGGCAGATTCCACAATTTAATAAATACTGCGACCGTTTTCGAATATATGGTATCATCATAAATAAAAAAAAAGGCCTGATGATCCGGTTCCGGAAACCGGTCGCAGTATTTATAAAAAATGAATTGCAGGAGAATCTATGGAAGCGAATTTTTTAAAAGTAAATTATCGAACGTAGAAATAAATTCTCTCTCGTATGATTTTTGTAGCATTGAAATCGGTTGCTTCGTTTAGACGCTAGAGCTCCTCAAACTCGGGTATCTTGCTTTTTTTAACAGACAGAAGGAGGCTGCGCGCAGGGCTTTTTTGATTACTTGAGCGATTGAGAATAGATGCCTCTCAGAGCGACTAAGAGAAAATTATATTAGAACCCCACTCTATTCCCAGGACCGAATAAAACGATAAATCAAGAGAAATATTTTGCCGACCAGATAGGTATGTGAATTTGTTTTTCCCCCGAAAAAATAAAGGACTTTCAAAAAATCGTAGGTGTAGTTTTGTTCGAAAACTTCCTTTCAGGCCGTTTTACATGGGGCACGGAATTGCGCAGGTTAGAGCAGCATTAATTTCTAAAATGGCGCGGAATTACGCGAATTCATGAACGAAATTAGAACAGAGGATATTTTGACATCTCGCATCCACGCATTCTCGAATGTGTTCTAGCAATTCACCGCTTTAAGGCCGTTTTACACGGTACACGGAATTGCGCAGTCTGACGTACGTATGAAGGCGCAATCAAAATTGCGTCGCGTAAAGCGGTGAATTGCTAGAACACATGCGAGAATGCGTGGATGCGAGACGGCAAAATAGCCACTGTTATAATTTCGTTCATGCATTCGCGCAATTCCACGCCATTTTAGAAATTTATGCAGCTCTAACCTGCGCAATTCCGTGTACCGTGTAAAATGGCCTTTACACGACGCAATTTTGATTGCGCCTTCGCACGTACGTCAGATTGCGCAATTCCGTGTACCGTGTAAAACGGACTCTCTATTTGTAAACCACTAGTGACCTCATAGCCCCTGCCACAAGCCCTTAAGGCCGTTTTACACGGTACACGGAATTGCCACATCTTACTAACATATTTTATGTCGAAACAGTAAATATAACGTGGTTCTACATTATATGCACTGTATTCGCTGCATAAAAACACTTCATTTTGATGAATTTATGGCATAAAACTTGAATGACTCCACAGAATTACTCATTAATTTACTTCTATTTACATAAAAAATCTCATTTAGTTCGTATTTCATGAAACATCGTAACTTCTTTTTTTTTCCTAATTGTTGATCAATATATTTTTTACTTTTATAGCGTCACTTCGATATAGCGTCATTAATCTTGTGGTCCCTAAAATGACGTTATAACAGCATTTTTGAATGATAATCGGAATATTTCAAGATCTGAGCTCTACGATACCGATACAATCGATACCACAAATATCGAAGCAGACCTTGTATCCGTATCGGTACATCCTAAAAAGGTATCAGCAATTACCTCCCCTCGCTAGGGGCGCTGCTTCCTTTCCGCGTTCACAGAGGGAGTCACAGTCGTGGGTGGAGACGTCGATTGACCCCGGTCCATCCTCCTCATCCCTCTGTACCCTTGCGAAAAGGGTACGCCCCCTTTCCCCCTCGGTAGGGAACAACACATGAACAGTCTAGCACAGTCACATTGAACCACACTCTCATTCCCCATTCCACAACACAGCTAAGTTATGACGCGACTGCGGTCACGATTATAAGCTCAGGGCGCAAAGTGGATGGTGCGACGCTTGCAGCCTTTCTTTTGTTTCTTCGTCTCCCTCCCTCTCTAGCTTCGAGAAATATGCGATAGATGCCGTCTTATTTTAAGCACCCGAGTATATGTTCGAGTATAAAAATAAATTAGATTTAGTGATTTAGAATTAGAAAAGATATTTATTATAAACAATTAAAAATGTATGGTACTTTTTCAAACGATTTATTTAAAGGGAAGAAGGTTGGACTGCTTGGAGGAGTTGGAGATATGATAGCAAATCATCAGGAATGGAATTTTAGCAAATGAGAATATTTTTGTCAACCATTCCCCCTGTTGGAAATCTCCCTGAAGCTGAGTAACGCTCCAACCCCAACGCAACCCTCCCCTACTTTCCAACCCTCCCCTACTTACTTACAAATTTCTGGAACGAGTGGCCTAAAAATGTGAAAGAAATTCGGTCTCTGAAATTATTTAAGTCAAAGGTCTATAGCTCATTGCTTACCGCCACGCTGTGATTTTGATTGTAAATTGTATGTCTTACCGTTGTATACATTATATAAAACTTGTATCATTCATTGGATATTGTATAATATTGTTTTTCTCTATTACTGCTCACAATGAGTAATTGAGCAAATATATTGAAGTATGTATATATGCTTTGCAAATTGTTTTGTTCTTAGAGGACATCAGTCCTAGAATAATAAATAATCTTTCTATCTACTATCGCCTGATATCAACCAAATAAACAAAAAAATAACGATTTGTGTACCTGAAAATGTCGCCGACGAAACCGCTCGTCTTAATTAAATCGAGTGAAAGAGTACCATACCTTCTTAATTGTTTACAAGAGATTTTCAAAAAGTTAACCATTAAACAATCGAGTTTAAGATATTTATTGCTCAGCACTCTTGTTCTCTAAGAACAAATACAATTTACTTATAAAGAATTCATAGAGTAGATTTATACATATAATTATTAAGGGATAAAATCATGAAATTAAATCAACTTATGGTGAGCGATAAACTAACAGGAAAATATAACAAAAGAGTTCCATTTTAAAAGAGATCATATCAACACTACACTACAACAACAACATTACACAAAGAAAAACATATCATACACAATGTTCCAACGACAAATAACAGAAAGCAGAACCAAAGGGGAAGAGGTTTTGGGAATAGCATTAAGTAACATGATGAAAAGAGCAAACAATATTGTTCTAAGACTCTTGTACTCTAAAAAAATACAATTTACTTATAAAAAATTCATAGAGTAGATTTAAACACGGAATTAATTAAGCAAAAAATCATGAAATGAACTCAACTTACTTATTGTGAGCGATAAACTAACAGGAAAATATAACAAAAGAGTTCCACTTTACAAAGAAAACATATCATCACTGCACTACAACAACAACATTATAATAAGAAAAACATTTGATAAAAAAAATTCCAGTGATAAATCACAAAACCAACGAGGAATAGCAACAAGTCACTTGATGAAATGAACAAGAAATATAAGAGATACACATTTTTCTTCAATCCAGTGGCGCCGACTCCATGGGGCCTAAGGGGGCCCGAGCCCCCCCCCCCCCCCCCAAAAAAATTCGTTACAGATGTGAGGAAAAAATGTGTCAGGCTAGACAATTTTCCTCGGAATGTACAGATATCGAGATTCGAGTGATCAGGGTTCTAATGTAGATCATATGACTCTTCTTAAATGCTTAAAAAAAACTTAAAATTCACTACTTATAAAATTTACCGCGGCAAGGTCCTCGGTTTGGGCCCCCCCAATATTTTTGTAAGTCGGCACCCCAGCTTCAATCACCAGTAAGATATTATGGGGCAGTAAGTAATAAACTATAAACTTTTGACTTGAATTATTTAAAAACCAAGTTTTTTTAACATTATCTGGTAAATTACTCCAGAAATTGGATGCTACAACCTGGAATGACTTCTGAAAAGAAGTGCGATAAGCGGGATAACAGATGAACTAAGTATATGATCTTGTTGTCATAGTAGTATTTTTAGGCTTAGTTTTAAATGGGTTATGTTAATAGTGTGGTATTTTATAAAGGAACTATACGTAAAGGAAAGCAGCAACGAAATATTTTCGTCGCTTTCTAGTGGAAAGCCATCCAATATCATAAAAGTATGGCGATGTTTAATATCTCATCCTACTTGTTCCACATAGCTGTTTTTTTCTAGACCTCTTCCAGGGGAACCACTCCAACAATATTATAAAATTCACGGTATTTTCCAGGTTTTCACGGTCTTAATGTCCTCAAATTCACGATCTGTTCATATGTCATTTTATGCCGAAATATTGATCATTCTATAATCACCGGCCGCTCGTTAATAACAAAAATTTAATAAACGCGACATACGCCGTGAATTGCCTTCCCACTGTATGTAAGGTTAAAAATCATCCCAGTTAGACATTTGTTTGTATATAAAACATTAAGAATTTTTTACAATCGTGGTGGACATAAAAATAAACCTTGTCCCTGCACAAAAACTTTAAGATTCCACGAAATTACTTATATTCCTACACCAAAACTTGAAACTTATAAAAATTTCTTTAATTATTTAGCACCAAAATTGTATGTGAATCTTTGGCAAAAATTACAAGGTTGTAATAGCAAATATGAATTTGTAAAAAAACTGAGAGACTGGTTGTTTAGTAATAAAAATATTGAATTTTTATTTCAGACAATTAAATAATCTGTTCGTTTAGTTGCTTAAACCTATTTTGTTACCAAATTTATTATAAATTTATTTCATGTTAATTTTCTTATTACTTTATTCTAATTGTATTTTGTGTGCTTTAAAGATTGTTTATGCACACATGGACAAATGTGTCTATGAAAGACTCATAGAAGAGCCTCTTTTGTTTTGTTTAAAGGTTACAAGAATGTACTGCCGAGCATTGCCATATTTTATGTAATGGCAACCCCTATTCAAGACATGTCTTAAGGGGTGTCTATTTCACTGGTTATGTATGTACATGTAGTAATATTTTGGGGCAGTGGAATAAATATCTTTATTCTTTATTCTTATAATTCAAACGCAGGAATGAAAGTATCTATTATGACGTCAATGATATCTCTCATGACGTCACCTATTGTTAGCAAACTTCAGGGCCGGCCAAAGGTTGTGAGTGGGTAAATGGAGGGATAAGGATGGCATGAGTATGAAGAAGAGTCTGATTTTTCGCCAGGGTTAATGAACACTTTGGTTATCGGTCTTCCAATCACAGGCTTAAGGTCAATGTGTCGTCATTGCTCGCCGACCAATCATTGCGCTTCGAATATACGTGTGCAGATGAATGCGTGGCCATGTCTGCGAGTGAATCACCTTGAAACATGAACGACATCGATTTTTCTATTGATCGTTCAATCTTATTACCACATTCAAATTTGAGAGATTTTTAAGGTTTTTGACGAAATTCTCGTATAATTTCGGGTTTTTTCACAGTAGACGAAATTCTCCTCCTATTCACGGTCTCAGCCATTACAGACATAATGTCCATTAAAATAGAACCGACCTTTACGGGAATTAACCTCCCGATGTGTATACTTGTCCAATACTATGGACATAAACCATAAAATTTACGTACCAAAAAATAGCCAATTCTTTTGGCAATGAACTCACGACGCCAAAATAGGGTAGTTTCCTACATCAAAGAAAACGAAAGGCATTGATTCCGATTCATTACCCACCATTACTGTATTCATTACATAAAAATTACTTGGTTTTAGAAATACCGGTTTACACGAATGGCGATGGTCCATTTTAACCACATTTGAAAAAAGGCCAGATTGGCGCCCATGCGATGCCACTCCACGTGACGTCACAGGGACCTAGTTTCTATAAGAGTAGATAGGATTTTTACATCGTCTGAGATTACCAATGCATGCATGAGGCACAGAGCTCAGGGAAACATGTCTTAACAATCACCAATTAAAACTGCCTAAGGTGGGAGAGTTTTCTTCGTTTGATAAGGTATTAATAATCCTTATTTAAGCCAAGTGCTACTTGCTAGCAGGGTACTCTGCTACCTGCTAGCAACCTGCATCGTATCAGCGCTCAGAGCCTCGCCAAAAGATCACCTCACACGCGACTGCGGGAACCAGAACGACATCACACGGAGTTTTTCCAGCATTCATACTTCGCCGTCGCGTTTTCACGCGCTTGAAAATTTTCACTAATCATTCATTTGCAAAAAATTGGTATTGTCACTTAAAAATCTGAAAGCGTAAAATACGTACTCCAGGAGTAATAACCTTTCAATTCAGGCAACAAAACAATAAAAGGAAACCACCCTATTAAGGTTAAATGGAAAAAAATAATTTTCAACAACAAAGAGGAAAAAAATTGGACCGAAAAGGTTAGTGTTTTCATCGTAGGGTGAGAGCCCTGCGCACCTATTAACAATGGAGCATCGCGAATAGATTCAGAAATAGGGCGAATAGCGACTCACGGGATACCCCTTATTCCCTGCAACGTGCAACAATTACAAGCCAAACGGGTTGTATGTGATGCACGGCGTCCGGTGGATACAGTCGGGTTCAGACAAGTTTGTTCTCTACGACGATACCATGATATTTAAAAAAAATACAACTGACTTCATCTCCTCGGAAATAAAAAGGTACACAATAAGGCAGTTTCCTTCATCAAAGAAAACGAAAGGCATTGATTGCGATTTGTTACCCACCATTAGTGTATTCATAATATACAAATTATTTGGTTTTAGAAATACCGGTTTAGACAAATGTTAATGATCAATTTTAACCTCATTTGAAAAAAGCCAGATTGGTGCCCACGCAATGCCACTCCACGTGACGTCACAGGGATCTAGTTTCTATACGAGTAGGTAGGATTTTTACATCGTATGTGATTACCACTGCATGCATGAGGCACAGAGCTCAGGGAAACATGTCTTAATAATCACTTATTAAAACTGGCTGAGGTCGGAAAGTTTCCTTCGTGTGATAGGGTGTTAATAATGTTGTAGTGGGTAGAATT
Organism: Ischnura elegans; assembly: GCF_921293095.1. Taxonomy (NCBI): domain Eukaryota; kingdom Metazoa; phylum Arthropoda; class Insecta; order Odonata; family Coenagrionidae; genus Ischnura; species Ischnura elegans. The sequence continues at coordinate 1,904,825 of NW_025791658.1, read as the reverse complement.
TAAGGCGGATGGAAATTAATGTTTAACTTCAATGTTAAACGAACATGTATTCTCTTTGATGAAAATTCACATACTAAAACTCATATATATAAAAATCAACAATGCACATGGCAACAACTAGAACTTAATATGTGAAATTGCACATATGTTAATATGCATATACCAACACTCCTCCTCAATTTCCATGTTAAACTTACACTTCACACATTCCTATGTTCTCCCTAATTTTAGAAAACTGATCAAATGGCAAACCTTTTGTGAAGATGCCTACCTTCTGGTTTTCTGAGGATACCTACACCACATCAATTACATTGTTTTTAACAAGGTCCTTAATACAATTATACTTAACATCAATATGTTTTAGTCTTTTCTGATCCCAGCATGACAGAGAAGATACACATGACTGATTATCTTCAAAGATTTTTACATGGAGCGGCACTTCAATGTGCATTTCAAGTACCAAATGTTTTAGCCAAAGAAATTCAGCTGCTGCTGAGGCCAGAGAAATAAACTCAGCTTCAGTGGAAGACAAAGCTACACTTCTTTGTTTTCTGGATGCCCAAATCACTGTATTGCCATAAACTTCAAACATGTACCCAGAAACAGACTTTCTGTCATGATGGTTAGCAAAATCTGCATAACCTATAATTGGAGTTTCGCAGTTACATTTAAACCACAATCCCCAACCTTTAGTACCTCGAATATATCTGAGCACTCGCTTCAGTCCATCCCACAGAACTTCAGTAGCATTACATTGAAATTGGCTATAGAAATTCACGGCCATACAAATATCTGGCCTTGTAGCCAGACAGGCATACATTAACCCTCCAATTAATTCCCTAAATGGCTTCTTGCCAATAATAGTTGGTTTTGATTCTAAATCACAGTCTGGCTTTACCAGTAAAGGGGTTTGCTTAGGTTTGGAGGAATCAAGCTTAAATTTATGCAATAGTTTTTCAAGATATCCTGTCTGACTTAAAAACATTGAATCCCCCCTACGTTCAATTTTAATTCCCAAAAAATACTTCAATTCACCTAAATCCCTCATCTTGAATTCATTCATCAATATATATTTTACATCAATCAGTACCTGAAAATCATTACTAGAGATTACAAAATCATCAACGTATAACAACAGATACACGGTAACATTGCACTCAATTCTCACATACAAACATCTGTCAGATTGACACTGAACAAAACCAAGTGTTTTTACAAAACCATCAAATTTAGCATTCCATTCTTTAGGGGCTTGCTTTAAACCATATAATGTCTTTTTCAATTTGCACACCAAGCCTTCTTCAACCTTTACTCCCTGTGGCGGAGACATTAAAATATCTTCCTTCAGCACACCATGCAGAAAAGCATTCTTAACATCAAGTTGATGCACAAAATATTGCTTATAATTAGATACAGACAAGACGATCCTCAGAGTTGATAATTTTGCTACAGGAGCATATGTCTCGGAATAATCTAAACCTTTCCTTTGTGAACATCCCTTAACAACAAGTCTTGCCTTGTACCTCTCAATGTTTCCCTCACTATCTTCCTTGATGGCAAAAACCCACTTATTTTTTATTAATTTCCTTCCCTCAGGTAATTTAACAAGTTCCCATGTGTGATTTTCTAGCAATGACTGAATTTCATCATCCACAGCTTTGAGCCATTTCCCTTTATCCCATCTCTTCTCTAGCTCATCAAAAGACTCAGGGACACTATAGCAAAAAGACATTACATTCAATACACAACATGACTCATCAATAGGATAATATTCTAGGCATGAAGCTGTATTCTCTGAATACAATTTTTCTTTATCACAAATCTCCTCAGAGAAGAACTCTTTACAGTTCATTGTAGGTGCCAAAGTAGCATTAGCATCTATTAAACTTTCTTGCCTCCTCCTGACTCGAATACTCCTCCTTAATCCCAGATCTACCTTTTTTTTACCCTTACTATCAGAATAGTCCAATTCTACCATCTCAAGTTTATCACCTTGCTTCTCCTCTTCCCGATCACTCCTCCTTAATCCCAGATCTACCTCTTTTTTACCCTTACAATCATAATCATGCAAATCTACCTTCTCAAGTTCACTACCTTGTTTCTCTTCTTCCCTAGAGCTATCCTGTGAATTCTCCCACATATCATCATCCCAAAATTCACCTGAGAGCTTGCTCCTGCTTTCATCAAATACAACATCACAAGCAGAAATTACTTTTCTTTCAGACAAGCTCCACAATCTGTAACCATTAGGACAAAAACCAAGCAAAATACATTTCTTTCCTCTCTCATCAAATTTGCTCTTGAATTCAGATTTGTTTTTACGAGAAAATGCCACACATCCAAACACTCTCAACTTACTTACATCTGGACGGAAACCATACCACATCTCTGCTGGAACCTTGCCGTTATCTAAGGCTTTAGTTGGACTCCTGTTAATTAAGTAGGCTGCAGTCATAGCCGCTTCCACCCAAAATGTTTTTCTTAAACTGGACCCCAAAAGCATACACCTGGCTTTATCTAAAATAGTTCTATTCATCCTCTCTGCAACTCCATTCTGTTGAGGTGTGTGTGGGATGCTTAACTCAAACTGAATTCCTTTCTCCTGAAAAAAAATCTCAACATTCTCATTCACATACTCTGCTCCATTGTCACATCTAAACTGACATATCTTAGAAGAGAATCTGCTAGTTGCCATCGCCTCATAAATTCTTAAATAATTTATTACTTCGCTTTTCCTTTTTAAACCATACACTACAGTAAAATGAGAGAAATCATCTATCAAAGTCAACAAGTATTTAACTCCATTGTAAGCAGTAGGTGATATAGGTCCACATACATCACTATGGACTCTCTCAAGCGGTCTACGAGCCCTTTCTCTACTCTGATTGTGTGGAAGACATGCCTGTTTCCCTTGTACACAAATATCACACAATTCATATTTAGCATTTAACTCACACAGTCCATCTACCGCTTTACCAATCTGCTTCAGACCATCAACTCCTATGTGACCCAATCTCCGGTGCCACAATTGTCCATCACTGATACCAATACATACCTCGATATTAGATAATTCTTTTAAGTAACTCCAATTTATACATATTTGACTCTCTCCATCCCACACCTACAACAGCATGATTTTTATTAATAGTACATGAACCTTTCTCAAAAATAACTTTGAACCCTTTTTGTTCCAACCTAGTAATAGAAATCAAATTGCACTTTAAATTTTCAACTATCAATACATTCTTTAGTTCTATTTTCCTTGGTTTCCCATCAACATAGGTGAGTGCATACACATCACCAATTTCTTTCGAGATTAAATATGTGCTTGCTTTGGCTACACCAATCTTAACTAATTCTTTTAGCTTTCTTCTATTAACAACAGGAGTATCTACCGTGACCAGATGGTCAGAAGCACCAGAATCTAGAATCCATACATTATTTACCTTGTAATTTACTGTTCCAAATGTAACAAAACTATGCGCTGGAAGTTCATCCTCAGAAGACTCCTGCCTTATACAATGTGCATTACCTGATTTGAAACTATCTGCACCTTTGTACATCCTTCCACCTGGTCTCCAACACTCGGTCACCTTGTGGCCCCGAAGCTTGCAATTGTGGCAAACAAGGTGATACTTGCCGACCCTCTTCAGGCTTCTATCTTGGTATCTTGAACCGGCAAATGCTGTGGGAAATGCATCAGTGACATCTGGCGGACTTCTCCCTGTTTTCCGCTCCTTCTTCTTTGCTTCCTCCTCACTAATACGAAGACGACAGAACTCCATGGTTAACCTCTCCGTAGCCAAGGTCTCCAATCCTGACACTACAGCATCATACTCCTCAGGCATAGTCATTAGGAATTGTAAGGCGTTCCCCATATCATCTATCATTTCCCCAACTCTTTTCAAATCCGTAATAAGGGCGTCATATTTCACACAATAATCATCAAATGTTTCTGATGACGGCCGAAACTCAAGGTTGCTTAACTTCTTTTTCAGCATCATTCTAGTCACGGGAGTTTTCTTTTCATATTTGCTTTCTAAATATGTCCATATTTCATTCGCAGTTTCTTTACTTCGCGCTTGTAGTAACTGAGAATTTCCCAAGCTCTGGATAATGTACCTTTTACACTTTTTGTCAAGCTTCTTCAATTCCGCTGTCGCGGAACTTGTACTTGCACTGAGTTGGCCTGAGTTTCAGCACTATCTCCTCTCTGTATTTCATTAGCTTCCATCAGTTGCTCAAATGGTACTCTCACATGCTCCAGTAACTCCTTTTCATCTAAGTAAATCTCCATCCGATACTTCCACTCATATTCCTTGCCATCAAAGAGTGGAATTTTATATCTTTCGTCATCCATACTTCCGGAAACTAAGTCGTAATCCTTAAAATTCTTACTAATCGAATTTAACAACGATTCCTTTTTTTCCGATGAAATGCTGGGCCCATAACCTGTTGTAGTGGGTAGAATTTAAGGCGGATGGAAATTAATGTTTAACTTCAATGTTAAACGAACATGTATTCTCTTTGATGAAAATTCACATACTAAAACTCATATATATAAAAATCAATAAAGTCAACAATGCACATGGCAACAACTAGAACATAATATGTGAAATTGCACATACGTTAATATGCATATACCAAAAAATAATCCTTATTTAACCCAAGCGCTACCTGCTATCAGGATACTCTGTCACCTGCTAGCAACCTGCATCGTAGCGGCGCACATACCCTCCTCCTAAGGTCACCAAACACGGCGGTGACGGAAACCATAATGACGTCACACGGGCTTTTCCCAACATTCATACCTAGCCGTCGCTTTTTCGCGCGCTTGAAATTTTTCACTTTTTATTATATAGCGAAAAATAGATATCGTCATTTAAAAATCTAAAAGAGTGTAATAAATCATCCAGGAGCAATAATCTTTCCATTTATGCAATAAAAAAAGAAAGGCAAAATAAATTCCCCAAAGAAAGAAAGAAAATAAATTCCCCAAGGCGAAAATTAAGCTAAAACACTATGAAACATAAAACCGCGCAGTCCAAAAACTCACCTAAAAGAAAATAATCGGTCCAAAAAAAAAGAACCTTACTAGGTGAGTCAGTGAGCTGCGCGACTGTTTTCTTTCGCAGTGTTTTATCTTAATTTCCTTGCATAACCCCACTATCAGCCTATTAACTTCCCATATATCCCACAGTTTTTGCCCATCGAAGAGTACGGCCTTGGAGATTTTATTTTCTTTCAGCATTTTAACGGCCGCTTTCAACATTCTAACTATCCCCATGTAAATGTCGTGGATTTTTTCAACATAATTGCGACAGATAAAGTGAAGTACCTGAGAGTAACAATTAGTTCGAACCCATGGACGGGAACACACATAAAATATAATAAAAGCAGAGCCCTGAAGAAGAGAAGATTCGTCAAGAGATTAATATTTCTAACCCTGCCGCGTGAAAGGCGGTGAAATATAAAAGAATTGCCATGAGAAAAAAGTCCCCTGGACGGGGAATCGAACCACGGACCATTGCTTTCCAAACCACTGCGCAGACGACAACGCTATCCCGGTTCTTTTGGAAAGCCAAAGGTCCGTGGTTCGATTCCCGGTCCAATGGAATTTTTTCTCATGGCAATTCTAGTATATTCGTCAAGAGTGTTGTGGGAAGGTTATCGGATGAGAAAGGAAAAGAAAGCTGCTATTTCACATTCGTCTGACCGCACCTTGAATATGCAGCGAGTGTATGGGATCCGGTGCAGAAAGACTTAATCCGCGAACTGAATAAAATACAAAGGAAGGCTGCGCGGTTCGTCAAATACTGCTACGGGCGTACAGACAGCGTTACCCAGATTTTAAGCAAATTGGGCTGGGAGCCGCTGGATACTCGGAGGCTGCGCGCTAGGCTTAGATTGCTTGAGCAATTGAGAATGGATATCTTTGAGAGCGACACGATAAATTTCATATTATAATACAGTATATTTGTGAGCCCGATAAACACAATAAATCATGCGAGATATTTTATCGAAAAGATGAGTATGGGAATACTTTTTTTTAAACCGTTAATATTAAAGATACTAGTATTTCTCCGTTTCTCTATACGCCGCCTATTTCTCGAGTAATTTGCTAAGACTACCGATTAGTATTTCACGCTTTCAGATAATCAACTAATGATATCTATTTTTCGCGATTAAATGAACAGTGGGAATATTCAAGCGCGCGAAAACGTAACAGCTAAGAATGAATGCTGGGAAAAGCCCGTGTGACGTCTGGCAGGTGCTGTGTGAGGGCACCTAGGTGCGAAGCTATGAGCGCCGATTAGGTGCAGGATACTAGCAGGTAGCAGAGTACCCTGCTAGCAGGTAGCCCTAGGCTTCAATGAGTATTATTAAGACCTTATCAAAAGAAGGAAATTTTCCGACCATATGCAGTTTTAATAGGTATTTATTAAGACATGTTTCCCTGAGCTCTGTGCCTCATGCATGCATTGGTAATCTCAGACGATGTACAACTCCCATCTACTCGTATAGCATCTAGGCCCCTGTGACGTCACGTGTAGTGGCATCGTATGGGCGCCAATCTGACTTTTTTCAAATGAGGTTAAAATTGACCATTAACATTTCTCTAAACTGGGATTTCTAAAACGAAATAATATCTATTATATGAATACACTAATGGTGGGTAACGAATCGTAATCAATGTCGTTTGTTTTCTTTGATGAAGGGTATTTGGACAATACCAATGACTTGGGCACCCTATAAAACCCATGGATCGACACCTTTGTTGGTATGCTATTGTTTTTGCCACACTTATGACCTTGATGGTGACCTTGCCGGGTGAACTGTTGAATTTTAGTAAATAGAGGTGTTATTTTCGGTTTCCTTGTGTCCGAAAACCTAAGAATTGACATCTTGGTCAATGAAATTCAGGCTTTTTTCTATCTCGATTTTTTTTACATTGAAACCCCATAGGGCAAATTCAAATTTTTGGTTTGGACACACATTGTGAGGTACAAAGGTCCAAATTGTAAAATTTCGCTTGCACTCAAATAAACATGGAACCTTTCTCCGTAAGTATGCAAATTTTCATGAATATTCCTCGATGGGAAGTTACTAAAATTAGAGGTCAAAAATGACACACGACTAATAAAATAGTCTGTATAGTTTTATATATTAGGTAGTAAAATCATGCACGGATTTTAGAGTATAAATTCATTAAATATGGTTCGCGAAAGGTTCAATTTTTGGACGACTACAATGTTTCTTCGGTAACATTTTGATGTTCGAGTTTACCGTTGTTACATAGAGGGTGGTATTGATTGCGATTTGGAATACAGTGGAACTTGGTTATAACGGCATCGGCTGTAACGTGAACTCGGTTTTAACGTCACATTTTATACAGACCAGCCAAAATTGAACATTTTATGTTGCATGAAAACCCGTTCATATCCTCAACAAATATTGCGATGCTCGGGTGTAGCGTCAAAAATGTTGCTATTCTTAGGTTACAAAAGTGGTATTGTGATTGTGTTATGTCCCAAAGTTCGTAGAAACCATGTGTAGAAACATCAAAAGCAAAAACAGGTCACAAGCTGGACGTTGAGCAGGTGACGTGATGCAACTCTTTTGTTTAATTGGTGTCTGGAGGGAGCGGGGGCTGTCCCGCATACCTGGGTCTTATCCCTTCCCACCCCTACATTCTACAAGGCCACTTACACAGGCACACTGTATTGTATTGTTTGTTTCGTTAGTTACGGTAGATCATCGGTCACATCACAGTAAACAGTGTTGTACTTATATATAGCAGAACATTTGCGTCTTTACTTTGTCCATTCACTCAGATTTAAGGCTGTTTTTTTATAACGTCACTCGGATATAACGTTAAAAATCTTCTGGTCCCTTTGATGACGTTACAACCAAGTTCCACTGTATTATGCATATTTCGTGTATAATTTCAAAATATTTCTTATTCTTTTGGAGTTCAATGCGAGAATATAGCGGATATATAAAATATGAAAGAACAAGGACAGGCTCTACCGGTGCCCAGATAGTAATAATATTAATACGAGTCTTAATCTCCAATTACGATTGTATAGATACACAATTAACAATACCAAAAATACGAAAATATACGCGCAAAGTACAAAAAATCAACAATACGGATCTATATACTGCAAAACCGACTTTGGCACACTTGAAAACGTATTGTTCGACACGTGGGTTGTCACAATGGCCCGAATTTTAAAGGTCTAAAGGTCAAAATTGTAAAATTTCGCTTGCACTCAAGAAAACCTACGACCTTTCTCCGTAAGTACGCCAATTTTCATGAATAATGCTCGATGGGAAGTTATTAAAATTACAGGTCGAAAATGACACGAGCTGTGGGACATGCTGGCAGGCATGGGACTATGTATAGCATGCTTTTTTCGGTTAACGGAATACGGAATTAGCTGTAAGGATTGACGATGCCCCAGTCTTACCTACAGTCGGAAGTGCCTAATAACACACATTCCTCCAAGATTTCACGCGGGAATTTGTGAACCAATGCGGAGAACGGAGTAAGACATTCCCCACGCACCGAGCCTACGTAGGAATCTCAAACAGCCCCGATTTTTTTTCTTTAAACCAACCGTAACGTCTTCAGCTATTGGCTGACGTTTATGTGACGTAACGCAGGATGGCGCTCCTGCTATACTGTTGGGGGTGGGGGTGGGGGGCTTGGAATTTAATGCGAGGTTGGGAGGAGTCGGCGTGACTTGTGGTGACATCTAACGGTCCGCGCGGAAGATTCTAATTACGTTCCCCCGACACCAGGCGTCTTAACGGCGCTCAACTCTTTCTCCTCTCCGCGTTAGAGGGGTGTGGCGGGGGTTGCTGAAGGCGCGCGGAATTAAGATGAAGAGATAATGAGGGTGGTTTTGGGGGGAAGGGATGGGGCTCTATCTTAGGAAGATTTGGGATAGCCGAGGGAGTGAGATAAGGGTGAAAGTCGTTCCAATGTAGGAGATTAACATGAAAAGTATTTACTTCGGTAGAGAATTCACGAAACTGAACGTATACAATCGTTTCAGGATTGAGGTAGTCGATATAACTACGATAAAATATAAACAGCAAGTGATACTCTCTATTTTTTAATTATGCAGCACACTGCCGATTATCCGTGCTAGTGACGGGGAAAGACGACACGAATAATCGAAAAACACGGATAATCCAGAGTTTCACTTTTATTTTTTTAACGTTCGCTATTTAGGTAAATTGAACAATTTATTCTTGTTTAAGAATATTTTGGGTTCACTAAGAGCTTTCTTCGCGAGACCGCGATTTTTTTGCGATGATAATATGATCATACTCGTATTCCTACTGCTCAATATAAAAGACCTGGAAATATGAGGCTTTGGAAAAAGGAACACGGAGCTTCCGTGAATGCAGCTAGCACACGATCGTATCCATTTAACGATGGGGATTCTAATGGATATAATAATCCCGGCGTATCCTACCATTAAAATGCACTCATTCTGATGATTTTGCATCCGATTTTATTTTTATGAATACAGTGAAAAATCGTGCACGGATAATCCGCGACTCGGATATGCCGCAGCCGGATAATCGGGAGTCCACTGTATATGAAGAAGACAAATCGTGTCAAGAAATCTAACCATAGATCAGTGGTGCTAGAAGGAGCCAAAATAACATATGATTTATTGGTGGAAAACGAACCATGTTTTTACTGCAGTTTCTTTGATCAAAGCGCTCTGATTGGCCGCGTGTTTGCCTTGTTGCCGGATCCCTTGGAAATATCGCAATCGCCGACAATCAAGGCCTCCAAATGCATGAGATGTCAAGAGCATTTGGCAACAAGGTGAAAGAGGCGGCCAATCACTGCGTTTAAATTCGTTTCAAGAATGACGTGGCCGATATATGGATGATAAAAGATAACCAGAAAATGGTAATTTCCACGTTTTAATAAATACTGTGAAGAGAAATCGTGCCATGAAATTTTAACCCCGGATATCAGTATCAAATAAAATTAATAATCATTATTGATAGGTGAACATCGCATATGCGATAAATGCGATACACGTGTCCTCTCATGGACAGTTGGACAAAGGGCGATTCCGAATTGGGATCTTGACTGACGGGCTGAGGTTTTCCGGCCTGCGAAGGTGGTCTTCTCGGAGGGACAGTATCGGCGACAAACAAAAGATACGGAGCTTGCCTCAAAGGGTGTACACACTTTCAGTATAAGTATCAACGTCATTGCCTGAACTTAATTTCATAATAACATTGACGGTTAAAAAAATTGGAAAGTCGAACTGAGATCTATGAAACGTGTTGTCTAAAATTTTCGCCGTACGACCGAAGTGACGTATTTTGAGTGTGGTGTGTCTCAGCTTGTAGTTAATGCAACTTATCAATAGAGGGGGTCCGTATCGGGACGCATACTATAAGGGGTAGAGCGCAGACAGAAATTACCACTGACTGTCTGTATCAACTACGCAGTCATGTAAGAACTAATATTACTATTTATCCAGATGACTTGAATTGCTCTTAAACTATACTAAAGTTGAATTGGTATTGATATCTGCACTGCACTAATCTCTCTCATGTCCTTGATTCGACCCGATTGTTGGTTTGCAAAGGTTTGGGTGGAGCTCAACCCGATCAAAGACACGGGCGTGAAAATGTTGTCGTATCCTCTCATCGACAGTTGGAGAAGGGGCGACTCAGACTTGGGATCTTGACTACGCTGAGGGATTCCGGGATGCGAAAGTGGGTCCTCTCGGAGGGGCAGTATCGGCGAGAAATGAAAGATACGGAGTTTACCGCAAGGAGTGTATTTTGAGAGAGCTGGTTGTTGAAGAAGAGTGATTTCCTACCTCGGATTCTCCGGGTTAATTGTAGAGCTTCCCTTCTGCGGCCCTGAGGCACCCGAAACGCGAACCCCGACTAATGTCGAAATTACTTCGAGTGAATGATGCGTGCAGTTTTAACCCATTAATCCCGAGCGTTGCGTTAACGCAACATTACTGAATCCTTATTCTTAGAACAATTTTCTACTTAAGGATAATTTTTCTTTCGATTTACTGACTTTTTGAAAGTATCTCTAGTTCTAAATTTGTCATTTTTACCAAAATTTTCATTTATACGCTTGTATTTTTATGACGGACGGCGTTTGGTATAAAAATCGATGCGGACGTACGAGACACCCAAGGAAAAATTACATACCCCAGAATGTCAGAATGTATACGTAGCAGGGTTGATAAAAATCATGATTTTTTTTCAAAAAAATAATTTTTCTGATTTTTTTATTTAAATCGGATTTTATTGATTTAAATGAGATTTTTATGATTCTCCCTTCATCAATAATTCAGTTATTTGAGAAACTAACTATTTGGGCAGCATATTGAAGAATGATCGTTTGCAGAAACAATAAGAGGCAACAAACTCTAAACTTAATACAACATTTAGTCAATCAGGGGATAGAACTATGGAAATGCCAATGGTATCAAAATAAAAATTACACCAGCATAATATAAAATTGCCATTGGAAGTATCAAATGTGCTATATTATGCGGTTCTAAAGCATATGAAGTTTAGAAAAATTCTGTAATTGCAACTTTGCATGGTGCCTACGCTTAGAAGTTAAATCAGAAAACAATTTTTTTTCAACAGATACACTAGTATTTCAACCAAAGCCATTTTTTTTATTTTCATGTTACATGCATTCCTACAGTATCATTTCTATTTAAGAAGCCCCATTGTGCTGGTAACTGTCGATTCATTGTATTAATTAAGAAAGAAAAATCAAAATTATACACTTACAGCTTCCATTTCTTGACTCTTTAAAAATCAAACATCTGATTTAAATCACCTGATATTTTTAATTAAAAATCACGTGATTTAAATCGTGATTTAAATCATGATTTAAATCATGATTTAAATCAAAGTGATTTAAATCAATCAACCCTGATACGCAGCATTATGAAAATCATATGATGTGATGAAAATATTTTTATTCCAAAAATTCATCTTAATTAGACGAAAATAAATGGGAAATTGCGAAATAATCGAAGTTTAAAGCCCTTAATATAGTTTGGGGAATAATGAGTTAAAGGTATCGCGGCATCGCCCCCGCCCCCCTTCAGTGCGTTCTAGAACTTTCCACTGGTGCACCATTCTTCCCTGAAAAGCGCACACGCACCTATCAGCAAATATGCATTCCCTACTGTCATCAAAATCAGCACAGTGCAGGCATAGTGGAAAGTTCCAGAGACCCACGCATTGACCAATAGAGGCGAATTAGATTAATTTCGGAATGAAGAATCGTCAGGCATCAAACATAGTGGATGCATAGATCGGGAATGGAATCAGTCGAAACAGTAGACACGAATCAAAGAGAGTGTGAGAATTTAATCGGCTTCATAAGTCGGGATATACCAATATTTGGACAGATACAGAAACTGAGTTCGGTAATGCTGCACTCCACACAGTCTGAACACCAGTTAGAATCGTGGATGCAGAGCGGTTTATCAGCCAGTTCAATCTAGTTGTGACTGACAGACGCAACCGGTGGAAGGAAGAAAGGTTTTGGAAATAGGGTGGTTTCCTATTATTTTTTTATTGCCTAAATTGAAAGATTATTACTCCTGGAGTACGTATTTCACGCATACAGATTTTTTAACGACAATATCTATTTTTCGCGGTTAAATGAAATGTGAAAAATTTCAAGCGCGCGAAAAAGCGACGACTAAGTATGAATGCTGAGAAAACCCCGTGTGACGTCGTTCTGGTTCCCGCTGCCTCAAGTGAGGTGACCTTGGGGCGAGGCTTTGAGCACTGATATGATGCAGGCTGCTAGCAGGTAGCAGAGTACCCTGCTAGCAGGAAGCGCTTTGCTTAAATAATTATTATTATTATTACCCTATCAAACGAAGGAAACTTTCCGAACTTAGGTAATTTTAATAGGTGATTATTAAGAGGTGTTTCCCTGAGCTTTGTGCCTCATGCATGCATTGGTAATCTCAGACGATGTAAAACTCCTGACTACTAGTATAGCATCTAGGTTCCTGCGACGTCACGTGGAGTGGCATTGCATGGGCGCAAATCTGGCCTTTTTGAAATGAGGTTAAAATTGGCCATTGCCCTTGTCTAAACTGGGATTTCTAAAACCAAATAATTTGTATATTATAAATGCACTAATGGTGGGTAACGAATCGCAATCAATGCCTTTCCTTTTTTGATGAAGGAAACTAACCTATTGTTCAATGTTGATGTTCAACTAGTGAAAATGATATTCATAGGGAGCAGCGTTTACTCGAAAATTCGAGTCTAGTCGAGTAGTTGGTATTCGACTCGAGTGTTTCAAGTATCATTATGAATGTCGATTCGAGTCTAGTAGTTTCGGTTACACAGCAATCGAGTCCAGGACGTTCAGAAATCATCTACATATCTACATAATATCCATCGACCCACCTCTAGGGTGTTTGGCAATCAAGAGCTTCAATCCTAGAGCTTCCATTCCACGGACCTTCGAACTCCCGCTACGCATACTACAACTCTTGACGAAGATAACCTCGAGTGAATGATGCATGTAGTTTTTAAATGCCATTTACACGGGGCACGTACTTGCACAATCTGACTTGTGTACGAAGGCGCAGTCAAAATTGCGTCGCGTATAGCCGTGAATTGCTATAAGTCATGCGAGAATGCGTGGACGTGAGTTGGAGAAATAGCCCCTGTTATAATATCGTTCATGCATTTATGCAATTCCACGTCATTTTAAGGCCGTTTTACACGGGGCACGGAATTGCGCAGGTTAAAGCTGCATTAATTTCTAAAATGGCGCGGAATTGCGCGAATGCATGAACGAAATTAGATCAGGGGCTATTTTGCAGTCTCGCATCCACGAATTCTCGCATGAGTTCTAGCAATTCACCGCTTTACACGACGCAATTTTGTTGCGCCTTCGCACGCACGTCAGATTGCGCATTTCCATGTACCGTGTAAAACGGCCTTAAGAATGCACGGCATCCAACCGCCCCCCCCCCCTCCGTGCGTTCTAGAACTTTCCACTGGTGCGCCATTCTTCTCTGAAAAGCGCACAAGCACCTATTACCAAATATGCATTCCCCGCTGTCATCAAAATCAGCACAGTGCAGGCAAAGTGGAAAGTTCCAGAGACTCAGGAATTAGCCATAAAAGGCGAATTAGACGGTCCGTGTCGGAATGAAGAATAGTCAGGCAGCAATTTAAGTGGACGCATAGATCGGGAATGGAATCAGTCAAAACAGTAGACACGTATCAAAAAGAGTGTGAAAATTTAATGGGCTAAATACATCGGGATATAACAATATTTGGACAGATAAATTTCCCTTTTCAATGACATAATCCATATATCTAGTGACCAACCAACCCTCCGTTATGCCACTGGACGTTGTACCTCACTGCTTAATTGATGAACTTTCATCGGCAGCTATTAAAGATGTTGAAAGATAACCCTGGTAGACTGTGTTGTAAAGCAAATACGCATTTCGATCTGCCGAGAAGAAACTGAGTTCGGTAATGCTGCACTCCACACAGTCTGAACACCAGTTAGCATCGTGGATGCAAAGAGGTTTTTCAGCCAGCACAATCTCGTTGTGATTGACTAACGCAACCGGTTAAAGAAAGAAAAAATTTGAAAATAGGGTGGTTTCCATTTTTTTTATTGCCTAAATCGAAAGATTATTACTCCTGGAGTGCGCATGTCACGCTTTTAGATTTTTAAATCACGATATCTATTTTTCGCGATTAAATGGAAAGTGAAAATTTTCAAGCGCGCGAAAACGCACCGACTAAGTATGAATGTTGAGTAAACCCCGTGTGACGTCGTTCTGGTTCCCGCTGCTGCAAGTGAGGTGACCTTGGAGCGAGGCTTTGAGCACTGATACGATGCAGGCTGCTAGCAGGTAGCAGAGTACCCTGCTAGCAGGTAGCGCTTGGCTTAAATAAGGATTATTATTACCCTATCAAACGAAGGAAACTTTCCGACCTTGGACAATTTTAATAGGTGATTATTAAGACATGTTTCCTTGAGCTCTGTGCCTCATGCATGCATTGGTAATCTCAGACGATGTAAAACTCCTGACTACTAGTATAGCATCTAGGTCCCTGCGACGTCACGTGGAGTGGCATCGCATGGGCGCCAATCTGGCCTTTTTGAAATTAGGTTAAAATTGGCCATTGCCCTTGTCTAAACTGGGATTTCTAAAACCAAATAATGTGTATATTATAAATGCACTAATGGTGGGTAACGAATCGCAATCAATGCCTTTCCTTTTTTGATGAAGGAAACTAACCTATTGTTCAATGATGATGTTCAACTAGTGAAAATGATATTCATAGGGAGCAGCGTTTACTCGAAAATTCGAGTCTAGTCGAGTAGTTGGTATTCGACTCGAGTGTTTCGAAGTATCATTACGAATGTCGATTCTAGTCGAGTAGTTTCGGTCACAGAGCTATCGAGTCCATGACGTTCAGAAATCATCTACATATCTACATAATACCCTGCGAGCCACCTCTAGGGTGTTTGGCAGGGGGTGATCAATCACCAGCATGCAGCATGCATTTGGACTCCCACATGCACACCACACCGTCCAAAAAACGTTACGCATACTAACAAATTATACTACCATATGCTGTTAGAAATAATAATAAAATTAAGAAACATGCATTAAGTTTTACATAGGTTAGTTGGCTACACCACAAGTCATGCAATCTATTTACGAGTTCTATCGCTGCTGTTATAATCTCTTATCGATCGTGGAAAAAATGACATTCTGAATCTGTCTGTTGTACAATCTATCTCTATTATTTTATTTACATGATTTGATTTCCGTAGTATGTTGGTGTCCGTAAGATACGGTTAACTTCGTCAGAAAAGACACTGCTTTTGAATTTATCTAAAAGGTTTAGTCTATTTTTCATTCTACGGTCCGACAGAAATTCCCATCCGAGTTTATATACGACGTCAGTTACACTAACAAGACTATCGTAACGACCTTTCACATACCTGGTAGCTCTTCTTAGCACGCGTTCTAACTCTATTATTAAGCCTTTATAATAAGGGTCCCAAACACTTGGAGCGTATTCCAAATGTGGTCAAACGAGGGAAAAGTAGCTTATTTCTCTCACTTTGTCGTCGCACTTTCCTAATATTCTTTTAACAAAACCCATTTTACATGACAGTGGCCCGTAAGCAGGCCTACTACTACCGTTCGCAATAGACTTCTGTTCATAAGAAGACGTCATCTCTCGAGTCTAGGAGAGAGCTCTCCTATAAGGGTTTCAGCCTGACGTAACCCCGGTGTTTCTCGCCAGATCTTTGAGTGTTGGGTTGATCCCCACCCTCTGATTGCAGCCATCCCCATTGAGGGGGTAAATTGCACCATTACGTTTTGTCGTGACGGATTTCGAAACATCGGGGAAAAATGCACGCTTTCAAGTAAGTAATATCATGAGGGATGAGTCGTCATCAAGGAACCTGTCGGGTCTTGAAACGCTGGATAAAATGGACTGTCTAACCCGGCCGGCAACCTGAGAAAACCTATTTAAAAAATCGTCTTCAGGTATATTTCGTCACAAGGGATATTTCGTCATCAGGAAACCTGTCGGACCATCTAACCCGGCTGATAGCCCGAGAAAATCTATTTTCAAATTGTCTTCAGGTATATTTTATCACACGGGATATGCCGTCATCGGGGAACCTGTCGGACAATAACCCGGCTGATAGCCCGAAAAATCTATTTTAAAAATAGTCTTCAGGTATATTATATCATACGGGATATGTCGTCATCAGGGAACCTGTCGGACCATAACCTGGCTGATAGCCCGAGAAAATCTGTTTTAAAAATCGTCTTCAGGTATATTTTATCATACCTGATATGTCGTCATCAGGGAACCTGTCGGACCATCTAACCCGGCCGGTAGCCCGAGAAAACATTTTAAAAATCGTCATCAGATTTGTCATTATCAGTTTACTAGAATTTCTTTACTCTAGAATTTTGTTCTAGAAGCTAAACTCAAGGTCGAAAATAAACGAAACTCAAAACCAGTACTCATTTTTTTACTGGAGTATAACATTGATCTATCCTTGATATTTTAGACCAAATACGTCAGCCCTATTGCTTTTAATTTTCGAGAAAATGATCATTTATCGTGTCCCCGAAAGCAGTTTTATGGGGTAGGCGACCCGCCTCCTTATTTTATGCTATGCATGCAATAAATGACGCGAAATAGAGATATTTTTCAGTCAAAAACATGGAAATCATGTCTGGAGTTGTCAAGGGTAGTCACTAGAATGAGAAAGTGCTTTTGTATGCCATCGCCCACTCTATTGACCATATTTTCGTGTAAGAAGATTTCACTCAAGATGGTCACTATCATTCGGGATTCACTATGGCGGTTTAATGCCCCTCTAGAGTCAAATTCACCTCCCCTGCGGTCAAAAAAGGGGTTTATTTTAGTAATATTAACCCATTATTCCCCAGAATGTATGTAGAGCTGTTAACTTCGGTTGTTTCGCATTTTCTGATTTATTTTTGCCAAATTATAATGAATTTTTGGAAAAATATTATATTAAGCATATTATATTATTTTCACAATGCTGCGTATACGCAACGCTGGGAAAACTCCCAGAAATAAATAAATAAAGTAATTCTTTAAAAAAATTAGGTTACATATTTCATTTTTTATCTTGATTTGCACACTCGACATCTTCGCCGGGAGTTATCTGTATTCCTATGGAGGAAATTCCCCATTCTGCCTTTCAACGGACATGCTGGGGTTGGTCATTTTTCCTAGGGTGTCTCGTATGTGCGCACCGATTTTTATGCCGAACGCCATCAGTCATAAAAATACAATTATACAAATGAAAATGTTGGTGAAAATGACGAAATTAGAAATAAAGATACTTACAAAAAGTCAGTAAAACAAAGAAAATATTATCCTAAAGTACTAAATTGTTCTGAGAATTAGGATTCAATAATGTTGCGTTAACGCAACGCTGGGGATAAATGAGTTAAGCAAATGTGAAGTTCCTCCCTCAATTATCCAGAGAAGCTAGCCAAGCGGCCCAGGGCCCACCACGTGGAGGTGGCTGCACCTTGGGCTCCTCCGCCTCCTCTACCCAACCAACCATCCAACGTAATGCAGACCAGTTCATTTGTTCCGAATCGTCACCGTCCGGAAATGTTGTGAAAAATTAAGATTTGGATTGAAATTTTGGCAGAACTTGCCGTGAAATCCAAGTGGATCGGATAACCCCACCCCTGGCGTTATTGCCGCATACATTGGTAAAATAGGATGATTAGTTGAAGTCTTTTACTAATGAGACGACGGAACTATTTTATATAGCCTTCTGCAAATGTGCCAACTTTCCCTGATGTGTTTGTCATAAGGAAAAAAATATTTCTATTTTAGAGTAGGTACCAGTTCCTTGTAGACATGCGAGGTCCAAGAATATTCCGAATTGGAACTATTCAACCCCTACGCCAAAAAATGCAAGAAAGGGCTGAACGTAATCATATAAATGAGAGGAATAAACTCTAATCATCTGAATCAACAGTTGTCGTAATTGAATGATAGTCATTACTTTGTTGATAATCAAGTTGATGAGGAAAACCATGACGAGTGGTGCGCTTATGATGTGTCATTCACCAAACCAAAAGAAAGAAAGTCCATATTCAAATTAGACTTTACAGAGACTGCCATAATTCCCCGCTAGCCGCTTCGGAGACTAGCTTCACTGTCTGTTCCACTGCCACTGTGTGACAGGGCTATACGGCGAATGACTATTTTGGCGAAGTATTTTCAGGGAGAGACAGTTTTTCAACTAATTCTTCAATTGGTATATTCCTCACAGCTGGTGATGCGATAATAGAAACATCGGTGCTTTCCCAATGAATCATTTCTCCATAATCCTCATGGCCTCAAAAATCAAATGGGGAACAATTTTTCATCTGATGCAATGATTTAAATTATCTGTTTCGTGTTCTATAGCTCTAAAAAAATTTAATCAGTGCCTCCTATCGGGCAGTCAGTCGCCGATTACTTATCACTGCGAGAAGAATATTTTCTGGGAGTCCGGGAAACACTTTTGTTTGGATGAATGAATGAAATACTGCTTGGTGCTTCCTTGGCAAGTACCTATATCTATGAATGGTCACACAGACGTGACGATAACCATTGGCAATTGAAGATTGAGTCATGATCCTGCGTTGCATCACTACATACACTTTTAATATAAATGTCACTATTTCGATGAATTTCTTGGTAGGTTTCTCAGTCGAAATGTATAACCTAAGAACTTTTCGCAGGCAACCGCTCTTCCAACTCGCATAATCGTTCGTCACGTCATAGCCAAGAACACCAATCGCATCGTTTCAACCATTATGAGTTGACTAATTCATCATCACTGGTCAACAATCCTAGGATTGGTTTGACGCAGCTCTCCACTCAATTCTCCCATCGGCTAATCTTTTCACACCTACGTATTTCTTCTCTTTCACATCTCTCTTTACTTGTTCCATATATTTCATTCGAGGTCTTCCTTTTCCGTTCTTGCCTTCCACTTGTCCTTCGACGATTGTCTTCATCAGGCCATCATGTCTTAATATGTGGCCTATAAGGTTGTTCCGTCTTCTTATTAAGGTTTTCATGAGGCTTCTCTTCTCTCCTGCCCTTCTTAGGACTTCCTAGTTACTAACTCGGTCGATCCATTTGATTTTCATCATTCTTCTGTAGCACCACATTTCAAAGGCCTGTATCCTTGCTTTCTTTCCGCTGCGGTCATTGTCCATGCCTCACTTCCGTATAGGAGCATACTCCAGATGTACGTTCTTATGAATTCTTTCTTTACTTCCATATTTAAGTTTCCCGCTGTAAGCAGGTCTCTCTTTTGGTGGAATGCTCTCTTCGCCTGGGCTATTCTGCTGATAATTTCTTTCTTGCTTCTCCCGTCACTAGTTATCTTGCTTCCCAAATAACCGAATTCATCCACCTCTATCAGTTTTGCTTCCCTAATTTAATGTTAGTCTTGACTTCTTCTCTTCTGCTGCATACTAAGATCTTGGTTTTCTTCGTGCTTATTTTCAGTTGATATCTACCCATTACCCTACACTTATTAACCAGAATATTTTCAAATCAGTCTCTGTTTCTGCTATAACGGCTATGTCATCGGCAAATCTTAGCATGCTAATTTTTTCTCCATGGATATTCACTCCCAATTCCTTTTCTTTGATTTCATTAATGGCTATCTCAATGTAAACGTTGAAAATTACGGGTAACAATGAACAGCCTTGTCGCACTCCTTTCCTAATTCTTGCTTCTTCACAGCTGGGCCCTTATTTTATCACGGCTACTTGGTTTTTGCATAAACTGTGGATGATTCTTCTGTCATTATAAAGAACCCCAATTTCCTTTAGGATTCCAAGCATTGTGCTCCAATCCACGTTGTCAAATGCTTTCTCTAAGTCCACAAACGCAACGAACGTTGGCTTGTTCTTTTCTATTCTCTTCTCTATGAGCAGTCTAAGGGCCAATATGTTGACAAATTATAAACTCGAAAATAGCTGTAGCCTCATCATGGGCTAAACCAGAAGATTGTGCGACTTGACCTACGTATTGCAAATTAGGTTCTGCCACAAGTATGTTATATATGTTCTTCCCTGACAGTGCCTGTGGGTGTTTTTGCCTCCTCAAGGCGTCCATCAGAGTTTTGTTGGGATAAACGTCCCTAAAGTAGCGCTTCAGATATAGAGAACTTTATTTAATTTAGCACGCGAAATTTTTCTCTCGCCTATAAACAATGCAGATGTTATGTCAATATATTTATCTTGAACTATAACTCCAGCTTTTAAAGCTGCGTGAAGTGATGCGGATGTTGTGTGTGTAGCAGCCCTCTCATTTTACGCTATATCTCTGAGGAATAGGGTAGTTTCCTTCATCAAAGAAAACGAAAGGCATTGATTGCAATTCGTTACCCATCATTAGTGTATTCATAATATACAAATTATTTGGTTTTAGAAACCCCATTTTAGACGAATGGCAATGGTCATTTTTAACCGCATTTGAAAAAGGCCAGATTGGCGCCCATGCGATGCCACTCCACGTGACGTCACAGGGACCTAATTTCTACACGAGTAGATAGGAGTTTTACATCGTCTGAGATTACCAATACATGCATCCTGGAGCTCAGGGTAACATGTCTTAATAATCACCTATTAAAACCGGCTAATGTCGGAAAGTTTTCCTCGTTTGATAAGGTATTAATAATCCTTATTTAAACCATGCGCTACCAGCTAGCATGGTACTCTGCTACCTGCTAGCATCCTGCGTCGTATCAGCGCTCAGAGCCTCGCCCCAAGGTCACCTCACTTGCGGCAGCGGGAACCAGAACGACGTCACACGGGAGATTTCCCGGCATTCATACTTACCCGTCGCGTTTTCGCGCGCTTGAAAATTTTCGCTTTTCATTTAATCGCGAAAAATAGATATTGTCATTAAAAAACCTAAAAGCGTGAAATACATACTCCAGGATTAATAATCTTTCGATTTAGGCAATAAAAAAATAATAGGAAACAACCATATTATGGCAGTCTCAGTCAAGTCTAATTTGACTATGGACTTTCTTTCTTTTGGTTTGGTGAATGCCACATCATAAGCGCACCACTCGTAATGGTTTTCCTCATCAACTTGATTATCAACAAAGTAATCACCATCATTCAATTACGACAACCGTTGATTCAGATGATTAGAGTTTATTCCTCTCATTTATATGATTACATTCAGCCCTTTCTTGCATTTTTTGGCGTAGGGATTCAATAGTTCCAATTCGGAATATTCTTGGACCTCGCAGATCCACAAGGAACTGGTACCTACTCTAAAAATATAAACATTTTTTCCTTATGAAAAACACATTAGGGAAAGTTGGCACATTTGCAGAAGGCTATATAAAATAGCTCCGTCGTCTCCTTAGTAAAAGACTTCAACAAGTTATCCTATTTTTGAAGTACCATTTTACTCTATAGGAAACATAATAAAGAAACACTTTTGTATGTTCCACAAGAGTTTTAATACCGACCCAGGTTTCGACAGTACACTATATCATCATCAACGTCATTTGACTATGGACTTTCATTGGTTTGGTGAATGCCACATCACAAGCGCACCACTCGTCATGGTCACCTTGATAATGATATATTGTACTGTCGAAACCTGGGTCGGTATTAAAACTCTTGTGGAACATACAAAAGTGTATCTTCACTATGCTTCCTGTCACCAAGTTCCACCAAGTATCGCCTTCCAACCTCAAGTTAATCACTCTGTAGGATTTAATTTGCCCAATTGTTTTCATCAAGTATCGTGAGATGATTTGAAGTACTCTGGTTTGCGTGAGTGTTGGAATAGATGCTTTTTTCCGAATGGCACATACCTTGGCAGAAACTTAAGTGATATCTTCGTAAGCGAAAATATGGTCAATACAGTGGGCGATGGCATACAAAAGCACACTCTCATCCTAGTGACTACCCTTGACAACTTCAGACATGATTTCCATGTTTTTGACTGAAAAATATCTCTATTTCGCGTCATTTATAGCATGCATGGCGTAAAATAAGGAGGCGTGTTGCGGGTTGCCTACCCCAGAAAACTGCTTTCGGGGACACGATACAAGGCCATTTTCTCGATAATCAAAAGCAATAGGGCTGACGTATTTGGTCTAAAATATCAAGGATAGATCAATGTTATACTCCTTTAAAAAAATGAGTACTTGCTAGAACCAAATTTAAATTATTAACATTTTTAGCGTTTTTCGTTAAAAATTTCGAAATTTCAAGACGAAATGGCGAACAGAAGATATTACCCGATTTTGAAAAAAAATCATATCTGTAATGCCCACCTGGGTACACAACTTTTGCCGGGTATTACGATTCGCTCAGAAAAAAAGTGGCAGAACGAGGCACCCTAGTATATACCTACATCAATATTTGTACCCTTGCTAGGATATCCTATCGTTTCCCCATCCTCTGCGTGCAATCAACCCTTAAAAACAATGGTACGTTAATTCTGCACAATTATAAAACTCTTATCTGTTCATTATTGACGATTGATCATGATAAACCTTTGGGTAGATACCTATATAAATGTTTGTACCCTGGGAAGGATTTTCCATCATTTCTTCAACCGCTGAATTCAATCAACCCTTAAAAACAATGGTAAGTAAATTCTGCAAAATAATTATAAAAAACTAAATTGTTCAATATTGACGTATGGCCAAGATAAACCCTAGGGTACATACCTACGTACATATTTGTACCCTTGCAAGGATATCCTATCGTTTCCTCATCCTCTGCGTGCAATCAATCCTTAAAAACAATGGTACGTTAATTCTGCACAATCATAAAAATCTTAATTGTTCAGTTTTGACGAATGACCATGATTAACCATAGGGTAGACACCTATATAAATGTATGTGCCATCGGAAGGATTTTCCATCATTTCTTCAACCCCTGCATTCAATCAACCCTTAAAAACAATGGTAAGTAAATTCTGCAAAATTATTATAAAAACCTAAATTGTTCAATATTGACGTATGACCAAGATAAACAATAGGGTACATACCTATATAAAAATCTGTACCCTTGGTAGGATTTCCTATCGTTTCTTCAACCCCTGCATTCAATCAGCCCTAAAAAAGAAAAAACAATGGCACTTGAATTCTACATAATGATTATAAAAATCTTTTAAGTGCCCATTTTGATGCACGACCCTTATAAACCCTATAGGGTACATACCTACATAAATGTGTGTACCTTGGGAATAATATCCTTTCGTTTCCTCAATCCCTGCAACCAAGCAACCCTTAAAAGCAATGAATGGTAAGTAAAATCTGTAAAATAATTATACAAATCTTAATTTTTCAGTACTGATGCATAACCCTAATAAACCTTAGGTTACATACCTATATAAATGTGCGTACCCTGGGTAGCGTACATACCTATACATATTTGTTTCTATATAAATTTTTCCTCAAACCGTACATTAAACGCCTTAAAGGCTATGATAAGTAAATCCTGCAAAGTAATTTCAATTATCTGGTCAGTTTTCAGTATTCACGTGTGACTCTGATAAACCCTAGGGTACACACCTTCATAAATGCGTGTACCCTGGGTAAGATCTCCCATCGTTTCTTCAATCCTTAAAAATAATGGTAAGTAAATTCTGCATAACAATTATTAAAACCTTTCAAGTGTTCATTTTGATGGAAGACCCTTATAAGCTCTAGGGTGCATAGTTATATGAACGTATGTACCCTTGGTAGAATCTCCTATCATTTCCTCAACCGCCGCATTCAATCGACATTTAAAAACAATGGTAAGTGAATTTTGCAAAATTATTATAAAAATCTATCAAGAGTTCAGTATTGATGCATGACCCTTATGAACCCTAGGGTACTAGCTATCTAAATGTGTGTACCATGGGAAAGGTCTTCTATCTTATCTTCAATCCTCAAAACAATGATAAGTAAACTCTGCATATTAATTATAAAAATCTTTCAAGTTTCAGTATTGACGTATGACCATGATAAACCCTAGGGTGCATTAGCTATATAAATTCGTGTACCCTGGGTAAGATCTCCTATCGTTTCCTCAACCCCTGCCATACTCCTCCCTTCCCTGCATTCAATCAACCCTTAAAGGCAGAGGAATTTCAATTCCTTCTCCAGTTTGATTGGCGATACGGCCGTCCAAAAACCCCTATCCTTCCCCCGTCTTCCCCTTAATACCCTTTGGCTTCCGCACCCTGGAAGAGGGGCTCTCGGCGGTGACTGAGAATTCCGACTCCAAAACCTTCCCCCCCCCCCCACCACCCCTCGATCCTAAAGGGTAATTAGAAGAGCCCCTCGGCGTAATTAGGCGTTGCTCTTCTTCTGTGGCAGCCGAAGGGATGAGGGTGAAGGAGAAAGGATCCTGGAAGCAGGGATATAAGGCATGCTTATAGCAAAGGAATTATATACTGTTCCTTGGATTAGAAGCAAAAAAGGGTAAGAAATAGTTAAGTTGGCAACGCGGGAATGATAGATAATACTTTCTTCCGTAACTGAATGTTTGTGACAGTGTTACCAACTTAATAACGTTTTTAAGATAAAAAATATAATGAAAACTTTCAAATTTACATAAAAATATTATTTACGGTGCATGTTAAATAAGTTATGCTGATATTAAAACACCTTGGATAATGAAGGGAATAGAAAGTTTTAAAAATTATTGGGTTGGCTACCGTATAACGACAACTTATACTTTATCCCTTGACTAAAGATCTGACAAAGTTTTACTAACCTTAGAAGGTATGGAGAAAGGATGCTGGAAGTAGGGATATAAGACATGCTTATAGCAAAGGAATTATATACTGTTCTTTGGATTAGAAGTAAAAAAAAAGGATTGAAAATAGTAAAGTTGGCAACGCAGGTATCACAGATAATACTTTCTCCCGTAACTGAAGTTTGATACAGTGTTACCAACTTACCAACGTTTTTAAGATAAAAAAATATTATTTATAATTTCAATTTTAGCTTAAAAATATTATTTACGGTGCATGTGAAATAAGTTGTGCTGATATTAAAACACCTTGGATTAGGAATGGAATAAAAAGGTTTAAAAATTGTTGGGTTGGCAAGGCGAGAACGACTACTAATACTAGACCCCTTGGCTAAAGATCTGACAAAGTTTTACTAACCTTAGAAGGTATGGAGAAAGGATGCCAGAAGTAGGGATATAAGACGTGCTTATAGCAAAGGAATTATATACTGCTCCTTGGATTAGAAGCGAAAAAAAAAGGTTTGAAAGTAGTAAAGTTGGCAACGCAGGAATGATAGATAATACTTTCTCCCACAACTTAAGGTTTGATACAGTGTTTCCAACATGAAAACAATTTCAAGATTTAAAAAATATAATTAAGAATTTCAAATTTTATCATAAAAATATTATTTATAATAAGGAATGTTGATACTAAAATACCTTGGATTGGCGATGGAATAAAACGCTATAAAATTGGTGGGTTGGCAATACAAGGATGACCTCTAATTTTCTCTCACTTGACTTAAAAAGTTTTGCCAACCTTATGCTATGAAGTTTAAAAAATATTATTGTATAATTCATAATTACAAAGTTAGTGATAAAAAATTCTGATGCATGTAATAAGTAGCTCTACAAAATTAATTCGGTAAAATTTGAATTTATTAATATTTTTCACAAATTTTTACGCGTTTTTCAAAATTACTTCAAAAATTGAATTTTTTCACAGATATCGCCAAAATATGCATGATAACCATGAAAGTAGGAACAAAGTTGTAACATGTATTGTTAAATAATATTTAAAAATGGTAAAAATTTAGCATACAGATTATTCCGCACGATGTTTGGAAAGTAAGACAATGAAGAGCGACTCCTACAGTATTTAGGTGTTGTTCTTCTTCTGTAGCAGCCCAGGGAATGAGGACTAAGGGGGCATGGAGAAAGGATACTGGAAGGAGGGATATAGCACAAAGTTATAGCAAGTAATTGTATACTGTTCCTTGCATTAGAAGCGAAAAAAGGTAAAAAAAATAATGACTTTAGCAACGCAAGAATGATATATAACACTTTCTCCCATAACTTCCAATATGGAGAGGTTTCACAAAGTAAAGCCTGAAGTTATTAGTTACATAACGGAAGGTTTAAGACAGCGTTGCCTACATCAAAACGCTTTCAAGATCAGAATATTATATCTTATGATTTCAAATTCAGCATAAAAATATTATTTAAGATGCATGTCAAATAAGTTATATGAGACATGTTGATGCCAAAGCGCACTAAAAATTGAGCATGAAGATTATTCCGTATCGTAATGGTAACAGCAATAAAAACCGCCTCCATGTATAACTGGTCGTTTATTCGGGAAATGTTGGCCAACATCAAAAATTAAAACGATTTGAAATAATACTTTATTTTCATCTAAATCTTAATCTCTTAATTTGCCTGTAATCATTCCCAAATAAGTTTTCAACAATGGAATTTTAAAATAATTCATAATTTTAGAACATTGAGCATCAAGATTATTCCAAAAATAATTAAAACAATAACAATTGGAAGAACGATTCTTCGCATAAGTAGGCGATGCCTTTCTTCTGTAGCAGCCGAGGGTGGGAGAGGAAATAGGGTACAGGGTTTGGGGTGGGGGATCTGGTAGCAGGGGTATAAGACAGTATTATTGCATGGAATTATATACTGTTCCTTGGATTTGAAATGGAATAAAATTGTTTAAAAATTGATTGGTTGGCAACGCAAAAGTGCTGAATTTGAGGTTTGATTATCCCGTGCCTAAATATTTAAGACAGAGTTGCCAACCTCAACGTTCTTCAAAGATTAAAAAAATAATAACTGTCATGATTCTTGATACCAAAGTCAGTAAAAATATCAATTCTCATCCATGTGACAACTGCAGAAAGAAAAACAATATCCTCTGAATATCAACATATTTTAACTATTTTAAATGATTTTCATTTAACGCATTAAATTCAACATGAAAATTATTGTTTAATAATGGTGATAACAATAAAAAGCGACTCTTCGTGCATGAAGGGATATACTTCAGACAGTTCTGCAAACTTCAAAACGTAAAAGGAGTTAAGATAATAAATTTACCAAATCATCATTTCTAGTTTGATCTACATATCTTTTCCAAAAACGTTTTCAACAATTCAATTTCATCACAGAATTTAAATCGGAATTTATTTCACACTGAATGTAAAGATAATTACACAAAATAATTACAATAATAACAATTGAAAAATTGTTTCTTTGAAGTATTAGTCGTTGCTATTCTTCTGTGGAGGCCGAGATAAGGAGGTAAATGAGGAAATATATTATGGGGAGAGGAACCTGGAAGTTGGGATACAAGACGAAGTTATAGAACTGTACTATGCAGACTGTCCCAAGGGTCGTGTGTAATTTTTCACCCCTAATTTTTGTATCTTCCCCTCGAGCAATATTCTTGAGAATTGTCATACTTATGGAGAAATGTATTAATTTCTGTAGAGTGTAAGCCAAGCTTTACAATTTTGAACTTTTGAACTCAAACTGTGGGTCCAATAGGGTGGTTTCCTATTATTTTTTATTGCCTAAATCGAAATATTATTACTCCTGGAGTACGTATTTCACGCTTTTAGATTTTTAAATGACGATATCTATTTTTCGCGATTAAATGTAAAGAGAAAATTTTCAAGCGCGTGAAAACGCGACGGCTAAGTATGAATGCTGGGAAAACCCCGTGTGACGTCGTTCTGGTTCCCGCTGCCGCAAGTGAGGTGACCTTGGGGCGAGGCTATGAGCGCTGATACGATGCAGGCTGCTAGCAGGTAGCAGAGTACCCTGCTAGCAGGTAGCGCTTGGCTTAAATAAGGATTAATAATACCTTATCAAACGATGGAAACTTTCCGACCATCGGCAGTTTTAATAGGTGATTATTAAGAGATGCTTCCCTGAGCTATGTGCCTCGTGCATGATTTGGTAATCTCAGACGATGGAAAACTCCTGCTTACTCGTAATGAAACTAGGTCCCTGTGACATCACGTGGAGTGACATTGCATGGGCGATATTCTGGCCTTTTTCAAGTGATTCCGTCGGATGGGACGTTAAGCCGCGGTCTCCTTTGCGCCTTCCGTTAAGAGCAGGCTAATGCCGACGCCGGGTTTCTCTCCACCCTTCCTTCCTTACCCTACCCTCATGGCGCAAATGACTTAAGCTGTCGATCACCTCATTCAAATAGCATATCATGCGAAAGTCCACACCATTTGGTCTTACGTTAATCATTCATTCTTTTCTTTTGATTTATTTTTACCAATGCAAATTAAATTAAGTTAGGATGGTCAATTTGTATCACTAGAGACATTGTATCACACATATACAGTAGAACCTCGGATAACGACCACAATCGGTTCCAGAAAGCTGGTCGTTATCCGATATGTTCGCTATCCGAAACAATTTTCCCCATAAGAAATAAAGGTAACGAGCGTGCTGCGCCCGCTCCCAGCGGGCTTCTCCCGCTCTTTTCAATGCAGGTCCACAGAGGGATAGGCGCGTTTATAATTTTAAAATGAAGAAAAAAAGGCAGGGTCTTATGTACAAATTTAATTGGAATGTTCATGTACAAATTGAGGTCAGAGGACCTCTTTAAACACAACATTGGAAGTAATTACACTATCCTCTGTTAAACGCACATGATGACTCATACTTACGTATCAACAGGAATCTTGAATGTGGAATCAGCCGCATTTCGATAAAAGTTATTTAAAGAATGCGAGATATTGTTGCAAATGAACAAATTTTTCAGTTTGTGCGCCGTTAACGTCAGGAATATTTACCTGTTTTTGTTTTTTTTTTTGTTTTTTAAAAACCAATAGCAATATTTAGGAAGGAAACAATAGCAACATTTAGGAAGTAAGATATGCCGTCGCATGTTCTCTGATAAATTCTGTGCATTTTGGTACCTCATTTGTAGAGTTTGGTTGCGTATAAGTTGAGAAAAAGGTATCTATGCAGCAGAAATAATATAGAAGATAGGAATAATTGGTTCCTAGATCCTACTGAGTCGCTGTTATATGAAAGTTACAGGCTTTATAGGTTTGCATTTTTAAATGAGAATAGTTATAATACATTACAAATTGAGTTAAATATATATGAAAGCATTAAAGAGGGCAATTAATCATAAGGAAACATAGGAAAACAAACTGTTTTTACTGCCATGTGATGGCGTGAGTGGATGGAGGTATCACTATGTATCCATTAGGGATCGCACAGCACCAAACCCAAACATAGCCTCTACACATCTGTTCGCTAAACGAAATTTTGTTTCTCTATCCGAGGCAAATTTTTAGCGAAATTTTTTATCGTTATCCGAATTGTTCGTTACCAGAGACGCTCGCTAACCGAGGTTTCACTTTATATGTACCTATCTTCTATATTATTTCTACTGTATAGATACCTTTTTCTCAACTTATACGCAACCAAAATCTACAAATGAGGAACCAAAATGCACAGAATTTATCGGAGAACATGCGACGGCTTACCTTACTTCCTAAATATTGCTACTGTTTCCTAAAATTGATTTTTAAATAGTAAAAAAAAAACAAAAAAAAACAAACAAAACACAAAAAAAAACTAAATATTCCCGCTTCTTTTATCAATGTTGGAGGTGGTTTCCGGGAATCGCTGCGTAGGCAACATTTTCACAATCAACGTTTCACTCCTCCTACTGGGAGTTTTATCAAGAGAATGGGAGGGAAACCCGGCGTTGGTATTAGTATTCTCTTAAACCATTAGTTCATAGCGTCGCATATATCGGACACGCGTAATTAATTTTTTTCTGGGCTTCAGTTGATTTGCGCTACATTTCCTTACCATATTAAATCCAAATGAATGTCAATATTTCCCATGCTCAATTTTAATTGAATAGACAGATAAATAATTTTTCAGACGATTTTGGAAGGGGTCGTCATAAGACTTTTTGTCGTATCTCGTCTCGTTCACCCCAAAAAATTTTATCGTGAGTGAGTGGTCGTAAGTGGGCTTTATAGTATATAGATAAGTGCCTAAACAAAAAAGGTAAACGTGTGGAAATATAAAGAAAAGTATGAAATTTCTAAAAATCATAACAACAATTTTCGTTTACTTTATGTAAAAAAAACTGCCCTTAGTAAAAAAAAATAACCCTCGTATTTTATCAGTGATTAAATGAGGTAAAGAGGAGAGGAAAAATAAAATCCAATGTATTAACCCATTAGTGAATAGCGTCCGATACATCGGACGCGCGTATTTGATTTTTTTTCTGGGCCCCAGTTGACTAGCGATACTTTTTGATGCTATATTACGTTCAAATGGATGTCTGCCCTCACCCCCCCTCCGCTAATATTTTAGTTGATTCCCTGAATTTATCGACTTGATTAGCATTTAAGCGAGACATTGGCATTGAAATAATTTTCATTCACATGCGCGGGGTAAGTAAAATATTTTTATTGCAGTACTTTGCTCAATATGTTGATAACTTCCATCTCGTTTCTCTTATGAATGCAATATTTTTATTTTATATATTATCAAGTTTTTCTATACTATTTTGAATATATAATCAACACTGAAAACTGAAATGGGAATTGATAACGCTCCCAGTAGGAGGGGTGAAACGTTGAGTGTAGAAATGTTACCTACACAGCAATAGGGTAGTTTCCTTTATCAAAGAAAACGAAAGGCATTGATTGCGATTCGTTACCCACCATTAGTGTATTTATAATATATAAATTATTTGGTTTTAGAAATACCGGTTTAGATGAATGGCAAGGGCCAAATTTTATCCTCATTTGAAAGAGGCCAGATTGGCGCCCATGCGATACCACTCCACGTGACGTCACAAGGACCTAGTTTCTACACGAGAGGATAGGAGTTATACATCGTCTGAGGTTACTAATGCATGCAAGAGGCACAGAGCTCAGGGGAACATGTCTTAATAATAACCTATTAAAACTGGCTAAGGTCGGAAAGTTTTCTTCGTTTGATAAGGTATTAATAATCCTTTTTTAAGCCAAGCGCTACCAGATAGCATGGTACTCAGCTACCCGCTAGCATCCTGCGTCGTATCAGCGCACAGAGCCTCTCCAAGGTCACCTCACAAGGCGGGAGGGGGAACCAGAAATGCGTCACACGGACTTTTTTCCCATCATTCCTACTTACGCGTCGCGTTTTCGCGCGCTTGAAAATTTTCACTTTTCATTTAATCGCGAAAAATAGATATCGTCATTTAAAAATCTAAAAGCGTGAAATACGTACTCCAGGAGTAATAATCTATCGATTTTCGGCAATAAAAAAATAATAGGAAACTACCCTATTCGCGAAAACAACCACCAACATTTAAAAAAAGGGATAGTCTACCTCTATTCCAGGTGAATCTATCTCATTCTACGCCCGAGGACGATGGCAGAGTTTACCGTTGATACGTTGGGACGATTAACATTAACATAAACCCGACAATGATTGTGTCTTCGAACTGTATTCCAAGAAAAACTTAAATTCTACTTACCGATACCCCCCCTGCTCAAACGCTCAGCGATCGCCCTCGGTACCCGACCGTTTTCCCGAATCGTTTTTTCCGACGACGTTTTTCCCGAAAGAATTTTTTCCCGAATCGTAACGCGTCCTCTTTCCCGAAAGCTTTTTTCCCGAAACCCTTTTCTCCGAAACATTTTTTACCGAACACCTTATTTCCCGATTGTATAAAAATGAGTTCATATTCTATGAGTTCTGTGTCAGCTTGTTCTTTCTGCAGCACCTTTTACAGCTGAGAATAAATCCGGGTGGTTTTTCCCGACTAGTAACCTAAAACGGTTATTCCAACCTTCAGATGCATCATTTGTTGTTGCATAACCTGCTTTTGTAGCTTCATGTTGATTCCATAGAGTAGGAGGATATCGAGGAGGAACAGCGCGTCGTCTGCCAACAGCTTTTACACCAATAACGTATATTTCTTGAAAATATTTCATAATTGGCTCAAGTCTGGGAATATTTTTAACCGCGTACTTTCTTAGAAGCTCGAAAGTTGTTTCAACGTCTTCAACTGGAACAAACGCTAAAGCTGCCATCATATAAACTGTCGTTTTGAGGGTTCTATCTGTTGGGTCATTGTAAGAGACTAGGAGTCCCGCTTGTTGCATTTTACGATAAATAGCTAGTTTTTTATACAATCGGGAAATAAGGTGTTCGGTAAAAATGATGCGGAGAAAAGGGTTTCGGGAAAAAAGCTTTCGGGAAAAAGGTTATTCGGGAAAAATGGATTCGGAAAAAAAAATTCGGGGAAAAGGTCGTCGGAAAAAACGATTCGGGAAAAAGGTAGGGAATCTCGCTCTCGAATCAAATCCGCTCATCTAGTGGCCCAACAAAGAGAAAGAGGGCCTCAAGGGAAGCCCTTGAGGGATACAACACACCGGGGCCAAGAACCAAGTCAGAGACTTAGGGTGCCTTCACAGCTCTGCGTTGCGAAAACAAATGAAAGGCAAAAAGCGTCGGTTCCTAAAAATCGGCCTGGGAGCATATCATTTTATGATTTTGAGCCAAACGCACAATACCTATGTTGTTTTGTGCATTTTTACTAAATTTCATTTCTCAAAATATTCTTCTTAACTATAAATAGCATTTGCAGTTAATATGGCGACCATAATGTCGATAATCATGCATGTAATGATGGCCCTTGCCTATGCATTAACTAACACTAACTTTAATCAACAAAAATGTTTGCACATCGAAAGAAACACATACGAAGTGAACACAACAGAGTGAGTGAATTATCCGGTGCCTACTCTTCGCCTGACGTATTTTGGTTGGTTTTCAGGAAATCAAGTGATCCACAACCTCACCCCACGAAAACCTGCTTCACAGACGCAGAGATATTTGAAATAAATTGTCATAGGAAAAACTTACCACGGAAGACTTCCACCGACATGAACGTGGGGAGCCTTCGGAGACATGGATCCTATGAAAGAAAAAAGAGAACATATATATAAGTCATAAGTGATCAAGGATGTTAGCGCTAAAACTTAGAGACATTAGGGCACCACCACAACACTGCCTTTACACCAGTGATGGGAAAATTATTGGAAATATGTCACCGGATCCAATAGGGTAGTTTCCTTCATCAAAGAAAACGAAAGGCATTGATTGCGATTCGTTACCCACCATTCGTGTATTCATAATATACAAATCATTTGGTTTTAGAAATACCGATTTAGACGAATGGCAACGGTCAATTTTATCCTCATTTGAAAAAGACTAGATTGGGACCCATGCGATGCCACTCCACGTGACGTCACAGGGACCTAGTTTCTATACGAGAAGTCAGGAATTTTACATCGTCTGAGATTACCAATGCATGCATGAGGCACAGAGCTCAGGGAAACATGTCTTAATAATCACTTATTAAAACTGGCTAAGGTCGGAAAGTTTTCTTCGTTTGATAAGGCATTAATAATCCTTATTTAAGCCAAGCGCTACCAGCTAGCGTGGCACTCTGCTACCTGCTAGCATCCTGCGTCGTATCAGCGCTCAAAGCCTCGCCCCAAGGTCACCTCACTTGCAGCAGCGGGAACCAGAACGACGTCACACGGGAGTTTTCCCGGCATTCATACTTACCCGTCGCGTTTTCGCGCGCTTAAAAATTTTGACTTTTCATTTTATCGCGAAAAATAAATATCGTCATTAAAAAATCTAAAAGCGTGAAATACGCACTCCATGAGTAATAATCTTTCGGTTTAGGCATTAAAAAATAATAGGAAACCACCCTATTATAATTTCACAATCAAATTTGTAGATAATTAAAATGACAAATATACTCTTCGAAAGAGCAATAAGTAAGATAGTATGATCGCAGGCTTTCCCGGCGTATAGAATCGCGGAAGTTTTTCGGGAATTCCACCGGGTCAGGTTTGCCAGCTCCATCTCGGCCGACGTTTCGATGTACGAATTGTCCATCATCATTAGGGCATTTTGAATCTTGGAAATCGCCCTCATTATATACGGATGACGGCGGTATAATCCGGGGCAGGATTTGCGTGATGGTCGAGGAATTCCCGCCTTTTTTCCCGTTTCTCACGAATTTACATCTACATAACACCCCGCAAGCCGCCTAAAAGGCGTGAAGCAGGGGGTGTTATGACACCAGCCGTCTACAAAAAAAGGATGTGCTCTATGGAAATTACGACTAGTATTTATTGACATCCTTAATGGGTCGAAGGAAAAACGAATTCCCATATCTATCCGTTCGGCAAAACATCTCTCTTCATTTATCGCTTCTGTCGGACCCGTATACATAGTGCGGCTCTAATATTATGTTCTCCGTGTCGCTCTTAAAGACATCCATTCTCAATTGTTCAAGCAATCTAAGCCATCGCGCAGCCTCCGAGTCTCCAGCGGCTCCCAGCCTAATTCGTTTACCATCTGAGTAACGCTGTCTGTACGCCCGCAGCGGTTTTTTACGAACCGCGCAGCCTTCCTTTGTATTTTGTTCAGGTCGCGAATTAAGTCTTTCTACACCGGATACCATACGCTCGCTGCATATTCAAGGTGCGGTCGGATGAGTGTGAAATAGCACCTTTCTTATACTTTCTCATCCGGAAATCTTTCCACAATACGCTTGACGAATCCTAATTTCTTCATGGCTATGCCGCATATATTTCTTATAATTGTACCCCACGATAGGTTCGAGGTTATCGTAACTCCCGGGTACTTAACTTCGTCTGCTGCCTTTATGTCACTGTTCACGGTGGTGTTCACGTGAATTCTAATGGCTTCCCTCGCCAGTCTTTACCAAAATGTTTGTATCCGACAAAGGAGCTTGGACTTCTCCCAACAGATGGCCTGGTCGGAAACGGTCGACCACGGTCGACTTTTCAGGCCGCCCATGTCTAAAATATCGTCGACGTTCTTTTAATCTAGTATCGATGGTCCTAAGATGAAATAATCGCAGATTTATCCTGTTCCACAAGGTTCAGGAATTTAAGGATCAAGGCTTCACCAGGAATAAAAGTTAATTACTACATGATAAGATAAGTGCAATTTGAATGTCCCACAGAAAATGATTTAATCATCCGCTAATGTTATTCCTCAAGCAGGAATATTTCTCGGGTTTCCCACCGGGTGTCGTATCGGGTTGTAGTTCCCAACGTTTCCATGACTAAGTCCGTCATCGTCATCAGGGGTTAATGTTGAGCCATGTTTTTTCTCCGGTATTTATACTCATGGGGGCCGTTCAAGTGGGCCCTGATTGGTCCTTTCTGAATTGGGGTGATTTATAGTGATTGATCACTGACTTCCACGTATTACTTAACTGGAAGCCTTTGTCTCTGTTTAGGTTCTTTTGGTGTATGTTGATTTGTATGACTTCCTTGACAATTCGATCCCAGTAGTTGTCTGTGCGGCATAGCACTTTGGTACTTCTAAAATCTACTCGGTGACCGAGGTCCAGGCAATGCTCTGCCACCGCTGATTTCAGTGGGTGGAACAAGCGTATGCATCGTTCGTGTTCCGTCAGCCTTTTTTCTATGGTGCGGCCTGTTTCCCCAATGTAAACGTGGCCACATTCACATGGGATGCTGTATACTCCCGACGTCTTGAGGCCCAGGTCATCTTTTGGTGTTCCGATGCAGGTCTTTATCTTGCTGGACGGTTTGTGTATCGCTTCTATGTTATGTCTCTTGAGTATTCGGGATATTTTGTTGCTGACACTGGATATTTAGGGGAGACAGGCTCTGGCTACCAGTTTCTCCTTTTCTTCTCTGTTGTTCCTTTCTAGAGAGGTCCTTTTTAGGGCCGCCTGGATTTCACGATGGTTGTAGCCATTCTTTCTGAAGGTGGACTTTAGATGTGACATTTCCTGGATTAGGTGGGCGTCATCCGATATGGCTTTGGCTCGATGGAAGAGGGTGGTCAGGACGCCTTTCTTCTGTGCCGGATGATGATGGCTGGTATGATATTCCTCAAGGCTCATCACTCGGACCAGAATCCTTCCAAAGTCCCCAGAATGTTTTTCTTACGAGGAGCGTAGTCAGGATTTTTGGTGGACAATATACTATCAACCCTAGAATCGACTTATGTCCACAATTCGATCCCTTTTAACTCTTCTTATTCATGATTTCTGCCAGGATGGCATTCTATTATTCTAATCTAGTTCTTTCCTAATATCTCTCGTAATAACGCGATTTCATCATATCCATTATCAATTATCACGTTAAAAACATTTCATTTTAACGAGGAAAATTCGAGCACTACACTGATTATAACCTTTTCAAGAGTAATTACATTTCTCTACAGTTTGTCTATGCGTGATTACAATGAATATATTGCTGAATTATGTCTTTAGCATGAATCCAACGTAATTATTACGTGAAAGGATGAGTGCAACGTATATATCCCGCATAAAATGAAATAATCAGTGCCTAGTGTTATTCCTCAAGGTTCAGCACTGGGACCGGAACCCTTTCAAATGATATTGTTTTTCTTACGAAGACGTTGTCAGGGTGTTTGATAGAAAACATACTCTCAACCCTAGAATCGACTTATCTCCACAATCCGATCCCTCTCAGCCCGAGAATTGAACCTTAATCAATCAAACGTCTCGATACTCACTTTTAAGGCACAAAAATGATTTCTACCATTGATGAAACCCTGGAATTCTATGGATGTTTATCACAATAACATTGTTGCCTAGGTCATACTCAATACCTCTAGTTATAATGCCATTTTAGAGCAATAATTCGCAATTATGACACATACATACTCTTATTATTTGATTTCTGCCAGGATGGCATTCCATCATTCTTATCTAGTTCTTTCTCAATACCTTTTGAAATAATGCTATTTCATCACCATAATTCTCAATTACCACGTAAAAAAAAACATTTCCTTTTAACGAGGACAAATTGATCACTACAGTGAATACCACCTTTTCAAGAATAATTACATTTCTCTACAGTTTGTCTTTGCGTGATTACAATAAATATATCGCAGA
The DNA here is from genome assembly GCF_921293095.1 of Ischnura elegans. Taxonomy (NCBI): domain Eukaryota; kingdom Metazoa; phylum Arthropoda; class Insecta; order Odonata; family Coenagrionidae; genus Ischnura; species Ischnura elegans. The sequence continues at coordinate 1,867,214 of NW_025791658.1, read as the reverse complement.
ATTAAGGCTTTCGCAGAAATACAAGTGAATTATTACATGAAAGGATGAGTGCAACGTAAATATTCCGTATTAAATGAAATAACCATCGCCTAGTGCTATTCCTCAAGGTTCAGAACAGGGACCGGAATCCTTCCAAAGTCTCTAGAATGTTTTCCTTACGAGGTGCGGAGTCAGGGTATTTGATGGACAACGTATCCTGCCCCCTAGGATCCACTAATCTCCACCATCCGTTCCCTTTTAGCCCGAGAATTGATCCTTAATCAATTCCAGCTCATCGCCCGAGGAGACCAGCGTCGTCTCCTGCTGCAAAGTAAAGGAATGTATGGAAACGAAAGGAATGTTAATTAAAGCCGTGGAGGAAGCGAGAAGTGGGAGGGAGGGGGGGAATGCCTGTCGATCTAGTGGGTTCTGTAATGAGGGAAGAATTATCCAGACGCCTGATTGGTCGGAGGCATTTCCGAAAAGACTTGACTGACGATCTCCCTACCAACCAAAAATCCAACCCACTCCCTCCCTCCTCGACCGATATTTCAAGCTACCTGCTACCTTCTCCTTACGAGACGAGCCTCAAATCCTCAGGGAGCATTAATTTAAACTTCTGCTTTTTTTCTTCGGTTCAAGGAAACAAATACTGATCTGCCCACTGATAATAGTGGCCGGACTAACTAAAAATGCATTGTTCATGGTGAAACAAAAACCAAGTACTGTTCCACAAACTTTTTATTCATTTCTGTCAACTAGTTTCATCGCCTATACCGTCATTATCAAGACAAAGAAGTAACACCTAAATCAGTTGATTTTATAAAAACTGCTATACATTTGTCAATAATAAATTGCAATTTCTTGGTAAATAATGAGATTTTACTTTTGTTATACTGGTGGGCCAAACTTCAAAATATAATTAAAATAAAATACATTAAATATCTATTTTAAAACACATATTTGCATATAAATAATTGCAATTCATTGGTACATGGTACAGCTTACCAATAAGATATACTAGTGGGCGAACATTTAAATAATTATGCTTATAATTAAATAAATATATTTATACATTAAAATTAATATTATATACAATATATAAATACATTAGTATATAATGAATTTGCCTACTAATGATACTGTCAGTCGAGCATTTAAATTTTAAAAATATATCATTTATTCTCTCCAAGTTCATGTAGTGTACCCCAAGGGTCAATTCTGAGACCTTTCAACTAAGGTAGGTATCAAGATTTTCTTTAATAGGCATTCAGAAATTAGAACCCTATAATAAAATAGACGAGACGGATAGTTAAAAATTTTGAAAATGAAAATCTTGCCTGTTAGGAAAGCTACAGTAAGTAGGAAAAAAATAATGAGTACAAATATAATAAGAAAAAAATACAAACTTGGATACATAGTTATAGACCATATAAAAATTAAATGAAATTAATTTATCAAAAATCCAGAAATTTATCGCCACAGCTTACTATGCTAGTTGTAATGATCGATTTCATGAAACCGGAAGTCTAAGTGATTGATAATAAGAATTGTTTTAGCTCAGTGATTCGTGAGTCATTAAATTCCCTCGGTGATTCAATCAGATTGTACGAATCAATGCTAAGAAAAACGAATAAAGAGCTTAACCAATAGTTGCACTGATAGATTTGAATAAACCTTAAGTCTGAGTAATTGATGATGGACGAGTTTACGTTCAATGACACATAAATCATTTGATTTACTACGTTACTCAATCGCTTCCAATGAGTCAACCCTGAGAACGAATCAAATGCTTAACCTGTACTTTTAAGATTTGCTAATCGATTTGATGAAACGGTCTATGATGTATATGATTAATGATCGACATGTTTTCGCAGAATGACTTGATTCACTCTGTACTTTAATCACTTAAAACGAATCAACCGCGAACAACCTCCAATAATGTAAAAAGCTAAATGCAGTCATATCCATAAAATATTTGAGCGTTTTTTGTTCGGACGCTTTACCCACTATAGGCAAATAGCATTATATAGAACTGTAAAATTTTTATGGTGTCTATTTTTAAACAAGAAGTCAAAGTGATTGATGATCACCTTTTATATGGCGCATGCAGGGTTACCACTCAATCTAAAATATAAAATTCACAGTTTTTTTCAGGTTTTCACGGTCTGAATGTCTTCGAATTCACGTTGTGATGATAATCCATTTTAGGGAGAAATATTAACCCATTAATCCCCACGCTGCGTAAACGCAACATTATTGAATCCTAAATCTAAGAACAATTTTCTACTTCTGAATAAATTTTCTTCGATTTACTGACTTTTTTTTAGTATCTCTAGTTCTAATTTCGTCATTTTCACCAACGTTTTCATTCATATAATTGTATTTTTATGACTGATGGCGTTTTTGCATTAAAATCGGTGCGCACATACGAGACACCCTAGGAAAAATGACATACCCCAGCATGTCCGCTAAACGGCAAGAGTGGGGAATTTCCTCCGAAGGAATACTTATAACTCCCGGAGAAGATATAGAGTGTGCATATCAAGATAAAAAATAAAAGATGTAACTTAAGTTTAAAAATTAATTTTTTTGCATTAATTCACCGGAGTTTTCCCAGCGTTACGTATACGCAGCATTATGAAAATCTTAAAATTTGATGAAAATATTTTTATTCCAAAAATTCATCTTAATTAGGCCAAAATAAATCTAAAAATGCGACACAACCGAGGTTAAAAGCCATACATGCAGTCTGGGGAATAATGGGTTAAGCACGTAAGAATTATCGGCCGCACGTTATCAAAAAATTTAGCAAACGCGACAGTCACCGTGAGTGCAAACGCAGCAATGAAAGTGCTATCTCTTCTGATGTCACATATCAGCTCCGGCGAAAGGTTGTGATCGGGAAAATGGAGGAACCAGGGTGCCAGGGAAGTTAAGAAGTGTCTGTATTTTCGCAAGCGTTAATGAACAATTTGGTTACCAGTATCCAACGATCTGATTGTTGGATTATTCTTCCTCATAGAATACTCCTCCAAGATCGCTAGAAAATTAATTGCTTATGCTTGGTTTCGATAATAGTAGTAGGACCCGCCCGCCTTTGCGACGGTGCAGGATTCCTCGTCCCTTCCTTCCTTCCCCGTCCTTTCCCTGGAGGCGTCGTCGGGCTCCTATCGCGGCGGCGCCTCCTTTCCTTGTTCCTTCCCGTCCTTCCCCTTCTGGTGGCAGAGGAGAAAAGCTAATCGCTTATAGTCCTCGCCCCAGGAGTGTATCCCGCGAACCCGACCCAAGGGTTTCGTTCCTATTGTGGTTACCAGTATCCAACGATCTGATTGTTGGATTATTCTTCCTCATAGAATACTCCTCCAAGATCGTTAGAACATTAATTGCGTAAGCTTGGTTTCGCTAACAGCAGGACCCGCCCGCCTTTGTGACGGTGCGGGATTCCTCGTCCCTTCCCTTCCTTTCCTATCCCCTCCCAGGAGGCGTCGTCGGGCTCCTATCGCGGCGGCGCCTCCTTCCTTTCTCCTGCCCGTCCTTCCCCTTCTGGGTGCAGAGGAAAGAAGCTCGCGCTTAAAATCCCTGCCCCAGGAGTGTAACCGGCGAGTCCCGCCCTGGAGTCTCGTTTTCATTTGGTTACCAGTCTTCTGGCTTTGGTACAGGCTTAAGGTCAATGTGTCATCATGGCACACGGACAAATAATTGCACCTCAACTATATGTACGTGTGTAGATAAATCCTTGGCCATGTCTGCGCGTGACTGATCTTGAAATATGATCGAAATATCCATTTTTCTTTTAATCCATCTATCGTAGTTATACCATCATAAAATCAAGATTGACAGATTTTTAAGGCTTTCGGACGAAATTCACGGCTTTTTCCAGGTTTTTCACGGTAGACGAAATTCACGGCTTATTCACGGTTTTAGGGTGATCAAAATATATTGGGAGATTTTAAGGATTTCAGCACGAAATTCACGGCTTTTGCGTCGTACGTAAACTAGAATAACTCATGTACGTACGGGAAATTCACACTTAGAAATTTTTCAGATTATCGTGAAAAGTTAAAGTCCAGAACTCCATTTTAATTCCCTATGGTGACGTCAGTTTCCGGTCCCCATCCCACTCGCCGCCTCGGCGCCGCTCGCTACATCCGGTGTAGATAAGAGTGTCCTCTCTCTCTGAGAGAGTTGAGTGTCACTTGTGACGTCAGTGTTGGTACACCATGCCTAAGTATCGTTCTGTAAGAAGATGGGATTCCTCGGAGACCTGTGGAGAAAATAATCAAGGACTGCACTGTGTTGAAGGCTAATCATGCTGGAGCTGTCAACGTTTGGGTTGCTGATACCATTGGAACTCTTTTTGGTTTTAAGTTTACTTTTGCTATTGGTAATGATCATAATGTACAAGGTTCATATTGGCTCACTATTTGCTTCGCAAGGATACCAAATAATGTTACTATGAATATTGGTGGCTTAGAGAGTTTTCCTGCATCTGATGTTTTGTGTTATAAAACTATTCAAATGAATAATTTTCAATCTTATCAAAAGGAGCATTGTACTACTGTTTCATCGAATGTATTAATGTCTAAAAGGTGTATGAGATTTAAACCTGAAGATCGTTTAATTGTATTTTGTAAAAGTAATTTAACTCCAGATTCTGCTTCCATTGGAGTTTTTGGTGATGTTCAATTTTATGTTAAAGGTTAATAAACTGTTTATTATGCACGGCACGGTGATCAAAATATGTATCCATTTTTCTTTTAATCTGTCAACCGTAGTTCTACAAATGTAAAATCAAGATTGGGAGATTTTAAGGCTTTTAGGACGAAATTCACAGCTATTTCAAGGTTTTTTTAACGGTATACGAAATTCACGGCTGATTCACTGTTTTAATGTTTTCACGGTTGAGTGGGAACCCTGTCATGAGTCATTTCATTCACTCGGTGACTCAATCACTTTGAACGAATCAATCGCGAAATGACCATCACTGATGTAAAACGCTAAATACAGTCATCCCTGTAAATTATTTCCGCGTTTTTTTAATTCGGACGTTTTCACGGCTAGGAGGCGTTGTTTGGCAAATTGGTGGGTGTGGGGTGGGGGGTAAAGGCAGTGATAAGACAGGGATGCCCAACGTGTAGGGGAATGGTATGGATATATAAAGGTTTTTAACTGCGAAAGGGCTCACAGTCAGCTTCAGTATATCAAGACTTTCAGTTTATCCTTTTTTTCATCAGTAAAAGGTGGTATAACACTGTGTGCTCTCGCTAACCATAGCATAAGCATTGGCCATGTTTTTGATTTTGACAACGCCGAAATTTTAGATCATGAGGTTATATTGAAAAAAAGACTTTTCAAAGAAATGGTTTACATATCAAAAACAAATAACAGTTGTAATAAAAAAAACAGACATTGATAAACTCAGTAAAATTTATTTTTATTTAATCAATCAAAATTAATGGTAACTAGGTCAGGCAATACCTTAGTAACATAATATCAATAAATATGTACAAAGTTATCCCTCATTCACATTACGATAGCTCCAGCCATCGTCGGAACTATCGTGCATTCACACGACGATGATTGAAACCTGTGCTGCTCTCTAGTGCTGACATCTAAAGTGAACGGGAAATTGATAATTAGCAAAGCTGTTGAGGTTTGCAGGGACAAGATATTACTGTTTTCAACGTGTATTTACCGAATAATTTTTCTTCCGCTCATATTCTTCCTTCCTAGGACAAATCCATGAAAATAATAGAGCTTCACGAGCTTTTCGTCCTTCTCTTGTCGCTTCCGTTTCCGGTCTCCCAGCGCCTAACCATAGTAAAGTGGCAACGTTCGGAACTACGTCAACTATAGTCAGGACTTGCATTCACACGGCTAGTTCGGTCAACTATAGTTAGGACGACGGCTCGGACTATCGTAATGTGAATGAGGCATTAAGGTGTGTCAAACTTTTTGGGTATTCTGTTCCTATATATATTTTTTTTTATTATATTATTGTATAAAAAACGCAATCATAAAATTTAAATATGTAAAAATATTGTATATCTTTGTTATCTTTGTATTTTATATTGCTCTTATGTTTTTTCTTTCATAGCCCTGATGATGGTTTTAAATGAACAGAAACGTTGGCTGTAACTTGTTTGCATAACATACGTTGACCTAAACTCCAGGAAATATTTTAAAATGTATTGAACGAATCCATCGCGAAACGACTATCACTAATGTAAAACGCTAAATGTAGTCATCTCTGTAATTTATTTGCGCGTTCTTTTTTAACTCGGACGTTTTCACGGCTAGGAGACGTTGTTTGGCAAATTGGTAGGTTTTTGGGGGAGGAAAGGGAGTGGTAAGACAGGGATGCCTAACGTGTAGGGGAATGGTATGGATATATAAAGGTTTTAAACTGCGAAAGGGCTCACGGCACACCCAACGCCTGGGTGCTTACAGACAAGTGTCGTCAAATTTATTCGACTCTTGGTCGCCGTTGCCATGGCGAGGGGGGATGTTTGGGGAGGGAGGGGGGGAGGTGGAAATGTGTACGTTCCCCCCCACCAACCCACCAGGAGTCTGCTACGACAGTGGCATCTGGTGTCGGTTTCACACGCTACAAATTCACAGCTGAAAAGTCTGTTGGCCAGGGTAAGAGGGAATGGGAGGTGGCTGGTGGTAGTTAGATTCTCTTTTGTTTTTTTTTTCTTATTTTTCAGAAAGGATTTCAACATGTCGCCGGTCCATTTCTGTCCGTCTTCTTTCGTTTGTCTAGATGTAATCGAATTAACTATGCAATCAACTCACTTTTTCTACAAAATTGAGAAAGTGGTTTACAGTTTATTCGCAAGCATCATTTCTAGGGTTCTTGGGTTCAAATTAATTTCAGCTTATGCATCACTTCGTAATACCAACGATACTTACTCGATAAACTGCATGAAAATAATCTAATCATGAGAAATTCATGAGTCTCGTCAGAAACGTACATATGTATTTGTGTGTATGAACCGCCCTGAATGGATATATGCGTTTTTCTCTTACAAGTGGTAAAACAAACCGTAAACCGAAATTCTTGTATTTTAGCTGTCTTCCTTGTATTATTTCGTTCATTAAACGTGAGGTTGATGGAGTTACTGGGAATTATAATATAGCAGCCAAGTTTATAGTAGGTATCGCATATTCTCTCTTATCTTGTCCTCTTATGTGTTATGCGTCTGAAACTCAGTAATACAGTGCTAATTTAACAATACTTTTGTAACATAGAGTTGAAAAGCAATTTGAATTATTTACGCGATAAGTTATTTACTCGAATATTTTCGATGAAACTACCTAGGTCATTTTATTTTTGGCGTACTACCTTATATTATGGGGGAAAGCACATACATTTCTAGGGTTCTTCAGTTCAAATTAATTTCAGCTTATGCATCATTATGTAATACCAACGATACTTACTTGATAAACGGCATGAAAAGAATCTTATCATGAGAAATTCATGAGTCTCGTCAGAAACGTATCTATGTTATTTGTGTGTATGAACCGCCGTGAATGGATATATGCGTTATCCTCCTACAAGTGGTGACATGAACCGTAATTTATCTGTAATATAATTTAATATCAATATAATTTATTGCCCACAGATTGTTACATTCGATTTGAACATCTTTTAAAGAACGGTTTATATCTCAGCAATCATTTTTACGTTTGAGCATGGTAATAAAATGAATAAAAATATAATAATTAGTTTCCAAACATTTTCATAGTGCATGGTTTTCATACTGATAAAATTCATATTTGATTTTAATATCCAGTCTCATTTTTGAAACTTAAGTAATATATCATTCACAGTTAATTGTCTGAGCACAGAACAAAAGTGAAACTTGTTAACACATGAAAATGTGCACACAGATTGTTACATCCGATTTGAACATATTACGGAACAGTTCATACCTCAGCAAACACTTTTATGTTTAAGCATGGTAAAAAAATGAACAAAAATATAATAGAGGTTACATACATTATTATAGTGCATGGATTTCATACTGATGAAATTTATATTTCATTTTAATATCCTGTCTCATTTTTGAAACTATTTAAGTAAACTGAAACTATAAAAACTATTATATTAACTAAAAAACTATAAAAAGTATTATATCATTCACAGTTAATTGTCTAAGCACAGAACAAAAAATGAAACTTGTTAATTAATTTATTTATTTATATAACACCAAAAACAGCACTAAGGCCTTTACATTGGGTTAATAACCAAAATAAATTATGTAAATATAATTAATAAACACGTATAAAAATAATTTCATAAATAACAACCATTTTCAGCATATACAATACATACAAAAGGTCGGTGTCAAAAAGATAGTCTTTTGAGTTGGTTATTAAACTTGGTGCGGGAGGCAAAAAGGTCGAGAGAAGAAAAAGTATTTGAGATTGAATTGAAAATAGAGGGTAAGCGGTAAAAGAGAGATGTACTAGATATTGCCAGACAGTTAACAAATGGAAATATACAATAAATGATAATACACAACACAATGTAAAAACTTATATTAATGAATGTGCAACATGGAAAATAAGAATTGGTTTTGCCTATTTAGAAATAGGTATGATTATTTTCTGAAAACTGTCAGGAATGAAGAGTCTTTAGGAAGATTATTCCATGCCTGTGATGGGGCTACGGTGAATGATCTTTGAAAAGCTGTGGACCGATAATGGGACATATATCGATGGCTAAGTTCTAACAACACGTATCTCAAAAGTAGCAACTTTTCAGGAGAGCAAAAGAACGGTTATCTTTTTATTGTACACTGAAATTAAAAACCATAAGTTCATAAATTTGGAAAAGAAGCATTCATTTGCAAACAAAGAGTTGTTTATTGCTTGTCTTTTATTTTTTTAATGTTATTACACTTTGTTTAAGATACCTGTCTTAAACCGGCCGGATTGGAGACACGTATTGTCAGACCTTAGCCTTCGATATATCGATATCTTAACTGCAAAAACGCTCAATAATCGCCCGCCGAATCAAAACCCGCTCATCTAATAGCCCTACTAAATCCTATGTAAAAGAACTTTAAAGCTAAAAAACTACTAAAAACCTATGTAAAGAAATTTTCAAGCGCGCGAAAACGCAACGCCTAAGTATAAATACTGGGAAAAGCCCGTGTGACGTCATTCTGGTTTCCGGGTCTGCCGTGCGAGGTGACTTTGGGGAGATGATGTTTGCGCTGCTGTGGTGCAGGCTTCTAGCAGGTAGCAGAGTACCGTGATAGCAGGTAGCGCTTGGCTTAAATAAGGATTATTAATACCTTATCAAACGAAGGAAACTTTCCGACCGCAAGCAATTTTAATGGGTGATTATTAAGACATGTTTCCCTGAGCTCTGTGCCTCATGCATGCATTGGTAATCTCAGACGATGTAAAACTCCTATCTACTCGTACAGAAACTAGGTCCCTTTGACGTCACGTGGAGTGGCATCGCATGGGCGCCAATCTGACCTTTTTCAAATGCGGTTAAAATTGACCATTGCCATTCGCCTAAACTAGGATTTCTAAAACCAAATAATTTGTATATTATGAATAAACAAATGGTGGGTAGCGAATCGTAATCAATGCCTTTCGTTTTCTTTGATGAAGGAAACTACACTATTGTACAAAATACTCCCGAAGCTCCATAAAGTCGAGTCATATATCGTTTTAATCATAATTTATTCGACTACAACAATGAATCATTGAAAATTGTTTAAACGTTGACCTTTAGCTTATACGGTCGAAAGAGTAAAGAATTACACGAGAAAAACAATGTAAACGGTGTAATGGTCGTCTCATTCATCTCGCCACGAGAAAAATATCTGATTGGTGAATTTCATCGCATTTTTCACGGATAGAACGACCTCTTTGCATAATTTTGGAGCTTTTTAAAATAAATTTTCACCCGTTTCTTGATTTTTAAAATTTCAGAAAGGTAGATTTCAATTTCCAAGAAGAATGAATGAATATCGAAATTACGTATGATATACGCAAAATATATTTTTAAACTTTTCGTGTAAGGAATTGTTGGCATTGGTCCTATTCCTTTAAAAAAAACCCACACAGACAGAAATTGCCACTTTGAGAGCGTTCATTACCGAAAGGCAAATTTCGTTTTTGTGATATATTTAAGTTAGAGGAACAAAATAAACATTTCAGCTAAGAACTTTGAGGGTTCTAGGTGAACCCTCTTAAGGATACAACACACCGGGGCCGGGAACCAAGCACGAGGCTTATACGCCCGATCACCCGGGGAGGGGCTGGAGAGGAAGGGAAAAGGAAAGAGGCGCCGCACAGTGGTTCAAAATCGGAAAAAGCTGGTCGAAAGTCATTTTTTCAACTTTTTTGGAGGAATTTTTGAAGGTACTATTCGTATTCTACACTATCTGATCTATGATACTGGCTAGTACTACGACTATTTTGTGGCTCATTGTAGTTTTTATAAATGGTCAAACATGAGTCATCCGGGATAAAAACGCCTGACGCGTAAAATCACTCATTTTTAGAGAACTTCACCTTCATATAAAGAAGGTTTCAGACAATTTATGAACTTTAAAAAAAATACAGAGCATAAATTGGTACCTTCGTGTACAATTACTAGTGATTTCTTATATTTCCATAGTTTTATAGTTGGAAATAAAAATGTTTAAACTTTATGCTATTTTTACTTCAATTTTTAAATATAAATAGCAAAATCGTTTTGGGCACCTCCGAGCCCCCCGAAAATTTTGACGCGAATTGAAAGTACATAGTCTATAGATTCTATATAAAAAGAAAAATCTTGCTACTATTTGCTACTTTGGCCTCAAGATGGTTTTATGTTGAACGGTGCAATGCGCTGCGGCGACAGCCGCCAGGCCGACCGGGCGGCGCGCCGCCCGGTGGCGGTATTGCTAGCACGAGAAGTTTTCCGAGGAAAGGTGCCAGGTTTTTTTCATGTTATAGTGCTACTTGGTTTGCAATACGGGATCTATTTATAATAGATTTTTCATTCCTTTAGTGCGTTTAGGGCTTTCCAGTAGCCCCAGCGTATGATATTTAGTGAGGCTCGACATTCATCAGAAATAATCTTTAGAACAGCAATTGACGAATATAATCGAACTTATGGCCTGTGCAACATATGTTTCAAGAATTTATGGATTTTTAACTTTCACAATATCCAGAATACCCTTTCGTCGTCACCCGTTGGGAAAGGGGACTCTTCAAATGTATTTCATAGCACGCTAATTCACTGGAAGCCGCCGCACGGTCGATAATGATTATTATTGCCAAAAAAAAAGGGTAGCGCCCGGCCGCAGTTTTCTTGCTCTTCAACGAGGTTTACCTGATCTCATCTTTGTCCTTTAAGTTTGCTAAAGTGGAAGCTAAAGTGTTTAAAGTGTGCTAGGAATATTTTTCTCTCTGACTACCCTCAGTGTCGCCGCATACCATCTACCAATATGGAATGGTCAACTAAGGAGGAATTCAGATACGGAAGGGACCCAAGGCCGAAAAAAATAAAAACACCAAAGGAACGTAGGCGTGAAAAAATCCTAACCCTAAGAGTCAAACCTCGTAATTAAGATATAAGATCCTGGCAGGTCTTCGAGGTTCCGAGAACCAATGAGTGACAATGCCTGGACGGTCCATGCCTTCTCTATCATTGCCACGATGAAAGAGAAAGGAAACGATGAGCCAGAAAAGCAGATGATAATGATGCACAGAGAAAAGCATTCAGCGCCCCCCACACAGAACGCACAATCGCTAAGAAAGTACATAAATCGGGGCATGAGTGGAAGAATATCTTCCATGAGCGTCCGTCAGACGCTGCTCAGAGCAAGCATCCTGGCATCAGCTGGAAAAATATTCGAAAAATACGAGCATACAAACAAAGGCAATTAAGAAGCACAGAAAGAAAGCAGGCAGATATGTCTCGCCCGCGCACGCTCGAGGCATGGCATTCAGAGGACTCAGACGGTGCATCGCATTCGCTGAGAGAAGGACCACGGTCATTTAAAGTCACGCCTAAGGCGTTAACAACGCATTTGCTATAGTCACAAATTCATGAGTGAGGACAAAGTTTGAGTGTGTGCGAGTTATTTAGAGATATCCTTCGTGAATTTTTCGCTTTGAGTAATATTGAGTTCAGTCCGAAATTAGTCGAACTACGTGATTGATGGAAGGGATAAAAGGGACGAACATAAATATCCTTATTTATGTTATATCCCATAGCCTTAGTCACAATATTCAGTAATTTAATTAAACTGGAAAAAAAATATTAAGAGAAAAAGTTACAATGCCTAAATATTTGCTTTCAATCCTTGCACTTACCTCACCAAACAACTTGAAGGTCACTGATGCGACTTTCATCTACGCCTTGAGGGCATTGACCATATTGAATTTATTTTGAATTGTTAAGCAAATTCGTTAAAAAAAATTAAAGTATCGTAGATTATGCATAAAAAATTTAACTTAGGCTGAACAGATAAAAATTGTATGCGAACACAAATTACCGTTGCTTTAAAAACGGTCAACTTTAATTGTTTATATAATTTATAAATAATATTAAATTTAACAAATAACAGTCACAGATATGAAAAAATACCTCGATTTATTTGATGCGTATCAATCTTCACCTTGAATAAATAATTGAATACAATATCTATTTTTAATATTTAATTGTTTAAATAATAGGCCATTTATAAACAATAATATCAAAGATACAACAAAAATAACTTCAAATTCGTATTCAGCGGACAAAATTCTTCTAAATAGCTTCTTCATAATACAACAGTGACTACGAATAAGAGCGGTAATAATTTCGACCACCTTTTTTCGATTTTGAACCACTGTGCGCCGCCGCGATGGGAGCCCGCCGACGCCTCTGGGAAAGGATAGGAGCGGAAGGGAGGGACGGAGAAAAACACCTCAACGCTACAGAAGCGAAAAGGGCCCACTAATAGCGAAACCAAGCATACGCAATTAAGTTTCTACCAATTCTAGTGGATTTCCCTATGAGGAAGAAAAATCTATCGATCGAATCGGTAAATAACATTTCAGCTACGTATGAATGCTAGGAAAAGCCCGTCTGACGTGATTCTGGTTCCCGCTGCCAACGTGTGAGGCCACCTTTGTACTGAGCTATGAGCGTCGCTACCATGCAGGCTACTAGCAGATAGGAGATTACCCTGCATGCAGGTAGCGCTTGGCTTAAATAAGGATTATTAATACCTTATCAAACGAAGGAAACTTTCCCACCATCGGCAGTTTTAATAGGTGATTATTAAGAGATGCTTCCCTGAGCTCTGTGCCTCATGCATGCATTGGTAATCTCAGACGATGTAGAACTCCTATCTACTCATATAGGAATTAGGTCCCTACGACGTCACGTGGAGTGCCATCGCATGGGTGGCAATCTGGACTTTTTCAAATGATCTTAACCCGGTAACGCCTGAATTAAAAATTTAATGCCAACTTTATCGTAATATTCAATTGTAAAATCTGATTGATTAGATGCAAATTTAATACTTTTAGCACTAATATTCTTAAAGACCTGAAGATGCTGAAAAGCGAAACCGGTCGTATCAATAATTGTAAAATTGTGGAAATTGCTCCTGCTTTTTCATTTTCATTATGTCACGTTTCCACTCCATCTCGCCTGAAACCTCAGACTAGTTATCTCAAACTTATCCCTGGGATATCTTTTCACCAGCCCATTTTGATTTTTACGAGATGGATATCTTTGGAGATTCCACAGGAAGTGGCAAAGGCATAGGCAAACTTCACCATTGGCATAATTTCCGAACAAATTCATAAAGTTCTCATAAAGAATCATTCAATGGGTCATGCATTGTATTATTTAATGATGTAATAACTTTATGGAAATTACCTAATACCTACTCTCCTTACTTCCTGCGCCTAAATGTAAAAGAATACTTCCACCAAAAAATATGAATTATTAACCGATCCAGGGCTTAAGGCGAGAAGGAATTTTAAGCTGACTTCGACAAAGAAATTCGGTGTGAAATGATTGATTGCAGACCATTTATTTTATTTCATCGATAAGAAATATCCATCCTATCTGTGCCAGACTCATAACTCGGGAGTTATCTCAAACTAAAACCTAGGATGTCTTTTTACCGGTCCTATTTGCGTCGTACGAGATGGAAATATTTGGAACTTCCACAGGAAAAGGCAAATCATTGGATATCCATTTTTGACTTATAATGGTTACATGTAAAAGAATATTTTATCTAAAAAAATTGTAATTAAAATTCTTGTGGTCCACGTACACTCCCTTGAGGAACCGCTTGCATTGGCAAACTTCATTATAAGCATAATTTCCGAGCAAATTAATAAATTTCTCATAAAGAATCATTCAATGTGTGATGCATCGTATTATTTAATGATGTAAACACATTTTTGGAAATAAACTAGTATCTACTATCTTTAATATCACACTAACTACACTTAAATGTTAAAAAATATTGCCACCAAAAATTTGAATTATTAACCGATCCAGGGCTTAAGGCGAGAAGGAATTTTAAGCTGACTTCGACAAAGAAATTCGATGTGAAATGATTGATTACAGACCATTTATTTTATTTCATCGATAAGAAATATCCATCCTAACTCTGGCAGACTCATTACTCGGGAGTTATCTCTAACTAAAACGTGTGACGTCTTTTCACCTGTCCGTTTTGAGTCTTACGAGATGGATACCTTTGGAGATTCCACAGGAGGTGGCGTAGCAATGCTGCCCACGACTCCATCCGTCTTTGGGTTTGATAACTCCCCAGGTACATCATCTCCCGAAAACCCTCAACATTCACCTTCCTCCCCTTCCCACCGACCCGCCATCTGTCTTCGTGTTGAGGAACTGCTTGTATCCGCAAAACAGAAGCTTCCGTTACATCGCGAGGATTCGCCTTCAACTGTTCACCACCTTCCGGGAGTGGCGCTGTCCGATCTTCAGATTGATGGATTGGTTTCGTCCACTCCAGAGGCCAATCACTCAGCAACGGCGGTGATGTTTATCCCCCCCTCTCTATCTCCTGCTGCCATCTAGCTTCTGCTCTCCCAACTTCAGATGCGGAGTTGTGGGTTACCTACCTACGCGTCATTTCTCCGCATATTCCACCTGTCTCTCCTTCATTCGTCCGGAAAACATCGTCTCATTCCTGGAAGCCTAATGCGTCTCATTTTTACGTCAATCTCCTCATGTTTAAAGAAGTCATATCCACAACCTCGCGCTCAAAATAAATACCTTTAGCGTTCATAATTTTTTCTCAGTCCTCGTACGCAATACAAAGGTACAGCCCAAACGTCGTGTTCAATTTCCAATAAATACCTTTCGCACATTTTAATTTTTAAAAGTGAAGTTCAACTATCTTATACGACATCTAACGATGTTAAGACGTAGAAGATAGAGGTCGAGGACACTTCAAATCTAGCATATGTATTTTAATTTTTAAGAGCTTCTACTGTATTTTTTGGCGCTTTTTCAGAATCAGTGGGTTAATTCCATTCCAAACCAAGAAGGTTGGTTTAATTAATTGTGGGTAAAGCTAACCCCGGACTAACCCACGGGTGTGAGAACGTCTCAGAATCAGTGGGCCAATAGTAACAGATTGGTCATTTGAAATCAATAAAATTATGTTTTTGTGTTGATTTTGTGATTCAGCAAAATTGCAGCGTGTAATGTACTTCGTGTTATGTAGCTAATATCTTAAAAGAGCGACTTTTGAAGAGTCGGTTATCCCCAAACAGGAATTATCCTAAGGGGGACCTAATGTTCCTGGTTTTAAGTAAAAAATTTGTATTACTCAAGGTCTGTATATTATACAAAGAATATATTACAATTTCAACGTCGTAACAAAATTCACTTGTGTCACCAAGACTGGCGATGTGCTACCGGGTCCAAAAGACGTTTTGCCGCACGACATTCAAGAAGGGGTCTATAAGGTGCCATGTTCATGCGGCAAAGACTACATAGGAGAGACGTGTAGATTAATGAAGGTGCGCATCCAGGAACACAGAAGAGCCACAAGAAATAAGCAATTTCAGCTCTCCGCCATTGCGGAGCATGCATGGAGCGAACCCGGACACCAGATATTGTTTGACGAAGCATCAGTTGTGGCAAAAGAAAATAGATATTATCCCAGACTAATAAAGGAGGTTATCGAAATATTCAAGACACCGGAAAACATGAATAGAGAAGACGGCTGCCCTCTTCACAGCTCGTGGAAGAGGGTCACACGAGAAAAAAGGTGGACCAATCAGCATTCAGCATGAAAAAAATTGGCGCCAAAAAATTAACTATATAAGTCACAAAAATTTGAATCCCGACATCGACCTGAAGACGCCGGTTGGAAAACCGGCGAAACTGTCGTCACAAAGAAAATCCACGCGGTGAAACCCAGGAACATGGAGACATCATATTACAATTTCACTTCCATTCCTAGGAGCGCATCCCACATATTCCCTCAGTTATGAAAACCAAGATGGCTAATTATTATTAGAGAAGGTTGGAATTATTTAAATATAATTCAATTGCACGAAAGGTGTTTACATTTTCAACAGCTGCAACATGTCGATCAAAAATATTCAACGCCCGGGCCGGCCTTCGAAGTCCGGAACTTATGAAAACGTGAAAAAAAAGTCATCCCCTAGTGGACGAGAACAAGGAGGGTACCATAGGGTGGTTTCCTATTATTTTTTTATTGCCTAAATCGAAAGATTATTACTCCTGGAGTACGTATTTCACGCTTTTAGATTTTTAAATGACGATATCTATTTTTCGCGATCAAATGAAAAGTGAAAATTTTCAAGCGCGCGAAAACGCAACGGCTAAGCATGAATGCTGGGAAAACTCCGTGTGGCGTCGTTCTGGTTCCCGCTGCCGCAAGTGAGGTGACCTTGGGGCGAGGCTCTGAGCACTGATACGATGCAGGCTGCTAGCAGGTAGCATAATTTCCTGCTAGCATGTAGCGCTTGGCTTAAATAAGTGTTATTAATACCCTATCAAACGAAGGAAACTTTCCGACCTTAGGCAGTTTTAATAGGTGATTATTAAGACATGTTTCCGTGAGCTCTGTGTCTCATGCATTCATTGCATTCGCTGAACAATCTGGTCTTTCGAGGTATTCTGGTATTGCAGTGAATTTTAGCTGAATATTAGCATATTTCCTACTCATCTAACGTCCTTCCCTCCCAGTTAGTTTTACGAAACGTTAATTTGCCTCTCTTAGCAGGAAAAGATAACTAGTATAAACGGATATTACCCCCTTCAATGAGTATGTATGGGCAAAAAATGACTGTTTGACTCAATCCTAATATTATTGAATTATGTCGCCATGGTTTCCCAGCTCAAATTTGTAAATAGAGGTTTTTTCTGTAAGGTGTCTTATTAATGCAAAGTCAGTTCAGACCCAGATCATTAACTTTGTTCATTTTTTTATTAAATGATAGTTCTTACAGCCAGTGGCGCAGCGAGGGGGGGGTTTTGGGGGATAAAACCCCCCCAAGAGCTCGGAGAATTTTTTTAAGTTTAATCCATTTTACCTAATTGGAATGATATTACTAATAGAATAGTGTAAGGATGAATAAAATATCCCTCAGAAGGCCGTAAAACTCACTGTTTTGAACAATATATCTTTAAAATTCCTCAATTTATTAATTTCGACCTACCACTTATCCTGGTGGGTATACTATACCCCAGACACCGCGGTATTAGTTGCACGTAAACCCCTCCCAGCCTTAATTCCTAGCTGCGCCCCTGCTTACAGCATCTATTATGGTGAAATATCGTAAAGTTATCGTGACATTCCTGCACATTTTTTTTAACTTTTTTTTTAACATGAACGAGTTATTTGTAAAAAATTGTACATTTAGTGTATTTTGATCCGAATTCAGTTCACCCATATTTCCTACTCATCTAACGTTCTTCCCTCGAAGTTAATTTTACGAAGCGTTAATTTGAATTGGCGTCGACTGATGGCAGTGGTTTCGCATGGAAATTTATTAACGGAGAAGATATCGCCGGATAACAAGAAGGCTTCCTATTTTTTTCCTAATTAGAACGATTATTACTCCTGGAGTACGTATTTCACGCTACTAGATTTTTAAATGACGATATGTAAGAGGCGGCATTCGTCTTTCTTACCTTATTTCCTTTCCCATCCAAACTCACCGATAACTCCTTTCCTTTCGGCTCCCACGATTCCCTCACCGCCCAACCCCGACAGGAAGTGCTCGCATGACCACGTAAGTTAAGACATCTTTCCACGTTGCGTACGGACGGCGAGAATTCTCGTCACTTTTTTCCGGACGGATGACGAAGATTCTCGTCATTTAGGCGCGTCAACCTAAACAATGGTCCCGTTCAGCAGAAACTCACCGGGATCAAGAGTGACCGGTCGCTTACCGGTGAGCGACCGGTCGTTGCGATCAGCTCAACGGTTGCTGAGCAGTGATCAGTCACGTGACCAAATAGCAGAAACATTCAAAATGGGCGGTAATGCGATTCCTGTAGAAGCGTTGGCGATTTTAACCCATTAATCCCCAGCGTTGCGTTAACGAAACATTATTGAATCCTAATTCTCAGAACAAGCTACTGCTTCAGAATAATTTTTTCTTCGTTTTACGAACTTTTTTTTAAGTGTATCTAGTTCTAATTTTGTCATTTCCACCAACATATTCATTTATATAATTGTATTTTTATGGCTGATGGCGTTTTGCATAAACATCGATGCGCACATACGAGACACCCTAGGAAAAATGACATACCCCAGCATGTCCGTTGAAAGGCAGAATGGGGAATTTCCTTTGAAGGAATACTGATATCTCCCGGCGAAAAAGTGGAGTGTCCAAATCAAGATAAAAAATAAAATATATAACCTAAATTTTAAAAATTACTTTTTTGTATTTATTTACCGGAGTTTTCCCAGCGTTGTGTACACGCAGCATTATGAAAATCATATACAGGGTTTGTCCGGAAAGTAATAGGACTGATTTTCTTCCGCCGCGACTGTACTTCAGAGCGTGCGCGCACCGACTGGATTCGGTAGAGGGTGTTTATAGCTAACGAAGGAGCGGCTGGTCAGTTGTCTCCGAGCACCTGGAGAGTCAGGACAGACATTTTTGCCCGACGTGTTTCTGTGAGTGGTGCAAGCCGAAAATGCAGCGTTCGTTAGAGCAGAGGTACGCGATTAAATTCTGTGTGAAACTCGATAAATATGCGACAGAGACGTTTGATATGATCAAGCTGACTTACCCAGATGTTGCTTTAGCAAGAAGTAGTGTGTTTCGGTGGCACCAGGCCTTTTTGGAGGGCCGGGAAGAGGTCGCTGATGAAGACCGTGCTGGAAGACCTGCGACTTTGACAAACACCGACAATGTGACTCGTGTGCGCAAAGGTTTGAACTCAGACCGTCGACTAAGTATTCGTTTAATTGCCCAGATGTTAAATTTATCAAAATCTGTGGTTCATGACATTGTGACAGAGCATTTGAACATGCGCAAGGTGTGCGCGAAGATGGTCCCAAAAGTGCTCACTGACGACCAGAAATTGCGGCTCACATCGCCTTTCTTGTGAACAGCTACCTAACCAAGGCCGGCATCCCAACGCTTCTGCAACTGCCCTACAGCCCAGATGTGGCCCCCCCCCGGACAATTTTTTTGTTTCCTTGCCAGAAATGGCCGATGAAAGGCAAGAATTTAGAGACGACAGAGCAGCATGCACCTCGGCTCTCAAGGCTATTCCGGAGAATGCCTTCCGTGACGCCTTCAATGCTTGGAAATTGCGCTGGCAGCAATGCATCAACGCAGAAGGAGCCCATTTTGAAAGTTTTTAAAGAATTGTAACGATTGGCTCAATAATTTTTTTAAAATTGACTCAGTCCTATTACTTTCCGGACAAACCCTGTTATATGATTAAAATATTTTTTTTCCAAAAATTCATCTTAATTACACCAAAATACTTCGGAAAACGAGAAACAACCGAAGTTAAAAGCCGTGAATACAGTCTGGGGAATAATGGGTTAATTGCAGGCGACGATGATACTGTGAACAATTTGTTCGGTTTAATTCAACGCGAGACGAGATACTTTAGAAGAAATCCCAAAGCCGTACGCCTCGGAAGAAATAGGCCGCGGAATGAAAACTATTACGAAAGGATTGTCCCTCGTTTTCAGGACGATAGCTTACTTAGTCGATGACAAACCTGAAGCCAGTTTACTTGTTTTTCTTCAGTATCCTGAATTTCATATGTCATTCCTCCGTCATCATCATCACTGGTCAACAATCCTAGGATTGGTTTGACGCAGCTCTCCACTCAGTTCTCCTATCAGCTAATCTTTTCACACCTACGTATTTCTTCTCTTTCACATCTCTCTTTACTTGTTCCATATATTTTGTTCGTGGTATTCCTTTTCCGTTCTTGCCTTCCACTTGTCCTTCGACGATTGTCTTCATCAGGCCATCACGTCTCAAGATGTGGCCTATAAGGTTGTTCCGTCTTCTTATCAAGGTTTTCATGAGGCTTCTCTTCTCTCCTACCCTTCTTAGGACTTCCTCGTTACTAACTCGGTCGATCCATTTGATTTTATCATTCTTCTGTAGCGCCACATTTCAAAGGCCTCTATCCTTGCTTTCTCCACTGCGGTCATTGTCCATGCCTCACATATTCCGTATAGGAGCTCCAGATGTAGGTTCTTATAAATTGTTTCTTTACTTCCATATTTAAGTTTCCCGCGGTAAGCAGGTCTCTCTTTTGGTGGAATGCTCTCTTCACCTGGGCTATTCTGCTGATAATTTCTTTCTTGCTTCTCCCGTCACTAGTTATCTTGCTCCCCAAATAACAGAATTACGCATATCTTTTTGCAACTATCAGAACGACGTGCCAGTACTGGGCGCAGACATATTGATTCTCAACATGTTCCAACCAGAGATCGGTGATTTTCTCCGGTGAAAAAAATGGCGTCTGATCAGTAACACCGGTGAGTTACCAGAGGGCGTTCAGCGGAAATTGTCTCACCGGTTCCACAACTGTTGAGTCTGCTGAACGCGACCAATTTTAAAGCGTACAATACGTATTCGTTAGTAGGTTTTCAGTTGTTGTTCGTCATTCATAATGAATTGATGCACCATACCGTTTGATTGGGTAAAGTTATATTCTAAACATTAGCTTTTTAACCATCTTTAAACCAAAGGCATTACGCCCTAATAGGCACACATTTCCAGTCTCAACAGCTCCAATCAGAATCGGCGTTCCAAGGAATTAAATACCCTGGTACGCAACATATTAATAAGATTGTAGCCAATGGAAATCTTATGATAGCGGACCGTTCGCAATAGCCCAGCTAGCACATTATAAGTCATTGAGATAAGGTGAAAGGAAGAAATAAGGAAGTCGCTTCTCAAGTAAGCTTGTTATGGGTTTCTTAGGGCCAGGGCGACAAACATCCAGAGTAATGGTAAAATGGATGCCAAACTTTCAGCACTTCCGTAGATGCTGTTATTATCCCATCGTTTCAGAGTGTTTATTAAGGCCTTTATGCATTAAAACAATGTTTTTATTATCAACGTGTTAACACTGTGAGTGCCGGCTGCTAAATTTAAGGCTCTACTGAAAAATCCGGCCATTTTTACTATATTCGTACATTTTTTTTAAATGTTAGCATCAAAAATATATTTATATCGATGTGCATTTCAATAAAAATGGACTTTGCCCTTCTTTGTGAATGAGTTGAATAACACTTATTGCTAAGTTTTAAATATATATATTTTAATAATGAAAACCTACTGTTTTTGAAAAGTAAAAAAGTTGCAACAAATGATGTACCGCCATAAAATGCATAATATTTTTTATCACGCTGAATTTGAACTATTAAAACCATGGAAATCATAGAAAAACATTGTTCCAAGCAAATCGTTCAAAATCCTGGATGACAAAAAGGGTCAATGCACCCTCAACGAATGGCCCAAAGAATTTTCACACTACGTGGCCTAAGATGAGGATGCAGGTAGCTTCAGAGGACTTTTCGTCCTCAAGACATAAAGCGAACTCTTTTTCCATCGAGCAGTTGAACAGAACCCCTAAGCAGTTAACTGGAAAAGTACCACGGGCAAAATATTACGGCTTCACGCATACAAAGCCAATTAAATGGAAAGATGTAATATTACGTCCATGACACGCATAGTGTTAAGAACGTGGGCCTGCTAAGCACCCGAGAGAATGCCAGAAAAACGCTTACCAGAGGGAGACGACAGTTCGCCGCGCAGTCGTCGCGTGTATTCAAACGAAGGTAGAATCAAGTGTGCTTTCTCCGACATGTGGCTTTCCCCTTTTCTTCTGCGCGACTTTCCTTACACTCCTGCGGATGACGAGGCTGAGAGCGCCCGGCAACTTACAGATATCTATTTTTCGCCATTATATGAAAAGTGAAAATTTTCAAGCGCGCGAAAACGCGCCGGCTAAGTGTGAATGCTGGGAAAACCCCGTGTGACGTCATTATGGTTCCGGCTGACGCCTTGTGAGGCCGCTTTGGTGCGAGGCTATGAATGCCACTGCGTTGCAGGCTGCCAGGAGGTAGCGCTTGGCTTAATTAAGGATTATTAATACCTTATCAAACGAAAGAAACTTTCCGACCTTAGGCAGTTTTAATAGGTGATTATTAAGCGATGTTTCCCAGAGCTCTGTGCCTCATGCATGCATTGATAATCTCAGACGATGTATAACTCCTATCCTCTCGTGTAGAAACTAGGTCCCTGTGACGTCACGTGCAGTGGCATCTGGCCTTTTTCGAATGAGGTTAAAATTGACCATTGGCATTCTTCTAAACTGGGATTTCTAAAATCAAATTATTTGTATATTATGAATACACTAATGGTGGGTAACGAATCGCAATCAATGAATTTCGTTTTCTTTGACGAAGGAAACTACCATATTTGAAATGAGACTTCTCTAAAGTATGAATGCTGGGAAAAGCCCGCGTGACGTCATTCTGGTTCCTGCTGTCGCCGGTTGAGGTGACTTTGGGGCGAGGATATCTGCGCCGCTACGATGCAGAGCCGATCATGGCGGTAACGCAGAGTACCCTGCTAGCAGGTAGCGTGGCTTAAATAAGGATTATATTAATATTCTACCAAACGAAGGAAACTTTCCGACCATAGGCAGTTTAAATAGTTTGAAAGATTAAATCAAGAAGTCGAGACGGAAAATAGAGTATTTTATGTCGGACGTCAGCATCGACTTTGGAATCGGATGAAATTAATGCGATAGAAGTAGTGATGGGCAAAGTCGATCATTTTAGTGATTCAATCATTTTGACTCGAGTCACATAAATGATTCAATCATTATGATCGAAAAGACACAAATGAATCAAGATTGAAAAGACACAAATGAATCAAGATCGAAAAGACTCAAATGAATCAAGATTGAAGGACTCAATCAATGGATGTGATAAATCATTTTGAATCATGATCATCACTGGTCAACAATCCTAGGATTGGTTTGACGCAGCTCTCCACTCAGTTCTCCTATCAGCTAATCTTTTTACACCTACGTATTTCTTCTCTTTCACATCTCTCTTTACTTGTTCCATATATTTTTTCGGGGTCTTCCTTTTCCGTTCTTGCCTTCCACTTGTCCCTCGACGATTGTCTTCATCAGGCCATCACGTCTCAAGATGTGGCCTATAAGGTTGTTCCGTCTTCTTATTAAGGTTTTCATGAGGCTTCTCTTCTCTCCTACCCTTCTTAGCACTTCCTCGTTACTAACTCGGTCAATCCATTTGATTTTCATCATTCTTCTGTAGCACCACATTTCAAAGGCCTCTATCCTTGCTTTCTCCGCTGCGGTCATCGTCCATGCCTCACTTCCGTATAGGAGCATACTCCAGATGTAGGTTCTTATGAATTGTTTCTTTACTTCCATATTTAAGTTTCCCTCTGTAAGCAGGTCTCTCTTTTGGTGGAATGCTCTCTTCGCCTGGGCTATTCTGCTGATAATTTCTTTCTTGCTTCTCCCGTCACTAGTTATCTTGCTTCCCAAATAACAGAATTCATCCACCTCTATCAGTTTTTGCCTCCCTATTTTAATGTTGGTCTTCTCTTCTGCTGCATACTAAGATCTTGGTTTTCTTCGTGCTTATTTTCAGTTGATATCTACTCATTACCCTACCCATATTAGCCAGAATCATTTTGAATAATCGAATAAATACTGCCTCATCTGCGAAGAGCATTGGTAACGTAAGCTGATTGATATCCATATTATCATTTCATATGCTATTTTGATTTTGAATTCCTATATGAGTTAATGATATGGCAAAAATGAAGGAAGTAGTGTCATGAAAATGTTTGGGAAGGCAAAACTGCCACAGTTTCTTAACACTAATAGAATAATTTCAAAGTGTAACACAAAATACACCACAAACTTTGCATGAATCTGATCTGCAGGATAATTTTATGAACGGCACAATAAAATGCTAACAGCTGCAACTTCTACTTCTTAACAGTCTCCTACAAGAGTCATCTTAATATTTTTCTTTTACGTGTAGTGGTGTTGTTAATACTAATAACTGGTGGAAAACATATACGCAAAAGATTACACAAGTGTTCAGTTCCTCATAACCTAGTATTTAATTTTCTCACGACTATTTTTGCCCTGACGAAAAGAGATCAAGCATCGATCGTTCCAAATTTTGAAATAAAACGGAAACTGGAAATGGTTGATATGAAACCGGAAGTCGGAGTGATTGATGATTGATGATCGACTTGTTTTACGAAATGAATCATGAGTCATTTGATTCACCTAGTGATTCAATCTTTTTGATCGAATCGTTCATGATCGACCCATCACTAGATAGAAGTGTAATCCTTGGAAGGTAAAGGGTGTAATGCACAGGGTATATACGTGGAGAGTGGGTTGGGACAGGGTACAGCCTGGAATTAAAGGGTTTTGCTACTACAACGATTCCGTATGGAGAGTAGGGGTGGGCAAATGATTGTTGCGACCAGTTATTCATTAGTTTTCGGCGCCAGGTGCTGGATATAGTCGCTATACACAGTGTGCCCTCCCCACTGTCACCGTCTCCATCTAGCGGCGCAAATTATAGTTATCGCCCTCCGTTCCGTAGCTGTGTTGTTTTGTATCACGCGGAGACTCGTGGAAGGGGTGTAGGGTGTTGGGGGGGTAAATTCTCGCGCTTTTGATTGGTGCACCATGGAAAAGGGGGTGGTAACAAACAAAGGAAGACTTCGGGGCGCTTAAAACCTTGTGTAACGCTTTCGCGCTGGCCGTCACGACGACAGCGACACCACGCCGTCTCTGTTCGCCATCAGGGATTAACCACGCCGTCTGACGGTATCGATCGGTACTAATGTATGCGATTCCGCATAAAATTTTAAAAATGTATCAAGTCCGAACTATAAAATACTGAGTACAAGAAGCCCCTTATCATTAAATTTGTTTCGGCCACGTCATAAGAAATCCACATATTGGTTTAAAAGATTTCCGATATTCCCTTGGGTAAACCATTATAGTTTGTATCGTAAGCATGTCTAATGTAAGAGAGGAGGACTTTACAACTTAACTAGATCCATTAATAATAAATGTCATACATGCTAACATTGACGCTATATAAAATTGGTGATTTTCGTTGATACTTCGTGGAATTTGCACGAACATTTTGGAGGAATGAAATTAAAATTTGCTTCTCGACAGAGGTTTTATTAGAACCCGACCGTGGTTCAACACTTTGAGTGCCTGCCCCTAATTTCTATGCCCTTCCGAAAAATCCAGCCATTTTTGCTAAATTCGCAATTTTTTTTAAAACATTAGCATCAAAAGTATATTAATATCGAAGTGTATTTCATTAAAAATGGACTTTGCTCTTCTTTATGAATTACTTGAATAACATTATTGCTAATTTTTAAATATATAATTTAATAATGAAAACCTACTGTTATTGAAAAATAAAAAAGTTGCAACATATGATGTACAACCATAACATGCATAATAATTTATTTTACGCACAATTTACGAACTATTTAAAGCATGAAAATCATACAAAAGCATTGTTCCCAGCAAAGCATTATAAACCCTGTATGACAAAAAGGATCACAGCACCCTCAACGAACGGTTCTTTCCGCAAAAGAATTTTCACACAAAGTAGGCTGAGAAAAGGGTGCCGGTAGCTACAGAGGACTTCTCGTCCTCAAGACATTAAAATAACTCTTTTTCCATCGAGCAGATGGTTTTTGAAATAACAGAACCAATACGCAGTAAACTGGAAAAGTACGACGGGCGAAATATTACGGCTTCACGCATACAAAGCCAAGTAAATAAAAAGACGTAATATTACGTCCACGGCAATCTTCAGAAAGATTAACAAGACGTAATATTAGAAGTAACACGCAAATTTTAAGGCGTGATCGTCTTCCAGAAGTGGCTATTTTGTTCGTGAAATCCTCATTACCCACGTCAGGTCGTGGTGGACAATCCTTCTGAGACCACGTTGATTATCATCCGTCGAAAAAGTTATTCACCCTTAATCAATCGCACAACTTCTTCCCAGAAGCCATTCGAGGTTGTAGCATCCAATTTCTAGAGTAATTTGCCAGATAATGTTAAAAAAAACTTGGTTTTCAAATCATTCAAGGCAAAAGTTTATAGTTTGCTACTTACTGCCCCATAATATCTTTCGAGCGTGCTGCGCCCGCTCCCAGCGGGCTTCCCCCTTTCTTTTAAATGCAGGTCCACAGAGGGATAGGCGCGTTTCTACTTTTAAAATGTAGAAAAAAAAGCAGGGTCTTAAGTACAAATTTAACTGGAATGTTCATGTACAAATTGAGGTCAGAGGACCTCTTTAAACACAACATTGGAAGTAATTACACTATCCTCTGTTGAACGCACATGATCACTCATACTTACGTATCAACAGGAGACTTGAATGTGGAATCAGCCGCATTTTGATAAAATTTATTTAAAGAATGCGAGATATTGTTGCAAACAAACAAACGTATCAGTTTGTGCGCCGTCACGAATATAAATGTAAATGTAAATGTGCCTACTTTTTCAGTATAAATTTTTATTTGAAACACGATCAAAAAACTGATATCAAAAACACTTGAGTTATTATTATAATCGTACTTTTTTTTAATTAAGTACTTAATATCCACGTTATGTAACTTAAAATGCTTCCTTACAAATTATTAACTATTATTACAATTCTTGAAAAATCACTAGGAATTGTTTTCAACAACTTCTTGAATTATTTCCACCAGCATTGCGTTCATTGGTTTTTCCAATTTAGTGACGTGAGATCTCACAGACCGCTACTCAAATTCAGTTGCGAATTTTCGGAAAGGAATAATAGGAACGTTAAATTTTAAGAGTGTTATGTCCTTATTTAAAAAAATTATGACGCTAACGAGGATTATAGATATTTTGATATGGCAATTTTGAAAATATTCATCATTTTAGAAACGCAGTGGGCTCTCAGACTGCACGTCGCAGGTTCAGGATTAAGAGAAATCATTTTTAAGCTAGAAGAAAATGAACTACTCATATCCTGAAGATATATATAAAATTGCGGGTTACTATATGGATTGCGATAGCCTTAACCCCTGACGGAAGCACAGCAATGGTATTATCACATTACCGCCTCTTTCGAAAGATGTCTCCCAAAATTACTCTCAACATACCATTGACTTCAACAAAAGCGAAATGAGCCAGTTACTTATGCCCCGAGCAGATTACGATTGTTCCAGCAATCGTTGTTAAAAATGTGTGCTGCCCTCTAGTAAATATAAAACAATACCTAAAACTCTAGATTTATTATTTATAAAAATTACTACTTACAAAAGGAAAATATTCGCTTCCGTTTAATAACCACGGATTCTTTTCAACACTCTTAAATCTCTAATGGGCGTTCAATAACTTCTTGGACGACGTAATAGACCGCAGCGCTAAATTTTGATATGGGAGATAAATGCAACATATAACGAAACCAAAAGCAGAAAAAACATGCGTGCATTAGCATAGTGATCGGGAGGCATACAAACTAAACGTATTTCTATATAACAGTCAATTTTAGAATGCTGTATTCGATTTCAGCATTGACTTATTTCCAAACAATGTGATTAAAAGCATAATTCAATACCTGATGCCTGAGAAATACCGGTAATCCGTATAATATTCCTTGAACTCAATGCTCCATCGCGTTCTATAGATTTCAAAAGTTAAACAACCTGATGCCTCGTTCAGATTACCATTCCCAAGATTAACTCCCAAGTCCTGGATCCCGATTCTGTCTACGTACTTTTCTCGTTTGCATTACTAATTTTTTCCTTACTTCTTTCGTTCTAAGATCTTACCAGGTAGATTCTACATATTATACTAACTTACGTACTAGATGCTGCATTCTAGATCATAATTACTAGAGACTGCATTCTAGATCTTACGTACTACATACTGCATCCTGTTGGACGTAATGTAATCATATTAATTCCAAAGAGTGGAAGACCTCAATGAAGAATGAAAACAGACATGCATTTTTGTCTGGCTGTTTATATTCGCATATATCTCCCTTGTTATTGCATATTTATTCTTTTTTAATTCGGCACATAAATGTCTGACCACAGTATGTGAATTAATTTGGCGTGTTCAATATTTTCTTCTGTAAAATGTTGGGCATATTGAATGACATAAAAATAATGATATGTTTAAATTAGTATATTTATTCTCTTCGACCTCGGGATATTTGTCTCGCCGCGTGCAGACCAATGTTTTTGCTGGATATTACCTCGTTCAGATTACGATTGTTCCAGCGATTGTTGGAACTATCGTGCATTCACACAACGATTGTTAAAACCTGTGCTGCCCTCTAGTGCTGACATCTAAAAGTGAACTACAAATTGACAGTTAGCAAAGCTGTTGAGGTATGCAGGGACAAGATATTACAGTGTTCAATGAGTATTTAACGAATAATTTTTCTTCCAACCATATTCTTCATTGGTTGGACAAATCCACGGAAAAAAATATAGCGAAGGAATCTTCACAAACTTTTCGTCTTTATCTTGTCACTTCCTCTTCCGGTCTCCCAGCGCCTAACCATCGTAAAGTGGCAACGTTCGGAACTACGTGAACTATTGTGGGGACATGCATTCACACTGCTAGTTCGGCCAACTATCGTTAGGACTATCGCTCGGTCAATCGTAATGTGAACGGGGGTTTAAGAACTGCTAAGATCTAGAGCCGTGATCCAGTACGCAATACGCGGCTAAATAGTTTCACTTCACTAAAAGAATAGGGTAGCTTCCTTCATCGAAGAAAACAAAAGTGCGATCCGTTACCCATCATAAGTGTATTCATAATATACAAATTATTTGGTTTTAGAAATCCCAGTTTAGGCGAATGGCAATGGTCAATTTAACCTCATTTGAAAAAGGCCAGATTGGCGCCCATGCGATGCCACTCCACGTGAACCCACAGGGACCTAGTTTCTATACGAGTAGATAAGAGTTTTACATCGTCTGAGATTACCAATGCATGCATGAGGCACAGAGCTCAGGGAAACGTCTCTTAATAATCACCTATTAAAACTGCTTATGGTCGGAAAGATTCCTTCGTTTGATAGGGTAATAATAATCCTTATTTAAGCCAAGTGTTACCTGCTAGTTAGGTACTCTGCTACCTGCTAGCAGCCAGCGGCGCACAATATCCTCGCCCCAAGGTCACCTCAGACGGCGGCAGCGGGAACCAGAATGACGTCACACGGGCATTCCCCAGCATTCATACTAAGCCGTCGCGTTTTCACGCGCTTGAAATTTTTCACTTTTTATTTTATCTCGAAATATAGGTATCGTCAATTAATAATCCAAAAGCGTGAAATGAGTACTCTAGGCTTAATAATCTTTCGATTTAGGCAATAAAAAATAATAAAAAAACACCCTATTTTGAAGGTAGGAGAGGGGATATAAAGGTGAGTGCTTGGTCAGGGAGATTCTGGGAATAACAGGCAGGTGGAGTAGGGAGAGAGCGAGCAGGTGGAACGAGCCGGTATTCGAAAATTTAACAGAGAGAGAAGACGGTTTTAAGTCTGAGGTTCTGCAGATTAGACAAGGAAAGAGAAAACAATACAGCATCAGAGGAAATATTACTCAAATGAGGGACTCCAAGCCTAAAGGCCGTTTTACACGGAGCACGGAATTGCGCAGGTTATAGCTGCATTTATTTCTAAATTGGCGCGGAATTGTGCGAATGCATGAACGAAATTATAACAGGGGCTATTTTTCCGTGTTGCATTCACGCATTCTCGCATGTGTACTAGCAATTGTCCGCTTTACACGACGCAGTTTTGATTGCGCCGTCGCATGTACGTCAGATTGCGCAATTACGTCAGATTACGCAACGGCCTCTAGAGCCGTTTTACACCGGGCACGCACTTGCACAATCTGACGCGTATACGAAGGCGCAGTTAAAATTGCGTCGTGTAAAGCGGTGAATTGCAAGAACACATGCAAGAATGCGTGCACGTAAGATGGCAACAATATCCCCCGTTCTAATTTCGTTCATGCATTCGCGCAATTCCACGCCATTTTAGAAATTAATGCAGCTCTAACCTGCGCAATTCCATGCCTTAACGATTTTGTCGAAGAAGTGGGGGTTGCAATCAAGGGATATGAGGTTAGTGGAGGCAGACGTGGACCAAATTGGAGAACAAGATAAAACTATAGGAAGGACAATCGTATAGAAATAGGAGTGGATTGCAATGAAATACTCAATTTCCGTGAAGCGATAAAGAAGGCCTAACAGAGACCTGGCTTTCTTTTTTTGCTGTCTGAATGTGGTCGGAGTAGTTTAGCTTCGGGTAGGTTTTAACGCCCAAGTCTTTCATAGTCGTAACTCTGGTCAAGGGAGTTATTGCTACACTATCTCAAAGGTGAGCTGAAATTGATGTAGAGACAGTGACACCTGTGACGTGATAAATTTTATTACCGTGGAAAATAGCAAGTATTTATTTTAAGGATGGTCGAATCGGATACCTAGGATCCAGATATCCGCGGATATTGCCCTTCATCGGATATATCCGATCCAAAGTCGCGGAAGACATCGGATCTGGATCCGAAATTTTGAATAATAGCTTCAGTTTACGCAATAAGGGTGGAAAGAGTTCCGATTCTATCTTCGAATGCACCGTCGCTTGCGATTCTTGTCCGATTCATGAACCGTTTTGTTTGAAAGCTCTCGCAGAGGTTACGTAGGAGAATTTCAGCCGTGGAAAATAGAAAAGGCAAAATACGACTGGCACATAGTGTGACTCTTCCCAAGAGATTGAACAATCATGGGGGGAATCTCAGCGTCAGGAATTTGAAAATGCATTTGGGTCCGAAAATATCCGATCCGAAAGATCCGGATCTCCGAAAATCAAGGATCCGATCCGAATCCGGATCCGAAAAAAATCCTGGATCCGTCCATCCCAAATTTATTTCAATACGGAAATACAGCTTACATGCATTTGGGAGGGCTGGACAAGTAATACCCCTTTTATCAGTAAGGGTGCGCGCGTCGGTTCTAATTGCACGTGGACCCTGGCTTGCCCCTGACGATAATTATTGGTCCATGGAGCAGCAGATGCGGATAACTGCGTTGCCATGCGATTCTCAAAAGGGGGATGATTCGGTTTGATAGATTAGTGAATAACGGAGTAAACTCAAAGGATATTCGCATGCATTTAAGATATATACGTAGTGTTAGAAAGTGCTTAATTTAATCACATTCTGAAACGTGTGTCAACATCTAAGGACCTAGGCATTATCACTGACTCATTAACTCTAGAACCGCTGAACTTTCCAACCCCACCAAAACCGCGGCATGGGACTTTTTTGTCCCATTGACAAAATACGTTGATCCTGTCATGTTTAAGTATAATTGACGGTTTTTTTGTGGTTTGTGTGAACAAAACACGTGTATAGGTAATGTTTCAAACGTCTTATCACGTATAACTAAGAATACAATAAACTTATTTTGACGTGTTGGTTGCAAGCTCAGACCTGCAGACGCGCCGGGCAGAGGTGACGCGGCCGGCGCTGCGTGAGTAGGCGGCCGGCGCAGTGCACAGATTATTCCCTTCTGCGCTTCTAACTGGCAGAATACAGATATCTGTGCATCGATCCCCTTCGTAATAAACTGTTATTATGAACTAAATACAAAATAATTGTGCAAAAAAACTTAAATTGTTTGTTTTCCCCAAATGGGAAAAAAAGTCCCATCCCGCGCTTCTAGGTAAATCGTCATTTTTCTCGCGAACCGAACATCGTACAATCTTTTCAATATAACCATTCAAAAGAACATAATAAATGAGTATATGTCAGTATATTTCAAAGGGATCAAACCACTAGTGCATGAATGGCAAATATTTGCAAAGGGCGATGGGACAAAAAAGTCCCGTCCGCGGTTCTAGTGTTAATATATATTCACAAATTTACGACTATGGTTTCAACGTTAGACGTCATCATCAGGTGAACTCTACAGACGTCCATCACATCCTTTTACACCAGGCTAGGAGGGGGATGAAAGGATGATAAAAGGATATGATGGACCTCTGTAGAGTTCACCTGATGATGACGTCTAACGTTGAAACCGTGGTCGTAAATTTGTGAATATAAATTAAAGTCAAAGCACAATGTACTTCTTTTTAACTTTAATAATGAATCGATTTCACCAAGTTACGCATCAAACAATCAATATTATCACTGACGATAAATTAAATTTTTCTCCGCACATACAATCCATCAAGTCTAAAGAAATGTCTCTCTTTGTAACGTTTCAGTGAAATTAAGGACCCCGAAGCACTTCTTACTTTTTTTCCTCTATCATTCTTCCAATTCTTACCTACTCTAGTCCCATCTGGTCTATCTCTTCAAAAACCTACCTCTCATCCCTGGACTGTGTCAGCAATTTGTTTGCCAAAATAGTAAAAAATAGAATACCGCATTTACGCAACATGTCCGCTAATGCTATTCTCTCCTCCCTCTTCATCCCTAAACTCACTACGCATGTAGACTCACAGCTGATTTAAAACTTATTTATAAGATTCTCAATTCCACCATCGACTGCCCAGCATTGCTCTCTTTTATCAATTTTAAAGTTCCACCCCGCCCTATCCGTTCTCATCCCCTAATCCACATGCCCATTCATAGACTTTCACCAACTTAACGTTCGTTTCTCTACCGCATTACTCCTGTGTTGAACTCACTCCCTCCCCATCGCATGGGCGCCAATCTGGCCTTTTTCAAATGAGGTGAAAATTGACCATTAACATTCGTCTAAACAGGGATTTCTAAAACCAAATTATTAGTATATTATGAATACACTAATGGTGGGTAACGAATCGCAATCAATGCCTTTCGTTTTCTTTGATGAAGGAAACCACCCTATTGGCGGAAAGAATTAATGCAAAGCTCGTTGGCGTCTGAAAGCGGCCAGTTCAGGAACTATTTGTCTACCAATATTTTGCCATTTTAATGCTATCATACAACCGGGAATTTAAAAAATATATGCTCTAAGTACCGGGGATATAATCATGTCCGTCACATCATGACAACGCGCAAAAGATCCAGCTGCGAATTCCTTCCCATATTCTCCGAAGTATGCTTCGCCCTCGACTCACCTAGAATGGAGTTTACTCTCGTCGGTACACCTGTGGACACAGCCGACATCAAATACGTTCATCTAGTAGACCAATAATACGAATCTGCTCAGCTGGCAGTGTCCGGATCATAAACGCTTTCCTGCGATTCTTCAAGCTTCGGATGTGAGCATTTAGGGCGTCCCATTTATCTTGACCACCCGAAATAACTTTTTGTCCAGATGCAAATTCAAAAATGTGTCAAGAAAATGTTCATTAGCCGTCACGGGGACGTTAATCAGCATGATTGCCTTCCCTGTAGCTTTGTTATTTACAAAGATATGAACAGGAGGAGTTGTAGGAGAGGAAATGGATTGCCGAATAAAAAATATAGGGTGCCATTTAAAAAGGACATACCGCTGTTCATATCTTTGTAAATAACAAAGCTACAAGGAAGGCAGTCATGCTGATTAATGTCCCCTTGATGGATAATGAACATTTGCTTGACACATTTTTGAATTTGCATCTGGACAAAAAGTTATTTCGAGTGGTCAAGATAAATGGGACACCCCGTATATCCGACACTGCCAGCTGAGCGGATGATTATTGCAGGACTACTTTTCTAGCGATTTGATCGTTGGATTATTCTTCCTCATAGGATAATCTTCTAAAATCGCTGGCACATTCATGGCTTACGCCTGGTTTCGCTAGTGTGTGGGCCCTTATCGCTACTATAGCGTTGAGGTGTTTTTCCCCGTCCCATCCCTAAGATGTCACTAAGATTCTTATCGGCATTATCTACAGGCCACCTAAACTGGGTCATTTAGGCGACTTGGATTCGGTAATCTCTGAATATGCCACGGAATATGAACATATAATAATAGTTGGAGATTTTAATGCAAACTTTAATACAGAAGCGCACGACACAGTCTTTTTTAAGCGAATGTTCTCCGAAAACAATCTCAAAATCCTACCGTTAGGCCCAACTAATACTACGAAAACTTCGTCAACATGGATTGATCTTATGGCAACGGCAAAAAAAGAAAAGGTTATTGCGCACGGACAGCTTCCAGTTCCTGGTATCTCTTCTCACGACCTACTGTACCTTGCTTACTCAGTTAAAGCCAAAAAGTTTGAGCAAAAGCTTATAAGTCAACGAAACATCAAGGAAATAAACGACGATGAATTACTTAATGCAGCATTTTTACTACCATGGG
Source organism: Ischnura elegans (assembly GCF_921293095.1). Taxonomy (NCBI): domain Eukaryota; kingdom Metazoa; phylum Arthropoda; class Insecta; order Odonata; family Coenagrionidae; genus Ischnura; species Ischnura elegans. The sequence goes on along the minus strand of NW_025791658.1, from coordinate 1,832,374 downwards.
CCAATATTGAATTCACCAATTCAGTTGACGACAAAGTTGAGAGACTAAACTCACTGATGACTTGTCTGCTTGAAAAATTTGCCCCTGTAAAGGTGATCCGAGTTTCCAAGCCACGCGCGCCCTGGTTAAATTCAGAAATAAAACAATCAATGGCAAAACGAGATTGAGCCTTCCGCTTTTTTAAGAAAACTAGGACTCTCAATGCATTTCAAAGATACAAAAACTTGAGAAACAGGACGAAACAGCTCATAAGAAATGCGAAGATCAAATTCTTTCACTCAGTTACTAAATCTAACCACTCTCCAGGTAAATTATGGAACAAACTTAAATCACTTGGCATAGGTAAAAATAAAGTCTTCAATCTCCCTCCTGACTTGTGTCTGAACTCCTTAAATGATAAGTTTTCCCAGCCCCCCAACCTTATTCAAGCCGAGATCAAAGATAAAACTCTAAAACTGTACTCCTCAAAAGACACATGCATACTAAACAGTGACCAAAAATTTGAATTTACCCCTATTACCCAAATACAAGTTGAATCGTGTTTCAAGAAAATTAAGTCTAAAGCACAAGGTTCCGATGGTATACCACTAGATTTCATAAAAAAGCTATTTCCTGTCATTATCCCATACATCACCAACATTTTTAACTCCTCTCTATTTCAAAATCACTTCCCAAGTCAATGGAAGCGAGCATTAATCAGACCTATTCCAAAAAAGAATAATTCCCAAGGGGAAAAAGAATTCCGTCCAATATCCTTTCTTCCCATCCTTTCCAAAGTTCTAGAAAAACTCGTATATGAGCAGATAACACATTTCTTAAAGTGCAACAGTATTCTCGATAAATTTCAGTCTGGCTTCAGACACGGTCACAGCACATCTACCGCTTTAACTAAAATCACCGATGACTTGAGACGCTCCATGGATCAAAAAGAAGTTTCAGTACTCGTTTTGCTTGATTTTTCGAAAGCTTTTGATTCCTTAGACAAAGATATCCTAGCCGCAAAAATGAGAGGCATGGGTTTTTCTCCTACGGTAGTCCATTGGATAACATCATACTTAACAGGCCGGCATCAGCGAGTGATTACAAATGATTTCTGCTCAAGGTGGATCGAAACCACAAGAGGTGCGCCCCAAGGTTCTATTCTAGGACCTCTGCTATTCTCTCTCTACATTAATGATTGCCCTTCAGTGATAAATTATTCTAAATATCATCTTTATGCTGACGATCTCCAAGTGTACCTAAATTCAAATGTTAAAAGCTTGTTCAATGGAATATGTAATCTAAATAATGACCTAGAAAATATCAACAATTGGAGCAAATCCAACTTCCTAAGCATAAACCCCAGTAAGTCCCAAGCTATTATAATTGGATATCCTAAAATACTCAAGTCAATCGACAGAGATCAATTACCGCAACTACACATCTCCGATTCTCCCATAAAGTACTGCGACGAAGTTATTAATCTAGGATTGATCATTGATGAAAGTCTGTCTTGGTCATCTCATATAACTAAGATATGTAAAGCAGTGAATAAGTCATTATTTCCATTAATACGTTTCAGAAACATTATTCCTCTCTCCTTAAAGAAGCAATTAATTTCAACATTAATACTTCCCCATTTTGATTATGCCGATGTTGCCTTTCAAGACATATCTCAGATGCTGTCGAATAAACTTCACCGCTCCTTCAACGCCTGCATTAGGTTCATATTTAATTTACAAATATCAGATCATACCACCAATCATATTAACGATCTCAAAGGGTTAAAGCCTAGTTCTCGACGCCGGATGCATATCCTTTGTCTTCTCTATCAAATCTTACAGACAAATACACCAGCGTACCTCAGAGACGAATTTCAAAAACTTAGTAGAATACACGACTCAAATACGAGGGGAAATGAAAAACTCGTTATACCTCACCACCGGACAGTCAGATTCAATAAATCATTCATTGTTACTGCATGCCGCGAATGGAACAACATTGACCTACCACTACGTAAATCATCATCATTCGCCTCCTTCAAAAAGGCACTACACGTAAAACTTCTTCGAGAACAACAGCAAGACATGTAACATCACGGGAACAGTACGAAAGATTCATCAATTATCTCATCCGGCTTCATCTAATTTTCCTTTTCTTTACAGGTACTGGGTGAAATTTTCCATGTAATTCATTGTATTTGTATACTCAGGTTTACATTAGCTTTCTCAGTAGGTTTTCGCAGGTTTCCTAATTCTCAGAACAAGTTGCTGCTTCAGAATAATTTTTCTTCGTTTTACTGACTTTTTTTTTAAGTATCTCTAGTTCTAATTTTGTCATTTCCACCAACATTTTCATTCATATAGTTGTATTTTATGACTGATGGCTTTTGGCATAAAAATCGATGCGCACGTACGAGACGCCCTAGGAAAAATGACATACCCCAGCATGTCCGTTGAAAGGCAGAATGGGGAATTTCCTCCGAAGGAATACTGATAACTCCCGGCGAAGATGTCGAGTGTGCAAATCAAGATAAAAAATAAAAGATGTAACCTAAGTTTTAAAAATTACTTTTTTTGTATTTATTTACCGGAGTTTTCCCAGCGTGCGTATATGCAGCATTATGAAAATCATAGCATACGATGAAAATATTTTTTTCCAAAAATTCATATTAATTAGACCAAAGTAAAACGGAAAATGCGATATAACCGAAGTTAAAAGCCCTGCATACAGTCTGGGGAATAATAGGTTCACCAAGGTGTTTATTCAATCGCATACATCGAAAATGTAGGAAACACACGCAAAAATATCGCGAGAAGTTCGCATTTGTAGCCGCGGGGCGCTGGCCAGAACGTCCCAATCCATCCCTATGCAGTTATATGGAGAGTGGTATGACGCGTCTAAGCTGGTGCCTTGTGGAAGTCTTGGGACGCCGCCCGAGCATGCGCAGAGCGACGTATCTAGTGAGTTGACATCGCCGCGCCGGCCGGCGACCGTATAATCTTGGTGTGTTGCAGAATACCTTGTTTTGGTGACCAGTTGACTTATTACGTGTCAATTGTTTTGACGCAAATAGGCCTAGTTGTAGTTTAGTTAATCGACTTAGTGATTGTTAGTGTTTTAGTGTTAGTGATTGTTTTGTGTATTTGTGGTGTCTAGATTGCCCGAAAAATATCACTAAAATACGCGAAATGTTTAAAAAATTTGACCCCCGGTGGAGTGTGCCCCTCCCAGCATTTGACTCACGAGCCGCCACTGATAATAATATGTGGAGGTCTCTCACGTTAGTCAGGGTGAATTGTGTTTCATCGGCAAATATTCGGTTAAAAGCTGGTATAGCAATTTAAACGAAACAAATACGCTAATTTTCGACCTGGAGGGAAACGAAAATACGAAGCCTAAGTTTAGCTTCGTTCCGCCACGAAATTAAAATCACCAAGGAGTTTATTTTGTACCCAGGACGAAACTTAAATCCCAGGAACGAAACTGAATTAATCGAAACTCAGCTGCCCATAGTAAAGTTTCGATCCCAGAAGTTCAGAATGCCTCGTTCAGATTACGATTGTTCCAACAATCGTTGGAACAATTGTGCATTCACACAACGATTGTTAAAACCTGTGCTGCCCTCTAGTGTTGACATGTAAAGTGAACGAGAAATTGACGGTTAGCAAAGCTGTTGAGGTATGCAGGGTCAAGGCATTATTGTGTTCAACGGGTATTTACCGAATAATTTTTCTTCTGCCCATATTCTTCCTTCCTAGGACAAATCCATGAAAAAATAGATATTCACGAGCGCTTTTCGTCTTTCTCTTGTCGCTTCCTTCTCCGGTCTCCCAATGCCTAACCATCGTAAAGTGGTAACGTTCGGAACTACTTGAACTACTGTCAGGACCTGCATTCACACGGCTAGTTCGGCCAACTATCGTTGGGACGATCGCTCCGACAATAGTAATGTGAACGAGGCATAAGAGGGAATAGTTTCGATCCATTACGTTTCGATAATAATTATGTAGAAACTTTCGATACTGCGCACATATTGGCGACCCATTTAACGTTAAATACCAAAATTTCACATTATAAGGACATCCACAAAAAAAGGATATTGATTTCAAACAGATGACAATCTATATTCGCACGTCCCGGCCGGTAGACTCGGAGACGAGCTGCTACGGCTGGTGGAATCGAATGTTTGGGCGGGAGTCACCAAGGATACCGGGAATCGAAGGGCGGGAAATTAAAACAAGATGGAGGATGGGGAAGATGCCTGCCCTTGCTCATTATATATATGTACTTATAACGTATTACATACATTAGTTACGCCCGTCTCCTCCGAGAACCGCTAAGATTTGCGCCCCAACTTCCCACCCCGGTAATGAAGCCTGAGGTATCCCCTGAAGTTATGAGTTATTCCGGTTCTAGGGCACTTAACGGACGATTAACAACAGTTGACAATCGCCATGGGAACGTTGCGGGGCGGGGTGGTCTGAGGAGGATCGGGTAGGTATCAAAACGGAGTCACGCATTGATAATATCGCGCCGTTTTTGTTTGTCGAAGTTTAATGGAGCGGCAAGAGATGGCGTCCCGGACCCTTTCCAAGGGGGGAAGGGGGAGAAAACTGCTTCGTGCGACCCCACACCACTTTTGATCTAAGAGTCATCTAGTGGGCAACACGGGACCAAGCAAAACTTCAAATCTACAGTAGGTGCCTACTGCTCATTCGTGCATGCCAAATTGGGGGCGCCGTGATAAACGGTTCTCTGAGAACCCGCTAGGGGGTTTTCCTCATGTCCCTTCTTAAGGGAAGGGGGGGAATTCAAAAAATATTTCAAGACGTTAATTCACAAAATTAGTGCCATAATTATTTTCCGGCTCATTCGCGACTGATATTTCGAGGGGAAAGTCCCACGTTCTTTTTCCCAGATTCGATCTTTATGACCCAAGTACCTCGGGTCATTCAATCACTACGTTCTTGTGGATCTTAACGACTCGAAAGAATCGTAGGCTCATCAGTTCACGTGGAAGACTTGCTCCGTGAACTATAGAGACTCAAATATTTAAAATAATAGGACTCAAGTTGGTGAAATGACTGATGGCTGATCACCTCAATGAACTGTCAGATTCAATTCTTTTAATAAATTAAAAATTAAAGTCAGAGGAGATTAGTCAGATTTAATTCCGGTACCATCACCAAAGCGAGACTTTGATAACGGCCCTACCATAGGTAAATATCATTGTGTACAACCGACAAGGTTTTAATGTGTACATTTTAAAATTATCATCCCACAAACAGAACAATTTCAGAAAAAATATTTATCGATCAAAGAATTATATAGAGTACAAAGTAAATGTAGCAAATATTAATATAAGCTTCACTATTTACATTGCTGCTTCATAACTTGCAAACCGCTCAATTTCTTTAGATATCCAAGTTCAATATTCTCCGTACTGACAAATTTCATCATTCAGAAAATCTAGCAGTTAGCCATTGGAGCTAACCCAGGAAATACCATTAGGGATTTGATGAAACCTGACGTGTAAGTTCAATGACTTATCCTTCTGCTCAATGACTTAAGAGAGTTAGAGATGTACGGATCCAGGATTTTTTCAGATCCGGATTCGGATCGGATCCTTGATTTTCGGAACCGGATCTTTCGGATCGGATATTTTCGGATCGAAATGCATTTTCAAATTCCTGACGTTGAGATTCCCCCGATGATTGTTCAATCTCTTGGGAAGAGTCACACTATGTGCCAGTCGTATTTTCCTTTTTTTGTTTTCTACGGCTGAAATTCTCCCACGTATCCTCCGTGAGAGCTTTCAAACAAAACGGTTCATGAGTAGGACAAGAATCGCATGCGACGGCGCATTCGAAGATAGAATCGGAACTCTTTCCACCCTTATGCATTCACTGAAGATATTATTCAAAATTTCGGATCCAGATCCGATGTCTTCCGCGAGTTTGGATCCGATGTATCCGATGAAGGGCAATATCCGCGGATATTTGGATCCGAGGTATCCGATCCGACCATCCCTACTTCAAGAGTCATTTGATTTACTAAGTGATTTCACCGCTTTGAACGAATCAATCGCGAACCACCAAGGTTGGCAAGAGAAACGAAACGAAATGTTTCGTATCGACCCAGAGGGAATCAAAAATACGAGGACTAGGTTTAGTTTCGTTCCAACACGAAATTAAAATCGCCAAGGATTTTAGTTTTGACCCGTGCCGAAACTTTACTCCCGACAACGAAACTAAATTAACCGAAAATCCGCTGCTCATTGTTAAGTTTCGATCTCACAAGGGGAGACCACGTACCTTGCTAAATTAAAATAAATGAAAAACTTGACGCCGTATGATCACAATGAAGGCAACAAAATAAACTACCGCTACGAAGCCCTAAACCTATCTATCCCCCTGGGTGGAAATCGCGCACGCTAACCACTACCCCACCTGACCCGTCTGTTGAGTGGTGCGAAATTTCGGAATAGGGTGGTTTCCTATTATTTTTTTATTGCCTAAATCGAAAGATTATTCCTCCTGCAGTTCGAATCTCAAACATTTAGATTTTTAAATGACTATATCTATTTTTCGCAATTAAACGAAAAGTGAAAAATTTCAAGCGCGCGAAAACGCGACGGCTAAGTAGGAATGATGGGAAAAAGTCCGTGTGACGTGTTTCTGGTTCCAGCTGTCGGCGTGTGAGGTGACCATGGGGCAAGGCTTGAGCGCTGATACGACGCAGGCTGCTAGCAGGTAGCTGAGCACCCTGATAGACGGTAGCGCTTGGCCTAAATAAGGATTATAATTCCCCTATCAAACGAAGGAAACTTTCCGAACTTAGGTATTTTTAATGTGTGATTATTAAGAGATGTTTCCCAGAGCTCTGTGCCTCATGCATACATTGGTAATCTCAGACGATGTAAAACTCCTATCTACTCGTGTAGAAAGTAGGTCCCTGTGACGTCACGTGGAGCGGAATCGCATTGGCGCCAATCTGGCCTTTTTCAAATGAGGTTAAAATTTACCATTTCCATTCGTCTAAACTGGGATATCTAATACCAAATAATTTTTTTATTATGAATACACTAATGGTGGGTAAGGAATTGCAATCATTGCATTTTGTTTTCTTTGATGAAGGATACTGCCCTCTTGTATACGACTTGTGAAAAATACCGCATGAAAATTAATTAATTACAGCCAAAATATGGCCCATTCAATGGAACCACTAATAGTTCAGAGATGTGATCGCCATTCCGAATGCCATGAAAAATACGGCATTGAAAAAGGCGGAGCAAAGTACGTGGTCTCCCCTTGTCAGAAGTTGAGTGAACGAGGATAAGCGGTAATAGTTTCGACCCATTACGTGTGACGTATGTGTAAAGAGGTTACAGCCTTGAGCTAAAAAATCGAATGGTCAGTTTGTGCTCACCGTTCTCCTCGTAGTAGTAAAACAAAATGATTGCCCCATGCATCTAATGGCGGTAGGCCGAACCTCTACTTCATTCAAGTTTACTTCATTCAGTTTTAGCTTCATTTCGTTCGGAAGTAATTTTAAATCCGATTTCGTTTCGACCCCGAGTTTAGCTCCCTGGGTTGAAGTCCATTTCTTTTCGTTTCTAAATTTCGCTCCATTTCGTTTTAAAAATACCAGTTTAGACGAATGGCAATGGTCAATTTTATCCTCATTTGCAAAAGGCCAGAGTGGCGCCCATGCGATGCCACTCCACGTGAAGTCACAGGGACCTATTTTATATTAGAATAGTCAGAAGTTTAACATCGTCTGAGATTACTCATGCATGCATGAGTCACAGAGCTCATAAAGCATTTCATTTAAAGAAATTATCTTTTATCGGTATAAAGGTGAATAAATGTCAATGCTGAAGCATTCGGTGATTTTTCTAGCTCTCTCTCCGTAGTGCACATTTGGCGGGAGAATCAATGGAGGCAGTGTAGTTAATGAGATTGTTACTAACCTTAAACTAACACCTTACAGTCAGAAATGACTTGAAGGTGTGGTTCGGCACAATTTCCTTACCTGCGCAGTTTTTCCTGAATGATTGAAATTTGAAAAAAAATCACCCTCGTACATTATAAAAATATGACAGTATTATCATGATACGGTGGTTTCCTACATTTTTAAATTGCCTAAATCGAAAGATGATTACCTCTGGAGTACGTATTTCACACGCTTTTAGATTTTTAAATGACGATGTGTATTTTTTAAATTAAATGAAAAGTGTATCTGTTCAAGCGCGCAAAAACGCGACGTCTAAGTATGAACCCCGTGTGACGTCTTGGGGCGAGGATATGAGCGCCGATACGATGCAGGCTTCAAGCAGGTAGCAGAGTACCCTGCTAGCAGGTAGCGCTTGGTTTTAAAGAAGGGTTCTTAATATCCTATCTAACGAAGGAAACTTTCCGACCTTCGACAATTTTAATAGGTGATTATTAAGAGACGTTTCCCTGACATTTGTATGCATTGGTATATCAAACGTCTAATCTATGCGTGCCGCTACGATGCTGGCTGCTAGCAGGTAGCAGAGTACCCTGATAACATTTACCTTATCAAACGAAGGAAACTTCTCTACCTTAGGCAATTTTAATAGGTGATTATTAAGACATGTTTCCCTGAGCTCTGTGCCTCATGCATGCATGTGAAATCTCAGACGATGTAAAACTCCTATCTACTCGTATAGAAACTAGGTCCCTGTGACGTCACGTGGAGTGGCATCGCATGGACGCCAATATCGCGTTATTCAAATGAGGTTAAAATTACCATTAATATTCAGGTAAACTGGAATTTCTAAAAACAAATAATTTGTATGTTATGAATACACTAATGGTGGGTAACGAATCGATATCAATGCCTTTCATTTTCTTTGGAAAAGGAAACTACCCTTTTCTAAATGGTTTATTTCCATACTGAATGGTACATGAACATTTGCCTTGATTGCTATCTAAAACGCTACCTAGCTATTTACATAGGAAGTACAATGTAAAATGTTCCCTGAGCTCTGTGCCTCATTCGTGCACTGGTAATCTCTGACAATGTAAAACTCCCGGCGAAGATGTCGAGTGTGCAAATTGAGATAAAAAATAAAAGATGTAACCGAGGTTCAAAAATTACTTGTGGTAATTAGTTGTGGTAATCCATTCCCCCATTAGAATAAATTATTAAGTTTTTCTCACCTAAGATAGTCACCTTTATGGCATTTTGGTATGTCATGGGGGTATGTCATTTTTCCTAGGGTGTCTCGTATGTGCGCATCGATTTTTATGCCAAACGCCATCGGTCATAAAAATACAATTACCTATATGAATGAAAATTTTGGTGGAAATGACAAAATTGGAAATAGTTACTTAAAAAAAGTTATTAAATCGAATAAAAAATTATTCTGAAGTAGGAAATTGTTCTGAGAATTAGGATTCAATAATGTTGCGTTTACGCAACGTATAGGGAATAATGGGTTAATTAAGTGCTACGACTAATTTTGTATTAAAACCGGCATTGAAGGCAATCTGTGAAGCTAATTTTTTCGTTAATATTGATTTAAATTTACGACTTATTTTGTGTTAAAACTACCATGGAAGGCAATTTGTGAAGCCAATAATTTTGTTAATCTTAATTCAAAGTTACCACTAATTTTGTCAGAAAAAACGGCTATTTTTAAGTAAATCTCAATTTAATATAAAAATACTATTATTTTGTCAAAATAAAGCGTCATGGAAGGCAACCTGTGAAGTTATTTTTTCGTTTATCTTATTTTAAAGTTACCACTAATTCTTCCAAACAACAGCGATTGAAGGCCATCTTTGAAGCTACTTTTTAGTTAATTTTAATTTAAAGTTACCACTGAATTTGTCTGACTACCGGCATGGAAGGCAGTCCGTGAAGCTAATTTTTTCGTAAATATTATTTTAAAGTTACCACTAATTTTGTCTAAAAACCTAGATTGAAGGCCATCTGTGAAGCTAGTTTTTTGTTAATCTTAATATTAAGTCACAAAAAATGTTGTCAAAAAACCTTCATTGAAGGCAATCTATGAAGCTAATTCTTTGGTTAATTTCAATTTAAATTCAATGCTAATTTTGTATAAAAACCGTCATGGAAGGCAATGTGTGAAACTGATTTTTTCGTTTACCTCAATTTTCAGTTACCACTAATTTTGACAAAAAATGGGATTGAAGGGCAATTGTGAAGCTAATTTTTTCGTTTATCTTAATTTTTAGTAACCACTAATTTTAACAAAGAAATGGGATTGAAGGCCAATTGTGAAGCTAATTTTTTCGCGATTTTAAATTTAAAGTTACCGTTAATATTGTCTAAATACCGGCATGGAAGGCAACCTGTAAAGCTAATTTTTTCGTTAATCGTAATATAAAGTTATCGCAAATTTTGTCTAACCCACAAAATTGAAGGGAAACGCTGAATTCCAACGGTGAAATTTCGCTAGATGAACCCTCAACCCTTTCGCGGAAGATTCGCTCCTTCCATATCTTTAGAAGGGACATACAGCAGACTCCCGATTATCCGGCTACGGTAAATCCATGTTGCGGATTATCCGTGCGTGATTTTTCACTCTCGCTGAATTTTTTTCGCTATCTTTAAAAAAAAAGAATAAAATCATACGCAAAATCATCGGAATTACTGCATTTGAAAGCTAGGATACGCCGAGTTATTTTCATTAGAATCCCCTTAATAATACGGAAGTGTTCGCTAGTTGCATTCACGGTAGCTCCGTGTTCCCGTTTTGCAAGCCTCGCAGCACGCGACCGCACTCCGTGATCACGGATACACATCCCGCAGCAGTTACAACCTGGGAAACTGGTGCGAGAGGCGTGGTGCCTGAAAGTGTTGTTTACGACGTCGCACAGTGGTTTTGAAGCTTTCGTGCCAACCAATTTTCTGTAACCGCGATCACGCAGCCGTGGATGCGGGGTTTTCGAAACCAGTTCTTATATGGAGCCGGAGTAATACAAGTGAAACCTAGTTATCGCCACTAAAAATATCGCCGACTGGCGAAGAAAGCTCTCAATGAGTCCAGGAAGCACTCTAAAATAAGAGAATAACTACATAAATAATACTATATTGCTTGTTTTACAAAAATAATGAACATAATAAAAGTGAAAGTTTGGGTTATCCGTGTTTTCCGATTATTCGAGCCGTCTCTCCTCACCATTAGCCCGGATAATCGGGAGTGTGCTGTATTTATGTGGAGGCGTAGTTTTCGAAACCAGTTCTTGTATGGAGCCGTAGGAGTGAAACTTTGTAATCGCCACCAAAAAGATCGCGGACAGGCGAAGAAAGCTCTCAATGTACCCGGGAAGCCCTCTATAATTACGAAATAACTTCATAAATAATAATACATTGTTTGATGTAGGTTCGAAGATTTTCGCGGCGTTGATTTGATGATATCTGCATTCTTTTCGGGTTACCACCGCGTCGCGGTACCGGACCACCGGACGCGGTGAAAATCCAAAAAGAATGCAGATATCAATATATTGTTTGTTACACATAAATAACATGTGAACAACAAAATGAACATTACAAGACATTTAAGTGAAAGTTTGGGTTATCCGTGTTTTCCGATTATTCGTGCCGTCTCTCCCACCACCATTAGCCCGGATAATCGGGAGTGTGCTGTATTTAGGTGGAAGGGGGATGATTTTCAACCCCCCATCCTTAACCTCCCCCCCCCCCTCTCTTTAAGTTGGTAACCCTGCATCTCTTATCTCCGAGCGCTGATTGTCCAAGCGGAAATTCTCCTCGCATCATCGGAGAACCGTTGGATTCGAATGATTTGTAGGCTTAACCCTCAACTTGTTAGCCCGAAAACCCTGCAAGCAAAACCCTGATCCCATTAATTTTTTAACAAACCCTTTTCCTTTGAGGTTTGATAGTGAGGAGGAGGAGGAGGCAGGGGGAAAAGGGGGTTAACGGTCCCCCCTCTAAGACGAATGCTTCTTCTTGTGAAACTTCTGCCCTTTCGTCACAAGGGAGGGATGATTTTTCCACGGATATTATACTTCACTGATTGTGAAGCGAATATTATTGACACTCTACAATGGATGATATCAGAGTTATAAGCATTTCTTAAAAATATCGGTAGAGGAGAGATTATTTTATTCAGGTATTCTAGTGGTAAAGGTGACTTTTTGCATGGAGTGTTTATAGATAATATTATATAATATATACACACGTTCGAAATAAGCTCACACGAGCAATATACATGAATAAATTCAACTTCTTTTTGCCCGAGGGTGGGCGCATAGAAACACTTAGTAATAGAGGAAAAATAAATGAAAAATAAAAGGAGGGAACTTACAGGGAATAGTTATTTCTTTCGAATTTTCGATGGGACGCAGCCCATCTTTCTCAAGTGAGAAGAGAAAGATATATATAATATAAATTATGTATTATTATATAGGGTGTCCCATTTATCTTGACCACCCGAAATAACTGTACCTCACTGATTATGAAGCGAATATTATTGAAACTTAAAAATGGATGGTACAGAATTATAAGCATTTCTTAGGAATCTTGGTAGAGGAGAGATTATTGTATTCAGGCATTCTAGGGGTAAAAGTAGGTTTTTGCATTGAGTATTTGTGAATGAATACAAATATGTATTTATTTATTTATTTAAGGAGTTTCTCACAGACAGCATTTCTGCCAATTTATAGTGACGCAGTAACAAACATGAAATTTTAACATAAAAATCTGAACAAAGAGTACAGGCCTAAGATAGTAAAGAACAAAATAGAAGAAGGCACGAGGAAAGGGAGGTGGAGAGGGAGGTTTATTTATTAGCCGAGGAATGGGACATGGCGAGATTGAGAGCAAATGAGTTGAAGGGCAGAAAAAACGGGTCAATATTGTCTGGTAATGAATTGAGCAAGGAGCAAAGGCGGTGTTGGAGTGAGCGCTGAACGAGGGATAGTCCAGGGATAGGCGTATGGAGTAAGGAATGTGTACGAGTGGGTCGGCAAGGCACTCTGAAATTAATGGATGAAAGCAAATCAGGACAATCAATGTGTGAATTTAGAATATTGTGAATAAGTTTTAAGTCTGTTTTAATCCTTTGTTGGGAGACATCAGTCATTGATAGAGAAGATAGGAGTGAGCTGGTGGACATGTCACGTAAGTGGGGAACTCTGCGCCTTACGATTCTGGCGAAGAAGCTGGTTATACTGTCAAGAGAGGTGAGGTTAGAGGGAGCTGCGATGGACCATATGGGAGAGCAATATCCGGTGATTGGAAGGATAAATGCCGAGAAGTATGATTTTAGAGCTGTGGGATCGGCTATTTCTGTGTAGCAAATATTTATTAATGTTTTTAAATAAACGCCCTAGGGTAACCTGTCAGACCAAAGAAAATAAATTTGATATCGTATTCAACTCAGTATCAGAAACAATCTGACTTCATTTAAACAAAATATGATATATCAACGTAACGAGAAGTTATAAACATTTGAAAAACATATTGGTGAGTGATTCCATTGATTATGGAGTGAATATTTTTGACACTTTAAAATGGATGATATCAGAGCTATAAGCATTTCTTAGATGATAGAAGGTATTATTTTATTCAGGTGATCCAAAGTTAAAGTAGGTTTTTGCATTGAGAATTTGTGAGTGAATACAAATATTTATTAATGCTTTTAAATAAACGCACTAGGGTAACCAGTCAGAGCAAAGAAAATAAATTTGATATCGTATTCAACTCAGTATCAGAAACAATCTGACTTCATTTAAACAAAATATGCACTATCAACGAAACGAGAAGTTGGAAACATTTGAAAAACATATTGTTGCGTGATTATATTGATTCTGGAGCGAATATTATTGACACATCGCAATGGATTACATCAGAGTTTGTAAGCATTTGTTAAAAATATCGGTAGAGAAGAGATTACTTTATTCAGGTATTCTAGCGGTAAAAAAGTTATCCACAAACAGCTGAGCGTGACCTAGCTCAATATCTATAGTAGGTTTTCATTGAGTATTTAAAAGTATTCATGCATTTCTTTAATTAGCGCCCTAGGGTAACCTGTTAGAGCAAAGAAAATTAATTTCATATCGTCTTCTACTTATTATCAGAAACAATCTTATATCATTTTAACAAAATATTCATGATCAAACATTTTGATTTTTGTCTTTTAGAGGAATTATTATGACCATCCACGAGATGTTTACACAAATATACAATGAAATACACAAAATGAGCAATATAAAAACTGTAAGTGTTAATTTTTATACAAATCGTGGTGAACACTCATAAGAATACAATGTTTTGACTCTAATAAAGAACATAAAAATTGTAACCAAACTTAAATGCGATGCGAAACGCCACAATAATTTTCGCGCTAATGTCACTAAAGTATGCGCTATATTTTTATGAACGCCGTCATATACTTATGAGTCCTGGAAACACGAAGGCAAGTACTTCCTGCGGATAATTTATTGCTAATTTTTTTTCTAATTTCACGAGGGTATGCGCCATGTTTAATGAGCGCCGCTATTTACTTTTGAGTCCTGAATTCTCACGCCAAGTACTTCCTGCGGATAATTTGTTGCTAATTTTTATTCTAAGTTCACTAGGGCATTCGCTATTTTTTTTCTCCCAACCAGCCTTAACCACCATTTATATCGAAATCTGTTCGACTTCTGTTCTATTTCAGAAAGATGGGTATGACAAAGGAATTTTCCCATTAGTAGTTTCATCCATTTTCCCTATTACAGTAGATTCCGGTTAATTGGGTCACATCGGGACTTGTGCACTTTGCCCCAATTAAGCGGCTGCCCCAATCAGGCGAACTCCCTTGTATATGGGCATAAACAAACGTTGAAATGATAGAAAGAAGACTAAAGAATGTTTACAATGCAACATAAGTTTATTAAAATATTAATTTGATTAATGAATCAGCTAGCTGAGTTAATTTACTATCATTTTAAAGAATTATAACTTTTTTGTTAAAAATATATTTCACAGCCTCGGGCGACGCTGAATGAGTGTCTTTCACTAAGTCCTATTTAAGAAAAGTCTTATCCTCTTGCGGATAGTATAACAACAAGAGCTTTCAAAATAGCGCAAGAATAGGAACAATTGTGAAAAATAAGAGTAAATCAAAGGAGGAAAATATAAAAAATAGTATTCTGAAAACCAAAACATTTTACTTTCGTCGCGAGTATAGAGTCTATGTCGCGGACTCATGGCCCAATAAAGCGACATTCAGTCCCAATTAAGCGGAGAATACTCTGGTATATTCCTCTATTGTGTTCTGTTCTTCAATATCTGCCCCAATTAAGCGGCTGCCCCAAGTAACCGGTGGACACATTAAACGGAGTCTACTGTAATAGGAATTGTAAATAGGGTGGTTTCCTATTATTTTTTATAGCCGAAAATCGAAATATTATTACTCCTGGAGTACGCATTTCACGCTTTTAGATTTTTACATGACGATATTTCCTTTCTCTAAAGCATTGAAGTGAATGTGATGGTTTGTTGTTTATCGGTATGGAATTCCAGAATCTACGAGGGAGGTTTTTTTTCAACCTCGGATAGCTCAGAAAAAACACCATAGAAGCGACAGGCGGGTGGTGCGCAAGTAGGACAACTGCGCGTTCTCCGTACCACACGCTCAAGTTATTTCTGATCGCAGGTTGTTAGTTTTTAGGTTAGTGGCAATCTCATTAACATTATTTTTTTTTCTTTTTCTTGACCTTGTTTAATGTACGATATAATATTTTCTTAGGTTTAGGTGAATTTTAAAACAAGTTTCAGCCAACGTTTCGATTTATTTTTAAATCATCATCAGGGCTATGTAAGAAAAAAGTATGAACAGTAAAAAATACAAAGATTAAAACGATATACAACATCTATGCATAAAAAAAGGTACAATCGGGTTTTTATACAGTAATATAATTAATATATATATATATATAAACATATATTCCTACACATTGTCTTTCACATGATTCCATTTTCAATCAATTCTACAAAGTATCCATTATTGCCTCCCTCCCTCCCACCGACTCCGCCCTCAACCTCCACACCCTCGAATTGGCTTGCATTTGGCACTTTCAAGCCAATAGCTTTCCAGGTCTGAACGTCGCATCCTAACCCCTATTCCTAACTCCCCCTCCCCATACACCTCTCCCCTTACCCCTCTTCTCCCTCTTCCAACCCTCTCCTTTCCTCACCATTCATACTTCAGCTGACGAAGAAGCCTGAGGTGCTTCGATAGCTTCGAGTTTATTTATTCAATGTGAGTGTTTCTTTTTTGTCTCTCTGTGTTTATCGATATCAACTTGAACTATTTATATTACGTGCCACGTGCATATCATATTTTCCAAAACATTGTATATATATAAGAACAGAATGGAATACACAAAAATTTTGACATACCTCTTAACTTTGAACATATTTATTGATGTTTTGTTGCTAAGGTATTGCCACACCTAAGTTACCATTAGTTTTGATGTATTAAATAAAAATAAATTTTACTGAGGTTATCGATGTCAGTTTTTTATATTACAACAATTTTTTGTTTTTGAAATGTAAACCATTCTATTTTTTTGTATTCCATTCTGTTCTTATATATATGTTTATGCATATATATAATCTTGATGAAAGCGCACTAAGCGAAAATATAAGTAGGTATGTGGCCGATCAAGGCGAACGAACAAAAATTGTACTAATAAAAACATAGACACACGTAAAAAAGGAACACTCACAAAAAAACGTTCAGACGTTTCAGCGGATTGATCCGCTATCCTCAGTGCTGAAGGTGAACTGATATATATATTTTTTTAATTATATTATTGTATAAAAAAACCCGATTGTACCTTTTTTATGTATAAATATTGTATATCGTTTTAATGTTTGTATTTTATATTGTTCATACTTTTTTCTTAGATAGCCCTGATGATGATTTAAAAAAAAATCGAAACGTTGGCTGAAACTTGTTCTAAAATTGACCTTAACTCCAGGAAATATTATATCGTATAACCTCATTGACTACACTGCCTCAATTGATTCTCCCGGCAAGTGTGCAATGCGGAAAGACAGCCAGAAAACTCGCCGAATGGCTTCAGCATTGACCTTTATACCGATAGAAGAGAATTTTTTTTAATTCAATGTGGCTAGAGTGTGTAATAGTGTAACGCATTACTCCAATTCCCATTTGAAACAAAATAGGAAAGACATGCTGACTTCAAGAAGCGTTCCGATACATGACAACGACCGTCATCTCAGCGCTGATGCTCCTTGAGAAATTTCAATGGAAATTTTTCGATCACCCGCCGTGCAATACAGACCTAGTGCTGTGTGACTTCCATCTTTACAGTCTAATGAAAATGTGGGTAGATGGCCATCGTTTTCAAATGGGCGATGAACTTCATGACAATGGCAAAATTCGTAGGAAATGGCAACATCCTTTGAAGGAGGTACAGTAAATCTTATTCTCTGGCACGACCAATAGGGTAGTTTCCTTCATCAAAGAAAACGAAAGGCATGGATTGCGATTCGTTACCCACCATTACTGTATTCATAATATACAAATTATTTCGTTTTAGAAATACCGGTTTAGACGAATGGCTATGGTCCATTTTTAACCTCATTTGAAAAGGGCCAGATTGGCGCCCATGCGATGCCACTCCACGTGACGTCACAGGGACCTAGTTTCTATAGGAGAAGATAGGAGTTATACAGCGTCTGAGGTTACCAATGCATGCATGAGGCGCAGAGCTCAGGAAAACATGTCATAATAATCACCTATTAAAACTGGCTAAGGTCGGAAAGTTTTCTTCGTTTGATAAGGTATTAATAAACTTTTTTTAAGCCAAGCGCTACCACCCAGCAAGGTACTCAGCTACCCTCTAGCATCCTGCGTCCTATCAGCGCTCAGAGCCTCGATCAAGGTCACCTCACAAGGCGGGAGGGGGAACCAGAAATACGTCACACGGAGAGATTTCCTTACCCGTCGCGTTTTCGCGCGCTTGAAATTTTTCACCTTTCATTTAATCGCGAAAAATAGATATCGTCATTTAAAAATCAAAAAGCGTGAAATACGTACTCCAGGAGTAATAATCTTTTGATTTAGGCAATAAAAAAATAATAGGAAACCACCCTATTCCTGAATCGCCGATGCGATTATGTCGAAAGGACATCACAAGGGTGCAAGATGTTTGGATACGATATAATTTTCATCCAATCATTTCGTCTTCTGATTATGACCCTCGTAGATAAATTACGTTACGTGGAGTGGCATTGCATGGGCGCCAATGTGACCTTTTTTTAAATGAGGTTAAAATTGACCATTAACATTCGTCTAAACTAGTATTTCTAAAACCAAGTATTTAGCATTGACATGTCTTCACCTTTATGCCGATGAAAGAGAAATGTTTAAATAATTATGGCTAGCGTGTAAAACGGTGTGAAACCTTACGTCCATTCCCATTCAAAACAAAAGAAGAGACATGCTGACTTCTGGAAGCGTTCTGATCCATGACAACGACCGTCATCTCACGCTGAGGTAGTCCAACTCCTCCTTGAGCAACTTACATGGGACATTTTCGATCACCCGCCGTGTAATGCCGACCCAGTGACGTGTGACTTCCTTCTTTACGCTGAAATGAAGATTTCGCTAGGAGAGAACCATTTTCAAACAGGCGATGAGCTTCAAGACAATGGCAAAATTCATTGCAAGTCGTTGGCGGCAACAACCTATGAAGAAGGTATAGAAACGCTTGTCCACTGCCACGATCAATTCCTCAATCGCTGAGGAATATATGTAGAAAAGACACATTAGGTGTCCTCAACATTTAGCAATGAAATAATTTAAAAAATTCACTTCGTCTTCTGTTCATTGCCCATCGGAGGATGAAAAAAAAACTGCCCTCATAGATAAATATTATTAAGGATTATAAAATTTAAGGTTTTATTAGTTGCTCCAATGTCAAATCGAAGTTAGCGGTTTTAACCCATTTAATTAATTTATTATAAGTATTTCCCTTTCTTCACTCACATTGTTTTTTTCTACATATAGCCGAGGCATATACGTAGAAAAGACACCATAAGTGTCCCCAAAGTTTAACATTGAATTAATTTATAAGTAATAAATATTCTCCTTGTCCACACGCACGACTCCTACGTAGCAATCAACTCCTTTTCGAGACTCAAATCTTCGATGGGGGCACTGACGGAGGCGGTATTTTGCCAATATGGCCACTCTCATTCATACTCCATAGAAAAGGAGAAATTCTACCCCATAGAAGGCTGATTTCTGTACCACTTCGGTCGCATTTCAATTTGTTTTCAATAATGTCCGCAGCGTGGCGATGAGTGCAATGCGATCCGTTTTTTCCAATATTTTGTAGCATTATGCTTTTCATTGCAAGGAATACCATCGATAAGGAATGAATACGATACATCACATCATGTACACTAATATTTTTGCAGCTGAATTACTTCATGCAGTGAATATCTAATGATAATGGTGGGATCATTATGGACCACTTAGCATTAGAAAAAAAAATCATGACTTTTAATCTCACAGGAATGGAGTTATGGATGAAAATAAAAATCACCATGTGTGGCACGTTGCGGCACTTTAGGGGTCACGCCCAAATTTCTATTGCTCATATTTCATTAAGAATTGACAATTGGAGGCTAAAATTGCACACAATTTCTAATCATACCAAAATGTATGACCATGGTAAGCTTCATGAATATTCGAGTCGGTGGGTGTCATTTGGTCAAAATATTGGTTGATTTGACGTGGAATGACCCGTGTATAAATCTATGTTCACATCCCCAATCATGCCGACGTAATTTTTCCGGGAAACTCGGATCTATTTGTCCGTCAGCGACGTGTGTGTGTCAACTTCTGTGAATCCATTTAAGTAAATTGAAGATGATTGAAAACGCTTTCAGGGGACCACTTGAGAATCCTCTTCTGCAATTTTCGTGAATATGACGATGAAAACGAATCGTTGCATTGGACGTGCGCGCCATATGCGGTCGCTAATTGAACTTCCAAACAATTCCAAATATTTTGATGCATAATGTTTGTCATTGCGAGGAATAGATCCGAGAAGTAATGAATGCGATAGATAACATCATCATGTGTTTAAATTTATGTAAACCACTGCTAAAATAAAGTAGAAAATGTCAAGGAACATTTTCTTTTATTTTGAGGAGGTATTTCGATATCTCCGCGCAATGGTGCATGCAGCAATAAGGTTCTGGATGTTACAAATTATGGTTTAATTATTCGCTACTTGCTCCCGGCGATTACTCGAAGGGTCCTTTATAACCATAAATGCGTGACATAAAATGATGAATTTCACCAATGAATGGTCACCTAAAGGCATTATACATAAATATGCGTGCACAAAATACATTACTGAAGACGCTATGATAGCTTAGTACCAACAAAAGAGCAAGAGAAATCAAATAATAACAAAAAAAGGCCAATGATTTGACGGCGTGGTTTCAAAAGATAAACCTCGGAAATCTACTTACGAATTCGGCCGATAATTGGCCTATCACCTATAAGTGATTCTGGAATAGCAGGTAACTTAGACGTATATTTCCACTCGATGAATAGGGTGGTTTCCCATTATTTATCTATCTATTTTTTGTTACCTAAATCGTTATACTATTACTCCTGGATTATATATTTCACGCTTTTAGATTTTTTAATGACGATATCTATTTTTCGCGATTGCAAGAAAAGTGTAAAATTTCAAGCGCGCGAAAACACTACGGCTAAGTATGAATGCTGGTAAAACCCCGTGTGACGTCATTCTAGTTTCAGCTGCCACCGTGTGAGGCCACCTTGGTGCGAGGCTATGAGCGCCGCTGCGATGCAGGCTGCTAGCAGGTAGCAGAGTACCCTGCTTGCAGGTAGTGCTTGGCTTAAATAAGAGTTATTAATACCTTATCAAACGAAGAAAACTTTCCGACCATAGGCAATTTTAATGGGTGATTATTAAGAGAAGTTTCCCTGAGCTCTGTGGCTCATGCATGCATTGGTAATCTCAGACGATGTAAAACTTCTATCTACTCGTATAGCATCTAGGTCCCTGTGACGTCACGTGGAGTGGCATCGCATGGGCGCCAATCTGGTTTTTTTCAAATGAGGTTGAAATTGACCATTAACATTCTTCTAAAATGGGATTGCTAAAACCAAATAATTTCTATATGTACGAATCCACTAATGGTGGGTTACGAATAGGAATCAATGCCTTTCGTTTTCTTTGATGAAGGAAACCACCCTATTATTAAAATAAAATGATGAGACTACCCCTTCCCCCTTCACCCATCCATTCGGCGAGTGGATACCGATTCCACCAGCACTCTCGGAATATTATCGTAATTTTCCCCGAAACGGCACACGAGTTTTTTTTCGCTGAAATTATTATCATGCCCTCCCGCTACCAACACCACGCCTCACAAACCCTTTCCGGCTACAATTTTAAACCACTCATTTCGCCCCACAAGCCCCTAATTGATGTCTACAATTAAAATCGGAGAGAAAAATCTGTTATTACCCATCAGATCCGTGTTTTTTTATCATCATCCGCGTGACTATTTTAAAATAAAAAGAGGGTAAAAGATTTAAAAAAAGTCATAACTTTCAACCACTTCTCCTTTGACACCTTATGGGAACAGCGGCTGTTCCAATAATGTCCCACACCCCCCTCTTCCAATTATAAAATAGCGTGAACATATGGAGAATTACTATTGATCGATTATTAATCTAATATAAAGCAGTGTTACCCAACTTATATCGCAAATTCTCATATGTTTAACAATTTATTACCAAATAAGGCTCAAATAAAATTCCGTAAGAAAAATTCGGAGACAGAAAATCCGCTATTGCACATCAGATCTGTGTTTTCTTTTATCATCATCCGCATGGCTGTTTTGAAATAAATAAAGGGTAAGAGATTTAAAAAAAAAGTCATAACTTTCAACCACCCCACGTTTGACACCGTATGGGAACAGCGGCCTTTCCAATAATGTCCTTCGTCCCCGCTTCCCATTCTTAAATAGCGTGAACACATGGATAATCACTATTAATCGAGTACAAAGAAGTATTACCCTAGTAGTACTGCATATAATCATGTTTACCTCTAACTTACCCTAGAGCGCAAATAAAATTACGTAAGGGTTGGTTTTTCGCGGACAGAAAATCAGACATTACGCATCACATCCGTGTTTTTTATCATCATCCGCGTGGCTGTTTTAAAATAACAGAGGGTAAAAGAATTTAAAAAAAAGGCCATGACTTTCAACCACTTCTCCGTTGACACCTAATGGGAACATCGGCAGTTTTAATAATGCGGCCCCCCCTTTCAATTCGAAAATGGCGTTAACATATAAAGAATTACTATTGATCGATTATTAATCGAATATAAAGCAGTATAACCCAACTTATATTGCAAATTATACTGTTTAACTAGTTCTTACCAAATAAGGCTCACATAAAATTCTATAAGGAAAATTCAGACACAGAAAATCTGTCATTGCACATCAGATTTGTGTTTTTTATCATCATCATCCGCATGGCTGTTTTAAAATAAATATAGGGTAAGAGATCTGTCAATTGTAAAATAGCGAGAAAACATATAGAATTAATATTAATCGATTATAAAGCAGTGTTACCCAACTAATATTGCATATAATCATGTTCAAGTATTACTTACCCTAGGGAGCATAAAAAAATTCCGTAGGTGTTATTCGGAGACAGAAAATCTATGGAGACGCATCCGATTCGTGTTTGTTTAATCATCATCCTCATTGCTGTCTTAAAATAAGAAAAGGTAAAAGAAAATTAAAAAAAGGCCGTAACTTTCAACCACCCCCCGTTTAACACCTAATGGGAACAGCGGCTGTTCCAATAATGTCGTACAGCCCCTCTTCCAATTCTGAAATATCGTGAACACATGGAGAATTACGCCAACCATAGAATAGGCTACTAAAATGCATGATAAACTCAATGTGCAAGTTCGAATGCTGGAAAAAGCTCGTGTGACGTCACTTCGGTTCCCGCTGTCGCCGTGTGAGGCCACCTTGGTGCGAGGCTATGAGCGCCGCTGCGATACAGGCTGCTAGAAGGTGGCAGAGTATGCTGTAACCAGGTAGCGCATGGCATAAATAAGCATCATTAACACCCTATCAAACGAAGGAATCTTTCCGACAATAGGCAGTTTTAAGAGGTGATTATTAAGAGATGTTTCCCTGAGCTCTGTGCCTCATTTGATAGTTTATAACAAATCAATGAAAAGGTCAATTATATCAGGATTTACAGTTTATCATTTGTTTACCCAAAATATGGAGTTATTACGAAAAAAATCCGAAATTGTGATCTAATTTTCACAAAATTAGTGTCTTATAAGTCATGGGACACACATATCTCTATGGTCCACAAGGGAGCAATAATAGGGTGGTTTCCTATTATTTTTTAATACCTAAATCGAAAGATTATTACTCCTGGAGTACGTATTTCACGCATTTAGATTTTTAAGTGACGATATCCATTTTTCGCGATCAAATGAAAAACAAAATTTTCAAGCGCGCGAAAACGCGACGGTTAAGTAGGAATGCTGGGAAAAGCCCGTGTGACGTCACTTTGGTTCCCAATGCCGCAATTGATGACCTTGGGGCGAGGCTTTGAGCGCTGATACGACGCAGGATGCTAGCAGGTAGCTGAGTACCCTGCTAGCTGGTAGCGCTAGGATTAAATAAGGATTATTAATACCTTATCGAATGAAGAAAACTTTCCGGCCTAAGCCAGTTTTAATAGGTGATTATTAAGACATGTTTCCCTGAGCTCTGTGCCTCACGCATGCATTGGTAATCTCAGACGATGTATAACTCCTATCTACTCGTATAGAAACTAGGTCCTTGTGACATCATGTGGAGAGGCATCGCATGGGCGCCAATCTGGTCTTTTTCAAATGAGGATAAAATTGACCATTGCCATTCGTCTAAACCGGTATTTCTAAAACCAAATAATTTGTATATTATGAATACACTAATGGTGGGTAACGAATCGCGTCTTTCGTTTTCTTTTGAAGGAAACTACCCTATTGATTCTGCCGCAAAGTGTGCACAGCGGAGGGACAGCCAGGAAACTCTCCGAATGGCTTCGGCATTGACATTTCTTAACCTTTATAGCGATAAAAGAGAATTTTTCTCTACTGCAACGTGGCACATTACGTCTATTCCTATTCAAAACAAAAGAAGCGACATACTGACTCCTGGAAGTGTACTGATTCATGACAACGCCCGTCATCTCAGCGCTGATGCAGCCCAACTGCTCCTTGAGCAACTTGGAAATGAATTTACTCCAATGGCCGTAACAGGGGACCTCGTCTCAGGTATAAACAAAACGCTGTTGTGGCATGCTGGAACCGGACGATTCGCAGCAATGACCAACTCCAGCCTCTCTGACGGAAAACCTTCACAAACACTCGCTCAACTATGAAGGAAACCTTAGCGAGGGTTTTGGGGGGGGCTCGCTGAGGCTGCTTCCGTTGAATAAAATCACACCCAATCACTCGCTTAACCCTAATACGGGCAAAGTGAGTCTCTTGGACTCATCGCATCAATTTTTCAATATATTTTGTAATTGAAATGTCAGCGTGGCGTAAAATTGTGACTTTTCCTTATTATGTTTTTCTATAAAATACAGCCGTTCAAACTACTATCAGTACTAAAGTAACTTAGAAATATTTCCCCGAATTGCGTCAAAACCGTGCCAAATGAATCCGTGAGACTCATGTTACTTTCTTCTGCGCTTATATTTCCTTCACCTCTTCTGAGAGAACTACATTTGAGGAACCATTGTTTTACAACAATGTCGCAAAATCGTGGCAGATATTTTATTATACTTGATTGTTATGTTTACAACATCATAATAAACAATAACTTGTTTAGATGACTAGTTTAGATACATGAGTCTATTAGACTCACCTTGTCAGAAAAATATGTTGACCGTATTAGGGTTAAATCCTAAGGGACCATGCGAGGGTTTTGGGGGGGGCTCGCTAAGGCTGCTTCAGTTAAGTCTTAAAACCGTAACCTAAACTGCACTTTAACCTAACTCACATGTTGATCTTAGTTTGTGGGTATAAAGAGTTAGAGATTTCTGCCATGTTATTACGTCACAACCAAAAATAGATGTAAGTATCGGATATTTCAGTAGACGTTGGTATCGAATACTTCTATCTATCTCAATGTGAAATGTAGAAAGATGTACTTATATTTTCTCATGGGCCCCAGTGCCTACGAAAATAAACGATATTATTATTATTATTATTATTATATGATACATCTCAACAACCAACACCGAAGGATCCGCTTTACAATGGAAAAGGAATGCGAAGGCAAGTTGCCCTTCTTGGACGTGATGATTAAGAGGAAAGACGATGGCAGTCTTGGACATGCGGTGTATAGAAAGGAAACGCACACGGACAGATACCTGAACGCAGCATCACACCACCATCCCGCCCAGAAGGCCTCGGTGGTAACCTCTCTACTCCACCGAGCCTTCACCATCTCCGACGCCGAATCATTAGATTCTGAGAAGAAGCACCTGACCAAAGCACTAATCAGGAATGGCTACGACCGGAAAATGGTCCTCAAAAGGGCCGCTAAGGTCAACAAGACGCACTCACCACCATCTGAAGAACGCCAGGCCACAGAGGAGGAGGAATTGACCAAACCTACGGCACGGCTTACAATTCCATTCATAGCAGGAGTGTCAGAATATATTGCTAGGATACTAAGGAAGCATAACGTGGTCACAAGGTTCAATTGCGTGACCAAGATACAAAACATTGTACCTGGACCAAAAGATCGTATCCCGCAGGCACTATGCGAAGGCGTGTACACAGTGCCATGCTCCTGCGGAAAATCATACGTTGGCGAAACATGCCGAGGAATGGCGACAAGGATGAAGGAGCATGTGAGAGCTACTAAAAAAACAACTGCACTTGTCAGCCATTGCAGAGCATGTTTGGAGTGAGGCGGGCCACAAAATTGATTTCGAAAAAGCGAAGATAGTGGCAAAAGAGATTCGCTACTACCCAAGGCAAATCAGGGAAGCAATTGAAATTCACAAAACACAAAATATTAACAGGAACAACGGCTACCCAATCAGCAACTTGTGGAAAAGAGTGCCGACCAATCAGCGCACAGGGGGAGATCGGCCAGTGCTATATGAGACGGCAAAAAATGAAAACTTCTCACCTTCGACCTGAAGACGGAAGCAGGATGGCTTCCGAAACTGTTGTCAACCATAAACGACAGACGCGGCTGGAGAACCCTAAAATCAGCAGTCAACATTCGTCTAAACGATTTCTAAAACCAATTAATTTGTATATTATGAATACACTAATGGTGGGTAACGAATCGCAATCAATGCCTTTCGTTTTCTTTGATGAAGGAAACTACCCTAATAATAAATTAACTGGTAAGGAATTAAGTATTTTGATTAAAATACGCAAACATTGGCTCGATTTGACCCTAAACGGGCATAATATGGTGTAAGTATTGGACGGGCATGCTAGAGTTAAGTTGGTCCAAGAGAGGACCCTCCCACACCAGAAGGCCGGGACATTTTTGTTACTTATGAATTAGTGCCGCCGGGGGGTGATTCACATTATAATCAAAAAATTCCCCCATCTCCTTTTTTTCTCCCACACACACAAACTGAGTAACCACACACAGCACACAGCCCTCCCCTCTACCGGCTGCCGCGCGAAGCGAACCGGACATATTTACGCGCTCACTTCCGACACTAAATAACAGGTGTCGCTTTAATAGGTTCCCGCCGGAAAGTGGTGCCATCTATTAGGAGTCAATTGCACCTCGGTTTTTGAATGGTGCGGAGGAAGGGGTGGGTGCCGCCATAATGAGCTGATAGGATGGGGTGGGGTGTGTTATAATGACGGCGCGCGCGGAGCATTGTGGGTAAGGTGGAGAGGGGGGATTGTGAGTGGGTGGGGGTCTAAAAGGATTTTATGGAGGATGGTACAAAATGACCGTAATGGCGTACATTTGGAAGGTGTAAAACGGAGTAGGTGGGGTTGGAGTATGATAATTTGTACCTTTGAGCTCACAGGGATGTTTTAGAGTACATACTGCGTGATAACGGTCTGTATGCCGGAGAGTACAGCGGTAATGTCTGCTACTTACATTACAATACGAAAGCTTGACTCATTTATTCATTATTCATTAATGTTGACACTGGAATTAATACATATATATTCATCTGACATTATGTACGAGTCCATTTTTTATCAATACAATTATGAAACCTGACCAATAAACATTTTTAACAAAACTTTAATAAAACAACAATGCTAGCCATTGAAAAAATAAAAAGCACACATTAGATTTTGATTACACCGAAATTCCAGATGCAGAATTTAATTTTTCATAAAACATAACTGAAATTATCGTATATTATATGCTATCATACAAAGATTGTAGTAAAAGAGTTATCTTAGATGGTTTCACCAAATTATAATGTAAGCTAATTAATCAAAATTGATGGAAATATAAACATAATATTGCAACATAGCAACCAACAAACTAAACAACTGTATAAAAGATGACGCTAAGCTGCTTGATTCATGGGTATATTTGGAAGGAGGAAAAGGAGTCGTAGTGTGCTAATTTGAAGATTTGAGCTCACGGGGATGTTTAAGTGTACCTATGGCGTGATAACGGCCTCTATGCCGAAGAGTACAGCGGTAATGTCTGTTACTAACATTTCATTGCATTAAAAGAATGTTTCACTCGTTTCTTTACATAATATAACATTTTCCACACAGGAATCAATCGAATTCTATCTCGTAACAATACGATAGAGTCCGTTTCTTAACAATACCATGTCCGAAAAAGTTATTGGAGGTGATTAACATCGCCTTCAAGGAAAGAATGAATTACATTGGCGGCTTTAATTAACCATATGTGAAATCTAAAAATTAATTTAAATCTTAGTTAAAAGTCAATGTGGTTATGACACATGCTACTAGTTTAAGGCATGAACTGTTCCATTGTCACGCGTTTTCGATTACAAATAACTTAACGTTGAAATAAACTGACAAATTATATAAATGTGGAACATAAATTTAATAATATGTTATCATAGGAAAATAATATATTGTATTAGTTTTGTACGGAAGAACGAAGGTTTGGGAAGCTGATGACCATAATGTTGGGCGTTTTTAAGGGTGAAAAGGTAGTGGGAAGTATAATAATTTCTACCTTTAAGTTCACGGGGATATTTCGGTATTCCTATTGCGTGATAACTTTCTGTATGCTGGGGAGTACAGCGGTAATGCCTGTTACTTACATTACAATACGAAAGCTTGACTCATTTATCCATAATTCATTAATGTTGATACGGTAATCAATAAATATATTCCTCTGACAATATGGACGGGTCTATTTTTTATCAAGACAATGAGGAAACCTGCCCAATAAACATTTTAACTAATATTTTACTAAAACAACAATGCTAGCCATCGAAAAAATAAAATGCACACTTTAGATTTTGATAACACCGAAATTCCAGATAAAAAATGTAATTTTTCAAAAATGATAACTGAAATTAACGGATATTTTATGCAAGCACACATAAATTGTAGTAAAACAGTAGTCACCGATGTTTTAAGCATATTATAATGCAATCTAATCATCAAAATTGATGGAAATATAAATATAATATCGTAACATAGCAACAAACAAAGTAACAACTGCATAAAAGATGAAGATAAACTGCTTGATTGATGGATATATTTGGAAGGTGAAAATGGAGTCGTAGTGTGATGGTATATTACATAATATAATAACGTCCACGCAGGAATTAATCAAATACTATGTCCTTACACTACCTACTGCGTGATAACGGTCTCTATGCTGGAGAGTACAGCGATATGTCTCTTACTAACATTAAATTAAAAAAATTCTTTACTCATTTTTTATCTAATATAATGATTTTCACAGAGGAATCAATCAAATACTATAACAGAACACTATGCTAGAGTCCATTTCTCATCAACATAATGTCCAAAAATTCATTAGATGTGATCGACTTCGCCTTCAACGAAATAATGAATTGCATTGACGACTTTCATTAGCCCTATATAAAATCTGAAAATTAATTCAAATCTAGATACTTTTGTTTTGTTTCGTCTCGGCTACCTTTCCAATATTTACAGTTTATGTGGCTATGACAAATGCTGCCAGTTTGAGGTATGAACTGTTCCATTGTCACGCGTTTTCGATTACAAGTAACTTCTCGTTGAAATAATTTGACAAATTAGATAGCTGTGGAGCATAAACTCAACTACCGTTGTAGTAAGTGCTCATAATATCCTATTATTATCATTCAATAAAATGTACCATGTATAATATGTTATCATAGGAAAATAATATGTTGTGTAAGTGTTGTACGGAAGAACGAAGGCTTGGGAAGCAGATGACCTTAATGCCGTGCCTTTGTAGGGTGGAAAAGGTAGTGGGGAGTATAATAATTTATACCTTTTAGTCAAAGGGGATGTTTAAGTGTATCTACTGCGTGATAACGGCCTGTATGCCGGAAGGTATAGCAAATGAAAAGAATTTAAATGTCTTACATCAAATGAAAAGAATTTTTCACTCATTTTTTTCACGATATAGTAATGTTCACAGAGGAATCAATCGAATACTATCTAAGAACACTATGCTAGAGCCCATTCCTTATCAACATAATGACCAAAAAAGTCATTAGATGTGATTGACTTCGCCTTTAAGGTAAGAATGAATTACATTGGCGACTTTAATTAACCCAGTATAAAATCTAATAATTAATTTAAGTCTTAGTTAACGGTTAATGTGGTTATGACATATGCTACTAAGTTAAGGCATGAATTGTTCCATTGCCATGTGTTTTCGATGACAAGTAACTTAACGCTTAAATGATTTGACTAATATGATAACTGAGAAAGATAAATTAGATTAACGTTGCATTGAGTGCTGATAATATCCTATTTGTGTTATACAATAAAGTGCACCAAAGTGTAAAGTAAGAGTTGTACGGAAGAACGAAGGTTTGAGAAGCAGTTTACCATAATCAAAAAAGGCTATTCGGGCTTCCAGCCGGGTGGTCTCCCTCCATTCTGCCGACGTTTCGGAACACGAGTCGGGTTCCATCCTCAGGGCTTATGGTGAGTGGATGAAGTTTGCCAGCTTGTTTACTCTTCAGTTGGTTGTGAGGTCTAAAAAGGAGCATTAAAAATCTAGGCTCTTTAAAGGAGGAAGAAAGACCAAAGCCCATCGCTATAGCCAAAATTCCCTATGTGTCTACGGTGTCCGGGAAAATTTCAAGGATCCTCAAAAAACAAAGTATTGACACCGTTTTCCAACCATGCTCCAAACTAAGAGATCTACTTCTTAAAGCGAAGGATCCTTGTGGTTTTGAAACTCCAGGGGTCTACCAAATTCCTTGTGAGTGTGGGCAGGTTTACGTGGGGGAAACGGGAAGAACTATCAATACAAGGATAAAAGAACATAAGAGACACCTCAGGCTCTGCCAACCGGAAAAATCCGCGGTTGTAGAACACGCCATTGAATCCGATCATAGGGTAAAGTGGGATCACGTGAAAATTCTATGCCGCGAGACTGATTTCTGGAAAAGACTGGAATCCATCGAGATCCGGCTGACAACTAACACCCTCAATCGTGACACAGGGTATTCACTGAGTAATGCATGGAAACCGACACTTAAGAAAATAAGATTGGCTGCCTCCCAGCCAATCACGTTAGACCTCACAACCAACTGAAGAGTAAACAATCTGGCAAACTTCATCCACTCACCATTAGCCCTGAGGATGGAACCCGACTCGTGTTCCGAAACGTCGGCAGAATGGAGGGAGACCACCCGGCTGGAAGCCCGAATAGCCTATTTTGAACATATTCGCCGGGAAAGTATCAGATTTTACTTCTTCAGTTGACCATAATGTCATGCATTTGAAAGGTGTAAAAGATAGTGCGGGGGATTTTAATTTCTACCTTTAAGTTCACGGGGATGATTCAGTGTACATACTTCGTGATAACGGTCTGTATATTGGGAAGTACAGCGGTTATGCCTTTTACTTAATAACATTAAGAAAGTTTTTCACTCATTTACCAATAATTCATTAATGTCGACACGGGAATTAATGAATTTACTCCTCTGACAAAATGCATGGGTCCATTTTTTATCAAAACAATGAGGTAACCTGACCGATAAACAGTTTTTTAAACTAATAATGTACTGAAACAACGATGCTACTCATGGAAAAAATAAAATTCACACTTTCGATTTAGATAACACCGAAAAGGGGCTGTTATGGTGAACTTAACTCTTGATAACGGTACGTATGCCGCAGAGTACAGCGGTAATGTCTGCTACTTAAATTAAATAACAATAGTTCAGCATTCATTAACCTATAATTTATTCACGTTCCTTTAATTTTATTGTTCTAGTACATACATTCATGAATATTATTTCAAACCCTAAACTTTATGAATATTACCTTAAAATCCTGAAAACCTATACACTGAAAGTTATAAAATGATGGCGGAAATATAATGTCAGGTACCATTTATAAGGAAGTTTCTTTGAATAAACCCAACGCGAAATGACTCACGTGGCCATCTTCACTGTAAGATCGTTACGTTACATCTTTCATGGAAAGCCAGCGCGCATTATAAAGTGGATATCATTAGACAGAGAAGAGTGTAGCGAAAATGCCTGTTACTTACATTACAAGATTCAACATTTATTAACCTATAATTTATTCACATTCACTTAAATTGATTTTCTGGTATATACATTCATGAATATTATACTATCTTAAACGCTAAACTTTATTAATATTACCTTGAATCCTCAATGACCTCTCCAAAGGAGGTCATAAAATAATGGAGAAATATTACGTCAGGTACCAAATTTGCCCAAGTTTCCTAATGTATATCCAACGTGGGATTATCTACGTGGCCATTTTTACCGTAATATCATTGCGTTACATCTTTTCCAGGCAAGCGAGCGCGCATTATGAAGCGAAAATCATTATTATATATGAAACGGCCGATGATCAATCATCTATATTATTTCAACTGTAAAGATACATTTTTCTCAACTTATACGCAACCAAACTCTACAAATGAGGTACCAAAATGCACTGAATTTATCAAAGAATATTCGACGGCATATCTTACTTCCTAAATTATTGCTATTGCTATTGTTTCCTAAAATAGGTTTTTAAATGATTAAAAAAAACCGGTAAATATTCCTGACGTTAACGGCGCACAAACTGATACATTTGTTCATTTGCAACAATATCTCGCATTATTTAAATAACTTTTATCAAAATGCGGCTGATTCCACATTCAAGTCTCCTGTTGATACGTAAGTATGAGTCATCATGTGCGTTTAACAGAGGATAGTGTAATTACTTCCAATGTTGTGTTTAAAGAGGTAACCTCAATTTGTACATGAACATTCCAATTAAATTTGTACATAAGACCCTGCCTTTTTTGTCTACATTTTAAAATTAGAAACTCACCTATCCTTCTGTGGACCTGCATTGAAAAGAGCGGGGGAAGCCCGCTGGGAGCGGGCGCAGTACGCTCGTCAAATTCAAAGTCATTAAATGTGATTGACTTCACCTTCCAGGAAAGAACATTGGCGACTTTTATTAACCCTATCTAAAAACTGAATATTAATTTAAGTCTAGAAACTTTTTTATCGTCTTGGCTACCTTTGAGATTTAACGGTTTATGTGGATATGATAAAGGTATGAATTGTTCTATTGTCATATGTTTTCTATAATAAGTAACTTAACGTTGAAATAAATTGACAAATTAGATAACTGTGGAACATATATTCAACTACAGTTGCATTCAGTGCTGTTAATATCGTATTCGTATAATTTGTATTGAGTTTTTCACTCATTTACAAATTATTCATTAATGTTGATGCGGTAATTAATAAATATATTCCTCTGACAATACATACGAGTCCATTTTTTATCAATACAATGAGAAAACCTGACTGACGAACGTTTTTTAAAACTAACATTTTACTGAAACAACAATGCTAATCATGGAAAAAATAAAATTCACACTTTCGACATCTAGATGCAGAATGTAATTTTTCAAAAAAGATTATTGAAATTAATCCATATTATATTCAAACATACAAAGATTGTAGCAAAAGAGTTATCTTAGATGGTTTCACCAAATTATAATGTAACCTGATTGATCAAAATTGATGGTTTATAAACATAATATTGTACCATAGCAACTAACAAACTAAACAACTGCGATACAAAGATGATGATTAACGGCGTGTCTAATGGGTACATTTGGAAGGTGTGAAAGGCAGTGGTAATGAGATAAATTGCATCTCAATGCCATCGGGGATGTTATAGTGTACCAAATGCGTGATAGCGGTCTCTATCCCAGAGAGTACAGCAGTAACATCTGTTACCTACAATACATTACAAGAATTATTCACTCCTTTTACGGAATTTGTAAATTTTCACTCCGCGAATTAATCAAATACTTTCCCCAGACTCTAAACAATATAAATAAATGATTCTAACTCTATATTCGATTTTTTTCAGTCAAAACCCCAAAATTGTACAATTAATTAAGGGAGTCACGTCTGAAATCGAAAAACCATAGTTCAATGAAGAAAAATAAACTGTCTTGTTAGCGAAGAAGGCTGCACATTTTTCTTACATGAGTAATGATTTTTCGATTTCAAACATGACTCCCGTAATACATTTTACAATTTTGAGGGTTCGATTAAGAAGTATCGTCCATATATACTTAAATTAATAAATATTAATAATTAATATACACAAATTATAAATAATATACATAAATTATTCTCGCTTTCTACAGCGAGAATCATTTTTATAAATATTTTATTGTTATATAAATATATTTATATGTAATTATTTATTAGTTAATATCAGATTAAACTACGGTGCATTCTGTTGTGTTGGTGCGTATAAAAATTCTTTACGATCCACTGTTGTCCTGCAAAAATTAATTGCTAGGGTGATTCTAAAAAAGATTGTTCAATGTTTTGCCGGCTTCGTGTCGGAAGTCGATAAGTTATCACTCACAACAGTAGAGAAAAATATACAACCTTCTTAGCTTACAAGACTATATTGTACGTACTTAACTACCTTGATGATATTAAACATTATGTTGCTATGATAGATGTTTTCAGATTAAGACATGCACTATTTTATTGTTATCTGCTTTCCCTTTTCAGTAACTCCAGGTTTAATAAAAACAAACAAATTAGATAAGTGCAGAACATTAATTTTAATAATTAAAACTCATTTATAACCCTCTAGTTAATATTAGATTCAACTACTACAACAATGTTTCATTAATTTTTCGGTAATTTATCAATGTCCACACGGGAATTAAGCATTTAGTTTCCTCTAAAACTGTGTGACAGTTAAATTTATATCAATGCAATATGAATAACTGACCAATAAACTGCTTTTAAACTAACATTCAATTGAAATATCAAAGTAAAATATGCGTAAAACAAAAACTACACTTTTCATTATGATTACATCGAAATTTAGATACAGAAAGTAATTAAACATAAATATTATTGAAATAAATTCTTCGTAAATGCAAACTTACAAAAAATTGTAATAAAAGTCCTAAAAATAGACGGTATAAGCGAATAATAATTAAATATGATAAAAAAAGTAGGTATAAAAATTCTATACTATCCATAGTTGTCCAGCAAAAACTAATGATTCTAAAAAGTAGTCGCCTATGAACCCCTTTTTAATTATTTATAGTATATGTATACTCTTCACATAAAAACCTATTTCTTTATTAAGTTAAAAGTCGAGTTTTATCATAAGAGGAATTACTGCGTTAAAATTGTGCAACTATTCTTCCTCCACCCTATAAAGATCCCGGAATTCATTTATTTAAACTTAAAGTGGCACTATGTTAACGATGTTTCCTGTTAATAGTTCCAAAATTGTTCAATATATTAGCGGCTTCATGTCAGAAATCGAAAATTTATCACTCAGTCAAGAAAAATATACAGCCTTCTTTGCTTACAAGACTGTATATTTCACGTACTCAACTACCTAGGTGGTATTAACCGATAATGTGGCTATGATAGATGTTTTCACATTAAGACATATGCACTCTTTTATCGTCATCTGATTTTAATTTTAAGTAACTTAAGGTAAAATAGACAAATTAGTTCGGTGTAGAACTTAAATTCAATTGCCACAGCATTAAGTGCTGATAATATCATATTCGAACTATTCAGTATAAGGCAGCGCGGATAATATGTTATCATGAAAGGTGAGTACTAGAGTATGGGAATTTAATGAACGTAATGGTGTCCATTTCGAAGGCCTCTAGGGTGGTAGAATGGTTATAATTTCTAAGCTAACGGGAATGTTTTAGCAGGCGTACTGGATGATAACGGTCGGTCTACCGGAAAGTACAGCGCTATATTAGGGTGGTTTACTATTTTTTTAACTGCCTAAATCGAAATATTATCACTCCTTGAGTACGTATTTCATGTTTTCAGATTTTAAATGACGATATCTATTTTTCGCGATTTAATGATAAGAGAAAATTTTCAAGCGCGCGAAAATGCCACGGCTAAGTATGGATGCTGGGAAAAGACCATCTGACGCCATTCTGACCAGCAGCTGCCGTATGAGCCCACCTTGGGGCGAGGCTATGAGCGCCGATACGATGCAGGCTGCTAGCAGGTAGCGCTTGGCTTAAATAAGGATTATTATTACCCTAACTAAAGAAGGAAACTTTCCGATAATAGGCAATTTTAATAGGTGATTATTAAGAGATGTTTCTCTGAGCTCTGTGCCTCATGCGTGCATTGGTTATCTCAGACGATGTAAAACTCCTATCTACTCTTATACAAATTAGGTCCCTGTGGCGTCACGTTGAGTGGCATCGCATGGCCGCCAATCTGGCCTTTTTCAAATGAGGTAAAAATTGACCATTGCCATTCGTCTAAAATGGGATTTCCAAAACCAAATAATTTGTATATTATGAATACACTAATGGTGGGTAACGAATCGCAATCAATGCCTATCGTTTTCTTTGATGAAGGAAACTACGCTATTGACAATTACATTACACTGCAAGAGTTTTTCACTCATTAATCCATAATTTACTAATGTTAAATTTTATTGATTTTCTAATATATACCTCCAGGAATGTTGTCTTTAACCATAAACTTAATTAATATTATCCTAAAATCCTCAACTACCTCTCCATCGGACTAATATTACGTCAGGTAACAAGTTTCCGCACGTTTCCTTTAATGTATCCAACGTGGAATTATGTGGCCATCTTTATAAGTAAGCCGCCGCTAATTTAAAAGTGAATATCGTCATAAGATATGAGTAGTCGGTGATCAGAGATGAACACTCAAATTAAACGTCATTAGATGCAATTAATTCCGCCTTCAAGTCAGGAATGAAGAGCTTTTACGATTTTTAATCCCACCGTCTAAATTCCCTTTGAGAAATCAGTGAAATTTACGTCTTCCAATGGCAAGCACAAATCTGTCCTAATACTATTACATCACCCTCACATAGCATATACCTGGAGCAATATCTGTGCATAAGGCCCATGAACTATCTATTTATAATTCTTACAAGCAAAATACAAGGTATGAAATTAACGACATTAAATACAAATCTTCCGATTAGTACACAGGTTATGCGTGTTACTTACATTACATTACAACAATGTTTCACTAATTTTTCCGTAAGTTATCAATGTCCACACGGGAATCGAGCATTTAGTTTCCCCTAAAACTGCGAGTGAGTCCAATTTTTCATGAATGCAATATGAATACCTGAGCAAAATAGCTGTTTTTAAATTAAAATTTAACTGCAATAGCGAAGTTAAGTATGCGATTGATAAAAACTATACTTCCAATTCGAGAACACCGAAATTTTAGATATAGAACGTAATTTATCATAAACATTATTAAAATAAATACTTGGTTAATGCAAACGTATATGAAATTGTAATAAAAGTCCTGAAATAGATGGTATAAGCAAATTATAATTAAATATAATAAAAAAGTAGGTATAAAAATTCTATACGATCCATAGTTGTCTTGCAAAAAGTAGTCGCCTATATGCTTCCTTTTTAATTATTTTTTAGTATAGGTATACTCCCCACAAAACATCTTTTTATTTATAAAGGTAAAAGTCGACTTTTGTCATAAGAGGAAGTACTGTGTTAAAATTGTACAACTATTTTTCCTCCATCCTATAAAGAGCCCGCGTTTATTTATTTACACCTAAACTGGCACTATGTTGACGATGTTTCCTGTTAATAGTTCCAAAAGTGTTCAATTTATTATCAAAAAACTGTTTTTTAACTAAAATTTAACTAGCAAAGTTTAAAATGCGATAAAACTTGTAATAAAAGTACAGAAATATATGGTATAAATAAACCATAATTAAATATAAATAATCAAAGTCGATGTATATAAAGTAAAATCAAATTTGACAATCAAAAAGTGACATCAAAATTAATGGTAACCTAGGTTGTGGCAATACCTTAGAAACAAAACATAAATAAATATGTTCAAAGTTTAGAGGTATGTCAAAATTTTTTGCATATTACATTCTGTTCTTATATATATGTTTATATATACATATTTCTTTAAATTATGTTGTATTATATAATAAAAAAACCCAATTGTTCCTTCTTTATGTATAAATATTGTGTATCGTCTTATTCTCTGTATTTTATATTGTTTCACACTTTTTCTAACATAGCCCTGAAGATGATTTAAGAAAATAAATCGAAACGTTGGCTGCTAACTTTTGTTTAAATGACCTATACTCCAGGAAAAAAAACCATATTATAAAGTAAAATATTGTAACATAGCAACTAATAAGTGAACTACACAACTACATTAAAAAAATGTCACATAAACGCTCCTCATTTGTTTTTTATCAAATTCATTTGTTGAAATATTTTACTGATAATTTTTGCACCGGATAACCAATTTTTAATTCTTGACCAATTTTGTACTTACCTCTCATCTTTGCTTATCACAAGCCATGAAATAGAAATTAATTTTCAGAAACGCTGGCGATATATTATATTTATATTCGATCCAAACCTCGAGAGTTCTTATACTATGACACAAACAATAGGACACGAACAAAATAAACATCTTTAAACAACAATTAAAACTGAATAATAACGGTGAAAAAAAGCTAAAGCCGGCCCTGCTGAAGTGACTTAAGCCACGTCAATGATCATATTCAACTCGACTCGATACTCGATTCGCGATTAAAAATTGCCACATGCTCAAGTCATTCCTGATCGTAAGTTGATAGTTTAAGATTAATAGCAATCTCATTAACTACACTGCCTCAATTGATTCTCCCGCCAAATGTGCACTGCGGAGAGATAGAAAACTCGCCGGATGGCTTCAGCATCGACTTTTCTTGAACTTTATGCCGATTAAAGAGGATTTTTATTTAATTCAACGCGGCTAAAATGCGGAACTGTGAAATATTACGTCCATTCCCATTCGAAACAAAAGAAGAGACATCCATTTTTTGGCCTAAACATTGCATTCCTAACTGAAGTCTAAGATGTAGGTTCGAAGATTTTCGCGGCGTTGATTAGATGATCTTTCCATTCTCTTCGGGTTTCCACCGCGTTTGTTGCGTTTTAATGATAACGGTTTCGCTGGCATTGCAGTCAGCGTCTTCAGGTCGAAGGTGAAATTTTGGAAAATTTTAATTTTTGAAGTCTAAGATTTTTTAGTACTCAGCTACCTTGGGGATGTCAACCGTTAATGTGGCTATGATAATGGCTTCCGGTTCAACCCTTCACGGTCCATGGGAAATACATGTCACAAATTTATTAAATACTCTCAAAATTAAATGAGAAAATGATGGTGAACATTGTTGGTATTGAAGAAAAGGCCATTGGCGTCTAGTTATAAATTCTTTTTGTGATATCATTTAGACTTTGCAGTTTCCACATTGTTAAGAACTTTCACTTGAAAGTTCTTTACAACGTGTTTACGAAGTGGAAATTTGATAGTTTGTAACAAATCCATGACAAGCTCAATTAAACAGGACTTAAACTTAACTCGATTAATCTTTATGGAAGTGGAGTTAGTACGAAAAACTCCGTATATGTGCTTTAATTTTCAAAAAAAAATTTTTCTATGTCATGGGAAAAATATGTCCCTGCGGACCATATGGGAGTGAGAATTGGGTGGTTGTCTATTATTTTTTATTGCCTAAATCGAAAGATTATTACTCCTGGAGTACGTATTTCACGCTCTTAGATTTTCGAATGACACTATCTATTTTTCGCGATTAAACGAAAAGTGAAAAATCTCAAGCGCGCGAAAACGCGACGGCTAAGTATAAATGCTGGGAAAACTCCATGTGACGTCATTCTGGTTCCCGTTGTCGGCGTGTGAGGTTACCTTAGGGCGAGGCTTTGAGCGCTGATACGATGCAGGCAGCTAGCAGGTAGCAGAGTACCCTGCTAGCAGGAAGCGCTTGGCTTAAATAAGGATTATTATTACCATATCAAACGAAGGAAACTTTCCGACCTTAGCCAGTTTTAATAGGCAATTGTTAAGAGATGTTTCCCTGAGCTCTGTGCCTCATGCATGCATTGGTAATATCAACGATGTAAAACTCCTGACTACTTGTATACAAGCTAGGTCCCTGTGACGTTACGTGGAGTGGCATCACATGGGAACCAATCTGGACTTTTTCAAATGCGGTTAAAATTTACCATTGCCATTCGTCTAAACCGGTATTTCTAAAACCAAATACTTTGTATATTATGAATACAGTAATGGTGGGTAACGAATCGCGATCAATGCCTTTCGTTTTCTTTTATGAAGGAAACTACCATTTTGGTTTTATTTCACGTCCCATACTGTATCTCATAAACTATAAGAGGTATCGCTTTCATATGAATATTTTGGAATCTACTCATCAACATCAGCCTAAAAACGTAATTTGTTATGCAATACAACGGATGCAACCCTTAAGGACCTTAAACAGTGAAGACACTTCTTATTTTTTCTTGTGTTTTCGATTTCAAATCGCTATAGATTGAGATTTATCTACAAATTAGGTAGCTGATGAGCATCAATTCAATTGCCGAAACATTATGTGCAGATAATAAGACTCATATTTAAATGCAACGTACTCCAGATTTCATTTTTTCACGGTAGGCACGAGGGTCGTTCATTAAGTCTTAAGAATATCTGAGAAATTGCTCTCTTAGTATCAAAATTTAATGTGGACGAGAAAGTAGCATTCGTGAGTAGTCAGTTTTCAAAAGTTTCAGCTGCATCCATCCCAAAAGTTTCATAGTTGTGGCCGGTTGCAGTGAACTACTTTCATTTGTTTATAAAAATGGATGAAATTTAGTATGGTGCCGTGATCAAACAATTGTTTTTGAAAAGGGCAACGCCGAAAGATATAAAAGTTATCTTGAATGAAGCTTAAGGAAGATCTGTTCCTGTGCGAAAGACCCACAGAGAGTCGCGATGAGGGCGAGGGAGATTTTAATGATTTCTACCATCAACAGTTCCAATAACGACGCAAAATACTCTCCTGTTATCGTTGTTCCCTTTTCCAATTAATCGATATAGATAATTCCGTATAAATTCCAAAATATCGTTGCCATGACTTAACCGGCCCATTTCAACATCTTCGCCTGCTTTGTAGTTTGTTTATCATCAAAATTCCGTTGTTTTCCCTGCTATTTTTTCTCTCCAGTACCGTGATGAATCCACATTTCATCAAAAATTATGAATTGATGCGGAAAATAATCAGGATTGCGAAGGAAAAGCGGCAAAACAGCCAATCAGTTGACCTCACAGATTGCGTATATTCTCCATTGTGAGAAAACGCGGTGGTAATCTTGGCGGTATATTTGTTTCGCACCCAAATTTTCGTGCAACATTTAATCAGTTGTGCATAGCGATATGCCTGTGTCCCTACCTGTATCGCGCACTTTGATTCCAGCACTTAAATCCATATCGTGGATTATATAAATCATTATGGGGGTAGACACTCCCACAAAACGTCCAGAACAATGTTCATGTTTTTTTGATTTAAGGCCAAGTTTTAACTCGTTTACCCAATGGTAAATAGTTTCAAACGCAGGAGCAGATTAAATTATACCGGGATTAGCCGCGGTGATAACTTTTTACGGGAGTCACCCGCAATGCACAATCGTGCGAAAGATCCACAGAGGAAAAATCATCCGCCTTGACCGGGATTCGAAACCGGATCCCCCGATTTCCGGTCGAGTGCATTAGCCAGTTAGGCTACCGAGGCGTCATTCTTCCCTGTGGATATATCTGGACACTACCGGACAAGGTGTTGCTGGACTGCTGGGCATATGATGGAACAAGCAGTCCAAATCGTGCGCGCAGCACCACTGCCGGAGAGCAGGCCCGGACATAGAACACAGAGGTGTTCGCTCTTGACTAGTTTATAGTATACCTTTTAAAGTATACCTGTATAAAGTACACCTTGTCCGGTAGTGTCCGCAAATATCCACAGGGAAGAATGACGCCTCGGTAGCTTAACTGGCTAATGCACTCGACCGGAAAACGGGGGATCCGGGTTCGAATCCCGGTCAAGGCGGATGATTTTTTCTCTGTGGATCTTTCGCACGATTAGATTTAAGTTTTAGACTTATACCTTTAATATTAATGGATCTAATTAAAACTTCAGACAGTGTTTAAAATTTTTAAAAAGATCATTATGATTAGGTAGAACTGAAATTTACTATTATTGTGAACTACAACTGAAATTACTACTAGGTATTGAAAAGGCACAAGTTATTTAATGAACCTAAGAACATTATGATTACCACGGTAATTATAAAGATACAGTTCATTTATCGTGACTAAGAGTATTGTCATTACTACGGACGTTATGCAGAAAGATAAAGTTTCTGTGGTATGTAATCAGGTGGTTATATGAATTATGCATAGTATTTCAATTAACCGATAGAATTACCATTACCACGGAGGAATTTATGAAATCATGGCGGGAAATCTACATGTACTTGTACAGGCTATTCAACGTACCTTAGAATACTATGATTAGGTAGTACTGAAATTTACTATTATTGTTACCTACAACTGAAATTAATAATATTGTAAAAGCACAGGCTATTTAACGAAACTAGGAATATTATGATTGCTATGGAAATTATAAAGGTGCAGTATATTTAACTTATCTAAGTCTGTTATAATTAAAACGGAAATTATGCACAAATTAACAGTTTAAGGTGGTAATTAAATCAGGTAGTAATTTCCAATGTAAAGAGTATTCAATGTACTTCTGAGAATTATAATTATTTTAAAATATATATAAAAAAAATATTTCGCATGATTGTGCATTGCTGGTGACTCCCGTATAAGTTACCACCGCGGCAAGTCCCGGTATACTTTAATCTGTTCCTGTGTTTGAAACTATTTACCAATGGGTAAGTGAGTTAAAACTTGGCCTTAAATCAAAAAAACATGAACATTGTTCTGGACGTTTTGTGGTAGTGTCTACCCCCATACTGATTTATATAATCCACGATATGGATTTAAGTGCTGGAATCAAAGTGCGCGATACAGGTAGGGACACAGGCATATCGCTATGCACAACTGATTAAATGTTGCACGAAAATTTGTGTGCGAAAAAAATATACCGGCAAGATTGTTGCCGCGTTTTCTCACAATGGAGAATATACGCAATCTGTGTGGTCAACTGATTGGCTGTTTTGCCGCTTTTCCTTCGCAATCCTGATTATTTTCCACATCAATTCATAATTTTTGATGAAATATGGATTCATCACTAAACTAGAGAGACAAAATAACAGGGAAAACAACGGAATATTGACGATAAACAAACTCCAAAGCAGGCGAAGATGTTGAAATGTGCCGGTCAAGTCATAGCAACGATATTTTGGGATGCATGCCGAATTATCTGCTATTAGAAAAAGGGAAAAACGATAACAGGAGAGTATTGTGCGTTGTCATTGGAACGGTTGATGGTAGAAATCATTAAAATCGCCCTCATTTGAAGCAGAAAATTTCTTATTTAAACAAGACAATGCACGGTTGCACACCTGTTCAGAGTCAATAGCCAAGATTACAGAATCAAAGCTGCAATTTTTACTAAATTCACTGTATTCACCAGATTTGACCTTAGGTGACATTTTCTAATTTCACAACTTCAAGAAATGGCTTCAAGTTTACGTCGAAGAAGGAGGTCATCGTCCGAATCAAATCCTATTTTGAGGAGATCTGGAAATTCTATTTTTGAACGGCTTTAAATGCTTGAATAAATGCTAACAAAATTATACAGGGTGTCCCATTTGTCTTGACCACCCGAAATAACTTTTTGTCTAGATGCAAATTCAAATATGTGTCAAGCAAATGTTCATTAGCCGTCAGGGGGACATTAATTAGCATGATTGCCTTCCTTGTAGCTTTGTTATTTACAAAGATATGAACAGCGGTTTTTTTTACGAATGACTGTTGTGCATTTTACTATGTTTTCATTTGTTCACCGTCAACGTCAGCAAGTAGAGTAGTTCCAATACCCGCGTACCTGCACTAAGCGCTAGTGAGTCAGTCATTTTTCATAACACTGTGTTTATGTTAATGGTCCACTGTGCTACATGTTTGAATAAGTCTTCAGGAGAGGAAATGAATTGCCGAATAAAAAATATAGGATGCCATTTAAAAAAGACATTCCGCGAGGGACTGATGCCAATCCAAGAGCAATTTTTATAATCGTACCGTAGGATGTATTCTTTTCTCGTAATGAAACAGTATCGTAAGTGGATCCATGTAGTGTTGTTAAAATGACCTATACCAATAGTGCACAATGAATTACTCTTTTATGAGTGGTATTTGCCGTTATGGTAGGTTATATGTGATTCATAAAATGATTTTTTGCCATAACTGATACTTATAGAATAGTGTCATAATTAATTCGAATAACATGACGTCTTTCACACCACCAACCTTCTCAATGAAATTCACTAATATCCCATTAATTCGATTCATGAAAGTTAATTAATATTTCCGCAGTATTGAACGAGTTTTTCATTATTTTTCACCATGATTTCTATGAAATAGATGGTCGTTTACGGCGATAAAAATGTTAGCTAAGCTTAAAACCTTAATTATACATATTATCTTATAATTAAGCTTAAAACCTTATTCTTAATAATGGAAGATGTTGAGGCATTTGCAACTCAATACGATCAAATAACAAACAAACAATAAACAAATGCGTTCAATA
This sequence comes from Ischnura elegans, assembly GCF_921293095.1. NCBI lineage: Eukaryota > Metazoa > Arthropoda > Insecta > Odonata > Coenagrionidae > Ischnura > Ischnura elegans. Next base: position 1,787,969 of record NW_025791658.1, on the reverse strand, counting down.
TTAGTTCAACCAGCATCATAACAAACCCGAGTAAATCGCAATATGGTTCATTAGCAACCGCCAAATCCGAAACGATCTCAAAATAACACCAATTTTGTCATTTCTTAAAACCGCAGCAGAAAAATTTCAGCATTCTTTTGGCAAAACCAATAACGAACTGTTAATGAATCTTTGGGATTACATTATTCCAAATAAACCCAGACATAAAACTCCCAAATTTGCCCTAAAACCTTCCCATATTCCTTTCCCCACCTAACCCAATGCAATGCTTAGACTGAAACCTCAAGAAAAGAAGCCCACTATACTATAGGAAACCATCCCGTTCCTGAATCAACTAGAAGACAGCTGATTGGCTGGGAGCTAGTACTGCTGCTATAAAAGAAAACTCCGCTGCTGCTTCTGCTGAGTAAATCGCAACAATTACTGGAATTACACGTTATATCTATCCCGTGGCTGAATGAAAGCTGGGAAAATAACATTACAGTCTTCATAAAAATCCTCCTCGACAATGTTTATTATAATCATTTCCCGCGCCATTTTTGTTGTTACGTTGCCGTTCGCGTCGCACGAGTTGAACCTTTCTGCACCCGCCTGATTTTCATTGCACCTTCCGGTGCAGAAGGTGCAGATGGTGCAAGCGACGCGAACAAAGCTTTAATGTCATTGTAAAGTGAATGGAGATATACTCGAATCGTTCTATATACGTTTCCTCTTCTGAGAAATGAACAAAATTTTAAGTATATAATCCTTATCATAAAGGTAACAATTAGCAATGATGGATATTTCGTTTCATCTATTAACCAGCAAGAAAAATCATATCGAAAATCCCGAAATTCGATTTTTCCCTTATGTATTTCTTATTTATAAAAGCAAGGGACAAACTCTTGCTGAAAGGTAAAATTGAGGCAAAAAAATATGATAAAAGTCGAATTAAATTAATGCAGTAATTTCAGTCGAAGTTACAATCGATACAAGTTTGCATTCGATATCTCACCCTTTCACAGACATATTTTTATAGTAATTGGGATATGCCTTTTACCAATATGTTAAAAAAGCAATGTAGCATTCATAAATATAAATTATTTTGATGTGCTACGTTATCTTATGTAGATATATCGATATAAAGATGTATCGATAGGTTTCATAAAATAACTTTGGAATAATAACAGAGGAAAAATAATTTTGAATAATAATTTTGTTGTTATATGTTTTAAATTAATGATAGGATTCTGAATTTCTTGATAGATTCTGGAGAGCACCACAGTAAGTTCGTTATAGACCATTTCATTCATTTACCAATGTTTCGTAAACTTTTATGCATGAAAGATACCGTCTATCACAAACACTTAGGTAGCTCAATTCTTTTCTCATATCCAGTTGTGTTCTCTGGTATCCATAGAAGAATCCTCTTCTGTGGTCATTTTCAACGAAGGTCACTTTCTGCAAGAAGGAAGGGCATAGGGTATAAGTGTTTATATGAAACAAGAAAGTATGGAAAAGACTAGAGGTATCCTCCACAAATTAATATTTTTTTGCTCCACAATTTAACCGAAGGTACCAGAAAACCTTCTTCGTTCCATTATTAAAATCAAAATTTTGTTGACTCACTACTCATACGAATGTGAAGGGAATTTAACACTGCATGTGAACAGTGAGATCTCTTTTGGGACAAAAATGGATTTACATCTCAGAAAAGTATCATAATTAAGAATAATTCTCTATGATGAACTGCAAAGTATGCATTGCTGCATGTTATTTAATATTTTTATGAAAGATTATTGTAATGGTTGAAGATAAGAGTGTATATATACCTTGCTTCTATGTTTTTTGATATTTCTTTCGTAAATGTTTTTTGTAACGCGATAGGTTTTTTTTAAATAATCGTTGGAAGTATTAAGCTTTGAATTTACAAATTTTTTCCCTTGGTTTATTGGGAAAACATAAATATAAATGAATAAAGATTTTCAGTAATTACTTCCGCAAGAACAATAGGATGGGATTCACACTTGGACTCACCGTTAACCTCTACCAAATTAACATTTTAGCTACCGGTCTTCCAATCACAGGCTAAAGGTCAATGTGTCGTCATGGTACACGGACCAATTATTGCGCTTCTAATTTACATGTGCAGATAAATGCGTGGGCAGTGTTAAGGCCGTTCTACACGCTACACAGTGGGCTGAAATCGTAAAAAACCCCAAAAATGGTTTTTTTGAGTATGGAAGTTGAAACTTTGCACAGTTGTTGCCAACACATTAGTGCATTTTTTGACACAAAATGTTTTTCTTAGGCTAATTTTTTATATTTAATACATAGCCTCAAAGTTGAACAAATTTGGCGCAAATTGCCCGCTTTGAATTTTTTTCGAAATTCAGCATGTTTAAACTAATGTCACACCTTTAGTAGTAATTCAATAGCAACAAAAATTTATGAAATTGTTAAACGGTTTGTTATCATCGATTACCATCAACTTTCACGACTTAGTTGCTGTATTTGTGACCAATACGATACAAAATGGCGGACCCTGTTTTTCGTCGATTTTTTGTGTTTATGTAGGATTTTAAAAAAAGGATCACCGAGTTACCTCGAGATATTTACACCACATATACAACAAAGTATATAGATTATGATAATTGGAAGTACAGCTGCGACCACCTGCGACGCCGAAATTAAGATCGATTTTTCGAACGTGCGGCACCGCCCGGAGCTGGCTGCTGGCCACGCGAATATCCGTACTCGACGGATGTTGGATAGTGAATCATTTTAAGCAAATTTATTGTATAAAAGCTATGATACATTATTACTACATTTATTTTCCTTTTGTTGTTACCTTATTTCTTTACTGTCTTGTAATATTTATCGTCGATGCAGTACAAAATGGCGGACGCTAATTCCAGTAACATTTTTGCCCGTATGAGGCTGTATAAAAAGGAGGACACCGAGTTGCTCTCAGATATATACATCGTAATTGCATCAAGCCTTTTAGAGTCTTCATCCATAGAAATAATCTGCGACCGTTCGCAACAAACTAAATAAATTCGATGTTTTTACCGTGCCGCGCAGTCCGCGGCTGCTCCCTGGGCGCATGGAATGTCGTGACGCAGCGAAGCGCTATGAAGTCTTTGCTGTGGATATGTTTTATTCCAACATAATTATTACTATTCCATTTCAAGTTGGTATGTTGTCACTTTAGGTAAATGAATTCATACCTCTATCCATTTTTACTGCCTAGCGACTATTTACCAAATTCCCGAATGCAAACTAGCTGACTTGAAACTCTGACAATTCCGCTCGTGCATTTTACCACTTGGATGGGTAAAACGGCTCTATCAGCCTGCTTCTAACCTCAAAGACAAAATAGATTTTACAACCAGCCGACCAGCCCGCAGCCTGTTGGTATTTGCCCGTCCACCCCATACGGTAGTCGCGAAAAGGGTCTTTTTATGACCCCACGTTGCACGTGTGCGGTCCCTTTTACCTTTTTCGGAAACTCCGTTTCCAGAAAGAAATGCATATATGAATTTAGTTTTGAATATGCAGTGAAAGAGGTTAGTTTTGCTGTGGTGATTTTGGATGCACTCGGATACACACGCTTTGAATATTGAGAACTCCGGGGAATCTCATCGGTTTTCTGCTTTAACTGCATTGGCGGTGTTACTCACTCATTCACCAGGCATCTATCATCCAAATGGTAAGAGATTTTCATTTGTAGTTCTTTATATTTGCCTCGTGCCAGAAGCAATTTCCTTTTTTTTATTTACCATTAACGCCTCTAGAATTGACACTTTCTTTAATTGTCATGTATGTTACTTGTTATTGGTAACTCGTTCGCCTGAAATAGTACCAGTGTTGAATTGAACAACAAATTTGGAGCAATTATAGAAATGTCTGGTCTCGAGGTAACTCGTCTATTGCTTCATAAAAAAGTTGTCAAATCCGGATGTAAATCCTTTGCGTAGAGATATGAATTTTTAATGTAATATCTGACGAAAAAATTTCACGTGCAAGGTAATATTGAAGCTACGAAGGGCCTTAGTGACTCTCTTAAACGATATTTTTTGATTCGCTACCAAAGGAAATGGGAAGCCTGCAGTAGAAACAATGAAAGATTTTTGAGGAGAAATATTAAGTGGCTGAAAGCACCTGTATATGTACCAGAAAACGTTCTAGAATTGACCAGAGCTTCTAATTCTTCGGGTAAGTATATGCGATTAATAAGTGACCTGAGTTGTTGCATTATCTCAATGGATTTAAGGGCGATTTTTTACTCACTTTGATCCCATTATAATCTGGTGGATGCCCGGGAAAAAATGACAAAGTTAGCGAAAGAACTAAGAGGAGGAAGACTGAAAGTCTTAGATCTTCTCACTCGACGGCAACTTTATCATTCGCAGCATCGATGACATTAAGAGAGGAAGGAGATGAGCCGGCCTCCAAATTAGTGAAGGAAATTACAACGACCACTCCAACCAGAGCAAGGAGAGTCCTAGCTAAATGGAAGACACCCATCTCAGGTTCCTCCATGATGTCAGAAGACGAGGCTCATTCTGTTATCATATCGATGCAACTAACAATAAACCAGTACAAGGGTCTTCGGAAAATAGCTGAAAGCCATGGTCATAAATTATACCCGAACCATGAAAGAGTGAGGTTTGCTAAAAATGCTGCGTACTCGGATGGAATAGAGATTATAAAAATACCGTGCGAAGTCAATCTACAGAGTCTCCTCTCGCTCACTGCCTCACGGATTCTAGCTTGCGTGGCAACTGTTCCTGATGCTAGAAGTGAATTGAGGTACACTCTGATTTGTAAATATGGTTTCGACGGCAGATCTGGGCATTCACAGTATGAGCAAGTTTGGCAACAAGAGCCTTGGTCGGAGGAATATTTGTTTATGAGTTCTATGGTGCCAACGACTGTTCATAAGGTCCTAATACTCGGAGCAGGTATAGCTTCAGAGATGATTCTTCCTCTAGGGCAATTATCTGACGATGCAATTGAAGCACGCAATAAAGATAGCAGAAAATATCGAGAAAGCTTTAGCAGGAAGCACTCAAGAATATCTACCAACAATGACTTATTTCGCCGGCTCCTCCTGACCTCGGATCCAGTAATATCAAACGCCGCACCCCTAATTACGAAGAAATCCCGAAGAATGCCGATAGAAGTGAGGAATTTACTGTTACTAAATGACGATGACCCAGAAATCCTGCAGCCTGGAAGTGAAAGCGACAGTTCTTCAACCGACTCGGAGTGATGTTATTACATGTACTTACATAGGGTAAGTTCAACAGTTATTTAGATATTCATTGTAATCTTTTATCAAAATGGAAGGACTGAGAAAGAAGCCTAAAAGCCTTCATAGTTAATAATAACATTAAATACATCCTCAGCAAAGGCTTTGCATTCATAGCGCTTTATAATGTACGCTGCGTCACGACATTCCATGCGCCCAGGGAGCAGCCGCGGACTGCGCGGCACGGTAAAAACATCGATTTTATTTAGTTTGTTGCGAACGGTCGCAGATTATTTCTATGGATGAAGACTCTAAAAGGCTTGATGCAATTACGATGTAAATATCTGAGAGTAACTCGGTGTCCTCCTTTTTATACAGCCTCATACGGGCAAAAATGTTACTGGAATTAGCGTCCGCCATTTTGTACTGCATCGACGATAAATATTACAAGACAGTAAAGAAATAAGGTTACAACAAAAGGAAAATAAATGTAGTAATAATGTATCATAGCTTTTATACAATAAATTTGCTTAAAATGATTCACTATCCAACATCCGTCGAGTACGGATATTCGCGTGGCCAGCAGCCAGCTCCGGGCGGTGCCGCACGTTCGAAAAATCGATCTTAATTTCGGCGTCGCAGGTGGTCGCAGCTGTACTTCCAATTATCATAATCTATATACTTTGTTGTATATGTGGTGTAAATATCTCGAGGTAACTCGGTGATCCTTTTTTTAAAATCCTACATAAACACAAAAAATCGACGAAAAACAGGGTCCGCCATTTTGTATCGTATTGGTCACAAATACAGCAACTAAGTCGTGAAAGTTGATGGTAATCGATGATAACAAACCGTTTAACAATTTCATAAATTTTTGTTGCTATTGAATTACTACTAAAGGTGTGACATTAGTTTAAACATGCTGAATTTCGAAAAAAATTCAAAGCGGGCAATTTGCGCCAAATTTGTTCAACTTTGAGGCTATGTATTAAATATAAAAAATTAGCCTAAGAAAAACATTTTGTGTCAAAAAATGCACTAATGTGTTGGCAACAACTGTGCAAAGTTTCAACTTCCATACTCAAAAAAAACATTTTCGAGGTTTTGTCCAGCTTTTTTCGATTTCAGCCCACTGTGCGCTACACTGAATTGCGCAATCTGACGTACGTGCGAAGGCGCAATCAAAATTGCGTCGTGTAAAGCGGTGAATTGCTAGAATACATGCGGAAATTCGTGGACGCGAGACGGCAATAATACCCCTGTTCTAATTTCGTTCGTGCATTCGCCCAATTCCACGCCATTTTAGAAATCAATGCAGTTCTAACCTGCGCAATTCCGTGCCCCGTGTAAAACGGTCTTAAGACAACTCGAGCAGAATTTTTTTTTAAATTATGCCGCCTCACTCACTCCACGGTTGGCATGGCCTATTATAACACAGGCTTTTCCCGGCATTTCACCTTAGCCGTCGCGTTTTCGCGCGCTTGAAATGTTTCACTCTTCATTTAATGGCGAAAAATAGGTATGGTAATTTAAAAATCTAAAAGTGTGAAATGCGTACACCAGGAGTAATAATCTTTCGATTTAGGCAATAAAAAATAAAAGGAAACCACCCTATTGGAATAGCACTATCCAGTCCCTTTGGATTAAGGGATAAGTTAATTTTTAGCTAATTGCTCAGTTGAATCCCTTATTTAACCCATTATAACCCAATGTTTCTTCTAAGCAACATCAAAAATATATAAATGTTCTGCTCTATTCAGGAAATATCTAAACTACGCATTATTTTGTGGTGTCAATTGTAATGACTAATAATTTAGCAACCACGATATTTATGATTGATTACAAAATTTTCAAGTTTTCATGATGAAAAATCTTGATATTTGAATTCTCCTCAAAGTAGCTATGGGTTATAAAGGGTTAAAAAAAACCGGTCCGAAATCTTGGCGATATTAAATATTGAACAACTAAAAGAGGAAATTCTTTAAAAAATCATTAACCCATTAATCCCCAGCTTTGCGTAAACGCAACGTTATTGAATCCTAATTCTCAGTACAATTTTCGGCTTCAGAATTATTTTTTTTTTCGATTTACTGACATTTTTTAAGTATCTCTAGTTCTAATTTTGTCATTTTCATTTATATAATTGTATTTTATGACTGATGGCGTTCGGCATAAAAATCGGGGCGCACACATGAGACACCCTAGGAAAAATGACACACCCCTGCATGTCCGTTGAAAGGCAGAATGGGGAATTTCCTCCGAAGGAATACTGATAACTCCCGACGAAGATGTCGAGAGTGCTAATCAAGAGAAAAAATAATAGATGTAACCGAGGTTCAAAAATTAATTTTTCTGTGTTTAGTTACCGGAGTTTTCCCAGCGTTGCGCATACGCAGCATTATGAAAATCATATAATGAGATGAAAATATTTTTATTCCAAAAATTCATCTCAATTAGACCAAAATAAATCGGAAAATGCGAAAAAACCGAAGTTAAAAGCCCTGAATACAGTCTGGGGAATAATGGGTTAAGAAGATATTCTTTTCTTTTCATAGTTTTAACCCATTAGTGAATAGCGTCCGATACATCGAACGCGCGTATTTATTTTTTTCTGGGCCCCAGTTGACTTGCGATACTTTTTGATGCTATATTACGTTCAAATGGCTGTCTGTCTTCACCGCCCTGCTAATATTTTTGTTGCCTCCTTGAATTTTTAGACTTGAGAAGCATTTATGTGTGACACGGCATTGACAGAATTTTCAGTCACCCGCACGGGTTAAGTTAAATATTTTTAAGTGAAGTATTTTGCTCAATATGTTGATAACTTTTATCTCATTTTTTTATAAAGGTTGATCTTTCTATTTTCTATTTTATCAAGTTTTTCCGTACTATTTTGAGTCTGTAATCAACACCAAAAACTGACCGTCCGATATATCAGACGGTCACAGTATTATTTAAACAATTGATAGTAAAAATTTAAAAATTGCAGAAATAAGTTAAAATGAACCTTATTAGCCAGAATAATTACTTTCTAAATGAATATTCAACAAAAATAACTTAATGCGCTAATGGGTTAACCCAAGTTAATGTGGTTGGATAGGATTAACCGAAGGGGTGATTACAGGAGGGATAGTTTACCCCCACCACAATCCTTCCTTCCCCCCCACTCAACCCCACCCTCTTCCTCTTCCCTTATCTGATTGGTCGATCTCTCAAACTCGGTTGCACACGTCACAGACTCGAAGCCACCAATCATTGAGAGGAGAAGTCTTCCGAGGAAACGCGAGGGAATTTGGACCGCGGTATCTTCACAGATGCGTAAGAGATAAGTTCTCGCATTATATACATATATATATATATACATAATTGCATATACCCATCCACTTAAAGGCATTAAGCCCGCTAAAACGGAACTAATCAGTGCTACCCTCTGTCGGCCGCGTCCATAAAACAGTCTGCCATCTCGTCCTATCCCTCTCCTTATGAGATGATTAATCACACTTTCGCCAACAAACGCGAATAATTCAACTCCCTGTCGGGATATCTATGTATTTAATGCGAGAAAAGCCTGGTTTTTTACGGTAAGACTTCAATACTTATGTTCTAGAATCATTAACACTTTGAGTGCCGGCTGCTAAATTTAAAGCCCTACTGAAAAATCCAGCCATTTTTACTATATTCGTACATTTGTTTTTAACATTAGCATCAAATATATATTTATATCGATGTGCATTTCAATAAAAATGGACTTTGCTCTTCTTTATGAATGAGTTGAATAACATTTATTGCTTATTTTAAAATATATAATTTAACAATGAAAACCTACTGTTTTTGAAAAATAAAATAGTTACAACATATGATGTACCGCCATGACATGCATAATAATTTTTTTGGACGCTCAATTTGAACTATTTAAAGCATGTAAATCACTAAAAAGCATTGTTCCAAGCAAAGCATTATATATTCTGGATGACAAAAAGGGCCAATGCACCCTCAACGAACGGTCCATTGGCCCAAAGAACTTTCACGTTTAGTGGCCAGTGGCACTGACTCCATTGGGCCTGAGGGGGCCCGAGCCCCCTCAAAGATTCGTTAGGGGGGGCGCAGCCCCCTCAATAATTCAAGAAAATAATTAAGTTATATTACACTTTGTGAAATCGCAAAAATATATTGATATTTTCCCATGTTTGACGATGTATAACTTTTAAAATATATTCAATAATGTGTTAAAACAAATAATTTTAAGGTACTAAGCAGGTTAACTGAAAACAAGTAGTGTGAATTATGATAGTGTTATGATGCTGCAACACACTTTGCATTTAACCTCTTCCTGGGGTAAGACCCCCGATATGGCCCCCCCAATATTTTTTTTAAGTCGGCGCCCCTGTTAGTGGCCTAACATGAGGATGCCGGTAGCTACAGAGGACTTTTCGCCCTCAATACATAAAATGAACTCTTTTTCCATCGAGCAGTTGATTTTTGAAATAAAAGAACCCCTAAGCAGTTAACTGGAAAAGTACCACGGGCGAAATATTACGGCTTCACGCATACAAAGCCAATTAAATAGAAAGACGTAATATTACACCCATGGCAATATTCATATAGATTAACAGGACGTAATATTACGCCCATGGCACGCAAAGTGTTAAATGCGTCATATACCCTTGCATTATACATTGATTTCATCAGTTTCAATGACTCATACGGCGAATCATAGGGAGATGCATTTAGCGATGGAAAATACATAGAACGCTAATAATGATAATTAATATATAACTCATTTATTATTCTAGGAGTGAACTCCTTTGGAACATATAAATTATTAAAGTGGTGCGCAGAACAATTAACATAGTAATAAACCAACCTGAAAACAAATAAAGAAAGTGGTCATATGTATTGCCACCAATAGACATATACAATGTTATCATTTAACTTTGAACTGGAAAAGAACAATTTATTTTTCTAACAGAAAAATGAACATTTAACATACCAAGAAACAAATAACACAACTTTAAAATCAGACTTCTTCCTTGACAATCCTTCCTCCTCCCCTTCCCATCAACCTCGTTACCACCTCACTTTTTATCTGCCTCCCCCCCCCCCCCAGCTTTTATACTTTGTGTTTTGACCCTCCAATCCAGCCAATAATGCCCAACCAACAATGCTCCTCCTCATTTAGTTCCCCCTTCCTCCTTCCCTCACACTATTGTTGGATAAATAAGGCTAGACGTTGTACGCTATTGCTCAGTTAGTCTTGATAATGATAGTGTAAAGGTCGAAACTAGTAGACTGTTAAAATAAAAGTTTGTGGAATAGTACGGTGTTTTGTTTCAGCATAAACACAACTTTAAAAAAGGAAATTTAGCTCAACAAATGAAAAAAGAACTAAATTGCTACTTCTAACACAACAATGGATATTAATCACATCAATGAGCAGATTAATGAATTACATGATGAGTATTCATGGGTAGCCAGAAATTAAACGGGTGAAAATCCTTTTCTTAAATATTTCCTGTGATGCGCTGTCTTTTAACTGTTTCGGCAAATCGTTCCACAACTTTGAGGCAACAACGGTAAATGATTTCTGAATAATTAGAAAGAGAAAAACATCAAAGACGCTGTGTCCAGGTCGTCATGGAGAAACTGGACTCAGTTTTCAATCCTCAACTCCCTGTCGCAAGAGAGAAAACTCCCAGCCGTGATATCTACGTATTTTATGTAAGAAAACAGGGTTGATAAAAAGCATGATTTTTTTCAAAAAAATCATTTTTGTTGATTTTTTTTATTTAAATTGGATTTTATTGATTTAAATAGGATTTTATTGATTTAAATGAGATTTTTATGATTCTCCATTCATCAAAAATTCAGTTATTTGCAAAACTAACTATTTGGGCAGCATATTGGAGAATGATTGTTTGCAGAAACAATAAGAGGCAACATACTCTATAAACTCAATAAAACATTTAGTCAATCAGGGGAGAGAACTATGGAAATGCCAATGGTATCAAATTAAAAATTACACCAGCATAATATAAAATTGCCATTGGAAGTATCAAATGTGCTATATTATGCGGTTCAAAAGCATATGAAGTTTAGAAAAATTCTGTAATTGCAACTTTGTATGGTGCCTACGCTTAGAAGTTAAATCAGAAAACAATTTTTTTTCAACGGATACACTAGTATTATAACCAAAGCCATTTTTTAAATTTTTCATGTTACATGCATTCCTACAGTATCATTTCTATTTAAGAGCCACCATTGTGCTGATAACTGTCGATTCATTGTATTAATTAAGAAATAAAAACCAAAATTATACACTTACAGCTTCCTTTTCTTGACTCTTTAAAAATCAAACATATGGATCAAATTATGATTTAAATCACCTGATTTTTTTAAATAAAAATCAAGTGATTAAAATCGTGATTTAAATCAATCAACCCTATAAGAAAACCCCGATTTTTACGGTAATATTTCAATACTTATTAGTGCTGAAAGAACAGATGCACTTTTCCTCAAGTTTATTATTGAAAGTACGACGCGATTCGACAGTAAGGTCATTATCTAAGTACTAATAGGATGTCATTCCACTTTATCTCGCCCGCTTCTGTACTTTTATTCAATACTTACGTTTTGTAATCATTAATTGCGTCATATACCCTAATTTAAACCAAGTACTCATTGATTTAATAACATATTTTCATGTTTCACTGTTGTCTGGGAAATAATTATATAAGAATTAACACTTCTCCCTTTTACTTCAAAATAAATGCGTTCAAATTCTTCTCTGTCCGCGACATAGTCTTCCTCATTCCTCATTTTAAACTGAACTTCAGCTTATTGATCCCATATTTCTCTAAGTTTGGCTTGCATAGCATGTAAATAAGCCAGATTATCATTCACGGAGAATGAGTTGACGTAGTTCAGAGCACGTTTTACTTTTCCTATAATCGACCCACTCCGTTTTATTAATTTGCCCCATGTGATGGAATATATCATATTTCATACACTTGTAATTTGACTACTCAATTCTTATGTTTTGTAATCATTAATTGCGGCATATACCCTTGCATTATTCTCGCATACATTGATTTCATCAGAGTTTTATTGACGAATCATAGTGAAACCCGTTCATCGATGGAAAATACATAGAACGCTAAGAATGGGAAGGAGAAATACGTCATACACATGGTATCAAGGCCGTTATATAGAAACTCGACTCAGTTTTCAAATCCTTAACTCCCTGTCAGAAGAGTGAAAACTCCCATCCATGATATCTATGTATTTTATGCGAGAAAACCCTGGATTTGTATGGTAAGACTCCAGTACTTATGTTTTGTAATCATTAATAGGGTGGTTTCCTTTTATTTTTTTTATTGCCTAAATCGAAATATTATTCCTCCAGGAGTATGTATTTCACGCTTTTAGATTTTTAAATGACGATATCTATTTTTCGCGATTGAATGAAAAGTGAAAATTTTCAAGCGCGCGAAAACGCGACGGCAAAGTATGAATGCTGGGAAAACCCCGTGTGACGTCGTTCTAGTTCCCGCTGCCGCCAAGTGAGGTGACCTTGGGGCGAGGATATTGTGCGCCGCTGCGATGCAGGCTGCTAGCAGGTAGCAGAGTACCCTCCTAGCAGGTAGCGCTTGGCTTAAATAAGGATTATTAATACATTATCAAAGGAAGGAAACTTTCCGAACATAGGAAGTTTTAATAGGTGATCATTAAGAGATATTTCCCTGTGCTCTGTGCCTCATGCATGCATTGGTAATCTCAGACGATGTAAAACTCCTATCTACTCGTATATCATCTAGGTCCCTGTGACGTCACGTGGAGTGGCATCGTATGGGCGCCTATCTGGCTTTTTTCAAATGAGGTGAAAATTGACAATTAACATTCGTCTAAACTGGGAGTTATACAACAAAATAATTTGAATATTACGAATACACTAATGGTGGGTACGAATCGCAATCAATGCATTTCGTTTTTCTTTGATGAAGGAAACTACCCTATTACGTCATATACCCTAGTATAAACCAAGTATTCATTGATTTCATCCGCGTTTTGTTGAAATGAAATGAAAAATACATAGAACGCCAATAATGGGTAAGAGAAAGAGGACGTACACGCTATGTGAAGGCCGTAGCCCTAGATTTCTACAGTAAGACTTCAATACTTATGTTGTGCAACCATTAATTCCAATGTCCATTACGGTGTTCATGGTGAAACAAAACCCACTACTACTTCACGAACTTTTATTTTTGGCTGTCAACTAGTTTTGACGTTTATGCAGTCATTATCAAGACTAACATCGTACTAAAAATAAAATTTTGTGGAATAGTACTTTGGGAGTGAATATCCATGGAGAAAAAATTAGCATGCTAAGATTTGTCGATGACATAGCAGTTATAGCAGAAACAGACGGCTTTGAAAAATATTCTGGTTAATATGGGTAGGGTAATGGGAAGATATCAACTGAAAAAAAGCACGAAGAAAACCAAGATATTAGTATGCAGCAGAAGAGAAGAAGTCAAGACTAACATTAAAATAGGGAAGCAAAAACTGATAGAGGTGGATGAATTCTATTATTTGGGAAGCAAGATAACTAGTGACGGGAGAAGCAAGAAAGAAATTATCAGCAGAATAGCCCAGGCGAAGAGAGCATTCCACCAAAAGAGAGACCTGCTTACAGCGGGAAACTTAAAAATAAGAGTAAAGAAACAATTTATAAGATCCTACATCTGGAGTATGCTCCTATACGGAAGTGAGGCATGGACAATGACCGCAGCGGAGAAAGCAAGGATAGAGGCCTTTGAAATGTGGTGCTACAGAAGAGTGATGAAAATCAAATGGATCGACCGAGTTAGTAACGAGGAAGTCCTAAGAAGGGTAGGAGAAAAGAGAATCCTCATGAAAACCTTAACAAGAAGACGGAACAACCTTATAGGCCACATCTTGAGACATGATGGCCTGATCAAGACAATCGTCGAAGGACAAGTGGAAGGCAAGAACGGAAAAGGAAGACCTCGAACAAACTATATGGAACAAGTGAAGAGAGATGTGAAAGAGAAGAAATACGTAGGTGTGAAAAGATTAGCTCATAGGAGAACTGAGTGGAGAGCAGCGTCATACCAATCCTAGGATTGTTCACCAGTCATGATGATGATGATGGAATAGTACTGGGTTTTGTTTCACCATGAACATTTCTTCGTTTCACCAAGTAACGCCCAAATCAGTTGATTTTATTCCCATGACGGTGGTTTATGTTTGAAGGCAGGAGATGCAAATGCCAAATCAAATTACAAGTTGAAATTAAACCGAAAAGAAAGAAAGTGTCTTTCATTATTAATACAAGGTGAAAATATCTCTAAAGCCGGTTCTTCGATTTTTCTAAGCAATCATGAACAGTAGGCAGTAGGACAGACATTTACCCCTTAGAGGGCTAGAATAATTTGATTAATTGCGTCATCCTCAATATTATTTCTACTGTATAGATACCTTTTTCTCAACTTATACGCAACCAAACTCTACAAATGAGGTACCAAAATGCACAGAATTTATCAGAGAACATGGGACGGCATATCTTACTTCCCAAATATTGCTATTGTTACCTAAAATTGGTTTTAAAAAAATATAATAATAATCGATAAAAAAATAATCGCTTCCGGCAAGATTGTCCACACCAAAAAAATATAGTTAACGCCGTCGGATCCCACCATGCCTTTTAAATTGACTCCCTGACAATTTCCCATTAAGGTTTCCAATGCGATGACTATTAACAAGGCTCAGGGTCAGACTTTGCAAAGAGCTGGCTTATTTCTGTCTGACCCTGTATTCTCTCACGGCCAACTTTATTACATTCTCTAGGGTAAGATCTTTTCAAAATATTTTTGTAAATAATAAGGGAAAAGCTAAACAAGTATTAACATAGGATAGTGTAATTACTTCCAATGTTGCGTTTAAAGAGGTCCTCTCACCTCAATTTGTACATGAACATTCCAATTAAATTTGTACATAAGACCCTGCCTTTTTTTTCTACATTTTAAAATTAGAAACGCGCCTATCCCTCTGTGGACCTGCATTGAAAAGAGCGGGGGAAGCCCGCTGGGATCGGACGCATCACGCTCGTATACCCATTATATTGATTGATGTCTTAATGCAGGTGATCCAAATGCCTAATGCAATCAAAAGGTGAAAATACATCTAAAGCCGGTTTTTCGATTGTTCTAAGCAATCATGAACGGGGGAATAGAACAGATATTAACCCACCGAGGGCTACGACAGTTTCTACGAAGAACGAATATGCTATGGTAAAGAGTTCTCGGGATCGCCACCGGGTCAGGAACTCCATATCTGCCAACGTTTCGATGTCCGACTCGGTCATCGTCCTCAGGGCTGTGAATGTCGAGTGAGAATTTGACTTGCTTATATACAATCACTCTGGTGGTCAGGTGACTGCTGATTGGCTGTCGTCAGCGGCATGCTCTGATTGGTGGTTTTGCCTAGCCTTTTGTACAGTCTTGAGCACAGGTTTCCAGGTGCTGCTCAGAGCATATCCGGAGTCTCTATTGATGGTATTCTTAGACAGTCTAATTTCAATAGACTCTTTAATGAGTCGATCCCAAAAGCCGTTGGATCGGCAGAGCATCTTGGTGTCGTCAAACTTAACAGTATTTTTGCATTCCATCCAATGCTCTGCGATGGCTGACTTTTCGGGCTGTCCTAGGCGGAGGTGGCGCTTATGCTCATATTATATCTTTTCTCATATATAAATTTCTCGTGTCATAGTTTTTGTATCCAAACTCCTCCGAGACGACAGAACCGATTCCTATGAATACTTGTGAATATATTCAGTAGATCTGAGAATAGGACGTAAAATATTTCTCATTATTCTGCAAAAAAAATTAACTACAGAAAATACACGTGACTTAATTGAAATATCGTTAATCTGTTTGCCATCTTTTGTTTTACATTTTGTGCGTCGTCAACTGTTTTCATTAAGATATATATTCAGTTATTTAAAACTAATAAAGATGTTTATAAATGTTATATCAATTGAAAATAATGAATGATGGTAGTGTATTCATCATGTTTTATTCAATGTGTGTATCACAATGTCACTTGTTTGTTGATAAATATTCCTTTCAAATTTCACTGTGATGGTATTTTTTCTTTCCACCAAAATTATGAGAGGAGCCTGATACATAAACAAAATATCTCACACAGACATGGGTAATTGCAATTTTCCACGTTAATAAAATTTATTACTTCACAGGTGTCACTGTCACAAACGCCAAAAAACATTTTTAACACTTTATAAATTACATTTACAAAAACAACAGAACAGCAAGAATCTGCAGGTACAGCCTACTTTGGTGACAGATAGGACAGGGAAAGGCTTACGAAGGATTTCAATCGAAGGGCAAAGGGGTCAATGTGTGGAGGGAGTAAGTTCAACACAGAAGTAATGCGGTAGAAATACGAACGTTTAGAGAAAGTGGAAGTCTAGGAAAAGGCATGTGGATTAGGGGATGAGAACGGGTAGGGCGGGGTGGAACTTTAAAATTGACAAAGGAGAGCAATGCAGGGCAGTCGATGATGGAATTGAGAATCTCATAAATAAGTTTTAAATCAGCCGTGAGCCTATATTAGTAGTGAGATTAGGGATGAAGAGGGAGGAGAGAATAGCATTAGTGGACATGTTGCGTAAATCCGGTAATCTATTTTTACTATTTTGGCAAACAAATTGCTGACACAGTTCAGGGATGAGAGGTTGGTTTGTGAAGAGATAGACCAGATGGGACAAGAGTAGGAAAGAATTGGAAGAATGATAGAGGAAAAAAAAGTTCAAAGTGCTTGGGGGTTCTTAATTTCAGTGGAACGGTACAAAGAGGGACATTTCTTTAGACTTGATGGATTGTATGTAAGGAGGAAAGTTTAATTTATCGTCAGTGATAATGCAAAGGTCCTTAAATGCTAACACACGTTTCAGAGAGTGATTAAATTTAGCACCTTCTAACACTACGTATATATCTTAAATGCATGCGAATATCCTTTGAGTTTACCCCGTTATTCACTAATCTATCAAACTGAATCATCCCCCTTTTGAGAATCGCATGGCAACGCAGTTATCTGCATCTGCTGCTCCATGGACCAATAATTATCGTCAGGGGCAAGCCAGGGTCCACGCGCAATTAGAACCGACGCGCGCACACGCAAGGATAAAAGGGGTATTACTTGTCCAGCCCTCCCACATGCATTTAAGCTATATTTCCGTATTGTAATAAATACTTGCAATTTTCAACGGTAATAAAATTTGTTACGTCACAGGTGTCACCGTCTCTACATCACTTTCAACTCACCTTTAAGATAGTGTAGTTACACCTCCCTTGACCAAAGTTACGACTATCAGGGTTCCCACTCTAACAAAAATTCACGGTTTTTCCAGGTTTTCACGGTCTAAATATCGTCAAATTCACGGTCTGCTGATAAGCCATTTTAGGCAGAAATATTGACGACGTGTCAATCACCGCCCGCAGGTTAATTAAAAATTTATCAACCGCGTCAGGCGCCGTGAATTCAAACGTAGCAATGAAAGTGCTATTTCTCAAGACTAGACCTATCGATATCAAAATTTAGGGGAAGCTTAAGGTTGTGATTGGCAAAATGGAGGGAGCAGTGAGGTAGGGAAGTAAAAAAGTGTCTGATTTTTCGTCAGGGTTAATGAACACTTTGTACGCTGGTCTTCCAATCACAGGCTCGAGATCAATGTGTCGTCATGGCACAAGGCACCAATAATAATTGCACTTCTAATATACGTGTGGAGATAAATGTGTCTGTATGTGGCTCGGCCTTGAAACATGATTTAAATATCATTTTTTCTTTTGATCTGTCAATTGTATTTCTTTCTCCAGAAGTTTGAGAGATTTTTAAGGTTTTATGATAAAATTCACGGCTATTTCCAGGTTTTTTCACGGTAGACAAAATTCACGGCTTATTCACGGTTTTAAGGTTTTCACGGTTGAATGGAAACCCTGACTATGAAAAAATTGGTCGTTATAACCGACCCGAACCGTAACTACATTCAGACATCAAAAAAAGAAAGCCACGTCTCTGTTAGGCCTTCTTTATCGCTTCACGGAAATTGAGTATCTCATTATAATCCACTCCTATTTCTATACGATTGTCCTTCCTATAGTTTTATCTTGTTCTCCAATTTGGTCCACGTCTGCCTCCACTAACCTCATATCCCTTGATTGCAACCCCCACTTCTTCGACAAAATCGTTAAGGCCGTTTTGTACGGGGCACGGATTTTTACGCAGGTAGGAACTGCATTAATTTCTAAAATGGCGTGGAATTGCGCGAATGCATGAACGAAATTAGAACCGGGGCTTTTATCCCATCTCACGTCCACGCATTCTTGCATGTTTTCAGGCAATTCACCGCTTTACACGACGCAATTTCGACTGCGCCTTCGTACACACGTCAGACTGTGCAAGTACGTGCCCCGTGTAAAACGGCCTTTGGATGACGTAGATTGGAAGTCAAAGTAAACAATCTTGAAAGAAATTTTAATTTTCATAATGACCGGAGAATCATTAGAAATTTATAGAAAACCATGTGGCTGATATTAAATCTGAAAGCAGCAGCGAAGAAGCAAGAATAAAGAAAGTAGTGAGACAAGGTTGCGATTTGTCTCCAGCAATCTTCCATGAGTAAATAGGGTAGTTTCCTTCATCAAAGAAAACGAAAGGCATTGATTGCGATTCGTTGCCCACCATTAGTGTATTCATAATATACAAATTACTTGGTTTTAGAAATCCCAGTTTAGACGA
Organism: Ischnura elegans; assembly: GCF_921293095.1. Taxonomy (NCBI): domain Eukaryota; kingdom Metazoa; phylum Arthropoda; class Insecta; order Odonata; family Coenagrionidae; genus Ischnura; species Ischnura elegans. Next base: position 1,768,897 of record NW_025791658.1, on the reverse strand, counting down.
ATGCTAATGATCAATTTTATCCTCATTTGAAAAAGGCCAGATTGGCGCCCATGCGATTCCACTCCACGTGACGTCACAGGGACCTAGTTTCTATACGAGTAGATGGGAGTTTTACATCATCTGAGATTACCAATGCATGCATGAGGCACAGAGCTCAGGGAAACATTCCTTAATAATCACCCATTAAAACTGGCTAAGGTTGGAAAGTTTCCTTCGTTTGATAAGGTGTTAATAATCCTTATTTAAGCTAAGTGATACCTGGTAGCTGGGTACTCTGCTACCTGCTAACAGCCTGCATCGTAGCGGCGCACATACCCTCGCCCCCGGATCACCACATACGGCGGCAGCTGGAACCACGATGACGTCACACGGGCTTTTCCCAGCATTCATACTTTTGCCGTCGCGTTTTCGCGCGCTTGAAATTTTTCACTTTTCTTTTAATCGCCAAAAGTAGATATCGATATTGTCATTTAAAAATCTAAAAGCGTGAAATGCGTACTCCAGAAGTAATAATAATATTTCGATTAATGCAATAAAAAAGATTAGGAAACCACCCCATTGAGAAAACTATGAACGCAAGGAAAGAAAAAGCGCAAAGAGCTAAAATCGATGGTGAAAGAATAAGTTTACAACGAGACCTGAAGAAAATTATTTTAACCCTCCGTTAATCGCGTCACACTTCGGATCGCAACTTGTCTGCATCTCACAGACGTCATTTAGTAATAGTTAGAGATGCGTGAAAATGGCAAATGCGATGATAAACGCGATATAGATGCGATGACTGGACTTGTACACTATTTTTACGCAAATTCGCTTTTTCATTAGATTACATTTTGTGCCGAGCGCAGTTTAAATGCTCCGCCGACACTCACCCCTTAAAGCATGTGAGCGACTGGCCAACTGCTAGTCGGCTGGGACTCGGCACGTGACCGCAAGCTATAAATGGGCGTGGGCAAGCTACACCTCCGCCACTATATGTCTTATCCCATTAATTTATTATGTTCTACGACATAGTTATTTAAAATATTCTGTATTTTGTCGTATAACTGTGTTTCACTACATTTTATCGTCATCTACCTCATTATGAAAATAAAAATAGAGGCTACAAAATGCGATAAACTGTTATTGAAAGTGTGATAAAATAAAAATGAAAGTGCGATATTCACGTGTTTCCAGTAATGGCTAAAGAAAATACATATAATTAGAAATTATTCATATAATATTTAATTTCATGCACGGGCATCAAATATATGCATGATAATGATGGAGATATACATATTAATAAAATACTAAATACACGTTTTTTTACAGCAATAATAGTTTAATTCATGTGATATGTTGATTACAATCATATGTGTCTTGAAAAACGTCGCGTACCCCTAATTAAATAGAATCGTAACGGCCAGGTATACAGGGTAAAAAGAACTACCAACGATTATTTTGCATCTGCGTCGCATACAACATAGAAGTGAGGAAACAATACATCAGATGCCACATTTGGAGTATGTTTGGAAGCGAGGCTTGGACGTTGACAGCAGCAGAGAAGTCAAAGAGCGGAAGAATTCGAAATGTGGTGCTACCGAAGAATGATGAAGATAAAATGGATTGACCGTGTGAGTAACCATGAAGTGCTAAGAAGAATTATATAAAAGAGATGCCTCCTAGAAAATAGGGCCCATAAAAAATAGGGCCTATCACAAAACCTTTGTAGGGTACATGCTTATATCATGAGAAGAAAGGGGCAATGGTGTAGGGAATGTACGAGGAGTAATAACGTTAATCCACATAGAAAATGCACTTACATCAGAAAATAGAAGTAAGGAAACAATTCATCATATGCTACGTATGGAGTATGTTTCTCAATGGAAGCGAGGCTTGGACGTTGATAGCATCAGAGAAGTCAAGAGTGGAAGCATTCGAAATGTGGTGCTACCGAAGAATGAAGACGATAAAATGGATGGAACGTGTAAGTGACGAGGAAGTTCTAACATAAGATTAGTGGGAGAAAAGAGAAGTATTCTTTAGAAACCTTAAACAGAAATCGGGACAACTTAGTTGCCCTCATTCTGAGGCATGAAGGTCTGATTTAAAAAATCGTAAAAGGACAGGTGGAAGGGAGGAAGGGCAAGGGACGTCCACGAATGAGTTATATCGGACAGGTTATAAAGGATGTAAAAGAGAATAAATATGTAGCTATGAAAAGACTATACAACTTTATCCTATTTTAAATAATATTATGAAAGATTTATAACTAGTGAATATGATTATTCTAAGTAATTAAGTGCTAAATAATGAAGACTAATTGCTATGAAGAGTGGCAGAAAATAGAAGTCTCCTAAAAACTTTAAGTAGGCGACCGGACTACTTAGTTGGCCACATTTGGAGGCACGATGGCCTGATGAAGACAATCGTAGAAGGATGGGTGTAAGGGAAGAAGGGTAAGGGACGGCCCCGAATGAGTTACAGAGGACAATGAGTAATAAAGGATGTAAAAGAGAAGAAATATGTACTTCGCTATAAAAAGGTTAGCGGATATGAGAAAGGAATGGAGAGCTGCGTCAAACCAATCTTAGGATTGTTGTCAAATGATGATGATGATGATGATGATGAAACTAAACGGGAAGTAGGAAAAAGAAACGCCACTAATGAGTTACATATGACAGGTCATAAATGATTTGAAAAGAAATAACTACGTCGCTATGGAAATACAAGAGGATAGTGTAGAAGAATGGAGCGATGCGTAAAAAAAACGGGCAGTCGTGGGACTGGCCGACAGAAGTGAAAACTGAAATCATTATTATCCATTGATTTTTTATATATATTTAATATTAACAAAAAACAATTTTACTCTTTGCACATAAAAGAAACTTCCTTAAATTGTACTGACCTGTATTTTTATAGCGTGTACACTCTTCTGCACGTTCATGCACGAGCTCTTTATATTTAATGAACTTATACAATATACACTATAGATTTTTATTTTCAATTTAAATATTTTTAAAACAAAAAGACTTTAACAGTGTATATATTAATTTATTTATTTATTTATCACATCCCCCGTAAACAGCACATAACGGCCTTTTACAACGAGGGTTTCCAATATGAACAAAGTACAACACAAACATCCATGCCCTGGATAGGGATCACCTTCCCAGGCGGGATTCGAACCCACGACCTTCGGTTTGGCAGGCGAGGACTTTACCCCACCGCCACCGAGGCCGGCAACAAAGTTAATATATTAATCTCTATTAACAGTCAACAAAATAATACGCACAGTATAGAAAAAGTACATATGTACACTATAGAACTAGAAGCAGACAGATGCAAGTATTCAGTATGTAAAAGTATAGCGGTGACGCAACCTATACCATTGTATACACTATACACACTACATATATAAATATATGTATATCTCGCTGTAGCGATCGCGGTGTCGGGTCGGTGACGCTCACGCGAATCCTATGCTTTTCCCCCATCCCGCAAAAGTGCTTAACACCGCTAAAGAAGTTTTCACTTCAACAATCTCATGATTGTTGACTTACGAAAAGATGACACTGAGAGAAATTCTCTAACGAGTAATAAATCAGGAAGAAAGCCTTGATACGATTGGTTGAATGGGGAGCGCCGCGTCATCTTAATGAGCTAAGTTATCTTTTTGCCCGCAATTTGCGTGATCCCGAAATGATCTCACGGTCCGCAGAGTACGACACACAGAGATCAAATTGGGGTGGGAGAGAGAGAAGGAAGTTGGTCTCGATGGTTCAAAATGGAGAAACGTCTTTCAAGAATTATGTCTCTTACTTCGGCTGTTGGTGGGGTTTGGGGGGGGGTTGGAAATCTTCACCTTCTGACCCCCCCCCCCAACTTCCCATTAACACACCCTACTTCATATCGCGCCTTGGCTCCCTTATCGCAGCGATCGTAATTTTGAATGATGGCGCTTCTCATACCGATATTCTAACACCACTTCTCGGAACCCTCTTCCCCCCCCTCCCTCCCTCTCTCTCTCTATCTCTCTCCGAAGTGACTTTTGAGCCGAAGTTTTGGGCACAGAGGTTTCGCTATAAACCACCAATCCCACTGTAGAGAAAGGGGTGAGGTTTATGGGAGGAGAAAGGGCCGGCTTCCGTCTTCGTAGTAAGGGAGGGATGAAGTAACGTACTAAACGTACTGCGTGTAAATTGAATATTGTAACTTAACTGATTATTGTGCTAATGCTAAAATTAACTGATTATTGTGCTGATGCTTAAGTCAATAAAATCATATGTACTTATGAGTTCATACGTTTGTCTTGCTGATAATTATATATACAAGTATTTTTTGTTCTATTCTGTCATATATTTAGTGAGGAAAGGGTCAGATTCCGTCTTCGTAGTAAGGGAGGGATGAAGTAACGTACTAAACGTACGTGTAAATTGAATATTGTAACTCAACTGATTATTGTGGTAATGCTAAAATTAACTGATTATTGAGTATTTGCTTAAGTCAATAAAATCAGATGTACTTATGAGTTCATACGTTTGTCTTGCTGATAATTACATGTACATATGTACTTTTTGTTCTACTCTGTCATATATTTAGTCGCAATCAATAAAATCAGATGAATATATGAGTTCATTCGTTTGTCTTGCTGATAATTATATATACATATGTTTTTTGTTATATTCTGTCATATATTTAGTGGAAAAAGGGTCAGCTTCCGTCTTCGTAGCAGGGGAGGGATGCAGTAACGCACTTAACGTACTACGTGTAAATTGAATATTATAACTTAACTGATTATTGTGATAAAATTAACTGATTAATGTGCTGATGCTAAAGTCAATAAAATCAGATGTAATTATAAGTTCATACGTTTGTCTTGCTATGTATACAGGGTGTCCCATTTATCTTGACCACCCGAAATAACTTTTTGTCCAGATGCAAATACAAAAACTTGTCAAGCAAATGCTCATAAGCCGTCAGGGGGACATTAATCAGCATGATGGCCTTCCTTGTAGCTTTGTTATTTACAAAGATATGAACAGCGGTATGTCTCTTTTGAATGGCACCCTACACGTGGACGCGGTAGTGGCCCCGGGCTCAAAGTGACTTTTGTGTTACGTTTCGACTTGCTTGTCATTTGTTCACTGCTAACTCCAGTAAGTGGACGAGTTTCTTATGTTTTCCTAACGTTTTTTTTATGCTAATGGTCCACTGTGCAAAATTTTTAAATAAGTATTTAGGAGAGGAAATGAATTGCCGAATAAAAAATATAGGGTGCCATTTAAAAAAGGCATACCGCTGTTCATATCTCTGTAAATAACAAAGCTAAAAGGAAGGCAATAATGCTGATTATTGTCCCCCTGACGGCTAATGGACATTTGCTTGACACATTTTTGAATTTGCATCTGGACAAAAAGTTATTTCGGGTGGTCAAGATAAATGGGACACCCTGTCTACATATATATTTTTTGTTCTATTCTGTCATATATTTAGTGGGGAAAGGGCCAGCTTCCGTCTTCGTAGCAGGGGAGGGATGAAGTAACGTATTAAACGTACTACGAGTAAATTGAATATTGTAACTTAACTGATTATTGTGCTAATGCTAAAATTAACTCATTATTGTGCAGATGCTTAAGTCAATAAAATCAGATGTATTTAAGAGTTCATGCGTTTGTCTTGCTGATAATTACATATACATATGTATTTTTTGTTCTATTCTGTCATATACTTAGTGGGGAAAGGGCCAGATTCCGTCTTCGCAGTTGAATAGAATAGAAAATGAAATTTATTATTTCTGGACAATTGTGTCCCTCAGGAACATATATAATCATAAATATAATAGAGTCAGAAATATTAGAAAAATAAGTAGATTTACATTATAGATCGATGTCACAGAATGCGACTAAATATATGACAGAGTAGAACAAAAAATACATATGCATAATAATTATCAGCAAGACAAACGTATGAACTCATAAATACATGTGATTTTAATGACTTTAGCATCAGCACAATAATCAGTTGAGTTACAATACTAATTTTGTATGTAGCAATATTTCATAATATTTCTTTTTGAATTGACTTACTTTTTTTGAATTTTTTTTAATCGCATGACAATTGATTCCATATTCCATAGTAGGGGAGGGATGAAGTAACGTAATCGGTATAAGGGTGGACTTCTTCGGCAAACCATTCCCAATGCATTTTTCTTGATAAAAATTTATTCCCTCGGCTAAAAATACTAGTTTTTGTGTTCCTCAAGAACAGGGGCTATTTTGCATTCTCACGTCCACGCATTCTCGCATTTTTCTTAGCCGCTGGCGACTCCGGGCGCTGCGCGCTAAGCTTAAATTGCTTGAGCAATTGATAATGGATATCTTTAAGAGCGACACGGAGAGCATAATATTAGAGCCACACTATATTTCCAGGTCCGATAGAAGCGATAAATTAAGAGAGATGTTTTGCCGAATGGATTGTATGGGAATTCGTTTTTTTTTCCCCGAACCATAAAGGACTTTAATAAACGCTAGTCCCAACTTCGTTAGAGGACTTCATTTTATTTCTTTTATTTTTTTAGCTGTGAACGGCTGGTGTCCTAATACCCCCTGCCACACGCCTTTTAGGCGGTTTACGGGGTATTATATAGATATAGGAGATCTTGTTATTTGGACTACCCACGTAAAACGGGCTTTGTTAAAAGAAAATTAGGAAAGTGCGACGACAAAGTGGGAGAAATTAGCTACTTTTCCCTCATTAGACCACATTTGGAATACGCTGCCAGTGTTTGGAACCCTCATGAAAAAGGCTTAATAACAGAGTTAGAACGCGTGCAAAGAAGAGCTGCCAGGTACGTGAAAAATCGTTACGATAGTCTTGTCAGTGTAACTGACCTCCTAGATAAACTCGGATGGGAATCCCCTATGTGGAGAAGTACACAGGCCAACAATGAAAAAACTTTTTTACTGAAAATACCTTATTCTTATGTTTTTAAAGTTGATGAATCCAAATATGATGGTTTTAAAGTTGTATCACACACCATTTATTCACATTTTACAGTTAAATTTATGAAATCAAACAATATTTTTAGAATTTAACAGCATTTTTATAGTTATAATAAAATTGAAAAGGTAGGTCTAATGAACGAAGACGATGGGGGATATCTGTTGGTACTTCACCGAGAAGTTCAGCAAGCGACTCATCGCAGAAAAGGCTACACCAGAAGCTTCAAGGAAAAAAGGGAAAGAAAATGTAGCCTAATTCCAGTTGACAAGTGAACCCTGTATTATCACGCTGTAGTAAATACAAACAATTTTATCACGATGTAGTGAACAGTAAATACAAACGATTTTATGATGTTACACAGTGTTTCATTGATTTCCCTGTATACCGTATAGGGGTATTAGACTAAATATTAGATACTTATTGCTTGGAAACTATGGGTGTTACAAAAAAACTAAGGCCAGGTTTGGATTCGGCACATCAAAATCTATAAAGATTAACTATTAAAATAAAAAAGTTTTCAAACAAAATTTTTTTTGCCTGTGTTATCTTGGCAGCTTTTCATCTCCCAATGACTTCTTCTGCCGCCTCCTGCAGTCCATTTTTATCAGCTTTCCCTCATAATTCCTTCATTCCAGCTTTCCCACCCCACCCCCCCCCACCCCCGATTTCTCGGTAACACCATCACTCATGTTAACCTTTACCACTTCTTGAAATGCTACCTGACATTGAGCTTCCTTTTCAGTTTTTCTTGCTGTCATAATTTCCTCACAGCTCTCTTCAGTGTCTTGAATTTTAGGTGACATTTCGTCGTCAATAAATTATGGTTGCCATCGATATCTTCCCGGGGTAGTTTTAACCCGCAAATGGAGGTGTTAGGAATGCCGAGTTCGATTCACTTCCTGCGAATTCATGATGTAATGTAACTATTGTGGATAGGGTTAGCATAGGCTAATTTCAGGTAGTTGGGGAAATGACCATCATAGGTAGCATTAATTATGTGAGGTAGGGGATCACTCATATAATCTTTGACGGCCTTCAAGATAGGGAAGTTGTATCAATTATAGTATTTATAAGACGGTATTTATAATAAATTATGATCAGCTTTTAAAATAAAAAAGTTTTCAAACAAATTTTTTTGTTGGCCTGTTTTATTTCTCCAATGCTTTATTAGTGCCAAGGGCGCACTCAACAATCTCAAGATGTGGTCAGAAGACGCACAGATGCAGCATCATTAACTAAAGGGCTGAAAAGCACAGTCAATGAAGGATCGGGCATCGCTGACCTGAAGACGCCAGCAGGATCGCTGGAAAAACTGTCGTCACCTGTGGACAACACAACACAACGCGGGGGAACGCCCGGAAGCTGAGACTCTTAAGCCTGAATCACACGATCATTTTTTTCGTCGCGAAAGTGATCACTATCGCGATCACTAGGCGAACTGATCGTCGCCGGCTATTGTTTTTCGCGTTCGCGATCGCGATGAGGATTCCCATCGCTATTTTTCATCACTAGTCCGGTCGCTTTTTCCGTCGCTAAAACCGTCACTTAAACCCCATATCAGCCAATCGGAACGCATGCTCGTATGGAGCGATTGCAGCGCAACGTTTGACAATTGTGGGAACGACATAGATAAACAAACACGCTTCATATATTTTCGTGATGCGGGTCCCATGACAACGAGTTGTGATATCGGAAGTGATGCGAAAAGCGACGGCGGGAGTGACCGTGTGATTCATAAAAATGATCACTAGAGCGATCGCTTTTCGCGACGGGAAAAGTGATCGTGTGATTCAGGCTTAAGGGCGTTCCCCCGCGTTGTGTTGTGTTGTCCACAGGTGACGACAGTTTTTCCAGCGATCCTGCTGGCGTCTTCAGGTCAGCGATGCCCGATCCTTCATTGACTGTGCTTTTCAAATTTTTATACATTGCCATAGCATTGTATAAGAATGTATAAAAATTTGAAACAGTTTTATACAATTTTTTTTAGGGGAATGAAATCAAAATTGGGAGCAAAATCGAAATTTTGGATATGTATAACAATGGATTTTTGGATAAAATCGAAAATTTGGATGTGTATGACAATGAAACACGATTTTCAGCAAGTGGTTGCCTTTAAACATATTATCATGGTTATGGTGCTCCGTTCAAGGTTATGCACTATACAGGCCACAAATTTCATCAAAATATCTGTACAAAATCGGGAGTTGGGCCGAAAATAAATACAAATTGATGCCAAAAAATCTTCAATTTCGTTTTCATAGGCGTGTATAGCAAAGAAACCCAATTTCAAATGCACGCTTGCCGATCCTTCAAACTACTTATACAGGGTGTCCCATTTATCTTGACCACCCGAAATAACTCTTTGTCCAGATGCAAATTCAAAAATGTGTCAAGCAAATGTTCAATAGCTGTCAGGGGGACATTGATCAGCATGACTGCCTTCCTTGTAGCTTTGTTATTTACAAAGATATGAACAGCGGTATGTCTTTTTTAAATGGCACCCTAGACGTGGACGCGGTTGTGGTCCCTGGCTCATAATGACTTATGTATTATGTTTTGACTTGCTTGTCATTTGTTTATACTGCTAACTTTAGTAAGTACACGTGGTTGTGGGCCCAGGCTCAAAGTGACTTTTGTGTCATGTTTTGACTTGCTTGTCATTTGTTTATACTGCTAACTTTAGTAAGTACACGTGGTTGTGGGCCCGGGCTCAAAGTGACTTTTGTGTCATGTTTTGGCTTGCTTGTCATTTGTTTATACTGCTAACTTTAGTAAGTACACGTGGTTGTGGGCCCGGGCTCAAAGTCACTTTTGTGTCATGTTTTGACTTGCTTGTCATTTGTTTATACTGCTAACTTTAGTAAGTACACGTGGTTGTGGGCCCGGGCTCAAAGTGACTTTTGTGTCATGTTTTGACTTGCTTGTCATTTGTTTATACTGCTAACTTTAGTAAGTACACGTGGTTGTGGGCCCGGGCTCAAAGTGACTTTTGTGTCATGTTTTGACTTGCTTGTCATTTGTTTATACTGCTAACTTTAGTAAGTACACGTGGTTGTGGGCCCGGGCTCAAAGTGACTTTTGTGTCATGTTTTGACTTGCTTGTCATTTGTTTATACTGCTAACTTTAGTAAGTACACGTGGTTGTGGGCCCGGGCTCAAAGTGACTTTTGTGTCATGTTTTGACTTGCTTGTCATTTGTTTATACTGCTAACTTTAGTAAGTACACGTGGTTGTGGGCCCGGGCTCAAAGTGACTTTTGTGTCATGTTTTGACTTGCTTGTCATTTGTTTATACTGCTAACTTTAGTAAGTACACGTGGTTGTGGGCCCGGGCTCAAAGTGACTTTTGTGTCATGTTTTGACTTGCTTGTCATTTGTTTATACTGCTAACTCCAGTAAGTGGACGAGTTTCTTATGTTTTCATAACGTTGTGTTTATGTTAATAGTCCACTGTGCTACATTTTTGAATAAGTCTTTAGGAGAGGAAATGAATTTCCGAATAAAAAATATAGGGTGCCAAGTAAAAAAGGCATTACGCTGTTCATATCTTTGTAAATAACAAAGCTATAAGGAAGGTAATCATGCGGATTAATGTGTTACGTTGGAAACGTTGAAAAAAAAAACGTTGAAAATTACGGGCAACAAGGCTGTACATTGTCACCCGTAATTTTCAACGTTTACATTGAAAAAGCCATTAAGGAAATCAAAGAAAAGGCATTGGGAGTGAATATCCATGGAGAAAAAATAAGCATGCTAAGATTTGCCGATGACATAGCCGTTATAGCAGAAACAGAGAAGGATTTGAAAAATATTCTGGTTAATATGGGTAGGGTAATGAGTAGATATCAACTGAAAATAAGCACGAAGAAAACCAAGATCTTAGTATGCAGCAGAAGAGAAGAAGTCAAGACCAACATTAAAATAGGGAGGCAAAAACTGATAGAAGTGGATGAATTCTGTTATTTGGGAAGCAAGATAACTAGTGACGGGAGAAGCAAGAAAGAAATTATCAGCAGAATAGCCCAGGCGAAGAGAGCATTTCACCAAAAGAGAGACCTGCTAACAGCAGGAAACTTAAGTATGGAAGTAAAGAAACAATTTGCAAGAACCTACATCTGGAGTATGCTCCTATACGGAAGTGAGGCATGGACAATGACCGCAGCGGAGAAAGCAAGGATAGAGGCCTTTGAAATGTGGTGCTACAGAAGAATGATGAAAATCAAATGGATCGACCGAGTTAGTAACGAGGAAGTGCAAAGAAGGGTAGGAGAGAAGAGAAGCCTCATGAAAACCTTAATAAGAAGAAGTACTCCCTGTACTCTAAACAGAGAAGGTTTTGAGGAATATTTTAGTGAATATTCATGATCATTATTACTTAAATTATAATATTTATTTATACTACACTACGGAAGTGAGGCATGGACAATGACAGCGGTGGTGATAGCAAGGATAGAGGCCTATGAAATGTGGTGCTACAGAAGAATAATGAGGATGGAAACCCAGCGAATAGAGCATAGAAAACCTACTTACTGGGTGCTGCTAATGTAGGAGAGCAAAAACCAGCAAATGTGGATGAATTCCGTTATTTGAGAAGCAGGATAATTAGTGATGGGAGAAGCAAAAAAGAAAAAATCAGCAGAATAGTCCAGGCGATGAGAGCATTCCATCAAAAGAAGTATCTACATACAGCAGTAACATTAAACAAAGTAGTAAGAAAACAGTTAATCAGAAATTACATTTGGAGTGTGCTCCTATACGGAAGGATAAAATGGATCGCCCGAGTTAGTAATGAGAAAGTCCTAAGAAGAATAGGAGAGAAGCCTCATGAAAACCTTGATAAGAAGAAGGAGCAACCTTATAGGCAATATATCTTGATACATGATGGCCTGGTGAAGACAATCGTAGAGGGACAAGTGGAAGGCAAAAACGGAAAAGGAAGATTTCAAACAAAATATTTGCAACAAGTAAAGAAGGATATGAAAGCGAATAAATTTGTTGGTGTGAAAAGATTGGCTGATAGGAGAAGTGAGTGGAGAGCTGCGTCAAACCAATACTAGGATTGTTGACCAGTGATTATGATGTTGTCTTATATAAATTAGATGATGGAAAAGTTAATACTGTTGGAAATAATTTCGTTATTTTGTCATTGTTTTGCTTTCTTTGATGCACATCTTTCTTGTGCCACGTATCATAGTATTGCCACAAGCCTTTAAGGCGGCTTGCGGTGTTTATATAGATGTAGATATCTTAGGCCAGACAAATAGTGTAGTTTCCTTCATCAAAGAAAACGAAAGGCATTGATTGCGATTCGTTACCCACCATTAGTGTATTCATAATATACAAATTATTTGGTTTTAGTAATCCCATTTTAGACGAATGGCAATGCTCAATTTTAACCGCATTTGAAAAAGGCCAGATTGGCGCTCATGCGATGCCACTCCACGTGACGTCACAAGGACCTAGTTTCTATACGAGTAGATAGGAGTTTTACATCGTCTGAGATTACCAATGCATGCATGAGGCACAGAGCTCAGGGAAACATGTCTTAATAATCAACTATTAAAACTGCGTAAGGTCAAAAAGTTTCCATCGTTTGATAGGGTATTGATAATCCTTATTTAAGCCAAGCGCTACCTGCTTGCAGGGTACTCTGCTACCTGCTGGCAGCCTGCATCTTATCAGCGCCCAAAGCCTCGCCCCAAGGTCACCTCACGCGGCGACAGCGGGAACCAGAACGACGTCACACGGGGTTTTATCAGCATACATACTTAGCCGTCGCGTTTTCGCGCGCTTGAAAATGTTCACTTTTCATTTAATCGCGAAAAATTGATATCGTCATTAAAAAATATAAAAGCGTGAAATACGTACTCCAGGAGTAATAATCTTTCTATTTAGGCAATAAAAAATAATAGGAAACCATCCTATTCTCAAGTGTCCTGTCCCTTACGATACAAGGATTGTGTATCGATGTATACGTTTCCTTCCGCGTCGCTTTCCTTATCGACCCGTCCATCCAGAATCACCCCACCCCGCTCGTTCCCTTATCACCGTTCCTTCGTCAGAAGAGCCTTCTGGACCGGGCGAGGGGCATTTTATCCCGTGGTACTTAACACGTGTTCAACATAAACACTGTGGGACAGGCGGAATACCCCTTCTCCGCCCCCCCCCCTCCAATTTCCCCCTGCGCGAGACCCCTGATCCTTATACGGGGAAGGAGGGGGAAGAAGATGTGATACCCCTTACATCCTTCTATGCCCTCCCTCCACCACGAATGAATGCCTCATTCGTGAACGGGTCATTCGAAAATGAACGGTTCACGGGTATGAACTGAATCAACTTCATAAAACGGTGGCAGCGAGCGGAACACACAGCCCCTTGAATCATTGGTTGGTTTTGTTCACGTGATTTAATGCGTATTGACATGCATTTAAGGCCATTGCAGCGGGGGAATTTAACAAGCAACAACGTAGCATGATCACAAACAACCATTTATATTTATATTTTTCATGTTAACATCAATCGTCATTTTTTAGATTAAAATGTATCCTAGTGCGGATGTAACAACCCCTTGAATCATTGGTTGGTTTCGTACGCGTGATTTAATGTGTAATTACATGCATTTAAGGCCATTGCAGCGGGGGAATTTAACAAGCAACAACGTAGCATGATTACAAACAACCATTTATATTTATATTTTTCATGTTAACATCAATTGTTATTTATTAGATTAAAATGTATCCTAGTGCGGAACATACAACCCCTTGAATCATTGGTTGGTATTGTTCACGTGATTTAATGTGTATTCACATGCATTTAAGGCCATTGCAGCGGGGGAATTTAACAAGCAACAACGTAGCATGATCACAAACAACCATTTATATTTATATTTTTCATGACAAAATCAATTGTGATTTATTACATTAAAATGTATTCTTCTATAGCCATATATCATTCATAATGTCATATTCACTACTTTATAATGCTAGTTGTGACTGACATATTCACCCGGTTCAAGGAAGAAACTTTTTGAAACTTCTTCAATGTTGATGCTCAACTAATGTAAATGATGTTCAGGTTACTAATACGATTTTTAATTATTAAATGTATGCCATATTCCTTGTTTTACCATTGCTATACCCCATTATTATTTGAACTATTCCTTATTTTTTCAAATAACTGTTTCATCACACTTGTCAACTATTAGTACTTAATTAAAAAAGTACGACAATAATAACTCAAGTGTGAGTAAACTTCTCTCGGGTTTCCCACCGGGTTAAAGGCTTTATAATGGCCGACGTTTCGAGCTCCGACTCGGCGCTCATCATGAGGGCTACTGGATGATGAGCGCCGAGTAGCCCTGATCATCCAGTAGCCCTGATGATGAGCGCCGAGTCGGAGCTCGAAACGTCGGCCATTATAAAGCCTTTAACCCGGTGGGAAACCCGAGAGAAGTTTACTCACATCATTCGCCGGGAAAGCATCAAATCTTTCTTCAATAACCCAAGTGTTTTTTTATCAGTTTCTTGATCTTGTTTCAAATAGAAGTTTTTACTAAAAATGATGGTACGTATTGGGAATGCATAATATTAAATACAATTTTATAGTGGTCGAGAAGTCAAATAAACGTTAAACTGAGCAATGAAAATAACTTTGCAACGTTGTGTGAATTTTCGTTTTTTTCGGTCTCCCAGACCGCACATCAATGGTACTGTAACAAGAAATACATTAATATACATTATGAAAAGAAAGAAGAAAATAGATGCTACAAATTGCTATAAGCTGTAATCGAAAGTGCAATAAAATTAAAACGAAAGTTCTACTTTCAATTATCACTAATCATAAGTAAAGAACCGACTCACCAAGATGAATCAGATCACACTGACCGAATCGTCCAGAAGAACGGAACGTCCCTCACATCCATTCTTCCCCTTTCTTTCGCTGTACCCTGAGAAGAAGACCCTTTACCTAAACCCCTCATTACCCCTCCACGTTCATCCCCTCCCCTTGTACCCTTCACACAGCTTCCCCCCCTCTCTCCCGGTGGCTAGTGTACCGGCTGCGATCTCATTTCTCCTCCATTCGCCCTGTGAAACCCTTTTCCCCCCTCTCACGGCCCTTAAATAGGGAAGAGATAGCGCCCCTCACCCCCCCTGTACCCTGACTATCTCGTCAAAACCTGCACGTCCTGTCCTCCACTCCCGAAATAGGGAATATATAAACACAAAGACCTTTTTTTCAGCCTATGATACTAGGCAGGTATGGTAAGAGAAACGAAACGAAAAAAAAACCAGTAAAATTTTAAATAGGGAGTGAAGAGTTCTCGGGATCGCCACCGGGCCAGGAACTGCATAAAAGGGTGATTTCCTTCATCAAAGAAAACGAAAGGCATTGATTGCGAATCGTTACCCACAATTAGTGCATTCATAATATACAAATTATTTGGTTTTAAGCTAGGTTAACACCTGCGAGAAATTGCGCGAGTTTACTGTCTGACAGTCAAAATTGCAAGTGTAAAGCTGGTTTACACTTGCGAGAAATTGCGCGAGTTTACTGTCTGACAGTCAAAATTGCAAGTGTAAAGCTGGTTTACCCTTGCGAGAAATTGCGCGAGTTTACTGTCTGACAGTCAAAATTGCAAGTGTAAACGGGTCGGCGAGCAGTGTCGCGAGCTGGGCGGCGGAGTGTCTGACACTTCGACTCGCAGGTCTAAACATGAAACTTAGCTCTAGCAATTTCTCGCGCTCGCACTGTCGCCTGATCAAACCGCGGGAGATATTTCCCGACACTTTTGCGGAAGTTGGGATGAAGTGCAGTTGTGTTGTCTCTTGAGTCTCCTGTAATTTGTTTTTTTTTTGTGTCATGTTGTTTTGTAGATGGATGAAGGGAAAAGGATGGAAAATCCCCTTGAGCAAAGTAGTTACAAATGGTCGGACTTGGAGACAAAAAAACATATTACGTTATATGAAGAAAGCGAAATATTGTGGAATGTGACCCTGAAAGATTACATAAACAAGAGTGAAAAATCAGGAATCTTTGCTGACATTAGCAAGAAGAATAAATACATCAGAGAATGATAAGAGTCACCTAAAAAATAGAGATTGTATGACGAAGATAGTGCATAGATAGTACAGCGCCAAACATATAGCTATGCATGGTACCACTTCAGTGGCACAAATTTTTTCTCAAGTAGATTGGGATGGACAATTTTACTACTTTACTAGTATTAGCTATTCTTATAAAATTTGAAGAAAATTATAATTGAACTTCCATAACATCCTTCGGTCTGGTAATGAATTCAAATATACGATGATATTTAAGTGGAGTTAACATGGAAGTAGTGGCCACAAGCAGTATAAGCTGAGATTTGTATTTCGGAAGGAATCAGGTTCAGTGGATGATTCCTATATGTTTTCCATTTCTATGTTGCCTCTTTCGCTAAAATCAAATGATAAAAACAACATCTTATGGCAGAATACCAGACCGTCTTCAATCAGGTATTGTAGACCCATTAAATTATTTCTGGAAGATGAAAGTTATGAGGTAACTGGGAAAGAAGTGCAAAAGATAAAGGCACAGATCTCTCCACTGATGCCCTTGGTCATCGAAATAAACGGGAAGAAATTGTACCAAGTATCAGAATTTTGACGTTAAAAGAATCCTGACATTTCATCAGGCATTAGTTGAGTAGAGGTGGAATTATTTCATCGGTTTGGAACAATTCTTAGCGCACTTTCCTGTGGTTTCTCCATCAGTACAAGTGAATTTGAGAAGTAGGCTAAAAAAACAGAAGAAATATACATGCGTCATACTCATGGTATTACATGCCTTTCACGGTACTTAGAATATAATTCATGGGACAAAAGAGATTGATTGCCCCCATTGCATTGCTTTCCGAAGAAGCCCAAGAAGCAAGGAATAAGCATATTCGGAAATTCAAAGGAAATCACGCGCTAAAATACTCAAGAAAGGACACAATGAGAGATGTTTTTAACCTGCTATTAATCACATCTGACCTTATGTTTCCAGAATTAGCTCGTTGCACCCAAGGCATTGTCATTCCCTCTCGATGGATGCTAGGCAGCTTCTCAGAGAACCAATATTACCCGCGCCTAATGAAATGAGTAATGTTAAAGAGATGGAGGACGTGGAGTCGGTAAATTTCGGAAATGAAGAGAGTTGGGAGAGTAATAATGATGGAGGTGACTAACGTTCCGCAGTTCACTTTCTGTGAAAAACGATTTTACGTTTAAATCATGTGTTTATGAGCATATTTTTAACGTAATTAGTTCATTAAATTAAGAAAAGCGCATAATTATACAATTTTTTAATGATTTTCTTGATATTTCTGTGAGTGTTAAGTAACATGAAATTATTTTGCAAATTAAATTAGTTTTTTCATAAAAACCACCTTGAAAAGACCTATGATAGTTTTATTTTGTGTTTTTGTCTATAATTTGGCATTTCTGAATGTTTTCACGACAAAAGATCTGTTTTTTGAGGAAAATATTTTTTTCCCGATAGATTCGCAATTTGTACCACTGTGCCATCCGTTTGGTTACTGTGGATATTTACACATACGTAAACAGGCCAATATAACGAATAAAAACGATTATACTTATCAAAGGCAAGAAAACATGGGGTTATAACTATCAGCCGCTGACTCGCTGATATCGATTCCCCCAGAACTATGTCCTGTTTTTGGACTTATGGCCCAACAAAGTAGAGCAGATTCTCCAGCTCTGTAGCAGACATCCTGATGAAATTCCTAAACTGTTGAGAGTCCTCTATTTGTAACTCCTTTAGTTAAAGTCGTGAAAGCTATCAAACGTTGCCTTCTATCAATCCATTCCTTAACCCAGATACTCCTCTTCATTTTTTTCTGTTTATGCACCGTATGCCAATAATCAAGTAACACTATTGTAGCGGCAGTTTGCGCACGTCTACTTCGTGACATTGTAAAAAGCTACTGACCACGGTACGGGAGGGACCACTTCCGCGAGTTGAAATTGCACCGAAAGCTGTCACATGTAAACGGATTTCATACCAACTGTCGCAACCAACAGTGACACTGGCTCGCGCGAGAGCTCGCAAAATAACTCGCGTCCAACTCTCGGGAAAAATTGCATCTGTGAGTTTACACTATGCGACCCCACTCGCGAAACTTATGTCGCAACTTTTCTCGCAGGTGTAAACCTAGCTTTAGAAATACCGGTTTACGAATGGCAATGGTCAATTTTATCCTCATTTGAAAACGGCCAGATTGGCGCCCATGCGATACCACTCCACGTGACGTCACAGGGACCTAGTTTCTATACGAGTAGATAGGTGATATACATTGTCTGAGATTACCAATGCATGCATGAGGCACAGAGCTCAGGGAAACATCTCTTGACAATCACACATTAAAAATTCCTAAGTTCGGAGAGTATCCTTCGTTTAATAGGGGAATAATAATCCTTATTTAATATACAAGAACAGGGTGGTTTCCTATTAATTTTTTATTGCCTAAATCGAAAGATTATTACTCCTGGAGTACGTATTTCACACTTTCAGATTTTTAAATGACGACATTATTTTTCGCGATTAAATGAAAAGTGATAATTTTCTAGCGCGCGAAAACGCGACGGCTAAGTATGAATGCCGGGAAAACTCCCGTGTGCCGTCGTTCTGGTTCCCACTGCCGCAAGTGAGGTGACCTTGGGGCGAGGCTTTGAGCGCTGATACAACTCAGGATGCTAGCAGGTAGCTGAGTACCATGCTATCTGGTAGCGCTTGGCTTGAAAAAGGTTTATTAATACCTTATCAAACGAAGAAAACCTTCCGACCTTAGCCAGTTTTAATAGGTGATCATTATGACATGTTTCCCTGAGCTCTGTGCCTCATGCATGCATTGGTAGTCTCAGACGATGTAAAACTCCTATCTACTCGTATAGCATCTAGGTCCCTGTGACATCACGTGGAGTGGTATCGCATGGGCGCCAATCTGACCCTTTTCAAATGAGGATAAAATTGACCATTGCCATTCGTCTAAACCGGTATTTCTAAAACGAAATAATTTATATAATATCAATACACTAATGGTGGGTAACGAATAGCAATCAATGACTTTAGTTTTCTTTGATGAAGGGAACTACCCTATTACCATGAGAAAAAATTCCCCTGGACCGTGAATTGAACCACGGACCTTTGGCTTTCCGGGCCACTGCACAGACCACTACGCTATCCAGGTTCTATATTTCTCATGACAATTATACCGATTAATCCTTATTTAAGCCTAGCGCTACCTGCTAGCAGGGTACTCAGCTACCTGCTAGCATCCTGCGTCGTATCAGCGTTCAAGCCTCTCCCCAAGGTCACCTCACACGCCGACAGCTGGAACCAGAAATACGTCACACGGACTTTTCCCATCATTCCTACTTAGCCGTCGCGTTTTCGCGCGTTTGAAAATTTTCACTTTTCGTTTAATCGCGAAAAATAGATATCGTCATTTAAAAATCTAAAAGCGTGAAATACGTACTCCAGGACTAATAATCTTTCGATTTAAGGCAATTAAAAAAATAATATGAAACTACCCTATTCTGTACGCCGGGAAAGCCTATGATCATTCTTCGTTTTCGTTTAGTTTCCCTTGCCATCCCGGCTACTAGGAGATTGCATGTAGGAGGCCCGAATCTATCCCGTATAAGGCTATTTCTGTTGCCACTTCCGTCGCATTTTAATCGGTTTTCAAAAATGTCCGCGGCGCGGTGATGAGTGCAGTGCGATCCACTTTTTTCTAATACTTTGCAGTACGTATACTGTTTGTCACCGCGAGGTATAGCATTGGAAAGTACTGAATTTAATAGATCACATCATTGCATGTAAATATTTCTGTTTACACCCCTTAATATAACTTTTTTCTCCCCGAATTTCGGATCAATTTCTCCGTCAGCGACACGGGTGGCGACTTTTATAAACTCATTAAAATGCGCGGTGGGCGAAAACTCGTGGACTGAGGCCGACTAGAGGAACTTCTTTTGTTTTATTCGTGCTACGATAGCTCATCAAAAACAACATACAAGCGACAGGCGGGTACTGCGCGACCTTCGCGCCACACGCTCAAATCAATTCTGACCGTAACTTGTTAGTTTAAGGTCAGTAGCAATCTCATTAAACTACCCTGCCTCAGTGGATTCTCCTGCCAAGTGAGTAGACTGAAGAAGGTATGAATGGAGCGAGTACTTGTGGAGTAGACAGAGATGTACAAATAAGTGCTGGAGATGGTGGGTGAGGAGAGAGCGCTTTTAGATGAGATACGGAGTAGACTGAAGGTATGAATGGAGCGAGTACTTGTGGAGTAGACAGAGATGTACAAATAAGTGCTGGAGATGGTGGGTGAGGAGAGAGCGCTTTTAGATGAGATACGGAGTAGACTGAAGGTATGGATGGAGCGAGTACTTGTGGAGTAGACAGAGATGTACAAATAAGTGCTGGAGATGGTGGGTGAGGAGACAGCGCTTTTAGATGAGATACGGAGTAGACTGATGGTATGGATGGAGCAAGTACTTAGCTGCAGTAGTCAGTGAGGGGACTGCAGGCTCTAGTGGATGCGTTAGACGTATGTCATGAGGATTAATCACAAGAAGACCAATGTTTTGCTGCTTTGTAAATAATGCGGTACCAAGTGGAGATGAACCTTGAATATGACCAGGACTTGTATGCCTGTTTCGTGGATTTTGAATAGGCATTTGATAGAGTAAGTTGGGTAAAGTTAATGGAGGGAGAGAATATTCATGAAGAAAAATTGCCATGCTAAGATTTACTGATGACATAGGCGTCATAGCAGGGGCAGAGGATTTGAAAAAAGATTATTTAATATGCGCCACTTATTCACCATTAAACCACAGACAGTATAACCGTATGTGAGTTTTGGCCGAATCATAGCCATGTATGAAATTTTCATAAAGTGTATTTATTTATCCTTAAACAATTTTTTTCTAATATTGTGCTCAAAAGATGAGAATGGTACGTGAACGAGATGTTGAGATAAGTCAGCTCCCAGCGTTAGATTCGAGTAAGGCGTTTTACCCGAGTGATATGATTTTATGTTATTAGCGAAGGCAGGGGAGCCAATTAAAAGTTTTCAGTGAGTAAAAGAAATGAAAACCTTTTGTGGAAAATTGCCAAATCTGTGATAGATATCCATTCAGCATAAAAGATGCCCACAACCAGCATACGTGATGCATATTAAAATGTTCACTTAAAAATTTAAAAAATAGTAGAAGAAGTTATTAAAATTTAGCATAGAGGCGCGAGTAGTACTTTTTGATATTGAGTCGAGTTGAAAACTATTCGCGAATATCGAGTCGAGTATGGCAATTCATGAACAACGCAATGGAACAATGCATGCTCCTACATATTCTGATTTTCTTCAATCCTCTTGCGAATTTTCTATTCTGGGTGTAATAAGAAAAAGATAATGAGTAACGTTGACGATAATTGTGACAGAATTAGGAGATGGATAAAAATTAATGTGTCTTTAACAGGTCCACAAGCTCCATATGATGGTTTCCTATTATTTTTTTATTGCCTAAATCGAAAGATTATTACTCCTGGAGTACGAATTTAATGCATTCACACGGCTAGTTCGGCCAACTATCGTTCGGACGATCGGTCGGACAACCGTAATGTGAACGAGACATAAAATTTAGTAATTGCAGCGTTTCTGGATATATTTTACGAAGAAAAATAATTTTTGCACGCATTCAGAAATTCTTGCTGTTGAGGTTTAAATGCGCTAAAGACTCAATTAAAATCGTTTCAAAAAAATATGCCCAAATTAATTCCAATTGCGTCCCCTCCCTCTCTCTCTTCACTTGTTTTTTTTAGGGGGGAGAGGGGATGAACAAAAGGGATGACGATCGTTTTCCGCATCAGTTGCTGACCCTCGCCGCCGTTTCCCCTTGTCGAAATATACATATAGAGGGGATGGAGGTCTCAATATCGGAGTGGGGGGAAGGGTCCGATAATATTACGCACAAAAATGACGGACTCTTTCCCGAAAACAAATGAATCGCGAGCAAAAGAAGTGGGAGATGGCGCTTTGATGCTGCGCACTCCCCTGAGCCTCCAATTCCCGATTTGCGCGATGTTATTCGCTTTTCTTCCGACGCAAAATGCACTCATTATCTGTGCACTTTCTAATCATATATTAATTTCATCTTGGGAAAATTATGCTGGGAATCACGGCGTCCATTATGCATAAAAAGTACGCCATTTATACACAATAGGGTGGTTTCCTATTATTTTTTATTGCCTAAATCGAAATATTATTACTCCTGGAGTACGCATTTCACGCTCTTAGATTTTTGAATGACGATATCTATTTTCCGCGATTGAACGAAAAGCGAAAATGTTCAAGCGCGCGAAAACGCGACGCGGAATGCTGGGAATAGTCCGTGTGACGTAGTTCTGGTTCCAACTGTCGCGTGTGAGGTGACCTTGGGGCGAGAATATGTGAGCCACTGCGATGCAGGTTGCTAGCAGGTAACAGAGTACCATGCTAGCTGGTAGCGCTTGGATTAAATAAAGATTATTATTACCATATCAAACGAAGGAAACTTTCCGACCATAGGCAGTTTTAATAGGTGATTATTAAGAGATGTTTCCCTGAGCTCTGTGCCTCATGCATGCATTGGTAATCTCAGACGATGTAAAACTCCTATCTACTCGTATAGAAACTAGGTCCCTGTGACGTCACGTGGAGTGGCATTGCATGGGTGCCAATCTGGCCTTTTTCAAAAGATGTTAAAACTGACCATTAATATCCGTCTGAACTTGGATATCAAAAACCAAATATTTTTTATATTATGAATACACTAATGGTGTGTAAGGAATCGCAATCAATGCATTTCGTTTTCTTTGATGAAGGAATCTAACCTATTATTCTACCGATTTTAAGTTATATTTGCTTGTAATATTTAAGAAGTATTCCAGCCTACTCCCTATCATCCTATCTACTTTTTATCTAACTGTACTAACATAATATTTTTTCCACGAGTCAAATATAATGCCACATACAAGGGACAGGGGCGCAGCTAGGAAGTAAGTCTAGGGTGTTTTCGCGCAACTAATACTGGGGGTATGGAGTACCCGCCAGGGTAAGCGGGAGGTACGGGGGCCCTCCCCCAGACATTTTTTTAAATAAATGGTTCAAAATGGTGAGTTTTACGGCTTTATGAGGGGCATTTTATAGACCTTTTCTCTATAATATAAGTAATATTAATCCCATTAATTCAAATGGATAAAACTTAAAAATTTCTCTGAGTTTCGGGGTGATTTTATACCCCAAACCTCTTCCAATACTGGCTGCACAACTAACTCGCCAAGGGGAGTCCAATAGGTAATAAAACGCATTTTTTGCTAGAACAGGGGTTATTTAATTCAGCATTCAATTACACCATGAATAGAGATACGTGAAAATCGCACTTTCATTATTATTTTATCACACTTTCAATAACAGTTTATCGTATTTTGTATCCTCTATTTTTATTTTCATAATGAGGTAGATGACGATAAAATGTAGTAACACAGTTATATGACGAAATACAGAATATTTTAACTAATTATGTTGTAGAACAATAATAAATTAAGGAATAAGACATATAGTGGTGTAGCTTGCCCGCGCCCACTTGTAGTTCGCGGCCACGTAGAGTCACAGCCAACTAGCAGCTGGTCAGTGGCTCACATGGTTTAAGTGTCGGCGGAGCATTTAAAACTGCGCTCGACACAAAATGTAATCAAATGAAAACGCAAATTTGCGTAAAAATATCATAAAAGTCCAGTCATCGCATCTATGTCACATTTATTTGCGCACACCGCATTTGTGATTTTCACGCATCTCTACTCGTAAGACGTAAGATGGCAGTTGGTGAGAAAAGGTCTTGTTGGGTAAATCCAAATTTCAGAAGAGGCGGAATATTGGCGAGTACAATCATTTCGGTATGTATTTGGAAAATGAACCGCCAAAAAGGTTTTTTATAATAGTGGAACACAGGGTAGAACGGGGGCCGGGGCAGAAGGGGGTTTGAAGTTTTCTTGCGACTAGGAGGTGCTGTCAACTATGATAGAGTATTCAAAATAGATAAACCTGTTATTGCTCATCCTCTGCAGCCATGCCAGTTTAGTTAACTGAGCGTTAACGTGCGAACTAGAGTTGTGTGAATTTTAGCCGTTGCTTTCTGACTTCGGAAGATCTTGTTTCGATGGTAAGTTATATTGAAGCGTTTAAATTATAATAATTCTTGGCATGTGTTTGAATTCATCGTTAGTTTCGTATAATTGAACGTCTGAATAAAAGTAATTTTCGGTCAGTCAGTCGGCGTCAGTTTCTAGGTAAACGAAAACGTGTCCTTGGGACAGAACGGGTGAGGCGGAATGGAGAAGTATGAGAAAATCGTGCGAAAGATTCCAAATCGTAGACACAGAGCCACAGCCGGAGAGCTGGCCCGGACATAGAACACAAAGAGGTGTTCGCTCTCGACTAGAATTAAGTATACCAATACTAGCCACGGTGATAGCTTATACGGGAGTCACCCGCAATGCACAAATGGTGCGAAAGATCCACAGAGGAAAAATCATCCACCTTGACCGGGATTCGAACCCGGATCCCCCGATTTCCGGTCGAGTGCTTTAGCCAGTTAAGCTACCGAGGCGTCATTCTTCCCTGTGGATATTTGTGGACACTACCGGACAAGGTGAACTTTATACAGGCATGCTTTAAAAGGTACATATACTTAAAACTACGTTATCACCGTGGCTAGTCCCGGTATACACACTTAATTCTAAGAAAAAATGGAAAAAAGTATCTAGTAACGGCGCACATCGCATCTATATCGCATTTGCGATTTTCACGCATCTCTAATCATGTTATTCCTCAATCTTTTAGCTACACAAGGCTATTTTTCAACGTAATTTCCATCCAATGCTACGGCTAGACGCCACCTAAAAGCGAAAAAAAACAGAGAAAAATTGTGTTCCTTGTAGGTTGACATCCTGCGGTAGCACAGAGGTCATTTATGTTGAGCGTAGGCAAACATTAAAATATATGCCCTCTTTTTACGCTATTTCGGCGATAAATGTCGTGATTTATATGGTTTTTTCAGCCGATTGTACACCAGTCATGCCTGAAATTGTCGAGGACGCAACACGCAACATAGATCGAATAATTACGTATTTTATACAATCACCGGTATTAACTCATTAATCCCCAGCGTTGCGTTAACGTAACATTATTGACTCCTAATTCTCAGAACAAGTTTCTACTTCAGAATAATTTTTTCTTCGATTGATCTCTGCATTTCTCCAGGGTTTTCTTCCGCGTCAGATTGTTGGTTGACAACAGTTTCGCTGGCTATCCTGCCAGCGTCTTCAGGTCGAAGGTGAAATGCAGAGATCAAACCATCGCCGCGGAAACCTACGCTCTAACATTTTTCTTCGATTTACTGACTTTTTTTTAAGTATCTCTAGTTCTAATTTGGTCGTTTTCACAAACATTTTCATTCATATAATTGTATTTTTATGACTGATGGCGTTTGGCATAAAAATCGATGCGCACATACGAGACACCCTAGGAAAAATGACATACCCCAGCATGTCCGCTAAAAGGCAGAATGGAGAATTTCCTCGAAATGGAATACTGATGACTCCCGGCGAAGATGTCGAGTGTGCAAATCGAGATAAAAAATAAAAGATGTAACCTAAGTTTTAAAAATTACTTTTTTTGTATTAATTTACCGGAGTTATCCCAGCGTTGCGTATACGCAGCATTATGAAAATCATATAATATGATGGAAATATTACTATTCCAAAAATTCATCTTAATTAGGCCAAAATAAAACGGAAAATGCGATATAACCGAAGTTAAAAGCCCCGAATACAGTCTGGGGAATAATGGGTTAAAACGCAAAGAAACATAAAAAACTTAGAAAATTTCTTCATTAAAGGCACATATATTAATTTTTGCCTTCGCTAAAAATAAATGGCTCTGGTGCCACCGTAGGATGTCAACCTACAGGAACAAATTTTTTTCTCTCTTCATTTGGTACCTCGGGCTACATTTCGACGTGTGTCGAACTTTGAATTTCGAAAAAAATTGTTTGCGTTTTATAGTGGAACACAGGGTAGAACGGGGGCCGGGACAGAAGGGGGTTTGGGTTTTTCTTGCGACTAGGAGGTGCTGTCAACTATCATAGAGTATTCAAAATAGATAAACCTGTTAATGCTCATCCTCTGCAGCCATGTCAGTTTAGTTAACTGAGCGTCAACATGTGAACTAGAGTTGTGTGAATATTAGCCGTTGCTTTCTGATTTCGGAAGATTTTGTATCGATGGTAAGTCATATTCAAGCGTTTAAATTATAGTAATTCTTGGCATTTGTTTGAATTTGTCGTTAGTTTCGTAAACGTCTGAATAAATGTAATTTTCGGTCAGTCAGTCGGCGTCAATTCCTAGGTAAACGTAGATAGATTAGATATCGTCATTTAAAAATCTAAAAGCGTGAAATACGTAATCCAGGAGTAATAATCTTTCGATTTAGGCAATAAAAAAATAATATGAAACAACCTTTTAAGCTGGGAGCCGTTGGAGACTCGGAGGCTACGCGCTAGGCTTAGATTGTTTGAACAATTGATAATAGATATCTTTAAGAGCGACACGGAGAACATATTAATATTAGAGCCACACTATATTTCGTTTTTACTGAGCAGTGCGTTAGCATTAGTTCATAGGAGGCCCATAGGGAGATGAGGAGATCCTTACTTTAGGATGGGAGAGGGGAAAAGTGTTGCACTATATAAACGGTAGGGTCATATTAGTGCGATCATGCCAATACGAGTGCACCAAATTAAAATACACACCATTAATGACGCAATTTGAGAGTTTTTTACGTTTATATGCATTTTAAGACCGGTTATTGCATAAAAAAGTGACAATTCGATCTTTGTGGCTTACCTCGACAATTTCAGACATGAATGGTGCAGAATCGGATGAAAAGAAAACTATTAAAATCTCAACATTTACCGCCTAAATAGCATAAAAAGAGGGTGTGTGTTTCGGCTTGCCTACGCTAAAAATTTTATGCCCTTGGCGCCACTTTTCCCAGCATTCATACTCGGCCGTCACTTTTTCGCGCGCTTGAATATTTTCACTTTTCATTTAATCGCGAAAAATAGATATCGTCATTTGAAAATCAAAGAGCGTGAAATGCGCATTCCAGGAGTCATAATCTTTCGATTTAGGCAATAAAAAAATAATAGGAAACCACCCTATTAGGCTGGGAGCCGCTGGAGACTCTGAGGCTGCGCGCTAGGCTTAGATTGTTCGAATATCTGAGAATGGATATCTTTGAGAGCACAGGGCATATTTTCTGCAGGTAATATTCAAAAAAATTATAATATTTGTTTTTATAAGAACTCAAATAGTGTAATTACAGTATGCCATTCATGCAAGTTAATGACCAATGCGGCAGAGATCGTTAGTAATAATTACAATGTTTTTTTTTAATTTTTACTTTTGTGTTCTATATAGACATAATTTATACAGTGCCGTCGACTCCATGGGGCCTTAGGGGGCTCCATACCCCTCAAAAATTCGTTAGGGTGTGAGGAAAAAATGTATCAGGCTTGTCGATTTTCCCCGGAGTGTCCAGATATCGAGATTCGAGTTACCAAGGTTCTAATGTTGATCATGTGACTCTTCTAAAATGCTTAATGAACTTAAAACTCACTACTTGTAAAATTTCCCAAGACACCCGGTTTGGGCCCCCCAATATTTTTTGTAAGTTGGCATCCCTGATTATATATGCCCACGGACATGGCAGAAGAGGAATATTATGTGTTTACTCACGAGAAAAAGTTTGTTTTATTCGTCATTGGACATTCTGAAACTAGTGATAGTGTATCAACATGTTACACTATGACAAGTCATAGTGCAACATGATATAACCTTACCATCTGTCAAGTCCGTGGAGTGCTGAGTTGACGGACATGGCGATTTCCTCTAAATTAAGCTATAGTTGGGACTAAAAATAGGTTACGACAAAGTATCCACAACATTGAGTTTGTATCTTATAGCCGTAAAACAAACCTCATTCGTAATTGATAAATCATGCCGAGTTATCTCTTTTTAATTTACCACGAACATGACAGATGATCATGGCTCTTTCAACAAACTGAACCAAACTTTTTCTTCCAGAATAAAATATTGACTGAACCAAGTACAAACTCAAACAACCAACATAGCTGACAATCTTGCGAGCATTCTCTACACACTGGTTGTTCAGGGCTGCCACCATCTCCAGTGAATAATTTCCCCAAATTCCTTTTCCCTGTGCGTCCATGGACATAACTTTTATGGGTTTGACAAAGGTTATTTTCATTTTAAAATGAATATAAAGAAATAAAAGCAACCCAAAAAGAAAGCTGTTTTGGAATGTATAAATTTTTGTAACGCATTTAACGATAGATTTTATATTAAATTATTTAGTAAAGGCTGTTAATACAATAAACGTCCCTTCGGAAATGCGTGTGGGACTGTCCACGGATATGACGAATATTCTGTGGACATTAAATATTGGGGAAATATATACTTTTTTGTTTACTAATTTTTCACTAAAAGTAGTAACAGGGTACACAAAACAATAAGCCAGGTAAGTTTTGTTTTGACAGTTTCGTTTTCTACGGCAGTCGATGAAAATAATTTTGTATGATAATGAATTTATTACTGTGAACTTAAAGAAATACCTAGGAAGTCTGCGCGGTTCGTCAAAAACCGCTACGGGCGTACAGACAGCGTTGACCAGATTTTAAGCGAATTAGGCTGGGAGCCGTTGGAGACTCGGAGGCTGCGCGCTAGGCTTAGATTGCCTGAACAATTGGGAATGGATATCTTTAATAGCGACGCGGAGAACATAATATTAGAGCCACACTATATTTCCAGGTCCAATAGAAGCGATAAATTAAGAGAGATGTTTTGCCGTTTTTGATGTTTTTTGTTTACTTAAATAAATGCTAGCCGTAATTTCCTTACAGCACTTCCACTGTGCAAACGGCTGGTGTCTTAACACCCCATGCCACACGCCTTTTAGGCGGCTTGCGGGGTATTGCGTAGATGTAGAAAATCTGCAAGACACAACCCTACATCTACAGGAAAAATATCTACTAGATACATAATTTATATATTAAATTTTTTTTAAACACGAAAATCGTAAATGCGATTTCACTGACGGACCATGGTAAACGAAAGTGAATGCGATTAAAAACAGTAGAATTTAGAAAACTGTAATTGCTGACAGATATTGCTTTTTAAATAAAATAGATTAGCTATTAGAGCTATTGAGCTATTGGCCTCCGCGTGAAGTAGCATGTACGAATTCAACATCCTGACAGCAGTATCGTCAAGTCTTCCCAAGATCGTGAAATCTTATGATTGCTGTCCAGTGATGACGATAAGGATTTACATGCAATACTTACCTAAACATCTATGTACAAATACCAAAATCCAACAGTTGGCTCCAATGCATTTATAAACAATCACATGCCTACCAAACCTAAAATGCAGTCGTTCCGCAAAATTAATTATGACGATTATAATAGATTCACAAGCACCGCTGGAAAAGCGTATTACATTCTTCCGCTATTTTCCTTTGAAAATCAGGCAGAAAATTTGTATTACACAGAGAATCAATGCGTATAAACCTTACGTATCTAATTTACTGAGGATTTGGGTACTATTAGCATTACTCACACAAACAAGAAGCGATTATTATGACAGCTTAGTACTTGAAAATAAATCTATACCGTTCGTTAGAATACTTTTCCTCGAACACCGCGTGTAATAGCTTTTACGAGCTCAAAAAAAGAAACCTCATAAGCCATAAGTCAAAAACATTGACGTCGCCATGGACAACCGCCAGACAGTGACGCATTCAAAATGGCGGAGGCCCATTAGTTATTAAATATAATGGCGATGGATGAAGGAGCATAACACACACAGGAAAAAAAGAAACGCGAGAGAGATCCCGTTTCAAAGTCGTGGGCGCCGTAGCGCACTTCGACACTCGTTTGTCTCAGATTTATCGCGCTTTACGTCACGCCTGCGCGCAGACTTGACAGATTTATGGGCGGGAATTTACGACTCTGCATTCTACGGGGTCCCTCCGCTGTTCCGTCGGAGTGCGGAGAGCTTCAAGAAAATCGAGGAAAGACGTCAAAATGGACGTCGCAGCGTCTCCAGTGGACTCCTGCAAGATGGCTGGTAGACCAGCCTCCACGCTGGACCCGAATAAAAACCTTCTCCGACCTCTTCCGTTTCCAGGGATTCTAATTAACGACGCGGTCGCCATGCCTACGTGCCATATTCCCCGCCACATTCGAAAGCATTAAGTTCCCCTCCCTCCCC
Source organism: Ischnura elegans (assembly GCF_921293095.1). NCBI lineage: Eukaryota > Metazoa > Arthropoda > Insecta > Odonata > Coenagrionidae > Ischnura > Ischnura elegans. The sequence continues at coordinate 1,738,478 of NW_025791658.1, read as the reverse complement.
CTCGGTTACCATGGCGATCGATAACAGCGTGGTGCCGGCTGAAGACGTCCCCGTCGAGCAGAGGAACCGCCCTGACATCTGTACGGTGAGAACGTAAACCTCAGCGCGACGCGGACCGTAAAGTGTCGGTACCTGGCGGCCAAGATGTCAATCTCATATCTTTTCGAAATGGCGCCAATTTCGCTTGACGAATTGAGCGCAAGTAATATTATAATTTCAAAATCCATTGAAAAAACCAAAAACATACAGTTGCATACAGGGGAGCAGCTAGGAATTAAGGCTAGGGGGGGGGGGGTTTAGGCGCAACTAATACTTAAGAGTGTGGGGGTATTGCATACCCACCAGGGTAAGCAGTAGTTGCAGGGGCCCTCCTCCAGAAACTTTTTAAGAATAATAGTTCAAAATGGCAAGTTTTACGGCTTTCTAAGGGATATTTGATGAATCCGAACACAATTCTACAAGTAATACAGATCCAAACAAGTAAAATGGATTGAATTCAAAATTTCTCTGAGCTCTGGGGGGGTTTTATCCCCGAAAACCCCCCCTCGCTGCGCCATTGGTTGCATGGATGACATCGGTAAGGGAAACTCAAAAATTTTCATTTTTTTCTAAAAAAAATGTCCCTGTTTTTTGCTTGTAATATCATCTTGCCCGAGTTTGAGCGATTGGTATTACCGCAGTTTTCGTTCCTAACACTTGGAATTTTGATATGAGAAAGCCAGATCTATTATTGCCTGCTTATTAAAAAAAATTACACCACAAAAATTGATGGATTTGTTGTAAACAACGGAAATCTGTGACGACTTCTAAACCTGTGGGTCAATTGAAAAATGACGGAAGGAAATGATATCCATAACGTGAAAATAAATTCTCTTTTGAATGCTTTTTGTTGCTTTGAAGTTGATCGCTCCGTTTAGACGATAAATATCGTCAGAATCAAGTGTTTTGTTTTTTTTATACAGACAGTACACTCGGTGATAGCAAAATTTTCAAAATTCGTTCCATCCATAAATGCGTAGAAGATTGATTCTTTATAGAAGTGCCGGACGACATTCACGAATATACGTTTTTTGAATCAATTTAATTAATCCTCCGTAAATTACTTACAACATTCCAGGAATGTGCGAATAGTTCTTTATGATCTGAGTTGAAAACTACTGCCTCGTTCAGATTAGCAATCGCTGGAACTATCGTGAACAGTGGCGCAGCGAGGGGGAGGTTTTGGGGGTTAAAAACCCCCCCCCCCAGAGCTCGGAGAAATTTTTAAGTTTATTCCATTATACTTAATTGGGTTTATATTACTAATATAATAGTGTAGGGTTAATAAAATATCCCTCAGGAGACCAATAAACTCACCATTTTTAACAGTTTATCTTTAAAACTCCGCTATTTATTAATCTCGCACCTACCGCTTATCCTGGTGGGTATACCATACCCCCACACACCCCGGTATTAGTTGCACCTAAACCCCCCTCAGCCTTAATTCCTAGCTGCGCCCCTGATCATGAATTGGGTTGTTTCCTATTATTTTTTAATTGCCTAAATCGAAAGATGATTACTCCTGGAGTGCGCAATTCACTCTTTTAGATTTTTAAATGACGATATCTATTTTTCGCGATTAAACGAAAAGTGAAATATTTCAAGGGCGCGAAAACGCGACGGCTAAGAAGGAATGATGGGAAAAGTCCGTGTGACGTATTTCTGGTTCCAGCTGTCGGCGTGTGAGGTGACCTTGGGGCGAGGCTTGAGCGCTGATACGACGCAGGATGCTAGCAGGTAGCGCTTGGCTTAAATACGGATTATTATTCCCCTCGAGTGAACGAGAAATTGATCACTGCATTTCTTTAGGGTTTTCTTCCGCCTCAGTGTCTTTGTAGACAACAGTTACGCTGGCTATCCTGCCAGCGTCTTCAGGTCGAAGGCTGTTGTCTACAAACAAGCTGACGCGGAAGAAAACCCTGAAGAAATGCAGAGATCAATTTCTCGTTCACTCTAGATGTCAGCATTAGAGGGAAGCACAGATTTAAACCATCGTTGTGTGAATATAGTAGTCTCAATGCCAAGCTGAAAATTCGACCACCTCTAAAATGAAAAATCGAAATCGTTTTTTCCTCGGAATTGTTTCCATGTATGAAAATTCCAAAATTGCCAAAAAAATCTAGTACAAGTTGCGTTTCAAGGAATTTGTCCTAGGGTTGTTGCAAGTAGGTTTAAAAAATATTCCAAAGTTAGTCCCATAAGAAAAGCATGAATCATTTTCAAAAAATCATTTAAAAAAATACCAAATATCAATTGATCGCAATGGCAATCAAACCAAAAAATCAACGAAAAAATCTAGTTTATGTCAATTGAATATCATGTTTATGATACATTTATAAATACCGAATAAAAGCTTTTAAAAAATTTGTCCTATAAGGCTCCCGTGTTAATACAACTAATCGACTATGTTGAGTTTTCAGATTTTTCCTCCCGATGATTTTTTTTTCTTTTACGTCCAATATCCCAAATTCCCACACCTATCACACCTTTGGGCTGCTAATTTGTATCAATAACACAATCAGTGAATTAGTTAGCAGCTATAAAAGGGAGCAGGGTGACAGGGGTGTTAAGACAGGGTTACCACTCTAACTACATTATAAAATTCACGGTTTTTTTCAGGTTTTCACGGTCTAAATTGCGTCAAATTCACGGTTTATAGATCAGGGTATTTTAGGCAGATATATTGATCACGTAACCATTGTCCCTACGTTAACTAAAATTGTAAAGGCCTGTTTACACTATACATTAACACGTACGAGTTAATGTCTGTTTGCATGAATGATTTTTGTGGACCGGAATGGAACATGTACGAATGCATGAACCAAATTAGGACAGGTTCTATTTTCCGTGCATGCATTTGCACAAGTTGGGTGGTTAAACGGTGCATTTTGGCGTTCATTCTAGCATTCATACATTAAGACATCAACCAGTACGTGTTAATGTACCGTGTAAACAGGCCTTTAGAAAAGACACTGATCTTGAAATTATTTTAAAGGATTAGTCTATTTTTTAAATCTACGGTCTGGAACAATCGTAGTATGAACGAGGCATTTTGCTCATGAAGGAAACAAAATCAAGACTAAAATATTTCAATTTAAGGTCGGTTTACACGAAAGAATTAGCCTGGCTGACAACCCGAGAAGATTTCATCAATATCAATACTGTCTAAGTGCAAATTTAATTCATGATTTATCCAAAATTCATTACTTTACTTGGTTGTTTTTTAACTGTTAATGTACCATGTAACCTGGCCTTAACAAACGCGACAGATACCGTGAACACGAACGCAGCAATGAAAGAGCTATCTCTTACGACGCCACCTATCGTTAGCAAAATTCAGGGCCGGTTTAAGGGTGTGAGTGGGAAAATGGAGAGAGCAGGGTGGCAGGGAAGCGAAGAAGTGCCTGACTTTTTGCCAGGGTTAACGTCTTCCAATCGCAGGCTTAAGGTCAATGTGCTGTCATGGCACACATGGACCAATTAATAGTTGCGCTTCGAATACACGTGTGTAGTTAAGTGCGTGAAATTTGCATGCACGTGACTCGGCCTTGAAGCATGATCGAAATACATATCGATTTTTCTTTCGATCTGCCAAGTATCTGCATCGTAGTTCTAATCAAGTTTGAGAGATTTTTAAGGTTTAACGACGAAATTCACGGCTTTTTCCAGGTTTATTCAAGACGAGCGTGCTGCGCCCGCTCCCAGCGGGCTTCCCCCGCTCTTTTCAATGCAGGTCCACAGAGGGATAGGCGCGTTTATAATTTTAAAATGTAGAAAAAAGGCAGGGTCTTATGTACAAATTTAATTGGAACGTTCATGTACAAATTGAGGTCAGAGGACCTCTTTAAACACAACATTGGAAGTAATTACACTATCCTCTGTTAAACGCACATTATGACTCATACTTACGTATCAACAGGAGACTTGAATGTGGAATCAGCCGCATTTTGATAAAAGTTATTTAATGAATGCAAGATATTGTTGCAATTGAACAAATGTATCAGTTTGTGCGCCGTTAACGTCTGGAATATTTACCGGTTTTAGTTTTCTTTTTATTATTTAAAAACCAATTTTAGGAAGCAATAACAATATTTAGGAAGTAAGATATGCCGTCGCATGTTCTCTGATAATTTTTTGTGCATTTTGGTACCTCATTTGTAGAGTTTGGTTGCGTATAAGTTGAGAAAAAGGTATCTTTACAGTAGAAATAATATATAAGATAGGAATAATTGGTTCCTAGATCCTACTGAGTCGCTGTTTTATGAAAGTTACAGGCTATATAGGCTTGCATTTTTAAATGAGAATAGTTATAATACATTACAAATTGAGTTAAATATATATGAAAGCAATAAAGAGGGCAATTAAACATAAGGAAACATAGGAACACAAACCGATTTTACTGCCATGTGATGGCGTGAGTGGGTGGAGGTATTACTTTGCATCCATTTGTGATCTCACAGCAGCAAACAAAAACATGTCCGCTACACATCTGTTCGATAACCGAAATTTGTTCGCTAATGTGAGACTCAAGATAAAGGTGGGTGGTGAAAAACTTGAGCTGGTTGAGCAATTCAACTATTTAGGCAGGTCATTTTGGTACCTCATTTGTAGAGTTTGGTTGCGTATAAGTTGAGAAAAAGGTATCTATACAGTAGAAATAATATATAAGATAGACGAAATTAGCTTACATAACTTATTCACGGTTTTGAGGTTTTCACGGTGTAATGGGAACCCTGTAAGAAGTGGCTGAATTTTCGCCAGGGGTGATGAACACTTTGGTTACCGCTTTTCTGGCTTCGGTACAGTTTCAGTCTCGGTACCAACGATATTCTATGGGCGCAAAATCCGTACGAGAATAATGCGCAGTAACTACAACTGACATCTAAAATACTGACCTAGAGAAGAAGTACGAAACTAAAACCTCCAACGATTATGTTACAGAATTCTTTTTCGCAGATATTTTTAAAATATCTTTTAACCCCATTATTCCCTAGACTGTATTCAGGGCTTTTAACTTCACTTGTTTCGCATTTTCCGATTTATTTTGTCATAATAGGGTAGTTTCCTTCATCAAAGATAGCGAAAGGCATTGATTGTGATTTGTTACCCACAATTACTGTATTCATAATTTACAAATTATTTCGTTTTAGAAATACCGGTTTAGACGAATGGCAATGGTCCATTTTTATCCTCATTTGAAAAGGGCCAGATTGGCGCCCATGCGATGCCACTCCACGTGACGTCACAGGGACCTAGTTTCTATACGTGTATAGAGGAGTTTTACATCGTCTGAGATTACCAATGCATGCATGAGGCGCAGAGCTCAGGGAAACATGTCTTAATAATCACCTATTAAAACTGGCTAAGGTCGGAAAGTTTTCTTCGTTTGATAAGGTATTAATAAACCTTTTTTAAGCCAAGCGCTACCAGACAGCAAGGTACTCAGCTACCCTCTAGCATCCTGCGTCCTATCAGCGCTCAGAGCCTCGATCAAGGTCACCTCACAAGGCGGGAGGGGAACCAGAAATACATCACACGGAGAGATTTCCTTACCCGTCGCGTTTTCGCGCGCTTGAAAATTTTCACTTTTCATTTAATCGCGAAAAATAGATATCGTCATTTAAAAATCTAAAAGTGTGAAATACGTACTCCAGGAGTAATAATCTTCCGATATAGGCAATAAAAAAATAATAGGAAACCACCCTATTAAGATGACTTTTGGAGAAAAAAATGTTTTCATCATATTATATGACTTTCATAATGCTGCGTGTACGTAACGCTGGTAAAACTCCGGTAAATATATACAAGAAAAGTAATTTTTCAAAACTTAGGTTACATCTTTTATTTTTTATCTTGATTTGCACTCTCGACATCTTCGCTGGGAGTAATCACTATTCCTTTGGAGGAAATTCCCCATTCTGCCTTTCAACGGACATGCTGGGGTATGTCATTTTTCTTTGCGTGTCTCGTATGTGCGCATCGATTTTTATGCCAAACGCCATCAGTCATTAAAATACAATTACATGAATGAAAAGGTTGGTGACAATGACAAAATTAGAACTAGAGATATTTAAAACAAGTCAGCAAATCAAATAAAAAATTATTCAGAAGTAGAAACTTGTTCTGAGAATTAGGATTCAATAATGCTGCGTTGCCGCAACGCTGGGGATTGATGGCTTAAGCAAATCTATTTACAAATCCAATTATTAATATGAATCAATCATTTTTTCAAGCAATAAAATGGGAAGTCTAAAAAATTGCGAGTAGTTAGGTAGCAGAGTACCTGCTACCAGCCACCATCGCAGCGGCGCACAATATCCTCGCCCCAAGGTCACCTCACACGGCGAAAGCGGGGTCCAGAACGACGTCACACGGGAGTTTTCCCGGCATTCATACTTACCCGTCGCGTTTTCGCGCTCTTGAAAATTTTGAATTTTCATTTAATCGCGAAAAATAGATATCGTAATTTTAAAATCTAAAAGCGTGAAATGCGTACTCCAGGAGTAATAATCTTTCGAATTATGCAATAAAAAATAATGGAAACCACCCCATTTGACGGCTTTTCCGCCACAAAAACCGTTATCGTTTTCAGGACACTGTAATGCGTATATTGGACGAAAAAAATAGCAAAAGTACGAGTGTGTGGAAAGATCATGGTTACCTAAAAAAATGTCACGATAAATAAATTAAACTGATATAATAGGGTGGTTTCCTATTATTTTTTTATTGCTTTAATCGAAAGATTATTACTCCTGGAGTACGCATTTCACGCTTTCAGATTTTTTAATGACAACATCTATTTTTCGCGATTAAATGAAAAGTGAAAATTTTCAAGCGCAGGAAAACGCGACGCTTAAGTATGAATGACGGGAAATATCTCCGTACGTCGTATTTCTGGTTCCCCCTCCCGCCCGGTGAGGTGACCTTGAGGCGAGGCTTAGCGCTGATACGTCGCAGGATGCTAGCGGATAGCTGAGTACCTTGCTGAATGGTAGCGCTTGGCTTAAAAAAGGTTTATTAATACCTTATCAAACGAAGAAAACTTTCCAAACTTAGCCAGTTTTAATAGGTGATTATTAAGACATGTTTCCCTGAGCTCTGTGCCTCATGCACGCATTGGTAACCTCATACGATGTATAACTCCTATCCTCTCGTGTAGAAACTAGGTCCCTGTGACGTCATGCGGAGTGGAATCGCATGGGCGCCAATCTGGCCTTTTTCAAATGAGGTTAAAATTTGACCCTTGCCATTCGTCTAAACCGGTATTTCAAAAACCAAATAATTTGTGTATTATGAATACACTAATGGTGGGTAACGAATCGCAATCAATGCCTTTCGTTTTCTTTGATGAAGGAAACTACCCTATTAGAAATTAATAATGGGAAAGTCTTACCGATCGAAGGGATAATTCCGATAAAAAATATTCCTGAAATTGAAAGTGGAATATTTATTGACCGATGTTCAAGATATTTTCAGAGAACCTAATTATTATAGTGGATTTGATCACATAGATAATATAAGCGAAATATACTGCAGAAACGATAATTTTAAAGGACTGGTTACACAATACATTAATATGCACAAGTTAATGTACGTTTGCGTGAATGATTTTGGTGGACGGGAACGGAGCATGTACGAATGCATGAACCAAAGTAGAACAGGTTCTATTTTCTGTGCATGCATTCGCAATGTTTTTATACTTGAATTTACTCTTCTTTCTTGTTTTATAAATTGAAACTATACATTATTTTTTGGAAAGGGTATTCATAAGGCGTTTCAGTTGCATAAAAGTTAAATATTTCATGTAGTTTTACTCCAAGCTGTTTTTATTGAATCGTACATGTTTTCCTTGCGTAAAAATTCATGCATAAATTTATGCTGTCAGCCATATATCTGTTTATTCCTTTTTTCCGAACCTTACCTCATGAAACTTCGGGTTAATGCGGCCTAGGGCATGTTTTAACTCATCCACGAATAACTTAATATCCTAACATTTCATCTGCCTATAACTAATTACTAATTTTATTTGCACGTGCAGCATATACAAGGTGAGGAATCACCCCCTGCCACGCCCCCTGGTGGTGGCTTGCACGGTACCTCGTTGACGTACAACACACAGTCATTGTATAACAACTGTAGACATGGCCACCAATGACATATGTTAACACATCGCTTATATCACAGGGTACTAAGGGTACTTCGTGTGAAATATTTACTTTCCAGACGCCAGACTCACATTTTTAAGAGTGACAATTTAATGAATAATGCTTCCTGATATTGATACAATGAATTCGCAAACTACTTAATAATTCAATTACACGCATGACAAGAGGCGTGTTCACTATTAAATCGTTGGTGATATCCTTGAACTCGGGTATGACAGTAATAGCCGCGTGATATAGGCATAAAATGAGTACTAGGTACAATGGCATTTAAATAGAATGATAGAAAATGTTATTTTACTCACCATCATGGTACTCTTCTTCGCTAAGCGCTGATCACAGAAGTCGTAATGCAACAGGCCAGGCGCGCCGACTTACAAAAAATATTGGGGGGGCCCTAACCGGGGATCTTGCCCGGGGAAATTTTATAAGTAGTGAGTTTTAAGTTTTTTAAGCATTTTAGAAGAGTCATATGATTAACATTAGAACACTGATAACTCGAATCTCGATATCTGAACACTCCGGGGAAAATCGACAAGCCTGACACATTATTTCCTCACACCCATTACGAATTTTTGAGGGGGCTCGGGACCCTTCAGGCCCCATGGAGTCGGCGCCTATGCAACAGGCTGAGGAAATGCTGTTTCACTGACGACTAGCCATGTGCTCCAGTATTAACGCGAAAAGAAAATTGACGCACACTGTTTTTAAACAGTTAATGGTGACATTTAACTAATTTCGAGTGATCAGAACGTTATTGATGAATATGACATGTCATTCCCGTAATAGCTGGAAAACACCACGAGTAAGGTAAAGGCATATCGGCACGGAACACAAATATAATCAACGACGGAATATCAACGGTTGACATTCCTGTTCACCAATCCCAATCGATCATTAAAGTCATTCAATAATAAATGAATACCAAAAACTAACGGTATCTAAGTTCAAAATCCTATTTTAATGCCCGAATTCACAGAAACGTGCACAGGTAATATTTTCGAATTTTTGTCACCCTGAAACACCGGAAGAGGGCGGTGGGCGTTGGAAAATCGACAGTCATTTTACGAGTTGAATAACGAAAAGCGGTACGGTGAGAATTCCCAGCGGCTGAAATTCTACAATGTAATAATTTGATGTTTTATTCTGTTGTATTAACGACAGTGCCGTTTGTACGTGTCTGAATTTTTTAGGTTTTTATCTTAATTTTAGCATACGTGAATGAAAACCGAATCTGAGATTTCTAAGCCTTACAATGTATTGCCGTATTAAAGGATCCGCCTGGCTCTATATGAGCCACTGTTTATTGTATGTACGTTCCACGGATGTACGCTCTGTAGCAGTAATACTTATCGGCTTTTTTTTATACTTCTAGCTTTATCCCTCGTACGAATCTCCGGATTAAGGATGCGGCTCTATCAACCTCTTTGTAAGTGGCCACAGAGGAAACCTGTGTACCCCAGGGAAACTTTTAAATTTCAGGAGTTACTACCTTTGAAACTCAAACCAACCGTATCCGGGAAAGGAGAGAAATCCTCAGGTCTGCTTAACTTCTTAATTCCGCCAGACAGAAACCCTTATCCTGTATTTTATGCTCCCTTTTCATTGTCTTCTTGCAGATGTAGCATGCTTGCAGGAAATGTCCATTCTCTTCGCCTGTTTCAAGAAGAATGAATTCAACCAAGCGCTGTGTTCGAATGAAATACAGAATTTCAATAAATGCTACAAAAATTTTATGGTGAGTTGGCTAAGTATTAATTCCTAATGTTTTGTTATGAATTTAATATTTGAAGTTTTTTATGTACATGTAAGTGTTCTTCAAGTGTGTTTAAATCAATTGCTCCCTGAGCATAATACGTTTTAAAAATTGTATAAAGGCAAGCTATCCGCAAACCATTCCCTATCGGCGACTAAATAACATGCAGATAAGAAGTAAACCGCGGTATTTCATGTAGCTTGTTAATGCATTATTGTAATTAATTCCAACATTGTTTATTTTAAGTGGGCATCTTTGTCGTTTAGTACTTGTCTGCGTATGCGTTCATTGCCATATAGTGTTCATCATGGGAAATCTTTGCCTAGCATTGCACTCGCTAATGCAATATAGTTAATTAATATTAACTCATCACTTGCATTCAAAAAAGTTATGAGCTTCGTTATAAGATGTATTTTAAATCTCTTCGGCATCTGCTCTTCTTACTTTTGCATCTAATCTTCCTAATTGAAGCGTTGCAATGTATTAAAATTTGTACCTCAATGTAGACATTAAGCATTTCAAAGTGATATTCTGATAACTCTTAGAGGCAAGAGAATGAGCTATGTATTTGATCTTTTAGTAACATTATATACTGATTTCTAAATATGATATCAAATTACATGTATTCTATGATTGAATTTTTTTTATTTTAAATGTTTATATTTCTATATTTACATGGAGATAAGTATTGTTGTTGTTCTTCTTATTTACCGGACATCAGTTACAACACTCCTCCAAGACATTATAAATTTCTGAATACCAGAAAGAATTGATGCATTTATAATGGAAAGTCTGTTGGTTAAATTATATTCTAAACAAATGCTGAAATTTGTTGAGGCCTGGTAATGCGATGCATCAATGCATACGAGTTTATGTGAAAAATGGTCATTATGCCAAAAAGGCACGTTTTCTACTGGCAAAATTAAAAAAAAATAATATTTGTTTTTATAAGAACCCAAATAGTGAATTTACAGTACGTCATTCATGCAAGCTAGTGACGTATGTGGCAGAGGTCGTTAGTAATATTTACAGGTTTTTTTTAATTTTTACTTTTGTATTCTATATGGACGTAATATATACAGTGGCACCGACTCCATGGGGCCTGAGGGGGCCCGAGCCCCCTCAAAAATTCGTTTTGGTTGTGAGGACAAAATGTACCAGGCTTGTCAATTTTCCCCGGAGTGTCCAGATATCGAGATTCGAGTTATCAGGGTTCTAATGTTGATCATATGACTCTTTTAAAATGCTTAAAAAACTTCAAACTCACTACTTCTAAAATTTCCCGGGGCAAGATCCCCTATTTGGGCCCCCCCAATAGTTTTTGTAAGTCGGCATCCCTGATTATATATGCCCACTGACATGGCAGATGAGGAATATTATGTGTTTACTCACAAGAAAAAGTTTGTTTTATTTGTCACTACACATTCTGTATCTAGTCTTCCAAGGGGAGACCACGAAACTTGCTCCACCTTTTTCAATGCCATATTTTTTATGGCCTTCGGAATGGTGAACACATCCCTGAACTAGTAGTGGTTCCATTGAATGATGATAAAAAAATAGTCTCACGTCTATGCTTGTCGCAAGTAAAATTAATGAAAAAGTTGACGCCGTATGATCACAATGAAGACAACAAAATATACATCAATCACAAAGTCCCGAACCCTGGTCCCCTGGGTGGTAGCCGTAAACACTAACCACTACCCCACCTGACCCGTCTGATGAGTGGTGCGATATCATGCCACTATACGCGGCTTGTGAAAGTACCGCATAAAAATTAATTAATTACAGCCAAACTAAGGCCCATTGAACGGAACCACTACTAGTTCAGGGATGTGTTCACCATTCCGAAGGCTATAAAAAATATGGCATTGAAAAAGGCGGAGCAAGTTTCGTGGTCTCCCCTTAATAGTGTCTCATCACGTCCGTTACCGTTTGTCATGTCCGTGGACTGCTGAGTTCACTCACATGACTATTTCGTCTAAATTAAGTTATGGTCGGGATAAAAAATAAATGAGTTAGGACACAGTCCTTACTTCATTGAAAATATATTCTTATTGCCGTAAATGATATCTCAATAGGGTAGTTTCCTTCATCAAAGAAAACGAAAGGCATTGATTGCGATTCATTACCCACCATTAGTGTATTCATAATATGCAAATTATTTGGTTTTAGAAATACCTGTTTAGACGAATGGCAAGGGTCAATTTTAACCTCATTTGAAAAAGGCCAGATTGGCGCCCATGCGATGCCACTTCACGTGACGTCACAGGGACCTAGTTTCTATACGAGAAGATAGGAGTTACCAATGCATGCATGAGGCACAGAGCTCAGGGAAACATCTCTTAATAACCACACATTAAAAATACCTATCTTCACACAATCTTCAGGGAAACAACTCTTAATATTCACCTATTAAAATTACCTAAGTTCGGAAAGTTTCCTTCGTTTGACAGGGTATTAATGATCCTTATTTAAGACAAGCGCTACCAGCCAGCAGGGTACTCAGCTACCCGCTAGCAGCCTGCGTCGTATCAGCGCTAAGCCTCGCCTCAAGGTCACCTCACGGGGGGCAGCGGGAACCAGAAATAAGTCTCACGGAGAGATTTCCCGGCATTCATACTTAAGCGTCGCGTTTTCGCACGCTTGAAAATTTTCACTTTTCATTTAACCGCGAAAAAATGATATCTCGGGGGACTCGGCATTTTTTTATCATTATCTTTTTGCGCGGGGACTGTTAATCATGGGAAGTTCTTAGCCCCGTCTTTATCCTCAACCCTTCTACATTTAACGGTCTCCGCTTAATACCCTGTCACGGATATAGGTATGGGAGGGGACCCCCCCACACCTCCCAGGGAAAGGTGTGTGTGTGTTTTTAAAAGCCTTTTTCAAAAGGGTAGCGGGAAATGTTTTTATCCTCTCCCTATGTCCTCCGAATATTTTCTTATATTTTCAATCCTTCAGGACCACCGTTCAAGTCTAAAAGATGTTATGGTAGAGCGGTTTAGGTGGATAATGGATTTATATTTATTACATGGGTTTCTGGAGAATGCCTCCTTAACCTCAAGTTGAATTTCTTTCGTATATATTCATGTTTAGCCTAATTCTTATTATTATTGTTATTTTTATTGATACATGAGTCAATAAATGGTCAACTAAATTTAGAATTGTGCTAAATCACAGAGTTATCCTAATGTTATAGTTTCTTTAAAAAAATGTATGTTTGAAATTATCATAACGAATTATCTCCTCAAATTCTTGTAATTAGTATGTTGTGTCTAAGTGTGATTTTTTTTTTGTTGAAAATATTGTATTGTTTTTTTTTATGCTCTTGGCGATCTGCACTGGTTGCATTTGTCTGTAATTATATTTATTTACTTTTTTACTTCTACTTATCTACCAAGTTGGAAATGTAGAAAGCTGTACTTTTATTTTCTCATGGGCCCCAGTGCCTACGAAAATAAACGACATAATTATTATACGTAATGTATTTACTTTATGTCTGCAGGTGAGCTTCGCTGATAGGGGAGGGGTAGTACCGAGAGAGACAGAGGAGGAGCGAACATGACGTTGCCAAATGTACATAGCCACTCTACCAGTGGTTTAGCCAGGAATTTTGTTTGGGGGGGGGGGGTCCAAAACCAGGCCGGGGAAAATTTTTGAAAAACAGGGTACTAACTTGGTTTTTACTGTTATGGCGTTAGGTGTTTTGATGTTAAACTAATTTTTACACTTTTAATGATGGAAAAAACTTCAATTTTTAAAGAAATATTTTGTTAATTCAAGACTTTTCAATGCAATAAAACCTCTTTACATCGTAATGGAGGGGACCAAAGTTTGGGCGATTTGTTGCATGGAGGTTCACTTTATAGCAGTTTTAGTGATAGCCACCATTTTTTCTTGTCTTTTGGAAATTAAAGACACTACTGCCTTTTAAACCATAATATTTATGTGTTTAAACAAACTTGTACGCATTAGTGAACATGTATTAATTATTTAATAATTACGGAAAGCGAGCACTATAGATATTTTTACCATAATTCGAGAGAAAACGATGTGATCTCTCTCAATTCAACAGTCACTTAAAATGATTAGGATAGTTGGATACCTTTTTTCTTATTTACTGTTAGGTATGCTCTCATATGGAACAAAATGGCCATAACTAATGATGAACGTGAAAATTACAGCATATTAAAGGTGTATTTAAGAAAAATAATAAGCGTGAAATATTTATCACTGAAAATGTCATTCCAAGAACGTTATCATGGCTGCATTAGTTGTCTCGGTATGATTTGAAAAAGGCCAGATTGGCGCCCATGCGATGCCACTCCACGTGACGTCACAGGGACCTTGTTTCTATACGAGTAGAGAGATATACATCGTCTGAGATTACCAATGTATGCATGACACACAATCTTCAGGGAAACAACTCTTAATAATCACCTATTAAAATTACCTAAGTTCGGAAAGTTTCCTTTGTTTGATAGGGGAATAATAATCCTTATTTAAGCCAAGCGCTACCAGCCAGCAAGGTACTCAGCTACCCGCTAGCATCCTGCGTCCTATCAGCGCTCAGAGCCTCGATCAAGGTCACCTCACAAGGTGGGAGGGGGGACCAGAAATGCGTCGCACGGACTTTTTCCCATCATTCCTACTTACGCGTCGCGTTTTCGCGCGCTTGAAAATTTTCACTTTTCATTTAATCGCGAAAAATAGATATCGTCATTTAAAAATCTAAAAGCGTGAAATACGTACTCCAGGAGTCTCCAGGATTTTTCGATTTAGGCAATAAAAAAATAATAGGAAACCACCCTATTATTGGTCCGTGTGCGATGACGACACATTGACCTTAAGCCTGTACCAAAGCCGGAAGTCTGGTAACCAAAGTGTTCGTTTACACTTGCGAAAATTCAGTCTCTTCATAACTTCCCAGGCGCCCTGGTCCCCTCACAACCTTTAGCTGGAGCTGAATTTTGCTAGCGATATGTGACTTTAGGAGAGATAGCACTTTCATTCCTGCATTTGCATTCACAGCATCTGTTGCGTTTGTTAAATTTTTAGTTTTACATGCGACGGCTGATCGTTGCGTGATCAATATTTCTGTCTAAATTGGCTTATCAACAAACCGTGAATTAGACAACATTTAGACCGTGAAAACCTGGAAATAACCGTGAATTTTTATAATGTAGTTAGAGTGGGAACCCTGTACTTGTACTGCACTGAAGTAATTACACTATCGCCTGTTAAACGCACATGATGACTCATACTTACGTATCAACAGGAGACTTGAATGTGGAATCAGCCGCATTTTGATAAAAGTTATTTAATGAATGCGAGATATTGTTGCAAATGAACAAATGTATCACTTTGTGCGCCGTTAACGTCAGGAATATTTACCGATTTTTGTTTCTTTTTGTTTTTTTTTAATTATTTAAAAACCAATTTTAGGAAACAATAGCTCTATTTAGGAGGTAATATATGCCGTCGCATGTTATCTGATAAATTCTGTGCATTTTGGTACCTCATTTGTGGAGTTTGGTTGCGTATAAGTTGAGAAAAAGGTATCTATACAGTAGAAATAATATAGAAGATAAGAATTAGGCTAAACATGAATATATACAAAAGAAATTCAACTTGAGGTGATGAAGGCATTCTTCAGAAACCCATATGTGCTATGTTTAAACCTATTGATACTTGTACTGCTCCTTATTTGGGCTGGGGTAGAGTTCCATATTCGTGAGGCGGTTACTATGAATGATTTTTTCATTATAGGAATGACCCATTTGTACTTTTAATGTGCAATCACGACGGCTCTGTTTTTGTTTCCCAGGATACGAAGCATAGAAGAGAAGAAATGGACCGGAGGGGAGAATTGACTCCAGGTGCGAAGAAACTGTCGCACAAGCAAATAAACCAACTGATGAAGAGATTCCCAACGTGAAGACAATGGCAGCCTACTTCATCCCATCATAGTTTTTGTACATAGTACCGTGCCTTTACGCTGTTTGGATTACATCTGTCTCCATCTCTGTTAACATGGGGTAAAATAAAGGTTTATTTAAAATTTTTGTGTTTCAATGCATGATGCCGGAGTTAATGGTCATATTGGAGTAATAGGGCACTTTCCTTCATCAAAGGAAACGAAAGGCATTGATTGTGATTCGTTACCCACCATTAGTGTATTCATAATATACAAATTATTTGGTTTTAGAAATCCCAGTTTAAACGAATGGCAATGGTCAATTTTATCCGCATTTGAAAAAGGCCAGATTGGCGCCCATGCGATGCCACTCCACATGGCGTAACAGGGACCTAGTTTCTATACGAGTAGTCATGAAGAGTTTAACATCGTATGAGATTACCAATGCATGCATGAGGCACAGAGCTCAGGGAAACATCTCTTAATAATCACCTATTAAAACTTGCTAAGATCGGAAAGTTTTCTTCGTTTTATAGGGTATTAATAATCCTGCATTAAGCCAAGCCCTACCTGCTAGCAGTGTACTCAGCTACCCGCTAGCAATCCTGCATCGTATCGGTGCTCATAGCCTCACACCAAGATGGCCTCACACGGTGGCAGCGGGAACCAGAACGACTTCAAACATGAGTTTTCCTGGCATTCATACTTACCTGTCGCATTTTCGCGCACTTGAAAATTTTCACTTTTCATTTAATTGCAAATAATAGATATAGTCATTCGAAAATCTAAGAGCAAGAAATACATACTCCAGGAGTAATAATCTTTTGATTTAGGTGATAAAAAAATTATAGGAAACCACCCTATTATATGCGCCGTGTAAAACAGCCAAAACACAAGATCAAAAATAGTTCTCAAGCCATTTCCGTCTTTATTTCATTTATTATTTGCGTACTAATATTTTTGTCCACCTTTTGGGTATGATTAATGCTCCTTAAAAATATCAGTAATATTATCAATGAATTTGGGATCGTTATGCCTGGTTTATCAACAATAAAAGTTCTTTTTTTGCTTTCATTACTTATTATTGACACTATTTATGTGGGCCTCTACCTTCCCCCTAGACTAGTGTGTATATTAAGCTGTCCATATAGTCATGCTGTGGTGATGATATATCGTCGTGAGCATACTTTCGTAACATTATTGCGACCGGTCTGCAATGGTAAGATTTCCATTGGCTACAATCTTATTACTCTCTTGACTGGTCAATTCATATTTTTGAAACTCATAAGAAACTTTCAGTAGGTATTTATATGATAAGGAAACTCTCTCCTCTTGTTTCTATATATGTTCTAAAAGCAGTGTACTTTGCCAAAGTACACTCACTATTGTCATATGGTATCATGTTTTGGAGTAACTCCCCTACTGCAGCTAAAGCCTTCTCTTTACAGAAACAAGCCATTAAGGCCATCTGTAAAGTTCCAATACAAAAAAGTGGTCGGCCACTGTTTGTGTCCCTCAGGATCCTCACACTTCCATGTGTTTACATTCTCTCATGTGCCATGTTTGTGAAGTGCTATCCGTATTACTTCCGTGTTAACTCTGATTTTCACAGTCACAACACTAGATCAAAAAGTGACATTCACAGTTATCTGTATTCATTTAGACAATGCCAGAAGGGACCATATCTCTCTATTGCTGCAATCTACAATAGGCTACCCTCTGATATGAAATCCCTTTCCTCAACAAAGGTTTTTAAGAATAGATTGAGAAACTTGTTATGTAACAAAGGTTATTATAGTGTCCAAGAATTTTTTAATGATATTTTATAAATGTTATTAGTGTTCAAGAATTTTTTTTGATATTTTGTAATCTGTGTTTTGTGATTCTTTTATGTCTCTCTGTATCTTGACGAAACCCATGTATCCCTACGGTGTTAATAAAATATTATTATTATTAATAACCAGTAGAAGTGCAGGGGAATGGATATTTTACACTTGTAAATAACTATAGCCAGTGACAAAGATGTCACTAAAATCCGAGTCGGTGGGTGTCATGGCCTGGGTGAACTGACATGGAAATCCAGGGTCAAGTTTTTGTGACAATTTCTCCCCACCACGTATATTTACTCCAGTTTTCATTCATTTCAGTTCCAATTTCTCTCCACCACGAAATTCACTCCAGTTTTCATAATTATGAAACCAGAAATAGGCAAAGCCTTCACTATAATACAGAGAGGAAAAATAGAACTAAATTAGGTCCAAGAGAAATGGGACTCCAAACATATAATCAGCTCCCGCACCATTTAAAAAATCATTGTGAGTCATTGGTATCCTTTAAAAGGAAGTTGAAGGCATTCCTACTTGAAAAGAACTATTATTCTGTTATGGAATACCTGACAGACTCCACATTCTAGTGCTTCATTTTCATGTTTTGAAAATATATTACATGTAAAAATACATACTTGTACATAATATTTCAACTATATGTTTCTACTACAGTAAGTCCTCGTTTAACGTCACTTACCGTTCCTGAAAAATGTGACGATAAACGAAATGACGTTAATCGAAGCATAATATCCCATAAGAAACAATGTAAAAAGTGAATATCGGCTCCTAGACCTCACAATTCCTATGCGAAAAAAATGTTAGCGTATCATATCTGGGGCATTTTTTACGGTGGGAAAGCCAAACTATCGCATAAATACGAGTTTCTGTCTCCATCGACGACAATAGCAGCAGTGACGTAAATCCTTCTCCATTTTTGTATCTTCCCGCATTTGCTTTTCGGCTTCACTATGGTGGTCGCCCGGGCGAGCGTCGCCTGGGCATCATCATCGCTGAAACATAGTTGCAGTTACAGGAACCAAAATTATTGTGAACACGGCGAAAAAAGTGGTGACAAAAACTCCCGAGTTCTACACGGAAAAATTCCTTGAAATCACTTTTTAGGTTCCTGAAAACTATTATGTCATGTAAAACCTTGCGCACCTACCTAAGAATTCATTTTGCAGAAAATTTGCTAAAACCGTAATCGCAATTAAGAATAAACACACCGTTTTACACTTTGCTTAGACTGACTGTATTACCGCCCACAAAACGAACAACCTGCAACGCCCGCCGCTTCGCCTTTTTTTTCGCGCGAACTTTAAAAGACTTGACGTTATCGCGAAGCGTAGGTGCGATAAACGAATGACGGTCTCGAAATTTTCGTGACGTTATCGCGAAATGACGTTAAACGGGGTGACGTAGAACGAGGACTCACTGTATATGTTTCTTGTGTATTGTAGGAATATCCTTCTCCCTTTTTTTTGACATGTCTTATATCTCCTTGTAGATCTTTGGACAAAATAAATTATTATAATTATTATTATTATATGAATATGTTGAATGAAACATATTGTGATTCGTACTCAACCTTAAAAAACAATATGCTACGGTAAATAAATAAAATAAGTCTAGAACATTTACTCGGACATTTATTCTCAGCACCATATATATTATAATTGTAACAATAACTAATCAAACATAACATTCACATAGAAACGTCCCGAGAATTTCTTCTTCTCAGTGTTTAAGTGTTCACCGTTTTAAGAATACTGTTATTTTAATTTTGCCAACATTTAGAATGTAGGCCCCTCTTCATCTCGAGGCCCTAGGCTGAAATACCTATAGGCTGAGGCCTATACAAAAATCCTACCTTGGTTGCACGTTAGCTTATATAAGCCTATCGCTGCATTCATGAATTTGTAGGCAAATCGGTTACCAATCCTCATAATTGAACTGGTTAATTTCGGACTAGAAGGCTCATTCCATCCCCATGAAACCATGAATTTCAGACTTCAGAGGTATCTATCACGAATGAATCAACGGTAGGTAACCTTCCGGGGCCAAGTCTTTCCAGGTGGGAG
This sequence comes from Ischnura elegans, assembly GCF_921293095.1. Taxonomy (NCBI): domain Eukaryota; kingdom Metazoa; phylum Arthropoda; class Insecta; order Odonata; family Coenagrionidae; genus Ischnura; species Ischnura elegans. The sequence goes on along the minus strand of NW_025791658.1, from coordinate 1,718,697 downwards.
GAGAGGCGATCAAGAGATTTGGTTCCATAATCAGGCAGACGCAGACCATCTCGAATGGAGTCATCCCTGAAAAGAAAGTTAAAGAACAATTAAAGACAGTGATGTGATGTAAGCTAGTTAACCCATTAACTGCCAAATTTGTTTTTTATATTTTTTACTTTATTTGTGTCCGTCTACATCCCAATACAGTGAGTCCTCGTTTAACGTCACCTACCGTTCCTGAAAAATGTGACGATAAACGAAATGGCGTTAATCGAAGCATAATATCCCACAAGAAACAATGTAAAAATTGAATATCGGTTCCTAGACCTCACAATTCCTATGCGAAAAAATTTTAGCGTATCGTAACTGAGGCATTTTTTACGATGGGAATGCCAAACTATGGCATAAATACGAGTTCCTGTCTTCATCGACGACAATAGCAGCAGTGACGTAAACCTTTCTCCATTTTTGTATCTTCCCACATTTTCTTTTCGGCTTCGCTATAGTTCGGTCCAATGAATGCTACCAGACGCTACAGACTGGGGATCTGGTGCTCTGGTCCATAGGCCCTACCCTCGCTACGAGAATTTCTTTTCGGACCGGTCAGGAGCGAAATCAAAATGGCGCAAATGAGCGAGGGCGGGCAAACTGGGATTATGAAATCGAAGAGATGGTTTTAATTGCGAATTGAGGCGGGCGGGCGTCACCTGGGCATCATCATCGCTGAAACATCGTCGCAGTAACAGGAACCAAAATTATTGTGAACATTGTTCCCTTGGAAATTTTTGTGGAAATGTCTCTGATGCTAAAATTTGCCAAAACCGTAATCGCAATTAACAATATACACACCGTTTTACACTTTGAATAGACCGACCGTATTACCGCCCACGAAACAAACAACCTGTAACGCCAGCCACTTCGCCTTTTTTCTCGCGCGAAATTTAAAATACGTGACGTTATCGCGAAATGACGTTAAACGGGGTGACGTAGAACGAGGACTCACTGTAGTTAAGAAAACACGTATTTTGAATCTCACGACCACGATGTCAACCGTGAGCCCCAGGTGGGGCTCGAGGTGTTTGTGTCCATTGTTCCCAAGTGACGCACATTGGCAATACAAAACGTCGATTATACTATTGTATACTAACCAGGAATGAAGAAAAATCGACCCAGTTGGAGAATAGCCACAGCGAACAACGTCTTTTGTGCCGTCAAAAGTCACCTTTTCCCTCTACGATCAAAAAATGGAGACCTCTGAGCGGAATCGTGTGCATATGTCGAAGCATGCACGTGATCACCTCATGTCTCCATTCACTAACAACATCCTGTTGGAAGACGCGAAGGTCCTGTTTCTATGTATTGGTCACAGGTGGCGCATCTATGTAGTTTAAAGTACTGGGTCCCCATTTGGGAATCATGGTAGTTAATGGGTTAAAGTAATTGAATTACAATATTCACTAACTTTTGATTTACTTTGTGGTATTCCATTATAATTTTTCCTGGGTATACACAATTACTTATACAGTAAAACCTCTTTACATTGTAATAACGGAGGGGACCAAAATTTGGGCATTTTGATGTATGTATGTTCACTTTAGAGAGGTTTCAGTGACAGGCACCATTTTTTCATATCCTTCGGAAATTAAAGGCACTATTGTCTTTTAAACCATTATATTTATGTGTTTAAACAAACATGTACGCATTAGTGAACATGTATTAATTATTTAATAATTACGGAAAGCGAGCGCTAAAGATATTTTTACCATGATTCGAGAGAAAACGATGTGACCTCCCTTAATTCAGCAGTCACTTAAAATGATTAGGATAGTTGGATACCTGTTCTTTCTTATTTACTGTTAGGTATGCTCTCATATTGAACAAAATGGCCACAACTAATGGTTAACATGAAAATTACAGCATATTAAATGTGTATAAGAAAAATAATAAGGGTGAAACATTTATTGCTGAAAATGTCATTCCAAGTACGTAATCATGGCTGCATTAACCCCTTAACTGGGGAGAGCGACTATGGTCGCAAGTGGACTCCGCTCCCCATGTGGGGAGCTCGACTATAGTCACACGTGCCGTCGCGTCGCAATGTTATGCGGAGAAGGCGTGAATATTCATTCTTTATGCATCATTGCATGTTTTTTGCTTTGTCAGAGGTTCTATACCAATATATTTTAAGTATATTGCCATTTTTGTGCAATAGATTTACTATAAAATTTTTTCGAAAACGGCATCTCCGAAAATAGGTGGATTTACTCCCCACCAGGTGAAAGATAAGGAAATTTCTGCCCCCAACCAAGGGGTTAATGGTCTCTAGTTGTCTCAGTACGATTTGCGGAGGTAGTTAGGCCGTCTCGGGGGTGTCTCCTTGGTATGATAAGTGGAGGTTTATTGAGATAAAGAGGTTCACAAGAAAGAGGTTTGCCTATAAATTTACATGTAAACCTGACGGGACCGCAGGGGTGGTATGAAGTATGGAGGTTTATGATGTAAAGAGGTTCACTACATAGAGGTTTTACTGCATGTATATTTTGTATTTTCATGTTAGTGTTTCTCTTGTAATGCTAGTCAACCACAAATGTTTCCTACTGTAGTTCCTATTGTTCTTCTGCATGTAATTATGTACTTCCATTACTTTAATAATCATAGAATATGTATATACTTTATATAAACTGGTATTTCAGAAAAATTTTTCATGCACTAATATTTTAAAGTATTTGTGAAATCAACAATGTTAATTACTGTTTTTTTATTAGTTCATTGCATTTTTCACCCATAATTACCTATATTAAAATAATTAATAGTAGCGAGCATAACTTGGTGGGAATCCATAATCGCAGGAAAAGAAGGATCAACAACTTTGCTATTTCCACGTGGTAATTTATTGAGACTGACCATGGTTTCATTACTGAGTAACATTATCAAGGAGTAAAGTAGACCTTGATAATGTTACTCTGTAACGAAACCATGGTTGGTGTCAATAAATTACTATGTGGAAATAGCTAAGTTGTTGATCCTTCTATTCCTGCCATCTCTATAAATATTTAAAAAATAGATAAATAAAATTACATAAATGGTATCGTACGAAAGATCCACAGAGAAAAAAATCATCCGCCTTGTGCAGGATTCGAAACCTGATTTCCGGTCGAGTGCTTTAGCCAGTTAAGCTACCGAGGCGTCATTCTTCCCTGTGGATATTTGTGGACACTACCGGACAAGGTGTACTTTATACAGGTATACTTTAAAGGGTATACTTTAAACTAGTCAAGAGCGAACACTTCTTTGTGTTCTATGTCCGGGCCTGCTCTCCGGCTGTGGCACTGTGCGCACGATTTGGACTGCTTGTTGCATCATATGCTCAGCAGTCCAGCTACACCTTGTCCGGTAGTGTCCGCAAATATCCACAGGGAAGAATGACACATCAGTAGCTTAACTGGCTAAAGCACTCGACCGGAAATCGGGGGATCCAGGTTCGAATCCCGGTCAAGGCGAATGATTTTTTCTCTGTGGATCTTTCGCACAGGAACATATCTTCCTTCAGCTTCATTCAAGATAACTTTTATATCTTTCGGCATTAACCTTTTCAAAAACAATTGTTTGATCACGGCACCATACTAAATTTCATCCATTTTTATAATCAAATGAAAGTAGTTCACTGCAATCGGCAACAACAATGAAACCATTGGATGGATACAGCTGAAACTTTTGAAAACCGACTACTCACGAATGCTACTTTCTCGTCCACATTATTTTTTTATACTGAGAGAGCAATTTCTCAGATATTCTGAAGACTTATTGAACAAACCCTAGTGGCTACCGTGAAAAAATGACATCTGCAGTACGTTATATTGAAATATGAATCTTATTATCTGCACTTAATGTTTCGGCAATTGAATTGATGCTTATCAGCTACCTAATTTGTGTATAAATATCAAGGTAAATAGTTCTTGGAGTACAAGTCAATGTACGAGTATGTGATGCAAAAAAGTATTAGCCAACATTCCTGTTCATTTTACACTATCATCAGGGCTTAGCTTAAATACAATCAATAAATATGTACTGTAACCCCACCGTGCGGGGCACATTCGGGGAGGGGGAGATTGGAGGGCAAAAGGGGAGGTCAGAGGTGTAGCGGGGATATTCCGTGCACCTGGAGCGAGGGAATGGGATTTTGGGAAAGGGTAGGAGGGGAAGTTTAGGGGTGATGAGACCTGAGACAGGAGCGTCCGAATAAAGAAAGCCGTTCGACTGCGTAGTTCGCTCAACATAAATTTAATGAGTTTAAATATGATCATTTACAAATACAAGCAAATCAATGGCAAAAGTAACAATTAACCTCTTCTCCTTGAATTCAATGAAATACAACGCATAATTCACTATGCTGCACAACAGAAAAATTTCAGTCCTTAACCTAAACCCAAAAAAAATCACGCTACACGTTTTCACATTCATAACCCATACAAAAACCACAAGAAAAGGGGACCAATAAATAAAAAAACAAAAAACGGGGGGGATGGAAATATGAAACAACGAAATAGATATTGCACAGAAATTCACACGGTAATAGGGGGAAGTACTGTCCTTTTCTCTATTTGTGCGGGGGAATTTTATCAATGTTTTTAATGAATTCTCTTCTTGACTTGGTGAAGTGGGAATTTTCTTCTGTTCCTTGAGGTGGGGGGGTTGGGGGGGGGGGAATGGGATTTCGTGGCTTTTCTCTTACAGTTTGTCGAATTTTCGGGGCTCTCGATCTGCTGATCGTGGCGATTCCGTTCCGCGGCGTATGCTGCTCTGCGTCAACTCCGGCAGGTTCACGAGTGGGAGATGGCTTCTCTGCGACAGTTGGGAGATCCTTTCATCGGCACCACGAGTCTACCTTGCAACTCCGACTCGCGTTGGGCACCCTCTCTCTCTCTCTCTCTCGGGATCTCTCCACCAACTTTTTTCTCTGCCTCCCCACACTCCGCCTACTCTTGGGAGCGTTTTTTTTTTCGGAATCGCCAAAAAAGAAAATCATCTAAGCCCCTTTTACTCCGGTGCACCACGTTATATAGCCATCGAGGGGAGGAAACACCGGGGAGGGGGGGGTCAGGGGAAAGAAAGGGATGATGCACTTGGGGCTGGACGGTCACTTCACCAAGGACACGGGGGGGGGGGGGGGGGAAACCACGCTCTTCTTCGTCTTAAGAGTTCGACTTGCACACTTTAGGGGGGGGGGGAAAGCATTACACATTGTGGGGAGGAAAATAGGGAAACATCAAATGGGGACTCAATGATTCATGACACTCACGCACACATTCACACGAACACATATCAAAAGAAAAAAAAAACGGCCTTCCTTTACCTCGCACTCCCGTCTCATGCGCCACTATGTAAGCGGGCAGAATGCACCGGTTACAGTACCAAGCTAAGCCCTGATGATAGTTAAAAATAAACAGAAACATTGGATAAAACTTTATTGCATCACATACATTGACCTATACTCCGATAACTATTTTACCATGAATTAAACAGGGTCAATATAAGAAGAAAAAAATATTAATTTGATAAACCTCAATCTATAGTGATTTAAAATCGAAAACACTTGAAAAAATAAGAATGCTTGTCTTCACTGTTTAGGGTCCATAATGATTACATCCCTTTTTGATTGCATAACAAATTACTTAACTTTAAAGTATTAAATGCTATATTAATACCCCATCTCTCACCATGCAGGCAATCAAGATGCAAGTCCCGAGCACCGTGCCCCACAACACAAGATACTGCCTCAGGAAGAGGAGGAACTCAACGGAGCACGTTTGGCCGCACACTGTCCTGACTGGCCTCGGCTCCCTGCAAGAGAACCACAAAGTGTCACACGGAGGAATACAGTACACTCCCAATAGGGTGGTTTCCTATTATTTTTTTATTGCCGAAATCGAGACAGGTGCCCATGCGATGCCACTCCACGTGACGTCACAGGGACCTAGATTCTAAGCGAGTAGATAGGAGTTTTACGGTTGGAAGGAAATTACTTAGCTTTTCTACAAAAACACACACTTTATTGCCAACTAGTTTCGGTTACACTGTACCATTTTCAAAACTAGTGATACACATAAGAATTTGCCGGTATATATACTCTGTGGTCGGGTGATTGGAGGGGAAGGGGAGAGGTAAGTGACGGGAAGGGTGACGGTAGGAAGGGATAGGGGAAAAACCAGAGGTAGTTACAAAGAAGAGCGTGGGTTGGCGTCACAAGGATTTTTTGGGGTGTAATAGTGGAATGTCTAGGAGGGGGGAGTGGAAAGGGAAAAGGTGGTCATTAGCAATGGGTTCTTTCCTCTTTACAATTTTTAAAATTTCCAACTGTTCTCTGATGTCCAGCTGTGTTCCTTTTTTGACTCGGTGCAGCAATTCCGGGGTAAAATCCGCTTGGTGGCCTTCCTCCCGAAGATGGGTAGCGAATTGGGTTTTACATCGTCTGAGATTACCAATGCATTCATGAGGCACACAGCTCAGGGAAACATCTCATAATAATCTACTATTAAAACTGCCTATGGTCGGAAAGTTTCCTTCATTTGATAGGGTATTAATAATCCTTATTTACGCCAAGCGCTACCTGCTAGCTGGGTACTCTGCTACCTGCTAGTATCCTGCATTGTAACTGCGCTCAAAGCCTCGCCCCAAGGTCACCTCTCACGGCAGAAGCGGGAACCAGAACGACGTCACACACAGATTTCCCAGCATTCATACTTATCCGTCGCGTTTTCGCGTGCTTGAAATTTTTCACTTTTCAATTAATCACGAAAAATGGATATTGTCGTTTAAAAATCTAAAAGCGTGAAATGTGCACACCAGGAGTAATAATCTTTCGATTTAGGCAATAAAAAAATTATTGGAAACCACCCTATTCTTCTCTGAAAGCACACACTGTCAAAAATGCAATCCAACGATTTGATCGATGGGTTTTTCTTATTTACAGGAAAATCCTCAAAATCGTTGGCACATTTATGCCTGATGCCAGGTTTCGCTAATAGTTTGGTCGCTTCTATAGCCGTGAGGGTTTTCCCACCCCACCCTTCCATCCTTATCCCTACAAAAAAAAATTAAAAAATATTATAGCTCATTCTATCGTAATTGCCTGATATTTCGGTCAATGATAATAGGGTGGTTTCCTATTATTTTTTATTGCCTAAATCGAAAGATTATTACTCCTGGAGTACGTATTTCGTGCTTTTAGATTTTTAAATGACGATATCCATTTTTTGCGATTAATTGAAAAGTGAAAAATTTCAAGCACGCGAAAACGCGACGGCTAAGTATGAATGCTGGGAAATCTGTGTGTGACGTCGTTCTGGTTCCCACTGTCGCCGTGTGAGTTGACCTTGGGGCGAGGCTTTGAGCGCTGATAGGACGCAGGATGCTAGCACGTAGCAGAGTACCCTGCTGGCTGGTAGCGCTTGGCTTAAATAAGGATTATTAATACCTTATCAAACGAAGGAAACTTTCCGACCATAGGCAGTTTTAATAAGTGATTATTAAGAGATGTTTCCCTGAGATCTGTGCCTCATGCATGCATTGGTAATTGCCAGCAACTATCACTCACTCACATCACTAGTACTAGTGATCACTCTAGATATCGTCACAGTGATCACTCGGAAATGACGGATAAAATGATCATGTGATTCAGGCTTCAAGGTTGCTCATCTTTATTGACTGTTGATAATCTCTGTAATTCACAGTATATCCTCTATTTATGAACTTTCAGAGATGCAAACATTAAAAAAATTCAAGCGTGCCCAAAATTTCATATTTGGCACCAATGAGTTTGATCTATGCAATGCCGTGTGGCATAGAGAATCTTGCACATTCAGCACAGTTTAAACAACATATCAATTAAACCATTGATAAGTCAAGGAACTGTTCAGAATTTTGCCTGTTATTCCTTCCCGCGTGCAGTGATATTTTTTTGGCTCCAGCTACATTGCTCGCACCAATAGATCAGTTCTTCACAAGTCATGGTTCCCACCCAAACTGAAATATTAAATTCACACTTTTTTCCAGGTTGTCACGGTCTAGATGTCGTCAAATTCACGGTTTTTAGGTAAACTATTTTAGGCAGAAATATTGATCGCGTAACGATCATTGGCCGTAGGTTAACTAAAAATTTTACAAACACGACAAACGCCGTGAATGCAAATGCAACAATGAAAGTGCCATCTCTCCTGACGTCGCTAGCAAAATTCAGCTCCGGCTTAAGTTTGTGAGTGGTAAAATGGAGGGACCAGGGTGCCAGGGAAATTAAGAAGTGCCTGAATTTTCGCCAGAGTTAATGAACACTTTGGTTCCCAGTCTTCCGGCTTTGGTACAGGCTTAAGGTCGATGTGTCATCATGGCACACGGACCAACAATTTAGCTTGGAATATACGTGAGCAGATAAATTCGTGGACAGTGTCTACACATGACTGACTTTGAAACATGATCGACTCATCAATTTTTCTTTTTCTCTTTCAACCGTAGTTCTACAATCAAGTTTGACATATTTTTACGTTTTTACGACGAATTTCACGGCTATTTCCAGGTTTTTTCACGGGAGAAGAAATTCACGGCTTATTCACGGTTTTAAGGTTTTCACGGTTGGGTGGGAACCCTGGCATGTGTATTGTTGGCCTCGTAGATGAGCGGATTTGATTTGGAGGGCGATTGCTGAGCGCTTGTGTAGTGGAGATATCATAATGTCTCCCATGAAAGACCAAGCATTTGTGATGACATATTATGTAATACTTAACGCTTATCGTTTGTCAAAGATTGGTTTGACGCAGCTCTCCATTCCTCTTTCTTGTTAGCTAGCCTTTTCAAAGCGACGTATTTCTTCTCTTTTACACCCTTTATTACTCATTATCATATGTAACTCATCCGGGGCCGTCCCTTGCCCTTCTTCCCTACCGCCTGTCCTTCTTCGATTGTAATTCATCAGGCCATTATGCCTCATAATGCAACCAACTAAGTTTTACCGTCTTCTGCTTAAGGTTTTTAGGAGGCTTCTCTTTTCTCCCACCCTTCTTAGCACTTCCTCGTCACTTACACAGTCAATCCATTTTATCGTCATCTTTCTTCTATGTACACCACATTTCAAATGCTTCCACTCTTGACTTCTCTGCTGCTGTCAACGTCCAAGCCTCACTTCCACTGAGAAACATTATACATCTACATCTACATAATACCCCGCAAGCCGCCTAAAAGGCGTGTGGCAGGGGGTGTTAGGACACCAGCCGTTTACAGCTATTAAAAAAAAAAAAAAAAGTGCTCTAACGAGGTTGGGACAAGCATTTATTAAAGTCCTTTATTGTTCGGGGGAAAAACGAATTCCCATATCTATCCGTTCGGCAAAAAATCTCTCTCAATTTATCGCCTCTGTCGGACCTGGAAATATAGTGTGGCTCTAAGATTATGTTCTCTGTGTCGCTCCTAATGATATCCATTCTCAATTGTTCAAGCAATCTAAGCCTAGCGCGCAGCCTCCGAGTCTCCAACGGCTCCCAGCCTAATTCGCTTAACATCTGGGTAACACTGTCCGTACGCCCGTAGCGGTTTTTGACGAAACGCGCAGCCTTCCTTTGTATCTTATTCAGCTCGCGGATTAAGTCTTTCTGCACTGGATCCCATACGCTCGCTGCATATTCAAGGTGCGGTCGGACGAGAGCGAAATAGCACCTTTCTTTTACTTTCTCATCCGAAAATCTTCCCACAATACGCTTAACGAATCCTAATTTCTTCAGGGCTATGCCGCAAATATTCTTTATATGTGTTCCCCACGTGAGGTTTGAGGTTATCGTAACTCCCAGGTACTTCACTTCGTCTGTTGCCTTTATGTTAATGCCATCTACTGCATAAACATTGTTAGTGTTGGACGAATTCCGCAAAAAATGTACCGCCATGCATTTGCTCAGGTTAAGTTCAAGTCCCCACTCTTGACTCCACAAATGAACGTTGTTTAAGTCCGATGATAGATTTCCATAGTCAGAGTGATTATATGTAGCATTTGATGAATTGCTTCCTTACTTCTATGCTTGTATTCTCAGCTGTAAACAGATTCTTCTTTGTGTAGAAAGCTCTCTTCTCCTGCGCTATTCTACCGACTATTTATGCTTGCTTAGTCCATCACGTTAATAAAAATTAATATTAACCACCTTCTGACATCTGAGTACTTGTAGAACTAAGTTGTGGCCAACTAAGTTGTCCTGTCTTCTATTTAAGGTGCAATATGGCCACGCATAAAGAGAGTATGTAATTTAATCGACAGTTAAAACTAAGTCGGGATACAACAATATTCCAGGGCCATACCTCGACGCCCCATCCACAAACGTTTGCTGACAATTGTGTCTGTCTCGATGTATGAAGGCAGAGACGAAGAACGAGATGCTGCAGAGGCCCCACGTGACGAACAAGGCTGTCTGCCAACTGTAGTCCAACCAGATCAGGACTGAAGTCCACCACCACAATAGCAACATCCTATAAAACAGAAATATTTGTCATTCTATTAGTATTCTGTTGTTCAAGCCATTAGCAATAAGATTAACCCATTTGCATGCTTTCTTGTGTGTCATGACCCAACTGAAGAGATTATAACCCTAATTCAACGGCAAATCAGCAACGTAGTCGTCGATAAGCCTGAATCAAAGAAAACCAGACTGATATCCGAGAAAACACAAGGAGGTACGTTCTACCTGATGGTTATTCTTCCAGAGGAAGCAGTATACGGACAAAAGAAAATGCCGTAATACGAGATATTTACCATATTTCGATTAGCAGAGCGCTAACATTCGTGGAACTCAAGTTTTAGAAGAAAAACCACTAAAAACATCGCAGGCATCTTTAAAGAGTTATCAATGTTTTACGCGAGGAGTGGTAAATTTTGATGCCAAAAAATATTAACAGTGACTTGCAAACTCATTACACTCTAAATTACTTACTTGACAACCAGAGAGAGACACAGATAAACCGTTTACTTCTTCTCAGTATCCTTTGTTTATTCCATCTCGTGGTGCTTCTTATTCGCTTTTTCGTATTTCGAATGTTCCGCGCAGCGCTGCAAGAGTGAGACCGCTATTTTCAAACAGCCGAATCGTATGCGACCTTTTATTTCACATTTTTATAAAACGCTGAAAGATTCGATATGCAGCTCGTACATCGTAATTTTATTTTTTTTCAATCTACAAATGGGCTGGTCAAGTATTTATTTAAATTATCGATTGCGATACAGTTTGAAATATAATGAGACCTGCAATTTTCATTTTTTGATTCAACGTCTACTTCTTGACCGATTCGAGATGAAAAAATGAACTCAAAAAGCAAAAAGTAGCAAGAAAAAGTAACAATTACACATAAACATACACAAATAATAAGTGATTCGTCGTGAAGTGGTTATATTGCCAATGATTTTTGCAAAGAAGCATTTTGGCACATGCTGCAATATTCATACTTTGAAACGAATTCTTCATTTTGTTTTGTATGTAAGCAATTTTTTAACAAAATTTAAGTACTATTAATGTGACGGACTTGTGTTTTAGTACCTCGTGTTCACTACCTTAGTCATAATCAACGCTATAAATTAAATCTTTTTTAAATTCCACAGTTTAAAAAAAACGTGAGTTACTCTTCTTCTTACTTCCAGGATTAGGCTACTAAGCCTGTTCCGGCTCCACATTACCATCTTTTTCTTGGTCTTCCTATACTTCTCTTGCCAAATGGTTGATATTCCATTGCTTGTTTAGGAATTCTTTCATTTGGCATTCGGTTCTTTCTATCTATGTTTGTAGTCTTGTAGTTTGTCAGTGACTGCCTCGACACCCAGTTCAACTCTTATTTGAGTGTTTCTCATTTTATCCAATTTTGTGCAGCCTTTTACTGATCTTAAAAATTTCATTTCTGATGATTTTATCTGCCTTAATTCATTCTTTTTCGGTACCCAACATTCTGATCCGTAGAGTAGGGACTGCCATCACTTTATAAAATTTTATTTGTATTTCTTTTCTTGTTTTGTTTTTATCAGAGTTCTTCTAATTGTGCCACATATTCTCTGGAAAATGTTGACTTTATTTATAATATCCGTTTCCTCGTCATATGTTATAACGCATTCTAAGTACTGAAGGTGCGACACTTGCTCCAAGACTTGATCCTCAGTAATAATTTTTGCTCGTATCGGGTTGCTTCCTAAAAATACCATAGTCTTTGTTTGGATTTTTAAATTTCTCAGCTTATATAGTTTGCTCAACTGGTGTAGTCTGTGTACTGCCATCTGGAGTTTGTCCTCTTTATCTTGTACTATAACCTGATCGTCAGCCACCAGCATTGTATTTAAGTATTGAGATGGTCACAATTCTATGCCTGGTGATAAATTATTCTCTTTCCACTACCCTTCTATAAGAGTATATTATTGAAAATCGAAAGCAATATTTGGTTTTAAAAAAACTGATAAAGCAATAAGTTGGCAGTGGACTCGGGCTAATTAGATGAGTGAGAGGGTCTAGTTCAGTGGTGTGGATATAATGGGCGGGCACTCCCCCTATGAAAAAATTGTATGAACCTGCATAAAATTTGTATACACTCTTATACAACAGGGTGGTTTCCTATTATTTTTTTATTGCCTAAATCAAAAGATTATTACTCCTGGAGTACGTATTTCACGCTTTTAGATTTTTAAATGACGATATCTACTTTTCCCGATTAAACGAAAGGTGAAAAATTTCAAGCGCGCGAAAATGCGACAGCTAAGTAGGGATGATGGGAAAAGTCCATTTGACGTCATTCTGGTTCCCGCTTCCGCCCTGTGAGGTGACCTTGGGGCGAGGCTTTGAGCGCCGATACGATGCAGGCTGCTAGCAGGTAGCGCTTGGCTTAAATAAGGATTATTAATGCACTATCAAACGAGGAAAACTTTCCGACCTAAGGCAGTTTTAATAGGTGATTATTAAGAGATGTTTCCCTGAGCTCTGTGCCTCATGCATGCATTGGTAATCTCAGACGATGTATAACTCATATCTTCTCGTTTAGAAACTAGGTCCCTGTGACGTCACGTGGAGTGGCATCGCATAGGCGCCAATCTGGTCTTTTTCAAATGAGGTTAAAATTGACCGTTAACATTCGTCTAAATTGTGTTTCTAAAATCAAATAATTTCTATATTATGAATTCACTAATGGTGGGTAACGAATTGCAATCTATGCCTTTCGTTTTCTTTGATGAAGGAAACTATCCTATTGTCATGGCAATGTACAAGAGTGTATACAAATCAAATTTTATACAGGTTCATGCAATTTTTTCATAGGGGTCTATTTTGTGAAGTTGGGTCCCAAATAATGTAGGGAGGAGAATACCAAGTCAACTCCTACAAAAAAAAGAACTCCGTAAAGAGAGTTTTAATGTAATCTTATCATACTAGTAGCATGGAAAATATTTTCCTCTCGTAGGCACCAGCGGGAAAGCGATAAACTCGTTGAATTGTTCAACCTGATCGAGTATTTGCATTGTACTTGTATTGAGAACACTATTTCCTCTTCATTCCAAAGTTATCACTGAAGTACTTTCTCAGCTCATGGATTCAGGCTCATCAAAGACTAGTTGGCTGATGTAGCCATAGTGGCGTAGCCAAGAATTTCTTTCGGAGGGGGGGTCCAAAACCAGGGGGGAAAATTTTTGAAAAACAGGGTACTAAGTAAGGTGGGTTTTAAACTAATTTTAATACTTTCAATAATCGAAAAAACTTCATTTGTCAAAGAAATCTTTTGAAAATTAATGATTCTTCAAAATTTTGTTTTCTTTTATGAAGGAAAATCATTTTTTTCATATTTAGGTGGGGGTCCGGACCCCCTGAATACAGTGGCGCAGCGAGGGGGGGTTTCAGGGGTTAAAACACCCCCCCCAGAGCTCAGAGAAATGCTTAAGTTTAATCCATTTTACTTAATTGGATTGATATTACTAATAGAATAGTTTAAGTATTAATAAAATATCCCTCAGAAAGCCATAAAACTCACCATTTTGAACCGTTTCTCTTAAAATTCCGCAATTTATTAATTTCGCACCTACTGCTTTTCCTGGTGGGTATTCCTTATCCCCACACACCCCGCTATTAGTTGCACCTAAACCCCCCCCCCCCCCAGCATTAATTCCTGGCTGCACCCCTGCCTGAATGTACCCCCTAGCTACGCCACAGCTCCGAAGCTTGGAAATTAGGAGATGAGCGGTTATGCTCCGGCTGCTGCCAGCTGAGCGAATTCGTATTGTTAGGCTACTAGATGAGCTGTTTTGATTTGATGGGCGATTGTTGAGTGTTTGTGCAGTGGTATCGATTTACCAAAAAATTCCTGATGTCAGTTAAAATGATTACGATAGTTGGACATGTTTTTTTCTTAATTACTGTTAGGTATGCTCTCATATGGAACAAAATGGCCATAACAAATGGTTAACGTGAAAATTACAGCATATTAAATGTGTATAAGAAAAAAAATAAGTGTGAAGCATTTACTGCTGAAAATGTCAATCCATATACGTAATTGTGGCTGCATTAATGGTCTCTAGTTGTCTTGGTAAGTTTTGCGGAGGTAGTTAGGCCATCTCGGGAGTGTCTCCTTGGTATGATAAGTGTAGGTTTTACGAGATAAAGAGGTTTGCCTCTAAATTTACATGTAAATCTGATGGGACCGTAGGGGTGGTATGAAGTATGGAGGTTTATGATGTAAAGAGGTTCACCACATAGAGGTTTTACTGTATATATGTAAACCTGTCCCCACCATATTTTTTATATTTTCCGTATTTGTTAATGGTGTAATAGCCGAAACCAGTCATATAATCTCTCTTAATTCAAGAGTCACTTAAAATGATTGATGACTTAGGATACTTGGATACTTTTTTCTTACTTACTGTTAGGTATGCTCTCATATGGAACAATAAAGCCACAACTAATGATTAACATGAAAATTACAGCATAAAAAAAAAGTGAAACATTTGTGAAGCACAACTACATGAGTTTTACCATGACTCAAAAGAAAACAATGTGATCTCTCTTAATTAAAAGGTCACTTAGGACAGTTGGATACCTTTTTTCTTATTTACTGTTAGGTATGCTCTCATATAGAACAAAATGGCCATAACTAATGATTAACGTGAAAATTGCAGCATATTAAATGTGTATAAGAAAAAAAAATAAGGGTGAAACATTTATCGCTGAAAATGTCATTCCACATACATAATCACGGCTGCATTAATGGTCTCTAGTAGTCTTGGTAGTATTTGTGGGGGTAGTTAGGCCGTCTCGGGGGTGTCTCCTTGGTATGATAAGTGGAGGTTTAACGAGATTAAGAGGTTCACTACATATAGGTTTGCCTATAAATTTACATGTAAATGTGATGGGACCGCAGGGGTGGAATGAAGTATGGAGGTTTATGATGTAAGGAGGTTCACTACACAGAGGTTTTACTGTCATATAATCAAAAAGAAATAATGATCAAGAAGTTTTATTAAATATTTGACATCTCAACAACATCAAAGCATTAAACACAGGGGCAGGTTCCATAACCCCTGGTTACATCTATAATCACATATGTCTTGAGTATTATGCAGCAACATCAAGTGAAAAAAAATAATCTCAAACCTCATAACCAAGGTTATAACACTGGACATGGTTTAACTAGATCAGATTCCATAATATAACAACACATTCTTATCAAATACATTATGTACTGAAATTTTCACTGCTTTGATGAATTAAAATATATTAAAAACAATAATTTTTAACATTTGGCTTCAAAAGGATATCACAATCATCTCTTCATCAATACTGCACTTCTCCATGCTGTTTTAAGTTAAATATACAACTTAATAAACCCATACACACACATCACAATTACAGTCATTTTGGAAGTACAGTAGATTCTGTTTAATGGGTCAACCAGTTACTTGGGGTAGCCGCTTAATTGGGGCATATCTTGAAGAACAGAACCCAATAGAGGAATATCCCAGAGTATTCTCCGCTTAATTGGGACAGCATGCTGCTTTATTGGGTCATGAGTCGGCGACATAGACTCGTGACGAAATTAACATTTTTTGTTTTCAGAATACTATTTTATTATATTTTCCTTCTTTGATTTACTCTTATTTTTCACAAATTTTCCTATTCTTACCCTATTTTGAAAGCTCATGCTGTTATATTATCTGCAAAGGATAGGACTTTTCTTTAATAGGACTTAGTAAAAGGTATTCATTCAGCGTCGCCCGAGGCTGTGAAAAATATTTTCAACTACATTGTTATAATTCTTAAAAATGATAATAAATTAACTTAACTCACTGATTTATTAATCAAATTAATAGTTTAATAAACTTAGGTTGCATTATAAACATTCTTTAGTCTTCTTTCTATCATTTCAACGTTTGTATATGCCCATATACAGGATAGTTAGGCTAATTGGGGCAGCCGCTTAATTGGGGCAAAGTGTACAAGTCCCGATATGTCCCAATTAAACAGACTCTACTGTAATACCTTACATTAATCTTCATGCTGTTCAGATAATTAATAAATACAACCTGTGGTGTCATGGTGCCGCAACACCGCTCAGGCACTGGTGACGTAAGACATAATATAATCAAATGACACTTCTGTCAATTTTGTTTCCTCGAAATTTCTAATATACACATTCATACCCAAAACAAAAATATCTGAGATAAAATTTAAAACTTGTGACAAAAAAAGAGACCGAGTAATATTTCACTTCTAAAAAAATTTAATGAAATTGCATTCCCGCACTGCTAATTTTGCCATGACGTCACTGAACACAACTAATAATATTAACATTTTGCCATTCTTTGATTCATTACCCCCCTTTATTCTATGCATCGGATTACAAAATTATACATATTAAGTAAAACCTATTTACATCGTAATGGCATAGGACCAAAATTTAGGCAATTTGATTTATGGAGATTCACTATAGAGAGGTTTTAGTGACAAGCACCATTTTTTCATATCCTTCAGAAATTAAAGGCAATACTGTCTGTTAAACCATTACATTTATGCATTTAAATAAACATGCATGCATTAGTGAACATATACATATTTATTAATAACAGAAAGTCAGTGCTATCGCTTGATTTTTGTCGTGACTCAAGAGAAAACGATGTAATATCCCTTAATTCAACAGTCACTTAAAATGATTAGGATTGTTGGATATCTTTTTTCTTATTTACTGTTAGGTATGCTCTCATATGGAACCAAATGACGATAACGAATGGTTAACGTGAAAATTAACATGTAAATCTGACGGGACAGTAGGGGTGGTATGAAGTATGGAGGTTTATGATGTAAAGAGGTTCACTACATAGAGGTTTTACTGTATATCAACATTAATAACAGCATTATTTCACATATCTTGAACAGATCAATTGTTACTTTGCTTACTTTAAGCACAAAATTTAACATCAAGACACATAACAACAACATTTTAACATTTCTGCCACAAATTCACACGTTTCATTTTCCTCTTAAACCTTTTTAAAGCTCTTTTACCAATTATTATTACACATTACTTTTGGAAATTGATGTGCTAGAGTCATTTTTTTTTCAACGTTTCACATCTTGTACAAGGGACAAGGGTTGAAATAAGCGTAGAACCAAAATCACGGACATAATCCAAATATTCATACTGACGCATCAAAGGAGTAATTTCCATTAATGATGGAAATTAATGGTAGTAAGCATCAAATGAAATTTGTAACTAAAACATTAAACACACTTGAAAAACACGTACACAATAGGGTGGTTCCTATTATTTTTTCTTGCCTAAATCGAAAGATTGTTACCCCTGCAGTACATATTTCACACTTATAGATTTTTAAATGACGATATCTATTTTTCGCGATTAAATGAAAAGTGAAAATTTTCAAGCGCCCAAAAACGCGACGCTTAAGTATGAATGCCGGGAAATCTCTCCGTGTGACATATTTCTGGTTCCCGCTGCCACCCTGTGAGGTGACCTTGAGGCGAGTTGAGCACTGATACGACGCAGGCCGCTAGCGGGTAGCTGAGTACCCTGCTGGCTGGTAGCGCTTGGCTTAAATAAGGATTATTAATACCTTATCGAATGAAGAAAACTTTCCGAACTTAAGTAATTTTAATGGGTGATTATTAAAGGATGTTTCCCTGAGCTCTGTGCCTCATGCATGCATTGGTAACCTCAGACGATGTATAACTCCTATCTACTCCTATAGAAACTAGGTCCCTGTGACGTCACGTGGAGTGGCATCGCATGGGCGCCAATCTGGCCCTTTTCAAATGAGGATAAAAATGGACCATTGCCATTCGTCTGAATCGGTATTTCAAAAACGAAATAATTTGCATATTACGAATCCACTAATGGTGGGTAACGAATCGCAATCAATGCCTTTCGTTTTCTTTGATGAAGGAAACTACCCTATTTGAGAGAAAATGGAATGTGGCTTACGTTTAAGTCTGGAGGATTCCCGTAAGCTGCACTTTCCCATTTTTACACCGGCATTTCAGGAAAAAAAGGAGAGCAGCTTCTATGAGTAAATATGGTATGAGGAAAATGCGTGAGGTTTGGCAACACTGCTCCACAAGCAGATTCACGATGTTAACTCGACGGGGGTCTGAGAGCGACTGAATTTCTGAAGTGCATGTTTTCTGGTTGACAAAGGGAAAGTCACGTGTCAAGAAAGTTTCCTTCCCTTCAACCCTCCTTGCTTTAGACACAGCAGCTCGCCCTCAAAGATAAAATGAACACAGTTGGACCGAAAACCAATTGGGGGGAAAATTGCCAATGCGATACGGGGATATCACAACGGGAGTTTAATGACTAAAGATAAATATGAAATATGCCTTCATACTAATAGGTCAACATTGCATACCTACTCGTTAAGGAAACTCGTTAAGGGTTACTTGTTATTGGGGTTACCGACATAAGGCCCAGTGCAAAACCCCCGCCAACATTAGCCAAGGCGACAAAAACCCCAGAGAACATAAGGCCCCAGAGGAATTAAGGCCCGACATCAAAACCCCCTGAGGACATAAGCTCCGGCGACAAAATCTCCTCAACAAAATCGCCAAAAAATCGGCCACAAAATCACCACGGGGATTTTGTTTCCAGTGATTTTCGATCTCGGGCGTTTTGTCGCCATGGGGATTTTGTCTCAGGCATTTTGTCGCCGCGGGGAATTTGCCTCGGGCATTTTGTCGCCGTGGGGATTTTGTCCCGGGCGTTTCGACTCGGGCCTTTTGTCACCGGGGATTTTAGGAGTGGGCCTTTTAACTGCAACCCATTGGCAAAGGGAAAGTCACATGTTTAGAAAATTTCCCACCCCTCACCTCCAAGTGGGAACTTGCATGAATTTATGAATTATTTCAACGAATAGTAGTGAGAAAAGTCACATGTGTGGGCTAATTTAAGGCTTTAAATCAGAGAATAAATAGTTGTTTTCATCATAACGAGCTCTGTTCTTGTAAGTTGTACGTGATGAATATCAGAATAGGACAGTGAATTCCAGTTTTTGATAGGAGTATTTGCCTATTTCCCGCTATATCTTTATGGTATATGCTAGTATATTGTTTATGGATTTAGCTACATTATTAAAATTAGTTGTAGCTTGTGTGTGTGTTGGCAGCAGAACCGATTCGTGATCTCACATGTGGAATGTGTGCAGACTGTTTTGCTGTGAATTCGTACCGTAGGACGGATAGGACTACCTTCTCCGCTAATTCGGCGTTGCCAAATTCAACAGCACAGCTTAATGTCGTTATCCTCCAGTATTAAAAGTTTCTTTTACATCTCGATTTGCCGCCGACGTTTAGCAATAATTTGTCTTAACAAATTCCATGAGGGTCGTGGCATCAATTTTTGGTGTCCTAAAAAAAGGCTGGTGTCCTAACACCCCATGCCACACGCCTTTTAGGCGGCTTGCGGGGTAGTATGTAGATGAATTTCAGGTGTACTATTCGAACGAACGGCAACGTTATCATCCATTTTTCTGATAACTATAACGTACGAAGTGAAACGCTTGTACTTCATCATCCCAATGTCGCATTATTTATATCCCAAGTAATAATCGCGGCACAATAGCAATAGGAAAACTTGCCCAAGAATAACAGAACAAAATAAAACGACGATGAGCGGCTAAATACTCTTTCAAAACAAATTTTACACCATGCGCTCAGCGTATTTCCCAACTCCCTACGGTTGTTTAGGCACCTATGACGTCACGCCTGGCCTCGGGTGTCTTCGCGCAGTGGTCGACACAGAGAAATTTTTCTCGAGTTTTTAATGCAATTTTTTTATTTATTTTGATGTTGAACGGAGAAACTTAAGGTATTTTTGCGAGCTAATGTATCCATTTTACTTATTCAAAAAATTTTTTACAGCAATCGATGACCCATGCAAGTTCCCCATTCCATTAGCACTCCAGCTCACCCGCAAAGATACAATGAACGGAGTAGAACAGTGGCCCCCTTCGATGCGACTGAAGCGTAAAACGGACCGCGACCCTAGATAAGCCTACAGCAAAACCCGGCCCTGATCAACAAACATAAACTACGCACACCCTCCCCTGCCTTGAACCATTACAATATGCACCCTCAAGTGCTTATCGAGTTGCGCTTGCGTTTTGAAAACGTACGGACACTGGTGACACTTGAAAGCGGCTATGCTCGTGTGCATCAGCATGTGTTGCGTGAGATTACTCCTGCTGGAGAAGGACCTTGCGCACACGCCGCAAGTGTACCGCTTCTTTCCCGTGTGCAACCGCATGTGCACATCGAGGTTGTTCTTCTGCCGGAACGGCCTCTGGCAAACGCTGCACGAATACGGTTTTTCCCCGGTGTGAAGGAGCATGTGCTTGTTCAAGCTGCTCTTCTCCGTGAAGGTCTTCGCGCACAGCGTGCACGGGTGCGTCTTGCGCTCCGTCTTGTGCATCCTCATGTGGTGACTGAGCGTGCTTCGCCGCACGAACGCCTTGGAACAGATCTCGCATGCAAACGGCCTCATCCCGGAGTGGTTCAGCATGTGCTCGTTCAGGTGACCCCTCTGCGTGTACGCACGGAAACACACCTCGCACACGTGCGGCTTGTCCTGATTGTGTCCCGCCATGTGTTTGGCCATCGCGGACCGCTCCGCGAAGGTATCGGGGCAAAGCTTGCACCTGAAAACCTCCTCGGCCGAGTGGACGGATACTTTGTGGCGTTCCAGTTGCGCAAGATCGGAGAAGCTCTCCGGACACTCCGCACAAGAATGGGGTTTGTCGACCGTGTGCGACAGCATGTGTTGTCCGAGCTCGCTCCGATCGGTGAACGTCATGGAACAAACGCTACACGTCACCGCCATTGCTCCGACGTGCGTAACCATGTGCAGACGGAGGTGGTGCTTGCGGCTGAACGACCTCCCGCAAACCTTGCACGCGTACGGTTTGTCTCCCGCGTGAAGCAACCTGTGCATCGTCAAGTTTCCGCGGTTCTTGAAGACCTGTCCGCAAATCTCGCACTTAAACCCCCTCTCATCAACGGTGTGCGTCATTTCGTGTGCCTTGAGCAGCCACCGCTGAGGAAACGCACGGGAACATATCACGCAAGAGAAGCGTTTGCCTCTCGGCTTCGTGGTGAACTCCATCCCCTTGTCCAACCTCTTGCGCCTCACCCTCTTCTCAGGAGGGCCTTCGCTCACGCAGGGGTGGTGGTCGTAAGCGCAACGATTCCTAAAGTTCACTCCGCACTCGACACAGTTGTAAGCGTTGGCCGTCTCGGGCACTTTCAAATGGTACACTATCGATATCTTCGTTCTGAATTCGCAGCCGCAACCGTCGCATTTGAACTCCGCAGGGAGACGATTCCTCCTCCCGCTTCGGTGTCCCTGGTGTGCGGTCCGCACCACGTGCGCATCGCAACGTTGGCTCCCCGCTCTCGCCCCTGCGCAATCTGGTCCTTTCCCAGCCAGAGACGAGGGCGATTCCCTCGTCTGTCCCTCGGTTCCGCACGGGGCGAAACCGATACCATTTGTTTCACTCTCTACGGGAACTAATAAAACTTTCTGCAACTTCCCGACGGCGCTCTCTCCGCTTCCAGAAGGTTCCCCCCCTTCTTTCCCCTGCTTCTCCTTGTCCCCGATCCGCAAGATCATGTACGACTGCGAGGATGTGACTCCAACCACCTTCTTCAACTTCATCGGCTCAGTTCGCAAAGAAACCTGGGTGCTGTCAGATCCTGTGAGGACAAATAAAAGAAAATTAGACTTATGTACTTCATTTATTTAACCCTCTTACAAGGAGACATCGCCAAAGTGATGTTTGGGATCTGGATGCGGACGTTATTTTCTGAAACTATATAGGTAAGGTAGAAAAAGTGACATGCCTTTCTTCCACATAGGCCCGGCTTTGAGAGATATTCCCATGTAAAGATTTTGTGCAGGATGACATCCGTTGAGTAATCGCCAACTACGGCCGTGGCGGCGCAGTCTAGGGTGCTAGTCCTTTAACCTGTAGTGGGTGTTCCAGGTTCGTGTCCTGGTGTCGGCAATATTTTTTCTCTCTTCTAATTTTTGAAATAACTGTTACATTTTATCCCCATTCGTTTTATTTTGTTACTTCGCGATTTTTTTTCATATCAATTTATAGATTTTAAACGAAACTCCGAATTGTGTCTTACCACGCGAATTATAGGACGTATATAATTACTAATATGTGAATTTCCGTGTAACCCACATAGCACAAAATATCTTCTAGATGTCTATAAAATACCTAGAGTGTCTTCAGCTACTCAAGGGATGTCATCCTGCGTGAAGTCTATACATGCGAATATCTCTCGAACTTGGGCCAATGTGGAAGAAAGCTGTGACGCTTTTTCTACCTTACCTATATAGTTTCAGAAAATAACATCCGCATGCACATCCTGAACATCACTTTGGCGTTGTCTCCTGCAATCACTTCATCCTGGAGTAATGGCGAGAAATGCGTTGGTATTTTTATAAAATGTAGCAACTAGGGAAATAAAACAATACAAGTTGGAAATAAAGAAATAAAACTTTTTAAGGTTCACTATTATTTTGATATGGGCACGACCGAGGTTTCGTAACGTCGTCGCATCCATAACAGTGGTTCACCTGAAGATGTAACCCAACCCGGGTCGTAGTCTTGGAGCTGTCCTTCTTCCTGGGGTAAAATTATTATAAATCACCACCGTTACGTTCTACAACCAGCTCAGCTGAAAATAAAATGTTACGAGAGTAAAATGGTCATTTACCAGCACATACTACTCTACCGGTTCACAGATATCTCCAGTACTAAGGCACTCCAATCCTACTTCTCAACGTTGGCGTCCGCAAGATATGGTTAACTTCGTCAGAAAAGACACTGCTCTTGAATTTATCTAAACGGTTTAGTCTATTTTTCAATCTACGGTCCGACAGAGATTCCCATCCGAGTTTATTTAAGAGGTCAGTTACACTAACAAGACTATCGTAACGACCTTTCACATACCTGGCAGCTCTTCTTTGCACGCGTTCTAACTCTGTTATTAAGCCTTTTTCATGAGGGTCCCAAACACTGGCGGCGTATTCCAGATGTGGCCTAACGAGGGAAAAGTAGCTAATTTCTCTCACTTTGTCGTCGCACTTTCCTAATATTCTTTTAACAAAACCCATTTTACGATTAGCTTGACCGGTTATTTCTCGAATATGTTTATTCCACGATAGATCATTATTGAGTCTAACCCCTAGATATTTCACGGATTCAACTGCCTTTAACTGGGTGCCCCGAATGATATAGTTACGCTGTGGGGAGTTATTCTTCTTCCAGAAATTCATTGCGACGCATTTTTCCAAATTTAATTCTAACTGCCAAGCATCGCACCAAGCTTGGATAGCAGCAAGGTCATTCTCAAGGTCAAGTTTACGTAATACGAAGGACTTAAGATTAGTTCTTCCGGTGATCAACTATTGCTCACCAATGTGGTCAATGTCTGCCCCCACTAATCTTGCCACCCTTAACAGTGTTATAACTTTTTTTGCAAAAATTGTACCTTTTTATACCAGAGTATGACGCCATAAGAGATCTGGGAATAGAAGCATTGTTCAATCTCTTGGGAAGAGTCACACTATGTGCCAGTCGTGTTTTGCGTTTTTCATTTTCCACGGCTGAAATTCTCCTACGTAACCTCTGCGAGAGCTTTCAAATAAAACGGTTCATGAGTAGGACAAGAATCGCATGCGACGGCACATTGTAAAATTGTAAAAATTGTAAAATTTAGAAACCCAAATCTCCGCGAGTCACCTACTAGTGCAGTTTTATCCTCTTTATCCGTCCCTAGTTTATCCCTTCTCCGACTTCAATCAGACAACAAATTCATTTATAATACCCTTAACTCCCACTTCGACAGTCCTGACATTGATTCCTTCCACAACAATAGAGTACCTTCCCGCCACACCCGATCTACTTCTTTACTCCACATTCCTACACCCAGGCTATCTGTAATTAAGCGCTCACTTTTCCATAGGCTTTCCCTTTTAATAAATACTCTACCCAGTGATATTGATCCATTTGGTCTGACACTTAAAAATTTTACTCATCGGGCATTAACATATTTATAGCATAAATGACTAGATAGCCGGATAAATGTTTGTTTAAATTTGTAATCAAATAATTATTCTTTAATTATTTAACATTTGTTGTTATAAGTGCACTTTAAATTGGCAGTATTGCTGTATGTGTATCTCTTCATTAAAATAAATAAAAATAAATAAATATATGTACTGGAATTTTTATTTTATTATAGCCAACGGAAAACCAACAATTATGGTAATAAAGTACTACACTTGGGATGTACGGATCCAGGATTTTTTTCCGATCCGGATTGGAATCGGATCCTTAATTTTCGGAGCCGGATCTTTCGGATCTTTGGATATTTTCGGATCCAAATGCATTTCCAAATTCCTGTCGCTGAGATTCCCCCGATGATTGAATAGAATAGAATAGATTTATTTGCCCAAAAGATACAATACAAAAGGTAGACCTAAGTAAGTACATAGGGCACGTCATGGAAAATATATACATATACACAAATACAATCAATGTGTAGATGCCAGATAGTCATTTACAGAGTAAAAACATTTATCTAGTAGATAAGAGCTAACTTGTTTTTTGAACACCAAAAATCTTTTTTCCTTTTTAATATTTAGTGGCAGATTATTATACAACTTTACACACATCGCATGGGGCCCTTTCGAAGTTGCACTTAGGTTTGACGTTAAAACATGCACAACATCACAACTTCTTGTCTCATACGAATGATTAAATTTATTTGTTTAAAAATCAGTAAGGTGTTTCCTAGTATACAGCATGGCATTATAAATATACACAGAATGAAAAGTTAGAATTCCCAGTCTCTGAAAAAGAGGTTTACAATGTGCCCTATAAGACTCGTTACACGTGGACCTAATTAACTTTTTTTGAATTAAGAATATATTTTTTGCTCTAGAGGAATTTCCCAGAGTATGACGCCAGAAGAGATCTGGGAAGCATTGTTCAATCTCTTGGGAAGAGTCACACTATGTGCCAGTCGTATTTTGCCTTTTTTATTTTCCACGGCTGAAATTCTCCTACGTAACCTCTGCGAGAGCTTTCAAACAAAACGGTTCATGAGTAGGACAAGAATCGCAGGCGACGGTGCATTCGAAGAGAGAATCGGAACTCTTTCCACCCTGATGGGGCGTTGCATTCACTGAAGCTATTACCGTAAACGTCTGAATATAGTCCCCCTTTTTTTCCATACGGTTACATAGTGGTAGAAGTAGGGGGGGGGACTATATTAAAATGCATTTTTAAAATTATTTCCTGAAATTGAAGTCTCAAAATTAGGGGGTGGGGGAATAGAGGGGAACTATACTTGGAGAAATACGGTATTTTAAATTTTGAATCCAGATCTGATTTCTTCCGCAACTTTTGATCTGATGTATCCGATGAAGGGCAATATCCGTGGATATTTGGATCCGAGGTATACAATCCGACCATCCTTACTTTATACATCTATAGAAGCATCTCGAATGATGTGAAAAATCCTAGACAATCACTGGCAAAATACTAATGAGTATGGTAGCATTTTTCACTAATTGTTATGCATTTTTGGAACAAAACTTAGCCGCCTCAAAATATCAGTCGGAGACTAAGTCCTAAGACTAAAAAACTAATATGGTGGAACTTTGACCACGATAAAAACTCGGAAACAGTGCCTACAGATATTTATAACCTCCTTGTGTTGTGGCCACTGCAATCGGTTTGTTGATTTTGTTTTCTTTTGTTACTGTTTGATCTGTAATTGTAACTAGCTTGATTGCTTCATTTTTATCCTTATAAGTGCTTTATAAACAGGCAGTGTTGCTGTATGTGAACAATTTTATTTGAAACAAAATACATAAATGCTGGGTGTATCTTCGTGTGCAGCTTTACTTGTTTGCATTAATGTCTGATGTCCTAACACCCCCAGCCACGCAATTTAGGGTCAGGCTGTACCATAGGGCGGATCGCAAAAATCGATTTTTTTCAAATCCATCTGGCCCAAGCACACGCAGGATGAATTTTGCTGCATTCGAGGCGTGGGATGGGGAGAAGCGAGCGGGGAGGGGACGGGATCGGCTTGCTGCTATTGTATCCACAATGCTGCGTGGGCATTGGAATATTATCTTCACAGGCGCGGACTCAAATCAGGCATTTTGTGGCTAAACGGTGGAAGATACGTCAAAATGCACGAAATTTCTGCCCTAAAAGAAAGGGCAGTAACTCGGCAAAATCTATAGGGAATGACCATAAAATATTATATTTTTCGAATTTTGACCCTCCCCCCCTAAATTGCATTTGAGCGAGGGTCAGGGGTTCACGTAGAGGTCTCAAAATTTTCAGGCCTTATTTTTGATCGGTCCCACAACTTTTTTTCATTGGGCCAGATGGAGTTGAAAAAATTCAATTTTTGCGATCCGCCCTACTGTACAAGTGTACAGATTAGAGGGATGGTTGTTGAAAAAAAATATTTTCCCGTACTAATTACCAATCAATCGTGAGGAATAGGATAAGTCCAAAAACTGTCAAACTAAGATGGCTGAAATTGACAAACTAAGATGTTGGATGAATGCGAAAAACTCAAAAAACAAGCCTCCAGATACATATTTACAACCTCCTTGGGTGCTAGACACCTGTGGGTCATGCAGCACTGAACAATTTATGAAGCTTCACCAATGGATTTTACATACCTATAACAGGAGCGTCCTTGGCCTGGTTATTCAGCGACCCACCTGGAGATTTGATATCTTGTTCAATCCCACAGTGCTTTTCCTGCAAAAGGGAATAGGAATTATGTAACAAAAATCATTTCACATTTTTCAGCATAAAAGGCATTTGTGTAACGCCTATGTAGTGATCAGGAAGTAGAAGGTTTCCACTTGTTTGGGTGTTGAATAATAGTGGACAGTATTAAAGTAAAGTGTTGATTTGGTATCATGGGATTCTTTTAATGAAACCACACTTGTAAGAAGAGCACAAAGCAAACTAAAGGTTCTTGAAAGAGTCTGGAACTGCCCAACACGACCACCCGGTATGATTGTGCGAGGCTGACTGGCTTCCCTTGACCAGCCCGAGTGTGTGCATTGATGCATAAAAAATGGTTCCCCAAAACCATTTCTCAAAATTCACACAAATATGTGAATGCACGAGGGTGTATTAAAAAGTAAGGTCTCCGACGACACCAATAGGGTAATTTCCTTCATCAAAGAAAACGAAAGGCATTGATTGTGATTCGTTACCCACCATTAGTGTATTCATAATATACAAATTATTTCGTTTAAAAATACCGGTTTAGATGAATGGCAATGGTCAATTTTTATCCTCATTTGAAAAAGGCCAGATTGGTGCCCATGCGATGCCACTCCACGTGATGTCACAGGGACCTAGTTTCTATACGAGTAGATAGGAGTTTTACATCGTCTGAGGTTACCAATGCATGCATGAGGCACAGAGCTCAGGGAAACATGTCTTAATAATCAATTATTAAAACTGGCTAAGGTCGGAAAGTTTCCTTCGTTTGATAAGGTATTAATAATCCTCATTTAAGCCATGCACTACCAGCAAGCGGGGTACTCTGCTACCTGCTAGCATCCTGCGTCGTATCAGCACTCTAACCCTCGCCCCAAGGTCACCTCACTTGCAGCAGCGGGAACCAGAACGACATCACACGGAATTTTCCTGGCATTCATACTTAGCCATCGTGTTTTCGCGCGCTTGAATCATTTAATCGTGAAAAATAGATATCGCCATTTAAAAATTTAAATGCGTGAAATACGTACTGCAGGAGTAATAATCTTTCGATTCAGGCAATAAAAAAATAATAGGAAACCACCCTATTAGGAAGGTGAGTTGCAAGGCAAAATTTGACTGGAGCACTGCATTCCTTGGTCCCTACGCCAAAATTTAGAACCACTCACGTGACCTTAGGTCACTCAGTTACTGCGTTTCAGTGGTTTAGGATGGAGCTCCCACTAAGCTCACCCACCAGGTGCGAACTACACTCAGTCATTCGATTTTTGAATGCAAAAATGTTATATCCGATAGAAATTCGTCACCAGTTAGTGGAAGTGTACGGTAAGAGGTGTATGGGAATCAAAAACGTTAGGGAAATGGTGCCAGGAGTTTTCTGATGGATGGGAAAACGTCCACGATGAACAGCGATCGGGTAGGCTGCATTTGCCGGAATCAACGGGGCCTTGAATTGACGAGATGGTGTGCAATAACCAGAGAATAACCCTGCATGAGTTAAAGGAAGGTCTTAATGAAGGGTGTGGTTCCTTTTGCCTCTAAAATCCTCGGTTACAACAAGATGTCCACCAGGTGGGTCTCCAAGCAGCTCATTGAATAACAGAAGAAAAAGCTCGTCCACATGTGCCATATGAAGCGATCGCCATACTCAATGAATTTGGCTGGGATATCATCGACCACATTCCTTACTGCCCGAAAGTTGCACCAAGCGACTACCACCTTTTTCTTACTTTCAAAAACACTATGGAGGAAAGACATTCCAGCCAGACAAGAATATACAAGACTCGGTCGTCAGTTGACTTTGCGACACAGCAGGAGAGTGGTACGATGCCGGTATTAAAAAGCTGGTTAGAATGATGAAATGAAAAAATAATTGATCATCAGGACAACTACTGTATTCACAAGTTGAAGTCGTGCACCTTTTATCACATGACAAATCATAGTCTGTGGACATTAAATTTGGGAAATGCAATTTTTTTTCTTTACCAATTTGTCACTAAAATTAGTAAAAGGGTACACATGATTTGCCAGTTTAGCTTTGATTCAACAGTTTTGGTTTGGTTATATTGCAGTCCGAGGACATCATTTTGTACGATTGTGGGAGAATTACCCATACATTTTCACTCAACCTTTCCCACAACATTCCCGACTTTCCTTGCCTGACTATAGCCCAGGGTTTCCAAGTAGGCTTTCGCGGAGGTTATGAACTACGGAAAAGATTGCGAGAGCCCTCCAGAAACACAACATCATAACCAGATTCAAATGCATCACCATGATGTCGAATATCCTCGTCAACACGAAAGACCACCACACTAAGGACATCTGTGGAGGAGTATACGAGATTAGGTGCAGCTGCAGTGATTCCTACATCGGCCAAACATCACGAGCACTGAAATGGCGAGTCCAAGAGCACAGAAGGGCCGTAAAAAATAGACATTTCACCCAGTCAGCGGTGGCGGAACACCAATGGAGTGGACCGACACACAATATTGACTTTGACAACGCCTTTCTATTGAACAAAGAAGGCCGCTACTTCCCGAGAATAATCAGGGAGGCAATTGAAATCACCAAAACGACAAAGAACTTCAACCGTGAAGACGACTACAATCTCGCCAGCGCGTGGAAAAGGGTCTTCAAAGATCCTGACCAATCAGGGCACACCTCGACAAAAAAGGCGGCAAACGGGGTGTATATAAGATGAACAACTTTCTGCATCGACACTTCAGTGGACCTAAGGAAGCCAACAAGAACGTTGGGGAAATATTGTCTGACAAAATGGATAAACGCAGAAGAATACCCGGAAAAATCACTAAATATCATTATAGCCCAAGTTATCCACCAAATCAAAGCAGATAAACTCACCCAATGGATATTCAGTACATTCCCGATTGTCCGGGCTAATTATGGGGGGAGACGGCACGAATAATAAGTAAACATGGGTAACCCAAACTTTCACTTAAATGGAGATAAGAGTTCTTGGGTTTCCAGCCGGGTCCAAGGGTTTTTCTGCACCGACGTTTCAAAGGCTAAGTCTGCCATCGTCTTCACGGTGAATGGATTGGCCAAGATGTGTCCGTCTTATATACCTTCGCATTGGGTTCAGGTGGGCTCTGATTGGTCGACGGTCGGGCCAATGCGTGTCCTCTCCCCCTTCAGTTTTTTCAGGGCTGGTTTCCACGCATTGCTCAGGTGGAAGCCGGCGTCTCTGTTCATGTTTCTCTTCTCAAGTCTGATTTCCACTGCTTCCATCCGATGGCAGACTTAGACTTCGAAACGTCAGAGCAGAAAAACCCTTGGACCCGGCTGGAAACCCAAGAACTCTTCCTCCAGTCTATTCGCTGGGAAAACCTTGGATCCTTCACTTTCAATTACATAACATATACCGTAGTTCTCCGAATATAGTCCCCCTCTGAATATAGTCCCCCCCCCCTAATTTTGAGTCTTCAGTTTCTGGAAAAGTTAAAAAAATGCGTTTGACTATTGTCCCCAATTTTACTTTTACCACGGGCATTTTTGGAAAAAAGGGGGGACTATACAGTGAGTCCTCGTTTAACGTCACTTACCGTTCCTGAAAAATGTGACGATAAACGAAATGACGTTAATCGAAACATAATATCCCATAAGAAACTATCTAAAAAGTAAAATTCAGCTCCTAGACCTCACAATTCCTACGCGAAGAAATTTTAGCGTATCATATCTGGGGCATTTTTTACGATGGGAATGCCAAGCTATGGCATAAATACGAGTTCCTGTCTTCATCAACGACAATAGCAGCACTGACGTAAATCCTTCTCCATTTTTGTAACTTCCCGCATTTGCTTTTCCGCTTCGCTATGGTGGTCGCCCGAGTGAGCGTCGCCTGGGCATCATCATCGCTGAAACATCGTCGCAGTTACAGGAACCAAAATTATTCTGAACACGGCGAAAAAAGTGACAAAAACTCCGAGTTCTACACGGAAAAATTCCTTGAAATCACTTTTTAGGTTCCTGAAAACCATTATGTCAAGTAAAACCTTGTGCACCTACCTAAGAATTCATTTTGCAGAAAATTTGCTAAAACCGTAGTCGCAATTAACAATAAACGCACCGTTTTACACTTCGTTTAGACTGACTGTATTACCGCCCACAAAACGAACAACCTTCAACGCCCGCCGCTTCGCGTTTTTTTCTCACGCGAAATTTAAAAGCCTTGACATTATCGCGAAGCGAAGGAGCGATAAACGAATGACTGTCTCAAAATTTTCGTGACGTTAAACGGGGTGACGTAGAACGAGGACTCACTGTATTCAGACACATACAGTAAACCTGTAGAAGCTGCGCACCTTTTTCCCAGAAATGCTAAATACCAAAAATGGTACTAAATATCTAATTGATCCCATTTGTTTTCTTTACCTAACTTCTGTTCCTAACTTTTTTAGAAAAAGAAATGACTTGTAACCTCTCTCTCACACCCTCATATGTCATCATTATCTATTGTTCCATCTGTCGGCAGGCCCCTCGTGCTAATGCCAACTCCATGACCTTCTTTCTCCAGCCATCACTTTGAAGTCTCTGTACTTTCTCATCTTCAAACTGTCAATCAACTTTATCCTTCCCCTTTCTTCCGATCCCTTCCACCGTTCCCTCCAAGGCTACCTTCAAAATGCCATCACTTCTCATCACACGTCCCAGCCTTAGTTACTCTTCCTTTTATTTATTTCAGCTGTCAACGGTCTTTTCCTCATCTATCCTATTCAACACTTGCTCGTTCCTTACTCGATCTGTCCGCTGTAATCCCTCCATCCTCCTCCAAACCTAAACGCCCCAATCCTGTCCCTGTCTCTCTCCAAACTAGAAAATCTTCTTTCCGGAAATGCATTAAACATCTTAAAATTAAATTGTAAAATGTAAAATTAAACATCTTAACTGTCCCAAGTTTGTATATTTTCTGTACTTTTGTAGTTGTAAAAAATAATCTTCATCTTCTTAAGTTCAATAACAGCATACATGCATATGGTACTAGAAACAAAAATGCAATCCATGAAAAACACCACAATTCAAAGATATCCAGCAACAGTGTATTTGCAAAGGGGACAAAAATATACAACTCATTCCCAGAGAGCATCAAATCTACAGGATGTACACACTAAGTGAATTTCTGACAGACAAGTTGCGTAAATGAATTTTGTTTGTTTATCGTAACCTGAAACTGAGACATGTTTTTTCCCTTTAATTTGCATTCCTGTGCCTTTTCCTTCAATGGTATCCTATGTTTTTTTTTTCCCTTTGTTATAATTACTGTGTGACATTGTTTTTGTATGCCAAAATTTTGACGTACCCTATACATTACTAATTGTAGGCTATTCTATAACCTACTCTGTATATTGTCTACTGGGGATAATAAATTATATTAGGTATATATATTACATTTTCCCTCAAATTCTTATCGCTTATTTCTCCAGAGTGTAGCATTGAAACAAGGAAACCTTCCCAGGAATTACATTTCTAACATTATTTAACCAGGAAACGTAAACTTATCGATTTAGCAACAAATCATAAGTTTCTAAATTAGACCGGACCAAAAAAAATGCTAGGAAGTTTCTTTTTTCCCTCACGAGCCACCCTGAAAATGGGGGTGCGCAGTACATACAAGATTGCAGCTTACACGAGAAAATACGATAATATTCTCACCTTTTAACCTTCCCTGGACTTTCCGATGAATCGGTGTTGTCCGCCAGGTCATGTCGGTACATTAATTATCACTGCAAATACTCTAATATAGAGCCAAATGTAGAACCACAAGGTTGAGTGATGAAAAAACAATAGACACCGCTGAAATATATAGCTATAGAGGGAGGTGGGGAATGGTTGTGGTGTTGAGGGTGGAACAGGAGATGCCTTACGTCCAACCACAATTCCCCCCTCTCCTCTTCCACCCCCAACACCACAACCATTCCCCCTATCCCTCTCTAGCTATATATTTCAGCAGTGTCCATTGTTCTTTCATCACTCAACCTTGTTGAAGTAAAGCTCAAATCCTCAGTTGCGTTGAGAAGGGAATCTTGGATTCCGAATCCGGTACACTTCTCCCATCCAGGTGGCACTTCCATCGCTCGTTTTCGAGCAAATTCTCCCGCAGTTTAACCCACGGAGTAAGTTTTGTGCGTGTGATTGATTGTGTGTATGTGTGTTTCCTTAACTGAAGCAGCCTTAGCGAGGCCCCCCAAAACCCTCGCGAAGGTTCCTTCGTAGTTATTAATTATTTTATATATAATATATATAAATTATTTTATACATATTATTATAGTTATATATGAACGTACTTACTTCAATTTCAAATGCTTTGCCTAAAATGTTTATATGTCAGCATGACCCTATTTAATTGATGGCAGCCAAAAAACAGGTTGTCCTTAATGGCTCCCCAAAGTTACTCCGTTTTATGTAATTAGTTCTATTCTGTACTTTTTATTTTTTTGGAGTAATAAACAATTTATTTATTTATTATTATAGTTAAGCGAGTGATTGAATTCAACGGAAGCAGCCTTAGCAAGGTCCCCCAAAACCCTCGCCAAGGTTTCCTTCATAGCTGAACGAGTGTTTGTGAAGGGTTTCCGGTAGAGAGGCTGGAGTTGGTCACTGCTGCAAAGCTTCCCGTTCCAGCACACCAACACAGTGCTTTGTTTATACCTATGATGAGGTCCCCTGTCATGGCCATTGGAGAGTTTCATTCCCCAGTAGAACCATATTGTCTTGAAATTACTTCAAAAGCGGGCAATTAAATACGTTAAGTCATACAATTACGCACATTATCTCTTAATTAAGATTGTTTTCAGGAATCGTTAAGAGCTTTCTCTTCCTGATCTCGATCTTTTTCGTGGTGATCACATGATTGTATTTGTATTCCTACTGCTACAAGTAAGGCCCCTTGCACACACAGATTTTGGAAGGACGGTAAAATATCGGCTGAAATTTTACCAGAGAAGCAATGCTTGCACTCATGCCGGATTTTTATCGGTCAAACGATAAGTTGCTATGTTTTTGAGCCAGCGCCAGCAATCCACAGTGACAATGGCCGGCAGCTAACCGGCATTTTGTTGGTGCCAGCACGTGATCGGTGTGTGTGCAAGCTCCAATGCTCTCCCAATGTTCACTATTGGAATGCGGACGGCTGATATTTTACCGGCCGTCCAAACTCTGTGTGTGTGCAAGGGGCCAAACACCTGGTTTCCGAAAACCAGGCACCCGCGGCTGCAAGGTCACGGATTCATCCGTCATCACAGAGCACGATTGCGCACTGCGAGGCTTGGAAAACAGGAGCACGGTGCTACCGTGAATGTAGCTAGCTCGTGCTCGCTTCCATTTTACGAAGGAGATTCTAACAGAAATAATAAGCCTGGAATATCCTAGCATTAACTCCGATGATTTTGCATCTGTTTTTATTTTTTTTATTAAGATCACGGAAAACATTGAGCTAGAGTGAAAATCATGCACGGATTATCCGCAATACGGATAAACTGCAGCCGGATAATCGGTAGTCTGCTGTACACCCACACGGAAAATAGATATCTATGTATTGTCTATTTTCATAACTGCATAAATAATGATATATTGTTTGTTTCAGGTAAATTATGAACATTGCAAGACATTCAATTGAAAGTTTGGTATATCCATGATTTCCTATTATTAGTGCCATCTCTCAACATCATTAGACCAGATAATCAGGAGAGTATTGTATACAGTGGAACCTCGTTAAAGCGAGTACGGGCTATAGCGACACACCCGCTATTACGAGAGATAGCCGATGCACCGTCAATTGACCCTATAATAAGCGTGTTAAAAAATTCGTTTTTACGAGACCCTTTCGGTGTTGGCTCTCGCCATAGCGAGGGTTTCACCGCCGGAAGACTTTCATCAAGACTCCTTAACCTCTGTAATTGCTAGCGATCTGTTAGAAATGAAGTTAATGGAGTGCTCAGTCTCAAATCTATGTGGTAAACTGTCGTTCGATAAATATAATGATTGACGAAACAATGCTTTGCATGATTTTTATTCAGTGCGGCGCTTATAAATTGTTTGAATAGTTAGTCGTTATTTGAGTAAGGAAATTTAGTGATGCAAAAAAACATCGCCTTTCATCTGGATTTATGCTTACGTTTATCGGATAGATGTTTATCTGTCGCCGCACCACTCCTGTTCCTGTATATCTGTTCGCAACAGGTATATTGGCTATTATTTGCTCCACCTCCGGTAAAGCGACAATTCGCTATAGCGAGTGTTACTTAGTGCACCGTGGGGTGTCGTTATATCAAGGTTTCACTGTAAGTAATTTTGAGGCTACAAAATTCTTTAAAGTGTTATTTGACTACAATGCCTTTTATTAACCAGTGCCAGAACGGCGTTCCCGCACCATGACACATATGAGTGAACTTCTATTTATGCACGTTGCTAATCTCTAAAAGTGAATCACAAAAAAAAATCTTCTCATGCCCAAATCAGAGGCATTCAGTTTGGGGCGAAAGGGTTGAGAATCTTACCTCATCCACATCATTTTCAACAGATTCTGTCTTCACACTGGCCATCATAATATCATCAGGCACATTAGGGATCATGGAATCCTCTGGTTCTTCCTTTATCTGAACCTGAAAAGGGGAACAAAAACAATTCATTAAAATAACCTATAAAATCCACCAACAAGAAATAATTTGCAGCACTAAAAGAGCTCAATTAAAAGGCTCTACCTCCAATAAGCCTTTGTGGACCATTGCACTAACCAACGAGGGGAAAACAGGTCAACGTTTAGCATTGTTTTTTATTGTTAGTTTCATAGCTTCGAATATTTTCGCAAGGAAACTGACGTGAACTTCCGGTCTTCGAAAATTAACCAAGTAGGGCTTTTGATTGGCTATTATCCTATCAAATGTCAAGCCAACGCTTCATTAGAAAAAAAATCGATATTAATTCTATAAAATTAGGCATGTGGAGGGTAGCGTAATATAGGAGACCCTCACTGGCCAGTTGAAGTCTGCATAAAATGTACACTTTTCATTTAATCGCGAAAAATAGATATCATAATTTAAAAATCTATAACCTAAATACACGTACTCCAGGAGAAATAATCTTTCAATTTAGGCAATTAAAAAAATTGGAAACCACCCTATCAAGAGTTTGGCAGGTTTCCGCAGAACTGCCGTTGGATATATAGAAATGAGTGGCACATCACTAGTACATCTTCACACTATTTAAATTTTAAAGCACTCTAAGCCTCGCCCCAAGGTCACCTCACTTGCGGCAGCGGGAACCAGAATGACGTCACACGGGAGTTTTCCCGGCATTCATACTTAACCATCGCGTTTTCGTGGGCTTGAAAATTTTCACTTTTCATTTAATTGCAAAAAATAGATATCATAATTTAAAAATCTAAAAGCGTGAAATACGTACTCCAGGAGTAATAATCTTTCAATTTTGGCAATATAAGAATAATAGGAAACCACCCTATTCCAATACTCTCCCGACGATATATCCCTATTAATTCACCTGACGAAAGGTTAAAATGTTGGAGAGACGGGGGAAGGATGAAACATGCTTCGATTGTTCTCGTGCAACTTGATATTTTCCTTCGAAAAAAATGATTTATGGTCTGTGTGATCTCAGAAACGAAAAAAAAACTTCGGAGGCACGGAAGCATGGAGGCTGAGGGTGGTATGTATTCTGAAATCTACAACTTTTGACGTGGTTATTATCCTACAATGCTGAGATTACCTTCAAGGTATTTGAATCTCTTGGGAAAACTCACACAATATGCCTATCGTGTTTTGCCTTAAAATTGTTCATGGCTGAATATCTGTTGCATAACCCCTAGGGGATATTTTAACCTTTTCCCTACTATAGATGAATACATATATGAGTCTGGACATTTCTTGACCCGGGAGACGATAGCTGAAAATTTTCGTCAAAACAGTAAAACCTCTTTACATCGCAATGGAGGGGACCAACATTTGGGCAATTTGATGTATGGAGGTTCACTATGGAGAGGTTTCAGTGATAGGGACCATTTTTTCATATCCTTCGGAAATGAAAGGCACTACGGTCCTTTAAACCATTATATTTATGTGTTTAAACAAACATGCATGCATTAGTGACCATATATTTATTATTTAATAACTAAAGAAAGCGAGCGCTATAGATATTTTTACTAGAGATGGGTCGAATAGCAGATTTCTCGAATTCGAATATCGAATTCGAATATTAAATCATTGCTCGAATATTCGAATACCTCGAATTTCGAATACCTCGAATACTAAATGATGAATGCTGGTATGTTTGACTCGGTTGCCTATGAAGCAGGCAACACAAGATTTAGGGGAGTAATTTTGATTTCCTTTAAATGATTCGAACAGGAATTTAGCTTATTAATGAATATTTTAATTTTATGGAAACAATTGGGCATATAATTAATTCAACTAACATCGCTTTACCCTCACTCCTGCTGCCAAGTGCTAGCTGACAATCTGAGGCATTTTGCAAAATACAAGCTCTTTTCCACCGGATTTTCTTCAATTATTTTGTTAGTTTTTTTTGTTAGTTATTATTATTAGTCCATCTTTGGGAGTTCTCACGAGATAAGAAGATGAATTGGAATTGCTATCAGGGAGAAACCAAATATTCTGAGAAAATATCCCTTTGTCTGGGACTGTAACAATAAAGATTTATAGCACCACTCATAAATTGTAACTTGATATATGTTTTCGGAAAAAAATACGGCATCAACTCCCGAGAAGCTCTGCTGCTCATATCGAGTTTCGCCAGAATGCTAAGTCTCTGTCGTATTTTGACATTTATTTCTTTGCGTAAAATGCTTAAATAAACTCAGAAATACTTCGTGTTTGGTCTTATTCTTTTTGAAATTACGCGCACATTACTAATGTTTCAATTCAATAAAGGTGTAACATCAATTGACGAAAGTCATTCTTAGACACCTTTTGTGCTAATAGATGACTCATGCAGCGGTTGACCTCCACAGAAATGGGGAACTTCCAAGCTGGTAGGAAAAAAGGTCAGTGGGGGAGAAAAGGGAGGGCCCGAAAGACGTTTCTATTGTTCTCGTGTAACTTGGTATTTTTTCGAAGCTAAGGTCTTCGTAATATGATCCCTGCGCGAGCTGTGACCTTTTTTTATTTCGAAGAAGAGGAAAGCCTCAGAGGGGGGGCTAGTGCTGAATGGAGAGGGATACCGGATCTTGGGAAATGCGCTAATGTAAGTATCCCACGTTACTCACACAGCTGTTGACCTCCAGAAATGGGGAACTTCGAAGCAGGTAGCCAGAAAAAGGTCAGTGGGTGAGAAAAGGGGGGAGGGCGTGAAACACGTTTTTATTGTTCTCGTAACTTGATATTTTTTTCGAAGCAGGGGTCTTCGTAATGCGATCCCTGCGCGATCTGGGGCCTTCTGTTTGATTTCGGAGAAGAGGAAAGCGTCAGAGTGGGTGAGGCAAGTGCTGAATGGAGGGGGATAGCGGATCGTGGGAAATGCCCTTAGGTTGCTATCCCACGGCACTGAAGTTCTCCTGGTGGGGGGAATCGGGGATTTTCGGATTTTTTCACCCGACCATTTCGGTTCCCCTCGTCGAACTCTTTTCTCCGCTAAAATCCACGAATTTGATGTAATTCGTCAACTTGCGTAAAACGGCGCAGCGAGCACTAAACGACTAGAGTTCTCTTCATTTTTTCGAGTCAACTACCAACGACGTGCGTGCGACAGTGTATGACGCGAAATTCAAAGTATTCGAGGTATTCGAGGCGGTACTTTTCACATAACTATTCGAAACCTCGAATATCGAATACTTTCTAATATTCGAGGTATTCGAGTATTCGCGGATACTATTCGCACATCTCTAATTTTTACCATGATTCTAGAGAAAACAATGTGATATCTCTTAATTCAACAGTCACTTAAAATGATTAGGATAGTTGGATTTCTTTTTTCTTATTTACTGTTAGGTATGCTATCATATGGAACAAAATGGCCACAACTAATGATTAACGTGAAAATTATAACATATTAAAGGTGTATAAGAAAAAAAAGTGTGAAACATTTATAGCTGAAAATTTCATTCCATGTACGTAATCGCAGCTGTATTAGTGGTATAATTGTCTCGGTACCATTTGCAGAGGTAATTAGGCCGTCTCGGGGGTGTCTCCTTGGTATGATAAGTGGAGGTTTTACGAGATAAAGAGGTTCACTACGAAGAGGTTTGCCTATAAATTTACATGTAAATCTGAAGGGACCGTAGGGGTGGTATGAAGTATGGAGGTTTATGATGTTAAGACATTCACCACATAGAGGTTTTCCCGTACATACATTTCCTTGCTCTCCCCCTACCATGACGGTCACAGGTGTGGGATGTCTTTGTTTCAAAACCCAACACCGCGGGGCTTAGACTTTACCCTCGAAATCCGAGTGCAGGTACCCAGACCCCTCGTCTCATGTTACCCCTCTCAGCAGTAAGGAACCACAGTTATACAATTGTGCATCCAGTCATTTTGGAAAATAAATATTTGCTCCTTTCTCAAAAAATATAATCTAAGAATTGAATTATTTGTCTTTCGAGCAGCTTTTCCAATTTTTAAACAAAATTTTACGATAAATATGTAATAACTTACATCTCGATTTCAATATATACATCTACATGGAAACTGTAGCTGCATTAAATGCGTTAATATTGACGGTAGAAGCTTCATTCAAAATATGACAATTCTCAGAATCAAATGAGGAATTCATTTCGAAGCCTGCAATTTATGTTCAGGCAATAATTATCCATATAGCTAGTTCATATAAACAAAGAATGACTGACCGCGAACCAATGCCTCTGGTAGGGATATAAACCCCGAAAGGAGGGACCACAACTACCCTCTGGAGTCCGAGATAATGCAGAGTCCCCGGCAGTGGCAGCTGGTGGGAATTTATCTAGGGTGTGCATTAGAGCAGATATAGGATGATTTAATTATATTATGTTAATACTAATCCATGAGCGTCATATTTCGTCGTAATAGAATACATGAGGAATTAGTGTAGAAAACGGCCATACAGATGACTCTGTAGACGCACTAGTATCCTGGGCGCAGGTAGTGTAGGTGGCGGCTACACCACTACACTACCTGCGAGTCACTCACCAAAAATATGCACGTGCGCAAAACCCCGTAAGAAGGGAGCCCAACTACCCTCGGAGTCCGTGATATTGCTGAGTCCCCACTAGGGAGGGTTGAATAAAGGCTGGTGCTGAGAGTGTGGGATTATCAGTAAGACCGTTCTTCACAAATCTCCTGCAAAAATACTACGTAGAGAGGGGACGGAGGAGTCTCTTGGGGCTCAGTACAGCAGTCAGGCTAACAGTAAGCTAGGCCTCATATTATGACCTGTGGGGGATTGGGTTGGTGTGGTGGCTAGAGTGTTGGCTTCCCACCCTGAGTGCTCGGGTTCAAATTCCGGCTGTGGCAGAGAATTTTCATAGACTACCTGATCCCTGATTGGATGTTGTGTGGAGGACGTTTCAAGCGCAACACTCCGTCCGTTGGATGGGACGTTAAGCCGTGGTCCCCTTGGTGCCTTTCGTTAGGAGCAGGCTAATGCCGTCGCTGGGTTTCTCTCCACCCTTCCTTCCACACCCTTCCCTCATGGCGCAAATGACCTAACTGTCGGTCCCATCGTCCAAATAACATACCATACCATAAAAATTTAAAAATTGCATATATAAGTTAAAATGAACCTTATTAACCAGAACAATTACTTTTAAAAGGAATATTTGACAAAAACAACTTTATGCACTAATGGGTTAAAGCAGTGGTTCTCAAAGTGGGCACTACCCCCCCTTGGGGGGTGAAAAGTGCCAAGGGGCGGAAGGGGGGTGCCGGAGGGTCCTGACAATGTGAAAAATGCAATGGTTCCGTAACCTTCCTTTTGCCTTCGTTTTCAAGCTTCGCTTCTAAAGTTTACTTTGTTTCTCACATATGGAAGTAATTTAAACCATGCGTTTTCTTACATTTTAAAGTAAGAACTGTTAAAAATTATTCCCAAGCCTTTCTTGCACGAGGGAAACGTTTAAAGGGGTTTAGTTTCATTTGGTCTATCGTTGGTACAACTTCACGACACAGAGAATTTAATTATTTATTAGTCATTTAATTAGTCATTGTTTTTAATTTAATTATTGCAATGTACATTTCAAGCGCAACACTCTGTCCGTCGGATGGGACGTTAAGCTGTGGTCCCCATGGCGCCTTTATTTAAGAGCAGGCTAATGCCGACGCCGGGTTTCCCTCCACCCTTCCCTCATGGCGCAAATGACCTCAGCTGTCGG
The DNA here is from genome assembly GCF_921293095.1 of Ischnura elegans. Lineage (NCBI taxonomy): Eukaryota > Metazoa > Arthropoda > Insecta > Odonata > Coenagrionidae > Ischnura > Ischnura elegans. Next base: position 1,677,058 of record NW_025791658.1, on the reverse strand, counting down.
TCGCCTCCTCCAAACACCATACCATATGACCAGTGCACCGCTCGGTGAGGAAATAAACTTTGCGATGGTGGTTGGCGTAACATGGTGAAACTCCTTCATGATGCACAAAGGTTAAGAAAAGACTTAGTTAGCTAAGTTAAGTAAGACTGTAAGTTAGACTGAGGTTGTTTGCGCCATGAGGGAAGGTTGGAGAGAAACACAGCGTCGGTATTTGCATGCTCTTAAATAAAGGCGCCAAGGGGACCACGGCTTAACGTCCCATCCGACGGACGGAGTGTTGCGCTTGAAAAGTCCTCCACACAACACTCAAGCAGGGATCGGGCAGTCTCTGAAAATTCTCCGCACCCACTGGGACTTAAACTATGTTATTTATGAGTAAAGCAATGGCAATATCATAGGAGACAGAACAAACTGTAAATTAGAAACTCGGAGGCAATTGGCCGCAAATGCTCTTCATCCCACAGTAAACGTCAATATATTTCCTAACATCGCCATGTGATGTATACTGATCACCTGCTGGTAATTTCTTTCAGTTTTAATCTACGCTAATTTGTATAAGCTCAAAAGGGCATATAAGTTGGGATCATGGAATCTTCAGAATGAGAACTTCCTCATCTTTGAATTTTACTTTGAGTATAGTTATGTGAATAACAATCATTACATATTAGTTTTTTAAACGCATGCAGGGCCTTTTGTTGTGTAGGGTCAACTGAGAAATGCATGTGGGGACTTTTATTATGTATGGTCGACTGAGAAATGCATGTAAGGACTTTTATTATGTAGGCTCGAATGAGAAACACATGCAAGGCCTTTTGTTATGTAGGATCGACTGAGGAACACATGTAGGGACTTTCATTATGTAGGATCGACAGAGAAATAAATGTAGGGCCTTTTGTTATGTAGGGTCAACTGAGAAATGCATGTAGGGCCTTTTGTTACGTGGGGTCAACTAAGAATACGGCGCTTAGAGTGGCTCACCTCTAGAAGCTGATTGATGGCATCGACAGTGAGGTGTTGATCGTTCCACTCCTCCTCCGCCTGACACGGCTTCACATCCTCCACCTTCTCCAACGGCAACTCCATCTCTTCGATTGTGATCTGAAACAGGAAATCATTTCGTCTCACTCTGAAATTTGGCCCTCTTTCTACATTACTAAGTGGTGGAATTGGGCAGAAACTCATGTACGCTCATATTTTTCATAACGAGATAATTGATGAAAAATTTCTCGGGTTTCCCACCGGATGTGGGATTGGGTTAATCCTCCCAACGTTTAAATTATAAGAGTATTTAAAAACTTGGCATTAATTAACCGTGCATTAGCATTTATAAACATAGGATTTTGAAGCGGAGCATTGCTTGGACCTCGGGCACAGGATGGACTTCAAAAGTACTAAGGTTTTGAGCCGCACTAGTGACTATTGGGATAGAATTGTAAAGGAGGCAATTGCTATTAGCCTTGAGGAGAATGTGGTGATCGGAAGATACTCTGCGTGGCGGGAAAGGAGGCGTGACGCTACTTTTCCCGCCCTAGGGTGCGTGGGTCCAAGGAGCATTTCTCAGAATTCGGACCATGCACTACGGCATGGGTTCCCAAACTTTTTTGTACCACGCCCCCCCCCCGCTACACATATCAGCTTTCCATTTTGCAATACCCTATTTCCACGGTGCCGCACATACCAACTCCTACTTGTACTCGTACAAGTATGTGCCGACTTGATACGGTGAGTAGGTAGATTTTTTTGTTCACTGTTGAATGCGGTAACGCAGAACGGAAAGATTCAATAATTGTACGTATGGTGAAAATTAAAACAAGTATTACACGAAAAACAACGCGGTGCCCCTTGCGCCAATGAGAAGGGAGCTTGCACTGCGCGTGCGCGAGAAGTATACGGATATCGCAACCCAGATCGGTACACACACCCGTTGTGTCTGACTGTAACTGCTATGGAGGGGGACGGTTTTGAGAACTTTGAACTCTTGTGTGTTTTGTAGTTTTAAAAACTGTAGCCTTCTTTGATAAAGTTTACAACTTTATTGAAACATTACAAAAACAATTATGAAAACTTAGAAAGACTTTGTTTCAAAGATCTGAGGAAATTATTTTCGTCATTTTTTTATTTATTTCATTTGGGTGTCACGCCCCCCCTGGACTTTCTCCACGCCCCCCCTGGACTTTCTCCACGCCCCCCCTGGACTTTCTCCACCCCCCCCAGGGGGGTGGGCTCCCCAGTTTGGGAGCCCCTGCAGTAGGGCACTCTACCCTTTCCCGCTCCTACCCCCTTCCTGCCACCAGCACCCCCAGGAACTACATATACAGTGAGTCGTCGTTCTACGTCACCCCGTTTAACGTCATTTCGCTATAACGTCACGAAAATTTTACGACCGTGATTCGTTTATCGCCCCCTTCGCTTCGCGATAACGTCACGTATTTTAAATTTCGCGCTAGAAAAAAGGTGAAGTGGCAGGCGTTACAGGTTGTTTGTTTCGTGGGCGGTAATACGGTCGGTCTATTCAAAGTGTAAAACGGTGTGTATATTGTTAATTGCGATTACGGTTTTGGCAAATTTTAGCATCAGAGACATTTCCACGGCAATGTTCAAGAAAACAATGTTCACAATAATTTTGGTTCCTGTTACTGCGACGATGTTTCAGCGATGATTATGCCCAGGCGACGCCCGCCCGCCTCAATTCGCAATTAAAACCATCTCTTCGATTTCATAATCCCAGTTTGCCCGCCCTCGCTCATTTGCGCCATTTTGATTTCGCTCCTGACCGGTCCGAAAAGAAATTCTCGTAGCGAGGGTAGGGCCTATGGACCAGAGCACCGGATCCCCGGTCTGTAGCGTCTGGTAGCATTCATTGGACCGCGTAGCCAAAGCAAATGCTGGAAGATACAAAAATGGAGAAGGATTTACGTCACTACTGCTATTGTCGTCGATGAAGACATGAACTCGTATTTATGCCATAGTTTGGCATTCCCATCGTAAAAAATGCCCCAGATATGATACGGTAAAATTTTTTTTGCATAGGAATTGTGAGGTCTAGGAACCGATATTCAATTTTTACATTGTTTTTATGGGATATTATGCTTCGATTAACGTCATTTCGTTTATCGTCACATTTTTCAGGAACGGTAGGTGACGTTAAACGAGGACTCACTGTATAGGGCAGAAATTCTGTCCCCGCTGGACAGATTTTGGGCTGTCCAGGGTGTGCATGTGTTTGTGCCTGGGTAGGACGAGTTCGTTGTTCGAGGACTTCTGCGATTCTCCTCCGGGGACACTTCGGGACCTTGACACGGGAGCCGCAGTAGATCTCGAACGACGACTCGTGTGGGACTCGAACCGGGTACGACCAGGACCCTGACCATCAGCGTCGCCTCTCCCTACTAACCGCCACGTAAGTTTTATACCCCAGACTTTCACCTCCGTGCGAGCCAGCCTCAAATCCCCCCCCTCGTACAAGTGTAAGGACGGAATATCAAGGACAATAAAAGCTGAGTTTAGTAACTCTCAAAGTGCATTTGATTCACTATCCCTTCAGAACCTTATCCAGGTAGAAGTCCTCCTAGCAGGTAGCAGTCGTCGTTTCGTCACGACAAGAAGAGCATAAACAGAGATAAATATGGATGTGCTAGTACTCAAAAATTCAAGTTGAGTCGAGTAGTTGTTACTCAACTCGAGGGTTTCGAGTAACATTACGAATGTCAAGTCGAGTAGTTTCAGTTACAGAGCTGTCGAGGCCAGTACGTTCAGGCATCAGCTGACAGGAAGCGCTATCATCAATTCCAGTAATAATATCGTTTTTAAAGTCGGTAAATCATTATAATGCCTTGGTCTGGGAGTTTCAGTTTGCTATATTCTAGGGATGGTCGGAGCGAATACTTCAGATCCAAATATCCGCGGATATTGACCTTCATTGGATACATTGGATCCAAAGTCGCAGAAGACATTGGATTTGGATCCGAAATTTTGAATAATAGCTTCAGTGAATGCCATAAGGGTGGAAAGAGTTCCGATTCTCTCTTCGAATGTGCCGTCACATGCCATTCTCGTCCTACGCCACTGGTCAGTGGTTTATACGAAGATTTTTCCTATTTTCATTTCCAAACCTAAGCATAACAGTTTAGGTCCTGAACATGTAAAGATGTTTAAAAAAAAAAAACAACTTGAAAGCCAATAAAAATAGAAAATGTGCATGAAAATGTAAAAAGCATTCCTTCGATTGTACGTACCCAGAATAAACTTGAATAATTACTGCCTTTAATGGCAGGAATTTGAAATTTTTCAAAATTATTCATCGAGAGAAAATTGGGAGACACTTCTTCAGTGCTTCACACACAGCTGTACAGAAATTGAAGATATCATTTAGTAGTTCTCCTCTTGTCATCCCAGTGTCTAGGCACTGGTTTTTCATCTGGATTCCAGCATCAAGTGCTGGAATGGAATGTTATCCAAGTAGCAATCCAGCCCCATTAGGGTGGAAAGAGTTCCGATTCTATCTTCAAATGCGTCGTCGCATGCGATTCTTGTCCTACTCATGAACCATTTTGTTTGAAAGCTCTCGCGGAGGTTACATAGGAGAATGTCAGCCGTGGAAAATAAAAAAGGCAAAATACGACTGGCACATAGTGCGACTCTTCCCAAGAGATTGAACAGTCATCGGGGGAATTTGAGCACCAGGAATTTGAAAATGCATTTCAATCCAAAAATATCCGATCTGAAAAATCCAGCTCCAAAAATCAAGGATCCAATCCGAATCCGGATCCGAAAAAAATCCTGGATCCATCCATCCCTAAAAATAACCTATAAATTTTAAAAGTGCATCCATCACATCTTATATCTTATAATTAACGCACTGCCTAGAATATAAAAACAATTTTTTAAATCCAAATCTAGCGTAAATTAATCATCCAATTAATATGTATATGCAAGGGATGTTGGGATCAGATACCTCGGATCCAAATATCCACGGATATCACCCTTCATCGGATACATCGGATCCAAAGTCGCGGAAGACATCGGATCTGAATCCAAAATTTTAAATAATAGCTTCAGTGAATGCAACGCCCCAATAAGGGTGGAAAGAGTTCCGATTCTATCTTCGAATGCGCTGTCGCATGCGATTCTTGTCCTACGCCACTGTTCAGTGGTTTATCCGAAGATTTTTCCTATTTTCATTTCCAAACCGAAGCGTAACAGTTTAGGTCCTGAGCATGTAGGGATGTTAAAAAAAACAACTTGAAAGCCTATAAAAATGATTTTTAATCTATAAAAATATTAAAATGTGTATGAAAATCTAAAAAGCATTCCTTCGATTGTACGTACCCAGAATAAACTTGAATAATTACTGCCTTTAATGGCAGGAATTTGAAATTTTTCAAAATTATTCATCGAGAGAAAATTGGGAGACACTTCTTCAGTGCTTCACACACAGCTGTACAGAAATTGAAGATATCATTTAGTAGTTCTCCTCTTGTCATCCCAGTGTCTAGGCACTGGTTTTTCATCTGGAATCCAGCATCAAGTGCTGGAGTGGAATGTTATCCAAGTAGCAATCCAGCCCCATAAGAACAATTCATTAAAATAATCTATAAAATCCACCAACAAGAAATAACTTGCAGCAATAAAAGAGATCAATAGGGTGGTTTCCTATTATTTTTTTATTGCCTAAATCGAAAGATTATTACTCCTGGAGTACGTATTTCATGCATTTAGATTTTTAAATGACGATATCTATTTTTCGCGATTAAATGAAAAGTGAAAATTTTCAATCCCGCGAAAACGTGGCGGGTAAGTATGAATGCCGGGAAAACTCCCGTGTGACATTTTTCTGGTTCCCTCTGCCGCAAGTGAGGTGACCTTGGGGCGAGGCTCTAAGCGCTGATACGACGCAGGATGCTAGCAGGTTGCAGAGTACCATGCTAGCTGGTAGCACTTGGCTTAAATAAGGATTATTAATACCTTATCAAACGAAGAAAACTTTCCGACCTTAGCCAGTTTTAGTAGGTGATTATTAAGACATGTTTCCCTGAGCTCTGTGCCTCATGCATGCATTGGTAATCTCAGACGATGTATAACTCTTATCCTTTCGTATAGAAACTAGGTCCCTGTGACGTCACGTGGAGTGGAATCGCATGGGCGCCAATCTGGCCTTTTTCAAATGAGGATAAAATTTACCCCTGCCATTCGTCTAAACCGGTACTTCTAAAACCAAATAATTTGTATATTATGATTACACTAATGGTGGGTGACGAATCGCAATCAATGCCTTTCGTTTTCTTTGATGAAGGAAACTACCCTATTGCATTTGTTTTTTTTTTGTCAACTTGATTTGTGCAATAGAGGTGAACGTTTCAAGACCTTGGACCAGAAGAGGTGGAGTTAACTTTGGTGTTGGGACCTCACAGTGTGCAGAAAACCAGTTGATGACAATGAACTTACTTCGTCCAGCTTCTTCTTGATGCTGAGAAGAGCAGTTGCACCCTCGTGGCTCATCTGCTTGAACTTGTGAAACTCCACCACCTTACTGTGACAGCTTTGGCAAACGTACTCTGGCAGGCCGTCACCCGCTTGCAACTGCAACATAAAACAGACATTCATGCCATTTGCATCATCAACAAGTATGCAACAACAATAATACAGTAAAACTTGTTTATTACATTTCTGAAGGGACCGTAAAAAATGAATGTACTATCCAGGAAAACGTGCTAACCAGGCAAGAAGATCAGTTTAAGGAAATTATTTTGACACCATCCATAGAGGAGTTTATTTAGGCAGTACGTTGGAGGAAAACAGATACAGTAGTAAGGACATTAGAAAGAGAATTGCATTAGCAAAGGAGGCGTTCATGAACGGGAAGGAGCTTCTGAGAGGATCGTTATGTAAGAGTTTAAAGAAAAGGTTAGTGAAGAGTTTGATCTGGAGTGTAGTGCTCTATGGTGCAGAAACGTGGACATTGAGGAAAGATGACGAGAGTATATTGGAGGCATTCGAGATGTAGGTATGGAGAAGAAAGGAGAGGGTGAAATGGACGGAGAGGAAAAGGAACGACAAAGTGCTGGATATGGTTGGCGAGGAGAGGCAGCCTTTAGATGAGATACGGAGGAGACAATGTATGGATGGAGCAATTACTTAGCAGGGAGGGGATGTTGAAAATGGTGTTAGAGGGTAGAATGTTAGGGAAATGAGGGAGGGGAAGGAAAAGAATAGGATTTTTAGATAGATTGAAAGGGAGTAGGCCTTACAGTGAATTGAAGAAGGTAGCGCTGGAAGGAAAGGGAGGCTCCCAGATCACTTCTTTAGTACTCCATGGAAACCTACCTTAATCGGTAGAATACTATAACAACAACATCAAAATTTCAATAGTTCGAAATTTTTTCTTTTTTATTGGAGCTGCAGAATACAGAAATCGTTTTAGGTTAGTTTTAATAACATGTGGCTTGTCACCCTTAAAGGGGTCACCGGCAACATACGGGATAGACATTATGAGGAAATGTTTTACAAAAATAATTCTTACAGCTAAGAGAAGAATGATATAAGCATACGTTTTTGTTTGTAGGTCAGAAACGAGACTAGTCACCATGTCTACAACTTAGTTTAATCAAAATGGGACAAAATATAGTTATTTTACAAAATGTGCGGCATCTCTCGCTAGTTGACCCTAGATTAGATTAGCCTTTTCGTCAGGACCAACGATTTGCTTCGTAAAAAGGGGAACTTCGTAATATGATTGTTTGTGTTAACAAGACTACTGCATTATTATTGGTGCTAAAGAAAACCTCCTAACATCCATTTCTCTAGCCTTTCGTCAGGCGCAATATTGGAATTGCTGAGTTCAGGCGCTACGTGCTTGACAGGCTTAGATGTAAAAAAAACATTAATAACCCTTAGCATGGCTCAGTTCTACACCCCACACCAGTATTTAAGGGTTACATAATGCAACTTTTTCTGCTGTCATCTTTGGTGGTCCTGAGGAAACCAAACAGTCCCTGATAAAATATCAGCAATTTTTTTTGACATCTCCCCAACCAGGCTTCATTTGCTTAAGTTTCTGTGGAATCCATTTAGCAGGGACTTCCCTAAAGTGTCTCTGCAACAGATTTAAGAGTACCTGGTAGATCATTTAGGAAATAAGGACAGAATCACTTGATGCCGAAGGGGAATTGAGGCAGGGCTGTTACCTTTCATGCATAGGGTTCATATCAACTGTCCAAGACACAAGCAACTTGGTTAACATTGTTACTGATGGGTTCTGGATTAACGATACGTAAACTTCTAAAGAAATATCAAGTTGGCTGTGGAGTTCTTTATGTAAAGAATAGAGCTTCAGTTTCCCAAATAGATAAATTTCATCTCACGAGACGGGATTGATGTATATCACAACAATGGTCCACATATTTGCAGATGCAAGGAATACATCTAGTTACATAAGAATCATGACACTAGAAAAAAAATACAACGAATAACATGGAATCGCATGGAATTTGGCAAACTTTTAAAATCAGAAACTCACATACAATGCTAGGTTTTCGATTTTATTTTGCAGTGAGATCCTCGCAGATGCTGAAATTTTCCAATTTTGCGGACTATTATAAAACATAATTTATGTACGTCGAAAAACTCCCAATGCCAACATCAGCGAGCACTTTAACTCAGAGGAGAGTGGTTCTATTAAGAAGTAATAGATCTAAAAAAAAAAGGCGGAATCGGTTGCGCTAAAATCGTGAATAATCTCGCGAAAAAACTAAACTTTTCATTCGTTTTAAACAGTGGTCATTGAAAGAAATGATCTCTCCATGGCAGTAAAAAAGACCACCGTAACGCAGATAATACATTGGAAGGAGCTACAAATCAATAAATATAATGCGGTAGCGAATTAATTCAGTTGTAACTTCAGCAATTGTGGACAGAGCAATCAATCCCAGGCAAACTGAATTATCGAACGATAAATTAATGACAATAAATAATATTTATTCTTACGTACATTCAGCTGGCAAAGGTCCTTGATAACTTCGGACAAGCGGATGTCCAGGATGGATTGGTCGTAAATATGCATGTAGGCACCACTCTCTTGGACACATATCCGACACAAGTTGTCAATCGTTTTGATGGGCATTATGATGGATTCCGGGTCACAATGTTAGGACACAATCAATTTCTGGAAATCACAATTTAGTCATAACAGGCCGCACAGGCCATTAAACACTCGAGAAAATAAACACAGGCAATTCACTAGGCTACATGATCGATCTATAACAAGGAAGTTTTGATACACGGAAAAAATGGTGCCCTTCGTTCGTCAGTCACTACCGCTCTCCACTTCAGAAGTGATAAATATATTTACTTCCCATATATATTACAAGTTCCGAATGGCAATATGTACCAAACAAAACTTCACGCAAAAAATACCCACTTATAAACAAGTGGAAAAAAAAGGGAAAAGTAACAATTGACATACGATTTTAAAACTCCCCTTCTTTCCGCGAGGTATCATATGTCAACATTTCCCGGGAACATTTGAGTCACTAATAAAGGAGTACCCCTTGATTTGAGTTCTGAAAAACGAAAACCTAAATTTATTAACCTTCTTCGGTAGTTAAAAAAGATTATCAGATCCATTTTATGACCATAGAGCATTAAGATATACATCAGGGAACTCTAACATCCACGCCTACGACAATCTCGGCGATCCAAGGATCTACTCCGGGACGGGCGGCGCGATGGATTTAGAGATGCTAGGGGAGCCGTATGTGTGGGATAAATGAGTGATAAACTTTTTGCTGGAATGAATGAATCTTCATGAAGTGAACCATGACCTACAGTGGAAATTATACTACAGTAGATTCCCGTTAATGTGACCACCGGTTATTTGGGGCAGATCTTGAAGAACAGAATCCAATTGTAGAATATCCTACTTTTTTCTTCACTGAACTGGGACGGCATGCCGCTTTATTGGGCTATGATTCGGCGACATTGGCTATACCCGCGACATAATTAAAATTGCTTGGAATCATAATATATGTACTGTTTTTTTGAAATATTTTACTCTTTAATTTAGTCCTATTTTTCACAAGGGTACCTATTTCTTCCTTATTCTTAAAGCTCCTGAAGTTATACTGTACGTTAGAGGATTCGGATTCAGTTTCCCAACCAAAAGATCTCATTCAACATAACGTTGTTTTTAAGAGGAGAGGACTCCTGTGGTGGCAGTTGGGCTGCAGATGATGGAATTTTCCCGGGATAATGATAAAGATAAGTGGAGACACCCATGCAGAGGGTTCACGACACGAGTGGGTATGTTGTTCCCTAAAATTGGGTTTTAAATAATTTAAAAAAAAAAAAAAACAAAAAAAAATAAAAGCAAAAAAAAACAAAAACCTGTAAATATTCCTGACGATAACGGTGAACAAACTGATACATTTGTTCATTTGCAACAATATCTTGCATTCTTTAAATAACTTTTATCAAAATGCGGCTTGATTCCACATTCAAGCCTCAACTGTTGATACGTAAGTATGAGTCATCATGTGCGTTTAACAGAGGATAGTGTAATTACTTCCAATGCTGTGTTTAAAGAGGTCCTCTGACCTCAATTTGTACATGAACGTTCCAATTACATTTTTACATAAGACCCTGCCTTTTTTTACTACATTTTAAAATTAGAAACGCGCCTATCCCTCTGTGGACCTGCATTGAAAAGAGCGGGGGAAGCCCGCTGGGAGCGGGCGCATCACGCTCGTTTTACTTAATTGGATTAATATTGCTAATAGAATAGTGTGAGGATTCATAAAATATCCCTCAGAAGGCCGTAAAAATAACCATTTTGAACCATTTATCGGAGTTTTTTCCGGAGGAAGGCCTCCGCACCTCCCGCTTACCCTGGCTGGTATGCAATAGCCCCAAGCCCCCTAGTTTTAGTTGCGCCTGAAACCCCCCCCCCTACCCTTAATCCCTGGCTGTGCCTGTGTGTGGTCTATGCCCTCTCCCACTTTCCACTACCTATACAACTGAGCTATCGCCATTAGAAGATTACAATGCTTCTTCGTTCCTTTTTCTTTTTTCCATCCCCATCTCAGCAGTAGGGTAGTTTCCTTCATCAAAGAAAACGAAATGCAATGATTGCGATTCCTTACCCACCATTAGTGCATTCATAATATATAAATTATTTGGTTTTAGAAATACCGGTTTAGACAAATGGCAACGGTCAATTTTAACCTCATTTGAAAAAGGCCAGATTGGCGCCCATGCGATGCCACTCCACGTGGCGTCACAGGGACCTAGTTTCTATACGAGTAGATAGGAGTTTTACATCGTCTGAGATTACCAATGCATGCATGAGGCACAGAGCTCAGGGAAACATGTCTTAATAATCACCTATTAAAACTGTCGGAAAGTTTCCTTTGGTTGATAGGGGAATAATAATTCTTATTTGAGCCAAGTGCTACCAGCTAGCAGGGTACTCAGCTACCTGCTAGCATCCTGAGTTGTATCAGCGCTCAAAGCCTCGCCCTAAGATCACCTCACTTGCAGCAGCGGGAACCAGAATGATGTCACACGGGGTTTTCCCAGCATTCATACTTACCCGTCACGTTTTTGCGAGCTTGAAAATTTTCACTTTTCATTTAATCGCGAAAAATAGATATCGTCATTTAAAAATCTAAAAGCGTGAAATACGTACTCCAGGAGTAATAATGTTTCGATTTAGGCAATAAAAAAATAATAGGAAACCACCCTACGTTAGTTCTTTTTCTATAAGTTTGAGAGATTTTTAATGTTTTATGATGAAATTCACGGCTATTTCCAGGTTTCTTCACGGTAGACGAAATTCACGGCTTATGCACGGTTTTAAGGTTTTCACGGTTGAGTGGGGACCCTGTTAGCCCCAATCCAGTCATCGACGTTTGGCTGAGATAACTGGAGTGCCAAAATCGACGATTGATCGGTTATTACAGTAAAAGGATGAGCTGAGAGAAGAAAGGAGCCACAATGGAAAGCAACCACCACCCCTAAAAAACAAACATCATGGTAAGGATCCATATGTCGAGAACCCTTTAACCTGTCAGCTGCGGGAGCGTCAAAATTTTGCTGCCATTGTGTGCGGGACACGAGCGGAGAAGATATTTTCCCGTACACCCCAAGCATGTGTCTAGCAGGTAGTAGACCCTCATAATCCAAGACCTCCCAACCTACCCCCTGCAGACAGACCACGAATATCATATGTCCTTGGTAATTACGCAGGAACGGAAGACCCACCACCGATATTATAAGAAAGAGAGACCAATGCATTCAAATAAGTTTCCCCGGCTAATGGACAACGGTAAGGTAAATAAATTCCTAGGAAATGCAAGGATTCGTTGGAATTGTTTTCATTGTGAATGTGCCGCAGAGAGCAGGGAGCTCTCTCTCGGAGAAGGGATAATAATCTGGTTAGCAGTCCCCGTGGTGATGGTGCCCAGTCCTCCAAAGATGCCTTTGTGCTCTCTGCCACTAGGTTGGGCTGAGTTCAAGCAACCACTGAAAGGATGGCAATAAAATCTTAATGAAAGTCTTCCAGTGGTAAGAAAACCTGGTCAAACGTTAAAAAACGTTTTTCCCGCACTCATCCATGCAGACCGTTTAAAAATGTTCCCACAGCCTAAGGGTTAAACCAATGGTTTTCAATTTTGAGCAAATGAGGGGTTTGCATTAGTGGTCCAAAGTTAAAAAAGAAGTCAGAGGAACTATCTTTGTAACTTAGTCATGACCATTTTCAGGCAACAGTTGGTTGGCTGTTTAGATGGAAGACCAGAAATGAAATAAAATTTAACCCATTAGAGCATAAAGTTATTTTTGTCAAATATTCATTTAAAAAGTAATTATTCTGGTTAATAAGGTTCATTTTAACTTATTTCTGCAATTTTTAAAATCAACAGTTTAAATAATACAGCCCTTCCGTAATATCGGACTGTCAGTTTTCAGTGTTGAAAACAGATTCAAAATAGTATGGAAAAACTTGATAGTATAGAAAATAAAAAGATCAAACTTGGGAAGAAAAATGAGATAAAAGTTATCAACATATTGAGCAAAATACTACAGTAAAAACTAATTTACTTACCCCGTTCGGGTGACTGAAAATTCTTTCAATGCAATGTCTCACATAAATGCTTCTTAACACGATAAATTCAAGGAATGAAACTAAAATATTAGCGGGGCGGTGAAGACAGGCATCCATTTAAACTTAATATAGTATCAAAATGTAGCAAAAGTCAACTGGAGCCCAGAAAAAAAATTAAATACGCGCGTCCTATATATCGGACGCTGTGCACTAATGGGTCACTAACTAAAAGAGAGCTCACCGAGAAAAAAATTGTGCTGATATTGTGGGTGCAGTGTGGAAATTGAACAAACTGACCAAGCTACTCCAGAAGTTTTCTGCTTATGAAACAGGACTGTATTACCGAGCAACACAAAATGGCTCTCTTTGTGAAAGTGATGTAGGACTAACGGGCTACAAACCCACACAGAAAATAAACATCTACTAGATATCTACAAGAGCTTAGAGGGTTCTAGGTGAACCCTCTCGGGATACAACCACCGGGGCCCGGAACCAAGCCCGAGGCTTATACGCCAGGACACCCGGGGAGGGGCTGGAGAGGAAGGAAAAAGGATGGAGACGCCGTCGCGATCGGAGCCCGCCGACACCTCCAGGGAAAGGAAAAGGGTTGGAAGGGAGTGGAATAGGGTTAAAACACTCCAATGCTATTGAAGCAGAGGAGGCCCTACCTAGCGAAACCATGCGTATGCAATTTTTCTACCACCATCCCGGGGAGATTTTCTATGAGGAAGAAAAATCCCAGATAGGGACAGTGGGAAACTAGATATCTACAGATAGATAAATAGTTCAGCTTATTAAAACAACTTGTCTGTTTCCACAATTTTATTTTTTCACCGACCATGGTTTCGGCAACTTGTGCCGTTGTCAAGGTACATAGCCTTGGGTGACAGCCATTTTATAGGTTTTTCAGGAGGGGGAAGGAGGGAGGGGAGGGGTTATTGGGGTGTGTTCATTCCGAGGTTACTGATGACGTCGATGGGCGATGGGTTGGAGGTGGGGTAATGTTCAGAAGGGGTGAGTGGAATGGGAACATATGGTCGTTACATAATTTAAAATCAGCGCCCGGGCAATTCACAATTTCAAACTGTTCTGAGAAATCCAGTTTCCGCCCCTTGTCATGTACTACATGTGAAATTTTTGCATCAAAATTGCACCAGTGGTGTTTGTCATTCAAATGTCTTCCAATTCCTGATGAGATGTCATTATTTACGAAACATCGTCTATGTTCTCTCATTCTCGTTTTAACACTCCTCCCAGTCTGGCCAATATATTTGGTTTCACAATCGTCACAAGTCAGTTCATACACTCCACTTTTATTATCATTACAATATGCGTCTTTAGAGTTAGACAATAATTTACCTAGTGTCAATGGATTATAAAAAGCCACTTTGGTTTTGTCATTTGAAATAATCTTTCCAAGTTTAAAAGAAATTTTCTGGATAAACGGTATCTTTAATAAGTTGAATATCAAAGATTACCACCGCATCACACCGAACACTGTATCTTTTATTTCGATAAATCGTTATCTAATAGACATCTATCGTAGATATCAATTAGATATATTATTGTCAAAACAGCAGCATGTCACCTGTGTATCTAATAGGTATATATCTATTCATAGATGAAAATAGACAATATATAGACATCCATTTTCTGAGTGGGAAAAGGCCATGTACACATCAATGTTTTGAGTTGTTAGAATATTTTGGGAATAAGAAACCTCTTCTGTCCTCACGTAACTGTTTGCATTCGATCTCCAGAGCTCATTGATAGGGTAACGAAAGGACAGGCTGGTACCTCAAAGGAATGCTATGCAAATGCTGACAAGCAATAGGGTAGTTTCCTTCATCAAAGAAAATGAAAGGCATTGATTGCGATCCGTAACCCACCATTAGTGTATTCATAATACACAAATTATTTGGTTTTTGAAATACTGGTTTAGACGAATGGCGAGGGCCAATTTTATCCTCATTTGAAAAAGGCCAGATTGGCGTCCATGCAATGCCACTCCTCGTGACGTCAAAGGGACCTAGTTTCAATACGAGAAGATAGGATTTTACATCTTCTGAGGTTACCAATGCATGCATGAGGCACAGAGCTCAGGGAAACATTTCTTAATAATCACCTATGAAAACTGGCTGAGGTCAGAAAGTTTTCTTTGTTTGATAAGGTATTAATAATCCTTATTTAAGCCAAGCGCTACCAGCTAGCTGGGTACTCTGCTACCTGATAGCAGCCTGCGTCGTATCAGTGCTCAGAGCCTCGCCCCAAGGTCACCTCACTTGCGGCAGCCGGAGCCAGAAGGACGTCACACGGGAGTTTTCCCGGCATTCATACTTAGCCGTTGCATTTTCGCGCGCTTGAAAATTTTCACTTTTAATTTAACCGCGAAAAATAGATATCATCATTTAAAAATCTAAAAGCGTGAAATACGTACTCCAGGAGTAATAATCTTTCGATTTAGGGAAAAAAAAGGAAACCACCCTATTGAGGGACTAGTTTGAGCATTACGCATTCCATCAAGGTAGTGAGCCTTTAAAAAATAAGAACACTGTTTTGGTTTTAGACATGGTTTATGATCATTAAAAAGTAATCCACACTCTGTTCACACTAAATATCACAATTTTCATAGAATATAACACACTCCAAAATCAGATTTATACAAAAATATTCATCTTGTATGACCCATTGTTTCTGCGATGGCTAAGTAATAAATCTAGAGCTTCTCATGACCCAAGATCAGATTTATAAAAATACATTCATCTTATATGGCACTGAGGTATTTGTACTGGGGCATTTGGAGGAAAGGACTGAGTAATCAGATCATTATTGTACCATGAGATCGTGCAGCCAAACCTGAAAGCTAAATTCATTAACACATTACGCATCATGCAGATCACAGAAGCCAGTTATTTAAGTCACCCACCACGAGCCATAGTGACCATTCAGGGCGTCACGAAATTCCAGAGAATTTCTGATACCAAGGGCCACAGGGACTGATTGAACTTTTAACTGAAACTTGACTACCGACTACCTGAAACTCTTAACTAACCTGAAACTTTTAACATTACCTTGAATGTATAAATATGTATATACATATATATATTGTCAAAATGATCATGAAAAATCAAATGTAAATAGTACCCTTTTTCTTGGTTTAAATATTGATGATTCCCTTAACTGGGAGACCCATACAAATTCTCCATGCTCCACCCTCGCCAAAAGTGGATATGTTATGAGAAATCTTGTAGATATTGATAATTTTTTTTTTTAATGGTCTATTACAGTTATATTCAATCCCATTTGTCGTATGGTATTACTATCTGGGGATCATCACCTGCATTCCGTAGGGTTTTTTTTGTTACAAAAAAGAAATATAAGGTATATGGCAAAGATGCCCCCTTGGAAATCTTGTAAACCATATTTTAAGGGATTAAAACTTTTAACATTACCTTGTATGTATATATCTCAATTGTGTATGTATGTAAAAGATAATTTAGAAGGCTATATCCAGTTTTTTTTCCGGAAGACTAAATTCATGGCTCATTCACGGTTGAGTGGGTGTCCTGTGGCTCCACTAAAATGAAAGCACTGCCACACTTGCCGAGGGGTCTGTCTGATGACGCCACCCCTCCCGTGCGATGAGATTTCCTAAGGAAGGTAGGAAGCGACGTCCTCACCTCTTGACCTGTTCAGAGCTAATTCGACCTTGTTTTACCCCGCCCCCCTAATATACAAAGTTAAGGAAGTTGATGTGTAGTTTTCCACGGCGTTGTCTAGATGATGTCACCATGTTTCTGGGTTTCACCGCGTGGATTTTCTTCGTGACAACAGTTTCATTTCAGGGTCCGAAAGACGTTTTGCCGCACGACATTCAAGAAGGTGTCTACAAAGTGCCATGTTCATGTGGCAAAGACTACATAGGAGAGACCAATGAAAGTGCGCATCCAGGAACACAGAAAAGCCGCAAGAAATAAGCAATTTCAGCTCTCCGCCATTGCGGAGCATGCATGGAGCGAACCCGGACACCAGATACTGTTTGACGAAGCAACAGTTGTTAGAAAAGAAAATAGATATTTTCCCAGGCTAATAAAGGAGGCTATCGAAATATACAAGACACCGGAAAACATGAATAGAGAAGACGGCTACCCTCTCCACAGCTCGTGGAAGAGGGTCATACGAGAGAAAAGAAGGTGGACCAATCAGCATCCAGCATGAAAAATTGGCGCCAAAAATGAACTATATAAGTCACAAAAAATTGAATCTCGACATCGACCTGAAGACGCCGGTTGGAATACCGGAGAAACTGTCGTCACAAAGAAAATCCACGCGGTGAAACCCAGAAACATGGAGAAGTTAAGGAATATACGAAGTTAAGTGCTCTTGCGGAGACTCATACATTGGCCAAACATCAAGAGCCATGAAAATCAGAATGCAAGAACACCTAAGGGCCACCAAAAATAGACAGTTTCGGTTAACCGCCATTGCCGAGCACGTATGGGAAGGACCAACACACAATGTGGACTTTGAAAATGCAAAAATCATCGCTGGAGAGAAGTATTACTTTCCGCGATACATGCGAGATGCTATCGAAATAGCAAAAACCATCCACATTCAACGGGGAGGACAGCTATTTGCTCACAAACAGCTGGAAGAGACTCTTACCAAAACCGACCAATCAGAACGCACCTATCCAAAACCAAGGCCTATATAAGACGGGCAAAAACGTGCATCAAACACTTCCAACCTGAAGACGCCAGCTGCAACGCCGGCGAAACTGCCGTCATGGAGATGAAACGACGCGGAGGTCAACCCGAAAACCTCGCTGCACATGTTACCCTCTTCAAGTGGCGCTGGAACAATCAGTGTACCATACACTTTTTGTGTACAAATTCAATTTATTTCACGTAACTATAGAAAAGAAATTCTAAATTGGCCATATAATTCTCCCTGCCCGTCCACCTTGCAAGTCAGAAATGTTACTGTGTTGGTGTGCGGGAAGGGGGAGAAATTCCCCGCAGGGACCAAACACCAGCCTCTCAACCGGAAAGCCCAAAACACACGCACTCACACTAACATACACAACAAGATCCTGTGTGGGGGCTGTAGGGACCTCCACTAAGGATTCTCGCTCCACAAAAAACCGGGAATCTTCACAGGATGGGCCTGTTAAAGACAGCCAGATATCCATGGAAACACTTGCACTCAATACGCAGTCACTCACACATTCACTCGCCTGTAGATGGCTTCAATGTTCCGGGAGAAAAAATATTGCTCCAAGAGAGCGTCGTAGGGGGATCGGCAAGGGGATGAGGAAAACACACGTGGGAGAAATACACGGCCATTTGGGAGAATTACACGGCCAATTGAGAATTTCTTTTCTATAATTTCCGAGGCCGTAGAAGCTCAACCCCCTTATTTTCATTTATTTCATGTAATAGAGTTCTTTTTTTCTAAGAACAACAACTCCCAAGGAGGTCCCCTCTCAAAAGTGTGTTTCCACATGTGTTTCACAAGCACGTGATGCCTTTTAAACGTTTCATAGCAATATTTGCAACTAAACAAAGAAAGATATTGACCATTAGAAAATCTCGTCCTTAATGGAGCACTTATCAAACTGTCACTGTCCTCATTACTCACAGCAATGTCTTCCCTAGCATAATTTTCACCTTCGCTGATTCTTGCCGCTTCTGCAAGCGATTCGCATGAACCAGACAAACTCCGGCTCGATGAGGCACAGATCAGATTGGCGTTATCATTATTGTTTTCCATCACACTGCCCTCCACCTGCTCACCATTTCTACCCTTGTTGAAAAATATACAACCGTGCGTGCCCCTAAGTGAGGAATCTATCCCCTCGACTCCTTTAGAACTGTACGCTTCGCACGACCCTTCCCGCAATATGGACTCTTCACTCGACACGAAGCCTTCCAGACTCTCCGTGCACAAGATTGAAGAGATATTTCTTCCAGCACCATCTAGATCGCCTCGTACGACATCAGTTTCATTGCCAGACCCTTCCGAATCCTCCAAGATGAAGTCTTCGTACAATTCGTCATCGCTGCTAATCACAGAAATGCAATTATCACAGTCGACAGTCTTCTCCAGAGCGAAACGGTCCATGTTTATCCACTCCACGACCTTATCTTTCGAATCTCCCTCCTCATTTCCAACTGAATTCACCCCTTCTCCATTACCGCACCCATCTGACCTTTCCTCTTGACCCTCCAACTCAGACGGAGACGCTTCATTTGATAACGTGTTAGCTTCCCATGCACATTCTCCGCCTCCACACGATAAACCTCCTCCGCCGATGCTGATTTCGCTGCTCCTTATCTTTGGGCTTCCAACGTCTATCTCCTCTGAATCGGAAGACTGAGTCCTGGACGGCCTGTCAGGTTCTGATTCAATTGTCTTCCATCTGGACCTCGGGAACCCACTTTCACTGTCAAAAGACTGCTGTTCACCTCCTAGAAAGATGAAAAGAATCAGTGAATTTTCCAACAATTTAACTTATTACAGTTGAGGACCTCAAATCCGGAAAGCTTGGGACCGAAGGGTTCCTAGGGTCCTGGTCTTCAGCATGTGGAAGCAGGGGCACAGCTAGGAATTAAGGCTGGGGAGGAGTTTACGTGCAACCAATATCGGTGTGTGTGGGGGTATAGTATACCCACCAGGGTAAGCAGTAGGTGCGATATTAATAAATTGCGGAATTTTAAAAATATATGGTTCGATGTAGTGAGTTTTACAGCTTTCTGAGGGATATTTTATTCATCCTGACACAATTCTGTGTACTAATTAAATTACTGTGTATTAAAGGTGTATAAGGAAAAAAGTAAGAATGAAACATTTATCGCTGAAAATGTCATTTCATGTAGGTAATCGTGGCTGCATTAATGGTCTCTAGTTGTCTCGCTATGATTTACAGAGGTATTAAGGCCGTCTCGGGGGTGTCTCCTTGGTATGGTAAGTGGAGGTTTTACGAGATAAAGAGGTTCATTACATGGAGGTTTGCCTATAAATTTACATGTAAATCATACGGGACCGTAAGGGATGGTATCAAGTATGGAGGTTTATGATGTAAAGAGGTTCACTACATAGAGGTTTTACCTTATTAATAGAAGAGTGTAAGGATTAATGAAATATCCTTCAGAAAGCCGTAAAACTCACAATTTTGAACCGTTTATCTTAAAATTCCACAATTTATTAATATCGCACCTAACGCTCATCCTGGTGGGTATACCATACCCACCAGGTCACGGATAGTGTAACAAGAATTCCACATCACTGGTCAAGGGTTAAAATCCTCCAATATAATAATAATAAGTTATCTTCAAGTTATTTGCCTATGATTCATTGCTAAAGGTTGTTAAGGAAAATACATTCATTGAAATTAGCTAATTTTAGGGGTTGTGAAAACAAAAATATACGTATTTTAAGTTTATGCACGTTTCAGTTTGAACGTCTGCAGAATGGAGTATGTGCACGTTTTTGGGAAGTGATCTTAAAAAAAAAATAATCTCAATTAGGCTAAATTCCGAGTCTGAGAATAGAGAGGTACTTTTTAAGTGAGATATTAATTATGTATTAAAATTTGCAAAATTAATGATACGCTGAAACACCAGTCGGCCATATTCTCAGAGCTGTGACGTCATTTGTTTGATGTGTTCTCCGGCATACCTTGTTCTTTAGAGTGAGCCCCTCTACAGCATATACCAAGTTTGGAAAGAAGCCATGGAATGACTTATGAACTAGATTTAAAAGTGTGTAAATGCCATCGTCAACATCTTTTAATTCATATATTTCTCGGTTACGCTGATGATCAAGACTTTCCAATAAACTTTTCTACCGTGAACTACCTAATACAGTGAGTCCTCTATTAACGTCACATACCGTTCCTGAAAAATGTGACGATAAACGAAATGACGTTAGTCGAAGCATAACATCCCATAAGAAACAATGTAAAAAGTGAATATCGGCTCCTAGACCTCACAATTCCTAAGCGAAAAAATTTTAGCGTATCATATCTGGGGCATTTTTTACGATGGGAATGCCAAGCTATGGCATAAATACGAGTTCCTGTCTTCATCGACGACAATAGCAGCACTGACGTAAATCCTTCTCCATCTTTGTATCTTCCCGCATTTGCTTTTCGGCTTCGCTATGGTGGTCGCCCGGGCGAGCGTCGCCTAGGCATCATCATCGCTGAAACATCGTCATAGTTACAGGAACCAAAATTATTGTGAACTCGGCAAAAAAGTGATGACAAAAACTCCGAGTTCTACATGGAAAAATGCCTTGAAATCACTTTTTAGGTTCCTGAAAACCATTATTGCAAGTAAAACCTTGCGCACCTACCTAAGAATTCATTTTGCATAAATTTTTGCTAAAACCGTAATCGCATTTAAGACTAAACACACCGTTTTACACTTTGCTTAGACTGACTGTATTACCGCCCACAAAACGAACAACCTGCAACGCCCGCCACTTTGCCTTTTTTTCGAGCGAAATTTAAAAGACTTGACGTTATCGCGAAGCGAAGGTGCGATAAACGAATGACGGTCTCAAAATTTTCGTGACGTTATCGCGAAATGACGTTAAACGGGGTGACGTAGAACGAGGACTCACTGTACAGTAGATTCTGGTTAATTGGGATATATCGGGATTTGTGCACTTTGCCCCAATTAAGCGAACTATCCTGTACATCGGGCATAATCAAACGTTGAAATGATCGAAAGAAGACTAAGGAATGTTTATAATGCAACATAAGTTTATTAAACTATTAATTTGATTAATAGATATGCGAGTTTAGTTAATTTATTATAATTTTTAAGAATTATAATAATTCAGTTAAGAATATTTTTTTCACAGCCTCGGGCGATGCAGAATGAATGTCTTTTACCAACTCCTGTAAAAGAAACATCCTATCTTCTTGCGGATAGTATAACAACAAGAGCTTTCAAAATAGGGCAAGAATAGGAACAATTGTGAAAAATAAGAGTAAATCAAAGGAGGAAAATATAAAAAAATAGTATTCTGAAAACAAAAAATTTTAATTTAGTCGCAAGCATAGAGTCTTTGTCGCCGACTCATGGCCCAATAAAGCGGCATGCTGTCCCAATTAAGCGGAGAGTACTCTGGGATATTCCTCTATTGGGTTCTGTTCTACTAGATCTCCCCCAATTAAGCGGCTGCCCCAAGTAACCATTAAAGCCATTAAACGGAATCTACTGTATAAAGCCTGAATCACACGATCATTTTTTTTCGTCGCGAAAGTGATCACTATCGAGATCACTTTTCCCGTCGCGAAAAGCAATCGCTCTTGTGATCATTTTTCTGAATAACACGGTCACTCCCGCCGTCGCTTTTCGCATCATTTCCAATATCACAGCTCGTTGTCATAGGACCCACATCACGAAATTATATAGCGTGTTTGTTTATCCATGTCATTCCCACAATTGTCAAACGTTGCACTGCAATTGCTCCATAGGGGAATGCGTTCCGACTGGCTGATATGGGGTTTTAGTGACGGTTTTAGCGACGGAAAAAGCGACCGGACGAGTGATGAAAAATAGCGATGAGAATCCACATCGCGATCGCGAAAAACAATAGGGTGGTTTCCTATTATTTTTTTATTGCCTAAATCGAAAGATTATTACTCCTGGAGTACGTATTTCACGCTTTTAGATTTTTAAATGACGATATCTATTTTCCGCGATTAAATGAAAAGTGAAAATTTTCAAGCGCGCGAAAACGCGACGCTTAAGTATGAATGTCGGGAAGTCTCTCCGCGTGACGTATTTCTGGTTCCCCCTCCCGCCCTGCGAGGTGACCTTGAGGCGAGGCTTAGCGCTGATACGACGCAGGCTGCTAGCGGCTAGCCTAGTACCCTGCTGGCTGGTAGCTCTTGGCTTAAATAAGGATTATTAATAACTTATCAAACGAGGAAAACTTTCCGACCTTAGCCAGTTTTAATAAGTGATTGTTAAGACATGTTTCCCTGAGCTCTGCGCCTCATGCATGCAATGGTAACCTCAGACGACGTATAACTCCTATCTTCTCGTATAGAAACTAGGTCCCTGTGACGTCACGTGGAGTGGCATCGCATGGGCGCCAATCTGGCCCTTTTCAAATGAGGATAAAAATGGACCATTGCCATTCGTCTAACCCGGTATTTCTAAAACAAAATAATTTGTATATTATGAATACACTATTGGTGGGTAACGAATCGCAATCAATGCCTTTCGTTTTCTTTGATGAAGGAAACCACCCTATTGCCGCCGACGATCATTTTGCCCAGTGCTCGCGATAGTGATCACTTTCGCGACGAAAAAAAATGATCGTGTGATTCAGGCTTAACCTTCAATATGCATAATAACAAGTAAAAGAACTGCGCCATGCATCTGGTACCATACAGAACCTTACAATTTTATCATTTATTCTGCCTCACGTGGGACAGCATATGACGATCCAGAGAAGCCTTTCCTCCAAAGAAACGGTTGCAAATTTTGCAGAACAGCTCCGAGTGGAAGGATTGGTGCAGACGCAATGCAGCCAGCCTCGTGAACTTCTCCCCGCACGCCAAACAATGGTGGGAGCCGCTGCGCTTGTGCTTCTCCAGGTGATCTTTCAGGGACGACTCGAGAAAGAACGTTTTCGAACAAAGTCCGCAAAAGTAAGGCTTATTCTCTCGTATCCCGACACATTTCCTCTTTGACGAGTTTGTGTTTTTCCTTTTGGGATGCACCTTCAACTTGTGACTCCTCAGGGAACACCTGCTGTTAAAGGTCATCCAGCAAACTGTACACGATCGTTCCAAGAGCTCATTGTCCATGTGAACAGTCACGTCATGTCTCCTCAGAGATCGCATTCTCTTGAACGACTCCCCGCAAGTCGGACAGATTTTCCTCTTCTGATTCTGGACGTGGACGTACTTCATGTGCAGTTCCAACGTACTGCGCAGTGAGAAACGTTTGTCGCACGTATCGCACTTGTGGGCCAAATTCGCATCCCTTCCCATGCAACGACTCTGGCAATGGAAGTCCAAAGTTGACTTCGTCTTGAACTGTGAGCCACACATTTCACACCAAAATAGCGGCGAGTCGTAGGAGATCCCAGCAGAGGCAGACACGAAAATAATGTCGTCGTCGTTACCCGCGTCAAATCCAAGCACCATGTCTGGATCCCTAACATTGCCATTAAAACCATTCGAGGCGTTTCGCTCTGGGCGGTTACGCTTCCTTTTGCGTTTCTTCGCACGTACGTGCTTCTTCTTGTGCTCCAAAAACAAATCTTTACCCCGGAAGGTTTCGCCACAATCTTTGCATTTAAACAACACAATGCGCAACTTTGGAGCGGAGAGAATGTCCGTTGTCGAGTCGCAGTTCCCACTACTGACACCGTTGACATTGCGATTGTCTGCTTCTCCACCCAAAACCCGTATCGTACCCAATTCAGCAGGCACTACAGCCTGAGATCCTGGGCCCATAACCAAAGAATCATGGCCAAGTGGTTTCGTCTCACGCCCATCCAAACTATTCGACCCAGATTCATTTGTGTTTGGGGATAAAATCATCAAAAAAGTCTCACTAATTTTCCTATGAAAACATTCTTTCTCCTGGTGTATCACTAACGCAGATTGACTTGCAAAAGTTTTGCTGCATTCTCTGCAATTAAACGTACGACGAATGCAATGCTGGGAAAATCTTGACCTTAACGAGGCACTTATCAAACTGGCACTAAGCAAGGTGGCATTAATCAAACTGCCACTGTCCTCATTGTTTTCATCCAGAGGGTTGGCCATCCTTGAACAATTTTCATCCGTGTCAGTATATTGCCCAGCTGCTTCTGCAAGCGATCCGCATGCACCAGACAAACTCCTGCTTGATGAGGCACAGATCCGATTGGCGTTATCATTATTGTTTTCCATCACACTGTCCTCCACCTGCAAACCATTTCTACCCGTGTTGAAACATATACAACCGTGCGTGCCCCTATGTGAGGAATCTATACCCTCGACTCCTTTAGAACTGTACGCTTCGCACGACCCTTCCCGCAATATGGACTCTTCACTCGACACGAAGCCTTCCAGACTCTCCGTGCACAAGATTGAAGAGACATTTCTTCCAGCACCATCTAGATCGCCTCGTAAGACATCAGTTTCATTGCCAGACCCTTCCGAATCCTCCAAGATGAAGTCTTCGTACAATTCGTCATCGCTGCTAATCACAGAAATGCAATTATCACAGTCGGCAATCTTCTCCAGAGCGAAACGGTCCATGTTTATCCACTCCGCCACCTTATCTTTCGAATCTCCCTCCTCATTTCCAACTGAATTCACCCCTTCACCATTACCGCACCCATCTGACCTTTCCTCTTGACCCTCCAACTCAGACGGAGACGCTTCATTTGATAACGTGTTAGCTTCCCATTCACATTCTCCGCCTCCACACGATAAACCTCCTCCGCCGATGCTGATTTCGCTTATCCTTATCTTTGGGCTTCCAACGTCTAACTCCTCTGAATCGGAAGACTGAGTCCTGGACGGCCTGTCAGGTTCTGATTTTATTGTCTTCCATCTGGAACTCAGGAACCCACTTTCACTGTCACAAGACTGCAGTATCCCTCCTAGAAAGATGAAAAGAATCAGTGAATTTTCCAACGATTTAACTTATTACGTATTATCTAAGGATGTGCAAGTACTCGAAAACTTGTACAACACAACTACACACGACCAATTTTTTTTCCTCAACTTTTCCCTGATTTTCCCAGAAATTTCTTAATTTCCCTGGCCTTATTTCAAATGTGATCTCTCTTAATTCAACAGTCATTTAAAATGATTACGATAGTTGGATATCTTTTTTTCTTATTTAATGTTAGGTAAGCTCTCATATGGAACAAAATAGCGGCAACTAATTGTTGCAATTGTGAAAATTACAGAATATTAAAGGTGCACAAGAAAAAAAATAAGATTGAAATATTTATTGCTGAAAATTTTATTCCAAGTATGTAATCGCGGCTTCATCAATGGTCTCTAGTTGTCTCGGTACGATTTGCGGAGGTAGTTAGGCCGTCTCGGGGGTGTCTCCTTGGTATGATAAGCGGAGGTTTAACGAGATAAAGAGGTACACCACAAAGAGGTTTGCCAACAAATTTTGCATGTAAATCTGACAGGACCGTAGGGGTAGTATGAAGTATGGAGGTTCCTAATGTAAAGAGGTTCACAGAAAAGTGGTGTAAAATTCAGTTCCTTGGTGATATATCCAACAAAATAGCCAAGCACATCCCTAATAATAAACTCTGAACTTGCTTTTACAATCCGATCACCTTGGGAAAGCTGCTTTGCTGCTCTAAACATAGCATTCCTCACCTTAAACAATCAGGGGTTTAAGGCATCCACCGAGTTAAGTATGTCTCGACTCACGTAAATCCGTACTTACGTAAGTGATAACCGTATTTCAAGTGATTACGTTAATTTTCGAATGCGAGCGCGATGAAGTAGATATTCGCTCGTATACCCAATGGCAGATAAAATATCGAGTAGCTATTGAGTTTTTTATGTGATAAACAAAACAAAGTGACCCATTTAATCATTCCTCGAAGGAATTTTCATTTATTTCTGTAGAAAAATCGCTTATAAATCCCTAGTAACCGATCAACGTGAAAATTTTGCAGTTCTGGCCAGGGTTGATAAAAATCATGATTTTTTCAAAAAAGTCATTTTTGTTGATTTTTTTGATTTAAATCGGATTTTATTGATTTAAATGAGATTTTTATGATTCTCCATTCATCAAAAATTCAGTTATTTGCAAAACTAACTATTTGGGCAGCATATATTGGAGAATGGTCGTTTGCAGAAACAATAAGAGGCAACATACTCTAAACTTAATACAACATTTAGTCAATCAGGGGAGAGAACTATGGAAATGGCAATGGTATCAAATTAAAAATTACACCAGCTTAATACATATAATATTGCCATTGAAGGTATCAAATGTGCTATATTATGCGGTTCTAAAGCATATGAAGTTTAGAAAAATTCTGTAATTGCAACTTTGTATGGTGCCTACGCTTAGAAGTTAAATCAGAAAACAATTTTTTTTCAACGGATACTCTAGTATTCTAACCAAAGCCATTTTTTTTTAATTTTCATGTTAGATGCATTCCTACAGTATCATTTCTATTTAAGAGCCACCATTGTGCTGATAACTGTCGATTCATTGTATTAATTAAGAAATAAAATTCAAAATTATGCACTTACAGCTTCCTTTTCTTGACTCTTTAAAAATCAAACATATAGATCACATTATGATTTAAATCAAAGTGATTTTTAAAAATAAAAATCAAGTGATTTAAATCAAAGTGATTTAAATCAATCAACCCTGGTTCTGGCGATGGAAGTGGTTGCGCAACAATCAGGGGCTTCTAGAATACAGTGCAAGGATTGTAATAAAGTGAACATCGGTCGGACGGGCAGGAGCGTCAATACAGGCGTGAAGGAGCACAGAAAATGCAGGGAGAAAAGGGATACCACCTCTTTTGTGGAGAAGCATCTCCTCGAAGTTAACCCTAATACGGGCAAGGTGAGTGTCTTGGACTCATCGCATCACATTTTTGAGAATTTTATTATGTTATTGAAATGTCAGCATTTTGTAAATTTTTTTACTTCTTCTAATTGTATATCTATATATATAAAAGAAAGTCGAAAATCGTGTTAGTTAGAACACTTATAACTCGAGAACGGCTGCACCGATTTTAGTGACATTAGGCTCTTTGGATTCGCCTCAGCCTTGGATAACATATAGGACATTAAAAAATAGGAAAAGTTCACAAAAAAATTCAACTTTATCTTCGAGATATGTTTTTAGGAGTTGATTGTTAAGACGGTCAAAAAAATAAGATTTTTAACAATATTTAAAAAAATTAAAATGTTCAAACGTGCTAAAAATATTAAAGTAATATTAAAATAGTATTAAAATAATTGAATTAGAGGTAAGCTCAGCTCGAATTGAGTTGTCAACAAACACATAACTACTGTGTGTATAAACAAATCTCCAAGCAATTGTTGATTATCAGTAATGTCCGTGTACTCTGCATGAATTCAAATCTTTTAACTTTGTAATAAACGAAGACGAAGTCACCAACTATCTATCTGAATATTTAAAGTCCTTGGACGCACCTGGCTTACCACGGCACGATTTACAGCTAAAGGTAGGCTCTGTGTTCATGATCTTTCGAAACCTAAACCAACCAAAACTATCCAACGGAACGAGTTTGGTTATTAAAAAAACTGATAATGAAAGTGATTCACGCCACTATACTGAAAGGAAAATTCAAATATGAGGAAGTTCTCAATCCGAAGATTCCATGATCCCAACTTATATGCCCTTTTGAGCTTAAACGTATTCAATTTCCAATTCGTGTTGCATTCGTGATAACGATTAACAAACCGCATGGTCAGTCATTCAGTTTTTGTGATGTTTGTTCTCATGTGTCAGTGAAAACCCATGATTTTCTCATGGTAAATAATATGTGGTATGTTTACGAGTCGGTAAATCATCCGCTGTATTTCTTCCTTCGCTTCAAGGGCGCAGCTAGGAATTAAGGATAGGCGCAGCTAATACTAGCGGGTCTGTAGGGTATAGAAAACTCGCCAAGGTAAACGAGAGGTGTGGGGGCCCTCCCCAGAAATTTTTTTAGGATAAAAGGTTCAAAATGGTAGGTTTTTCAGCTGTGTGAACAGTTAAATATTATGTGACTCATCCGTCCCCCTAATATTAATAACCAATTGTTTTTTAAAAAGATTCTCTGAGCTTTTACGGGGGTTTTAACCCCCAAAAACCCCCCTCGCTGCGTCCCTGCTTCGCTTCGCTATTTTTATTTAGCTTCATTCGCTTTATCTTGCGCCTGATAACAAAACAAAAACTGTTGTTTATCAGAAGGCGCTTGACGCAAGACATTAAACCCTAATGTGTAGGGCACACCGTGGTGCGTTTACGCATGCAGCACGTTTACGCAGTGCATTTTTTCCAAACAGAGATACTATAACTGGCGCGCCTAAAGTCATTTCATACGAATGCTGCTTCATAGGGGCTTTTCTTACACTGTTTTGAGCATCAGTCAAGCGTCGGTCTGGCGTTGCGTTAACCTGCCCCGTGAACGAGCCAAGTTTACGCTATGGACTTAGACCTAAAAACATTTTTTTACGGTTAATAACACAAATAGCCAACAACTGATTGCGTATAATTTTAATTTCATCAATATTTTCTCATTTAATTTATAATAAATCAAATATTATTAAAACGATGCAGCCGCTCTTTATTTATAAATGGTGCAACTAAACTATAAGTTCATTGAATGTTAGGCGGTACGAAGTTCGCCGGGTCAGCTAGTTATTTATAAATTAGTGTAATTCAAACTTCTTTCGGAATTAACGCAACCTAAAAAATAATTTTTTCCCCTGAATTCCCACAAATCCAGGCAAGGTGAGTCTGTTTGCACGAAATGTAAAAAAAGTAATGTGCATTTCACAAATTTTTGGTTTGAATTGTCAAAATGATGTAAAATCATCACTATGTACATGTAACGATAAATATTTGGTGTTTTATGTAGTGAAAACAGAAAGAATTAGTCAAAAGAGTCCACTGTACTCGCTGTTTGACTATTTATGAAATTAATGAGTAATGTAAAACTTTTGTTAAACAAAAAATAATCAATTTTCTGTTAAATGATTCTATAGCGCACAATATGTACAAATTGATGTGAAAAGTAATATTGTTCACTGTTTAATAGTTTAAATTAAAAGCATAAGTTAAAAGAGTCCATTGGACTCACCTTGCCCGATTACGTCAGAAAAATATGTTGCCCGTATGTTAGGGTTAAACATTCATGTGATTTTGACCCGGAGATCGTCCGCGTGGAGAGGGAAGGCCGAACACTGGACACTTAGGAAAAACTGGAAATTGTGTAAGAAGGAGGGATTTGTATGATCATGTAAGGGTTTAAGTATTTTTTAATCGGTAAACATGGTGTTTCAACGCCTTAGTTTCTACGCTATGACAACGTTAACGTATTTTTTTGCACCTAGGAGCTTAATTAAACGAGTGCTTTGAGAATGTATCAAAAATACGATCACTCAATATCACACATTTTCAGATTAATTTTTTCAGGCATGAAACATCTCGTATAAACAATGTTCGACTAAGAGTATTTATGCAGACATACCGAAAGATATTAAATCATTAGAGCATAAGTATTCTACAATTCCACCGTTAAATAAGTTAAGCAAAACAAGATATTATATCATTAAAATAAGGGCCATGGTGTTGAATTACAGGAAAGAGCACGTAATTTATGAATTGTAAATGAGAATGAGATCCTGAGATCCCCATACAGTTGCTTTTTAAGTTTTGAAGGCACAATCACGTAAAGAGTTTAAGTACAGTGGAACCCCGATTTATCGTTCCCGCATTCATCGTTTTCCCGCATTCATCGTTCGCTGCTCCTGGTCCCAAATTAAGTTCCATAAAGACAATGTAATTTTTTCCCGCATCTATCGTTCCCCGAAGTATCGTTTTCCCGCATTGATCGTTTGAAGATCGCGGTCCCGTCGAATAATTTTCCCGCACTCATCGTTTGATAAAAATGAGACGAAGTGTTTACAACGTGTTATTTATGGCTAATAACGACAGACACATAGTTTAAATCTTCCCCAGGAGATAGAAATGCGATAGGGAGAAGCAGAGTGCCGTGGGATAGTTACATTAGCGCATTTCACAAGATCCGCTATCCCCCTCCATTCAGCACTCGCCTCCCCCCGGTTGAAGCTTTCCTCTTCTCCGAAATAAAAAAAAGGTCCCAGCTTGAGCAGGTATCGTATTACGACAACCTTAGCTTCAAAAGAAAATATCAAGTTACTCGAGAGCAGAAGAAACCTTTTTCACGCCTCCCCCTTTCTCGAACGCTGACTTTTTTTTAGCCGACTCGCTTCAAAGATCCCCACCTCTGGAGGTCAACTGCTGCATGAATCACCAATTAGCCCAAAAGGTGTCTAAAAATGAATTTCGGTATTTGGTATTATACTTTTATTAGATTGAGATATTAGTGATGTGCACGTAATTCAGTAAAGAATGATACCAAACACCACATATTTCTAACGTTATTTAAGCATTTTAAGCAAGGAAATAGTTGGAATAATACGATGGTGATTTCTGGCGAATATCGATATCCTCGCAGCTGACAGTGGGCTTCACGGCAGTTGATGCGATTTTTTTTCGAAAACAGGGCGTCTGGCTACAATTTATGAGCTATGCTACAAGTCTCACTTGTCTGAGTTGCTAACGAAGTGATGTCTTCTCAGGATATTTTGTTTCTCTCTACTAGCAATCTGAATTCATCTGCTCATCTAGAGCTACGCTACTTATTGTTAGAAATGAGTGGGTAATTTGCCTTCTCTATAGGATAATAAATTTCATTGCGCAGTCATATGGTCATGCTTCACCCTCTCCAATAAGCTCTGATTACGCCGTACGCGATAGCATTAGTGCCGAACTTCACCTCGTACGAGTGGTTCCGTACTTTCCAGGGTGGGTTGACTTAAAACTAGCGAGTGTTTTCCGTGTGGGTTCAATGGAGTCCGGTTTCATTTTTATTAGTTTTATTCTTATTCGTCTTCGGACCATGGCCCTTACGAAGACATAAGCGAGAACTTTAAAAGATGGACTGAAAATAATTGAAAACGAAGAAAAGAATCCGAGCTAGAAATACGTGAATATTGCAGAACGCCTCAGTATGTCCGGTAGCACATGACGGCAGGGGTGGGGGTAGAGCAAGATCCCTGGTGAAAACAAGAAGTGGGATGAAGCCGAGGATCAGGTGGGCGTGCCGCTGACGATTAACGCCACATTGCCTCAATCATATTAAAAATTTAATTGCTAGAAAGGAACATTTCAAATAATAAACTATTTTTGGCCTTCTTGATCCATCTCATAACCAATCACTGTGACGGCGAAATCAGTTGCTTGAGGCATAACACGCACATTTCTCTTGTAAATACTTGTACATGAAATTGCATTTGATGGATAAGAATTTTTACATCAGACAGAAATGCATAATAGCCGTGAAAATTCCGAGTGGAGTGCAAACATTTTTTAGCAAGGCGGCTTGTTCCTTTAGGATTTTAGAAAGAGAGATAAGTCGAATCAACAATATGACCTAAGTGTTTCGATGAAGTAATAATATTCCTGTAATCAGCTGAAATCTCGTTTGAATCCATTAATGAATGTCATAATTCGCAAAACTCCAGCGGATCCTGGGACATAGGCAACCCGGACAAACGTTCCCGCATTGATCGTTTTCCCGCATTCATCGTTTTTTTCATCCATCCCCCTGAAAAACGACAGATCGAGGTTCCACTGTATTGATATTTTCCTTCATCAACGAAAATGAAAGGCATTGATTGCAATTCGTTACCCACCATTAGTGTACTCATATTATTTGGTTTCACAAATCCCAGTTTTGACGAATGTTAGTGGTCAATTTTAACCTCTTTTGCAAAAGGCCAGATTGGTGATTCCACTCCACGTGACATCACAGCGACCTAGTTTCCACACGAGAAGATAGGAGTTTTACATCGTCTGAGATTACCAATGCATGCATGAGGCACAGAGCTCAGGGATACATCTCTTAATAATCACCTATTAAAATTGCCTAGGGTAGGAAAGTTTCCTTCGTTTGATAGGGGATTAATAATCCTTATTTAAGCCAAGCGCTACCTGCTAGCAGCCTGCATCGCAGTGGCGCTCATAGCCTCGCACCACGGCGGACTCAAACAGCGGCAGCCGGAACCAGAATGACATAACACAGGCTTTTCTCAGAATTCATACTCAGCCATCACATTTTTGCACACTTGAAAATTTTCACTTTTCACTCATCCCCCCCTCCCCTTCAAAAGGGTGGTTTCCTATTATTTTTTTATTGCCTAAATCGAAAGATTATTACTCCTGGAGTACGTATTTCACGCTCTTAGATTTTTAAATGACGATATCTATTTTTCGCAATTAAATGAAAAGTGAAAATTTTCAAGCGCGCGAAAACGCGACGCGTAAGTATGAATGGCGGGAAATCTCTCCGTGAGACTTATTTCTGGTTCCCGCTGCCCCCCTGTGAAGTGACCTTGAGGCGAGGCTTAGCGCTGATACGACGCCGGCTGCTAGCGGGTTGCTGAGTACCCTGCTGGCTGGTAGCGCTTGTCTTAAATAAGAATTATTAATACCTTATCAAATGAAGAGAACTTTCTCCTCAGGCAGTTTTAACAGGTGATTATTAAGAGATGTTTCCCTGAGTTCTGTGACTCATGAATGCATTGGTAATCTCAGACGATGTAAAACTCCTATCTACTCCTATAGCATCTAGGTACCTGAGACGTCACGTGGAGTGGCAATACATGGGCGCCAATCTGGCCCTTTTCAAATGAGGATATAAATGGACCATCGCCATTCGTCTAAACCGCTATTTCTAAAATGAAATAATTTGTGTATTATGAATACACTAATGGTGGGTAACGAATCGCAATCAATGCTTTTTGTTTTCTTTGATGAAGGAAACTACGCTACTCCCGCTTTCCCTCATTGTGCAACGACGAAGAAATCCCCCCCCCTCCTCTCCCCCAGTGTGGTATGACTCAGGGTGTCCATCTACGGACCCTCCGACGGCCCCACCCCAGGTACGCCACCCTGACTTTCGGGGGATAAAAACCCTGCGTTTTTGGCCACCAGGGGAGGAGAAAAAGAAAAAGAGACGGGTCACGCGAGAGTGCGAAGCTGAAGGAAGAAGTTGGCCTGGTTCTTTTTTATTGAAGTGTTGCTAGCGAAAGATGCAGCCGGAGGAGATTCATCGGGATGTGGCGTGGGTGGACAGGCTAAATTGAAGTGCGATAGGAGAAAGGAGATTGACTGGTAATTTTCCGTTGCCAAAGGAAGGCCGTCCCGCGCCATCCCACCAAGGAGACACGGCAGAAGGCAACTTCCCTCACCAGGAGCCGCAAAGACAGCAGAAACTCAGCCCTCGGCGTTGACGTGACCCGGATCTGATAAGTACCACATCCCCGTACCCCAACCACGAAATAAGACAATTCCCCTTCCCCAAGATTTAAGAAGATCCCGGACCAGTGTCGTCTACAAACCCCTAACTGATCCCCAAAGTTTCCCCCCCCCATTCAGTGCAGAAGAGCCCCCCCCCCCCCGATCTTTACTGTGTTCCGATTTCCCCCCCCCACCCCCCAATTCCCCCCCAGTGTGCGAGTGAGTATGTGTGTATTAGTTTGTAAGGACAGGGTACATTTTTCTTGTGATTATACTGTATTTAACTTTGTGATCAGATGGTGCAAGATGAACTGATAAAATCAATCGGGCGAGAATTAGTTGTTTCACTTGTTTGTTCAATTTTCTTTTAATGTTATATTCGGTCGAATTCTCGCATAAGCCCGCAAGGAAGCGGAGGTGTGATGTATGATGTATGTATGTTATTTTCATTAAATTTGTGTTAAACGAAGGATTTGTAGAACGCTCTCGTTCTTTCAAGCACACCGATCACCAAGAGATCACTCATACGTTCCCTTCCCTTTCCGTGACCCCTCCCCATTCCTCTCCCAAAGAAAAAAAAAAGCCTTTCCCCTTTTCTAGTCCACCCCATTCCCTCCCATTCTCCCCTATGACCCAGCACGAGAGGTCACAATATAAAAATATATATTGCCATTTAAAAATCTAAATGCGTGAAATGTGTACTCCAGGAGTAATAATCTTTTGATTTTTGCAATAAAAAAATAATATGAAACCACACTATTGATAATGCTTTTATATAAGCCGACGTTTTGATAGATGACTTGCCTCCCATCTTCAAGGCCGTGTTACTTTATGGAAGTCCAATTTCACACTGAACTGGATCGACCGTTTACCGAGGACAACAATGCGGCTCAGGTGTCGTCCGATTGTCTTTTTAAATTCATCACGTTCAACCCTTATGTTTTTTATACATGGCTGATTACAGGTGTGCCCATGCATTGCTAAGATGAAAGCCGGTGTCCCGATTGGAATTTTTGGGATTGAGGCGGATCTCTATTGCTTCCTTAACTATGCGGTCCCATTAACGTCGTGCGTGGCAAAGGATTTTTGTATCTCCCCATCTAATAGCATGGTCTTCGTTAATGCGGTGTTCCGCCACGACAGACTTTTCTGGTTGCGCTAATCTGAAAAATCTTCGGTGTGAAATTGGACGTCCATAAAGTAACACGGCCTTGAAGATGGGAGACAAGTCGTCTCAGGAAACGTCGGCTCATATGAAAGAATTAACCTGGCTGAAAACCCGAGAAATATTCGTCAGAAGTATTGACCAGGAAAAATTAAAATTGTTTATTATATCTACATCTATATATACCCCGCAAGCCGCCTTAAAAGGCATGTGGCAATACTATAATACGTGGCAAAGGAAAGATGTGCATCAAAGAAAGCAAAACAATGAGAAAATAACGAAATTATTCCCAACAATATAAACTTTTCAATCATCTAATTTATCTATGTACGAAGTCAACATCATAATCACTGGTCAACAATCCTAGTATCGG
This sequence comes from Ischnura elegans, assembly GCF_921293095.1. Taxonomy (NCBI): domain Eukaryota; kingdom Metazoa; phylum Arthropoda; class Insecta; order Odonata; family Coenagrionidae; genus Ischnura; species Ischnura elegans. Next base: position 1,641,344 of record NW_025791658.1, on the reverse strand, counting down.
TTTGACGCAGCTCTCCACTCAATCGGAGGCACGAAGGCATTTGGCAGTCGCCAAGGGAATTCAGTGCTTATCAACAAACCTTCGACGTCTATTCTGCCGTTCCAGGTGGCGTGGGTCATACCATGTATAGATTTTACGGAGATATGGTCTCTCCCAGATATCTTATCAATTTACGAAGCAGAAACGTGGGCCGCCTTAATGGCCGCCATTCACGCCATAAAAGTGTTACCTAAATTTTCAAATGTGAATATATTTTGTGATAATATGTCTGTTATTCAATCATTTGAGAAGGGAAGAGGCCTTCTATTTTATGTATCAGAAATTGTTGTATTGTTCATACGCGTAATAAAGGATACGTCACGTGTAGTGACCTGGCGGTATATTCCCTCCGCCGATAATCCGGCCGACCGTCCTTCCCGGACCGTCCTGCCTCCCTATGCCTGCTCGGCCCCTATTCCTTGGCGGACGGGTGGGTATATAGGCAGGATGACGCCTGGTTAGGACAGTTGGTCGAATTATCTTGAGGGAGGATCCCGCCAGATCTCTCAGGTTTCCTATTATTTTTTTATTGCCTTAATCGAAAGATTATCACTCCTGGAGTGCGCATTTCACGCTTTTATATTTTTACATGATAACATCTATGTATTTATTATTTATTTAGGCAAATCATCTATCTATTGATAGTTTGATTGGCCTAAAACATGAAAATTACAATGAAAGATTGGATTACGATTCGTGTTATCCGAATATTCGTGCCGCCTCCTCCCATGATAATCATGCCTGATAGTCATGGGGAGATAATCGGAAGTATGCTGTACCTCGTAGAAAATACACCAATTAAGATACGTTCGAAGATTATCGTGGTGTTGATCAGACGATCTCTGCATTCTCTTCGGGTTTTCACCGCATCCGTTGTGTTTTGGCGACAACAGTCCAACCCTCAACCATATCTGAGGATGCTTGGAGTGAACTTGGACACAACATACTGTTTGAAGACGCAAGAATAATAGCAAAAGAAAATAAATACCTCCCTCGCCTCATCAGAGAAGCTATCGAGATAGCAAAAACGCGAATTCCAACAGGGATCAAGGCTACCGCCTGCATATTGCATGGAAGAGGATTCTCCGACCACCAACCTATGGGAGACCAACAATGAGAGATGGACAACCACCGACCAATGAGAGGGCAGCAGCGGGATGAAAAGGCCGCCGCCGCCTATAAAAGGCAGAAAATTTCTGCCTATATAAGGCGGAAAATTTTCCATGTTTCCCCACCTTCGACCTGAAGACGCTGACTGCAATGTCAGCAAAACTGTTGTTGCCAAAACACAACGGACGTGGTGAAAACCCGAATAGAATGCAGAGAACACCAATTAACCCCTTCCACATCGATTTATATTCTGAATATCGTTCTCCTGTTCTCTATTTATTTTTTCTGTGGTACTCTTTTAAATGATAGGTAATGAAATGATTTTTGTAATCAATGTAGCACCTTGAAATAAAATGTGATCATTAAACATGGGGAACACAGCCATCGCTACTCGAATAAAATAATTTTAATCCTTCCAATGCATCATGTTTCATGAAATATGAATTATTTGTGTACACTATGAATGATTTAACATTGTTAACCTTTCAAATTAATTATATTGTTCCTCAAAATAGTGCTAAAACTATGAAAATCCGATGACGAGATACACTTGTCATTGTGTGATTTGGCATCGAAAGTTCATGACGAGATAGACTCTTCATTACAGCGCAAGGGGTTAAAAAACTATATAAAAGTTTTTTCACTTGCCTTATTAAAAAACCCTATGGACCGCCGATATAGGTTCGCTATACTGGAAATTTCGTTATAAGGGATGGAGAATAATTCCGTTATACTGAATATTTCGTTGCACTGGCATTCGTTATTACGACATTTCACTGTAATTGTGAGTGTACTGTATATATGAATGAAGATGTTTGTATTTGGGAATGAAACCCCTGATTTCAGTCCAGTTGACGAGTTTTCCTGTGGAGTTTTCACTCTTAACCCTTTCGAGACGGCGGAGTTTTCGTCTTAGCATGACTGCAGTACTGAGCCCCAAAAGACTCTTCTTTCTCGTGGTACGGAGCATTTTTGGAGGACATTCATTAAGAAGGGTCTCGCTGAACCTTTTTCGACCCCTCCACGCTGGGACTCTGCATTATCTCGGACTCCGAAAGTAGTTGTGCTCCCTCATATCAGGGTTTACCACCATACCTGCGGCATTGGTTCGCGGTCCACTTACGCATTGCTTATATATATTTAGCAAATGGATAATTGTTGCTTGCACATGAATTGTAGACTTTGAATTGAATTCCTCATTTTATTCTGAGCAGTGTCAAATTTTGAACGAAGTTCTAAGGTTTTTTCAACAATTTCCATGCAACAATAAAGCAACAATTTCCATGTTGATGTTTATACATAACTCGAGATATAAGTTAATATTTATCGTAGAATTTCGTTTAAAAAATAAAAACGCTGCTCAAAAGACAAATAATTCAATTCTAAGTTAATTTTTTATGAGAAATGAACAAATATTCATTTCGAAAACTGACTGGATAAACAATTGTACGACCGCTGTCCCTTACCGCAAAGAGGGGTTATAAAAGACGAGGGGTCCGGGTACCTGCTCCCGGATTCCGAGGGTAAATCCTAAACCCTGCAGGGTTGGGTCCTGAGACAAAGACGACGTAAACCCACGACCATCCTAAATGGGGGAGAACTAGAAAACGTGTTTATACGGCTTTCATTCTCCTGGCTAGGAAAATCTCTCCAGTAAAATATACAGCCATCATCTCCCAGGTCAGGAAACGTCCACACAATATATATACGTGTATAGTAGGGAAAAGGTTAATAGTCTGCAATACCTTGCAATTTCTGCCTGGGACTAGTCAACAGTTCATACAGCAAGATGCCTTCACGAGCCCCCTGGTCTTCAGATTCAGTCATCGCTGCAAGGGATGAATAACTCACACCTCCTTCTGAAACAGAATGCTGAAAAAAATTAAAGAGATGTGAGATAGAGTAAAACCCCTTTACATTGTAATCGAGAGGACCAAAATACGGTGGTTTCCTAAAACTTTTTTATCGCCTAATTCGAAAGATTATTACTCCTGGAGTGTGCATTTCGCACACTTACATTTTCAAATGACGATATCTATTTTCCGTGATTAAACTAAAAGAGAAAATTTTCAAGTGCGTGATAACACCATGGCTGAGTAGGAATGCTGGGAAAAGTCCGTGCGACGTATTTTAGGTTCCCGCTGCCGCAAGCGAGGTGACCTTGGGGCGAGACTTTGAGCGCTGAAACGATGCAGGCTGCTAGCAGAGTACCCTGCTAGCAGGTAGTGCTTGGCTTAAATAAGGATTATTATTATCCTATCAAACGAAGGAAACTTTCCGAACTTAGGTAATTTTAATGGATGATTATTAAGAGATGTTCCCCTGAGCTCTGTGCCTCATGCATGCATTGGTAATCTCAGATGATGTAAAACTCCTATCTACTCGTACAGAAACTAGGTCACTGTGACGTCACGTGGAGTGGCATCGCATGGGCGCCAATCTGGCCTTTTTCAAATGAGGATAAAATTGACCACTGCCATTCGTCTAAACTGGGATTTCTAAAACAAAATACCGTATTTTCCGGCGTATAAGACGACTGGGCGTATAAGACGACCCCCAACTTTTTTGTTAAAATATATAATTCGTGCTATACTCTCCGTATAAGACTACCCCTTTTCCAACGCACACTACCGGTAAATAAAAAACATCAGATTTGATTTCAATATAGAAATTTTTAATTAATATGCTTATGACATCATGGCATGACATGATAGCATGAAAACGGTCACTAATAAACATAAGTCAGTTCCTCATAAAACATATAAAACTAAAACAGTGCAAGTGGATTAAACTTTTCCTAAAGCAGTCTGATACAAGGAAGTTAACAAACGATAGAGAGAGCTCGCAAGTCACTGCGAGTCAGCAACGCAGTTTCCATTTAAAAACCTTTAAAATCCTCCTGTTCGTCATTTGATATCATTAGTACATCAATAACGTCTTGTTCTACATTTGTAAGGCAATCATCATATGGATCAAATTCCGTATCAGATGGTGTGGTCTCAGCTTCGACTTCCTCTTCATTTTGCCACAAGTAGTCGTCCTCCATACCATCTAACGAATTTGATATGCCACACTTTTTGAAAGACTTGATTACTGTTTTTGCATCAATGTCATTCCAGGCTTTTATAACAAATTTGCACAAAACATCCAACTGTGGAGCACGCATGTTTCCTCCTTTTGTGAATGACTTCTCACCGCTAACCATCCACTCATTCCACTGTTCTCGAATGCGATCTTTAAACGGCTTGTTTAGGCACACATCCAGTGGCTGTACCAATGATGTCAATCCTGCAGGAATAACTGCTGAATCTGTATTTAGTCTCGCAAGCCTTTCCTTGGTGCTGGGAGTTAAATGAGCCCTGAACATATCCCACACCAGTAGGCTACGTTTTTTAATAAGTCCACCTGGTCGCCTGCTCCATACGTTATCAAGCCATAGCTTTACCCCTTCTTCATCCATCCAGCCTTTTTCATTCACATGTACAAAACAACCAACAGGGAACTTGAGTTTCGGCATTGTTTTTCTTTTAAAAATAACCATTGGTCTCAGTTTGGCGCCATCAGCTGTGCAAGCTAGTACCACTGTAAAACTGGACTTCTCATGTCCTGTTGTTTTAATTAAAATAGTTTTTTCACCTTTTAGATGGACAGTCTTATTTCCAACCATATCAAAATTCATTGAGGTTTCATCCATATTTCCGATACTATTTAACGCATAGCCATGTTTATTGCGCTGTTTTATTACGTATCGATGGAAGTTATTTAATTTGGCATCAAGATCTGCAGGTAATTTCTGTGCAATTTTTGTCTTTTGCCTCAGTACCAAATTGTGCCTTTCTAAGAATCTAGTACACCAGGATACAGTGGCCTTAAATCTGTTGCTGTGATCTGGATTAGATTTTGCCCACTGAAGTGCAAACAAGCATATTTTATTGCGTGTTACAACATAACCATTTTGGCGATGCTCATTCACCATGTCTGCTACATGTTTTTCGAGTTCTGGCCAATGTGGGGTGCCTCTTCTTAATGCACACTTACCCCTTGGCATATTCTTCAGTGCTTTTTCGTTTGCTTTCCAGTCACGAACCATCTTTTCTGTTACTCCATAATGTCTTGCAGCAGCGCAGTTATTATGTTCCATGGCAAAGTTTACAACTTTTAGTTTGAAACTGGCTTCATATTTCTTTCTTCTTGTTAGTGGAGCCATGTTGGGGCCTTGACTGTTTGGCATTTATACGGTATATTACAACCAGTGCGATCTCTTATGGGGCTTCCGGGTAGCTTGCACCAACGCCATCTGAGAGAAATATTGAAAGGTGTAGGGGAGGTGAGAGTGGAAGGGGGAAGTAGGGGAGGGTTTCCGTAGAGCTCACGTGGCCCCACGGCCGTTATTACCACGTGACCACGTTTTGAATTCGTTGTCTTGGCAAGTCAGGAGCTCTCGTGATCCGTGTGATGTCTTTAATTTTATAAAGTGAAAATGAAGCACCATCGTAGTGTTTCGGGGTGTGGTGCCCATATTTCGAATGGGAGGTAGTGTACTGCCTTTTGCTTCGTATGTCAGTGTTAAAGCCAGTTGTCTGATTTATATTCCGTGCTCACGCGCCTGTTAATGCATTGCATTCACAACTGTCCTCTGCTGATTGTGTTGAAGTGCCTCCGACCGTTGGTTTAATTGTCTTGCTTGGTTCTCCCTTGGCCTCCTTTTAACATGGAAGTTCACAAAGCCTGGTATATTAGATCTCAGCACTGGGTTAGGGTTAGGGTTCTGCAAATGTGTGAAGTGTTTGTTCAGTGCGGCCACCCCTCCTCCTTGCTGCCACATTCCCGGCGTATAAGACGACCCCGACTTTTTAAAAAAGATTTTAGGTGCTAGAAAGTCGTCTTATACGCCGGAAAATACGGTAAATTGTATATTATGAATGCACTAATGGTTGGTAAGGAATCGCTATCAATTTATTTCCTTTTCTTTGATGATGATGGAAACTACCCTATTTGGGCAATTTGATGTATGGAGGTTCACTATAGAGAGGTTTCAGTAAGTTCTTCAGACTCTGCCATCTAATGATTGGCTGGAGAAAGAGAAAACATGGCACTGTTCACGGGTAGCAAACTACTCTCACCTTTTCATGCCGCTTGAAGGATTCCTCAGATTCATTTTCTGGGTATTTCTCAAAGGAATCTCACATGACCCTTATCGTAATAGGGTAGTTTCCTTCATCAAAGAAAACGAAAGGCATTGATTGCGATTCGTTACCCACCATTAGTGTCTTCAAAATATACAAATTATTTCGTTTTAGAAATAGCGGTTTAGACGAATGGCAATGGTCCATTTTTATCCTCATTTGAAAAGGGCCAGATTGGCGCCCATGCGATGCCACTCCACGTGACGTCACAGGGACCTAGTTTCTACACGAGAGGATAGGAGTTATACATCGTCTGAGGTTACCAATGCATGCATGAGGCGCAGAGCTCAGGGAAACATGTCTTAATAATCACTTATTAAAACTGGCTAAGGTCGGAAAGTTTTCTTCATTTGATAAGGTATTAATCATCCTTATTTAAGACAAGCGCTACCAGCCAGCAGGGTACTCAGCTACCTGCTTGCAGCCTACGTCGTATCAGCGCTAAGCCTCGCCTCAAGGTCACCTCACAGGGGGGCAGCGGGAACCAGAAATAAGTCTCACGGAGAGATTTCCCGGCATTCATACTTACGCGTTGCATTTTCGCGCGCTTGAAAATTTTCACTTTTCATTTAATCGTGAAAAATAGATATCGTCATTTAAAAATCTAAATGCGCGAAATACGTACTCCAGGTGTAATAATCTTTCGATTTAGGCTATAAAAAAATAATAGGAAACCACCCTATTCTCTACCCTGCACGTTCCATGCATTGCGAAAGAAAAATGGTGGAGCATGCTCTTGTAAAAGTTTTAGGCAATGGCAAATTTATGAACATGATATGAGACAAAAATAAGAATTTGTTCCAACACAAACAACCAAGATTAATCGAGAAAATTAATTACAGTGCAACCTCGATATAACGACACCCCACGGTGCACTAATAAACACACGCTATAGCGAATTGTCGCTTTACCGGAGGTGGAGCAAATAATAGCCAATATACCTGTTGCGAACAGATATACAGGAACAGGAGTAGTGCGGCGACAGATAAACATCTATCCGATAAACGTAAGCATAAATCCAGACGAAAGGCGATGTTTTTTTGCATCACTAAATTTCCTTACTCAAATAACGACTAACTATTCAAACAATTTATAAGCGCCGCACTGAATAAAAAATCATGCAAAGCATTGTTTCGTCAATCATTATATTTATCGAACGACAGTTTACCACATAAATTTGAGACTGAGCACTCCATTAACTTCATTTCTAACAGATCGCTAGCAATTTCAGAGGTTAAGGAGTCTTTATGAAAGTCTTCCGGCGGTGAAACCCTCGCTATGGCGAGAGCCAACACCGAAAGGGTCTCGTAAAAACGAATTTTTTAACAAGCTTATTATAGGGTCAATTGACGGTGCATCGGCTATCTCTCGTAATAGCGGGGGTGTTGCTATAGCCCGTACTCGCTTTAACGAGGTTCCACTGTATGAATTTTTAACATGATCATGTAGTTTCAGAGAGAATATTTTGTCACAACAGGATTTTTTAAATTGCCATCAACTCTAAGCACAGCAGACGGAATACATTTTCTGTCTTCAACGAAAGATATAACCTATCGACAGACCTGACTCTTTCATTACTGCAGGGATGAATAACTCATACCTCCTTCTGACAAAGAATGCTGAAAATAATGAAAGAGATGTGAGACACAGTAAAACCTCTTTACATCGTGATGGAGGGGACCAAAATTTGGGCAATTTGATGTATGGAGGTTCATTATACAGAGGTTTCAGAGGTAGGCACCATTTTTCCATATCCTCCGGAAATGAAAGGCACTTCTATTAAACCATTATATTTATGTGTTTAAACAAATTTGCAAGCATTAGTGAACATGTATTTATTAATAAATAATTACAGAAAGCGAGCCCTATCGCATGATTTTTACCATGATTCGAGAGAAAACGATGTGATCTCTCTAAATTCAACAGTCACTTAAAATGAATAGGATAGTTGGATGCCTTTTTTATTATTTACTGTAAGGTATGCTCTTATATGGAACAAAATGGCCATAACTAATGATAAGTATGAAAATTACAGCATATGAAAGGTGTATAAGATAAAAAATAAGGGTGAAACAATTATCGCTGAAAATGTCATTCCAGGTACGTAATCGCGGCTGCATTAATGGTCACTAGTAGTCTTGGTAGTATTTGTGGGGGTAGTTAGGCTGTCTCGGGGGTATCTCCTTGGTATGATAAGTGGAGGTTTTATGAGATAAAGATGTTCACTATATAGAGGTTTTACTGTGACAGCCCATTAGGAACAGTTGACATGAGTTAATATTGGCACATGTCCCCAATATTGGCCAGAACTGACTGGAAGAACTGTTACACACGGGAAGTCCATCTACATTGATCATAATTTCTACTACACTTGGCACACTATTCTCAGTTAAATGCCTTAAAGCATATAAAATTCCATCTTGTACACCAAAATGGTAATAGGTACATATTGCTGATAATTTCATTCCATATTTGTAATTGCGGTTGCGTAAATGGCATCTATTCGTCTCGGTACGATTTGCGGAGGTAGTTAGGCTGTCTCAGGGGGTGTCTCCTTGGTATGATAAGTGGAGGTTTTACGATGTAAAGAGGTTCACTACAAAGAGGTTTGCCTATAAATTTACATGTAAATCTGATGGGACCGTAGGGGTTGTGTGAAATGTGGAGGTTTATGATGTAAAGAGGTTCGGTACATAATGTTTTAATTGCAATTACCATGTCAGGACAACATGTCCCTCCATAGACTACACGCCACCATTTCATTTTCCTCAACTTTTCCCAGATTTCAATTCAGAAATTTCTTAATTCCCCTGACCTTATTTCAATGGCAAAGGATAATGAGAAGCAAAAAAGTTTGCAATCACGCACAAATTAATTTTCGTACCACATAGATTTTGATGAGGCACCTCATCTTCGATGATGACTGCCACTTCAAAATCTAGGTTGTACATAAACAAATATTTCATGAAATTTTAGTGATCTGGAAATGGAAATCTTCCATTTCCAGAATATGCATAAATATGTTGTTGTGTGACTTCTCAGAACTGCCTGCTATGACAAACTATGCCTCGGGATTTGCACCTTTTCACTTTCAAGAAAGCCTAACCTACCTCTTCCCTTCCTCTTGGACGAAAACATCCTGGTTCCACTTCCCTATATAATGGCACGGAGGAGATGCAATTGGCACTCAGGGACGCACTCAGGGACTCACTCTGTCACTGGTCACTCGTCAGTGGTCAGTCAGCAATGTAGCCGTCGGATAGAGTCGAAGCGCGGGCCGTATGGCCCGTGCGACCTAAGCGCCTCGCTATCCACCCATGTCATCACCAACAACTGCTACAGTACGATATGCGGAAGTAGTTAGGCCGTCTCGGGGTTGTCTCTTTGGTATGATAAGTGGAGGTTTTACGAGACAAAGAGGTTCACTACAAAGAGGTTTGCCCATAAATTTACATATAAACCTGACAGGAACACATGGCTGGCATGAAGTATGGAGGTTTATGATGTAAAGAGGTTCTCTACATAGAGGTTTGCCTATATATTTACATGTAAATGTGACGGGACAATAGGGGTGGTATGAAGTATTGAGGTTTATGATGTAAAGAGGTTCTCTACATAGAGGTTTACCTATATATTTACATGTAAATGTGACGGGACCGTAGGAGTGGCATGAAGTATGGAGGTTTATGATGTAAAGAGGTTCTCTACATAGAGGTTTGCCTATATATTTACATGTAAATGTGACGGGACCGTAGGGGTGGCATGAAGTATGGAGGTTTATGATGTGAAGAGGTTCTCTACATAGAGGTTTGCCCATAAATTTACATATAAACCTGACAGGAACATATGGCTGGCATGAAGTATGGAGGTTTATGATGTAAATAGGTTCTCTACATAGAGGTTTGCCTATATATTTACATGTAAATGTGATGGGACCATAGGGGTGGTATGAAGTATGGAGGTTTATGATGTAAAGAGGTTCTCTACATAGAGGTTTTACTGTACAGTGGAACCTCGTTAAAGCGAGTACGGGCTATAGCGACACCCCCGCTATAACGAGAGATAGCCGATGCACCGTCAATTGACCCTATGATAAGCGTCTTGAAAAACTCGTTTTTACGAGACCCTTTTGGTGTTGGCTCTCGCCATAGCGAGGGTTTCACCGCCGGAAGACTTTCATCAAGACTGCTTAACCTCTGTAATTGCTAGCGATCTGTTAGAAATGAAGTTAATGGAGTGCTCAGTCTCAAATTTATGTGGTAAACTGTCGTTCGATAAATAAGTAGATAATTTGGGTGAAAATATTGTGGCATTAGCATTCGCGAATGCTTCATCTTCTTTTGTTCCTCGGGCGGCAGAAAGCAGTCGGCAGCATAACCGCACGTCCGTGAGTTGCGTGAATAGAAGGCATTTGATGGCAGTCACCATGACCAAAAAAACACCAAACACGTCTAAGCGAGAAAATAAAAATAAAGGAGTAATATGAGAATGTCGAAATTAATTTATCTTCCTATTCGCTCTGCAAAATTAAAAAAAAACAAAGGCGCCCAAGGAATGCAGACGATGAAAAGTTATAAGGAGCTTTGTTCGGGTGGTTTTGCCCACTCAAATCTGCGGGAACTTCTGAGAAAGGGGCTAAGCCTAAAGCGGAGTATTTCAGGGATAGATTGCGAATCGAGAATTTTAAGAGTGCGGAAGGTTGATTATACTAATGCGAAGCACCAAAGCGTTATCTCCCCTCATAATTGCTGGTGATGCCTGCGGTGTAAACCCGAAGTCGTGGAAGAAAGGACTCCGATCATAAGTATCTTTAGAAGTATTCCCCGCGTCATATAACATAGACGAAACGGAACTTTTTTACATCCAACTCCCCGACAAAACCCTTGCAGTATGAGGTATTTCTTGCAATGATGCCTCTAAAGGTAGGTAGTGCGCCTTAGCGATGATGTAGGATGTGCGAAGCAATGATACTCAGCGTGAATTGTCCGGATGGACGTATTTATTCTCCGTTGCGGATTTATAAGGGTGAACTATTCGCGTCAGTGGTCGAAGTCGTACTGGCGCTCTATTTTGTCACGTGGGTAGCCGAGCATCCCCTGGTGGCCGCTGGAAGAACTCACAGAACAACTAACTCTCGTTTGCAGTGCCGTGGTAAACTCGGTGTATTATTTCAAATACGTCGCGAGCGTAACACTAAAAAAGAAACTTTTTTCATCAACGGCAATTTTAATCACATCATTTTTCAAGCTTAGCAAACTTTTTACCGTAGATGATGAAGATATTACATCATCTGATAGAAAAAGTCTTCCAAGGCGGGAACGATATACAACCTTCCACCGTTTTCGCCTGTAGAAACAAATGTAATGCGTTATTTCACTTCACTGCCGCTTAACGTACAGAAACAATAAATACAGTAAAACCCCTTATTTACACTTTTCTAGGGACCCAAGAAAAAAAGTGTAAATTGCGGGAAAATGCAAATCGTGGGAAATAGAGAATTTTCACTTTTATTCATATACTGGCTTTGAAAATGTTAATTTTTTAATTGTTCACTAAGCATTATGCCATAACACTGTTTCCCTCTGAAGCACAGTGTTTTTGCTGGCAGCAAGAATTAAAAAATAATCCTGTTTTGTCTGCAATGAAAACATCTTTTGGGCTGTAACCTTCCAGAACTCTAATATATTCAGATTCTTTCCACTGAGTTGCTGTCTCTATGTTAACATCTTTGCTTTCACCACTCACCATCTTATATACAAGACTGTACCTATTTTTGAATCTGCCAAACCAACCATTATAGATGCCGTGGAATCTTCGATTCCCAATCTTGTGGGGAAATACTTTTTTCTCAAGGGCCTTTGGTCCTGTTTACACGATACATTAACATGTATGAGTTAATTTCTGCTTGCATGAATGATTTTTGTGGACCGGAACGGGATATGTATGAATGTAGACAGGGGCAGATCCAGGATTTTTTTCTGGGAGGGGCACTAGAGGGCCTGACAGGCAAAATATCTTGTCTTAATTGAGATTAAAAACAAGATATAACAAAGACTTTACAAAATTCTCTTTATTTTTATATCAAATTTATTCTTATTGAATTAAATGATTGAGCCTCCTTGAGTAATACACAAAACAAAGCGAACATAATGATGACCATCAGGGGCGGATCCAGGATTTCTTTCTGGGGGGCACAAGCAATGCTGTGATTTTGTTCTGGAGGGGGGGGGCACAATGATACCACGTTATACAAAACGAACGCAATGATAACCGGACCGTATTAAAAATCTTGCATATTTTTAAGTCTGGGGGGGCACGTGCACCCCCCCATATATCCTCCTATGATAACCGTATTCAAATTTTATCTCTTTTTTTAAGCATGTGGGGGGGCACGTCCCCATCCCCTAAATCCGACTATGAATGCATGAACCAAATTTGAACAGGTTCTATTTTCTGTTCGTGCATATACGCACAAGTTGGGTGAATACACGGTGCATTTTCGTGTTCATAATTTAGACAATAACTTGTACGGGTTAATGTACTATGTAAACAGGCCTTTAGATGACACCATTTGCAGGGACATTTGATGATCTTGCACCTAAAAACTACTCTTTTAGAATTCGTTCTATTTATTCTTACCTGGAATTCTTCACATATATTCTCTTTTTTGATAAATGCCCGCACTGGTTTGCATATTTTACAATGGCATCGCGATTTTTCACCACGGTATTGAATGTTGAGACTGGGAATCCGAACGGATTGCCAAGTCCCAACATTCGAGTCGCCAGCGTTTGAATCGATGCGGGTTCCGGTGTGGGAATCAACTATCTCTATAATTTTCATTTTCTCGTCAATTAAAAATGTCCGTTTTTCACCTCGAATTTCCATTTTCAAGCCGGATCAATTCTATTTCCCGTACGAGTTGAGGGTAACTCGAGTTGCCGATCGGCAACACACGAGTATCTGACCTATACTCCTCGGCGATCAAGTGCGTAGTACAAACTGTCATGGGACTTCATAATTTTTTAAATTTACAATAGTTTGCGATACACTGCTATTTGAATGGGATAATTCAAGTTTAAATAAGTTTTTCAAAAGTATTTAATTAACCCATAATTGCTACGCAACTGTTGAATGAAGTCAGCGCAAATGATCCCAGATGTCGGTCAAGTTATATAGTTCTGGCATTTATCACGTCTGGTTCCCTTGCAAACTCTCGTATCAAATTATCGACTACATGATTATTGTCAACATTCCTTCAGGAGTTCTTGCATTATAATTAATACATAGCTCGATTGCTCAATACACCTACTTTCATATCGTGAATCTTTTCGCCGCTGACAGAAAACGAGAGGACGTAGTTCAACTTTCCGACGTTAGTGGCGTTCTGTCCCGCCACATTCAAATTCTTCCCGAAAATAGTTCTCATTACGTCTTTCAGTCTTAGATTTTTAAATAAAAATGCGCGAAAGGAAGCCAAAAGACAGTTTTAAGGGCTGATATGCGCGAGTAATTGTTTTACTACGCAAAAAAATTTTTTTTAGTCGGCACGTCGTGATGCACATGGCGGGAAAACGAAAAAAACACGGCGTAAATACAGGGTTCTATTTACATTGGAGAGATAGGAAATATGACGGGACCCAGAAAAAAACTTGCAATTTGCGGGAAAACGTAAATTCCGATAACGCAAATACGGGGTTTTACTGTATACGCCAATGGAACTATTTCAGGCATTAAATAACCGCAACGCAGTTTTATCAGTTAATTTTTGAATTTTCAGTGGAAAATACCAAAATAATAGAATGATCACGTAAAGGAACTAATTAAGTGCATAGAAAAATGGCTCCGTCGGTTGTGCATTGGCATAATGATTGACGAAACAATGCTTTGCATGATTTTTATTCAGTGCGGCGCTTATAAATTGTTTGAATAGTTACGTCGTTGTTTGAATAAGGAAGTTTAGTGATGCAAAAAAAACATCGCCTTTTGTCTGGATTTATGCTTACGTTTATCGGATAGATGTTTATCTGTCGCCGCACCACTCCTGTTCCTGTATATCTGTTCGCAACAGGTATATTGGCTATTATTTGCTCCACCTCCGGTAAAGTGACAATTCGCTATAGCGAGTGTTTATTAGTGCACCGTGGGGTGTCGTTATATCGAGGTTGCACTGTATATTGTATTATTACTACAAGTATTGAAATTAAAATTGCGAAAACCAATGCATGCATAAGAAGATAAAGACACACTCACCATCTCACTCACATCAAGAGGATCTTGCATTGCTGCTTGACTTGTCGCCGAATCCCCCTCAACGCTGGGAGACCTTTGGTCAGTCCTGAGGGGTGCTTGCGAAGATATACTTCGAGGAACATTGGTAATGCTGGCTAATGGCACCGATGCAGAAGCGATCTCAGGTTCAGAGGTCAACTGAAAAAGGTGGCACTCTATTGAGAAATCACAATAAAACAAACTTTTGGGCAAAATAGGGTGGTTTCCTATTATTTTTTATTGCCTGAATCAAAAGATTATTTCTCATGGAGTACGCATTTCACGCTTTTAAATGACTACATCTATTTTTGAAATAAAATGAAAAGAGAAAATTTTCAAGTGTGCGACGGCTAAGTATGAATGCTGGGAAAAGCCCGTGTGACGTCATTATGGTTCCCCCTGCCGCAAAGTGAGGTGACCTTGGGGCGAGGATGTGTGCGCCGCTGCGATGCAGGCTGCTAGCAGGTAGCAGAATACCCTGATAGCAGGTCTCACTTGGCTTCGTTTGATAAGGATTATTAATACCTTATGAAATGAAGGAAACTTTCTGACCATAGGCAGTTTTAATATGTGATTATTAAGAGATGTTTCCCTGAGCTCTGTGCCTCATGCACGCATTGGTAATCTCAGACGATGTAAAACTCCTAATTACTCATAGGGTCATTCCCATTCAAATCAACCAGGCCATGATACCCACCGACTCAGATTTTCATGAATCTTGCCATGATCATACATTCTGGTATAATTAGAAATTGTGTACAATTTTAGCCTCCAATTGTCAATTGTTAATTAAATATGAGCAATTGAAATTTGGGCGTGACCCCTACAGTGCCACAATGTGCAACCTATGGTGATTTTTATTTTCATCCATAACTCCATTCCTGTGAGATCAAAAGCCATGATATTTTTTCCTAAACCTAAGTGGTCCATAGTGATCCTACAATTATCATTTAATATTCACTGCATGAAGTAATTCAGCTACAAAAAAAAATAAAGTTTACAAAAAAATCTCGCTTGTATAAATTTTCATTGTCAGCATCCACAGGGAAAGGCCATGTGAATACAGACTCAGGGTTCAGTTTAAAGTAATTATTAATGTATGAGCAAAGATCCTGACGAAAAAAAATCATGAGTCCGACGTTCCTTTCAGTAAAAAAAAATACTAGAAATCACACAATTAAGAGGGGATATAAGCTTATACTCATGATTAAACAATATTGGAGCATGCATTACCTCACTATAGCGTATGCTACTGACACTTAGATTAGGAAACACATAAGCAATCATGTGAATGTACTTCCCAACGTACTGCTAATTTTGTGCTTTAAGGACTATTCCTATTAAGCTATCTCTTCCATGGGTAATGGGTACTGAAGAGTATGGTATAAAATGTAAAGGCAGAAGAGAGCCATCAGAAAGTTTTCTCCAATTTCATTCTAAGTGAAGTTAATTAATTTCTCATTCATATGGTGCTGCCTTAGTGATATCCTGGTTGAATTTCAGACTAAGTAGCTCGTGTTAGTGTGACTGATAGCCAGGCTTCCATTTTAACATCTCATTCGCATTGAGTTCCTTCTTGCCATGTCAGAGATAGCATTGTGCAGTGTTGGCAAATAACTCAGATCTGAATTTCACAAAAAGAGCTACAAAAACACAGCCCAAACTTTTTATTTCAAAGAACTACCAGAAGTGGACAGAGATTTAATAGGGTAGTTTCCTTCATCAAAGAAAAAGAAAGGCATTGGTTGAGATTCGATACCCAACATAAGTTAATTCATAACATACAAATTATTTGGTTTTAGAAATACCGGTTTAGAAACATGGCAATGGTCCATTTTTATCCTCATATGAAAAGGGCCAGATTGGCGCCCATGCGATGCCACTCCACGTGACGTCACAGGGACCTAGTTTCTATACGAGTAGATAGGGGTTTTACATCGTCTGAGATTACCAATGCATGCATGAGGCGCAGAGCTCAGGGAAACATGTCTTAATAATCACTTAGTGACGTATTTTTAAAATGCTCCTGTTTGCGTTTCTTACTCATAAGCATCGCGCCGTCACGTCGGTAGGTACCTCAGATGTGAACATGGAAAAGATCGCGCGGGGTTTTTTGCTCCGGAGGGTGCGCTGAATTTGCTGCTACGAGTGGGCATACCTCGGCATTTATACTGCATATAGTACTCGTTTATCAAACGTAGGGAAAAGTGCAGTTTTGAAGGACAATACCTGGTAAATAGTCAACATCTGTCTTGCCGAGTAATTTCCATTACACTAAGGGCCTGCTTTTTCAAAAATCATCTTCAGACGCTATTACAGTAAATTCTTGATTATACGAAGCAGGATTTTACGAAGTTTTCGATTATACGAAGTGATAGTGCCGTCCCGGCAAAAAGCCTATGGTAAATACATGGTGCTATTCGATTATGCGAAGTTTCGATTTTACGAAATGTTTCGAATTTACGAACCCCGGGTCGGTCCCCAGGAGCGAAAGGCATTCGTTTATACAAACTATGGCGAAATATTTGTCAACAAAACTAGTTACGCCGGCGTATGTAGCTAAAAAAATCAGCGCTTCCAACTGTGGTTCATCAAAAGTGTGAAATCGTACATGATAGTGCAACTTTTGGAGAGAAAGGGTTCGCCTAAAACCTCACGGTGGGAGATTAGGGGAAGTAGGAGTTAAGTAAAATATCGCGACTGACATAATGCCCCTATTTACGTGCCTATTCGTAAAAATCGCATCGACAATACTTCGTAGTTTAACATGTCAGGAAGGTCGCGCGGGGTATTTCGTACACTCCTAATTAACCCTTTGTACTGCTGTGAACGTACCTGGTACGTTCGCAAGGCAGGCTGCTGTGAACGTACTTCGAAGACTACTTGACTACTTTTCGCCGAAGCACTTCGAAGGGTTCCTAATCCGGGACCCTTTCCTCGACGAGCTCACCCTCGCTGGCCCCTCTCTTCGACCCTCCGAGCCTTTCTCCCCAAAAGAGACCGCTCTGACTGCATTTTGAAAATCTATCAATCAATGCCGTCATCAAAAATAATTGTTTGCATCGCACTCCTGCCAATCAGGCATTCAAGTACGTCTCTGAACCGTGTTTCTGTGATGAGAAATAACGATTTTATTAACTTTGCTAAAATGGCCAAGTTAATAAAATTGTCATTTTTTATTGCAGGAACACGGTTCACAGACGTACTTTATTTCCTCCACTACAATCGCAAATTGCTGGAAATCGGCCGGATTCCCTTTGAAAGCGCATCATGAGGATGTTCTCGAGGTTGGTAATTGATACAACTAGCCTACTAGTAATTCTACTGCTATAATATCACGGCTATAGTTGATTCGTTACGTTATACCTTCAGGAAGCTGCAGCGGATAAAATCGCGGAGGAGATTAGAGGCTTAAAAGATGATTTTTAAAAATTCTTGGAAAAAGCAGGAAGAGCACAGCGCGCAACATCAAACGATTATATTGCCCTTGACGATGATCTCCGAGCTTGCGACAATGGGACGCCGGTACATAAGTCGGAAGAAGCAGCGGCCGGGACTAGTCAGAATAGCAGTGACGACGAGGAAGCAATTTCACCAAATAAAAAAGAAGTACACGCTGCCCTCCAAACATTAAGATATTTTGATCTGGCTAACGAGTTAGGTCCCCAATTTCATTCCCATTTGTGCAAGTGAGAAACCATGGTGGAAGCGGCGATGGAGAAGGGCAAAAAGAAAAAAAATAATAGATTTTTTTAGTAGTGTCTTTTCGTGTATACAATAGCCTTCCTGAGTAAACAACTTAAATATCTTAAGTATTGGGCTCTATTAACCACAAACTTATTTTTCAGGCTACTCGTAATGAAGACGCACTTCTAACTCTAACCATGAACTTTCTTCTCGCGCGTCTCCCAGTTTTCCCATGCCGAGAGATCTTTCTTTCCAAAGTCTTTGTTTACTTCCTCCCGCGGCCTTCTGCTGATCTTGCTGACACCCACCTTACGCATCCCAAACCCCTCCTTCCCCAACATTTCCCATTCACTCCCCCCCTAAGGTTACGGAGGTTGAGTGCGTCGTAGAAAAATACGCCCCCCAAACGTAAACTGACAATGAGGCAGAGCTGAAGGCCCTTTCCCCACCCTTCTTTCTCCTGCCCCCTTCACCACACCATATGCTGACCGCTTCTTTCCTCAGGCAATCCCCATTCCACTCTTATTCACCCCACCCACTGGGAACGTTCCCCGATTGTGGAGAAGGGCATCTTTACCTGCAACGGGGGTGAGTTATTAACCGGAGAGAGGCTGAAGAAGTATCTTCCACTGTCGGGGAAATGGTGCCGCGCTTATAATTGTCTCTCTTCTTCTCTGCTGACGTTTCAATTGAAATTATTTTCTTTGCTCTTTCCTCACAATATTTATTTATGATTATGGCGCGACTACTTTTTAGTGCTAAAGAAAAGAAAATCTTTTCTCTACGTCAATGATTCTTTGCATAACTTTCAATACGGCGGAGAAAGGGACACGAAAACTAAACGAGGCGAATGTACAGGTTTTTGCATGTCATTTTTGGGAATTCACGCAAGTGAACCAATACTTCACACACGTTGAGAAATGATGAAACATCTCATGTAGGAAAATAATCAATGCGGATAATAACGTTTCTCTTTTTATTTCTCCGATAATATGTTTCTCCTGTCGTTTTTCGGTTGGAACCTTGCTCCTGCCGGCATAAAAAAAGAGAGAAATACTATATGAACGTAGCACTTCACACCCGGTATGAAGAATATGGTCCTGATGAAGAATAAGGTCTTTCGTAGCAATGTCTGCTAAGATGACGGAGCACAGTATCCGGACGGAGAACTCAAACAGAATTTACTTCTAATATTCGCCAGAAGATAATCATATCCTACGTAATTTATAATCGTAACTGAATCTCAATGAAAATAACTAATGGAAAAGATAGCACATTCAACTGAAAATACGGAGTAACTCGAAATACTAACTTACGAAGGTTATTTTGGAAACGGGTTGAGGCCCTCATTTTTCTTTTTTTTTCTCGTCGCTGAGCTATAGAGGGCGACATAAATGGCGGTTAGGCCGGCTGCCGCTAAAATTCCATGGGTGTCAGAAACAAATATCTATCTTTTGCATACTTAATAGTAGCTATTGGCTCCTAACCACAAATTTATAACATTAAATTCTTATAATAAACTTAGCAATTCATTATTTGATTACGTTTTCTAAACTGGTCGGGAATTTCTTAAGCGATCGTTGATGTTGAAGTATGAACGAGAAATGGGAATTTTATGGTGGTATAATTCTTTAACGATCTTTCACAGCATAAATCGATAACAAAAAGCCTTTTCTATGAATAATACCGGGAATAATACCGAGAATAACCACCGAAAACATTTAAATAAGACCACTAAAGACAAAAAAGGGCGGAAGAAACAAAAGCGAACATTTTTTCGTGACTTATGAAAAAGGTTTGAATTTACGAAACTCGATTTTACGAAGTGCCAATTTTCCGGTCCCACTGACTTCGTAAAATCAAGAGTTTACTGTATAAGGATTATTGAGATTGAAAATTATATTGGTGTCAAGACCTGCTGTTTAAAAAATTCGAAGGAGTGTGTACATTGTTTGACTGAATGGCGGATAGAAGAAATCCGAAATGCTTGCAAGTGAAGAGCGCTGAAGGAGAGGTCGAGGGGAAGGAGGCGCTCCCTCCGTCTTCGAAGCAACGAGGCAGAGGGCGGAGGAGAAAGGGAAGAACACGTCCGATCTTGCATGTGACATCATTGTCTTCAAAGCGAAGGGGTGAAGGCACAGCAATGTGATACACGCAGTTTGAGTTGCTTGAAGTTTCCAGTCTGTCTCGCCTTGTTTGAATGCGCTCATGCTACGCTTGTTTCTTCTGAAATTGTCCTGTTTGGACTATTTTGAATATTATTAGCCTTGTTGTAACTATAAATCTTTGTGTCAAACAATTAGAGCTGAAAAAACTTAAATTCTGTCAGACATGCGTCGCATTAGATCTTTCTTTTTTGAACCTCCTGTGTGTCATACGATTATTGAAAGCTATCAAGATATCTTCGGGCTCAGTTAGCATTTGGCCTCCAGAAACTGGGAGATCGATCAAGGTCAGTTGGTGAGGCGGGGAATGGATGAAACACGTTTCGATTGTTCCCAAATAACTTGATATTTTCCTTTGAGGCAAGTGATTTATGGTCCGTGGGTACTCCGAAAGGAAAAAAATAGACATGGGCTGATGGAGGGCCTATAGGGGGTATTTTGTGAAATCTACGCCGTGGTTATTTTCTAACGGTGCTGAGATTCCCCTGTTGTCCAATCTCTTGGGAAGATTCATGCTATGTGCCTGTTGTGTTTTGATTAAAAATTTTCCATGGCTGAAATTCTACTGCAATACTCCTACGAGAGCTTTAAAAAAAATTGCACGTGAGTAGGACAAACATCGTTGTGCAACGGCATATGCAAAGAGAGGTTAAAATTGACCATTGCCATTCGTCTAAACTGGGATTTCTAAAACCAAATAAATTGTATATTATGAATACACCAATGGTGGGTAAGGAATCGCAATCAATGCATTTCGTTTTCTTCGATGAAGGAAACTACCCTATTATTAGAAAAAATATATCGCGGCTTTCTTCCCCATAGGCAAGTAAAGATTTTGGGGTGCTCTTAGTCCCCACGAGTGAACTCGCCATTAAATATACGGTGCAGCCATTTCAGGGGCGGTCTGGGGTGATTGGGGGCCCTCATTACCGGGGGTCCACCCCTCAAAATTTTAGGAAATGTCACGTGGAGTGGCATAGCATGGGTGCCAATCTGGCCTTTTTCAAATGAGTTTAAAATTGACCATTAACACTCGTCTAAACTGGGATTTCAAAAATCAAATAATTTGTACAGTGAGTCCTCGTTTAACGTCACCTACCGTTTCTGAGAAATGTGACAATAAACGAAATGACGTTAATCGAAGCATAATATCCCATAAAAACAATGTAAAAATTGAATATCGGTTCCTAGACCTCACAATTCCTATGCGAAAAAATTTTGGCGTATCATATGTGGGGCATTTTTTACGATGGGAATGCCAAACTATGGCATAAATACGAGTTCCTGTCTTCATCGACGACAATAGCAGCGGTGACGTAAATCCTTCTCCATTTTTGTATCTTCCCGCATTTGCTTTTCGGCTTCACTATAGTGCGGTCCAATGAATGCTACCAGACGCTACAGACCGGGGATCCGGTGCTCTGGTCCATAGGCCCTACCCTCGCTACGAGAATTTCTTTTCGGACCGGTCAGGAGCGAAATCAAAATGGCGGAAATGAGCGAGGGCGGGCAAACTGGGATTATGAAATCGAAGAGATGGTTTTAATTACGAATAGAGGCGGGCGGGCGTCGCCTGGGCATCATCATCGCTGAAACATCGTCGCAGTCGCCAAAATTATTGTGAACATTGTTCTCTTGGACATTGTCGTGGAAATGTCTCTAATGCTATAATTTGCCAAAACCGTAATCGCAATTAACAATATACACACCATTTTACACTTTGAATAGACTGACCGTATTACCGCCCACGAAACAAACAACCTGTAACGCCTGCCACTTCACCTTTTTTCTCGCGCGAAATTTAAAATACGTGACGTTATCGCGAAGCGAAGGGGCGATAAACGAATCACGGTCGTAAAATTTTCGTGACGTTATCGCGAAATGACGTTAAACGGGGTGACGTAGAACGAGGACTCACTGTATAATATGAATGCACTAATGGTGAGTAATGAATCGCTATAAATGCCTTTCGTTTTCTTTGATGAAGGAAACTACCCTATTAGCATCGTGGGTTCAGAGAGATTTTTCAGCCAGTACAATCTAGTTGTGACAGACAGATGCAATCCGTTGAAGGAAGAAAGTGATCAATGTTGACATACGACTAGTGTAAATGATATTCAGGCTGCTAGTATCATTTTTAAGTATTTAATTTATGTACTGAATTCTTGAGGCCTTTACTTTGTAGAATTCCATATTTTATGGTTGGAAGGAAATTACTTAGCTTTTCTACACAAAAACACACAATTTATTGCCGACTAGTTTCCGTTACACTGTACCATTTTCAAGACTAGTGATACACATAAGAATTTGCCGGTATATATACTCTGTGGTCGGGTGATTGGAGGGGAAGGGGAGAGGTAAGTGACGGGAAGGGTGACGGTAGGAAGGGATAGGGGAAAAACCAGAGGTAGTTATGAAGAAGAGCGTGGGTTGGCGTCACAAGGATTTTTTGGGGTGTAATAGTGGAATGTCTAGGAGGGGGGAGTGGAAAGAGAAAAGGTGGTTCTTTCGCAATGGGTTCTTTCCTCTTTACAATTTTTTTGTAACTACCTCTGGTTTTTCCCCTATCCCTTCCCACCTTCACCCTTCCCGTCACTTACCTCTCCCCTTCCCCTCCAATCACCTGACCACAGAGTATATATACCGGCAAATTCTTATGTGTATCACTAGTCTTGAAAATGGTACAGTCTAACCGAAACTAGTCGGCAATAAAGTGTGTGTTTTTGTGTAGAAAAGCTAAGTAATTTCCTTCCAACCATAAAATTTAATTTATGTGTTATTCCTTAATTTATTATTGTTATACCCCATAATTATTTAAACTACTCCATATTTTTTAAAATAACTGTGTTTCATCACACCTGTCGTCAACTATTAGTGATACATTATGAAAATAAAGAAAAAACTAGATGGTAGACAATGCCATAAACTATAATTGAAAGTGCCATAGAATTTAAATGAAATTGCTATTTTCATGTATCACCAATCATTTACAATAGCTTTTAGCTGAAATGTAGAAAAAAATGGCAATTTTTCATTTAGGCTATCCCATTAATACTTACAGAATCATTTTCTACTTTGATATGTCCCACAGCTTCCAGTGGGGAGGAATTATTCTCTTTATCCTCTGAGACTTGCTCCTGCGTGCTGCCATCAACTTCCATGGCCGACACCTGAAACAATAATAAACTCATTTTTTGTTCAAGTAGTTTAAAATCCTTTGGAACATAGAAATTGTTAAAGTGGTGAGCAGTACAATTAACCCATTATTCCACAGACTGTATTCAGGGCTTTTAACTTCAGTTGTTTTGCATTTTCCGAATTATATTGGTCTAATTAAGATGGCTTTTTGGAAAATAAATACTTTCATCACGTTTTATGATTTTCATAATGCTGCGTATACGCAACGCTGGGAAAACTACCGTAAATAAATACAAATAAAGTAATTTTAAAAAATTAGGTTACATCTATAATTTTTTATCTTGATTTGCACACTCGACATCTTCGCCGGGAGTTATCAGTATTCTTTTAGAGGAAATTCCCCATTCTGCCTTTTAACGGACATGCTGGGGTATGTCATTTTTCCTAGGGTGTCTCCTATGTGCGCACCGATTTTTATGCCAAACGCCATCAGTCATTAACATACAATAGGGTGGTTTCCTATTATTTTTTTATTGCTTTAATCAAAAGATTATTACTCCTGGAGTACGTATTTCACGCTTTTAGATTTTTAAATGACAACATCTATTTTTCGCAATTAAATGAAAAGTGAAAATTTTCAAGCGCGCGAAAACGCGACGCTTAAGTATGAATGCCGGGAAATATCTCCGTACGTCGTATTTCTGGTACCCCCTCCCGCCCGGTGAGGTGACCTTGAGGCGAGGCTTAGCGCTGATACGTCGCAGGATGCTAGCGGATAGCTGAGTACCTTGCTGCATGGTAGCGCTTGGCTTAAAAAAGGTTTATTAATACCTTATCAAACGAAGAAAACTTTCCGAACTTAGCCAGTTTTAATAGGTGATTATTAAGACATATTACCCTGAGCTCTGTGCCTAATGCATGCATTGGTAATCTCAGACAATGTATAACTCCTATCCTCTCGTGTAGAAACTAGGTCCCTGTGACGTCATGCGGAGTGGAATCGCATGGGCGCCAATCTGGCCTTTTTCAAATGAGGATAAAATTTGACCCTTGCCATTCGTTTAAACCGGTATTTCAAAAACCAAATAATTTGTAAATTATGAATACACTAATGGTGGGTAACGAATCGCAATCAATGCCTTTCGTTTTCTTTGATGAAGGAAACTACCCTATTATATAAATGAAAATGACAAAATTAGAACTAGAGATACTTTAAAAAAAGTCAGTAAATTGAAGAAAAAAATATTCTGAAGTAGAAACTTGTTCTGAGAATTAGGATTCAATAATGTTGCGTTAACGCAACAGTGAGGATTAATGGGTTAACACAGTAAACTGGGATTAACATAGTAAAACTGGAAATGAATTATTTCTTATTCTAACAGAAAATCGAACATTAAACATACCAAATAATAAATAACACAACTTTAAAAAAGGAAATTTAGCTTAACAAATGAAACAAGAACTAGATTAATACTTCTAACACAACGATAAGTATTAATCACATCAATGAGCAGATAAATTATTATTAAATTACGTGATCAGTGTTCATGGGTAGCAAGAAAGTAGGTGGGAGCCAATCCTTTTCTCAAATATTTCCTGTGATGCACTGTCTTTTACCTATTTCGGCAAATCGTTGCACAGCTTTGAGGCAACAACAGTATATGAAGGCAACCAGGCCTTTATATTACCCCTCTTGGCAGTGAGGGACCGCGGTCATACAATTGTTTATCCAGTCAGTTTGCGAAATAAATACTTGTTCCTTTCTCACAAAATATAAACTAAGAATTGAATTATTTGCGTATTGAGCATCGTTTACAATTTTTAAACGAAATTCTACAATAAATACTAACTAATATCTCAATTTCGGTATAAACATCAACATGGAAATTGTTGCTGCATTAAATGTGTTAATGTTGAAGGTAGAGCTTCGTTCAAAATTTGACAATTCTCAGAATAAAATGAGGAATTTAATTCCAAGCTTGCAATTTACGTGCAAGCAACAATTATCCATTAAGCTAATTCATATAAACAAAGCATTCGTATTTGTGCCTTCCACCCTCTTTCAGTGCGGTAGCTGACAATGTCACGGCCTTTGGTGAAAGGATTATCCTCAATATCTCCCAAATGAGAAAGTATATTGTCTCAGTACTGTGGCCATAATACTAATACCCACCCATTAATCACACGTTTTCAGTGATAAAGTAGAGCACAGTGACGTAGCCAGTAAGGGGGTCCGGACCCCCCCAAAATTTTAAATACAGTTATTTTCCCCCATAAAAGAAAACAAAATATTGAAAAATCTTGAACTTACAAAATATTTTTGAAACAAATTAAGTTTTTTTCAATTATACAGACTGTTAAAATTAGTTTAAAATCCAACTTAGTATCTTGTTCACCAAAAATTTTCCCCCCTGGTTTTGAATCCCCCACCGGAACATATATTTAATTAATTACGCTATGTGAAACCTAAAATCATAAACTTTAAGGGCGGTGTAGATACTGCAATTGGACATTTCATATTTGCTCTCATAGATTTCTGAATCGCAAAAGTTTTTAATCACGACTACGATTTGTTCAATCTGCATCATGATAAATATGTACGTTGTTACAGTTCTCTCGAGAATAACCGACATAAACACTCAAGTAAAACTTGGAAGTCGGTGAGGGAGTTATTCGAGTCCATAAAGGACATAATATCTATTGACATAAAGAGTAAACACACGATGAATTTTAACAGCTTGAGGAAATGCTCTTTAGCAACTGAATCATCCTCGTTCATAACGTCGGATTACGATGAATATAATCAATACTAACCAATTTGGTTCCAGATTTTCGACTCTTTCCCTTTGAAAACTTTTTCTTCCTGATTCTGTTGTCATATACCAGCTGACTCTCCATGCATCGCCGTTTAAACATTATAAAATCAAATAACTTATTCAAGCAATTGCGGCATACCATCCAAGGATATAGGACTTCCTTCTCCACCTATAGACATTACAATAAAATAGGGAAGATGTCAAATTATACGCAACAACATATAATATAGAAAAATAACCGAGGCATCACACACATGGCCTAACGGAATCTTACACGCATATTCTACAACTACAAAACACTCAAAAATAGTATCATCCTCGTAAGATCTCAAACAAATTTAAAACGGAATACTCTCCACATTCACTTACCTTTAGTTGCAACAGTTCCTCAATCACAGCCTTCACAGTGAATTTAACTTCAACATGGTCTTCAAAAATGTTAAACAATCGGCCTTTACATAGGCACAATCTACACATAGTATGATCGATGACATGATTCATTTTGAATACTTTAATATTGTACCATATGACCTATGCTTACAACAAGGACTCCAAACACAAACGATATCAACATCAACAGGCAGCCCTCGCCGCCCAGCATGCAGAGCCGTGCGGCGCAATAAATTCGCCAACTGTTTGCAACTGTGGCAACATGCCGCGCAAACGGCGGTGAAATTCAATTGCTATGAGAAGAATAACCCAGGATAGGGAATCGAAGCACGCAAATGCGGCCACATTGCAAGTTTCTTTGCAGTCAATGAAGGCTTTTCTTCACCTGAATGAGAACCGCCATCCCGCATTTCGTAATTCTAATGTATTTCCATGATTTATTCGAAGTGAAGTATTAAATTTTTACAAATGTCGTTTACGAAAGCTCGCTTTCAATTGGGTCCATTTGAACCATTACCGATTGCTACGCCGTTTTTTAGGAACTAAACACACCATCCGAGATTTCTTACGAGTCCTCTAAAAAAAATAATAACATTAAAATCCGTTATACTTATATATAATTCTCTCTTATGACCTATGATATACTCTCTGAATTCCAAAAAAGGGTTGCATTGATCAATCGTGTGAACCGTAAACCACTACATAAGCCGGTCAGAGTCCTCTATATTGCCAAATAATAACTACAAAGTTGAGTCGTCGCAGTCCGCCATTGTTGGTCAAATCATTAATGGCGGGCTGTGTTGTAGCATAGGCGTAACGTCAAGTAGGTGCAGTTTTTTACATTTTTGTAATTGATTAATAAGAGAAGTGGGTGATTCTTCTGCACTAAACTGTTCCATTAGTTGCAGGGATGGGTTCCGTGTTTTTGTTTTTCCTTGTAATCCTGAGATAAGGGCGAAATTGTAACAAATGTGCGGGATGGATAAGTGGCAACCATAGCCGTCTTCCACAATTTGTGAGGTGAGTTAGAAGTTGATTTAAATCAATGTATTGGGTAACTATTCATATGAAGATCAAGTTTTTACTTAGTTTCGGCTTAAGTTGATGAAAGGCGGTGATTTGTTTCAAAGTTTAATACCTTTGGTACTCAGTTTTACGATGTACGTAATGTAAACAGAAAAGAGTGCATAATAATTCCTGCTATTGTTGAGAGTTTTTCATGTTTATAAAGTTATTTGTGGCAATGGTTTTTAAACGTTTATAGTGTCGCAAAACTGATACAAGTAACCCGAGATACATTTAAGAGATTAATTAAAACAATAAACATCAGAATACGCAGCCTAATCACATGATGGAATGTGGTTAGTTGTTATTATTTCGTCGCGTGAAAGTTATACTTGTAAGTGTCCTTGAAAGTTATACTTGTAATTATATAAGCGCTTTCACGTTTGAAATGCCATGAGGAACTTTTACGTGCGATGGAATCAATGATACCAGTTTTTATTAAAGACTTACTGAAATAATGTAATATTTATGTCCCTTTTGGAACTACGTTATTGGTAACGAATGTTTGCAGGTAATTGTATTCGAATTCATGCTGGATTTTACACCTTGTAATTACATGCGATTTATAAGCAGCGAAACCTTCCTTAATTAATATAATAGTCAACATACAGTTTATAATTATAGTATTCTACCAATTAAGGTAGGTTTCCATGGAGTACTAAAGAAGTGATTTGGGAGACTCCCTATCCTTCCAGCGCTGCCTTCTTCAATTCACTGTAAGGCCTACTTCCTTTCAATTTATCTAAAAATCCTATTCTTTTCCTTCCCCTCCCTCGTTTCCCTAACATTCTACCCTCTAACACCATTTTCAACATCCCCTCCCCGCTAAGCACTAACTCCATCCATACCTTCTGTCTCCTCCGTACCTCATCTAAAAGCTGCCTCTCCTTGCCAACCATATCCAGCACTTCGTCGTTCCTTTTCCTCTCCGTCCATTTCACCTTCTCCATTCTTCTCCATACCCACACCTCGAATGCCTCGAATCATCTCTCGTCTTCTTTCCACAATGTCCACTTTTCCGCACCGTAGAGCGCTACACTCCAGATCAAACTCTTCACTAACCTTTTCTTTAAACTCTTACACAACGATCCTCTCAGAAGCTCCTTCCTGTTCATGAACGCCTCCTTCGCTAATGCAATTCTCTTCCTAATGTCCTTACTACCGCATCCGTTTTCCTCTAACGTACTGCCTAAATAGTTGAACTTCTCAACCTGCTCAAATTTTTCACCACCCGCCTTTATCTTAAGTCTCACATTCCTCGCTCATGATGCTTTACAAAACCGCATAACCTTAGTTTTCTTGTGATTAATCCTCATCCCATACTCCTCGCAACGCTCGTATAACGCATTCACTAGAGCCTGGAGCCCCCTCGCTGACTGGCTAATCAACGCCTGATCATCCGCGAATCTCACTTATTTGAACATCATTCCTCCCACTTTTATTCCAGCTTCTAACTCATCCCACGCTTCTCTTGCCATCTCCTCAGCGCATACGATAAAAAGCAGGCATATGCGGCGATAGAGGACAGCCTTTCCTCACACTTCGGCCAATGCTTACCCACCCAGGATTTCCGTTCGGTACCCTCACTTGCGCAGTCTGGGCCATATACAGATTGCAAATTAGTCGTTTACCCCTCCAATCTACACTTATTCTCTTGAGGATTTTCATTAACTCTAACCAGTTCAAGCTATCAAACGCTTCTTCAAAATCCACGGAACAGACATATACGTCCTGGTCATATTCTAGGATCCACTCCACCAGGGACCACGTTATCGCTATTGCATCACGAATTGACTTACCTTTTCTAAAACCAAACAGATCTTCGCCCGAATACTCGGACGGGATATTGTCCACGCCCACTGCTTTACTAGCCTTCATATCACGAAGTGCCTTCTCTATTTCCGAATTTAATATCCCCGATCCAAAATAATCCTCCCCCATTTCACTTTCATCCTCTAAAGTCAATCTCTCCGGTCTGTTCCTTCCTTCATAGACATTATCCACGTATTCTTTCCATCTACTCTGTACATCTTCTCGCCCGGTTAGCATCCTTCCATCTTAAGCCTTAATTTTAGTAATCGATTATTTAGTTCCCTATACATTCTTCTGCCCTGATCTGTGTCCACGTACTTCCACTTCCTTCTTTCCTCCATTTCTTTTAACATTCCCTCCGTAACCCAAGGCTTCTTTATCCTTCTGCTGTCAACGTAGCCAATTGACTTCTCCGCCGCATTGACTATTCCCGTTTTAATATTATCCCACCCTTCCTCTTCAGTCTGTGTTCTTCCAGTCTCCCGTATACTAATGTACACTTGTTCATGATATCCTCCCTTTCAGTTTCCTCCCCTTCAGGTTTTCTGTTCCCTTTCTTCGCCTTCCTAACTTTAGTACATACGTCTTTTGAACCTTAGGTTACATTTCATAAGTACTAGGTTGTGGTCTTAATCCGCATCTGAGACTGGGAAGCTGCGCGAGTTTTTTACACTATTCAGAAACCTTTGTCTTACCATAATGTAGTGTATTTGATATCTCCCTACATCCCTTGGACTTTTCCATGTGTACCTTCGCCCTTTATGATTATTGAACCACGTGCTTGTGATGAATAACTTGTTTCTCCTGCAAAATTCTGCTGCTTTCTCACCCCCGTCGTTCCGAATTCCTAATCAAAATTCTCCTACTTCGTTTCCATCCCTCCCTTCCCCGACTAAGGCGTTCCAGTCCCCCATCACTACTACCAGATTTTTCTTACCCGGTGTGTCTCTAATTATTTCCTCGATCTGTTCATACACCTCATCTACTTCTTCCTCCCTATGATTGGTAGTGGGCATGTAAACTTGGACCACCACAAGGTTGGTGGGCCGCGCCTCAATTTCTACCACCAGAATCCTATCGCTTACCTGGTCTATACGTACCACACGCTTACCCATCTTCCCGTTTAATACTAAAGCTACCCCTCGCTGGCTCTCTTCCCCTCCACTATATATAACCCTATACCCATCACTCCAATAGTCCCCCCCATCCCTCTACCCCACCTCGCATAATCCTAAGATATCTATCCTCCCTTTATCCATTTCCCTTTTGATATTTTCTAAATTCCCCGCCCTCATGATTGTCCTCACATTCCACATCTCTACATTTACAGCCGACTTCTTCTTCTCCATCTTCTTGGTCTTATTATCTCTTCATTACTGCTGCTGCTGGTGATGGTGATAAGTCTCTGCAAGGATTTCGCATGTTGACGACCCCGAGGACCTTGCCGACCTCGCTGCCGTGCCCAACACCCGCCCTTTGCGGACGGCGATGAGATTCCGAGGCTCATTTCATTGTACTCACGTGACTCCATCACGTGGACTACCTTTCGTCTGGCTCCTACCCTTCGACCAATCTGGCATGGGTGGCCCTACCAGGAATAATTTATAATTAATCCCGCCAGTTTAGCTCTAGGGGTCATAGGGACGTACAAGCCTTTCCACCGCGACAAGGTTGTAGCCCAAGGGAAAGGCAACATGCAGTACATGCACGTAATTATTTAGCAATTTACTCATTGTGAAAACATTCTCGTGCGAGTTATCTTCGTTTTTCTTGCCACAGGTACACTTAAAAAAATCAAAATTTGAATCCGCTCGGAAGGAAGGCTGGAAAAAATTAAAAGCCTAATGATGTTCCGACGATTTTCGACGTCGCGAATTATCCTAAGCCTATCACACCAAAGAGGAGACCTCTAATATTCGATTGCCGGCTAATAATTACGTGCCACTAGTGTCACATGAAGTCTTTTCCTTTGCTGAAGTTGAAGAGCCATCGAGTATGGTGTGTACATATTAAGGTCGTACTGTTATTCGTAGGTACTATTCTTGGAATTTGCTGAGAGAGAGTGTTTATGTTGTTATCAGAGTTAGTGCATTGTGGTGAAAGTTATTATTATAGGTAATAACGAAGTATTGTGGCATCGTTCTATTGGGTTATTGTATTTGAGCCATCTGGTTGTTGGGCTTTGTTTTCTTTTGTTCATCTTGAGTAGCATTTTCAATACCATCATCATTTGCTTTCACCAACAAACCTTCGCTCAACAGGTAGCACAATTTTTATTTCCCACTTATCTCTTCTTATGATGACTATATTTTGGAATTATTCAATAGTAGCACTGAAGGCTGTCTTGTTTAGATTATTAACCAGCCTGAGAGACAATTACCTATTAGATCTAGGCTGTAAAAATATGATTGTACAATATCAATCCCTTTATGAATGGGTTTATTGGAAAGTTTTCGTAAAAACAACTGGTGGATTGATAAAGTGATGCTAGGGCATTTATTAGGGAACCGCATCGACAAAGCAATCATGTATCCTCATCGTCCATTCAATAGTTTAGGTTGTCAATGTTAGGCGCAGCCTGAAGTATTATAGTTAAAATAAAGTGGTATTTATATATACTCCTTAATTATTGGTTCACGTTGGTAATAAGTAAGAAGTGGCAAGCATGCACAAGCCAGTGATATCTCGACTTTCCTTTCATAGCTCCATTGTATTATTGAGGTCTGTGAACTAATTTACAAATAAAAAACATAGCTGAGATTGAAAATTCAAATGATGTTGAAACTACCTTCATTTTGTGGCACTGTATTTGAACTACCTGCGGCTAAAAGTAAAAAAAGAGACCGTTTTAGTAATTAATTAAGAAGTACCTAATTGATATTTTCATTGTTAAACGTCCTATTTGTTTACATCTTTAAGAGTACTTCCATGTTGTATTAAAATGTGAACTGATGCAAGTTTTTTGCATGAAACCAAAATCATTGACCTGTGGTTTCTCGATGGTGTTCCTTGGAAAAAATCACCTGTGTGTAATTCATGTTTGGCATAGTCGATGGCTGGATGAATCCAAGGTTTCGTTTCTTGGAGGGGTTGAGTGTTTTTGATGGCTACATGCAGTCTTAGGAGCTGGAGATACTGAGCATATCTTTATTTGCGCGTTTATTCATGTCATAAGCACCTATTACTCTGAGTTATGGACTCCTAAAATCTCTTGTAGTTTGTCTTTTTCTATTATGCCTCATTAGGCGGTGTATCATCATGTCTTTAGGCGGTGTAAGTCATTTCTCATCTTCCATACGTGTCACCTGCGCTTGGTCTTTTTCTGAGATATGACCATATATGTATATTTTTCAATGAAGTATTTGTTAACATTATCATTCATCTATAATTTTTTGAGAAATCAGCACAGCTGTTGGAAAATAGGCACGTAGTCTTTGTTAATGCTTATCATCTATCAAATGAGGTAGCTTCTCAAATTGAAGAGTTTGTTTGAAAGTAAGATTGAACTATCCATTACAAGTTCTTTTCTTTCACATTGCCTTTGTTTATATTCTGGCAATTTTTCAGTTATACCATTTTTCATTACTTCCATAGCCTGGCTACTTTACATTGAAAAATGGTTTTCAAAATACTTCTAGAGTAATTAAACGGAGTCACTGGTTGCTCTTATGTTAAGCTGTTTTGGTGGTCCATGGTTGTCAATATACAATAGTATTTTCAGTGATTATTAAGCGCAATTGACTGTCAACCCATTAAAAGAAGGGTTCTATCAGGTCGTAATACGTTTAGTCTTTGCCGTGGTTTTATCTTTATTTTCGCCGTTTCCATTGTTGTCATGCCTAGAAAATTTTTATTTATGTTACCGAAGGTTTCGGCAATTAATATCAACTATCCGAAAATTACCAACATCCTTTGCATACCAAATAAACGAAGAAATCTGCCCACATCTCCTTACGGGTAAATGGGCTGCTAGGACTAACAATGGCGGACGTCGTGATTCCCATAGTGGAAGCCTATGCGACGACTCGATATGATGAGAGAGTAGTGTTGAGAGAGCAATCTAGAGGACTCTGAAGCCGGTAGAACGCTGAGGACATCTAGTGGGCATGGTTGGGAGTGGGCCGCTCCGATTCAGCCGTAGAAGGGTAAATCTTAGCTCCGCGTACTTTTCTCTTCGTCGTTTCAAAAGATCAACAAAACGCGAAGCTAACAAAGAACAAAGTGCCAGTATAACTTGGTATATTGGCATTCATCCGCAAATCATGCTAACTCAGCCCGGTTTTTGTTGAATTTATTTTGTTCTTCTTTCCTTGCTGAAAAGAAGAAACCAGCTCCTTTTTTAATTAATTGTTTCTCGCAATGTGAAGGTGATGAGATACTTCTAGTTCGCTTTGAGGTGAACCGTTAATTTCCAGTGTTCATTGTAGAATTCATTCAGAAGGTGGGGAGTTACAAATAGCTAAATGTTTGGGTGTCAGAAACTGACTGGTTACTATGCAAAAAAAAAAACGGAGCCACACTATTGTGAAGCATTGGCGAAGCGAGGGGGGTTTTGGTGGATAACCCCCCCCCACCCCCCCCGGCAACCCCCCCCCCACCCCCCCCCGGCAACCCCCCCCCCCGCGGGCTCCGAGAAATTTTTAAGTTAAATCCATTTTACTTGATTGAATTGATATTACAAATAGAATAGTATAAGGATTAATAAAATATCCCTTATAAAGCCGTAAAACTCACCATTTTGTAACATTTACCTTCAAATTTCCGCAATTTATTAATATCGCACCTACAACTTATCCTGGTGAGTATTCCATACCCCCGAACACCCTGGTACTAGTTGCACCTAAACGTCCCCCAGCCTTAATTCCTAGCTGTGCCCCTGTTGTGAAGTATTTAAAAAAAGGTTATCTAATTTCAAGTAAAATATAAAAGCGCTTTATCAGTTTTTAATATTAATTTCTAGAAAATAAAATATTTTATTTTAATCACAGGTTTTGTGCTAACATCACCTTTTTGGGATTGAAGGAAAATTTGTTCAAAACTTTCATTTCGAACTAAGCTTACATTTGCTTCAAGCTGCCTCTCCTGTCCTCTGCTGGGTATGCCCATGATGTCAACTCCATTTCAAATCTGTCAGAAAATAATAAAACTTAGACAGTTCCACAATAATTTATTCACTTTCGATCGGTTTCTGTACATTGTGTCATCTTCTGGCTGGCTGGCCAGAAGATGTTACAATGCATTAAATGAGATGATTCTGATAAAAATTTTAATTTACAGCGAAAAGAGATCAATGTCTGTCAGGAGAGAATTTATAAGGACCAGTGGCTTAACTATGGGGGGAGCAGGGGGATAGATCCCCCCAAGACTGAGAGAAATAAAAATAGTATTCAAAACGATTGTCTAGTTTTGACTTATAGTAAATTTTAACGTAATATTTTAATGAAACCCAAATTTTAAGTGCTAATATTATGTAAAATGTATTTGCAGGCATTTCATTTTCCCCAGATTTTCCTAAAAGCCATCCCCTAAAATGGCCATTGTCCGGTGGTCCGCAGTCACGTTTTTAGCAAAGTTAACTAAATCGTTATTTTTCATTGCAGAAACACGGTTCAAAGACGTACTTTATTGCTTGATTTGCAGGAGTGCGATTCAAACAATCATTTTTTGATGATCGGATTGATTGATTGATTTTCAAATTGCAGTCAGAGTGGTCACTTTTCGGGAGGGAGGCCCCCTACTGATAGGGTCGATGAGACGGTCCTGTGTGGGTGAGCTCCTCGAGGAAAGGGTCCTGGGGGGGTGTGCTTGAATCGCTCAGGATTAATTCCGGCACGGAATAATCCCGATCTCTCATTCCGTGTCGGAATCTTTTTGCTCGGGATTTTGTGTGCTTGAAATTTTCTAGCCAATTGTCGGCTTCGAGTGTTGCTATCTAGATTCAACCCGAGCGATAGACGTGGCAACGTCGGGTTTAGGACGTAAATACGGCCGTTGTTAACGCCGAGCCTACAAATATTTACAAAACAATCGACAGCAGAAATTCAGATACCGCTGATATAAATTGATACAACTAAACAACATAAGGAAATACTTCTTCAATTTGTGAAGGTAAGTAACCTCATAAGTAACTAGAACCAATTTTGATTCTATTGTTTGTAATATATAATGTTTTTTTATCAGTGTTTACTTTTCAGAAAGTGAAAGCACAAACAACGGAAAACTAAAAAATAATTTTACTGCCAAAGAAGGAGCAATGCATTGGCAGCAGGTGACGCTGAAACCAGCTGAAACTTAAAGAATGTATGAGGTTATGGAAGTGGTGGAGAAAGGAAATAATGAAAATTGAATCAATTTAAGTATCGCGAAGTAAATACTTATCATTTTCAACCACGAATCATCGACACGGCTTCTCACAATTTTGTAAGTGCTATGACTTTTTCGGCGCATAAATAATAAAATAGATTCGGTTAATGAAGCGTTACGCATATTTTTGTATGGCGATAATTTTAATAGCTATGAGTGGAACAATGTATCGGTATCATGAGTGATATATCTCTTTACAATCTTCGCAAGATAAATATGCTTCCAAGGGCAAAGCAGCCGCCCTATCAAAAGATGTAATCCACACTGCGAGTGGGGCTCCAGTAGCTCAATATTTCCAGAGGCGGGTGGCTGATATAATAAGTGGAAATGCAAGTCTTGGCTATTTCAATATTAATGAGTCGGTGATTTTTTTTGATGAGGAGAGGTTTTTTTAAAGTTGTCCTTTGAATAATAATTCACCATACACAATGTTATTACTTTAATACTATTCTAAAATTCCTATTAATAGTGTAAAATCATATTATACTATGTAATTTATTAATTTAAATACTGTAAATATTAACATTATGAACTTAAAAAACCTCATTGCCCTTTTTAAAAATATTATATTATTTACAAAATATTTATTTCAGATACCAACACCATTGTAGAGTAATTGAAAGAATTCCAGAGAAGCCACTGTTACTACAGGAAAAAGTATTCTACCCGAAGTGAAGCAATTAGAGGAAACAAAAAAAAGTTAATGCAAAATGCTTAGATTGGAAAGGGAGGAACTAAAACTAGTAAACATTGAGGCCAAGATCGACAAAATTAATTTTTAGTTGTCAAACTTTGTATGTGATTATTTGTGTTCAATATAATAATTGAATTCTACCATTGAAATATTTCATATGAATACCTCTCCTATAACCAACAACTAAATTGATGAATTCTTCTCGGATTCTCAGCCAGGTTAATTCTTTTGTATAAGCCGACGTTTTGAGAGACGACTTGTCTCCCATCTTCAAGGTCGTGTCACTCTTTGAAAGTCCAATTTCACAAAATTTCACCTGGCTGAGAACCCGAGATGAATTCATCAAAGAATCATCAATATCAAAGAATTCATCAATAGTATTCACCCGGAGAAATTAAAATCGTTTAATAACTAATTTGTTTACCTCCATCCAAATTGCATTCTCATGATAATCATAAATATTAACCTTAGTAACTTTTCCCCTATTAATATTCTTTAAAATTAGTATATTCATACTAGCAGGGTTAAAAAGAGTAAAAATAAATTAGGATTACTACTAGGGAAGGTGAAATTAAATGAAATCTCTAGAATAAATAACATTTTTTTATTTGAACCACTTGAAATACAGTATGCAATAGCATTTTATTAATTAATCTAGACTCCTTGAACCCAGAAAAGGCATTTTTGTCACAACTTTCAGTGAATATTAGGCTTCTGTCCATTATAGATACGTTATTTTGTTTCAATCCACATTTATTAACTTTGAAGGTAAGCATAAATAACGAGAGCTCTTCCAAGTAACTTTCGGCGTCCAAAAATTACTAAATGCACCTTCAAGTACATCCTTTGATTTCGTTCAGCAGCAACAGGAAACATAGTTAACCACAGCATACACAGCACACACACATTCGATATTCGTGCCGGGTTCTTCAACGCGTACAGTGGTACATTCGAGCATGTTAATTTGTATGGTCTTCAAAAATTAACATAATGTTTCTGGATGCACATCACACGCGCAGCCGCGTATGTATAGTGCAAACATCTGAAATTGCATCATAACCTGAAGTTATGGCAATGAATATGCTTTTAAAATTTAGGAAACTCAAAGAATTCAAGATGAAGGGACTTAATTACGTTAATAAAATTTACTCATAAGCACATTACCCTGATACGATTTCAGCAAAAATGTTACTCGCCTTAGTTTCTACTGAAAGCGATGAGGATATTCCTTCGGAAAGACATCTGTGAGAGATTCAGTCAAATCTCTTGTCAATACCTTTGAGAGACAAAAAGGGCTCTTGAATTCGCCGTCGCTCACATTGAAGGAATCCTCTGTTTCCCTGAAGTATCTCGTTCTTCCAAAAACTTCACCTTCTTCCTATTCTAATTCTCTCATTAACCGCAAATAAACCATAACATCCGCCATATTGTTCAAGATTGCGACACGGAATTATAATCTCACCTAACTACGACCACTTGGCTTTCATTCCGGCACGGAATCAGCAGATCCCGAGCAAAATCTTATCTCGAGCGTTTCAAGCACACCAAATCACATTCCGTATCGAAATTTTCTGGATGAGTCCTTGGTTACGTATCGGAATTAATCTCGAGCGATTCAAGCACACCCCCCCAGGCACTGAAATTCTTCATTCACTTGGATTGGAATGACCAGTTTGTCTACACTTAAGAGGGTGACTCACAATTGGATTGTCTCTCATCCTTTATATTCTGTCGATGAATTTTTTACACATAGTACTGATGACATTGTATTTTGATGTAGGTAACCTATATATTTGATTGTATGTGATTTCTCTTGTATATTTTTGTACCACTTTTTTCTGATGAGGTCTCCGTATTTCTGAAAACTATTGACCAATAAAATTGTTATTACACCCAAACCACCGCAGATTGACATCAGACATCAAATTTCTTCACCACATCATGAGTAGGTCCTTCAGATGCATTGATCTCCTATCTAATTCTTTTCACTACGCATTCCTGCTCGCAAAACCCGCAATACTGAAGCTCTACTCCAGCCTAATTTCCGTCTGCCAATATCCCAAAGATCCCTCTTTTACAGCTTGCCTTCTATTTTCAATTCAATCTCCAATACTTCTACTTCACTTGACATCTTTGCCTCCCGCACCAATTTTAATATCCAATTGAAAAGACTTTTTGACAACGACCTTTTGTATGTTTTGTATATGTTAAAAATGGTTGTTATTCATGAGATTATTTTTATACATGTTTATTAATTATATTTACATAATTTATTTTGTTTATTAACCCAATGTAAAAGCCTTAGTGCTGTTTTTGGTGTGATATAAATACATAAATGTATGCGAGTTGATGCGGCTGCTTACTTATCGGCTCCCCTTGCAGTCCCGCAACACTCGAATACACCCATGTTATGCGGGAAACTTAGATGGGATTCTTAGGATACGACGAAACTCTCATTATTACAGTGATAAAACTCTTTACATCGAAATGGTTGGGTCCAAAATTTGGGCAATTTTGGTCCCCACCATTTTGATTTGGTTTGGTTAGTCAGCTTCATTGGATATTTTGAGTTTATATGGTTCAGAGAATGTTTTAATGCGGAAAGTAAAAATTTTAGTTCAGTTTTTTGACAGATCCAAGATCATCAGTCATGTACGTGGACAAGTAAAAACTAATAACAGTAAAATATTTTACTAATTACAATTGATATATCTTTTACAGTTATAAGATGCAAGTTCAATGTATTAAAGACAGTATACTAACTTAATTACTGCCAGTTCCAACTATAACTTAATTTAGCGGAAATCGTCAAGTCGGTGGGCATCATGTTCGTGAACACTGCAGTCAATGAAGATGCCAGATGGTAACGGACATGATGATACACTATCACCAGTTACAGAATGTCCAATGAATGACAATTAAAACATACATTTTTTGTGAGTAAACACAATATTCCTATTCCGCAGTTCCTGTGGACACATATATCAAATCTGTAGACAGCAAAAAAGTATTTCAAAAAGTGTAAATATTAATAACGATCTCTGGCACATCATTAGCTTGTACAATTAACCAACTGTAATTACTCAATTTTGGTTTAATAAAAACAAAATTTATTATTTTTAATTTTGCCTGCAGAAAATGTAGGTTTTTTTTATGGGGATTGACCTGCACATATGAAGCACTGAAATAAGACTGATCCACCGATGCAAGCCATTTCTTTGAATCACCAACGCACGGGGGATTCTTCCTTTGAGTTCTTATCGCTCGTCGTCCCTTCAGGCTGCTTCCTTAACGGAACCCTTTTGTTTACATGTGAGTTGGGCATATCCCTTTCTTACTTGGCAATCTTGTAAACACACTGAACTAGACCCTTTTACGTGTCATCGGACAACTGACTCTATGTGGCTAGACTGTAATTAACTGTCAAAAGCAGCAAAAATGAGAATAATGATGACTTCACTATCTCGTGAGTTGTCAGCGTCAACTTTCCCATTTTAATTTTTAATCGCTTCGCTTAGAATTCCAAGAAATTGACAGTGTAAGATTTGTGTTTTAATGCAGGGGAAACCCTCTCCTACAGTCAGTGGCGTAGCCAGATGGGGCAAGTTCCTCCGAAATGTAAAAACACAATTATTTTCCATCATAAAACCTTGAACTTGCAAAAGATTTTTTTTAAATGAAATTTTTTCGATTACGAAAACTGATAAAAGTAGTAAAAAACCCTCTACTTGGTACCCTGTTTTTCAAAAATTTCCCCCCCTGGTTTTGGACCCCCCCCCAAACAAGATTTCTGCTACACCACTGCCTACATTTTGGCTGGCGAGAGCTGTCCGCTGACAGCACAGGAGGAGGGTGGAGAACTCTGCGCTAGCATGGTTTTCAGCCAATCACTGTCCCCCAAACACACCTCATACCGTCGCCTAGTCGCACAATGTTGCCACGTGCATATGAACCACCAAAACAATCCCTTTCTCTTTCGAATCGCCCTAACAAGGGGTTATTGCTTTGGGTCCTTCACGCTTGTCGTCCCTTACGGCTCCTTTCTTCACGGAAACCTTTTATTTACATGTGACAACAACGCCAGGGTTGTCATCAGACAACTCTCGATGCCCAGACTGTAATCAGGGGCGATCTAGGATGCTTGGGGGCCCTCGGCTGGGGCTTTTCAAGGAGCCCTCATAACCAGGGCCTTTTGGGGTCCTCCCCCAGAAATTTTCAGGTATTTGCATGCCTAAAATGGATTTTGACACTATTCTGCCTCTTAAAAACAAGATAAAAGCAAATAAAAATAGCAATTTCTTACGAGAAATATACTATGAAAAGTGGGAATTCCACAGCTCATTAAATTTATTAATGTATCATTGTTCTAATATCTATTCTGTGAATTTTTTCCTTGAAACCGCACTGAAATCTGAAAAACCTCCAAAACAACCTTTTCTAATATCTCATACAAAAAATCACAAGGCTCTCTTTAATCTCCCAACACCTTTATTTTATCTTTTTACTCTTAGTATATTGTAAATAGAGCAACTTAAACAAATGTAGAATTTTACAAAAGCAAAAAAATTTTGGTTAAAGCAATCTGAGTTTTTTAATATTAAACCTTCCATTTGCGAATATCTTGTATGATGTTGGGCACAATATGGTGGAAGTTTTTGATATTAGTAAAATTAGACATTGCAATATTTGAAGATCATCTGGACAAGGATTTCAATACGGACGACCACAACGTGAAAGTAGACAGTGAAGGTGTGCGTGGTACCCTCACCCATCCTGGAACCTTTCTTTCTTCCCCCCCCATCCACCCTACTCCTCTTCAGAGACCCTAAAAAACGACCCTTCTCCCCCACAACCTTCAATATCCCCATTTCTCGTCACCCAAACCCCATTCTCCACCTTAACACAAGCACCAAGGCATATAAAAGGAGGAACTACTAAGACTTGTTACACTTGATAATGTTTAAAATCGTTTCAGGCCTGATTTTGTGGAATATTATTATATCCACGATAAAAACACAAACAGTAATTTCCACACTATTTAATTTATCACTTAACCACCGACCATTGTTTAGATGCTTTGCGTCATTTTCAAGGTAATCCAACAAAACACTCTCCTGGTGTATATACCCAGGCCAAGGTAGGAGGTGGGGGCATAGGGAATTGGAGTGGGGGGAGTGGGAGGGGAAATTAGTTAGCGTGAACAAATGAATGATGGCCTATAACAGAAGACATACAACAAGAGGAGCATGAGTGTAGGTCAGGATTTTGACGTCATGGGGAAGCTTAACTTTAACAAAGGTTAGTCAGTACAAAATTAAACATCATTACAAAGTCCATCCGGGCTGTTGGCGATTTCAAATTTTCCCATAAAATCTAATTTAATCCCTTTGTCAACGCAATGTAAAATATCTTTGTCAAAATTGCTAAAGTGGTTATTCAGGCATAAATGATTAGCAAAACAAATTTTCCGTCATTATATGTATATAAAACTTATTCTGTGTTCCTCCACTCTTGTCTTTAAACCTTCTACCAGTCTGGCCAACATAACATAAACCACAGTTCTCACACTTTAGTTTGTACACTCCACTTTTGTCCATACAATCATATTTGTACTTGGAATTGAATAAAATCTTGTCAAGCGTCAATGGGTTATAAAATGAAATATTGCAATTATTTTTGGGGAAGGCATTCTGGAGTTTATACGATATATTTCTAATGAAAGGTAGTTTGACCCAGCGGGTAATCTCTGTCGGTACCATACACAGAGATGTCAGTAAGTTTGTGGTTCTTTTGGAGTGATAGAGTTTAAGCATCTTGCCTATGCACAGGGCATTGAAGCCATTTCTTACTGCTAAGGTTTTCTACAATTTTGAGTTCTTTATCAAAGTTGTGGACAGGCATGGGAATATTCATTGACCGGTGGGTCATACAGCTCAATGCAGCTAGCTTAAGCATATGGTGATGAGACGAATCTACAGGAAAAACAACATCAGTGAACGTTTCTTTTCTGTATACAGACAGATCATGTTTACCACTAATAATTGAAACATTTAAATCTAAGAAATTGATATTGTCCCCACCATATTCAATCATAAATTTAATCTTGTCATGGATGGAATTTAAAACATTGTTAAAATTATCTAATTGACGTGATGGCTTTTTTATCTTGATAATGTTGTTTGTAATGACAAAACAAGTTGTGTCATAATAAAACTCAGTGGAAATAATGCAATGTCTAATTTTACTATTACTTCCACTAATGCTCACGATAAACGCGAGCGTTGTGGGCCCCTCCTAAGGTCAGGGCCCTTGGCGATTGCCTACCAGCCGACCTGGCCTGACTGCCCCCGACAGTAATTAATTGCCAAAAGCACCCCTCCACCTCAACAGATCGGTTCCGTCTAGTAAATATATCTGATGACTTTGTGTGAACTCACTGTCGCCCAATGTATCACTGAGCCAGGATTCATGTAGGGCCATCATATCAAATAAACAGAGGTTCGAACGGTGGAAGGAAATTATGTGGAGCTTGCTTTGGAGACCCTGCACATTACGATGATAAAACTGCAGAAAATGGGGCAATAATTGAGGCTGATTCCCGAACAATGCTGCAGAGCCTTACAATATACAAAAAACTCCCGATTATCAAGGGTGATGATTGGGAGAGGCAGCAGGAATAATTGGAAAACACAAATAATCGAAAATTTCACTTTAATTTCACGTAATTTTCACAATTCACGTAAATCAAATAATATATATAATTATTATTTACGCACATTGTTTGCTAGATATCTTCCAGGGCTCAGTGGGAGCTTTCTTTTCCCAAATGCGATCTTTTTAGCAGGGATAGTGAGACTGCACTCATAACCTTACTGATCCATGTAAAACCGGGTTTCCGAAAACCACGCATCCCTGTCTGCGAGATCACAGATTCCGAAAAGAGAATCGCACAGTGATTTCACACGGACGCAGTGAAACCACTACGTGACATCGAAAACTACACTGTCACTGTGTGAACTCATGCCTGGATAATCAGGAAAACGGATAAACCACAGCCGGATAATCGAGAGTCGACCATATAAGACTTTCTATCTTTTCATCGTGATCACATCATTGACTCTTTCTCACAGACTGTCGCCCACTTATCCCTGAGCCAGGTTTCAGATGGGGCCATCATGTGAAATTAACAGAGGCCCTATAGTGAAAGGAAATTATCTAGATCTTGCTTTGAAGCACAAATATCTGGGTATAAAGTATCAGTCCTCTCCTACAATCAAGTTGAGAACAAGCAAATACATATACCAAGACCTGGACGGGGGAAGGCCACCCATTTGGGATTCGAACCTGTAATATCCGAGTAGAAAGGTGAATGTTTTAACCACTTCTACTGTGGCTAGCACATTGAGAAGCATTCCACACCAAGGTGTGCAGAGTAAACTGGTCATGTCAGCCATTTAATTTCAGGTTGTCCCTAAAATCTCGTGCAAACATGATTTCAGCCAGCCTGAGTGGTCACAGATGAAAGAGGATGTTTTATTGTTATTATTTATAACTATTTACATTTTTATTTTGCCCCATTGATTCGCACCCAGCATTATCTTCTAGGAAACTGTGAAAGAGGAGAATGAAGACCCTCCCAGTAAAGGTAATTATCCTGAGATGTACA
Organism: Ischnura elegans; assembly: GCF_921293095.1. Lineage (NCBI taxonomy): Eukaryota > Metazoa > Arthropoda > Insecta > Odonata > Coenagrionidae > Ischnura > Ischnura elegans. The sequence goes on along the minus strand of NW_025791658.1, from coordinate 1,596,942 downwards.
CACCGGATCCAGCTGGAATTTCAAGTGATGCTTTAGACCCATTGGCAACTGACGACTCAGTTCATGTTTGCCTTGTTAAGCATTGTTTTGCTACTACACAAATTCAGTCCTCGGTGGAATAATCCAATATCATTTACCATAACAGCAATACCTTTTCCCTACCCTCTTCAAATGCTATAGTAAATTTTAGATGCATCATAAGTCTTAATTAGAACTTTCAGTGTTACTCATCATGTTGGTTAAAGAAAAGCTTCTCCGCTATGTTGTCATGCTAATTTTTGTCTACAATCTACGTTTCCTGACCTATTTTGGTTGCTTTTTCAAGGAAGATTAAGGGAATCACAGTTCCTTAAGTTTTGGCCCATAGGCCCAAAAGTTTTTTTTAAGTTACAAAGAGATGTGTCATTCTTGACGAAATCATGATGCAAAATGATTGGGTCATTGCACTGAACAGAATGTGGGCATACAGCTGCTCTGATCACACACCTCTGCTCACTGAGCAAGTGATACTATCAAAGGAGAGGGTATTGGATGTTGGAAAACCAGGTTGGTTGTTGAGAGGCATCAATTATTTTCCGTGAGCTGATTTTAACACTTAGCGTGCCGATCATGTCAATTGACGGAATGATGAGACAACTCCAAAACTGCTTTTCACGTCAATTGACGGAATGCTCATTTCAACACAATTTAAATTAGTTATTCCGTCACTATACGTGATCCCTGTGTCTCTGTTCATTCCTTGGTGTAGTTAATTCCATTTGAAGCCGATAGATAGCATAAGCATGCAGAAATATTATGCTTTCTTGCCACCTGCTCGTCTGTTGTCATTTCGACATTCACAGCATGCAAATGGATTCACGCCAGTTGAAGGACTGTGATATTCAAGCCTTATTAGAAGGTGATAATAGTGATGAAGATATTATTTGTGACAATTCTGATGATGATCCCGACTATGTTCTGCAGGAATTTCAAAATAATGAAGGTTAGTAGAGCAATTTGCCGTCATAAATTCCTAACCTATATACGTGAAACATATATGTTTGGTCAGTTGGATTTGTTTACATTTTTTTATGTTTGTGTCCATACGTTTTTTGTCACTATTTTCCTCATTTACCGATACATTTACTCATTTTTGGTTCAGATTCGGAATCAGAAAATGAGGACATGGACCAAACAGTAATCACCAACAACATACCGGAAAATCTTGCTGGTGCTTCTAAAAGCAGAAACAGACTCCAGCAACCTGATCCTAGAGCATTATGGAATGAGGTGGATGCTATACCGACTTTGGATGTTTTCAATGATATAAGTGGAGTGACAGATGATTTCCAACTAGATGTAAATAGTTCTGTGCTGGACTTCTTTTCGTATTTTGTTGACAATGAACTTATTGATATGTTCAAACAACAGACTAATTTATATGCACGTCAAAAGTTGAGAAAAATGAGAAGTTCTGAGTCTTTGACAGTCAAATCTAGAATGAATGAGTGGAAAACTGTTACTCTAGTAGAGATAAAAAAATTTTTAGCTATAATATTCCACCAAAGTATCAGCCAGAGACCTCAACTAATCGATCACTGGAGTAAAGACCCTACTGTTGCATGTAACTATTGCCCAAATGTCATGAGCAGGAACCGATTCCTACTCATTCTTTCCAACTTTCACTTGAATGATAATTATTTGTTCAAGAAGAGAGGGGAGCCAGGTCATGATCCTCTCCATAAAGTTCGACCTCTGATTGATAATATTCAGCGTCGTTTTCAGCAGGCCTATCTGCCTGGAGAAAAAATAACTATAGATGAGGGTATGTGCGCATTTAGAGGTAGGCTGCAATTCAAGCAATACATGCCTCAAAAGCCCAATAAATATGGGATAAAATTGTATATGTTTTCGGAAGCCGACTCTGGTTACGTCTGGAATTTTAGTGTATTTTGTGGCCAGAGCAATGTTGTAATCAATATTGTTACTAATTTATTAGGCAGCTTATCTGGAGCTGGCCGTACCTTGTACACTGACAGATTCTATACAAGTCCTGAACTAGCAAGAGAACTTGAAAAAATTGGCACAGCTCTTGTAGGTACAGTAATGAAGAATAGGAGGGGTTTGCCAAGAGAATGGAAAAATCTAATTCTTCAAAAAGGGGAACAAATTTTTCGTAGGTCTGAAAATCTTCTAGCCATATGCTGGAAAGACAAACGCCCAGTGTACATGCTGAGTACAAGGCACACTGCTCAAATGATAACATATCAAACAAAAAGGGGCACTGAAAAAACAAAGCCTGCTTGTGTTCTAGATTATAACCAAAATAAGGCTGGTGTTGACCTAACAGACCAGTTGATGTCATATGGGGTATTTGACCACAAAACTGTGAAGTGGTGGAAAAAACTCACTTTTCATTGTCTTCTCATGAGTGTAGTGAATGCATGTATTCTGCATAATAAGGTAAAGGGAAAGAAGATGTCAGTAACTCAGTTCATGAAACTTCTTTGCACTGAGCTGCAAATTTGTGAGGGCGATTCTCCACGGCAGGGTTCTAGTGGAGGCCAGCTCGGTAGGCTTTCTACTGGGAATCACTTCCTAGAAAAAATTCCAATCCCTCCAGGAAAGACAAGAATACAGAAAATGTGCAAAGTTTGCTCTGCTAGAGGTAAAAAAGAAAGTGGAAAAGCGAAAAGAAAAGACACTTCTTACTGGTGTTCAGAGTGCAAACTAGCTCTGTGTGTGGAGCCATGCTTCAAAATTTTTCACTCTAAAAAAATTTTTTCTGCTCCAATTTGAGTAGTTTCAAATGTACTTTTTGGGAAAATGATATTTTAATTGTGTTTTTTATTGTTGTATAAAGCTTTTTTTCAATGCTGAACCTTAAAAATAAATCATATGAGCATACTAGTATTTGGTCAAATTTTTGGAAAACTCAAAAACAGTTCTTTTTCCAACAACAACATAAAAAATATATTGAAAAGTAAAAGCTAAAAAAAGCAATATTTTTGAAAGAAGAAATCAAGAGCTTTCAAATGAGGTAAGTAACATTATCATGAGTTGAGTGCTTACTTTGTAATAGATTTTTGAAAAATAGCAAAAACGGCCGGCACACAGGGAATGACCTGCAGTTTTTGGGCCGGCATGCTAAGTGTTAATGGAGCATGTTGTATATTCAACTTTGATTGAAATAAAATGTAATTGTTACGTTTAATGGATGAAATAAACATTTTTGTCTGGACATGTAGACAAAAATTCCTGGTTGCCGATGAATGATGTCATGAGACCATCATGTCTCAAAATATTGCTGATAAATTTGTTCATCCTTTTTTGGAAGATTTTCCTATGGTTAATTGAAAAGGCAGAGTAACTTGGTTGCCTATATTTTGTTGGTCAATAAATTTATCCTACCTTCCTCTCCGAGGTCAGAATAGCAATCCAGGGAATTTTTCATTTGAGCATACATTTGATGTTTTGGTCGTGATCTTTTTACTTCTCGTGCCAATTTCACGGGCAGTCTGGGGTGAATGGGGGGCCCTTGGTGGGGCTCGTGATGGGGCCCTTTCCGAGAAAACGTTAGGAGAGTCCATGCCCAGAAATGGATTACAACACTATTCTGGCTCTTAAACACTTCCACTTTGATTTATTTTCCCAATATAGTGCTCCCATTCTCCATTTATACTTTTCTGCGGTTCTCTTTTAAATGATAGGTAATGAAATGATATTTTGTAATCAACATAGTGTAATGGCCCGAAATTCGGGGGCCATTTGCAAATTATTTCGCAAAGGACAGGGCTGTTTGCGAGGCAGAGGACGATGCACAAACAGCCCTGTTTGTCATAAAATGGGAGATCCGGGAGGATGGAGAAGGAAAGGCAACGACCGAAAGACTGGCAAATAGGAATAAACACCATTAATGGAGCGCTCACGGGTTCTAACCTTTGGAAGGGGGGGTTTAGTTTAAAAGATATGTTTTCGCGGAATACCCCCCACCTGGGCTTTTTGAACGTCTCTACGTCATTCGAGAGACACTATATAAAGGTAAACTGGGATATACTTCGGGTCTTCTACTTCGAGTCTTCCACTACTTCGGGGTGAAGTTTTAATCGCGAAGGGCGTGATTGTGCCCGGCTTAATTACCGTCAACGCTTGTCTTGCGCCTACTTGGCTCGTCCAATACCCGCTTCCCGGGCTCTTTTGCTCTTGCTTTCACTCTCTTCATACCTTGCTTTTAGGGCCTCTTTTGTGGGCCATTTTCGCCATCAACTTCCGTTACTTGCGAAATTTAGACTTCATAATCCCTTCCCCCTCCGGGAACTTGGGAAATTCCTCGCGCACTATCCGTGGCTAGGCCAGTATTTGCCAGTCCGTTGATCGCCGCCACAGCGTGCTGCCGCCTTCTCCTGCCTCCAGCCTCCCGGGGTGGTTCGTGCCTTGTCGCCAATAAAGGTAGAGTTCCTTTTTCTTTTTATTAAAATGCAATCCATGTGCCATCATTGATACCCGACGCCAAGGGCAAGAGCCCACGTTAAAATAGTTCGGATTCGAGTCCCGGCTTATCCAGGGCCGGGTCGCGACAGTAGAACCGCAAAATAAAATGTGATCATTAAAAATGGAGATCACAGCTATCGCTACTGGAATAAAATAATTTAAATCCTTCCAATGCATCACGTTTCATGATATACGAATTATTCATGTATGCTATGAATGTTTTAACATTTTTAAGCTTTCAAAATAATTATATTGTTCCTCTAAATAGTGCTACACTTATGAAAATACGATGACGAGATAGACTCATCATTACAGCACAAGAGGTAAAAACTATATAAAAGTTTTTCATCACAATTTCAACAGAAAAAAATTCTGTAAAAAGTTACAATATCACAACTTATACAATTGAATAATACAAATCTTAAAAAAAAAAAAAACTCTAAAATAAGCTTTTCGCGTGGCCCTTTTAAAAAATTATAAAGTTTTCTTTATTCTTCTGACTCTATCATTTTATTAATTTTTATATGACGTATTTACAAGAAGTATGTTGTAAATATAGACAATTATTGAAAACATGGAATTTTATATTAGAAAAAAAAAATTGTTGGTTCAAACTGGTTCAAGCAACCTGAGTATTTCTTCATTACACGTTTGATATACGCTTTGCGATAGACACATGCATTGTGCCCTAAGCTCGGGGAATTGAATAAGCCAAATTGTGGGAGGAAATTATCTAGCTTAGAGAAATTTTTTCATTTCATCCATTTTACTTAATTGATTAGTATTACTCATAGAAAAGTGCAAGGATTAATCAAATATCCCTCAGAAAGCCGTAAAATTCGCCATTTTGTACCCTTAATCTTAAATATTTTCTGGAGGAGGGCCCCCTGCAACTTCCAGTTACCCTGATGGGTATACAATACCCCCACACCCCAAAGTATTAGGTAATTTCGCCTAAAATCCCCCCTAGCCTTAATGTTTTTATTTATTTATTTATTAAATTGTTCAAACACAGCCAAAATGGCCTTTACATTGAATACAAAACATAAAATCTGCAGCTTTAACAAATATAAACTATAAAAAGGATATAAAAAAGAAAAAAAAAGGGAATTCAGTACATGGCTTTTCGAAGCTGCCTCCTGAATAATCTTACGGGCATTGAAAGATCCAGGGAAGGGTGAGTACTCAAAATGGCATTGAAGGAGGTAGGGAGTCTGTAAAATAGTGATCTCTGAGAGAGAAAGACGGAATTTAGGTTGGTGTAGTAGGTGATTATTACGGAAGGAGCTGGTGCGAATGTGGAGTGAAAAGAAAGGCATCATATCTGAGGATCGGAACTTGCCATTTAAGGCATTGTAAATGAAGGAAATATCATGGAAAATTTTACGGGAGTATAGTGGGACCAATGATAAGGCAGGCATTACTTCAGAGCGAGAAGAATTATAGAGGTGAGGAACACGGTGTCGGACTACTGAAATAAAGAAATTAACTGGGCGTTCAAGAATTTTAAGGTTGGAGGAACTGGCAGTGGAGTAAATTATGGAGCAGTACTCGAGGATTGGGAGAACGCAACCAGTGAAAATAGCTCTCATGGCGATTGGATCGGTAACAGAAGTGAGTCGATTAAGAACTCCCACGACTGACATGGCCTTGGATTTCATATTGTTGAGGTGCGGAAGAAAAGTTAGTTTGGGGTCGAAAGTAACACCCAAGTCATTGATGGAGGAATCTATTGGAACAATTTCATTAAAAATAGTATATTTATGGGAAGTGAGGGTGCATTTTAAAGACAAAGGTATGTATTTTGATTTACTTATATTAATTTTGAGTTGCCACTGAAGGCCTCGAGGGAATGAAGGGAAGACTGCAAAGACAGAGAGTCAGAAGTATTCTCGACTCTTTTGAATATTTTGCAGTCATCTGCAAAGAGGAGAATTCCGCATGCGTTAGAAAGTGCACAGCTCGTAATATCGTCAATGAAGAGGGAAAAGAGAAGAGGTCCGAGAACACTGCCTTGGGGGATGCCTGAAAGGATGGGGGTGCTTGGAGAAGACGCTCCGTCAAGAATAACTCGCTGAGTGCGGTCGGTTAGGAAATTCGAGAGTATAGATAGGAAAGAGCCGTGGATATTGTAGCGATAAGACAATTTGTGGATGAGAAGGGTGTGATTGACAGAGTCGAAGGCTTAAGCAAAGTCAATGTAGCAAACGCCTACTTGAGAAGCTTCGAAAGCAGCGGTGATATGCTGATGTAGGATAGATAGGTTCGTAACAGTGGAGCTAGCAGGAAGGAAGCCATGCTGCTGGGGTGAGATGTAAGCGATAGTAAATGCTAGAAGTCGGTCATGAATAACACGTTCGAATAAAATAGAAAGAATAGGGAGGATAGACACAGGACGATAGTTACTTACATCATCTTTTTTGCCGGATTTCAAAATGGGAGTAACAAGTGCTGTTTTCCAAGTTGAAGGAAATGATCCCGCTGAAAAGAATCGCTTGCATAATTTACAGAGGGGGATGTGGAGAGTATCAGCTGTTCGGTGCAGAAAGAGTGATCCGAGGCCGTCGGCTCCAGTGGCTTTGTTGGGAGGCAAAGATTTAAGGAGGCGTACGTAGAGTCTCCTCGGGCGTAACAGAGACCATGGCAAGTGAGTGAGAGCAAACCGGATAAAGTGTTGGAAGTTCGAATTGCAGAGTGGGAGGGGTGAAGTTTGAGGAAAGTATTTGTTAAAAGCCGAAGGTCGCTCAACCCCCGAGAAGACCCTTGGTCTGCTTTAATGATGGATGGTATTCGGGCTGATTTCCGTTTCGAGTTAAATAATGACCAGAAGCGTTTAGGGTTAGAAGCCATGTCATCTGTAATTGATTTGATGCTATTGCTACAATGCGGCTTAAGAGATTCCGTGACACTCTACGAAGGGAAGAAAATGAGGCATATGTGTGGGGATTGGGAAAAGATTTCCAAAGCTTCCAAGCAGCTCTTTTGTTTTCTCGGGTGGTTTCAGCTGTGAGCCACATGGGTCTTTTCTTCGATATTCTTCGGGAGGGATAACTAAGCCATTGGTGACACCGTGCACAAAGTCATAAAACACTTCTGTCTAGCATCATCCGGGGACCCGCTCTCCAGGAGACCCCAGGGCAGGAGGGAGAGGGTGCAGTTGATGGCTTCCCAGTCGGCCTTCTTCCAAGATTTCACTGACCGTGCTGGTGGCGAAGTTTGGGCAGAAATGCAGTGGGGGAGGGACATGGGCGATGAGAACTCGAGCGAGGAGTGGTCCGAGTTGAAAATATTCCTGCATGTGGTGGGAGAGTTTACACTGAATGAGGAAAGGACGAGATCCAAGGTTGCCAAATTTCTGGTGGGGAAAGGGTTGCACTGGAAAAGGCCCATGCCGTCTAAGAAATGATCTATAAGAAACGTGCCATTGTTGTTGGCGCTGATGCCGCTGGTCTGGGAATTCCATGTGATCGGGAGGTTGAAATCCCCTAGTAGGATTAGGTCACCAAGGGTGTGAACGCGGAGGACCGACTCAAGGCATGCCTCTAACACTGATACATCACTTGAAGGGGGACGATGGAAGCAGCCAATGAAGAGTTTTTTTCTTCCGGATTCCGCAACCATCCTCAAGCCGAATTTCAACCTACACTATTTCACACTCGAGATCAAAACGTCGAGTGGCCGGGATGGTGGGGTCAATCGCCATAAGTACACCCCCAACCACGAGAGCTCCGATCACGTCGAAATAGCTGGTGACTGTGTGCTAATTCCAATTCACTATCGCCCACTCTATTGCTGAGCCAGGTTTAATCAACTAGCCTTAATTCCTAGCTGCGCCCCTGCGGATAAGTACATAGTTTTCTACCCCCACTGAATTCACATCACTTTCATGATACACAAGGGCGTATTTTATGCTTGTAACCTTGGTATATATGAAGGTGACGCCGTTGCATCGAAACTAGTTGTACCGCAAGAATAAATTGGTGTCAATTACCGTTTTTGTCTGAATATAGTCCCCCCTTTTCTCCAAAAATGCCCATGATATAAGTTAAGAGGGGACTATATTCAAAACCCATTTTTTAAAATTTTTTCCTCAAGCCTCAAAATTAGGGGGGGGGGGGGGTACTATATTCAGGGGGAGATTATTCTTGGAGAAATACGGTAAATGGGTGGCATGGTATGTACCGTATATCTCCGAATATAGTCCCCCCTTTTTTTCCAAAAATGGCCGCGGAAAAGTAAGGGGGGGGGGACTATAATCGAGTGTAATCCAGTTTAGCATACTAAAGGTGACCATAAAGGTATAAATAACGGCATAATGGCTAATGTTCTCGTAGTCTTTCTATTTGAGTATATTTATGAGGATTATAATCGGAAATATTAGTAAATACTGCCACGTTTTACCGGAAATTAAGACAATTTTTACCACAAATGTTGTAAAGATACGATTCTTCCGATTCAAATAGCATATCGAATACGCGTTTTCACGGAATCCATCGCGTAGCCGTTAATTTTTCTTGGAAAAGTATTGTTAGAATAATTCAATCGACACTGATCACTTAATGACGCAAAACAGTAAATAATTAAAATGAAAACTAAACACACACTATCATTACATTAATCGAGCACTAGAATTGAATCAATAATATATGTACCCGTCGCTCATTTAATAGTTACACGATTTAAATAATTGCGAAAAATAAGCAGATAAAGTGAACCTTTCGTGACGATTTAGCATTTCATTGCGTCCGTAGCTATGTGCCCGTGAGATTCGTGTTTACAACCACTGCCTTTACCGCCTTCACAGAACAAGAATGCGCAATAGGTGATGTTCATTTGTTTCTGAAAAGGCGCAATAATCGACGACTTTAAACCAGAAGCGCCGGCATTACAGCATTTGATCGAAATCCAGCGACTCAGCATCTAAAGTGTTATCAATTTATTGAGGAATCTATTCAATTCGCCAGGGTAAGTAGGATCGATTAATTACGTCACATAATGTTTCGCAATTATTTCCGCGATATTTTCTTTATTAAAAATAATTTTACGTTCAACAGTGAGGTGATGGATCAAGTAGAAAGATGAGGATCAATCCTGCGGCAGATTAGAGGCCATCAAAGACGGAGTTTCGATGCCAATTTCAAAATAGCCGTTGCAGAATACGCCGTAAATCATAGTATTCACAGCGCTTGCAAAGCGCTAATACATCGCGGAAGTCATTTCAGGGGTCTCGATGCGGCAGATTCAAAGAATTAGAGGAAAATATCCTCGAATTTGTGCGCAAATGCAGAGCAGAAGCTCTTTGTGTAACTTACGCAATGATTCGCGATGAGGCATTGAAAATTGATATCATATTTTTTTCAGTTTTAATGTTTGTTGGAAAAAGTTTATTTCTTAATTTTATTACTTTGATATTTGTAAGTCCTGTAGTTTAATTATTTTGCTTAGCAGGCATTTGATGGCAATATTTTTATAATATTTATAATTTATTTAACACAATTTTATTTAGATTTCCTAAATTCTTCAGGTCACTTGGATTTGTGATGACTTGATGGGTGTGTTACACTGGATCTAAGGAAGTTTCAGGGCCAAATGCAATACTGTTTATGGGCTTTAAGTTAAAGCTTATATATTGACATTGTCTGTAGTCATTTGGAAATCAAAAATATTAATAATTTGTGAATGTTTAAAAAATACAATAGCCTTGGATGCTAAAAAAGTTTTCTCATTTCTTCATTACATCTGGTTAAGGAACTATAAATTACTGATACATGCAATGGATCACAACATGTTTTAGGTATAGTTATTTTGTTATGATGGAAAATATGTGAACAGATTTGTTCTTCATCTTCACAGAAAATAATAGTTTTTATAGACTCTAGAATCTTAACTTGCTAACCACAGAAAAATTGCCTTCCTTTGCATTTTAAAATTTTTCCCAAAACTGAGGTCTCAAAATTGGGGGGGGGACTATATTCAGAGGGGGACTATATTCGGAGATATACGGTATTTGGAGGAGGAGACCGACAGCTGAAGTCATTTGCACCATGAGGGAAGGGTATATGGAAGGAACGGTGGAGAGAAACCCAGCGCTGGCGTCAACCTGCTCTTAACCTAAGTCACCAAGGGGACCACGGCTTAACGTCCCATCCGATGGACAGAGTGTTGCGCTTGAAATCTCCTCCACATAGCATTCAAGCAGGGATCAGGTAGTCTATGAAAATTCTGTGCCACCTCCATGATTTGAACCCGAGCCCACTAAGGTGGGAAGCCAACACTCTAGCCACCACTCCAACCCGATCCCCGATAAGTAAATAGTTTTCTTTCCATTTGTTTGTAATGAACTTCGGCAAAGTTGAGCCGTAGACTATAGAGATTATCAGATTCATTACTTTTCAATGCCATTCCTTGCAATTATAAACATTACACTGCCAAATATTGGAGATAAAGGGATCCCAATGCACTCACCACCATGCTGTGGACATTTATGAAGACCGATTAAAATGCGACCGAAGTGGCAACAGAAATCAGCCTTCAATAAAATGCAATTGGGCCTCCTATATGCAGTCAACTTGCTTTGAAAAGACTGCTCATTATGTTGATGAAACTGCAGTCCAGGCCAACCATCGAGGCTGATTCCCGAACAATGCAAAGGGGCAAAACCACTATGCGACATCGGAAACTACACTGGGTGCTTTCCATTCATCGACACACGTCGACACAAGTCAACTTGCGATGCGGTTTGCCATTGCCACTGTGTGAACTCCTGGGCGGATAATCAACAACACGGATAAACCGAAGCCGGATAATCGAGAGTCGGTCGTATAAGACTTTCTATCTTTTCATCGTGATCACGTCATCGACTCCTTCTCCTCCTCCTTTCTCAAATTTTCGTCCTTAACCGATTTATGAATGAGCATATGCCTGTCGAGGTTGCTACTCTGCGTGAATGCCTTTGCGCAAACACTGCACTTGTACGGTCTTTCCCCCGTGTGCGTGCGGACGTGCGCTTTCAGGTCGCTCCTCTGCGCAAACGACTTGGGACACGCATTGCACGAGTACGGTTTCTCTCCCGAATGTACTCGCATGTGCACGCGGAGGTGATCACTCCCGGAGAAAGCCTTGCAACAGACGTCGCACGAATACAATTTCTGTCCCGTGTGCGTCAAGACGTGTCTGTTGAGGTTGCAGCTCTTGCTGAACGCCTTGCAGCACACGGTGCAAGCGTACGGCTTCTCTCCCGTGTGCGTCCGCATGTGCTTCGTGAGATCCCCGCTGTCGACGAACGATTTCTTACACTCGCCGCACGCGTGGGGCCTCTCCGAGCCGTGCGCGCGCACGTGCCTGTCCAGGTTGAAGCTCTGAGTGAAGGTTTTGAGGCAGAGCCTGCACGAATAAGGCCTCTCTCCAGAATGCGAACGCACGTGCCTGCTGAGGTCGTCTTTCCGAGCGAATGACATCGAACACGTGCCGCACGCGTGCTGCCTTCCGCCACCGACGTCGCTCTTGCGGCTTTCGTTAGTCTTGTCCACCGTTTCTCCAGAGTGCATCCCCTGTAGACTCTCACCCCCTGGTCCACGTTCACCTCCGCTATCCAGGACCTTCAGAATAAAAAAAATACATCACATACACAAAAATCAGCATTCAGTACACTCCCGATTGTCCGTGCTAAGGAGGGGGCGGCACGGATAACCTAAAACCACGGATAAACCAAACTTTGACTTAAATGTCTTGCAACGTTCATAATTTACCTAAAACACACAATATATTATTATTGATGCAGTTTGTTCCTGTTATTTTAGAGTTCTTATACACTAAAAAAATACATCACATACAAAAAAATCAACATTCAATGCACTCCCGATTATCCGGGCTAATGATGGGAAGGGACGGCTCGAATAATCGAAAAACCCGGATAACCCAAACTTTCACTTAAATATCTTGCAACGTTTATATTTTACCTAAAATCAACAATATATTATTATTGATGCAGTTAGTCTGTTATTTTAGAATTCTTATACACAAACAAAAATACATCACATACACAAAATCATCATACTGCTGAATATATAAGTGGGAAAATATGGAAGCAATGCATAGCAAGTACCGTAAGTCCTCGACATACGAACAAGATGAATTCCGAGAACTTCTTCGTAAGTTGAAAAACCTACACAAGACATCGTATATTGAGGGCTATCCTGCAGAAATCAAAACTGCATTACAATTGTGCGTTCGTTCTCAAAGGTCTTGAACTGATCTTTAGTCTGTTCCCCTCATGTTTGTCGGTGAGCTTCTGTGGATGTCCGGACGCTCTTGAAGCCCTTTGCTGATTGGGGAGGGGAAGTACAGTGAGAGAGAGGGAGAGAGGAAAATAATAAAACTTATACATCAGTAAACGTATAAAAAATGTTGTGATTATTGTCCAATTTAATCTCATTAATTAAAAAAAAACCGCTTAAAGATATCTATAAAATTGACTACATAAAGTTTATTTTTCCTAATTGCCACATTTTATTAAAATACCCTCTGGATTTTTCGACTGTACCCCGGGAAGAAGGATAGCACTGAAAGGGTTTACATGCTTTGCTGATAGGGGAGGGAAGTACAGTGAGAGGGAGAGAGAGAGAGAGAGGGCTGGAGTAAATTTAACATTGCCAAATGTACACACCCACCCTACTTCGTCACTGAAAATGTGTGAATTAGGTTCGATATATCTTGATTTCAATCTATACACAAAATGGAAATTGTTGCTGCATTAAATGCATTAATATTGGCGGTAGAGCTTCATTCAAAACTTGACAATTCTCAGAATAAAAGGAGGAATTCAATTCGAAGTGTGCAATTTACGTTCAAGCAACAATTATCCATATAGCTAATTCATATAATCAATCGCGAACCAATGCCGTTGGTAGGGTTATAAACCCCGAAAGGAGGGAGCACAACTACCCCCAGAGTCAAAGATAATGCAGAGTCCAAAACGGTTAACGTTGCCAAGTGTACATGGCCACCCTAGTTTGTTGCTGAAAACGAGTGGCTTAGGCCTCTATTAGCTGAGGCAACCTGGACACTCCACCACACGTCCCAACGGAGGAGCGTCTTCTGGTTGCTCAGGATTACACCGACCAGGTCACCAATGGTGCCAACAGTATTGGTTCAAAAATTTAACATCACACAGCAGTAGTTAACATGGTGTTGTGTTGCAAGGACGTACCATTGCTAGCTCTTCCCATAAAAAAAAGGGAAGGCGAATGGTCGGAAGGTTTTGGAAGCATCCTCTGTTGATGTCTAGACTTACCTACGGGCTTTATGACACACTATACGATAGTATTCGTGCTAGGGGAAGTAAGTTACTTCAAGTGGGAACAACTCACCACTAGTATGGGCTGTGAACTGAGATTGTGTCTGCCTGGAGCGTTGTCATCAGGGCAGTATCATGCGCACGCATGCAATGTTCAGTCGACAGTTGCATGCCTGGTCGCCTCGGCTAATAAGCTACACACACCCCAACAGTCCTCCTCCTTTGGACATCCATTGGATGCCCTGGCTGACATCCATGGACATCCATTGGATGTCCTATGGACTTCCTATGGACGTCCAAATGTCCCACTTATGGACATCCATAGGATGCCATTTTCAGGATTTTGCAATTATTTCAGAGAAATGCTATCTAAAGGGTTCAAACAATCTGTAACATGCCAATAAGTGAGTAAAAGCCTTATTTAAAAAAAATTTATTGAAACAACATTTAAACACCACCAGTTACATTTTTCTTGTATTTACGTCTATCATTAGCGTGCCTCAGCCAATCCCTTATAGCTGAATCCACTTCTTTCTTTGTTGCGGCTGGGAAATTTCTTAGAACTGCACCTGTCATTATAAGCAAATTACCAGCATAAGACAACGGGTCATCACAGAATTGTAACACGTTCAGTATTGCACTTGCCACCTAGGCAAGAGCCCACTAATTTGGACTTTCTCTAAGGCAGGAAATTACTTCATATGAAATAACAAAGAAGGGTTCGAGACATGAGCTTGGCTGCATATACTTAAGTCATTCTCTTGAGCTATTCCATTAGCATAACTGTCATTACATTACATCTTGAAATGTCTTTGATAATTAAGGCCTGAGCAGTTCATTTTCCCACAAGATCCACCTGTTAAATTTAAGGCTGGAAAGTGGTTTCATTACTTCAGAGAAACAAAATTTTAAGTCCAAATGTTCATGAAATAAGCTAGCACAACACCGATAAAAAGTTATTCAAAGAAAACACAAATAGGGTAGTTTCCTTCTTCAAAGAAAATGAAAAGCATTGATTAGGATTCGTTATCCACCATGAGAGTATTCATAATATACAAATCATTTGGTTTTAGAAATCACAATTTAGACGAATGTTAACGGTCAATTTTAACCTCATTAGAAAAAGGCCAGATTGGCGCCCGTGCGATGCCACTCCACGCGACGTCACAGGGACGTAGTTTCTATACGAGTAGATAGGAGTTTTACATCGTCTGAGAATAGCAATACATGCATGAGGCACGGAGCTCAGGGAAACATATTTTAATAATCACTTATTAAAACTGGCTAAGGTCGTAAAGTTTTCTTCTTTTGATAGGGTATTAATAATCCTTATTTAAGCGAAGCGCTATCTGCTAGCAGGGTATTCTGCTACATGCTAGCAGCCTGCATCGTATCAGTGCTCAAAGCATCGCCCCAAGGTCACCTCACACGGTGACAGCAGGAACCAGAATGACGTCACACCATTCATACTTTGCCATTACGTTTTCGTGCGCTTGAAATTGTTCACTTTTCATTTAATCGCGAATAATAGATATCGTCATTTAAAAATCTAAAAGCATGAAATACGTACTCCAGGAGTAATAATCTTTCGATTTGGGCAATAAAAAAATAAAAGGAAACCGCCCTATTATCTCATGATTTTTTTTGACAACAGCCAATGTGGAACATCAAGGGAATGCTAATGTAAATAATTGAATGCTAAGGTTGTATTAAAAGGGAGGGTAATACCTTTCCATTCAACCCAAGAAACTAGAAATCATAATTCAATTCCGGGCTCTAGACAGCACAAAATAACAAAAGTAATGACCTCACGAGAATTTCAACAGAAAGCGTGGAGGGATTGCCGCTAGCTCTCAAGGAAAATACCTAAGCTACTGACATATGTTGGGTCTTATTGAAGTATTTAATTAACCCTTAAACACTGAAGTGCAATTCTCGTTACACTACCAGTGACTGGAAGACCGCAATAAAACAAAAATTCATAATATAATGCAAAGTCATTTTTATAGCTTAGTTTAATGTTTCTTTGACTTCTGAACTATTGTAAAACTTATTTTAATATTACGCATTCCCAATACGAACCAAATTTTTCAGTAAAAACTGTTATTTGAAACAGGACCAAAAACCACTCGAGTTATTGTTTTTATTATGGTACTTTATTTGATTAAGTACTACTTAATTATACACGTTGTACAACTAAAAATGCTGCCTTTCAAATTATTAATTACTATTATTATTATTATTCTTGGAAAATCACCAAGAATTGTTTTTAATAACTTTTCGAATCATTTCCACCAGCATTACGTTTATCGGTTTTTCCAATTTTGTGACGCAAGGTCTCACAGACCGCTACTAAAATTCAGTTGCAAATTTTCAGAATTAAATAATAACAACGTTACATTTTAAGAGTGCTAAATCCTTCTCATGCAAAATTATGATGCTCACAATGATTGTAGATATTTTGAAATATTCATAATTTTAGAAGCGCAGCCGACTCTAAGATCGCACGTCACCGGTTGAGGGTTAATAGAAATTTGAAAACTTTACTTACAGCTCAGAGACGAATAAATACGTGTATCTCCAAACTTAATGTTCCCTTTCAGGCCTTCCAGTGAATAATTTTTTGCAATATCATCCGAAAATATTGACCTCAACCCTCGCCTTGTCGCATCTTGTGGAGTGGAACCCCCGACTCTTTTTAAAAAATGAATCTGAAATAAAAATGGTATTGATTCAATTCAAATAATTTATTATCGTGGGCCATTTGGCCTATGAGATAATTTACAAGTGCACAACAATTACGCAAATATCATTTGACAAAGGTTAAAAGAAAAAAAAAACACTACAGCAAGACTCATAAAAATGCAAAAAAATAGAGAAAGAAAACAAAAACAAAATACAGTAAAACCTCTTTATATCGTAACGGTGGGGACCAAAATTTGGGCATTATGATGTATGGAGGTTCACTATAGAGAGGTTTCAGTGATAGGCACCATTTTTTCATATCTTTCAGAAATGAAAGGCACTGCTGTCTTTTAAACCATTATATGTATGTGTTTAAACAAACATGCCTGGATTAGTGAACATATATTTATTACCTATATACATAATAATTACAGAAAGGGTGTGCTATCACATGATTTTTACTACGATTTGAGAGAAAATTATGAGATCTCACTTAATTCAACAGTCATTTAAAATGATTAGGATGGTTAGATACCTTTTTTCTTATTTACTGTTAGGTATGCTTTCATATGGAACAAAATGGCCACAACTAATGATTAACGTGAAAATTACAGCATATTAAAGGTATATAAGAAAAAAATAATAAGGGTGAAACATTTATTTCTGAAAATGTCATTCCATGTATGTAATCGCGGCTGCATTAATGGTGTCTAGTTGTCTCGGTACGATTTGCGGAGGTAGTTAGGCTGTCTCGTGGGTGTCTCCTTGGTATGATAAGTGGAGTTTTTACGATGTAAAGAGTTTCGCTACAAAGAGGTTTGCCTATAAATTTACATGTAAATCTGACGGGACCGTAGGGATGGTATGATGTATGAAGGTTTATGATGTAAAGAGGTTCACTACATAGAGGTTTTACTGTATAAGTCTTTACAAGCATACCTGTACGTACAATTGCATCCCGAATGCAGATATCCCTGTATCTAGCCACACAACATTTTCAGACATATAAAATACATTTGAAACAGCATCACTATTTATACTAAGAAAAATATTCAGGTGTAACATAAACACGTAGGACTAATAGAAAATTATGTCACTAATAAAGAATATATTAGTGTTTGTACAAGGATGGTGCGTATTTTTGGGGGTACAGCGGAGCCCCGCTAATCCGAAATCCGGTAATCCGAAAATCCGCTTAATCCGAAATCAAAATCAGGAAAAAACAAAACTTTATAAAATCTAGAAAAAACATGGTAAAATTTATTTTTGAAAATTACAGTATGTTTTCAGGTTGGAAAATGTAATAAACGAAATAAAACAGTGTCACAGAACAAAACTACATTGGTTTAAAAAAGTCCGTAACATTTTTTTATCGGAGAGAACAACAACGTTGGTTGTGCTGTTACCTATCGGATTTCTTTGCAACTACGAACTCAAGCGGTAGCCGTGCAGAGCGTTGCCGTACGGCATACATAATGAAGTTGGTTGTTTCTCATACCGTATGGACGTGAAACGGCGTTTCGGCGATTAATTTATGTAGTTGCACGTTGTATTTAATAATTTATCGTTAAATTAATAACAGTCCGCTTAATCCGAAATATTCGCTAATCCGAGATGGGTCCGGTCCGAATTATTTCGGATTAGCGGGGCTCCACTGTTTAATATTCTTTGATCTATACAGCTGGTGTAATATACCTAGGGTTCTCTGTTTAGTACTTCGTGCTTGTTGCTTCCAAGTAAGATGTTTATCAAATGTTACACCAAGGTTTTTTATTGATTCTTCATAGGGTATGGTGTAGTTTCCGATTTGAATGTTGGGCAGAGATACAATGGGATTAGGGATGAAATTAGGGATAATTCATTGAACCAAAGGCTATATGTATCTAATATGACAGTTTCACGTGAAGAATATAATAGGAATCAAGATTAAACAGTCGGCTTGCTTAGAAATAAACAATACCAGGGAGCCAACACATCTACTCAATTGAGAAGTGATTCAAGCAGACATAAATTAAAATGAATCTAAACCATCTCCTATATTGGGCTGGGTATTAACAATACATAGTACCACAGATAAACTGATATTCACCTTATCATTATGGCCCAATGGTTTTATCCCTGAGTAATGAGCACAAAAAGTTGCCTCCAACAAATCAAATCCCACTACTTATCCCACCTTTAACAATATCACGGTGACATCTTTAACTACAAAAATCTTTCTCAAAAATGAGACAGACAAAATTAATTGAAATTTCTACTTTTGATAACAATTGCCTGATTGGAACTCCGATCCAAAACATCACCATGGAGAGGTTTTTGATATGAAGCTATGTACACTTAATCATTGCTAATGGCTTCCGGGTGCAGCTGCGTGTTGCGCTTTGTCGTGCAAGCTTCCGCGTCCCTTACAGGGCACATCATCAGGCGATGAATGAAAATACGGAATTGGTCGTCAATTAATATACTCGTCCACCCTCCCCCATCCACCAGAGTCGTGTGGGGGAGGAGGGCGAAGCTGACGTCAGCAGGACTATCAGCCCTGTCCTTGAGCGGCAAGCGGACTCTTCTTCTTATCTAGCGAATAACCTTGTTGGTAACATATTCGCCGTTTTCTCTTTCTGAAAATTGTTTTCCAGGTCTGGCTGAGTTTGACACTCCGTCAACTCTGTTGAAATTCTGGGGGCATTTCTCAATCTCAACAGCCTCCCGAATTAGTCGTCCATGATAAAATTTCTCTTTGGCTGACACCTGCGTCTCGTCGATTAAAATTCAATGCCCATCTTCCGCGTAAGCATGCTCCCATATCGCCGACTTCTCCGTGTCACGATTCAATATCGCCCGATTGTGTTCCTTAATACGGGAAGTCACGGTGTGCCCTGTCTGCCCAACGTAAGATTTCCCGCATGAGCACATGATTCCATAAATGCCTTCCACGTTGAGGGGATGGAGTTGGTCCTTAGCAGAGGGAAACAAGTAGCTCATCTTCTTTAATGCTCCGTGCCGCGTCACGATGCCTGCTTTCCTCAGCACACGAGAAATTCTCTCAGACGTTCCTGCAACATATGGGATAGTGGCATAGGCCACTGGCTTGTTTTCCTCCCTTCTCTCCGCGCAGTCTTGTGGTGGGCGTTTATTCGGTATTCTTGCGTGGCAATGGATGAAGGCTTCCGAATATCCATTCTGTCTGAAGGTATCTTTAACGAGGTCCTCTTCTTTCTTCAGAGCGCAATCGTCAGAAACCACTCTGGTCCTATGAAGGAGTGTTTTCATGACCGATGCTTTCTGTTGCGGACGATGGTGGGAGTGCGCGTGGAGGTAACGGTCCGTGTGTGTAGCTTCTCTGCAGACCGCGTGTCTCACGGATCCGTTCATGCCTCTCTGCACCAGAACATCTAAAAAGGGTAGTTCTCCATTCATCTCTATCTCCATGGCGATTTGGATGGATGGGTGGATGCCGTTGAGATGACCGGCGAATTCTTTTAGCGTCTCTTTTCCATGTGGCCATATGACGAAAGTATCGTCGACATATCTAATCCAACAAGATGGTTGAAGCTTGCTCGAGACCATGGCGTCTTCTTCAAAATGCTCCATGTATAAGTTGGCAACAACGGGCGAGAGGGGGCTCTAGTGATGGACTTAGTCGGTCATTCTCATGATCCCAATCACGGTGACCATTCATTTGAGTGACTCTGTCATGAACGGGAGGTCATGATTGTGGAAAGTGGACGGCAATCACGACCGAGTAGGCAATCACGACCGAGTAGGCAATCACGACCGCGTAGACAATCACGACCGAGGGGGCAATCACTACTCTGTTGTCAATCATGACCCGCTTATCACTTTCTTCTTAAAGGCAATATCTATGTAGCTTGTTAAACGAGAAATGAGTTATTATCATTAATCTATAAAGTTTTTCATTTGATAAAACCAGAAACTAGTTAATTCTTATCTTAATTACTTCAAAAACATTTAAAAATACAGAATGTTCCTTAAATGTTGTTTATTACACTCCTTTTATTTTTTTTCAAGATACAGAATCAACGATAATTTCCAATCATTCGTGGGGCATAGGGTTAGTGATCAATATTTTATTATGGAAAGTCAATATAAATAATGGAACTGATTGAGAGGCATGAGAGAAAACTGGGCTCTCTCAAGAAGTTCGGCATATCACCTGAGATATGAAGGCCATAGGAAGGTACCCTGAAATGTCGATTATAGAAAAATGTACAGTTATTACGAAAATTGCCCCTAATTGTGAGTGCAATACCATGCCATTCATCACCACGAGTGAAAGAGCAGTCAAAAACGGTCAATTCAGGTCACGAGTGATGTTCATCAGCCGCGACATCTTGGAAGAATGATAGCGATTGGACTGTGTTTGAGAATGACCTATTCAATGAACAATCACGAATGACCTAATGGCTGGCGATTGACGGAGAACGACCACGATCACGAATGACCTGCATCTAGAACAATCATGAATGACCTGCATCTAGAACAATCATGAACGACCGACGATCGCGACTGATGGAGAACGTCCACGGTCACGAACTACCGACGGGAGGAAATGACCCTCTTGGTCATCTGAATGATCCTGTTCACCGATTCGCTCAGAGATGATCCTGGTCACATGATTCGATCGTTCATGACCGACCCATCACTAGGGGGCTCCTCATAGCTGCTCCATCCTTTTGTTTGTAAAGTTCTCCGTCCCACAAAAAGTAGGTGCTCCTCAGACAGAAATCAGCCAGTTTCTGAAAATCTGTCGGAAGCCCGAATTTGGTGAGCCTTTTTATGATGTCAACAGACTCTTTTATGGGAACCTTTGTGAAAAGTGAAACAACGTATAAACAGAACGAGGATGTCATTGTCAGATTTTCTCAGTTGTTTCAAAACTTCGATGAATTCTTTCGAATTCTTCACGCAGGATCCCGTCTGTCCGATGAAGGGTTGGAGGTGGTGGGCGAGATAGCGTGCCAATGCATAGGTTGGTGACCCAATACAGCTGACGATAGGACGAAGCGGAACTCCTTCTTTGTGAATCTTCGGCAGCCCGTAGAGACGAGGAGGTCTGGCAGACGAAGGCAAAAGTTGAAATTGTTCTTCGTTAGAGACGGAGGAGCGCTTGATGAGCTCCCTTACTTCTCGTTCAATTTTAGCAGTCGGGTACTTCAATTTTTCATACGTTGGATCCTCCAATAGTGACTTTATCTTGGCCTGGTACTCCTTTCCATTGATGATGACTGTTGAATTCCTTTTGCTGGCTCCCAGAATGATGATGCCACGATTGGATTTCAGGTCGTCCAGCGCTCGTCTTTGGTCCAAAGGTAGGTTGGGACGTGGAGGCTTAGACTTTGTCAAAACATTGGCGACATCTTGCCATATCTCTTCGGCATCTTGATTTGGAAGCTTCCGCAGGGCGACTTCTACTCCGGTGATGATATCTTCCATGGGGATATGGCGTGGCGAGAAGGCAAAGTTTAATCCTTTCGCAAGAACAGGCGTGGCTGCGTCACTCAGTTGAATGCCCGCAAGGTTGCAAATTAACTTTTCCTTGTTGTTGGGTGGCTGAGGATGCTGTCTCTCGTGGAGATGTTGGCATTTTTTCTTCTGCTTGCTGGTAGACTTAGAAAAGGTTTTGCTGGCGGATTCGTTGGTGATATGATCGATGTGGTTCCAATCCTCCGGTCGCAGAGTGCGTGAGAGCTCCAGGTGGAGAGAATACAGCTCCACGGTGCAGTAGTGGAGAGAGTAACGTGTAGATTTAATGCGCTCCCTCACAAGTGCCAAACTGGTTTAATGAAGAATATTATATATTAAGGAACACAAACGGGCGATATTAAATCGTGACACGGAGAAGTCGGCTATAGCGGAGCATGCTTACTCGGAAGATGGGCATTGAATTTTAATCGACGAGACGCAGGTGTTAGCAAGAGAAATTTTATCATCGACGACTAATTCGGGAGGCTATTGAGATTGAGAAATGCCCCCAGAATTTCAACAGAGTTGACGGAGCGTCAAACTCAGCCAGACCTGGAAAACAATTTTCAGAAAGAGAAAACGGCGAATATGTTACCAACAAGGTTATTCGCTAGATAAGAAGAAGAGTCCGCTTGCCGCTCAAGGACAGGGCTGATAGTCCTGCTGACGTCAGCTTCGCCCTCCTCCCCCACACGACTCTGGTGGATGGGGGAGGGTGGACGAGTATATTAATTGACAACCAATTCCATATTTTCATTCATCGCCTGATGATGTGCCCTGTAACGGACGCGAAAGCTTGCACAACAAAGCGCAATACGCAGCTGCACCCGGAAGCCATTAGCAAAGATACCACTCGCTGCGTAAACCTACGTTCAAAGCTATCTACACTTAAATCCAATACACCACAGATCATGTAGCAATGCATAAAGTGCATCACTTTACATATATCTGTAGACTTATTATCAAAGACTAATTCAGTGACACATGGACCAAACCTGTACTTACAAATTGATTCCTGATATCCGAGTTCTCCAATTCGTTCTCAAAATCTGTGACGAGGCGCAAATGCTGAAAAGGTAAATGCTCAAATACATTCTCTTCAATCTTCTCTTTGCTTTTATCAGCAATTTCGTTCAGCCTAATCAGTATTTCTTGCTGATTTTGCAGCACCTGATTAATTTTTCGTTCCATTTTTAGTTGCAATCCTATTTGAGAAAAATGCAAGCAGAAATAAAAAACTGTGAATATTTTCCATTTGTAATTTATGTCTATAATTAAGCAATACAGTAAAACCTCTTTGTAGCAAACCTCTTTACATCGTAAACCTCCATACTTCATACCACCCCTATGGTCGTCTCAGATTTACATGCAAATTTATAGGAAAACCTCTTTAAAGTGAACCTCTTTATCACATAAAACCTCCACTTATCATGCCAAGGAGAAACTCCCGAGATGTCTCAACTACCTTTACAAATCGTAACAAGACCACTAGAGACCATTAATGCAGCCGCGATTACGTACATGGAATGACATTTTCAGCAATAAATGTTTCACCCTTATTTTTTATCTTATACACCTTTAATGTGCTGTAATTTTCATATTTATCATTAGTTATGGCCATTTTGTTCCCTATGAGAGCATGCCTAACAGTAAATAAGAAAAAAGGTAATCAACTATCGTAATCACTTTAAGTGACTGTTGAATTGAGAGAATTACATCGTTTTCTCTTGAATCATGATTATAAATCATTCGATAGTGCTCAGGGGCGCAGGGAATTAAGGCTGGGGGGGGTTTGGGCGCAACTAATACTTATGGGTGTGGGGGTATTGCATACCCACCAGGGTAAGCAGGAGTTGCAGGGGCCCTCCTCCAGAAAAATTTGAAGAATAATGGTTCAAAATGGCGAGTTTTACGGCTTTCTGAGTGATATTTGATTAATCCTAACACTATTCTATAAGTAATACTGATCCAAATAAGTAAAATGGATTAAACTTAAAAATTTCTGTGAGCTCTGGGGGGGGTTTTGGGGGATAAAACCCCCCCCCCTTGCTGCCCCACTGATAGCACTCACTTTGTGTCAACATTAAATAATGAATATATGTTCACTAATCCATGCATGTTTGTTTAAAGGCATAAATATAATCGTTTAAAAGAGAGTAGTGCCTTTCATTTCTGAAGGATATGAAAAAATGGTGCATATAACTCAAACCTCTCTATAGTGAACCTCCAAATTTCAAAATGCCCAAATTTTGGTCCCCTCCATTACGATGTAAAGAGGTCTTACTGTACTTCATTTTCCACCTTACCTAAGCTGCAACTTGCCGTGGGCGACTGCGGTATTTTTTCTTTATCTTTGGAACTTTCCGGCTTTCGTGAGTTTTCACTCGCAGGCTGATGTTGAAAACCATTTGTAGAACTGCCACCCTCACTTTGGTGCAAGCCTCTGGTGGGAAGACTCGTGGAGGAACACTTGGGAGGAGGAGGAGGAAGAAGAGAATGCTGGGTACTTGCTTCATCGTCACTCTCTCCTCTTCTTTCTGAAATGAATGAAAATGTAAAAATTCCTAAGAATTAAAAATTGCTCAGTTCAGAGACTGACAATTTTGCATGATACAGTAAAACCTCTTTACATCTTAATGGATGGAACCAACATTTGGGCAATTTGATATATGGAGGTTCACTATAGAGAGGTTTTAGCGTTAGGCACCATTTTTTCATATCCTTTGGAAATGAAAGGCACTATTGTCTTTTAAACCATTATATTTATTTGTTTAAACAAACATGCATGCATTAGTGAACATACATTCATTATCTAATGATAGCAGAAAGCGAGCGCTATCACGTGATTTTTACCATGATTTTAGAGAAAACGATGTGATCTCTCTTAATTCAACAGTCACTTAAAATGATTATGATAGTTGATTACCTTTTTTCTTATTTACTGTTAGGTAGGCTCTCATATGAAACAAAATGGCCACAACTAATGATTAACGTGAAAATTACAGCATATTAAAGGTGTACAAGAAAAATAATAAGCGTGAAATATTTATCACTGAAAATGTCATTCCAAGTACGTAATCATGGCTGCATTAATGGTCTCTAGTTGTCTCGGTGCAATTTGCGGAGGATGTTAGGCTGTCTCGGGGGTATATCCTTAGTATGATAAGTGGAGGTTTTACGATATAAAGAGGTTCACTACAAAGAGGTTTGCCTATAAATTTACATGTAAATCTGACGGGACCGTAAGGGTGGTATGAAGTATGGAGGTTTACGATGTAAAGAGGTTCACTGCATGGAGGTTTCACACGATAAATACATGTCCAATATCTGATTTAAGCCCTAGAACTTACCCCTCTCACCTTCCATATCCGTACGCTTCCTCTTCTTGATTCTGCATCCCCTTCCCATTTGACCAGCAGAGTTAAGGTTGGAGGTACTCTCTACCTTCATACAGTTCAACCTCGCACGATCATAAGTTTCTGGGAAAAAGAATTTTACCATGAATGTATTAATGCATACATTGGGGAAAAACTTTAGCAACATAATAGAAGAAGACTGATTGAGAAAAAATAAGCACAAATAATAATTAATAAAGTGTACTATTAACAAATTGATGCATCTGGTAAAGTAGAGATGGTAAAGTTCAACAAGAATGCACGATAACAATGATATCCTTACCACACTTTTCCTCCAACACTCGCACGGGGTATACATCCCACGTTTGTTGTGGTTCCCGCTGGCAGCGCACCTTCCTCTCCGTGCCTGGCCCATTCGGCCAGTAGCTCTCGGTGGAATCAACACGCCTTATGAGCCATTTTTCAGGCACAACAGCCAACGTGTCTTCATTGCCCAAAAAGAGCACGACCGCAAAACTGTTCATCTGTTGCCAGAAATAAGCACATTTAAAAACTGTTCTGTACCAATTTCTCATTTAACTTCTTTTAAAAATATATACATACAGAAATATACAAATAAATTCACAGGTAAGGAAAGATAGGGATAGGAAGATATAATGGAAAAAGGACGAGGACAACGGTGCTGTGGTAGATGGAAAAAAGCCAGAAATCAGAAGGTAAAAATGCGGCCTGACTGGGACTCAAACCCAGAACCTCCTGGTTGCCGGCCAGGTGCTCTACCAGTTGCGCTACCAGGACGCTTAAATTTACCATGATTTCGGCGGGGGTTTATACACAGGAAACTCCCTTTGCTTCGGCCCAGTCAGGCCGCATTTTTACCCTCTGATTTCTGGCTTTTTTCCATCTACCACAGCACTGTTGTCCTCGTACTTTTTCCATTATATGTTCCTATCCCTTTCTTTCCTTATCTCTCACTTTATTTGTATGTTTACTGTGCCTCGTGAATGAATGAAGTAGTATACATATTGTAACGGCAGCGCTAATTATCTGATTATGAGTAGCACTTGTCCCAATTCCTACCCTTTCCTTTTTTTTACTATTTGAGTGTTTTTGGTATAAATTTAATTTATTTCATGTATGCGTGTGAATAGCATTTTTTTTTAATACCGCGCAAAGAAAGTGAATCACGAACCGACAGAGCGCGCTAGTGAAACCACTGCCCTCCCCTCCCTTCCCCTCTCACGAGGTGCCTGGAGGCAGTCTTTCATTGAACCACTCAACATCGGAGAGAGTCGGTCGAGCATTGATCGAGCCACCAACATCGGAGAGAGTCGGTGGAGCATTTGAGCCAAAGGACACCGGAGAGAGAGAAAGCACCTTGGCAACTCCCCAGTCAACGGCTTGGAAAATGCAACGAGGAACCATCACGAGCCCATGAGAAGTCTACTCGGCCTCGTCACCACAACGTGTTCCCGAATAAGGTGCAGTAATCAACCGTGCCCTCACCACTCTCCCCAGTCGAAGCAGCGTCAAGAACGTTTTTCCCTCCTACCCCCCCTTTTTTCCCATTACAAGAAAGCGCTAGAACAATTAGTGAATCTTGAATCTCAAATGTGCAGCAGTGGACTTTTAAACCCTGCGAAAAGATTTAGGTAAATGCAGTTCATTTCAAGTTTACTTTTATGTTATCAAGTTGATTTTTGGTTTCGTTGTATTTTGTATTTGATCCTTGACAATCCGGCCCTACTAACATTTTTTCAAGTGCTACTCCCCATGTTTTTGTATGTTAAATTTAATTATTGCGATCTTTGTGAATAAATGCATTTCTTGGGTTCCCAACCCAGGAATACGTGTGGTCTTTTACCCTCAACCTCCCCTTCCAATTATCCCGTATGTTTCGCATTCCCAAAATTACTTGTTTTTTCACGTCGCCCCCGCTCTGAGGTGTTTCTTGCTCTATTTTATAACGGACGCAAAACCCGTTCGTCACAATATATATTTCAAATTCACATTCACACAATGCGCCACAGGCAAATATACAATCATAATAACAGATAGAGATTGAAACAAAGAGACAGAAACATAAATACAGGACGATGACACATTGTGGCTCGGAGATGGAATGAATGCTGCTCAGACCACCAAGCTATCCAGGCTAATCTTATCTCCAGTATTTTTTTCGGCGGGGGATACTCACAGTACTAAATTTTTGGTGGCACATAACCACCTTCCTCAGAGTTAGGTAGGAGACTGCCTCCTACCTAACTCTGAGGAAGGTGGCAATGTGCCACCAAAAATTTAGTACTGTGAGTGTTTTTTATCTTTTTTTGTGTCCTGTGATTCTGCCCACCTGGGATATTTTTATGTTATATATATATATACATATACACACACACAAATAACACCATTCAAAAACTCAAGACAAAATGCGACACAAACAGTAAATCTACAAGAAATATATTATTACGCTGAAATTTGATAGGTACACTGCGCACATTCTATACTCTTTAGGTACTTAAGGCTACACAGAGTTAATGTTCAAACACTAACCCTAGAAAAACAAACTCTCTTTGCTATCTGCCGGACTTTCTTCCTCTTTTCATTCTTCCCTTTGTGTACACATTGCGCCTCAGCAGAACATAGTGTCCTAACCCCCCACCACCCTTCCCCCCCTCTACACCCCCAGGTTCCATTGCCTTCTACATCATGCTGCAATTCAACCACCTACTTTAAAGCACCCCTTTTCAGCTTTTGCCTAAAAACGACCTTACCGAATGATGACATTAGATTCACTTCCTTCGCATTTAAAAGAACTGCAACGTAAAAAATGCCATACCCCAAAGGCAATAGGGTAGTTTCCATCATCAATGAAAATGAAATGCATTGATTGCGATTCGTTACCCACCATTAGTGTATTCATAATATAAAATTATTTCGTTTTAGAAATACCGATTTAGACGAATGGCAATGGTGAATTTTAACCTTATTTGAAAAAGGCAAGATTGGCGCCCATGTGATGCCACTCATTGTGACGTCAAAGGGACCTAGTTTCTATAGGAGTAGAAGGGAGTTTTACATCATCTGAGATTACCAATGTATGCATGAGGCACAGAGCTCAGGGAAACATGTCTTAATAATCACCTATTAAAACTGGCTATGGTCGGAAAGTTTCCTTTGTTTGACAAGGTATTAATAATCCATTAATAATCCAAGTGCTACCTGCTAGCAGGGTACTCTGCTACCTGCTAGCAGCCAGGATCGTAGCAGCGCTCAAAGACTCGCCCAAAGGTCACCTCACACTGTGACAGCGGGAACCAGAATGACCATTTGAAAACGGCCAGATAGGTCCCCATGCGATGCCACTCCACGTGACGTCACAGGGACCTAGTTTCTATACGAGTAGATAGGAGTTTTGCATTGTCTGAGATTACCAATGCATGCATGAGGCACAGAGCACAGGGAAACACTTCTTAATAAACAACTATTAAAACTACCTATGGTCGGAAAGTTTCCTTCGTTTGATAGGGCATTAATAATCCTTATTTAAGCCCAGCACTACCTGCTAGCAGGGTACTCTGCTAACTGCTAGCAGACTGCTTTGCAGCAAAGCACATACCCTTTCCCCAAGGTCACCTCACATGGCGACAGCGGGAACCAGAATAACGTCACCCGGGGTTTTCCCAGCATTCATACTTAGCCATTGCATTTTCGAGCATTTGAAAATTTTCACTTTTCATTCAATCGAAAAAATAGATATGTATTGTCATTTAAAAATCTAAGAGCGTGAAATACGTACTCCAGGAGTAATAATCTTTCGATTTAGGCAACAATAAAATAATGGGAAACCACCCTATACAAAAGGAAAGTGCTCAACCTCTTTTAGGCCTGGCACTTCCTCCAAAATAATTCTTTCTCCATCCAAATGATGGTCTTCATCAGCCCTCAAACCCCCCCCTCTCCTCCACCACCCTAAAACCCCACAACCATCCCCCTCCCTCTCTAGCTATATATTTCAGCAATGTCTATTGTTTTTACATCATTCAACCTTGTTGAAGTGAAGCTCAAATCCTCAGTTGCGTTGAGAAGGGAATCTTGGATTCCGAAATCGGCACGCTTCTCCCGTCCAGGTGGCACTTCCATCGCTCGTTTTCGAGCAAATTCTCCCGCAGTTTAACCCACGGAGTAAGTGTTGTGTGTGTGATTGATTGTGTGTGTTTCCTTAACTTAAGCAACCTTAGCGAGGCCCCCCAAAACCCTCGCGAAGGTTTCTTCACTGTTGAACGTGTGTTAGTGAAGGGTTTCTGGTTGACAGGCTGGGGTTGGTCACTGCTGCAAATCTTCCCTTTCCAGCATACCAACGCAGTGTTTTGTTTATACCTGCGACGAGGTCCCCTCTTACGGCCATTGGAGTTTGTTCATTTCCCAGTCGACTTAATTCTTGTCATTCAAGCATGGGCTGGGGCATCGCAAATGAAAACCACTACACTAACAACCACTTTCTTGGAGCCAAATAGGAATCCATTTGTTATCAACTGTTTAACTTTGTTAGGGAATGGTCGCAAGAAAATGTTGCAGCTATCTGGTTTCCCTCTGCAATGGTACATAGTAAAAGCCAATTAAGGACAGTTGACATGAGTTAATATTGGCACATGTCCCCAACGTTAGTAAATATTGGCTGATAGGATTATTGAGTGGAGAGCCACATCAAGCCAATGTTAGGATTGTTGACCAGTGATGACGATGAGTACATTATATTAGAGTAAAACCTCTTTACACCGTGAATGAGGGGACCAAAATTTGGGCATTTTGATGTATGGAGGTTCACTATAGAGAGGTTTTAGCGATAGGCACCATTTTTTCATATCCTTTGGAAATGAAAGGCACTGCTGTCTTGTAAACCATTAGATTAATGTGTTTAAATGAACATAAATGCATTAGTGAACATGTATTCATTATTAAATGATATCACAAAGCGAGCGCTATTGCATGATTTTTGCCATGATTCGAGAGAAAACGATGTGATCTCTATTAATTCAACAGTCACTTTAAATGATTATGATGGTTGGATATCTTTTTTTCTTATTTAATGTTAGGTATGCTCTCATATGAAAAAAAATGGCCATAACTAATGATAAATATGAAAATTACAGCATATTAAAGGTGTAAAAGAAAAAAAATAAGCTTGAAATATTTATTGCTGAAAATGTCATTCCATGTACATAATTGCGGCTGCATTAATGGTCTCTAGTTGTCTTGGTACGATTTGTGGAGGTAGTTAGGCTGTCTCGTGGGTGTCTCCTTGGTATGATAAGTGGAGTTTTTATGAGATAAAGAGGTTCACTACAAAGAGGTTTGCCAATAAATTTACATGTAAATCTGACGGGACCATAGGGGTGGTATGAAGTATGGAGGTTTATAATGTAAAGAGGTTCATCACTACATAAGAGGTTTTACTGTGACAGCCCATTAGGAACGGTTGACATGAGTTAATATTTGCACATGTCCCCAATATTGGCCAGAACTGACTTAGAGAACTTTTACACACGGGAAGTCCATCTACATTGACCAGAATTTCTACTACACTTGGCACACTATTCTTAGTTAAATGCCTTAAAGCAAATAAAATTCCATCTTGTACACCAAAATGGTAATAGGTACATATTGCTGATAATTTCATTCAATATATGTAATTGCGGCTGCGTAAATGGTATCTATTTGTCTCGGTACGATTTGCGGAGGTAGTTAGGCTGTCTCGGGGGTGTCTCCTTGGTATGATAAGTGGAGGTTTTACGAGATAGAGAGTTTCGCTAAAAGATGTTTGCCTATAAATTTACATGTAAATCTGACGGGACCATTGGGGTGGTATGAAGTATGGAGGTTTATGATGTAATGAGGTTCAACACTACATAGGTGTTTTACTGTAATTTGAATTTCCTTAGTTCCTTGCAGAGCTTCTAACCGTCAAAGAGTAAGTCTCATGGAGTTGGTAGTCAATGAAAAAACATTATTTTATGAAAATAAAAGCATTTATTTAATATTGTGCTCCAATTTCAATATTTATGAAAGATAATGATTGACTTGAAATGACTTTAAACCTTGCACAGTGTGGCATTCACTAAAGTGTCACATCTCTTTCCTTTTTCCTGAAATAAAAGCAGGTAAGGCTCCAAATTAAAAATACATATAATACAGCACTCCTCTTTTGAAATCCATAATGAGTTGCCATCGGATTTGATTAAAATAATCTGAACTTCTCTCTGGATTGATATTTACTTCCTGGATTTCAAGGTAAACGATACTTTCATTCTTAATTGCCTCAATTTGAGGATTACCATGGCAAGAATAATAGCATTTCAAAGATATCTCCATCATCCTGTTTTCCACCGCATTGTTTTCAGATTTTGACGACAGTTTTTTCGGGATTCCTCCACGCATCTTTAGGTCTCTGAGTGCCAATATCAGCATTTTCACTGAGCTCGTTCAGCTCTACTTCCTTGCCGCTGTACTGTGATTGGCTGGTTTCTGGAATGCACTCTTCCAAGCATTGAATGGGGTCTGACGGTGGACCCTTAGGCCTGTTTCACATGGACGGATACTAGGGTGCCTCATTTCGCCACTTTTTTAGGAGCGAATCGTAATACCCTGCAAAAGTTACACACCCTGGTGGGAATAAGAGATTTGATTTTTTTTCCAAAATCAGTAAATATCTTCTGTTCGCCATTTTGTCTTGAAATTTCGAAATTTTTAACGAAAAACGCTGAAAATGTAAATAATTTCAATTTGGTTCTATCGAGCGCTCACTTCTTCCAATGGTGTATAACATTGGTCTTCCCATGATATTTTAGACCAAATGCGTCAGCTCTATTCCTTTTAATTATCGAGAAAATGACCTTTGATCGTGTCCCCGAAAGCGGTTGAATTGGGTAGACAACCCGCAACACACAGCCTCATTCTACACTCTATGCATACGATAAATTACGTGAAATGAAGATGTTTTCAGTCAAAAACGCGTAAATCATGTCTGAAGTTGTCAAGGGTAGTCACTAGGATGAGTGCATGCTCTTTTATGCCATCGCCACATTCGGTCCACGTTCTGTACTATGTGTGCATGGCTCCGAAAGTGGTCGCCGCTGTTCACAAAGGTGCAGACGAAATCTGTCCATGTCCGACACAATATCAGCATGTGCAACTTGCCAAGGTAGAAGAACAACACACTGCCAAATGCAATCCAAGCGATCGCTGTGGACCACGCTAGAAAAAATGGAAGAAAAATGTCCGTTAAAGGAGGTTTTGGGTACACCCTATTGTGTTTGCACAAGACAATCAAAAGTCACTTTCGAGACCACATTTACTGAGGTTCGTGCTGATGAATACATACATCGAAGGCTTAGTTCTAACAACACGTATCTCCAAATTTGGCCGCTCTGAGTTAATACTGCTAATACTGTTAATAAACGATAAAATTCAAGCAAAAAAACAACTCTTTGTTTGGAAACGTATTCTTCTTTTTCAGTTTTATGTATTTTTTGTTTTAAATTTAAATTAAAATTATATGCAATTAAAAAAATATATATCATTTTTTTAGCTCTCCTGAAAAGTTTCTTTTTTTTTTTGAGATTCGTGTTGTTAGAACTTAAGCCACCCCAGCTAAATTATAAAATTCTCAGTTTTTTTCCAGGTTGTCACGGTCTAAATGTCTTCAAATTCACGGTTTGTAGATGAACCATTTTAGGGAGAAATATTGATCACGTAGCAATCATAGGCCGCATGTTAACAACAGTACAACCTTGATAAAACGAGACCCCACGGTGCTCCAATAAGCACTCGCTATAGCGAATTGTCGCTTTACCAGGGGTGGAGCAAATAACAGTCAATATACCTGTTGCGAACAGTTACAGAGGAACAGGAGTGGTGCAGCGACAGATAAACTTATATCCGATAAACGTAAGTATAAATCCAGACGAAAGGTGATGTTTTTTTTGCATCACTAAAATTCCTTACTCAAACAACGAATAACTATTCAAACAATTTATAAGCGCCGCACTGAATAAAAATCATGCAAAGCATTGTTTTTTGGTCATGGTGTCTGCCATGAAATGCTTTCTATTCACGCAACTCTCGGACGTGCGGGTATGCTGCCGTCTGCTTTCTGCCGCCCGAGGAACGTAAGAAGATCAAGCATTCGCGAATGTTAATGCCGCAATATTTTCACCAAAATGAACTACTTATTTATATCGAATGACAGTTTACTACATGAATTTGAGACTGAGCACTCCATGTTAACTTCATTTCTAACAGATCGCAAGAAATTACAGAGATAAGGGACTCTTGGTGAAGGTTTTCCGGCGATCTCTCCGGCAAAACACTCGCTATGGAAATTGCCAAAACCAAAAAGGCCTCGTAAAAACGAATTTTTTAAACATGCTTATTATAGGGTCAATTGACGGTGCATTGGCTATCTCTCGTAATGGCGGAGGTCTCGCAATAGCCAGTACTCGCTTTAACAAGGTTCCACTGTACAAATTTAGCAAACGCGACAACGCCATGAATGCAAACGCAGCAATGAAAGTGCTCTCTCTTCTGATGTCACATATCAGCTCCGGCTAAAGGTTGTGAGCGGGAAAATGGAGGGACCAGGATGCCAGAGAAGTTAAGAAGAGTCTGAATTTTTGCAAGTGTTCATGAACACTGTGGTTACCAGTCTTCCGGCTTTGCTACAGGTAAATGTGTCATCATGGCACATGGACTAATAATTGCGCCTCAAATATACGTGTGCAGATAAACCCTCGGCCATGTCTGCGCGTTACTGACCTTGAAATATGATCTAAATATCAATTTTTCTTTTAATCTAACAATCCTAGTTCTACGATCGTAAAATCAAGATTGGGAGATTTTAAGGCTTTTAGAATGAAACTCACGGCTTTTTCCAGGTTTTTTCACGGTACAGGCATCCCCCGAGTTACGTATGTCTCGACTTACGTAAATCCGTACTTACGTAAGCGATAATCGTATTTCAAATGATTACGTTAATTTTCGAATGCGAGCGCGAAGAAGTAGATATTCGCTCGTACAACCTATGGTAGAAAAAATATCGAATAGTTATCGAGTCTTTTACGAGCTAAACGTAACAAACTGACCCATTTTTGTCATTCCTCGAAGGAATTTTCATTAATTTCTGTGTAAAAATCGCTTAAAAATCCCAAGTCAGCAATCAACGTGAAAATTTGCAGTTCTAGCAATGGAAGTGGTTGCGCTCATTCCTGTACGATACAACTTGTTATACAGCATTCACACCCAAACTCCGACTTTCAACTATTTAAAAATTGTATCCTTAAGTTTGGACATTTCCATCTGTGGAATTAAAAGGAAATGAAGTTCAAGCAGAAATATTTATTGCGGAAAAGAATTGTTTAGTACGCACGTAACGGCATTGAAATTTTGAGTGTTGGCAATGAGCGCTGCGAAAAAGTTAAGAAAAAGTTGACACACGATATTAATTGCGTAATTTTTTACATGTTTCTGGCGGAAAATTTTATTAAGCTGCATTTTCTCGTTCTCTCATATTGTGTGCAACTGTAAATGAATATTGCGTCATTGATAGCTTTTCCCCACTAACTTCATTTCATGTTAATGACGGAGTTGGCTGAATAAAAGCTCACTTTTAATTAGCTTCGTGCTTTGGAAATACTCTTCGATGTTTCCAGCGAAGTAAATATTCAAATGATGATATTTTCACGTTATTTTATTGAGATATGAGAGAATGAAAGTATGTCTCCGTGCGTGAAAGATTGAGTGTAAATGCGTGAGAATGTATCTAAGAATATAGTAATTTACTGGTATTTTTGTGTAAGTTATTTACTCGTAATCCTAGATCGTCCTAGACACTCCTATGTGTATTAACTGTGACAGTGAAACCACCAGATTCATCGATCAACGTAATATATAAAAGGCAGAAGATATAATGATTATAGGTAGTTATACGACGCATTCTTTGGGCCCTTAGATCGCAGTATAACATAATGAATCAATTTAAGTATTCAGTTTAGTAATGTAGCGTTGAGATACCGCACTTTTCCGAATCCACGCGATCGGTCAACTCTGGGAATAATATCACGCATTTAGATTGGCAATGCTCGAGATGCAACTCTCAGACTATATTAATGTTTATCGATTTTGTATCTAATAATGTAAGAATACGCGGTAGAGTTCATGAATATCGCAGTGAATTCAATGAAACTTCATCGAGAATTTACCGCGTATTTCTCCGCAGAGAATTTCACCGCGCCGATCGCAATCTCTGAAGCACTAAGGCAAAGGTTCGACTTACGTAAATTTCGACTTACGCAGAGTCTGCCGGAACGCATCCCTTACGTAACTCGGGGGATGCCTGTATACTAAATTCTCGGCTTATTCACGGTTTTAAGTTTAATAATGAAAAACACTTTGTTACTTCCACAAAATTCACAGAGTTTCTATTTTATTACCAGTGTCGGCTGTTACACCATTTTCAAATACATTTGTACTTTTAAAACTAACTAAAAAAACTATTAGCCGCGACAGTGAATTCAAACGTAGCAATGAAAGTGCTATCTCTCGCGACGTCACCTATCAGTTTCGGGGCAGTTATGTCTCAACAGTTTCGGGGAAGATTTCGAGGATACTCAGGAGGCACAACATCGAGACCATCCACAAGCCTCCCATGAAATTGAAGGAACAGCTGGTACGAGCGAAGGACCCAGCCGGTCTCAAGATTCCTGGTGTCTACCGTGTCCCCTGCGAGTGCGGTGAGGCATACATTGGAGAAACTGGCCGCACCATCGAAACCAGGCTTAAAGAACATAAGCGGCATCTGAGGCTTGGTCAGCTAGGAAAATCTGCCATTGCTGAGCATAGTGTCGAACACGACCATAAAATTCAATTCGAAAAAACAGAGATATTTTGTCATGCCATAAGTTTTTGGGACCGTCTCACCAAAGAGGCCATCGAAATTAAACTGGAGAGGAAGAACTTTAATCGCGATTCAGGGTATTCCCTTAGCAGCACTTGGAAACCCGTTCTAAAAAAACTGACCGAATACAGGGAAGGGACGATACGACGGACGGACCAATCCGGAGTCAACCCCACCAGGCGGGAAACTACCAGCCAATCCCGAGGAACCTGACCGGGGGAGGGCAGCATATAAGCAGGCCCATTCCCGTATCACAGCATCCAGTAGCCCTGATGATGAGCGCCGAGTCGGAGCTCGAAAGGTTGTGGGTGGGAAAATAGAGGGACCAGGATGCCAGAGAAGTTAAGAAGAGTCTGAATTTTCGCAAGTGTTAATGAACACTTTGGTTACCAGTCTTCCGGCTTTGGTACAGCCTTAAGGTCAATGTGTCATCATGGCAAAAAGATCAAATATATGTACGTGTGCAGATAAATCCGTGGCCATGTCGTCCGCAAAACGTGAGTCAACGCGGAATGAACCCGAAAAACAATCACCAAATAGCAAAATTAATACGTAGCAAATTTTGGTTTCGTAACCTTTTCTGTGTCCCAACTTGAACGACCTCGGAATGCCCTCCTGTAGTTTTCATCATGGATATGCCCTTGATATTCCTTTCACTGCAAGCCCATTTCGGGCGGGATGTGCATGATACCCTTATAGTTATTCATAATCAAAAGTGTTTTTATTTTCAAACATTATAATCATTGATCAAATAAATTGGTTTTACCAGCTTTTTCTTGCAAAGAATGTTTACTTACAATTTATCAACCTCATCATCCATGATTTAGCTTACTTTTCTACAAGCCAGTATTCTTTACCAAGGACACAATTTCATCAGTACACACTTTGCTTTATTAGGACAATTTTTTGAAGGGCACAAATAAATATACATACACTCGACGAAGAACTTAATTGTCCAGCCACAGTTTCACTCAATCTTACTGATAATTTTTCAAATGCAATAAAGAAAAAATGTATGTTTTAACTCTTTTAGGGCCAGCCCATTTCGGGTGGAATGTACGAAGACTGCCAAGGCTATTTTCCGGAATTTGCAACATTTCAGATTTTAACAATTTTCAGATACTTAATTTTATTCAACATGTCTACATTTTTTCCCAATTCTTAAGAAACATTTAGATCTTATAACCATAGATAGATTATGGGGGTTTACATAAATTGCAGCCACTGAAATGGCCATAATCACGAAAAAAAAGTGAAATAATTCTGGCTGATAAATCGGCCCCAGGTACTTTTCGCTGAACCAGCGAGGGGCGATACATCGGCCCGGTGGCAGTAAAAAGGTTAATTGAATAAATAATGAGTACATACATCATTAACTCAC
Organism: Ischnura elegans; assembly: GCF_921293095.1. Classification (NCBI taxonomy): domain Eukaryota; kingdom Metazoa; phylum Arthropoda; class Insecta; order Odonata; family Coenagrionidae; genus Ischnura; species Ischnura elegans. The sequence continues at coordinate 1,559,323 of NW_025791658.1, read as the reverse complement.
CTGAGACAGCGTTCTGGTCTGTGCACAACACTACTATGTCAGTGGAGTATATTGAGAAACAATTTCGTCTTCCGAGGGGCTGCAATCTGGCATTGGTAATGAAGGCGGAATGGGGAGTGGTGTCGATTCTTCCGGCATTTCATGGGCTATTCGTGCATCAGGTTTTTCGCTTGTTTTTATGGCCGGCAGATTTTCTTGTGGACCCAAATCCGCTTCATCTCTGGGGTCACTATAAAATATATCAATTTATTCATTACCAAAACACTACCAGGATGCTAGCTATAAGATGGGTAAACACATTGAATTATCAATATCAGCAATAAAATAAGTTTGAAACAAGCGAGCAATACCTCTTCTCCGGAGCTTTATTCCTGTAGCCGCAGAATATACGCTTCCTCTTCCTTGATTTGTACATGTAGGTACCTGGTTTTTTCTTCTTTCTGTATGTTTGCTTCCCCAAAACTTGATCGTTGGCACACTACCAAAAAAAATGATAGTTCCCTTTTGAAATTAAATTTCAGACAGCAGGGCATTTCCATAAAAATGTCAGCTTTTTCTCTCAAATCAACATTTAGGCCCGTATTCTTAGACGACCCAACATATCCGTCCCTACATAACTAGAGGCCCCTACATGCGTTTCATAGTCGACCCTACAAAAGTGGTGGGGGGTAATTCCGTCGTCAACTTCTCTGAGAGACGTACATGATGGCACAGCGCCACTTTCCCATTCTGGTGGCATAATGGGAACTACCTATGAAACTAAGAAAAGACGTGCGATAATTTTTGGGAGTATTGTATGGCAAACGGCTCAAGGTAAATAAACGAGATAAATCGGTGTTAATATATATATCCGCAGAAACAAAGTGATGTATACCACATTATATTGTACTTGTTATACTTCAGCCAAGTTTATTATTAATTTCACTTGATGGGTATAATGTGGTAGTATTATTACCTTTCTGCTGTGTTACTGAACATTTTAAAATGGTTTATGGGAGAGTATCAATTGTAAGTAACCTTAATATCAATTGTAACGTACCGCATAAGCGTGTGTAAGAGGTGCACCCCTATTTTGAGGATCGAAGCTATAAAGAAAAAAATTTTGCGGCATTTTTTTTTATCCTATCATGCGGTGTTGCATACGTATGCCTGGAATTTATACAGTTATCAAAATTTCCTCTTTCAGTACTATTTGAAAGAGGAAATTTTGATAACTGCGGCGGTAATAGCGGCATAAGAGGGAGTAGAAAGAGTTCCGATCCTCTCTTTGCATCCGCCATAGCTCTACGTTGCTTGTCCTACTCACGAACAATTTTCTTTAAAAGCTCTCGCAGAAGTATTGCAATAGAATTGCAGCAGTGGAAAATTTTAAGGCAAAACACGACAGGCACATAGCATGAACCTTCCCAAGAGATTGGACAACAATCGGGGCAATCTCAGCGCCGTAGGATAATAACCACGTCGAAGATTTAAGGCCCCTTGCACACACACCGATTTTGGACGGCCGGTAAAACATAGGCCGTCCACATTCCAAAAGTGAACAATGGGAGAGCATTGGAGCTTGCACACGTACCGACCACGCGCCGGCACCGGCAAAATGCCGGTTAGCTGCCGGCCATTGTCACTGTGGATCGCTGGCGCCGGCTCAAAAACATAGCAACATATCGTTTGACCGGTAAAAATCCGGCTTGTGTGCAAGCATCACTTCGCCGGTAGAATATCGGCCGATATTTTACCGGCCGTCCATAATCGGTGTGTGTGCAAGGGGCCTAACGGAACTACACTCGGCCCTCCATCAGCCAATGCCTCGGCCGTTTTTTTCCTTTCCGAGACTCCACAGGAAAATAGGAAAATATCAAGTTACAGGAGAGCAATGGAAACGTGTTTCATCCCTACCCCATCTCACCAACTAACCTTTTTCAGTCTACCAGGTTCAATTTTCCGAGTTTCTGGAGGTCAAATGCTAGGTGAGTCACCTTCTGAGCTCGGAGATATCTCGATATCTTTCAGCAATTGTAAGACACGCACGAGGTTCTAAAAAGAATTAGACCTAACGCGAAGTATATCTGACAGTATTTAAGTTTTTTTTTAGCTCTAATTGATTGACACAAAGATTTATAGCTAAAACAAGGCTACTAATATTCAACATAGTCCAAACAGCACAATTTTGGAAGAAACAAGCGTAGCATAAGCTCATTCAAACAAGACGAGACGGACTAGAAACTTCACGCAACGCAAACTGCGTATATCACATTGCTGCGCCTTCGCCCCTTCGCATTAAAGGCAACGACATCACAAGCAAGATCGGACGTGTTCTTCCCTTGCTCCTTCGCTCATAGCCTCGTAGCTTGAAATACGGAGGGGAGGGAGCGCGCTCCTTCCCCTCGACCTCTCCTTCAGCGCTCTTCACTTATAAGCATTTCCGATATCTTCTATCCACCATTTAGTCCAACAATGAACACACTCGTTCGAATTTTTTCAACCGCAGGTTTTGACACCAATATGATTTTCAGTTGCAAAAATCCTCATATTAGCGTCTGAAGATGATTTTTGGAAAATCAGGTCCTCAGCGTAATGTTATTTTACAAATTGCTCGGCAAGACAGATGTTGACTATTGACCAGGTATGTCATTCAAAACTACGCATTCCTATACGTTTGATAAGCGATTACACTATGCAGTATAAATGCCGCGGGATGCCCACTCGTGGCAGTAAATTTAGTGTGCACTCCGGTGCGAATCACCCCGCGCGATCTTTTCAATGTTCACCTCTGGGGTAGCGACGTGACGGCGCGATGCTTGCAAGAAATTCAAACAGGAGCATTTTAAAAAATACGTCACTAAGGGAGAAAGTACCCTGCCTGCCGCTTGATTTTGACCCAGGGTTTCAGATGACTGACTCACGCTGAAAACCAAGGCCACTCAGTTCCCCTTGAACTTGCGACCGGTGAAGGGGAGGGGGGAGATAAGATGTTTGTGTAAGAGGCGCATCCCCATTTTCGGCTGCAATGTCTGGGAAAAAAGGTGCGCCTCTTACACGTGCTTATACGGTACATTCTTTAATCGAAGTGTTCAGCAGATGAAATTTGGCCGCCATGTTTTTGTAGGTTGTAGGGCTGGTTCGGGTACCAAACATTAAGTAGGGCCCGATCAGTTCCAAAAATGGCCAAATTGTAGGGCTAGATGTGGCGTATGTAAGGCGAGATCGGTTTATGTAGGGGCTGATGACGTATCCAGGGTCGGTTGGCCCTGAAGGGTCCACTAAGAATACAGGCCATAGGCAGGAAATATTTTATCTTGTTAAATCAACGGCTAAATGACTGAATTTTATGAAATCAGTATTTGAAACAGTATTCAGAGCATTATAAAAGTTTTCTAATTATCCTTCCATTCAAATAGTTTTTAAAGATTTTTGAAAGCATTACAGTTAGGAGGTTGAGGAATTCCATCACATGTTAATTGTGGGCATATTTAGAAGGTACTTCGATAATTAATTTTGTTTCTTAATGTGAACATTACCTTCATAAGTGTTTTTTGATCATGTTAGAAATCTTACAATTTTTTTGTATTTTACAATTTTATCGAAATATTGTAGAACTTCTTCGGTACGTTTTTGAAGGGACCACAAAAAATGAAATTACTATCCAGGAATACGTGCTAACCAGGGAAGTCAGTAATAGCAATCGGGGTAATTGTAGTTTGTGGAAAAGTCATCATAATTACTATCACTATCCGAAGCAGGGTTGATAAAAATCCTGATTAAAAAAAAAATCATTTTTGTTGATTTTTTTGATTCAAATTGGATTTTATTGATTTAAATGAGATTTTTATGATTCTTCATTCATCAAAAATTCAGTTATTTGCAAAACTAACTATTTGGGCAGCATATTGGAGAATGATCGTTTGCAGAAACAATAAGAGGCAACATACTCTAAACTCAATACAACATTTAGTCAATCAGGGGAGAGAACTATGGAAATGCCAATGGTATCAAATTAAAAATTACGCCAGCATAATATAAAATTACCATTGGAAGTCTCAAATGTGCTATATTATGCGGTTCTAAAGCATACGAAGTTAAGAAAAATTCTGTAATTGCAACTTTGTATGGTGCCTACGCTTAGAAGTTAAATCAGAAAACAATTTTTTTTCAACCGATACACTATAGTATTCTAACCAAAGCCATTTATTTAAATTTTCATGTTACATGCATTCCTACAGTATCAATAATTCTACTTAAGAGCCACCATTGTGCTGATAACTGTCGATTCATTGTATTAATTAAGAAATAAAAATCAAAATTATACACTTACAGCTTCCTTTTCTTGACTCTTTAAAAATCAAACATATAGATCAAATTATGATTTAAATCGTGATTTAAATTGTGATTTAAATCATGATTTAAATCAAAGTGATTTAAATCAATCAACCCTGATCCGATGTTCTTTTAGGATCGCTTTCAATATATCTTTTCACTTTAAAAATCAAGAAAATTAGTGCTGAACTGCCAAAAAACTACCATGTGAATTAAAATCACAATGTTTACACAGATTTCCCCGAGGATATTACAGACAAACGTCTTCATTCTCCCAAGATTTGTCGTTTATGTATTAAGGGGACAAGTTAACCTAGGACATTTCTTCTTTCTCACAGACTACTCGTGGAAAATGATAAAAAATCATCGAAATTGGGCAACATTTCCTGTACCATAAATTCCGGCACGACCCATATACTCTCTCGGAATGATTCCATATCGATGAATACATCAATATTGATACCACAATTAATAAGACATTCAAAGGTTATTATAAGCAGTTTTTTATACTCTTCAGTTTAAATTCTCTTAACACATTTGTCAAATGTTGTCTGCTTTCTAGTGCCGTGATCAAATATTTTTGCATTAAGTTTCACATGGAGACCCAAAGCGTCGTCTGCTCCCACAACACTCGCGCGTAGAAAGAGAAATGTGGGATGAATGTTAGAAGATCAATGGCTGTTACAGTAAAACCTCTATGTTGGGAACCACGTTACATCATAAACCTCCATACTTCATACCACCCCTACCGTCCCGTCAGATTTACATGTAAATTTATAGGCAATCCTATTTGTAGTGAACCTCTTTATCTCATAAAAACTCCACTTATCATACCAAGGAGACACCCACGAGACAGCCTAACTACCTCCGCAAATCGTACCGAGACAACTAGATACTATTAATGCAGCTGCGATTACGTACATGGAATGACATTTTCAGCGATAAATGTTTCACCCTTATTTTTTTTCTCATACACTTTTTATGTGCTGTAATTTTCACGTTAACCATTAGTGGTGGCCATTTTGTTCCATATGAAAGCATACCTAACAGTAAATAAGAAAAAAGGTATCCAACAATCATAATCATTTTAAGTGACTGTTGAATTAAGAGAGATCACATCGTTTTCTCCCGAATCATGGAAAAAATCATGCGATACTACTCACTTTCTTTAATAATTAAACAATGAATATATGTTCACTTATGCATGCATGTTTGTTTAAACTCATAAATATAATGGTTTAAAAGACAGTAAAGGCTTTCATTTCCAAAGGATATGAAAAAATGGTGCCTATCACTGAAACCTCTCTATAGTGAACCTCCAATACATCAAATTGCCCAAATTTTGGTCCCCTCCATTAAGATGTAAAGAGGTTTTACTGTAATAATAAAATAACTTGTGAATTACAAGGTGTAAACACCTTCAGAAAATACTAGGAAACAACTTGTGGGTTGTGTCGTCATGTAAGTAAATGAGCGTACTATTTAAAACATACTAACCAAATAGTTTTTCATGTATTTTGTTCAGATGGTACAGAGACCGAGAGAAATTGCCGTGTTAAGGAGGAAAACGTGCGGAAGAGGAATGTACTAACCAAGTTCCACTGTTTACTTTTAGGGTCACTTAATAATCTTCGCCTTAGGAGCATATATGTCCCCCTAGGAAGATATGCCACAGTGTTTCAGGCAGAAATGTTTGCTATCCTAACCTGAGTGCACGATATTGAGGAGACAGGTCTCCACAAGAGACTGATCCATATATGCACCGATAGTCAGGCTGCTCTTAAAGCCCTGAACTCACCTTGGTGCAGGTCCAAGCTATTGGCTGAATGCTACAAAGCACTCAATAATTTGGGCAGCCGTTGCAAAATAGAACTTTTCTGGGTACCGGGACATTCAGGTATTACTGGAAACGAGAAGGCAGATGAACTGGCTAAGGCCAGCGCTGAACAGAACCCAATTGGCCCAGAACCAATTGTGCAATTTGCCCCCTCAATGGGGATGGCTGCAATCAAAGTGTGGGGATCAACCCAACACTCAAAAATCTGGCGAGAAACACCGGGGTTACGACAGGCTAAAACCATTATAGGAGAGCTCTCTCCTAGACTCGAGAGAAGACTTCTTCTTATGAACAGAAGACTAGTGCAGACGGTAGTAGGCCTGCTTACGGGACACTATCATGTAATGAGACATATGCACCCACTGGGGGTAACAGACTAAGATAGGTGCAGATAGTGTGAGATGGGAGAAGAAACAACCACTCATCTAATATGCGAGTGCCCCGCAATCATGAGGACTCGATACAGACGCCTGGGCTAACCTTTTACAGAGCCCAAGGAGGTAAGGGATCTTCCCATTGGGGACCTCTTGTCCTTCGCTAAGGACATAGGCCTCTTTGGGTGCTCAGTTGTCGGTGGTTAGCACAACGGACCCACAGGTCTAAGTGCCCTGGGAGCTGATCCCCCAACGCCTCATCAATCAATCAATAATCATCTTTCTTATTTTATTCCATTCCATTCTTAAATTTTAATGACAGGAATGCTACTGACAAATCAATATTCCACCAGTAAGGATGGATAATAATCAATCGAATCGGCATAGGTGGATAAAGGGGGAGGGGTGAACATGGGGTCACGTGATGCCTGAAAAATAGAGAAAACTTTTTGTATGACTATCACTACATCTGTTTTGTTTTGTACGTTTCTGTTTTGTCAATTCCTCCTCCTCTGTGGCCTGGCATTCTTCAGATGGCCATGAGTCCATCTTCTTGATCTGGGGCTGCACAGATAGTGTGCCTCAAGCACCATTAAATGCTAATAGGGTGGTTTCCTATAATTTTTTTATTGCCTAAATCGAAAGATTATTACTCCTGGAGTACGTATTTCACGCTTTTAGATTTTTAAATGACCGTATCTATTTTTCGCGAATAAATGAGAAGTGAAAATTTTCAAGCGCGCGAAAACGCGACGCGTAAGTATGAATGCCGGGAAATTTCTCTGTAGGACGTATTTCTGGTCCCCGGTGCCGCCCTGTGAGGTGACCTTGAGGCGAGTTGAGCGCTGATACGACGCAGGCTGCTAGCGGGTAGCTGAGTACCCTGCTGCTAGGGGATTATTAAGATATGTTTCCCTGGGCTCTGTGCCTCATGCATGCATTGGTAACCTCAGACGATGTATAACTCCTATCTTCTCGTATAGAAACTAGGTCCCTGTGACGTCACGTGGAGTGGCATCGCATGGGCGCCAATCTGGCCCTTTTCGAATGAGGATAAAAATGGACCATTGCCATTCGTGTAAACCGGTATTTCTAAAACCAAATAATTTGTATATTATAAATACAGTAATGGTGGGTAACGAATCGCAATCAATGCCTTTCGTTTTATTTGATGAAGGAAACTACTCTATTTCCCCATTGACTCCTTCCTGTTCATTATATTTTTGCTGGTGAGCTGGTGTGGTTTAAGCAAGTGGGGATTAGGGGAGGGTTAGTTTCCCGTCACGGGACTTTGCCTTTGGCCAATCAGTATACAGTAGGCGTGGCCTCAGTGAGTCGCTCTCAGACCTCCGATGAGTGAACATCGTGAATCTTCTCGTGGAGCAGTGTTGCCTAACCTCACGGGTTCCCCTAAAGACCACTTCACACGGGGAACTTTCATTCGAATGATCATTCAAATTAAATACATATGTCAGTACCACTTTACATGGTGAATGATTTCGGCAAATTTTCTGCGCAGAAATGATGTGCACTGGTGCGATTATCGATAATGTATTTCGATTCTAACGATATTACCAACTTGTTATTTATACACATGACTTATTATTTCTGACCACAGGATTTGTTTTGAACAAAGAGGAAAACCACTTATATTGTCTCAGCGTGGTTCTGCAATAATAGCCTTAGCAGAACCACGCTTTTCCTTTATATGTTCATAAAAGCTTTTCAAGTAAGGACTGTAACGTATAGCAAACCAGGTACACTGTACTAAAGAAGTACGTGCCATTTTTGTTCCATGTTTGGTGATTTTTCCTATAGTAAATTGCTGATTGGACTGAGAAACTGATGGTACTACTCCAAAATAAGCAGTGAGTTTTTCAGGGTTGTGAAAATCATTAATATCACAAATCATTGTAATAAAAACAGCTGCAGAAATTACACCAATACCTTTAATACTAAATAGGTTTTTTCAGGGACAAACTAGTGTGGGTATGTACATAAGGCAACGTTAAGTTCCCTCCCCCCCTCTCTCTTTCGGTGTACTTCCCCTTTCCCATTAGCGTAGCCTTCCAGGGGTGTCCGGGATGTCACAAAAGCTCAGACAAAAATGTAAAGCCAAACCTAAAAAGGCTTGTTTTCGTTGGAATGTGTTCACCGAAGGAACAGAGATTTTGCCATTGATTGGTATGTAATTAAAAATAAATGGAGGGCTGCAAAATACCAAATTCATGATCAAAATATAATCACCTCGTTCGGTTCCTCGTTGATGGAGACTTCTGGCTCGACAGGAATCTCAACAATCTCCGACTCTTGCGGCTCCTCCTTGATCGAGCAAACCTATTAGAAGGAAAAACAAAACACTGTCTAAATAACAGCCAGTTGCGTTCACACTAATTCCAACTGTCAAAAGGGTATCCTGGCTTTGAATCAAATTATGAAAAGTTCTCTGGAACTTAAATCATACATTCTGGGCTACCAGAAAGAAAGTAGCAAGAATCAATGTATGTACAGTGCAACCTCGATATAACGACACCCCACGGTGCACTAATAAACACTCGCTATAGCGAATTGTCGCTTTACCGGAGGTGGAGCAAATAATAGCCAATATACCTGTTGCGAACAGATGTACAGGAACAGGAGTGGTGCGGCGACAGATAAACATCTATCTGATAAACATAAGCATAAATCCAGACGAAAGGCGATGTTTTTTTGCATCACTAAATTTCCTTACTCAAATAACGACTAACTATTCAAACAATTTATAAGCGCCGCACTGAATAAAAATCATGCAAAGCATTGTTTCGTCATCATTATATTTATCGAACGACAGTTTACCACATAAATTTGAGACTGAGCACTCCATTAACTTCATTTCTAACAGATCGCTAGCAATTACAGAGGTTAAGGAGTCTTGATGAAAGTCTTCCGGCGGTGAAACCCTCGCTATGGCGAGAGCCAACACCGAAAGGGTCTCGTAAAAACGAATTTTTTAACACGCTTATTATAGGGTCAATTGACGGTGCATCGGCTATCTCTCGTAATAGCGGGGGTGTCGCTATAGCCCGTACTCGCTTTAACGAGGTTCCACTGTATACTATTAATGGTAAAAACCAGTACCTTAAAAATATAAATAGGTAAAAAATATATTAACCCTTTCACTGCTGTGAATGTACTTTTCCTTCCTCCCTGCCATGGACTTACGCAAAAGCACTTCGAATGCTCCCTAATCCGGGACCCTTTCCTCGACGAGCTCACCCACGCAGGACCGACTCATCGACCCTACCAGCCCTCCTTCAGCACCAGTCTTCCTTCCGAAAAGTGACTTCTCTGACTGCAATTTGAAAATCTATCAATGAATGCGGTCATCAAAAAATGATTGTTTGCATCGCACTCCTGCCAATAAGGAAATCAAGCACGTCTTTGAACCGTGTTTCTGAGATGAAAAATAACAAATTTGTTAACTTTGCTAAAATGGCCATTTTCCGGTGGTCCGCAGCCACGTTCTCAGTGAAGTTAACAAAATCGTTTTTTTTCATCGCAGAAACACAGTTCAGGGGTTTTTAGCAAAGTAAAAAAAAATCATTATTTTTCATCGCAGAAACACGGTTCAAAGACGTACTTGATTGCTTTATTGGCAGGAGTGCAATGCAAACAATCATTTTTTGATGATTGCATAGATTGATTGATTATCAAATTGCAGTCAGAGTGGTCACTTTTCGACCCCCGCTGTTAAGGTCGATGACACGGTCGTGCATGGGTGAGCTCGTCAAGGAAAGGGTCCTATAAAGGGTCCCTAATCCATGGGCCCACTAAATGCATTTTAAACTTTTCGCCGCATGTGTGGAGAAGGTTTTCGGAGATTGAAGAGCAGTGAAAGCGTTAAACACCAGCAGGCCATGGCTACGATACATAAAACAGAAAAGTACAATCGAGGACCTCAAATCCTGAAAGCTTGGGACCGAAGGGCTTCTGGATTTCTGGTCTTCATAGTATATTTAGTGAGTTAATTAATTAATACATGTGCTCAGGCTTTTGTACTTGATATTTGATATCCTTATGTGTCCCTGACAAGGTTCTCAGCGTATGTCCATAGCATGTGCTAACTTCCTACTCATCCCAGAACAAGGCTTGGAGAGTGGTGCCACCAGGTGGCAAGTCGAGACACTACGCAGAGGAATTTTCAAATGTTCTAAGATTTCGGGTTTTCCAGGTTTCGGGATTCTGGATTTGAGGTCCTCAACTGTATAACCGTATTTCTCTGAATATAGTCCCCCTTCATTAATTTTGAGGCTTCAGTTTCGGGAAAAGTTAAAAAAATGCGTTTGAATATAGTCCCCCACCTTTATTTTTACCACGGGCATTTTTGGAAAAAAAGGGGGGACTATGTTCAGACAAATACAGTAAGTACTTTTTCACATTTCCATCTGCACCAGAGTTTCAAACTGTAAACAATACACTCTACTTTACATAAGACATTTTAAATGACTTTCATACGACTATCAAAGGCAAACACATTGGTTAAGGAGTAACATAACATATCAGACTTGGATTAACATAACTTAAACCCACATTTGATGGAAAACAATTGAATACACCCTTCTAATTTAATAGCATTCTAATTCAATGCACCAGAACAAACGACTTTCACAAGTATGTAGTTAAAATTGACCTGCATTTTTTTTTTGTTCATAGCATTACTACTTTCAAAAAGGTTGTACCAAAGTTTTTTACTAAAATTAAAATAGAAAAATAATTCAGTAGTTAATTTAATGAATAGAAGACTAGAATTATAAATTAACTAACAACTGCATTATATTTATTTTGTTATCAATTTTATTATTGTAAAAAGCAGAGAGCTACCAGGATGCTTAGATTTACCATGATTTTGGCAGGGGTTTATGAACAGGAAACTCCCTTTGCTTTGGCCCACAAGAGTAACCAATAGATGGCACTGGGGCAGCTCACCACTTACCAACAGAAGGAATGGACGAGGACACAAGGATGAAAGGAAAGATACACACTCACACGATAGCAGGAAAGAGACAGGAACATGCATTTCTGGGCACGCTGAGCTCAAGTGAAATAAGCCAATATGGCCGATACACTACTTCATTCACATTCACACAGCACCTTAAGCGTAAACATACAAATAAATTCATAGGTAAGGAAAGAAAGGGATGGGAACATATAATTATGTATCACCCATCATGGGCCAAGAAGTTTAAACCAGACGATAGTTCATCAAAAACCAGTCTTTATACTCTATTAAAAAAAAAATAACAATTTAGAAGGGCATTTCCAATATTGAATTTGCATCAAAGAATAGCTCACTCACCATAGGTAATACATCGACTTGTACATCTTGAAGGTCTTTCTGTTCAGCTTGCTCAATCTTGCGTTGAAGCATTTGCTGGAAGGTGGAGCGTGACTTAAGACACTTGTCCTTGAAGACTTTGAAGTCAGTTAACTTGTCCAGGCACTCTGCACAGATGCATTGCGGGAAACCATCCACCAGACTGACCTACAGTCAAGACGAAGGAAAAGTTGTGATAAATTAAGTGTGTTTAGAAGGACAATAGAACATGAAACGTAGGCTTTTTATCCACATCTATAAACTATCTTTATATGGCCCAGACGGCGCAAGTGAGGGTAGTGGACGGAGAATCTGGGTGGGCAAGCATTGGCCGAGGTGTGAGGCAAGGCTGTCCTCTATCGCCGCTGCTCTTTAACGTGTACGCTGAGGAGATGGTGAGGGAAGCGTGGGATGAGTTAGAAGCTGGGATAAAAGTGGGAGGAATGATGTTCAAATCAGTGATATTCGCGGATGACCAGGCGTTGATCAGCCAGTCAGCGAGGGGGCTTCAGGCTCTAGTGGATGCGTTATATGAACGTTGCGAGGAGTATGGGATGAGGATGAATCACAAGAAAACTAAGGTAATGCGGTTTTGTAAAGCATCACGAGCGAGGAATGTGAGACTCAAGATAAAGGTGGGTGGTGAAAAACTTGAGCAGGTTGAACAATTCAACTATTTAGGAAGTACGTTAGAGGAAAATGGATACAGTAGTAAGGACATCAGGAAGAGAATAGCATTAGCGAAGGAGGCGTTCATGAACAGGAAGGAGCTTCTGAGAGGATCGTTGTGTAAGAGTTTAAAGAAAAGGTTAGTGAAGAGTTTGATTTGGAGCGTAGCTCTCTACGGTGCGGAAACGTGGACACTGAGGAAAGAAGACGAGAGAAGATTGGAGGCATTCGAGATGCGGGTATGGAGAAGAATGGAGAGGGTGAAATGGACGGAGAGGAAAAGGAACGACGAAGTGCTGGATATGGTTGGCGAGGAGAGGCAGCTTTTAGATGAGATACGCAGGAGACAGAAGGTATGGATGGAGTTAGTGCTTAGCGGGGAGGGAATGTTGAAAATGGTGTTAGAGGGAAAAATGTTAGGTAAACGAGGGAGGGGAAGGAAAAGAATAGGATTTTTAGATAGATTGAAAGAGAGTAGGCCTTACAGTGAATTAAAGAAGGCAGTGCTGGAAGGAAAAGGAGATACTCCATGAAAACCTACCTTAATCGGTAGAATACTATAATAATAATAATATACTACCCTGCAAGCCGCCTAAAAGGCATGTGGAAGGGGGTGCTAGGACATCAGCCATTTACACATAAAAAGGAAATGATAAAATAATTCTTGAAATATAGGTCATATATAATGCAAAAAAGGTGTTAGACTTTAGTTACAATATTTTATTTTCTTTTATGAAAGTATGTGATTGTGTTTCCATATTTTGGGTGTAGTTCTGCCCCTCAGAGCCCCCCCCCCTCAATATGCCACTGAGCGTTGAACTCCCTACAAACAGTTTTACACGCCACACTCTCCTGGGGGGTATTCCAAACTCACCACAACCCCCCCTAATTTGACTCTTAATCTGCAATTGCAGTTGATGGTATTTTGAAGGAGACGACCGACAGCTTAGGTCATCTACGCCATGAGGGAAGTGTAGGTAAGGAAGGGTGGAGAGAAACCCGGAGTCGGCGTTAGCCTGCTCTTAACGAAAGGCGCCAATGGGACCACGGCTCAACGTCCCATTCGACGGACTGAGTGTCGTCCTTGAAATGTCCTCCACACAACATTCAATCAGGGGACAGGCAGTCTCTGACCGCTGGGATTTGAACTCAAGCCTACGAAGTGGGAAGCCAACACTCTAGCCCCCACCTGCAGTGGAGTGAGGAGGGTTGACAAGTATATAAATGACATCCCCCTTCCAATTTTTATTCACCCCTAATGATGCACCCTATAACGGCCAGGAAAGCTTTCTTGACAAAGAGTAATACAGTGAGTCCTCGTTTAATGTCACTTACCGTTCCTGAAAAATGTGACGATAAACGAAATGACGTTAATCGAAACATAATATCCCATAAGAAACAATGTAAAAAGTGAATGTCGGCTCCTAGACCTCACAATTAATACGCAAAAAAATTTAAGCGTATCATATCTTGGGGAATTTTTTACGATGGGAATGCCAAACTATCGCATAAATACGAGTTCCTGTCATCATTGACGACAATAGCAGCAGTGACGTAAATCCTTCTCCATTTTTGTATCTCCCCGCATTTGCTCTTCGGCTTCGTTATGGTGGTCGCCCGAGCGAGTGTCGCCTGGGCATCATCAACGCTGAAACATCGTCGCAGTTACAGGAACCAAAATTATAGTGAACACAGCGAAAAAAGTGGCAACAAAAACTCCGAGTTAAACACGGAAAAATTCCTTGAAATGACTTTTTAGGTTCCTGAAAACCATTATGTCAAGTAAAACCTTGCGCACCTACCTAAGAATTAATTTTGCAGAAAATTTGCTAAAACCGTAATCGCAATTAACAATAAACGCACCGTTTTCCACTTCGTTTAGACTGACTGTATTACCGCCCACAAAACGAAGAGCCTGCTACGTCCGCCGCTTCGCGTTTTTTCTCGCGCGAAATTTGAAAGCCTTGATGTTATCGCGAAGCGAAGGTGCGATAAACCAATGACGGTCTCAAAATTTTCGTGACGTTATCGCGAAATGACGTTAAACAATCGGGTAAAAAATATTGGAACTATGAGTGATACAAGTTGAACATTGAACATGATTATTTAGTAATGAAATAGAAAAATAATGTCAAATGGATGCGAATAAATGACTTTGCTATCTTGTGAGAAGTAAGCGTCAACTTTCCCACTTTTATTTTAAAATAACCTCAGAATTTCTTGCATTTATTGCGACATGACATGATAAAATCCAGGTCTAAAAACCCATTACATACATCACTTATAATTCAGAGCACTCGATTAACAAGTGAGACCTGTGGTTTGCAACGGAGAAAATCCTCACCCACAGTCAGTGACGTAACCAGGTGGGGGTGTCTAGATCCACCCAAAAGTAAAAACACAATTATTTTCCTTCATCAAAGAAGAGAAATATTGAAAAACCATGAATTTACAAAATATTCCTTTGACGAATGCAGTTTCAAACCCTCTACTTAGTACCCTGTTTTAAAAATTTTCCCCCCTAGTTTTGGATCCCTCCCCAAACAAAATTTCTGGCTAAGCCACTGCCTACAGTCTGGCCGGCAAGAGTTGTCCGCTGACAGCTCAAGAGGAGGGGAGGAGAACCCTGCGCCAGCACAGTTTGTAGCCAATCGCTGTCCCCCAAACGCACATCATACCGTCACCAAGTCATACAGCGTTGTTACATGCATATGAACCACCAAAACAATCCCTTTCTCTTTCGAATCACCTTAACAAGGGGTTATTACTTTGGGTCCTTCACGCTTGTTGTCCCTTCTGGCTCCAATCTTCACGGATACCTTTTGTTTACATGTGATGTTGGTATTTCCCTTTCTTACCTGGCAATCTTGCCCCCCGCACCGAACTAGATCCTTGAACTGCCTGTCATCGGACAACTCTCGGCTGCCTGACCATACACTAAATTCTTATCATGAATTGGGATTTCAAAATAGAATGACCACACTGTTAAGAAAGGAATTTTAAAATTGGCATGCCTCATCATAAAGAGCTCTCTCAACGTATGATCTTGGTCAACTGCTGTGTAGAAGAGCATGGCTCGCTCAATCCCTGGAACTCTTGCCAGAAGGTGGAGTACAACTAGAAGCACCGGTCTGAGAAGACCTTTAAGTCTGTCAGCCAGCCTGAACAGACAGACACAGACAAGCTAACTGACTTCAAGATAATCAGGGACCTTCACATTTCTTTCAGCACTGAAAATATAAAATTTTAATCACGTTGCTCTGCATTCGTGATGCCGCCAAAGTTGTTCAGCCAATTCAAGCAAAAAAATTAATGCATAATTCCTTGTTTTCCAAGGAAATTTTTACAAAATTCCAGGTTAATCTTGCTTGATTACTGCGATATGTAGATAAGAAATTTAAAACGTATAAAATTACTTCAATACTTTTAAATAATATTATACATTAATTATATATACATCAATAAAATAGGTCATCGGAGGTTATCAGTCTACTGATGAGAGAAAGCTATGAGAGCATCCCTCCATTGGTCACAGTATCGGTAATCGACACGATTGGCATTAACCTTTGCTAAATTAACATTGTTTGAGTAGTCCTAGACATTGTTCGAGTAGTCCTTTAGACAAGGATATCACAAAATCATTATTCATCCATTCAATTTCTACACAGGGTTATTATGATGCAAGTTAACAGAGGTTTTCCACATTAATTTAACATTTCAATCTTTTCCAACATTATTTGCACATTTCATGCCAATATATGTTCTGATAATGTAAGAAATTAAATTAAAATGTCGAAAATGCTGGACGCCACATTTGTTTTGATTATGGACAGAGATATCGGTAGACATCTGTAACTTTTGATGATTCAATTCAATTTTTTTAAGGTAATATCTTTGAAAATTTCATGCCACTGAATGCTCTCATATTTGAGCAATTATAATACAGTGATGATACAAATAAAAGTGGCTTCCTTTTTGAATGTTTCATTCCCTTTTAGAACAATAGTAGGAACAACCCACAACGTATGTGTAAAGAACATCTAATCTATCCAATTTGTTGGATGCAAGTTTCATGCAGACGAATGCTATAATAATTGAATACTTACAAATACAAGCCGAGAGATAACAATAATGCTGAAAGTCAAATACTGGAAGCCACTTATACGCAATGTTTAATTGTGAACTGACAGAAAATCGGTAATACCCGTTCCTTTTGCATCTGAATTATAATATTTTATAGATATTTACTACATTTATAACATACTTCATGCTAATGAATGCCCTAAAATAGAAAAATTTAATACAAAATGTCTACAGCCAATGCCTGAAGCAATTTTCCATATTCTTACTTATTTGTCGATATAAAATTAGTTGAAGCATGTAAAATTAGCATTAATAACGTGTTAAAATGTAATTTGTAATTTTTATGGAGATGAATCCTCAGGTAGTTTAGAAAATAAAATATGATTTCCAATAGCTTAACTGCTTTACAAAGTGTCGCTGTCACATTTACTTGTCTATAGGCAATATAATTGTTTAATAACATGAATTTACTAACCCCTCCAACCTTTTACTGCCAATTTCGGAGGGCTTAACAACAACAAAAAATAACCACCGACAAACATGGTACTTTTACATTTTCCAATATAAGATGGAAACACTGTTTTCAGAAATCAAGAACATTTCTTGGGCTGACATCACACAACATTCACCGTAGACTGACAATTTTGATACTCTAACTGGTAATATTGGAATTACTATTTTTCTCACAAAGCAATTAACAGGATATGAGGCAATCCGGCATAATATCCAGACCGTATCAAAGTGTTCTCTGGAGTAACCATTTTTGAATTGGAGAATAACAACTTTTGGTTCGTTTGATGGCTACGCAAATAATAAATAAAGCTACAAACCTCTATCTGTAGTAAGTCTTGTATCACTTCAGCTGCATAATACCCGTGACCTTCTCCGAGAACAAAAATTTCAACGAGATTATCACACTTGCACAAACAAAGCCTGCACATTCCACGTATATCGCAATCTCCCATCACGGTAAATAATGAACCTAAACTGAGAAGTTGATAAACGGCACTATTGGAATCTGTAACCAGTGAAAAGCGCAAAGGATCTTTTAAATGACAGTGATACATGCAAACACGAACAATTAAACACGCGACCACTATATCCCCAAAACGTTGCACCGCAGCAAGCACTGAATGTAAATAAATAACAATCGAAAGATTTCAGAACTCGATACAATAGATAGTATCGATAGTTTACCATCGACAGCCGACCAATCATTGCATGACGCGGCTGTTACGAATGGGTATGTGTGAGGGACGATTTACGTCGTATCCACATTACTAAAGCAAATGTATAGGAAAGGTGATGCAGGAATAATATAACTTGGAATCGGCCTTATAACTTTAAAAATTATTTCAAGGTCAAATTTTTATTTGAATGTACAAATCATATGTTCACTGAAAGATGGAAATTGGCCAATTAGGAACCTTTGGTCAGGATATCAAGGGACACTCAGCAAAACCTCTTTGTATCTAAATGCAGGTGCCTATTATGTTTTAAAACAACATTTAAGGGAATGCCTTCCATTACCCATTAATGAAGTTTATTAGGATGGGTGAGATTTAAGATACATGAAGAAATCGACGTCAGCAAAATGGACCATAATATTTTTAGGCTAATTACAACATTATTTGAAAATTTCATGCTATTTAATGTTCCCATAATAAAAAATTTAAAAATGAAATGTCGACAGTCAACTCGAGAATCCATGTTCGATATATTAAATTATTATTTTTGCATAAAAATCGGCATAACCCGCGCACAACGGGCTGAGTGAGACTCACGGCCCTGAGGAAGGTGGCCCAGTCGGACATCGAAACGTCGGAAGTAATGCAGCTCCTGGCTCGGTGGCGATCCCGTGAACTCTTCACGCGGTGTATTCGCTAGGAAAACCTTAGAAAACGGCAGATCATGAAGTTGAAAAAAAATGTCCGATTAACTCCAAGGACAAAGTGCTTCCTGAAAATCAAAGTGGCGAAAATGATAAAGAGACTTCTTTGATTTCCACTGATTTATTTCGTCCGTACGACATGTTTCGAACCATAGAGGTCATTATCAAATTCTCTTCGCTTCTCTCTCCACCCAGATTTTAGACTTTAATGCAAGGGCTTACCCAGGATCATAACTAGGGTGGGGGGGGGGAAACAATGGTCTAGGGGTGGGGCAAGCCATGGGATTTATGAAATTATTTCCTTGAAAAAAAACAGTTTTATTTTAGTAACATATCTTATACTAATATACGAGGGTTGCACCAAATGTAAGGTTCCCATATTTTTTACAAATAGAAAAAAAATTTTATTGTTATAAATTTTTATATCGTTGAAAAGCTTATACTTTCGCCTATTTTTCAATGTAGTCTCCGTTTTTTTCGAGACTCTTTTGAAGACGTTGCTCCAGCTTTTCTATCCCTAAGTTGAAGGAGTCTTCCGCCAACCCGTTGAGGAAGCGTGTGACCTCCGTCTGGACTTCACCTGCGCTCTTGAAGCGTTTGCCGCCTAAGTGTTCCTTTAGCTTGGGGAAGAGGTGATAATCGCCAGGGGCTAAGTCCGGGCTGTACGGGGCATGAGGCAAAACAGTCCACCCAAATTTCTCCAAAGCTACTGAGTTTGTCGAGCGGCGTGTGGTCGAGCGTTGTCGTGAAGAAGCACTACTCCCTCCGTCAGTCGTCCTCTTCAGCGATTCTGGATAGCTCGCCGGAGTTTAGTCAAAGATTCACAATATCTTTTGGAGTTTATTGTCGTCCCTGGTTGCATGAAATCGATGAGGAGTACCCCCTTTCGATTCCAAAACACTGTCGCCATAAACCTTTCCTGCCGACTGCGTCTGTTTGAATTTCTTCGGAGGCGGTGAACCAGAGTGACTCCACTGACGAGATTGCTGTTTTATTTCAGGGGTGTAATGCAACACTTATGTTTCATCTCCCGTGACGATCGAGTCCAACAACTTCTCCTTGTTGCCTCCCCGCTCACACTGCTGAAGAAATTTGCGAGCACAGTGAAGGCGTTGCTCCTTGTGTCTATCAGTCAGCATCCGGGGGACCCAGCGAGCACACACCTTTCGATAACCCAACGTTTCAGTTAAAGTTCTTTCAATTGTGCCGCGGGAAGCTTCAGGAATGCGTTCAACAAGTTCACGGACAGTGACCCTCCGATCTTTGAGCAGCTCACTGTTGATCTTCTGGACAATCCGAAACCGGCGGTCTTCCACTCCGTTCTTCATCGTGAACTTCAGTGCGACCCTCAGCAAAAGCTCTGCACCATTTGCGGACGTGCTGAACGGACATGATTTCTTCACCATAAACCTCAGTCAGTTGCAGATAAAATCTCCACGGGCGGTAACTTCCTTGCATGGAGAAATCTGATTACTGCTTTAACCTCACATTTGGCGGGAACGGGGATAAACACTTCGATTGTTGATGGTTGCGAAGCCAACACCGAGCGAAGTAGTGAATCGCGGACGGGCGGGCTCGAGAGTAGTGGAACCACTGCACACGGCACTGTAATTGGATTTAGCCTAGGACCTTCCCTCTACATTGGATGCTTTCCATTCATTGACACACGTCGACACAAGTCGACTTGCGTCGCGGTTTTCGTGTTCCATTCTGTGTGTGTCGCCGACTGTTGTGACACAAGTCAACAAACGGTAACGCACAGGAATAGGAGAGTTATAAACAGTTACCGCGAGTCGACACAAGTCGACGCGTGAGTCGCATGAATAGAAAGCACCCATTGTAGCTAATTGGCAACCTTACTTTTGCTACAACCTCGTGTATCATTTTTCGATGCATTAAAGACAATTTTATGAATACTTTCGTTTCAATTCAGTACTGATTTTGCTGAACCCTTAAATAACCCAATGTTACTTCTAAGCAACATCAAAAAATGTATACATTTTCAGCCCTATTTGGGGAATTATCAAGACTTGACATTATTTTGTGGCTTAAATTTTAATGACGAAACATTCAGCAACCACGATAAACATGATTTTATGGAAAAATTTCAAGTTTTCAAAAAGTGAAAAATCTTGAAAATTTTATTTCTCTCTTAAGTAGCTCTGGGTTAGAAAGGGTCAAAGACTTTTGCGATTTTTGCTTCTAGGGGGGGAGATGCCCCTCGCTGGGTACTCCCATGCTTTAATATTTTTTGACCCTCCCTTTAACGTGCACCCCCCCCTTCCCTCGCACTGTCCACCCACCCCTGCCGTTGTCGGATATAAATGAGGCTCGACAATGTAACGCTCCTTCTGTTTGTCTTGATGTCCGTCGAAACTATAGTGTGAATGCCGTGAGTTGGTTGGCTCAGAGAGCCCGCGAAGGGCATGAGCCGCGAGCAAGGGAGAGGAGGAAGAAAGGACCGACAAAAGAATAGGGTGGTTTCCTATAATTTTTTACTGACTAAATCGAAAGATTATTACTCCTGGAGTACGTTCCTCACGCTTTTAGATTTTTAAACTACTATTTCTCGCGATTAAATGAAGAGTGAAAATTTTCTAGCGCGAGAAAACGCGACGCGTAAGCATGAATGTCGGGAAATCTCTCCGTGTGACGTATTTCTGGTTCCCGCTGCCGCCCTGTGAGGTGACCTTGAGGCGAGTTGAGCGCTGATACGACGCAGGCTGATAGCGGGTAGCTGAGTACCCTGCTGGCTGGTAGCGCTTGGCTTAAATAAGGATTATTAATACCTTATCAAATGAAGAAAACTTTCCGACCTTAACCAGTTTTAATAAGTGATTATTAAGACATGTTTCCCTGAGCTCTGCGCCTCATGCATGCATTGGTAATCTCAGACGATGTAAAACTCCTATCTACTCGTATATACACCAGGTCCCTGTGACGTCACGTGGAGTGGCATCGCATGGGCGCCAATCTGGCCCTTTTCAAATGAGGATAAAAATGGACCATTGCCATTAGTCTAAATTGCGAATTCTAAAACCAAATAATTTTTATATTATGAATACACTAATGGTGGGTAACGAATCGCAATCAATGCGTTTCGTTTTCTTTGATGAAGGAAACTACCCTATTGTATGACACAGGTAGATGGCGGGTCCGTTCGCCCGTCCCCCATACGAAGGCAACTAGCACAGCTCTAATAAAACTATTGACTTCTTTTAATTCCTCGTAATATATATCAATCTAAATACCATATTTGTTAAGTACTAAAAAAAGCTAAGAGGATTGGTATAAAAAACACCGACCGAAAGTGCTATGATCACAAATAACGAAATGGTCGAGGGTTAAAACAAAACAAACAGTACAACGGCTGAAAAATAACTTTATTCTGAGTAATCTATGGACACAGATTATATACTCTAGATTACCCACGATGAAAAAATACAGATTCCATACATATTTACACGTAATTCGATGCTTTAAAATTCGCAGTCTAAACGAAAACTGGCATCGATAGAAATATACCTACAAAGGGTATTAAAAAGAGTTATTCGTTTATTATATTTATCAAAATATGATTTGGCACTGATTATGTAGGGAGGAATGTGGAAATAGTGAAATAGAGGCTATTCTTGATCACTCATTTCCAGAATCGTAATGAACTCTACTATTCATACTGTGTAGAAAATAAAACCATGGACATGGATCAGGGGTTCCCAAACATTTTTGTACCACCCCCCCGCTACACAGATCAGCTTTCCATTTTGCAATACCCTATTTCCACGGTGCCGTACATACCAACTCCTACTTGCACAAGTACTTGTACTCGTACAAGTATGTTCCTACTTGATACGGTGAGTAGGTAGATTTTTTTGTTCACTGTTGAATGCGGTAACGCAGAATGGAAAGATTCAATAATTGTACGTATGATGAAAATTAAAACAAGTATTACATGAAAAACGAATATAATTACTGATACAAAATTTAACATTGTAACACAGATACATTTTCAATTTAAGGAAGGTGAAACAATAGGCCTACCTACTTACAAAAACAAAAGATAAAATGTAATTTAGTGAGATGTGGTGCGCTTGCATGTTCTGGATACGTTGACAGATCCTGGGTTGAGTTTCAGACAAAGCACAGCGTAGGTCACTTTCGACATCAAGTTTGCTGCGGTACTGATGGGTGTCACGCCCCCCAGTTTGGGAACCCCTGCTCCAGATTAACGATGATGAAAAAATACAGATTCTATACATATTTACATGTAATTCGATGCTTTCAAATTCGCAGTCTAAACGAAAACTGGCATCGATAGAAATATATGAAGGGTATTAAAAAGAGTTATTCATTTATCATATTTATCAAAATGTGATTTGGCACTGATTATGTTGGGAGGAATGTGGTAATAGTGAAATAGAGGCTAGTCCTGATCACTCATTTCCAGAATCGTAATGAACTCTACTATTCATACCGTGCAGAAAATAAAACCATGGACAATTGCGCAATTATCAAAATCAACCTAGAAGGCTGCAGTCTAATTTTTCCAAAAATATGCTTTGAGATGCCGGTGTGGTATATGCGCGTTGCATATTATATTATCAAATAATTAATTACAAGTCAACCATGAAGTCTGGTGGTAACATAAAGACACAATAATATACATAAACCAAAATACAAAACAAAATACTTAGCAACAAAAAAATTAAAAAAGCCGTCAAAATACCATTCTTTGCACAATACATGTCCCCATGTACTTACATAGCACCAAATCAGCAAAAAAACAATGAATGTCTACATTGACATAGCCCACAAAATTCATTTTTACACAATAATATACGAAGACCAAAGTAAAAAAGACAAGGAACACCAAATTCAAAAAATATACGTTTATAAAGCCCTCAAAATTCAATTTTATTAATCCAATTGATAAATGTAGTGGCGTGAGTTGGAAAGGGCTCAAAAAATATTTTCTCCGGTAAACCATTCCAATCCTCCCTTCCAATCCCTTGATGTAGGAAGGAAAATTTTAGTCTATTTGACAGCTGCCTCGGGGCCTTGATCTTATAATTCTGTTATTTTGTGGGTAATTCGCGCAGTGGCGTAGCTCGGGGAAGGGAGGGGGGGTCCGGACCCCCTCACGAAATATATAAACAATTAGTTGATGCGTAGTTTTCCGCGGCGTTGTCTAGATGATGTCTCCATGTTCCTGGGCTTCACCGCGTGGATTTTTCTTTATGACGACAGTTTCTCCGGTATTCCAACCGGCGTCTTCAGATCGACCTGAAGACGCCGGTTGGAATACCGGAGAAACTGTCGTCATAAAGAAAAATCCACGCGGTGAAGCCCAGGAACATGGAGACATCATATAAACAATTATTTTCCTTCGTAAAAGAAAACAAAACATTGAAACGTCATGAATTTACAAAATATTCATTTAACAAATGAAATTTTTCCGATTGTGAAAATTGTTAAAATTAGTTTAAAACCCATGACTTAGTACCCTGTTTCTCAAATATTTTCCCCCTGGTTTTGGGACCCCCCCCAAAGAGAAATTCCTGGCTAAGTCTCTGAATTTGCTCCCTTTGGGAAGCAAAAAGTAATTAAATCGGCTGTATATTTCGCTTGAAAAATACCTAGAGTTAAATTCATCGTTGGCCATTGGCCGACATTATGAAATGTATCGAAAAATGGGAGGGTCAGAGACAGGGGCTCAGCTAGGAATTAACACTCTGAGTGCCGATCGCTAATTCTAAAGCCCTACTGAAAAATACGGCCATTTTTTACTAAATTCGCAAATTTATTTTAAACAATATCATCAAAAATATATTTATATCGATGCGTATTTCAATAAAAATGGACTTTGCTCTTCTTTACGAATGAGTTGAATAACATTCATTGCTAACTTTTATATATATATATTTTTAACGATGAAAACCTAATGTTTTTTTTAAATAAAAAAGTTGCAACAAATGATGTAACGCCATAAAATGTATAACATTTTTATTACGCTCAATTTGAGCTATTTAAACCATGGAAATCGTATACCAAAGTATTGTTCCAAGCGTAGCATTCAAAATCCTGGATGACAAAAAGGATCGCTGCACCCTCAACGAACGGTTCTTTCCTCCAAAGAATGTTCACGCAAAGTAGGCTGAGATAAGGGTGCCGGTAGCTACAGAGGACTTTTCGTCCTCAAGACATTAAAAGAATTCTTTTTCCATCGAGCAGTTGAATTTTGAGATAACAGAACCACTAAGCAGTAAACTGGAAAAGTACCACAGGCGAAATATTACGGCTTCACGCAAACAAAGACAATTAAATAGAAATACGTAATATTACGTCAATGGCAATCTTCAGAAAGATTAACAGGACGTAATATTACGTCCATGGCACGCGAAGTGTTGAGGCTAGAGGGCGTTTCAGGCACAACCAATACTAAGGTGCCTAGGGGTACGGAATACCCGCCAGGGTAACCGGGAGGTGCGGTGGCCCTCCCTCGGAAAAAAGTTAAAGTAAATTGTTCAAAATAATGAGTTTAATGGACTTCTGAGGGATATTTTATTAATCCCCACTCTATTCCATAAGTAATGTTAACCCAATTGAGTAAAATAGATTTACCTTAAAAAAAGTTCTGAGCTCTGGGGGAGGGGGGAGGTCTGTTTATCTCCCAAAACCCCCTCCTCGCTGCCCCTCTGGTCAGAGAATGTTTGCCTGGGGGCTAGTGGTAAACTCAGCGTCGCAATTAAATGAAAAGTGAAAAATTTTCCAGCGCTCGAAAATGCTACGGCTACGTATGAATGCTGGGAAAAGCCTGTGTGACGTCGTTCTGGTTAGGGAAATCGATGCCTTTCACTGAAACCTCTCCACAGTGAACCGCCATACATGAAATTGCCCAAATTTTGGTCCCCTCCATTACGATGTAAAGAGGTTTTACTGTATATGCATTTACATGATAATACCAGACGAGCGTGCTGCGCCCACTCCCAGCGGGCTTCCCCCGCTCTTTTCAATGCAGGTCCACAGAGGGATAGGCGCGTTTCTAATTTTAGAATGTAGAAAAAAAAGGCAGGGTCTTATGTACAAATTTAATTGGAATGTTCACGTACAAATTGAGGTCAGAGGACCTCGTTAGACACAACATTGGAAGTAATTACACTATCCTCTGTAAATACTTGTTTAGCGTTTTCCTTAATATTTACAAAAATATTTTGAAAAGATCTTACCCTAGAGGATGCTACATAAAGTTGGCCATGAGAGAATACAGGGTCAGGCAGCAATAAGCCAGCTCTTTGCAAAGTCTGACCCTGAGCCTTGTTAATAGTCATCGCATAGGAAACCTTAATGGGAAATTGTCCGCGAGTCAAATTAAAAGGCATGGTGGGATCCGACGGCATCAACTGTATTCTTGGGATGAGGACAATCAATGTCTGAATCGATATTTTTAATCGATTTTTTTCATTTTTTAAAACCAATTTTAGGAAACAATAGCAATATTTAGGAAGTAAGATATGCCGTCGCATGTTCTCTGATAAATTCTGTGCATTTTGGTACCTCATTTGTAGAGTTCGGTTGCGTATAAGTTGAGAAAAAGGTATCTATACAGTAGAAATAATATATTAGATAGAGAGATATACCTTTAAAAAAATTTCTGAGCTCTTGGGGGGTTTATCCCCCAAAACCACCCCCCCCCCTCGCTGCGCCACTGGTCAGACAATCAGACAATGGTTGTCTCTGTGGGCTAGTGGTCATTTCAGCAGACTTGTAGCTGCTAGAGGAAAAGTTTCCCCAGCGGCTCCTCTATTCTCTTGTGAAAGATCTTCTATGTCCCATCGAAAGTTAGAGAAAACTCTATCCCGTAAGCTCCATTTTTTATTTTTTGCTTAGTTTTCTAACTATCCAACCACGTGTTTTTTCCGCCCACCCTAGGTCAAGAAGGAGTGAGTCATGGTAGGGCTCCGTGCAACCTGTAATGAGTAATCTCTAGCAGTGGCACAGCGAGGGGGGGGGGTTGTTTTGGGGGATAAACCCCCCCTCCCTCAGACCTCAGAGAAATCTTTAAGTTTAATCCATTTTAAGAATTTGAATTAGTATTACTCATAGAATAGTGTTGGGATTTATCAAATTTCCCTCAGAAAGCCGTAAAACTCGCCATTTTGAACCATTTTATATTAAAATTCAGCAATTTTGTTAATCTCGAACCTACCGCTTATCCTGGTGGGTATTCCATACCAAATTCAAATTTTTCTTTGAGGTGGACCCCCGGGACTGCTTCTTACCCTGGTAGGTATGCAATACCCCCACACTCGTAAGTATTAGTTGCGCCTAAAACCCCCCCTGGCCTTAATTCCTTATAGCTGCGCCCCTGGTCGCTAGCACTTGCGCGTGCGGTTAAATTCCTGTCTTCCCTTTATTTTAAGTGGAAACAACAGCTGCTGCACTGCCTGACTTGCTTCACATCTCGTGGGCGACTATGCAATTCAGCTAATGGCGAAATGCGGCGATCGTTATTCCAGTGTATGGATTTATGATTTCGTGCTTAGAAGAGTGGGAGAATAGAGAAGTCTCCTAAAAACCTTAAGCAAAGGACGGGATAACTTATATGGCCACATTTTGAAGCAAGATGACCTGATGAAGACAATCGAAGGAGGACAGGCGGTAGGGAAGAAGGGTAAGGGACGGCCCCTAATGAGTTACATAGGACAATGTGTAATAAAGGATGTAAAAGAGAATAAATATGTAGCTATGAAGAGATTAGCGGATAGGAGAGAGGAATGGAGAACTGCGTCACACCAATCTTAGGATTTCTGACTAATGATGGTGTTGATGATGGATTTATGAATCCCCGTCTAACCGTATACCTTCAATTTTGAGTTTACTCCATTGCATGCTGCGATGAGCGCTTGTCTTTTATTCCTCGCTTCATATTATCATTGGAAATGCTCTCGAAGGGAATAATTACCCAGAATTCCGTACAAAGCCATATTGAATAATCGCTAGCATTAACTCGTGCGGTTAACACAACGCATCACTCCTGCTCAACCGGCAGTATTTGCTTTCTTGATTACGGACTAAAAAATGGTCGTGAACTGCCTTCAAATAGTATCTGTAGAAAGAGGTCGTGTCTTTAGGCCTTCGGCATGACGCAGTTAAGAGTTGAGGGTGGAAAAAAACATATGGGATCGGTGCGAAGCCGCAAAGAAAATAGTTCAGTTGCTTGGTAACCATGTGATGATATAGTGCTAGGATTCATTTCTGATTGTGAGTGGTGTGCCTTCTCCGTCTAGTGAAGCAATTATTTCAAATTTCCAATAGCACGAAGGAAGTAATGTGTGCATCTAAAACAAGCAAATAGTTCGTTAAACCCTGTGAAGTGCATTGGTTTGTGTGGAATGCGAAAATATCTGAATTTGGAAATCACTGGTTGAGTGCATGATATATTGTTATTTTATTGTATCGGTATACTGATATATTGTTAAGTATGTTGAATGGTGTGTGCGTGTGGAAGCATCTAGTAGTGTTTGTGCAGATTGTTGTGTTACCATGACAGCTACAGAAGAGGATTAATGATACTAGGATCTTAGGATATGACTTCATTCTCCTGGAAGGAGTGAAATGGCTTCATATCCAAGGAAACTTGCAAGTAACTATAATTTTCACCCTTTAAAACTACTCGTAATTATTACATTTTTTATACAGCTAATTGGGATAAAACAATTATATTGGCTTTATTAATATACACACTAGGGTGTGTTTAGAATAGGGTGGTTACCTATTATTTTTTATTGCCTAAATTGAAATATTATTACTTCTGGGATACGTATACGTATACGCTTGTAGATTTTTAAAAGACGATTCGCTATTAAATGAAAAGTGAAAATTTTCAAGGGCGAAAAAACGCGAAGGCTAAGAATGAGTGCTGGGAAAAGCCAATATGACGTCATTCTGGTTCCGGCGCGCCGTGTGAGGCCACCTTTGGGCGAGGCCATGAGCGCCGCTACGATACAGTCTGCCAGCAGGTAACAGAGTACCCTGCTGGCAGGTAGCGCTTGGCTTAAATAAGGATTATTAATACCCTATCAAACGAAGGAAACTCCACGCGGTGAAGCCCAGGAACATGGAGACATCATATAAACAATTATTTTCCTTCGTAAAAGAAAACAAAACATTGAAACGTCATGAATTTACAAAATATTCATTTAACAAATGAAATTTTTCCGATTGTGAAAATTGTTAAAATTAGTTTAAAACCCATGACTTAGTACCCTGTTTCTCAAATATTTTCCCCCTGGTTTTGGGACCCCCCCCAAAGAGAAATTCCTGGCTAAGTCTCTGAATTTGCTCCCTTTGGGAAGCAAAAAGTAATTAAATCGGCTGTATATTTCGCTTGAAAAATACCTAGAGTTAAATTCATCGTTGGCCATTGGCCGACATTATGAAATGTATCGAAAAATGGGAGGGTCAGAGACAGGGGCTCAGCTAGGAATTAACACTCTGAGTGCCGATCGCTAATTCTAAAGCCCTACTGAAAAATACGGCCATTTTTTACTAAATTCGCAAATTTATTTTAAACAATATCATCAAAAATATATTTATATCGATGCGTATTTCAATAAAAATGGACTTTGCTCTTCTTTACGAATGAGTTGAATAACATTCATTGCTAACTTTTATATATATATATTTTTAACGATGAAAACCTAATGTTTTTTTTAAATAAAAAAGTTGCAACAAATGATGTAACGCCATAAAATGTATAACATTTTTATTACGCTCAATTTGAGCTATTTAAACCATGGAAATCGTATACCAAAGTATTGTTCCAAGCGTAGCATTCAAAATCCTGGATGACAAAAAGGATCGCTGCACCCTCAACGAACGGTTCTTTCCTCCAAAGAATGTTCACGCAAAGTAGGCTGAGATAAGGGTGCCGGTAGCTACAGAGGACTTTTCGTCCTCAAGACATTAAAAGAATTCTTTTTCCATCGAGCAGTTGAATTTTGAGATAACAGAACCACTAAGCAGTAAACTGGAAAAGTACCACAGGCGAAATATTACGGCTTCACGCAAACAAAGACAATTAAATAGAAATACGTAATATTACGTCAATGGCAATCTTCAGAAAGATTAACAGGACGTAATATTACGTCCATGGCACGCGAAGTGTTGAGGCTAGAGGGCGTTTCAGGCACAACCAATACTAAGGTGCCTAGGGGTACGGAATACCCGCCAGGGTAACCGGGAGGTGCGGTGGCCCTCCCTCGGAAAAAAGTTAAAGTAAATTGTTCAAAATAATGAGTTTAATGGACTTCTGAGGGATATTTTATTAATCCCCACTCTATTCCATAAGTAATGTTAACCCAATTGAGTAAAATAGATTTACCTTAAAAAAAGTTCTGAGCTCTGGGGGAGGGGGGAGGTCTGTTTATCTCCCAAAACCCCCTCCTCGCTGCCCCTCTGGTCAGAGAATGTTTGCCTGGGGGCTAGTGGTAAACTCAGCGTCGCAATTAAATGAAAAGTGAAAAATTTTCCAGCGCTCGAAAATGCTACGGCTACGTATGAATGCTGGGAAAAGCCTGTGTGACGTCGTTCTGGTTAGGGAAATCGATGCCTTTCACTGAAACCTCTCCACAGTGAACCGCCATACATGAAATTGCCCAAATTTTGGTCCCCTCCATTACGATGTAAAGAGGTTTTACTGTATATGCATTTACATGATAATACCAGACGAGCGTGCTGCGCCCACTCCCAGCGGGCTTCCCCCGCTCTTTTCAATGCAGGTCCACAGAGGGATAGGCGCGTTTCTAATTTTAGAATGTAGAAAAAAAAGGCAGGGTCTTATGTACAAATTTAATTGGAATGTTCACGTACAAATTGAGGTCAGAGGACCTCGTTAGACACAACATTGGAAGTAATTACACTATCCTCTGTAAATACTTGTTTAGCGTTTTCCTTAATATTTACAAAAATATTTTGAAAAGATCTTACCCTAGAGGATGCTACATAAAGTTGGCCATGAGAGAATACAGGGTCAGGCAGCAATAAGCCAGCTCTTTGCAAAGTCTGACCCTGAGCCTTGTTAATAGTCATCGCATAGGAAACCTTAATGGGAAATTGTCCGCGAGTCAAATTAAAAGGCATGGTGGGATCCGACGGCATCAACTGTATTCTTGGGATGAGGACAATCAATGTCTGAATCGATATTTTTAATCGATTTTTTTCATTTTTTAAAACCAATTTTAGGAAACAATAGCAATATTTAGGAAGTAAGATATGCCGTCGCATGTTCTCTGATAAATTCTGTGCATTTTGGTACCTCATTTGTAGAGTTCGGTTGCGTATAAGTTGAGAAAAAGGTATCTATACAGTAGAAATAATATATTAGATAGAGAGATATACCTTTAAAAAAATTTCTGAGCTCTTGGGGGGTTTATCCCCCAAAACCACCCCCCCCCCTCGCTGCGCCACTGGTCAGACAATCAGACAATGGTTGTCTCTGTGGGCTAGTGGTCATTTCAGCAGACTTGTAGCTGCTAGAGGAAAAGTTTCCCCAGCGGCTCCTCTATTCTCTTGTGAAAGATCTTCTATGTCCCATCGAAAGTTAGAGAAAACTCTATCCCGTAAGCTCCATTTTTTATTTTTTGCTTAGTTTTCTAACTATCCAACCACGTGTTTTTTCCGCCCACCCTAGGTCAAGAAGGAGTGAGTCATGGTAGGGCTCCGTGCAACCTGTAATGAGTAATCTCTAGCAGTGGCACAGCGAGGGGGGGGGGTTGTTTTGGGGGATAAACCCCCCCTCCCTCAGACCTCAGAGAAATCTTTAAGTTTAATCCATTTTAAGAATTTGAATTAGTATTACTCATAGAATAGTGTTGGGATTTATCAAATTTCCCTCAGAAAGCCGTAAAACTCGCCATTTTGAACCATTTTATATTAAAATTCAGCAATTTTGTTAATCTCGAACCTACCGCTTATCCTGGTGGGTATTCCATACCAAATTCAAATTTTTCTTTGAGGTGGACCCCCGGGACTGCTTCTTACCCTGGTAGGTATGCAATACCCCCACACTCGTAAGTATTAGTTGCGCCTAAAACCCCCCCTGGCCTTAATTCCTTATAGCTGCGCCCCTGGTCGCTAGCACTTGCGCGTGCGGTTAAATTCCTGTCTTCCCTTTATTTTAAGTGGAAACAACAGCTGCTGCACTGCCTGACTTGCTTCACATCTCGTGGGCGACTATGCAATTCAGCTAATGGCGAAATGCGGCGATCGTTATTCCAGTGTATGGATTTATGATTTCGTGCTTAGAAGAGTGGGAGAATAGAGAAGTCTCCTAAAAACCTTAAGCAAAGGACGGGATAACTTATATGGCCACATTTTGAAGCAAGATGACCTGATGAAGACAATCGAAGGAGGACAGGCGGTAGGGAAGAAGGGTAAGGGACGGCCCCTAATGAGTTACATAGGACAATGTGTAATAAAGGATGTAAAAGAGAATAAATATGTAGCTATGAAGAGATTAGCGGATAGGAGAGAGGAATGGAGAACTGCGTCACACCAATCTTAGGATTTCTGACTAATGATGGTGTTGATGATGGATTTATGAATCCCCGTCTAACCGTATACCTTCAATTTTGAGTTTACTCCATTGCATGCTGCGATGAGCGCTTGTCTTTTATTCCTCGCTTCATATTATCATTGGAAATGCTCTCGAAGGGAATAATTACCCAGAATTCCGTACAAAGCCATATTGAATAATCGCTAGCATTAACTCGTGCGGTTAACACAACGCATCACTCCTGCTCAACCGGCAGTATTTGCTTTCTTGATTACGGACTAAAAAATGGTCGTGAACTGCCTTCAAATAGTATCTGTAGAAAGAGGTCGTGTCTTTAGGCCTTCGGCATGACGCAGTTAAGAGTTGAGGGTGGAAAAAAACATATGGGATCGGTGCGAAGCCGCAAAGAAAATAGTTCAGTTGCTTGGTAACCATGTGATGATATAGTGCTAGGATTCATTTCTGATTGTGAGTGGTGTGCCTTCTCCGTCTAGTGAAGCAATTATTTCAAATTTCCAATAGCACGAAGGAAGTAATGTGTGCATCTAAAACAAGCAAATAGTTCGTTAAACCCTGTGAAGTGCATTGGTTTGTGTGGAATGCGAAAATATCTGAATTTGGAAATCACTGGTTGAGTGCATGATATATTGTTATTTTATTGTATCGGTATACTGATATATTGTTAAGTATGTTGAATGGTGTGTGCGTGTGGAAGCATCTAGTAGTGTTTGTGCAGATTGTTGTGTTACCATGACAGCTACAGAAGAGGATTAATGATACTAGGATCTTAGGATATGACTTCATTCTCCTGGAAGGAGTGAAATGGCTTCATATCCAAGGAAACTTGCAAGTAACTATAATTTTCACCCTTTAAAACTACTCGTAATTATTACATTTTTTATACAGCTAATTGGGATAAAACAATTATATTGGCTTTATTAATATACACACTAGGGTGTGTTTAGAATAGGGTGGTTACCTATTATTTTTTATTGCCTAAATTGAAATATTATTACTTCTGGGATACGTATACGTATACGCTTGTAGATTTTTAAAAGACGATTCGCTATTAAATGAAAAGTGAAAATTTTCAAGGGCGAAAAAACGCGAAGGCTAAGAATGAGTGCTGGGAAAAGCCAATGTGACGTCATTCTGGTTCCGGCGCGCCGTGTGAGGCCACCTTTGGGCGAGGCCATGAGCGCCGCTACGATACAGTCTGCCAGCAGGTAACAGAGTACCCTGCTGGCAGGTAGCGCTTGGCTTAAATAAGGATTATTAATACCCTATCAAACGAAGGAAACTTTCCGACCATAGGCAATTTTAATGGGTGATTATTAAGAGAAGTTTCCCTGATATGCATTGGTAATCTCAGACGATGTAAATCTCCTGACTACTCGTATAGAATCTAGGTCCCTGTGACGTCACGTGGAGTGGCATCGCATGGGCGCCAATCTGCCCTTTTTCAAATGCGGTTAAAATTGACCCTTGCCATTCGTTTAAACTGGGAATTCTAAAACCAAATAATTTGTACATTATGAATACACTAATGGTGGGTAAGGAATCTCAATCAATGCCTTTCGTTTTCTTTGATGAAGGAAGCTACCCTATTCTTCACCTTCATGGTGTAGCATTAGTACATCCCGGACACAAAAATCATCTATTATCGCCGCAAAAAATGTAGAACGCGGAATTTTAAGTATTTATTTGAAATTGTGCCGAAGCTCTGTATGGTCGCGTCATGTATCGTGTTACTAATTGTTTATTCGACTACGACAATGGATAATTAAATATTGTTTGAACGTATAAACTTAGCTTAAAACTATGAAAATGGCGAAGCGATATTCTTCTTAATCTCGTCGCGGGCTAAATAATTGATTGGTATATTTAAATGTATTTTTAATACTGAGAACGGCATATTCCCATTACGAATAGCTTTATAAAATTAAATTTTACCGATTCTCTGTTTTTTTTTTAATATCCGAAAGTTAGATTTAAATTTCTGAGGCGTATAAAAGTACGCGAATATCGAAGTTACGTAAGCTATGTGAAAAGAATATAGTTTCCGATTTTTCATCTTGGGAAATATTTATATTATTCCTCTTACTTAATAATAAACCACAAAAACGAAAATTTCCCACTACCGAAGTAGGAGCCGAAATTGATGTCCAGAATAGACGCCGAATAGGGTAGTTTCCTTCATCAAAGAAAACGAAAGGCATTGATTGCGATTCGTTACCCACCATTAGTGTGTTCATGATACACAAATTATTTGGTTTTAGAAATACTGGTTTTGACGAATGCTAATGGTTAATTTTAACCTCATTTGAAAAAGGCCAGGTTGGCAGAAGCGTTGGAGCCGAAATTGATGTCCAGAATAGACGCCGAATTGGCAACGCCGCTGAACAACGCCTTCGTGTCGGAGGATGAAAATCCCTCTTGAGTTGGGAGGGGGGGCTATTATTCTGTGCAGCTGAAGACGAGAGTGTTCAGTTATTCGAGGAATGGGATTTGACAACAGAGCGACTGTTATGATGGGGTGCGCAAGAGTCATGGCCTCATATCAAGCGTGAATTCCTCAAACAGTTGAGTTACGAAGTCGATTTCATCTGAGGAAAGCATTTACGTGAATCGCCCCATCGTAAAGATCATTGCGACGGTCAAATTCCCTTCCTCGATGAGCAAAATACTCCTTTTAGACAATACCGAAGAAAATACCCTACTCACTCGGTGGGTTTGTTTTCCTCCGATTCGCAGTCGTGGTTCAGCGACCTTAAAATAACAGAGAGTATTGCTGGTTAAGAACTAGTGGCGCCGACTCCATGGGGCCTGAGGGGGCCAAACCACCCTCGAAAATTCCTTATGGGTGAGAGGAAAAAATGTGTCAGGCTCGATTTTCCCCGGGAGTGTCCAGATATGTAGGTATGCTATGAGCGCCGTTGCGATGCAGGCTGATAACAGGTATCGGAGTACCCTGCTAGCATGCGGCTCTTGGCTAAAATAAGGATTATTAATACCTTATCAAACGAAGGAAACCTTCCGATCTTAGGCAGTTTTAATAGGTGATTATTAAGACATGTTTCCCTGACCTCTGTGCCTCATGTATGCATTGGTAATCTCAGACGATATAAAACTCCTGACTACTCGTATAGAAACTAGGTCCCTGTGACGTCACGTGTAGCTCGATATATGCTTGGACCGAAGTGGTTACGTCATCGCCATTCTACCAAACCACTCCGTCAATCATATGTGAAGCCTTTTTCCTATAAAATACATGGAATAAGCGGTCATCTCCACATGTATCCACACACACAAAATTTTTATAATACGTCCACAAATTCAAGGAGACTTTTCCTAGATACATTATCATTAAAGGTTGTCTACCGGTAAAAATATGCCTACAAGGAATAAAATGCTTATCGTTTCGGCGTATTCCCCTTCTCGCATTGAATTAGCTATGGAATGAAATTCTCAAATAAGGTATTTTTGGATCACAACAACTTAAAATCCATAACTTAGCTTTAGCTTAGTCATAAGTTAATATAAGCCAAAATTCATCTTGAATTTATCGGGTATCAGGTAAGATGGTTATGTCTACCAAATGAAAACAATCTCAATTATCTTAAGTAATTTAAATTGAATTTCAGGATTGATGCGCGGTCTGTTCCGTGATTTAAAAAATAAGTCGTTCATTGTTTGAATCCATGGTTAGTCAAATTTTCAAGGTTTTGTCCAGGTTTTTTCGATTTCAGCCCAATGTGCGACGTAGATCCTGGGAGTGGATTGGTAGCCCTGTATACAGACTCCAATTTCACTTGAATGTAAATGACAATTAATTTCTTATCACTCACGCATTCAGGATTATTCCAGTGAATTCCTGTTCCACCGGCGTGCTCGTATAATACGTTCTTCTCGTCCAAAATTTCTTCTCACTTCAAGCTCACATCTATGACAGCAGACCCATACGAACACTAGGATTAATACCCAGAAAAAAACGCTAAGTGCAGCGTTACTGCAAAATTATTAAAAAGAGAACGACATGAGAAAGATTTTTGGAAGTTGGTA
This sequence comes from Ischnura elegans, assembly GCF_921293095.1. Lineage (NCBI taxonomy): Eukaryota > Metazoa > Arthropoda > Insecta > Odonata > Coenagrionidae > Ischnura > Ischnura elegans. Next base: position 1,523,185 of record NW_025791658.1, on the reverse strand, counting down.
TACCAGATAAATATAGTATGAATCATATGCTTTGAATAAATTTATAATATTAAAGTATCACCTTTGTCTTCATCAGTGATGATGAGGTGATTGAATAAAAAAAATGACAACTGAGAATGACAATTACTGACCACATTTGTTGGATGTTAACATTAGCGTACCCAACGAGGGGAGCGGGGGGACAGGAAAGGGCAACAGCCCCCCTAGAAGCAAAAGTAAATTTAATTCAAAACGAAATTTAATTCAAAAGTAAATTAATTCAAAACGAAATTTAATTCAAAAGTGAATTTAATTCAAAACAAAATTTAATCCAAAAGTAAATTAATTCAAAAAATAAATTTAATTGAAAACGAAATTTAATTCAAAACGAAATGTAAGACACTGTCTTCGGCGTTACTTTGTGGAACTGCTTCATCATAAAATAGATTACTTTGTTCTAATCCACCCTTTTTTTAAATAGTACGACCCGGGTTTCTGCATATCAGGATATCTGCATTTCTGCATATCCTGATGATAGCATATAGACAGATATGCAGAAACCCGGGTCGTACTATTTAAAATAAAATGTGGATTAGAACAAAGTATTTTCATTTCATGATAAAAACGAAACGTCTGAACAAAGTTTCTTTAAATGCAAGGAAATTGATATCAGTATACAACATGCAATTAAAGTAAAAATATTTTTTCCCGAAAAAATGCCTGTAAAGACCAATAAAGCGCTGTTATAATTTTTCGAAATGTTGGTTTCATAACCTTTTCTATATCACAAATAGAACGACCACGGCTTCCCCCCCCCCCCCCCTGGTTTTTTATCCTCGGTACGCCCAAGACGAAAAAAATTATAAAACTGCAACAATTACGCACCAGGCCGATTTGCTCTGAGGAAGAAATATCCGAGTAAGTCTCAATCACACACATACTCATACGAAACTTCCGCTCACGCCAGTGACCCACACACACCAAAGAAATAGACAAAGAATATAAAATTAGGAAATTAGATCACCAAGTGTTTCCAAGAATGTAAAGAGCTCTAAACATGAAGGTAAGCTAACGAAGCAAATAGAAAGCTTTATGATCCATGTGGAGAGAGAGTAATAAGAAAGGTCAGGGAATATAAGTTGCTTGTCCTTCATTCCTGAATTGATAACTACATATTTGGTGCAAAAAAGCAGGGTTAGAGGATAGCTTTAAAAAACTAGGAAAATCACGCTCAGATCCACGTACCTCGCGGATTTGTTCCAAGGAACAGAGGCGTAACTAGGAATGTGCTAGCTAGGAATATGAAACTAGGAATAACTACGAATTGGGGGGGAGAGGGTGTGGGGGTGAGGCCCCCCCTCCGAGCAACAGGGGGTCCGGTAAAATTTTTGAAAAATTACACGCTTGGAAATTAGGGATGGTCGGATCGGATACCTCGGATCCAAAGTCGCGGAAGACATCGGATCTGGATCCGAAATTTTAAATAATAGCTTCCGTGAATGCAACGCCCAATAAGGGTGGAAAGAGTTCCGATTCCATCTTCGAATGCGCCGTTGCACGCGATTCTTGTCCTACTCATGAACCGTTTTTTTGAAAGCTCTCGCAGAGGTAACGTAGGAGAATTTCAGCCGTGGAAAATAAAAAAAAAGGCAAAACACGACTAGCACATAGTGTGACTCTTCCCAAAGGATTGAGCAATCATCGGGGAATCTCAACGTCAGGAATTTGAAAATGCACTTGGATCCGAAAATATCCGATCCGAACGATCCGGCTCCGAAAATCTAGGATCCGATCCGAAAGATCCGGCTCCGAAAATCTAGGATCCGTCCATCCCTACTGTAAATACATTTTACATAATTGTGGCACTTAGAATTTAACTTTGAGTAAATTCAGTAATTATATTTCAAAATTATAATATAGTTTAATTTTTTTTAAATTTCTCTCAGGCTTTGGGGGGGGATCTATCCCCCTCATCCCCCCCCCCCATAGTTACGCGATTGTTGAGGAACAAATGTCCACTTAGGTCTCAATCACACTGAAGTACTCAGGTTTACAAAGCTTCCGCTTACGCCAGTGAACTACTCACACCGAAGAAATGGACAAAGAATATGAACTAGGAAAATCACGGTCACACTCACGCACCTCGCGGATTTGTACTGAGGAAAGGAAATGCCTCTTGGGACACACGCACTCACACACATATGTCGGTGATACCATCGCTTACGACAGTGACCGTCAAACAGTCGGGAGTTAGGGATGGGTAGAAGGGTTGTAAGTGCCAAAGAATGGATCGAATTTCGGATCATTGCCCATAGAAAAACAGTAACGAAAATGTTTTCTCCAAAAAATACACACACGATACAGAAAATAAAAGATATATAGAAAAAATAAGGGAGAAACATTTAAAAAATTCGGTGGCGGTTTTTTTCCCGACGATGAGAATATATCGGAGAATACTAAAATTTGAAATAATATCAGTTTTACCAGTATCACTCCTTGAAGTCGCGAAACTAGGAATACACTTTGGTGGGGGGGAATGAAGGGGGCTGGGGTGGGCAACCCCCCCCCCCTACAGACAACGGGGGTTCCGGGAAATTTTTTGAAAAATGACATGCCAGGAAAAACTTTATACATCATATTGGTAATTAAAATTTAACGAAAAGCAGATGTAGTTATTATATATCAAATCTAGACAATAGTTTAAATAATTTTTTAATTTCTCTGAAGATTTGTGGGGGGGTTTCTATCCCCTTATCCCCCCCAATAGCCACGCCACTGGTTGAGTGGATAGCTAACTAATTCAATCGAATCATAAAATTCTAAAAATCGACCATGTTTTTGTATTACGATAGCAATTTTCCGACAACCGCCGCTATAAGAAATGGAATGCAGACCACGATAGCAATGAAAGCCCACAAAATAATAATAAATTACTTACTCACTAAATCACGGTCAATCACGTGAAATTCTTCCCAGCAGTCCGCTATTTGCAACAGGTTATCATCCTGCTCTGAACTCACGTGCACACATTTTTCGAACCTCACAAAATTCCTCAGGCTTTCCCCGTTTCCACGCCGATGTTGTTGAAGTTATAGACGGTGGTCCGTTGGTGTAGACACTGCGGCACTAACAGTGTGGAAGTAGTTTTCGAAATGACACCGGAGAATGAGTCATAGTCTTCTGACGGTTAACAAGGCAAGAAATTCCGCCAGAGTTTGGGGGTGGGGTGGATCGATAATGGAATTTCGCGACGCCTGGTTGAATGGAGCACTGAAACCGTTTGGAGAGTCAAAAGCGGCCAACCATCGAAACTATCGAAGTTATTACGCAACACTAGGGAAGGATAAGAGTTCTTTGAAAAACTAATTTACTTTAAGTGAACTTATATAAAATATTACATTTTAAATTTAATTTCAATAATATCTTATTTATTTATTTGAAACTGGAAGCCTGTTTTAATATATTTACGAAAATACATCGATCTAATTTTCGTGACGTCATTGGCGTTGTCCAATCAGGTGCCTGTTCGATCTTCGAAACTTCGGGAGCCTCCATTCGTCTCAGTTTGGTGAAAGTCGTCTTCGAGTTAAGAGGTAAGTAACGTCTGCCATGTTTAAATTACCGTTACCCTGTTTCATATTTACGCCATTGTTATTTTATTTTGCTGTATTTACGTGTTTTGAATTTGCTGTGATTAATGCCGATAATTATACGTGAGCTGATTGCTTTATTAAGCATTATTCCGTTTAAGAACATGTGTTAGCCTTAGCAAATATCCTCAAGATTTGAAGCAAGTGTTTTCGTGTTTCTTCGACAGTGATGTGTGTTTACTTACTTTGTTCCTGCCAAGGATGCGAGGATAAAGGGGATATTTTTCCAATCCGTGCCTTATTTTTATCGCTTATTCACTTATATTCACTTTCGCGGTCCGCGATTGCTATTGTGATACGGGATACGTCTAAATTGTTCATCATTCAGTACGATGCCTAGTAATCTATTTTCATTAATGTTGTCTTCGTGTCTCACGTATCAGATTATGGAAAATTTTCCATTGCGTCGATAAAGTGGTAATATTGTGATAATTTAGCCACTAAAGTGTACTCTTTTTAATTTCATCTCATCAGAGTATTCGTGTATCGTCGTCGAAGTGCTTGAAGGTCATCCGTGTACGTGCTTATTCAGTGATTTCTTAAGGGTTCTGAGTGCAGCCAAAATATAATGATTTTTTCTCCCATCGTTGGCTAGAGGGGATTGTAATCGGGTTTTAACGTCGTCTTAAGGCTGTTTTACACGGTGCACGGAATTGCGCAGGTTATAGCTGCATTAATTTCTAAAATGGCGTGGAATTGCGCGAATGCATGAACGAAATTAGTGCAGGGGCTATTTTGACGTCTCGCATCCACGCATTCTCGCATGTGTTCTAGCAATTCACCGCTTTACACGACGCAATTTTGATTGCGCCTTCACACGTAAGTCAGACTGCGCAATTCCGTGTACCGTGTAAAACGGCCTTTAGCTCTTGCCGCGAGGAAATTTTTAGAGCATTTTCGGGACTTAAAGATAGTTGAACATTTGCAAGGCTGTGCCATCTCACCGCTTATTGCCTGACCTTGCAGTTGCCAGTGGCATGGTATTATTCGGAGATCCTTCAAGTTATATTTCTTAATATTTCGTATTGAGAGTTGAAATAGACTCCTTTCCTTAGTGGAAGTCGGAAAGTGGTTTTAATTGCTGAGCTTTATCGCAAATATTCGGGGGTGTCCTTGGAATTTAGTCAACCAAGACCTTTCGGTTTCCTTTCTTAAATTTTATCTTCCCGACCGTAAGCTTACGTAGCCTTGGCAATCATAAAGGAAGTATAATCAAATAAATTAGTGTGCTAACCATCATTATACACCAACTCCGTTTCTTGCCTAAAATTTTCCGTCATCGAAATATCCGGATGATGTTACGATAATATTTCACCATTCAAATTTTATGCATTTCGTATTTTTGGTTTGAGAATTATTATTTCGAATTTCGGTTTGACGGCATTATGTTAATGTGTGTCTTTCTTTGATTGTTTTCAGTATATCCAGTACATGTGAAAGTTTTGGTGTGTCAGTTATAAGAGTGATATTTCTTGGAATTGTTGTGCATTGGAGAGTAATCCTGAGGAATGAATGGTGAGTTAATTTCAATTTTATGTATTACTTAGCATGTTTTATGTTTCTACGCCAAATTGTTGCCATTTCTAATTCATTGTATTTACTTGAAATAGAAGATTTTTCTCACGAAGTAAATGAACTTAACATGACATTAAGTCTGGAAACAAAACATTTTTTTATATTTTGCTTGTTCCGCCTTGAATAGAGTGCATGAACATTTCAAATTCCAGGGAAAATACCGGAAAAGATATGTGTAAATTTGTGCGTTTAGGTTTTTTGATGCAATTCTTAAGGTTTAGGTAGGCGACGGGTTCTCCTTTGCATAGTTAACTTGTTTCAAAAGTGGTTTCTAAATATTTAACTACACTTCTGTAATCGTTATAAATATCAGCTTCTTATCTGAATATGCTTTACCTTAGTGAATAATTATATTGGTTCCTTTGGAACATTAAGATGTTTGTGTCCCGACGATTATGCTACATATTATTGGTTCTACGGCTTCCGACAACATTTAAACCTAATAAAATTATCTTAATAGTTTTGTCTTGTAGAAACTGACGGAAAATCTATTGAAAGGAGCTCCATTCTTTGCTACGCCAACAGCTTTTGATATTTCATTGCGTCAATATTTACAGTATGGTTAAACTTAAGGGTACGGCTTCTAACTTAATCATTCAATTCTTCTGAATGCATTTAGATATTAATTCCGTTGAGGATTCATTATGTTTAAGAGATCCTTGCTATAGGTATTTGCAAAAAATAAATAAAATATCCGGCTGTTTTTTAAGCTTGTAGTCACTTCATAGTACGTTTATCGTTTTATAAATATATTCAATTTTGAATTCTTGCCCCACATACTTCCAGATTTGGTGGTTTTTCGGTTGCGTACCCTCCACCATTAGAAAATAAATCTTAGTAACAGCTATATAATATATCCGGATGTTTTTTTGAGCTCGTAGTTACTTCACAGTACGTTTATAGTACCTAATGCCACTTAATTGCTTTCCGAAGATATTCCAATTGGAAATTTTATGTCACATTCGGATTTGGAGGTATTAATAAGCATTGCCTGCACATTTAGAAAATACAATTTTGATGTTGTGAACATTTTGGTTGAAAATACAATTCAATAATTGCAACTTGCTTGCTCACACCTTTGCTTTCTGAAATTTACGGAAAACAGAAGGTGACTATCAGAGTAATTGACGTGGTTAATTTATTTTTTTTTGAAAGCTTTGGCAGTTCGAAAGAGGGGTTTGTCTATGTCCTTCTTATTTCGAAAGTTTCCCTAGTTACTGCAGTCGAGTGTTCTTCGGCCGGTACCCTTTGAGCTGCGGCGTCTTAAGTATATCGCTATGGTGTACAATCTTCTGAACTCTCACAGGGGAAGGGAATTGGAGGGATGGGGGAGTACACGCTTACTCCAAGGCCAAGAAGGGCGTGCTTTCTATAGCAAAACCTGGACAACCTTCACTGATCATACATCTACATAATACCCAGCGAGCCACTTCCAGGGTGTTTGGCAGGGGGTGATCCATCACCACCATGCAGCATGCAATTGGACTCCCACATGCACACCTTAAGGTCAAAAAAACGTCACGCATAGTAATAAATTATACTATCATATGCTGTTAGAAATAATAATAAAATTAAAAAACATGCATTAACTTTTACATAGGTTAGTAGGCTACACTACAAGTCATGCAATCTATTTATGAGTTCCATCGATGCCGTTATAATCTCTTATTGATCGTGAAAAACAAGACATTCTGAATCTGTTGGTTCTACAGTCTACCTCTCTTATTCTATTTATATGATCACATCTTCCGTAGTATGTTGGCGTCCGTAACATATGGCTAGCTTCCTTAGAAAAGACACTGCTCTTGAATTTATCTAAAAGGTTTAATCTATATTCTACGGTACGACAGAGATTCCCATCCGAGTTTATCTAAGGTGCAGAATGGAAGAGTATTCTATATTCCTCAAAAATTTCTATAGATGTCGCAGAATTTCTTTTCAGGAAATGTTGTACCTCGTACGTAATCGTTTAAGGTTCGACTTGGAGAAAATGCGATATATCCATGATAAAATATTAACTACAAATGGTAATTTCAACACTTAAATTTAAAACTCTCCTGCCTCCAGCAGGGGCGCAGCTAGGAATTAAGGCTGGAGAGGGGGGGGGGGGTTTGGGTGCAACTAATACCGGGGTGTGTGGAAGTATGGAATACCCACCAGGATAAGCGGTAGGTGCGAGATTAATAAATTGCGAAGTTTTAAAGATAAAATGTACCATCTTACACCATTCTATTAGTAATATCAATCCAATTAAGTAAAATGGATTATAATTAAAAACTTCTCTGAGCTCTGGCGGGCGGGGGGGTTTATCCCCCAAAACCCACCCTCGCTGCGCCACTGGCCTATATGGTGATTTACGGCACTGATTGGCGTATTTAGGATTCACTTTAACTTGAAGCACCGGTTTGCATTGAACCACGCGTTGCGATTGGCTACGCGAAATATGATGAGGGAGTTTAAAATATTACTTACAATTAGACTTGAGATCCTCACTATAATTACGTATTCATTGGGTATATTAGTTTATATTCAAATATCAGAAATTACCATTAGTAGTTTATATTTTATCATGGATATGTTGTTCATCGTTGCTGCAGCCATAATTCACAACATAACTCCATTTGTAACCTTTAATTTCTACATACTTCACGTCATAGTTAAAGGTGCATCCAATCTCCATCGCCAACACTTATTCGTTTAAAGTTCTCGGTCATCGTTTGTCTTTTGCCAAGAACTTTTCTTTTTATGATATTCTGTTGGAAGTCGTTTTGCATGAGTAAGTAGCCGACTAGTGTTTCTTTCTTATTTCGATTTTTTTGCTTTAGTTCTTTTTCCAATCGGATTTCTTGCGGTAATTTCTCAATTAACTTTCTTTTGGTCTACCCATTTCTCGTTAGTATCCTCCTTTGGGGAACCCAACAAAGTTCCATTAATCCTGAACTTCACGAAGAGACTTTTCTTTAATTGAAAGGTTTTCTTTGATAACGATGTCCTTCTTTCGGCCCCAATGTAACAGATGATATTATTTATTAGATATTTTTTGATCCAGGATAGTGTATTGGGGGATGACACAAGGTCTGACAGGTCTTCTCATATTTGAGATTATAAACAAATTACTACAATAGGATGGTTTCCTATCATTTGCCTATTATTTATTCCTATTTCCTAAATCGAAAGATTATTACTCCTGGAGTACCTGTTTCATGCTTTTAGATTTTTAAATGACGACATCGATTTTTCGCGTTTAAATGAAAAGTGAAAATTTTCAAGCGCGCGAAAACGCAGCGGATAAGTATGAATGCTGGGAAAAGCCCGTGTGACGTCATTGCGGTTCCGGATCCCGCCGTGTGAGGCCACCTTGGAGCGACTCTATTAATGCCGCTGCGAAAGGGGTTGCTAGCTAGAGGCTTTTTCTGATTGGTCTTCCTGCGGTGATGCCTCAATTGATTTTCAATTGGTCTCCCCATTTCTTGTAACTTTCCGCCTTTGGGGAACCCATAGCAGTACCATTAGACCTGAACTTTACGAAGAGACTTTTCTTTAATTGAAAGGTTTTCTTGGCTAACGATGTCCTTGTTTTCGCCTCAGTGTGACAGATAATATTATTCATTAACAAAGGCGGATCCAGGATTTTTTCGGGGGGTGGGGGGGTTGGTACACAAGAGTCTCACGGCACTTCCCATATATGATATTAAAAGAAATTACACAAATTACTGTAGAAACTATTCTCTTTATTTGACATTTAAGTGTTTAGTATTAAATTTAATTATGGAGGCGTTGTAATGCACAAGATAAAACGAACGTAATGATAGCCGCATTAAAAATACTGTATATGTTTTTAAGCATATGGAGGGGGGAAAGGCCCCCCCCCCTTATTCCGCCTATGTTCTCTAGTATGTTTCTCAGGCATGATACCACTGCATGACATAGAGGTCATGATGTCACAATGAGACTGATTTCGTTGTTGTTGACTATTGTATAAGTAATACTGATCCAAATAAGTAAAATGGATTATACTTAAACATTTCTCTGAGCTCTGGGGGGGTTTTATCCCCCAAAACCCCCCTCGCTACGCCACTGGCCTATGTGGTGATTCACGGCACAGATTGGCGTATTTAGGATTCACTTCTAACTTGAAGCACCGGTTATTGAACCACTCGTTGATATTAGCTACGCGAAATATGATAAGGGAGTTTAAAATATAACTTACAATTAGACTTGAGATCCTCACTATAATTACGTATTAATTGGGTATTGTAGTTTATATTCAAGTATCAGAAATTACCATTAGTAGTTTATATTTTATCATGGATATGTTGTTCATCATTGCTGCAGCTATATTTTACAACATAACTCCATTTCTAACCTTTTATTTCTACATATTTCATGTCATTGTTGAAGGTGCATCCAATCTCCATCGCCAACACTTATTCGTTTAAAGTTCTCGGTCATCGTTTGTCTTTGGCCAAGGATATTTCCTTTTAAAATATCCTGTTCGAAGTCGTTTTGCATGAGTAAGTAGACGACTAGTGTTTCTTTCTTATTTTGATTTTTTTGCTTCAGTTCTTTTTCCAATCGGATTTCTTGCGGTAATTTCTCAATTAACTTTCTTTTGGTCTACCCATTTCTTGTTACTCTCCTATTTGGGGAACCAAAGAAAGTACCATTAACCCTGAACTTTACGAAGAGACTTTTCTTTAATTGAAAGCTTTTCTTGGCTGAGGATGTCCTTCTTTCGGCCTCAGTGTAACAGATGATATTATTCATTAGCAGGGGCGGATCCAGGATAGTGTTTTGAAGGGGTGACACAAGGTCTGACAGGTCTTCTCATATTTGAGATTATAAACAAATTACAACAATAGGATGGTTTTTTATTATTTGCCTATTATTTATTCCCAATGCCTAAATCGAGAGATTATTACTCCTGGAGTACGTATTTCACGCTTTTAGACTTTTAAATTACGATATCTATTTTTCGCGATTAAACGAAAAGCAAAATTTTTCAAGCGCGCGAAAACGCGACGGCTAAGTATGAATGCAGGGAAAAGCCCGTGTGTAGTCATTCTGGTTCCGGATTCCTCCGTACGAAGCCACCTTGGTGTGACGCTATTAATGCCGCTATGATAGAGGCTGCTAGTAGGTAGCGCTTGGCTTAAATAAGGATTATTAACACCCTATCAAACGAAGGAAACTTTCCGACTTAAGCCAGTTTTAATAGGCGATTATTAAGACATGTTTCCCTGAGCTCTGTGCCTCACGCCTGCATTGGTAATCTCAGACGATGTAAAACTCCTATCTTCTCGTATGGAAACTAGGACCCTTTGACGTCACGTGGAGTGGCATCGCATGGGCGCCAATCTGTTCTTTTTCAAATGAGGTCAACACTGACCATTAACATAAGTCTAAAATGGAATTTCTAAAACCAAATACTTAGTGTATTATGAATACACTAATGGTGGGTAACGAATCAGTCAATGCCTTTGGTCTTCTTTGATGAAGGAAACTACCCTATTACTGCAGAAAATATGCTTTTATTTCATATTAAAATTTTTAATATTAAATTTTATGATTGAGGCTCTGTAATGCACATAATAAAACGAACGTAATGATAGCCGCATTAAAAATATTGTCTGTGTTTTAAGCATCTGGAGGGGGGAAAGGCCCCCCCCCCTTATTCCGCCTATGTTCTCTAGTATGTTTCTCAGGCATGATACCACTGCATGACGTAGACGTCATGATGTCATAATGAGACTGATTTCGTTGTTTCATCTTCTTCGGATGATTTTAAAAATATTTCTCTTTTCGGTAAATTTTTACAAGAGGTACAATCCGGATTTCGCCTTCAAACCTTCACTTTCCTGTAGTATTTTTGCCTCCTGATTAACGTGGTGACATTCATTCCTGGCGGAAATCAATAGTTTTCGAGATATTTTAACTTTTATGGATAGCGATTTTCGGGTTCTGCGCATGCGCGGCCATATTGGAATGGCGGTAAATGAGTTTCACGGAACATGTTTGAAATTGTAAACAAGAGAAAAATATCCCTAGTGATGGTCCAATACATAACAAAGTGGGAGGTAGAAGTGGATAAATCACTTTCTGGGCACATGTACGGGCTGGTCAACTAGAAAAAAATATCCTTCGAGCTGGTCCAGTTGGTAAAGCGGGTAAATCACTTTCTGGGCACATGTACGGGCTGGTGAACTAGAAAAAAATATCCTTCGAGCTGGTCCAGTTGGTAAAGCGGGTAAATCACTTTCCGGGCACATGTACGACTTGGTCAACTAGAAAAAAATATCCTTCGAGCTGGTCCAGTTGGTAAAGCGGGTAAATCACTTTCCGGGCACATGTACGACTTGGTCAACTAGAAAAAAATATCCTTCGAGCTGGTCCAGTTGGTAAAGCGGGTAAATCACTTTCGGACCAAATTGAATGAAAGTTTAAATTGGGCGGCATGGTAATGTTTGCGCATGCGCAGAAGGTGAAGTGCGTAAAGTAAAGGGTGAGTAAGTCAAGATCGTAAATGGAGTCGTAAGTGGAGTAAGTGAAGATCGTAAATGGCGGCGCATGCGCAGAACCCGAAAATCGCTATCCATAAAAGTTAAAATATCTCGAAAACTATTGATTTCCGCCAGGAATGAATGTCACCACGTTAATCAGGAGGCAAAAACACTACAGGAAAGTGAAGGTTTGAAGGCGAAATCCGGATTGTACCTTTTGTAAAATAATACCCTCTTTTCCTCCACTGCTCCTAATTTCTTACACGAGCGAATCACTTTTTCTTTATCATTCTTCGGTCGCACAACATTTCGAATTCTACCACTATTGAGATTTTTGTTGACGCACCTGAGGAAATAATTTCCTCCTCCCAAACCTCATTCCCTTTCTGCCAGCGAATTGATTGCCATAGAGTTGTGACTGATTGCCGATAAACAAGAAGATATAGCTCTCGCATCGATAACCATTTAATGCTATTGAATTTCTTAGACAGATCAACAACGCAACAATACTTATCTCCATGTAAATATAGATAAGTAAGCATCCGAAACATGAACATTAACATAAAATTTTAATCACAACACGTACCAAACCTATCACCTTCAATTTCCGCATTTGCCGTTTCGTACTTTCTCGTTTCGGAATGTGGAAAACTTAGATGATTATATGTTCCATTAACTGACGAGGTTAAATACAGAAAACCATTGTAATGCCCTTAAGTTACTTTACCTTTACAAAAAATAATAATGCGAGTACTGGTAACGCCATTGCTGGTAGCGGTATTTATAAACAATGAAGTAGGTTGCGAAAGTATTATAGCGTTGCTATGGATATTTTTAAATAGTTTAAATAGTTATAAAAATAATAGATTTTCTAAAAATATTTTATCTAATAGATTGGGACTTTACGGCGTGGAGTCCCATAAGGCTCCCAAGTTAATTCAAGTCAATAGATCTCGAAAACTAATCGACTTTTCAAAGTTTTAAGATTTTTTCTCCCGATGATTTATTTTTACTTTTACGTCCAATAAACCAAATACCCGCACCTATCACGGTTTGGGCTGTGAATTTTGATGAATCAGTCAGATTTGCCGCTATATGGTGATTTAATAATGAAGAAGGTGGCGAAAATATCATAGCGTTGCTGGGGATATTTTTAAATAGTTTAAATATTTCTGAAAATAATAGATTTTCTAAAACTATTTTTGGATCTATTAGATTTGGACTTTACGGTTTGGACTTTATGTCCTCCTAAACCGCTCACCACTAGCTGTGAGGCGATAGAGTATTATTTGGTGAGTGGCGACTCCATCCCCTCCGTAAACGACTCCCTACGCGCATTCTGTGTGTGTTGTAGTCGCGAGCGGTAGAAATTGTAACTCCTGGCGCCCTCGTCGGCTACTTTCTCGTTTCGCAATACGGAAAACTTAAATGTTGTTATGTTCCTTGAGGAACTTTCCTCTTGTGATAGGAATAAAATGTTTAACCCAATTTATAATGATGTCTAACTACGTTTTTAAAATTCTAGTATTAAATGTAATACAAATATGGTCGCTCTTCTTTGGGTTGTACTCCAAATCATTGTAAATCCCCATAGTTCAGCCCCGTTATCAGTGGCGCCGACTCCAAGGGGCCTGAGGGGGCCCGAGACCCCTCAAAAATTCGTTATGGGTGTGAGGAAAAAATGTGTCAGAATTGTCGATTTTCCCCAGAGTGCCCAGATATCGAGATTCGAGTTGCCAGGGTTCTAATGTTGATCATATGACTCTTCTAAAATGCTTAAAAAAAACTCAAAACTCAATACTTATAAAATTTCCCGGGGCAAGATCTCCGGTTAGCCCCCTTCCACCAATATTATTGTAAGTCGGCATCCCTGCCCGTTTTTGAGAAGGTAATTTTAGATAGAAGTCGACTCCAGAGGACATTCTAACGGACAATGAGAGCTAAGGTTTTTAGTTATTCTGGGAAACGCCGAAACGTCTTAAAGACACGGGTTTTGGGACTTAGCCGCCTCTGTTACTCACATATTTTCTTCAGCATAAGTGACGCTACTCAAACCTGGCGGTAACTAAAGGAACCTTCGGTCTCATTCGGTCTCGTGTCAATGGCCTTGCGTTAGATAACTCCGTTGAAAATTTTTATGAGAAACATGGGAAATGAAAGATTTTACTTTGTTAGGTTCACTCGGGAGCAGATAGGAATTAAGCCTGCAGGGGGGGGGGGCAATTAAGCAATTAAGGTGCAACTAATACCGGGGTGTGTGGGGGTATGGAATATCCATCCAGATTAGCGGTAGGTGCGGGATTAATAAATTGCGGAATTTTAAGATAAATGGTTCAAAATGGTGAGTTCGTTCTACAGCTTTCTGATGGATATCTTGTTAATCCTTACACTATTCTATTAGTAATATCAATATAATTAAGTAAAATAATCTAAACTTAAACATTCCTCTCAGCTCTGGGGGGGGGGGGGTTATCCCCCTCTGGGTTCACTTACATATTTGAGTAAATACGACCCGGTTTTCATAACATATACATCTACGTAATGCCCCGCGAGCCACCTCTAGGGTGTTTGGCAGGGGGTGATCAATTAACAGCATGCAATTGGATTCCCACACCACACTAGTGATGGTAATCTGAGCGAGTGAGTCGTGTCAAATGTGCGACTCAGCAGATAGAGCTGTGAGGCGAGAGATTATTAAGGACTGGTTACACGGTACATTAACACGTACAAGTTAATGTACAGTCATTTTCAAAAGTCGGTCATTTCATTTATTTTTTATCATCAGTCCTCCATATTAGTTGCATGCATTTCTCCTTAAACAATTTAAAAAGTTAAATATCATGCCTACATACATAAAAATTTTTGGAGCTATTGTTGAGCTCACTCTACTGTCTGTTGGAGGGATCACCTTCAGAAATACAATCGTAATTCTGTGTGTATTGATGCGAAACAAGAAATGCCTTCCAGATGAACTTTTGATACATTAGAAAAACACACAATAAATATAAACTAAAAAAATGGAATTAACACTAAAAAAGGAATATGGTTTGAAAATACTTCTATTAGATATCCCCTATAAAATGTTTTTAGTATACAGCCAGGTTCACTTGCTTAAGGATGGTATATATGTCGTTATTCTCGTAGTCGTATACATGTTGTTACTCTCTTTTATTGTTTTTCGCTAACTAGTGCAAATTTTTGGTCCCGAGAAAAGAAAGCTGCCTTTAAAAAAATAACATTTGGTTTGGGCAATATTTATGAAGTATCTGTTCCTAGATAGTATTATTGGGGCTTATCCAAGACTTTCGGACTACGTACACCACAAAGAAGGTAGAAAACCTTAGCACCTTTATAGATTTATCAGTGTCTCAGGGGTAGTAGGTAGTAGGCGCTTTCAAAAGTCGGTCCACAAACTTGGCGCAGACGTCTCCGATATTCTCCGGAGTCGACTTTCGCGTACTGCTTACTCGTTCCTTGTCCGCTGGGGATCTATTTGACTTGATCGGGTTGTGCAAATGGTGCAACTTGACTACTTTAACCCTCGCCCAGAGCCCAAAGCACGCTTTCAGAAGTAGGAAGGCCACAGGCCTCTCCCTTTCCACAGCCAAATAATTCCACCATCGAAGAAAGCGGGAGGGAATTTAAGGATTTTTCCGGCGACTAACCCATCGCGCGAGGAAGATAGAGGAACATCTGAGCCGTTCGGTAAACTTACACAACACATACAGAAGAAATAAAATTTTTGGAGCGTTTTGAGCATTTACTCCAATACTTAAATACTTATTTCTCCTCATCGTCATGTGAAATATACGTAAACATGTACACAAATTTTAATATTGTCGTTTGCGTCACGGTTGCCATCCAGGCTCGCGTTCTTCCTTATCGGCGGCGAAGGATTTTCAGTCATTTTTCAATGTTTACAAGTGAAATAGCAGTTACTTCCCAAGTTCAAGTTTATTCTGAATACAAGTGGTACCTAAATTTTGAATACCGCAACTTATTCCCATCCTATAAATAGAAAATAAGAATTTTCTATTCACAGTATTTTAATTTTTTACATGAAAAATATACGATAGGCAATTGTTTCATGAGAGAAGGTTATTTTTATATTACATTTTCAGATGAGCAATCGCATTGGCTTGAATTATTGTTAAGATAAACATATTTTTTGCGATGGAAGTAGTGGAGATATGTTTATGGGTATGAATAAATGACAGGCATTTAGAAAACAGTGCGTCATAGGTGTGTTGTCCTTTTCTTTTTGGAGAACACTTGCGCAGTTTTTTACGTGTTTTTTTTTTTTTTGAAGAAAAATATTGCGAGCAACATCAGCGTAGCATTATGATTGCCAGTCAACTATTTATGGTGGTCATGGAAAAACGGAGTTTACCTGCCCTTCTGAAATGAAAAAAGGAGAATATTTGATTATTATCAAATGTATCCTGATAATGTTAGATCACGTGGAAGATTTTACGAATCACCCCGCTGGCGCCCCTCCAAAATTGAACTTTCCACTTTCATAGGGTGGTTTCCTATTATTTTTTTATTGCCTAAATCGAAAGATTATTACTCCTGGAGTACGTATTTCACGCTTTTAGATTTTTAAATTACGATATCTATTTTTCGCGATTAAATGAAAAGTGAAAATTTCCAAGCGCGCGAAAACGCGACGGGCAAGTATGAATGCTGGAAAATCTCTCCGTGCGACGTATTTCTGGTTCCCGCAGCCGCCCTGTGAGGTGACATTGAGGCGAGTTGATCGCTGATACGACGCAGGCTGCTAGCGGGTAGCTGAGTGCCTTGCTAGCTGCTAGCGCTTGGCTTTAATAAGGATTATTAATACCTTATCAAACGGAGAAAACTTTACGACCTTAGCCAGTTTTAATAAGTGATTATTAAGACATGTTTCCCTGAGCTCTGTGCCTCATGCATGCATTGGTAATCTCAGACGATGTATAACTCTTATCTACTCGTATAGAAACTAGGTCCCTGTGACGTCACGTGGAGCGGAATCGCATGGGCGCCAATCTGGTCTTTTTTCAAATGCCGTTAAAATTGACCATTGCCATTCGTCTAAACCGGTATTTCTAAAACCAAATAATTAGTATATTATGAATACACTCATGGTGGGTTACGAATCGCAATCAATGCCTTTCGTTTTCTTTGATGAATGAAACTACCCTATTAACAGTAACGCCCGTTCGCATGAGGGCCCTTTCATTCTACCCATATCCTTACTTTCATCCTTCCCCTCCTCCATACCTCTGATCTCTCCACCATGGATAGCACTTAATTTCTTTCCCTCTCCGTCCTTCTGTTCTTTTCTTTTCCGTTCATCCGTTCTTTTTTGTACTCGCATCTCGGAAGCCTTTTTTCTTTTCTTGTCCCTCTTTCGTCGTCGTCGTCAAAGTTTCCCCACCGTAAAGCGCTACATCCCCAGCAATATATTTGGTAGCTTATGAAAATAATTTGTATAAATTGCGCATAAACAGTCATCAGGTACCCAATACGGTATATTTTTATCGGATGAAAATTATTCATGCGTAGTTTTTTGGTATGTTGTAGGAATATGATCAGTATTTGTTCACCCGTAAGACTGACTCAAGATATAAATGACGTGGGTATATGTTCTATTTTAGCATATTATTTCTGTAGAACCACTTATATATTATAATGTGGAGGACCTTGTCATGCATGATATCATCTGGTGCGAATTAAGACTAGATTTTACCAAAAAGAAACGAGAAATGGCTTCGGTTGACCTCTCCTTGAAAGGGGCAAAGGTAAAAGTTAACAAATTGTGCCTTAAAATGGTAATAAATAGACAAACTTGTCACATGAGTAGTATTTCCGATAGTTCTGTAATTATCGAAAATATATTTATGACAACTATTGAGACGTTTGAGCTTTCGATGAAAATGAAGATGTTGGCTAATTACTTACTGATATCTGGAATTTATTGGAAATTATTTAAGTATGTGCTCAGGTAAACATTAGTAACTACTGGATTAAATATCATATCGAAGTAAAAAAATAATTTAGCACGCATTAGTGTTTTTATTTCTCGTATGATGAGTCACGTAGAAAGTTGTAGGATAATATATATATATATATATATATATCCCAAAACAATGCTTAGGAATAATTAATGCGCCTATCGAAGTGTTTAAAACACTTAAAGGCATTTTGCATCAATGGTGTTTAGTAATAATGTGTTAAATGCATAATCTAGAAGACTATTTTGTAGGCAACTTTTGGAATAGTGCTCTTTCAGACGTAAATATCGATTTTCGTTTCTTCCTTGTATTTGCGTTGCGAAGCATATTCGCTACCGTCCTTTTTTAGTACAAGACAGACTTCTCAGACTATCTCAGAATACCATCAGGGTGAGAATCGCGTGACTGAGAACTAATGCTTTGCCATGTGTACCAGGGTTGATAAAAATCACGATTTTTTTCAAAAAAATCATTTTTGTTGATTTTTTAAATTTAAATCGGATTTTATTGATTTAAATGAGATTTTTATGAATCTCCATTCATCAAAACTTCAGTTATTTGCAAAACTAACTATTTGGGCAGCATATTGGAGAATGATCGTTTGCAGAAACAATAAGAGGCAACATACTCTAAACTTAATACAACATTTAGTCAATCAGGGGAGAGAACTATGGAAATGCCAATGGTATCAAATTAAAAATTACACCAGCTTAATATAAAATTGCCATTGGAAGTATCAAATGTGCAATATTATGCGGTTCTAAAGCATATGAAGTTTAGAAAAATTCTGTAATTGCAACTTTGTATGGTGCCTACGCTTTGAAGTTAAATCAGAAAACAATTTTTTTCCAACGGATACACTAGTATTCTAACCGAAGCCATTTTGTTAAATTTTCATGTTACATGCATTCCTACAGTATCATTTCTATTTAACAGCCACCATTGTGCTGATAACTGCCGATTCATTGTATTAATTAAGAAATAAGAATCAAAATTATGCACTTACAGCTTCCTTTTCTTGACTCTTTAAAAATAAAACATATAGATCACATTATGATTTAAATCAATCAATCCTGATGTGTATTGGCACTGGGAGTTAGGGAAGTGGCGAAGAATTCAGGAATAGGGAAGAATGCCTCCGTAAGACTTTCGCGGACGCTGACAGCAATTCAAACTGGCCTTCTCAAGGGACAGAAGGCATAGGCAACACCCGAAGTTCGAGCTTAGCGGAGAACGTAGTTGCTCGCGCTGGCCGTGGGGACCGACTTTTTAAAGTGACTTTACGTTTGCGTGAATGATTTTGGTGGACCGGAACGGAACATGTACGAATGCATGAACCAAATTTGAACAGGTTCTATTTTCCGTTCATGCATTCGCACAGGTTGGTTGGTTACATTTTCGTGTTCATACACTTAGACATTAACCCGTGCGTGTTAATGTATCATGTAACCAGGCCTTTGCAGTAGATTCCGTTTAATGGCTATAATGGTTACTTGAGGTAGCCGCTTAATTGAGGCAGATCTTGTAGAACAGAACCCAATAGAGGAATATCCCAGAGTATTCTCCGCTTAATTGGGACAGCATGCCGCTTTATTGGGCCATGAGTCGGAGACGTAGACTCCATACTCGCGACAAAGTAAATTTTTTTGTTTTCAGAATACTATTTTTTTCCTCCTTCTATTTACTCTTGTTTTTCACAAATGTTCCTATATTGCCCTATTTTGAAAGCTCTTGTTGTTATACTATCCGTGTGGGTATAGGACTTTTCTTTAATAGGACTTAGTAAAAGACATTCATTCAGCGTCGTACGAGGCTGTGAAAAATATTTTTAACAAACATGTTATTATCCTTGAAAATCATAATAATTGAACTAAACTCGCTCATTTGTTAATCAAATTAATAGTTTATAAAACTTATGTTGCATTAGAAACACTCTTTAGTCTTCTTTCTACCATTTCAAAGTTTTTTTATGCCCATACAGAGGATAGTTCGTCTAATTGGGGCAAACTGCTCAAGTGACTTACTCCCCTCCGCAAATGACTCTGCATGTTTGAGTCGTGAGCGGTAGAAGTTCGAATCGATCGTTCCAAATATTGAAATAAAACGGAAACCGGAAATGATTGATATGAAACCGGAAGTCGGAGTGATTGACGATCGACTTGTTTGCCGGAATGAATCATGAGTCGTTTGATTCACCTAGTGATTCAATCTTTTTGATCGAATCGTTCATGATCGACCCATCCCTAATGCGCGCACGACTCATTCCACAAACATTTTTCGTGTCAGGCTCATCGTACGTTAATGCCTGTTTACACGGTACATTAACACGTACGGGTTTATGTCTGAATGTATGAACGCGAGAATGAACGCCAAAATGCACCGTGTAAACCACCCAACTAGTGCGAATGCGTGCACAGAAAATAGAACCTGTTCTAATTTGGTTCATGAATTCGTACATGTTCCGTTCCGGTCCACAAAAATCATTCACGCAAACGTACATTATCTCGTACGTGTTAATGTATTGTGTAAACAGGCCTTTAGGAGGGTCAAAGGGAGCACATGGCACTTTTCGCGGGTGGCCTACTGGTCACCTTTTCACGCCGCTTGGAAGATAGATTCTCCCGATTCATTTTCAGAGTATTACCAGTGGCGTACCCAGGGGAGAGGGTCCGGACCTCCCCGAAATATGAAAACAAAATTATTTTCCTACATTAAAGAAAACAAAAAATAAAAAAATCATGAATTTACAAAATTCCTTATCAAATGAAGTTTTTTCGATTATGAAAAGTGTTAAGATTAGTTTAAAACCCACCTTACTTAGTACCGTGTTTTTCAACAACATTCCCCCCTGGTTTTGGACCTCCCCCCCGAAATAAATTCCTGTCCACGCCACTGGATATTACTCAAAAGAATCTCTAAACATGACCCTTACCGTAGTTCTCTCTCCTGCATGTCCCATGCATCGTTAAAGAAAAATGGTGGTAGATGCTCATGGAACAGTTTTCGGTAACGGAATATTTATGAAAATATTACGAGACAAAAATGAAAATTTGTTCTAATACAAACAACTAAGATTAATCGAGGAAATTAATTGTGAATCGTTAACACGATACGTAGTTTCGGAGATAATATACTTGTTACAATATAGTTTTTTTTAATTGTCGTCATCTCTAAGAAGGGGAGACGGAATACATTTTCCGTCTTCCATGAAAGATATAACGCATCGGCAGAAATGGTTCCTGAGCTATATCACTTGTCAAACGTTGTGACTATGCAATACGTGATTGATTTGAATATAAATTTTCTAATTGTCATCTAGGAAATGTTGAATTTTTAATGTTCGTTCAGAAATCCCCCCCCCCCCCCCTCACCACCTTCCCCTCTTCCCCTTTCTTCCACTCCCCTCTTCCCCCTCCCCTCCACCCACAAGCGCTTTGCTGAGTCACACTGAGCGAGAGGCTCTCTGGAGTGTGCTGTGACATGACCACCTACTGTGTCAAAAAAACCAACATACCCGCGTTTGAGGAGCTCTAGCGTCTAAACGAAGCAATCAATTTCGATGCAACAAAAAGAATACGAAAGAGAATTTATTTCTACGTTGTATCATGTACTTTTTAAAATATACGGCTCAATAGTATTTCCCGTACTTAATTTTTTCTCGAAAAAGTACTCATTTTTTGCGCGTAAAATCAAGTTGCCCAAATTTAAGCGCTTGGAATTCCCGTAGTTTTCGTTCCTATAATTTGCAATTTTGATATAAAGACGCCACATCTATTATTAGCAGTTTTCGGAAAACAAATTGTTTATACCTCTAAACTTAACGGAGGTGTCGTAAACAACGCAAACCTCTGCTAACTTCCAAACCAGTAGTTCAATTGAAAATTGATTGTTACTGTTGTCTTCCGTAGAATGCTAGTAATGAAAGTACACATAAAATGTATATAAAATATCAATAATAACGTCAATATCACATATTATGTATCTAGTAGATACTCAAGGCCTTCGCACTGAGTTGTCCAAAGGCGCTTTGCCGAGTAGCTCTGTGTGCGCGGCTCTCTGGAGTGAGCTGTGAGCCGTGAGGCAGCTCTAGAAAAAGAGTCGTTTATGCCATCACTACACCACACGATCCAAAAAACGTTAAACTTGATTTAAAAAATCTTACTGCCACGTGCTGTTTGAAAAATTAAAAATATTCAGAAACATGCATTAAGGTATACATACGTTAGTGGGCTACATTACAAGTCAACTCTGTTTTTAAGCCTTTTTTCATGAGGGTCCCAAACACTGGCAGCGTATTCTAAACGTGGTCTAACGAGGGAAAAGTAGCTAATTTATCTCACTTTGTTTTCGCACTTTCCTAATATTCTTTTAACAAAACCGATTTTACAATTAGCTTGACCTGTGATTTCCCGAATATGTTTCTTCCACGATAGTTCATAATTGAGTCTAACTCCTAGATACTTCACGGAGTCAACGGTCTCTAATTGGATGATATAGCTGTCACGTGGGGAGTTATTGTTTTTCCAGAAATTCATTACCTTGGATATTCATTCGCTTGGATAGCAGCAAGGTCGTTCGTTAGTTCATCCCTATCTTTACTGGAACGGATTTCCCTGTAAACTATGGCGTCGTCTGCAAATAATCGTAGCTTACTGTGTACTACTCAATCATCATCATCATCGTCATCACTGGTCAACAATCCTAGGATTGGTTTGACGCAGCTCTCCACTCAGTTCTCCTATCAGCTAATCTTTTCACACCTACGTATTTCTTCTCTTTCACATCTCTCTTTACTTGTTCCATATATTTTGTTCGAGGTCTTCCTTTTCCATTCTTGCCTTCCACTTGCCCTTCGACGATTGTCTTCATCAGGCCATCATGTCTCAAGATGTGGCCTATAAGGTTGTTCCGTCTTCTTATTAACGTTTTCATGAGGCTTGTCTTCTCTCCTGCCCTTCTTAAGACATCCTCGTTACTAACTCGGTCGATCCATTTGATTTTCATCATTCTTCTGTAGCACCACATTTCAAAGGCCTCTATCCTTGCTTTCTCCGCTGCGGTCATTGTCCATGCCTCACTTCCGTATAGGAGCATACTCCAGATGTAGGTTCTTATAAATTGTTTCTTTACTTCCATATTTAAGTTTCCCGCTGTAAGCAGGTCTCTCTTTTGGTGGAATTCTCTCTTCGCCTGGGCTATTCTGGGATAATTTCTTTCTTGCTTCTCCCGTCACTAGTTATCTTGCTTCCCAAATAACAGAATTCATCCACTTCTATCAGTTTTTGCCTCCCTATTTTAATGTTGGTCTTGACTTCTTCTCTTCTGCTGCATACTAAGATCTTGGTTTTCTTCGTTCTTATTTTCAGTTGATATCTACTCATTACCCTACCCATATTAACCAGAATATTTTTCAAATCCTTCTGTTTCTGCTATAACGGCTATGTCATCGGCAAATCTTAGCATGCTAATTTTTTCTCCAAGGATTTTCACTCTCAATTCCTTTTCTCTGATTTCATTAATGGCTTTTTCGATGTAAACGTTGAAAATTACGGGTGACAATGTACAGCCTTGTCGCACTCCTTTCTTAATTCTTGCTTCTTCACAGCTGGGCCCTGATTTTATCACGGCTACTTGGTTTTTGTATAAATTGTGGATGATTCTTCTGTCATTATAAAGAACCCCAATTTCCTTTAGAATTCCAAGCATTGTGCTCCAATCCACGTTATCAAATGCTTTCTCTAAGTCCACAAACGTAACGAATGTTGGCTTGTTCTTTTCCATTCTCTTTTCTATGAGCAGTCTTAGGGCCAATATTGCTTCCCTTGTGCCTTTGTTTTTCCTGAATCCAAATTGGTCCTCATCCAAGTACTCTTCTGCTTTTCGTTCTATTCTTCTATAGATGATCCTTGTCAGTATTTTTGATGCATGTGTATTAAGGCTTATGGTCCTAAAATCTTCGCACTTCTCCGCTCGTTTCTTCTTAGGAATAGGGATTATAATGTTCCTCTCGAAATCCTTTGGTATCTCACCAGTCGTATACATTTCACTAATGATTTTGTATAGCTGGCTCAACGTCTTCTCTCCTGAATTTTTGATTAGTTCTGCAGGAATGTCATCAATTCCAGACGCTTTATTTATCCTGAGGTCTCTTACAGCCGCATCAAATTCCGATCTTAAAATTGGGGCTCCCATGTCATCGGCATCCACTTCCCTCTCGTTTTCGATAGCATTCGTTCTGAGGCGACTTCCTTTGTACAAATCTTCCAGATATTCCTTCCATCTCTTCCCTTTTTCTTCGTTTTCAATCAATAGTTCTCCGTTTTTTCCCTAAGGGTATTACATCTTACGCCCCTTTCCTTAAAGTGGTTCCTCACTATCCTATAAGCGGCCTCTGCTTTTCCATTTTTAAGATTGTTTTGCACGTCTTCGCAAATGCTTTTCATCCACGTTTCTCTAGCCTTCCGCGCTTTACGACATATTTCGTTCCTTATCCTCTTGTAACGATTCTGTCCTTCCTCTGTTTTCGCA
The DNA here is from genome assembly GCF_921293095.1 of Ischnura elegans. Lineage (NCBI taxonomy): Eukaryota > Metazoa > Arthropoda > Insecta > Odonata > Coenagrionidae > Ischnura > Ischnura elegans. The sequence goes on along the minus strand of NW_025791658.1, from coordinate 1,498,957 downwards.
GCCTTGTATTTTCTTCTTTCTTCAATGAGATCTAATACTTCCTGCATGATCCATGGTTTTTTCATAACGACTCTTCTTTAACCAAGAACTTCCTCAGCTGCCACCTGCAGACCACTTCTAATGGTTTTCCAACTCTCTTCCATTGGTTTGTTGGTCGGATCCTCCCCTATTTTATTTTCTACAGCCTCTTTAAAAGCCAGTTGATGCTGAACCTCCCTCAATTTTTCAACCTGCCATATGTTTTTCACGGCTTTCTTCAACTTTTTAAATTTAAGGCGGCATTTCATCATAACTAGGCTATGGTCACTATCGATATCTGCCCCTGGATAGCTTTTGCAGTCCTTCACCTGGTTCCTGAATCTTTGTTTTACTAGAATGTAGTCGATTTGGAATCTTCTACGGTCTCCTGGCATCTTCCACGTGTATCTTCTTCGCAGGGGATTTTTGAATAAAGTGTTGGCAACCACTAGCCTGTGCTCCGAGCAGAATTCAAGTAGCCTTTCTCCTCTTTCATTTCGGTTACCCAACCCATATTTCCCAGTTATTATTCCGTCTTGACCTTCGCCGACGACAGCGTTCCAGTCCCCTAAAATAATAAGATTTTCTTCCCCTCTTACCTGCTTGATAACTTCCGCTATATCTTGGTAGACATCTTCTACTTCTTCGTCTTCATAATCTGATGTAGGCATGTAAACCTGTACCACTACAGTAGCTACGGGTTTAGTATCTATCTTCACCATTACTATCCTTTCATTAAACTGCAGGTAGCTTTTAACACGCATCCCGGCGCTCTTTCTAAGCATTATGCCTACTCCAGCATTACCATTTAGCGATCCCGTGTGTATCATTCTGTAGCTTCCACTCCAAAAGTCTCCTTCCTGGGGCCACTTCATTTCGCTGATGCCTAATACATCGAGGTTCATTCTTTGCATCTCCACCTTCAAGTTCTCTAGCTTACCGCATGTACGAAGTGATCTGACGTTCCATGTTCCTATCCGTAACATTCTATCTCGTTTGACCGATGTACCCTCTCGAGTAGTCCCCGCCTGGAGATCCGAATGGGGGACTAGTTTACCTCCGGAATATTTTACCCGAGAGAATTCCATCATGTCATTATATAAATTGAGTGGAGTAGCTGTGACTCCTCGGGATGATAATGTGGTGGTTTCCCCTTGCCTTCCACATCGCAGTACTACAGCCGTTAAAGTAAATGTTACCACGCCCGTAGTGGAATGTGTGTCGCTGTACCGACCAGTATGGTCTCCACCTTCGCACATGTGAAGAAGAGCTGCTGCCCTCTCCCCCGGGTGATGAGAGGCATAATTATTGGCGGCCCCCAGTCGCCAAGTCACGGTATCTTCACAGGTTTAGGTATCTTTTAAATGGTCTACCTTACCCAAGGGTAGCCCAATACCCCCTCAGAATACCGCCGCTTTTTTTCCACGACTGCTTATTCGACGAGAGAACTCTCTTATCTCGCAGCTAACCTCTATATCTAAAGGTCGACCCACCATCCGCAACCCGGTGGACGCACTCGGTGGCTTTAAGCTCAGCCGCGAGTATCCCATTATGCTAGCGTTTTTTGGTGTTTGAATTCCGGAACACATAAAATCCAACCAGTTAAAGGCCGTATTGACGTAGGAAAACTATTCTCGAATATTTGCCACAGTTCTGTCATGATTACGAATTTCAAGAACCTTGGGGAAACTAATATTATTATATTTAGGCTTTAACAATGTATTCATATCTTCCCGATGATTAGAAATGCGGTACCTATTTTTCATATAAATTTATCAAAAGACCTGTAGTATTAGGAAAAATCAGTTAACATTCCCCACTGATTTATAATTTAAGAAATAGCGTAGAAATAGGTACGTGCGTGATAGGGTGAAGGATTGAACATGATATAACCCGTAAAACGTGACTTTAAATAGAGTCATTAAATGAATGTCAAGAAGTGCCGCGTACAATGCACCTTTTGTGTGTAGGTTCATCATTTTTCTAGCCTTCCTTGTTCTATTATTTCATGTTCACCTAATTCCTCAGCGGCAGAGCGGTAGCTGTCTGACGGAAAATGTCCACTTGGGTCTGATTTAATTGGCTTCGAAGAGTTTATATCATGGTGCGGAGATCCTTACAGCTCCTATCTGTGGTTCAGAGTCGTCTTCTTTTAAGATATAGAATTTATATTCTATTATATCATGGCAATGATTATGAAGACATGGTTATTCCAAGTGCGACCCGTTGGCGTTTCGTATGTTTACCACATATGAATCGAGGAGATGGTCCGTGACGTCTTTTGTTTGCTTGAATGCCTTTGCTGACCTTAAATTCGTCCCTCACAACAGCTGAATCAGCATTAGTGGACCACGAATTCTATCTCCCTTGAGTCGTCCTTAATGTCCTTATAGTAACGGCAAGACTCTCGGAAAGAACGGAGTGAAATGAGTTCAGACATCATTTTCGAGGAGTTAACTGTGCGTAATTGCCGATTAAGAAGTTTCTTAGTGCTGTGTGTACATTCAAGAAGACAATTTTGAATTAATCAACAGTGCTCGTTTTTGTTTTAGGGAAATATAGGGAAAACTTGTCCCCAATTCTTTATCCAGGCACCTTGTTCTTTTTGGTCGTATTTTTCGTCGGCCCATTTTCGTGTCGTCCCTTGTTTATTTATAGACTAGTGCCCTTGCCATGTGTTCAATTGGAAAGAAATTGTCGTCCGGCGCTGATTTCGACGCACGTGTAATTGATCACTTTGCTGGACAAAAGGAAAGAAGGATGGACTTCTGCAATGTAACTAAAGGCATATGAGTATTTCAGATTTTGTTAAAAATGTGTGAGAAATGTTTAATTATTGATTTTAAATCATACTGTATTCAAGAAGCAACGCGAACACCGCGATCAAAGTTTACATCTGCAATAGCAAAGCGCGCGCATTCTGGTAGTGTTTGTTGCCTAGTGGAAGTCAGTGACACTCCCCTCCCTCCTCAGGTGTTACAAGTGTCATTGCTACCTAAATCATCGCAAATGTTGTATAGATTTGACAAATAACGCATTATGAATGCAAAACGAACAACATAAGTGTATCGCGGGCATATCCGCACGAAGAATGTAGGCGCTAAAACCTAAAGTTACGTATGTTCGTTTGTGTTTGCAAAATATCGCAGCAAGTATATTTTTATCCTTCAAGATCATTGATCAGTATAATCGAGAGTCCGGACCAAGCCGATCCGTATGACCGAGAGTCTACTGCATTTAGTATTTTTTAATCAAGCTTTATTAGGAAAACTAGGTATTTTTGTTGAAAAAACGGAACATATGGCATCACAAAATTTTATTCCTAGATTGCCGTAAAAACTTAATGAAATACACGAAATATTAAAAATTATGACCCCCCGGTGGAGTGCGCCCCTCCACCCCCCAGCATTTGACTCACGAGCCGCCACTGCGTGTAAACCACCCAACTTGTGCGAATGCATGAACGGAAAATAGAACCTGTTCTAATTTGGTTCATGCATTCGTACATGTTCCGTTCCGGTCCACAACAATCATTCACGCAAACGTACATTATCTCGTACGTGTTAATGTATCTTGTAAACAGGCCTTTAGGAGGGTCAGAGGGAGCACATGGCACTTTTCGCGGGTGGCCTACTGGTCACCTTTTCACGCCGCTTGGAAGATAGATTCTCCCGATTCATTTTCAGGGTATTACCATTGGCGTAGTCAGAGGGGGGGATCCGGACCCCCCGAGCCCCCCCGAAATATGAAAACCAAATTATTTTCCTACATAAAAGAAAACAAAGTATTAAAAAATCATGAATATACAACATATTTCCTTAACAAACGAAGTTTTTTCGATTACGAAAAGTGTTAATATTAGTTTAAAACCCTCTACTTAGTACCGCGTTTTTCAAAAACTTTCCCCCCTGGTTTTGGACCCCCCCCCCCGAAATAAATTCCTGTCTACGCCACTGGGTATTACTCAAGAGAATCTCTAAACATGACCCTTATCGTAATTCTCTCTCCTGCATGTCCCATGCATCGTGAAATAAAAATGGTGGTAGATGCTCATGTAAAAGTTTTCGGCAACGGAATATTTATGAAAATATTACGAGACAAAAATGAAAATGTCTTAATACAAACAACTAAGATTAATCGAGGGAATTAATTGTGAATCGTTAACACGATACGTAGTTTCGGAGTTTTTTTTAATTGTCGTCATCTCTAAGAGGGGGAGACGGAATACATTTTCCGTCTTCCATGAAAGATATCACGCATCGGCAGAAATGGTTCCTGAGCTATATCACTTGTCAAACGTTGTAACTATGCAATACGTGATTGATTTGAATACAAATTTTCAAATTTTGATCTAGGAAATGTTGAATTTTAAATGTTCGCTCATAAATCCCCCCCCCCCCCCAATCACCACCTTCCCCTCTTCCCCATTCTTCCACTCCCCTCTTCCCCCTCCCCTCCACCCAGAAGCGCTTTGCTGAGTCACACTGAGCGAGAGGCTCTCTGGAGTGTGCTGTGACAAGACCACCTACTCTAAAAAAACCAACATACCCGAGTTTGAGGAGGTCTAGCGTCTAAACGAAGCAATCAATTTCAATGCAACAAAAAGAATACGAAAGAGAATTTATTTCTACGTTGTATCATGTACTTTTAAAAAACTACGGCTCAATAGTATTTCCTGTACTTAATTGTTTCTCGAAAAAGTACTCATTTTTTGCGCGTAAAATCAAGTTGCCCAAATTTAAGCGCTTGGAATTCCCGTAGTTTTCGTTTCTATAACTTGCAATTTTGATATAAAAACGCCAAATCTATTATTAGCAGTTTTCCGAAAACAAATTGTTTATACCTCTAAACTTAACGGAGGTGTCGTAAACAACGCAAACCTCTGCTAACTTCGAAACCAGTAGTTAATTGAAAATTGATTGTTACTGTTGTCTTCCGTAGAATGTTAGTAATGAAAGTACATATAAAATGTATATTAAATATCAATAATAACGTCAATATCACATATTATGTATCTAGTAGATACTCAAGCCCTTCGCACTGAGTTGTCCAGAAGCGCTTTGCCGAGTAGCTCTGTGTGAGCGGCTCTCTGGAGTGAGCTGTGAGCCGTGAGGCAGCTCTAGAAAAAGAGTCGTTTATGCCATCACTACACCACACGATCCAAAAAACGTTAAACTTGATTTTAAAAATCTTACTGCCACGTGCTGTTAGAAAAAGAAATAAAATTCAGAAACATGCATTAAGGGTTACATACGTTAGTGGGCTACATTACAAGTCATCTAATCTATTTGTGAGTTCTAGCGCTGCCGTTATAATCTCTTATTGATCGTGGAAAGAAAGACATTCTGAATCTGCCTGCTCAACAATCTATCTTTATTAATTTATTTACATGGTCTGATCTAACGTGGTAAGTTGGCGTACGTAACATGTGGTTAACTCCGTCCGAAAAGACACTGCCCTTGAATTATAACTAAAAGGTTTCGTCTATTTTTCAATCTACAGTCTGATAGAGGTACCCATCCGCGTTTATCTACGAGGTCCGTTACACTGACAAGACTATCGTAAAGAGTTCTCTCGTACCTGGCATCTCTTCTTTTAAAGCGTTCTAACTCTGTTTTTAAGCCTTTTTCATGACGGTCACTGGCAGCGTATTCTAGATGGGTCTAACGAGGGAAAAGTAGCTAATTTCTCTCACTTTTTTTTTCGCACTTTCCTAATATTCTTTTAACAAAACCGATTTTACGATTAGCTTGACCTGTGATTTCCCGAATATGTTTCTTCCATGATAGTTCATAATTGAGTCTAACTCCTAGATACTTCACGGAGTCAACGGTCTCTAATTGGATGATATAGCTGTGACGTGGGGAGTTATTGTTTTTCCAGAAATTCATTACCTTGGATATTCATTCGCTTGGATAGCAGCAAGGTCGTTCGTTAGTTCATCCCTATCTTTACTGCAACGGATTTCCCTGTAAACTATGGCGTCGTCTGCAAATAATCGTAGCTTACTGTGTACTACTCAATCATCATCATCATCGTCATCACTGGTCAACAATCCTAGGATTGGTATGACGCAGCTCTCCACTCAGTTCTCCTATCAGCTAATCTTTTCACACCTACGTATTTCTTCTCTTTCACATCTCTCTTTACTTGCTCCATATATTTTGTTCGGGGTCTTCCTTTTCCATTCTTGCCTTCCACTTATCCTTCGACGATTGTCTTCATCAGGCCATCATGTCTCAAGATGTGGCCTGTAAGGTTGTTCCGTCATCTTATTAAGGTTTTCATGAGGCTTCTCTTCTCTCCTACCCTTCTTAGAACTTCCTCGTTACTAACTCGGTCGATCCATTTGATTTTCATCATTCTTCTGTAGCACCACATTTCAAAGGCCTCTATCCTTACTTTCTCCGCTGCGGTCATTGTCCATGCCTCACTTCCGTTTAGGAGCATACTCCAGATGTAGGTTCTTATAAATTGTTTCTTTACTTCCATATTTAAGTTTCCCGCTGTAAGCAGGTCTCTCTTTTGGTGGAATGCTCTCTTTGCCTGGGCTATTCTGCTGATAATTTCTTTCTTGCTACTCCCGTCACTAGTTATCTTGCTTCCCAAATAACAGAATTCATCCACCTCTATCAGTTTTTGCCTCCCTATTTTAATGTTGGTCTTGACTTCTTCTCTTCTGCTGCATACTAAGATCTTGGTTTTCTTCGTGCTTATTTTCAGTTGATATCTACTCATTACCCTACCCATATTAACCAGAATATTTTTTAAATCCTTCTCTGTTTCTGCTATAACGGCTATGTCTTCGGCAAATCTTAGCATGCTAATTTTTTCTCCATGGATATTCACTCTCAATTCCTTTTCTTTGATTTCATTAATGGCTTTTTCGATGTAAACGTTGAAAATTACGGGTGACAATGTACAGCCTTGTCGCACTCCTTTCTTAATTCTTGCTTCTTCACAGCTAGGCCCTGATTTTATCACGGCTATTTGGTTTTTGTATAAACTGTGGATGATTCTTCTGTCATTATAAAGAACCCCAATTTCCTTTAGAATTCCAAGCATTGTGCTCCAATCCACGTTGTCAAATGCTTTCTCTAAGTCCACAAACGCATCGAATGTTGGCTTGTTCTTTTCCATTCTCTTTTCTATGAGCAGTCTTAGGGCCAATATTGCTTCCCTTGTGCCTTTGTTTTTTCTGAATCCAAATTGGTCCTCATCCAAGTACTCTTCTGCTTTTCGTTCTATTCTTCTATAGATGATCCTTGTCAGTATCTTTGATGCATGTGTAGTAAGGCTTATGGTCCTAAAATCTTCGCACTTCTCCGCTCTTTTCTTCTTAGGAATAGGGATTATAATGTTCCTCTCGAAATCCTTTGGTATCTCACCTGTCGTATACATTTCACTAATGATTTTATATAGCTGGTTCAACGTCTTCTCTCCTGAATTTTTGATCAGTTCTGCAGGAATGTCATATGCCAGACGCTTTATTTATCCTGAGGTCTCTTACAGCCGCATCAAATTCCGATATTAAAATTGGGGCTCCCATGTCATCGGCATCCACTTCCCTCTCGTTTTCGATAGCATTCCTTCTGAGGCTGCTTCCATTGTACAAATCTTCCAGATATTCCTTCCATCTCTTCCCTTTTTCTTCGTTTTCAATCAATAGTTCTCCGTTTTTGTCCCTAAGGGTATTACATCTTACGCCCCTTTCCTTAAAGTGGTTCCTCACTATCCTATAAGCGGCCTCTACTTTTCCATGTTTAAGATTGTTTTGCACGTATTCGCAAATGCTTTTCATCCACGTTTCTCTAGCCTTCCGCGTTTTACGACATATTTCGTTCCTTATTCTTTCGTAACGATTCTGTCCTTCTCATGTTTTCGCAGCCTTGTATTTTCTTCTTTCTTCAATGAGATCTAATACTTCCTGCGTGATCCATGGTTTTTTCATAACGACTCTTCTTTTACCGAGAACTTCCTCAGCTGCCGCATGCAGACCACTTCTAATGGTTTTTCAACTCTCTTCCATTGGTTTGTTGGTCGTATCCTCCCCTATTTTATTTTCTGCAGCCTCTTTAAAAGCCAGTTGATGCTGAACCTCCCTCAATTTTTCAACCTGCCATATGTTTTTCACGGCTTTCTTCAACTTTTTAAATTTAAGGTGGCATTTCATCATAACTAGGTTATGATCACTATCGATATCTGCCCCTGGATAGCTTTTGCAGTCCTTCACCTGGTTCCTGAATCTTTGTTTCACTAGAATGTGGTCGATTTGGAATCTTCTACGGTCTCCTGGCATCTTCCACGTGTATCTTCTTCGCAGGGGATTTTTGATTCAAGTGTTGGCAACCACTAGCCTGTGCTCCGAGCAGAATTCAAGTAGCCTTTCTCCTCTTTCATTTCGGTTACCCAACACATATTTCCCAGTTATTACTCCGTCTTAGCCTTCGCCGACGACGGTTTTCCAGTCACCTAAAATAATAAGATTTTCTTCCCCTCTTACCTGCTTGATAACTTCCGCTATATCTTGGTAGACATCTTCTACTTCTTCGTCTTCATAATCTGACGTAGGGATGTAAACCTGTACCACTACAGTAGCTACGGGTTTAGTATCTATCTTCACCATTTTTATCCTTTCATTAAACTGCAGGTAGCTTTTAACACGCATCCCGGCGCCCTTTCTAAGCATTATGCCTACTCCAGCATTACCATTTAGCGGTCCCGTGTGTATCATTCTGTAGCTTCCACTCCAAAAGTCTCCTTCCTGGGGCCACTTCATTTCGCTGATGCCTAATACATCGAGGTTCATTCTTCGCATCTCCACCTTCAAGTTCTCTAGCTTACCGCAGGTACGAAGTGATCTGACGTTCCATGTTCCTATCCGTAACATTTTATCTCGTTTGACCGATGTACCCTCTCGAGTAGTCCCCGCCCGGAGATCCGAATGGGGGACTAGTTTACCTCCGGAATATTTTACCCGAGAGAATTCCATCATGTCATTATATAAATTGAGTGGAGTAGCTGTGACTCCTCGGGATGATAATGTGGTGGTTTCCCCTTGCCTTCCACATCGCAGTACTACAGCCGTTAAAGTAAATGTTACCTCGCCCGAAGTGGAATGTGTGTCGCTGTACGGACCAGTATGGTCTCCACCTTCGCACTTGTGAAGAAGAGCTGCTGCCCTCTCCCCCGGGTGATGAGAGGCATAATTATTGGCGGCCCGCAGTCGCCAAGTCACGGTATCTTCACAGGTTTTGCTATCTTTTAAATGGTCTACCTTACCCAAGGGTAGCCCAATACCCCATCAGAATACCGCCGCTTTTTGTCCACGACTGCTTATTCGACGAGAGAACTCGCTTATCTCGCAGCTAACCTCTATATCTAAAGGTCGACCCACCATCCGCAACCCGGTGGGCGCACTCGGTGGCTTTAATCTCAGCCGCGAGACTACTCAATCAATGTCGTTTATATAAAGAAGGAATAGTAGTGGGCCAATGACACTACCCTGAGGGACCCCAGAAAAGATTCTAATCTCGTTGGAGACTGCATCGTCTAATACTACTCTTTGGACGCGGCCGCTCAAAAGTTGTCATGTCTAGGATATGAAATTTTCACCTAGTCCGAAAGATTTCAGTTTAATAGATAATTTTTCGTGGGGCACTTTATCAAATTCTTTTTTGAAACCAAGAAAAATTTCGTCTACTGATATGTTGTCCTCTCCGGAGACTAAAATATCGTGGACGATAATCGCTAACTGGGTTTCGCATGATCTGCTTTTCCAATAATCCATGTTGATTTCTCGTTAAAAAGTTTTGCGCGTGTATGTGTATCATTACTGAGCTGACTACGATGTGTTCAAGGAATTTGCGTGAGATGGACGTTAAAGATACCGGTCTGTAATTAGATGATTGTTGTTTGTCTCCAATTTTGAATATTAGCGTTACATACAGCGCAGCAATTTTCCAGTCATCAGATACTACGTGTTGACATTATGCACTATAGTATTATAGTTGATACTACATTTGACATTAATGATGCCATTTTTAAACCACACGCCCAAATACGATACCTTCTGGGAAATGCCAAGGATAGGACGCCACTTCAAATTGAAGGAGTATACGAAATCCCCAGCCGATCGTGCGAGGAGAAATACATCGGGGAAACGGGACGAACGGTCAAAACTCGTATAGAAGAGCACAAGCGGGCCATTCGACTGGGTCACTCTTAAAGTCAGCCGTAGCGGAGCACGAAGCAACCGGACATGCGATCGACTTCGAAGAATCAAGAGTTATCGCGAGGATGAAATATTTTAAAGCCCGACTCATCCGCGAGGCCATAGAAGTAAAGAAGAACAAAAACAACTATAATAGAGATACAGGATTGAGAATCAGCTGTACTTGGAACCCAGTCATCCGCAACATTTCGTCATCTTCCCCCTCCAGTCCTAACTCCCCACACCCTCCACCCACCCTTCCCACCTGAAATATATGAAAAAAGGCAGCTATAAACCAATCCCAAAATTATTCCCTTGTAAAGTGACTAGCAGTCGGTCGCGAAACGTCGGGGCAATCTCCAGTACGACACGCGGCATACTCCCGTATGTGACTTATTTGTAATTACGTGTTGTTTGATGGAATTACTGAGTATTAACGGCAAGTAGGGGCAATTTCTGAGGCCAGTTCTCTGTACAGTTCTCGTATACGTGAGAAGGGATTTCGCCAGGTGATTTATTTGGACTGAGCGGTTTCAATATATTTTCTATTACGTGCGCACTAACGTCAGTGGACGGCATCTTTCGTATGCAGAGATTGTCAACTGTTTCCGATGAGTTCCGATGAGAGGGCTCGATGAACACGCCCTTGAAGTAGGAATTTAATAAATTGGCTTTACCGGAGCCTTCTGTCAACTTATCTCCATTATCGTTCCTCAGCGAACATAAGGTAGATCTTTCACCTTGAACTTCCCTAGCATATGACTAAAATGATTTTGGGTTATACCGTAACTGCTCTACTTGTGTTATTCTTTCAAAATTCGTGAATGCATTCCTGAAAGCTTCCTTCGTGGCGTCTTTTAACAACTTATATTTTTTAATTATTAACTCGCGTTGATTAGCGGATAAATCCGTGCTGACTTTTTCCATTTTAGCATGGCACGCTCTATCTGGCCTTAATGATTTCCTCACTTCCGCGTCATACCAGCTCGGTTTGCTACCTTCACTATGTTTTACAACGGATGTAGCTATTTATTCCAAGTTTATGAGCGAAAGAAAAACTTTCCAAGTACCCTTTGCAATTAATTTTGTTATTGATTCATGAAACGCGGGAAAAGCATTTTTCGTATGACTATCCATCGAAATCAGCAAATTTAATAATGGAAACTTTGCGATCTTTATTTGAAAATTTTCAGCGGTATTTAGTGAAAACGTTGCAGTTACTAGCCGATGGTCACTTATTCCTTCGACGGTTCTCACGTTTATTATCTGACGAGGTATATTTGTCGCAAATAAATCAAGAATAATATCTTCTCGGTAAGGCACGGATGCTATTTGAAACAATGAATTGCATGTAAAAGCGTGTAATAACGCCTCGCAAATCACTTTATCCCTTCCCCCTAGAATAAAGCTATACGTCTCCCTATCTATAGAAGGTACCTACGTTGAAATCTCCACCTACAAACAAGTTTCTTTCAAGATACTTGGATGCTATGCTGTTTATATGAATTTCAAAATCCAGCAGTGATTTTTTATATGAGTTGGGTATTCTGTAATGCAAGCATAATAATTAAGTTTTGAATTTTGAACATTTGATGAAACACCACACAGATTCAACGCTGGTCTCAGTTACGGTTACCGCTTGGCTGACGAATGAATTCTGTACAGCTATAAATACTCCGCCTCCTGCTCAATTAATTATATCTTTCCGATAAACAATGAACGATATTGGGAAGAACTCATTGTCTAAATCATCAGTTTTCCAAATTTCAGTTCCCCTAATAACGCTACACTTCGTACTATGGATAAAATGGTGAAATTCGGGATTCTTATTTCTTAAACTGCGGCAATTAACCACAGCCTAGATAACTACTTCGAAACTGGTATTATTGCGATTCAGAACTACTTCTGATTCGATCTTTTTGATTAAGATCTCTTTAGGCTTTATCTATACCCTTGATAAATGGAACTGCAGATTATATTGCCTCACCTTTAAAAAGAATTGAACTTTGACTGCCTTTGAAATTATGACTCCACCGACGTTTCTCATGCTTAAAGTTACAAAATGTATATTAGGGTAGTTTCCTTCATCAAAGAAAACGGAATGCAATGATTGCGATTCCTTACTCACCATTAGTGTATTCATAACATTCACATTATTTGGTTTAAGATATCCCAGTTTAGACGAATGTTATTGGTCAATTATGACATCATTTGAAAATGACCAGATTGGCGCCCATGCGATGCCACTCCACCTGGCGTCGTAGGGACCTAATTCCTACTCCTTACTCTCCTTTAGTGTACATTCATAATCTTTTTAATGGTGAGGCGATGTAATATGCAGTTCCATTTATCAAGGGCATAGATAGAGCCTAAAAATAGCCTAATCAAAAAGATCGAATCAGAAGTAGTTCTGAATCGCAATAATACTAGTTCCGAAGTAATGATCGAGGCTGTGGTTACAAATTATTTTGTGTTAGATATCCCAGTTAAGACGAATGGCAATGGTCAATTTTGACCTCATTTGAAAAAGGCCAGATTGGCGCCCATGCGATGCCACTCCACCTGGCGTCGTATGGACCTAATTCCTATATGAGTAGATAGGAGTTATACATCGTCTGAGATTACCAATGCATGCATGAGGCACAGAGCTCAGGGAAACATCTCTTAATAATCACCTATTAAAACTGGCTAAGTTCGGAAAGTTTTCTTCGTTTGATTAAGTATTAAAAATCCTAATTTAAGCCAAGCGCTACCTGATAGCAGGGTACTCTGCTACCTGCTATGAACCTGCGTCGTATCGGCGCTCTAAGCTTCGCCCCAAGGTCACCTCACATGGCGACAGCTGGAACCAGTAATACGTCACACGGACTTTTCCCAGCATTCCTACTTCATCTACGCGTTTTCGTGCGCTTGAAAGTTTTCACTTTTCATTTTATCGCGAAAAAAAGATCGTAATTCGAAAATATAAGATCGTGAAATGCATACTCCAGTAGTAATAATGTTTCGATAAAAAATAATAGGAATTTCAGGCAATAAGAAAATAATAGGAAACCACCCTATTGTAAATTGTTAATTATGATTTTGAAACGCTGATATTTCTTTCTTTACTCTATTCTCATTTCTGGAGGAACTTTTGCCCGTGAAAACTTTTGAATTCACCCCTTTATATATCAATCCACTCTTATATATCTACACTTTGCCCTACTCTCTACTCTAAAAAGACCTACAGTGCTCAAGTATGCTACTCTCCACTCAGTTACTAGACTCGTCCGTGTATTGGTATCTCGAAAGGTTAAGAAGGGTCTGACATGACTGGATTGCCGGCCTAAGGTCCACGAAGGAACATAGAGGAGAGATTCACGTGTATGTCGCGGGAGTTTCGATAATGGCCTATTTTTTCCAACAACTACTTAATTCGTCGAGGGAATACGAATTCCTTTACTTATCCGTTTGGCGATCCGCTCTTATTGTATTGTTTCTGCCAGACCATAAGGCCTGTTTACACGATACATTAACACGTACGAGTTAATGTCTGTTTGCGTGAATGATTTTAGTAGACCGGAACGGAACATGTACGAATGCATGAACCAAATTAGAACAGGTTCTATTTTCTGTGCATGCATTCGCACTAGTTGGGTGGTTACAAGGTGCATTTCGGCGTTCATTCTCGCGTTCATACATTGAGACATTAACCCGTCCGTGTTAATGTACCGTGTAAACAGGCCTTTAAAATATAGCTCGATTCTTGCATTATGACTTAGTCGTCGTTCTTGACCTTGATCTGGAGAAGAGCTTTAAGGGTATCTTTTGGGTTATTTCATGGTAGACCGTTTTTCTAATAAAAACTCAATATGGGTGGTTTCTTTTTTTTTAATTGCCTAAATCGATAGACTATTACTCCTGGAGTACGTATATCACGCCTTTCGTTTTCTTTGACGAATGTAGCTACCCTATTATGAAATTCTGCGTAGTAATTAGTTGCCATAAGCCTTTAATTCTGAATCACACGAACATTCTTGCGTCATTTTCCAGTGATCACTCGGAAATCATTGTCGCGCGCAATTGTTTTTCTCGATCACCCGAATGACGAGGATTCCCATCACGTTTTCATCTCTCGTCTATTCCCTTTTTTTCGGCCCTCTTCGCCTGCGCTATTCTACTATTTCCTCGTCTTTCGCAACTAAACTCTTTCACCTCTCCTAGATTCTGTTTAATAGTTTAATGATTGTCCTAGCCTCATTTCTTGCTGCATACTAAATGCATAATAAGTCTTATTTTTGTTGATTTTCAGCTGATATAAACCCATTGTACTTTCCGTATTTGTTAAAGTCTTCTGCAAATTATTCTATGTCTCCGTTTTAACTGCTATGTAATCATCAAATCGCAGCATGCTAATTTTTTCTCCGTCGATATTGAAATCCAAAGCATTCTCCTTGATTTAATTTTATCACAGCTAACTCGTGTTTATACAAACTGTGCTGGAAAAACTGTGTTCCTAAATTTTCGTATTCCATGTACAGAATTACACTAATGAGGCTTTTTTTTTACAATCTTTGTATATTTTTAGATTGTTTTCTAGCATTAAGTTTGCATCGGATAACAATCCGGGAAATCGAGAAAAATGGCCGTTTGAGCGAAAGTGATGACGTTCTCTATGTCTTATTTAATTGTTTGTTTAATAATCTTACTGCATTTTTTTATACCGCATGTCTTATTTGTGGCTTTTTAGGATTTCAGAATCTAAAAAGAACTTCCAACCTATTCAAGTATTGAGTTTTACGTTTCATTTAATCAAGTATCTCATAAGCAAAACAAAAGTTATGCACATATTATTTGTATAAACAGATGAAGCATTAAATTGCAAACTCTATATTATTCAATTGTTTGTTTAATATAATCTTAATGCATTTTCACACCGCAAGATGCCTCCACAAGCTCGTTGCGGGGGTGATAATACTTCAAATGAACCTTAATGTATAGGAGAGATTCACGCGTATGTTGCGGGAGTTCAGATGATGGCCTATTTTTTCCTACAACTACTTAATAGGGTTGTTCAAGCCTATCAGAACGGTCTAAAAAAACGAATGTATATCACTTCTGATGTAATTTCATTTCGATTGGGATGAATGACAGATGCGTTGAAAAAGTAATGATGGAATTATTAGCAATCAAAATACGAACAATTTTAAACGCAGCCAAAAACGGTCGGCCATCTTGAAATAGAGGTGATGACGACACAAGCCTGTACGGCTGGCCTGTACCCTCGATCGCTCGATGCCAAGCTGAGTACTCTGCATGCTGACTGGACATTTGCCAAGGTTATTCCTTATTTTGAAATGGCCTATGTTATGCATGAAGCTTCCGGATGGATCAAGGCGACATGAAATCCATTCTTCAAGTTAGGCAGGCAACGTATGTAGCGTTGACAGGAATTGAAAGTTTTGTATAGCTGCATTTGCTAGGAAACTACGTGCAGTGAACTTTCATTGTGCCTCTAGTGCAAGTGAACACAATTTGTGCCCTTGATGTACCCCTAAGTGAATGATTGCATATAGACGATGAAGTAAAGAGTGAAGTGAGTTGTGAATGTAACTGCTTTGACGAAATTATTTATTTCTTCCATGCTAGTTCAATCAACCCTATACATTTCGATCTAAGGTATCTAACTATTGCCTAGGGGATATGTTTCATATTTGAGCTAGTTGTGCTTTAGGGATACATCGAACGCATATTAATTTTCAATCGTTTGTTCGCTTCTAAGTTCCGTTTGATGTTATTATACCTATTCATTTTGAGCATTCACGAGTGTTTACATTTCACGAATTTCGTTGCGCTGTTGTTTGTTTTTGTTTTGGTCATATTTTGGTTACGGTAAGTGTACGGGTAAGAGTAATAGTGAAATTCGAAGTGATTTGATGTTACAATAACCGGTTTAGCAATTTGTTTCAGCCTATTCATTTCATTGTCCTCGAAATGTCAATGTGAAATAACGTAAACTGATTCTAAGTCGTTAGTGATGAGTGAGAAGTGAGGTGTGGAGAACCTTTCGAACTTCAAGGAGTGCAAATTCTTTTAGCGTGTGCAGAGTGATTGGAAAACCGATTATCATGTTTTATTAGTGTTTTATATTTATTGTGAGTCAAGTTTTTCATTGAATCAGTTGATTCGGAATATACTGATTATATGTATCAAAAAGACAACTCGTGAAATGTGTACGTTGTAGTGCTATTTATGATATGATGAGCAATAAAAATGTACAAGTAAGGGTAATTTTGCTTATTATTACTCTTACTAAAGGATAAATTTGGATTTTCTTTAAACACTGATCTGGCGGCAGACGCTGGACATCTTGAAAAAAAGTGGAATAACCCTGCTGAGCCACTTAAACAACACTGCAGTAGGGCATCTACAGGCTTGTGACGTCACACATCAATTCAAGATGGAAGTAGGGCTTTTTGGCGTAACGTAAAATTTGTCACTGTTTAAAGCCTTCTCTAAACATGTACAATGAAGAAAATAGCATAATATTATTGTCATTGCTCCTTCTGAAGCACGATCTTTCGATTTCTTAAATAAAAAAAATATGGTGAACAACCCTATTGTCCGCGGGAAATCGAATTCCTATACTACCGTCGGCGTTTCTATGAAGTGTTTCTATCAGTTGTATTTTTTCTTTTGGGGTAGAGAGTATAAGAATACTTCTCGAAGTAATCTCCGAAAAAAACAAGGATATTTTCCTCTCCCCAACTTATATATGAAAAGCACTATCGTCAGAACAGCCGGTGGCCAATCACTATTGGTTTAAGTTTCGTTTTTTTAAGAATAAATTCCTAAGTAATTAACGTAATATGAGAAAATCAGATTGGAGGAACGAGAAATCGTGAGTAAACCTAGAGGTCATAAATGTGTCGCGATATTTTTAATAAATACATTAGGGGAGTGAGGGGAAAGAGTTCGCATGGGGCAAGATACCTTTCTCGAAATATTTCTCTAAATTCCCCGTTGCTGCCATCTGTAGTCAATCAGTTTTATTAACGTGACCAAATTTAACAGAGGGGTGCGTTCAGTGGAAGACAACGAACGACAGAACGGGAGTTTTTCTTATTTTTCAGTTTTACGCAACGTTTATCTAATTCGTAGGGCCGCGTAATTTTTATATGTGCTTTGGGTATTTATTTAATTGCTACGTTTATCTAGCATTCCTTCATATGTATTCTCTGCCAAAAAAAATTCATGCAGTCAGCAGGTTCGCAGCCCACTATGTGGTTGTGTTATGGCGTATTAGGTGTAGCAAGTGCTGTTGGGGCAAGAGTTCTGGGGCAAGTGGCCCCAAGTGGACTCTTGCCCCACGGGCGCTGACTCCTGTCCGACTTTATAGGATTGCTTTTTCTATGACTTCATAGTTTATGCCAGAAATATTTTAATTACTTTTTTAATAATTGAATTGAAAGAAAATGCGGAAACTGCAAGAGAAAAAACATATTGGGAAGCATTAGGATAACAAATTTTGGAGATTATCTCCAAATAATTGCTTGAACCTGAATGCATAATTTTTATAATTGTTTGTTAGATGCGTACTCTTGCCCTTCATTCCCCTATTGATTCACTATTTATTTTTCAGCGTCTGATGTCTTATTTATTGCACTATTTAATCATGATTTTCGTTGAAAATTTTTATTAAGCACGATTTGTTAAGTTCTTCTCATTAATTCTTTTGCAAAAGAAAGAAAAATAGCTCATGGCATCAATTGATTACTCACGATAGCAACATAACCCACGATTGTAGTAAAAACCTTATTTTTCCCTGAAAAATCTTTTACAGCTATTGTAAAAAATGTTTTTCTTACCCTTTATAATCCAATGTTGCTTCTAAGCAACATCAAAAATGCATAAAATTTCAGCTCTTTTTAGGAGATATCTAAACTACCTACTATTTTTAGTGTAAATTTCAATGACGAAATATTAAACTGCCACGATAATTATGATTGGGTGTAAAATTTTCAAGTTTTCAAATTGAAACATCTTCAAAATTGATTCTCCCAGGATCAGTTCTGGGTTACAAAGGTTTAATGATATAATACCAGGTTTCATAAAAGGCTACGGAAAATGAAACATTGAATTGAGTCAAGCAATGAAAAAATATTTTATGGGAAGGAGAAGGCGTCCATTATTTTTCGGACTTGATTCATTGTTTGATATTAACATTATTTATTGATACAGAAATTGATTTAGTTAATTAAAATAACTAGATCATGTAACGAAAATTAGTAACAAATTTTCAAAGAAGTTCGTGAACCAACACTCCTCAATTAATCAACAATCCTATGTTATGTTTGAAACAGCTCTCCATTCCTCTCTCTTGTATCCGCTAATCTCTTCATGGCTACATATTTATTCTCTTTTACATCCTTTATAACTCATTGCCCTATGTAAGTCATTCGGGTCCGTCCCTTGCCCTTATTCCCTTCCAACTGTCCTTCTACCATTGTCTTCATCAGACCATCATTTCTCATATTGTGGCCAACTAAGCTACCCGTCTTCTGCTTAAGGATTTTAAGAGGCTTCTCTTTTCTCCCACTCTTCTTAGCACTTCCTCGTTACTTACACTTTCCATACATTTTATCATCGCCGTTCTTTGGGAACAACACACCTTCCCCCGGTGTGTTGTAACCCTCAGGGGACCCCCCCCCCCCTCTGTGTCCCGATTCACTGTCAATAATGCATTCTCCACTGTCAGCACAGTGCAGGCATAATGGAAAGTTGCAGAGACCCACGCATTAACCAAAAACAAAGGCGAATGAGACAGACAGATTGAACAATAGCCAGGCTGAAAACAAGTACTGTGCACACAATGAGAATTAAATCGTCCAGCAAAATAGCCATCATAATCATTAGACAACAATCAAGATTAGTTTGACGCAGTCTTCCATTCTTCTCTCCTATCCGCTAGCCTTTTCATAGCCACGCATTTCTTCTCTTTTACACCCCTTATAACCCTTTGTCCTGTGTAACTCATTCGGGTCCGTCCCTTGTCCTTCTTCTCTTCTACCAGTCCTTCTACGATTGTTTTCATCAGACCATCATGCCTCATAATGTGGCCAACTAAGTTGTCCTGTCTTCTGTTTTTTGGAAGGCTTTTCTTTTCTCTCCCACTCTCCTTAGCACTTCCTCGTTACTTACACGTTCCATACATTTTATCTTCATCATTCTTCGGAAGCACCACGTTTCGAAAGCTTCCCATCATGACTTCTCTGCTACTGTCTACGAAATAACTAGCATGAAATGGCAATAACGATTTGGCGTATAACTGTAATGAATTGATTAATTTAAATTAGTGATTTAATTGCTTTTTAATTAACGAATCAAGTCAATAATCGAATTAAATGTTTTATTTTTTTATCTATTTCAGGGTGGATTAAGGAAAATATTCATCGAGAGTGAGAAGGAAGTGGAAATATATGAAGCGTTACAAAAGCTGACGCAAAGAAGGAAGCACAATATTAATCTCGTACCAACTTATAAGGAAGGCGTTTGTGGAAGTTGGACCTCCTATCATAATATGGGTTTGCAGCGATGCGCAGGACGCTGTGCTTCGCTGAGGTGTTTTTTCATATAATTCAGTTATTTCTGCAATGCCGTGAATAATGTTTTCTTCCACAGGGTTATACCAAAGAAAGGCTCATGAGCATGGTATATATATACTATAGTATGAAGGTAACATAAGGTCTGTCTTAGATAAGTGTGTTGCAAAAGAATGGACCTAATCTCATGAGACGAGAGTTATAATAACGAACGAAGTGGCATAGACTCATGAATATTTGGGTCTTGGTTTGAAATCTCTTGTGAACGTTCACATAATTCATTGGTATTGTAAGCATTAATGCTATATTACAAAAGTCGACAGAACACTAAAGGTACCTAGCGAAGAGTTGTAGACTCATAAATAATTGGGTCTTGGTATGAAATCTCTTGTGAACGTTCACATAATTCATTGGTATAGTAAGCATTAATGCCAAATTACCAAAAGTCGACAGAACACTAAAGGTACCTAGCGAAGAGTTGTAGACTCATGAACAAATGGGTCTTGGTATGAGATTTATGGTTAATCATTGGTATAACAAGCAAAAATGCTAAATTAAAATAGTCGACAAAAAAAAACAAAGGTACCTAAAGGTATAGCGGCAAAATTGCCCAAAAAATATAAAAGTTAAGCTGGCATAGGATACTAGAAAGTGCATGCATAAAGGTACAATATAACGTTTGAATAACGATTTCTTTGCATTCGCAATGTTTTTCGATAATTGTTTATTCCAATATTGTTTTTATGTGTATGTTCACTAACCCACCTATTACAGGATGATATGTTGAGAATAAAAAAATAAGAGCTCGAAGAAAGAAGATGAAGAGCGATATGCGTGCGAACTTTGCGATTTTTCCGACGCGTGGCGTATTTGAGCGAAAATTCCGTTTTAAGCGTACGAACGACGAATTGATTCGTGTGTCCTCCAAATTTAGGAGGAGAAGAAAGAAGACAACAGGACGAGAAGACCACGCGAGGAATTTGGGATTCTGTGTTAGTTATAGTTTTTTGTGTCGAACCAAGGTTTGGCATTCGCTGTATACCATTGCAGTACACGGGGATTTAACTGTGTTACTTGGACGGAAAATTGGTAATTTCCTCCAGGTGCCACAGAGACTTCCCATGTATCGTAATGGAGCGTATGCAATTCCTTGGGGGAAGGGTAATTTATTTTCCTTGTATGTACTCTCTCCCTCTCTCCCCAGGCTATAGGTCATCAGAACTTCACGTGAAGAGGACCCCAGCTTCAAAACTAGGTTAGCTTTTGGGCCATTATGGCTATGATTCAATGCGTCGAGTAAGGCTAGGTCTTTTAGCTTGCGTTAATTTTAGTTTTTTTGTGTCGAACCAAGGTTTGGCATTCGCTGTATACCATTGCAGTACTCGGGGATTTGATTGTGTTACTTGGATGGAAAAGTGGTAATTTCCTCCAGGTGCCACAGTGGCTTCCCGTGTATTGTAATGGGGCGTATGCAATTCCTTGGGGGAAGGGTCATTTATATTCCTTGCATGTACTAACCCGCTCTTTCCCTGGGCTCTAGGTCATCAGAACTTCACGTGAAGAGGACCCCAGCTTCAAAACTAGGTTAGCTTTTGGGCCATTATGGCTATGATTCAATGCGTCGAGTAAGGCTAGGTCTTTTAGCTTGCGTTAACTTTAGTTTTTTTGTCGAACCGAGGTTTGGCATGCGCTGTATACCATTGCAGTACACGGGGATTTAACTGTGTTACTTGGACGGAAAAGTGGTAATTTCCTCCAGGTGCCACAGTGACTTCCCGTGTATTGTAATGGGGCGTATGCGATTCCTTGGGGGAAGGGTCATTTATTTTCCTTGCATGTACTAACCCGCTCTTTCCCTAGGCTCAAGACATCGTCGTGGACGAAGATTGAAGACATCTTGAGAGCAAGAATATCAGACAAAGAACTAAGGACCGTGTCGCCTGTGAAATTCTCTCGGTGCTGCCACTGAAATCGGTAAGAATAAAGTTTTGAAATATTTTTCATTGTTGCCGTTTTTGCCTTCCTTTTTAATGTTTTATCTATAATTCCGTGTCAGTATGATACAATAACGTTTGTTTTATCCATCGCAATGAATTTCTTCCCTTTGCTTATTTCTCCCGATGTTTTCTATGCATCACATTTTCGATATTTTTCTTCTTGAAATCAACAACTAAGTTATGATATGAATTTTATATTACACTTATGCTCAACATGATTTCATAGTAACTAATTCTAGTTTCATAGTATTCGCCGATAGGTTCTTTGCCTATTAATTGAATTTTTAACTATCTCCTTATGCGTCTATTATTTATTCGAGGTATTTAATCTGCAATTCAAAATAACTGCTTAGTTTTTACTTTTTTGCACCAGTGTAACAATTATCTATTTCTTTCTCTTCTTAAAAATAAATCATGAATCATTCGGATGGTATGTGAAAAGTGTTTAGCCTTGCCTCATACAGATATTATCATTTAATGCAATCAATCCTTATTCGTTGTTTTTAATGTTTCTGAAATTCAAAGGACTTAATTAATCAGCAGTGTAATTAATTTTAATGCGTGATTTTTTTCGTGACTTTTTGATAACTTCAATGCTTTCCCCATAGAATTTCTATAAGTCTTTATTTCGACATAGAACTACTTTATTATTTACCTTATTTTATTATAGTTTTTATATATTTTCAAAACCATCTATGCATATTGTAGGTATTTAAATATTTTCATTAATGTTTTAAGGATGTAAATGAGAAATTCACCTCTATTTCCTTCTCATATTATTCATAAATTGAAAGGTGAATTTTTCTTAAATATCAAATCTAAAGAAAACTAAAAAAATTGATAGTAAAAAAATACTTTTCATGTTTCTTGCCAGTTGTAGAACTTCCCTCCAAACTATCGTCTTATAAGGAAAACCCTTTGTTTATTTAGATTTTAATTTAGATATATATATATATATATTTGTTTTCGCAATATTAGTTAAATTTATACAGCTCTTCATTTGCAACACCATAACACACGTATGAGTTACGTTCAGGTTAGAGATCACAATATTTTATGCGACTTAATTAATTAATTAGAAGGATTTCCCTTGTTTTCTTCTTAAAATTAGATTATCTATAATTCCCCATCGAAATGAAACACCTCTTCAAATTTTCGTGCAAAGATAAGACCTGCACTTCTTGTATCACTAACGTTGAATTCGAGTACTACTGTATATGAGGTCACTACTCGTGTCCCACTGAATATCAGTTCACTGACATGGAGTATATGTATTTCCACGAAGAAAATTCAATATCTGTATCATTTATCTCTCTTCAGTCGCCAGTCATCTCGGGGGTTAAGGACATACAGCTTGCAGAAAAATCAGGATAATCCGGTGTGCTGACCACGCCAAACGGTAAGAAAACATTTCATTACGTCTCTTCTGTTGGTTCTTTAGTTATTTTTTAAATGTGTTCGAATAGTGATGTTTCCTATTGTTATTTTATTGCCTAAATAGAAAGATTATTACTACAGGCGTACCTATTTCACGCTTTTAGATTTTTAAATGGCGATATCTATTTTTCGCGATTAATTTGAAAAGTGAAAAATTTCAAGCTCGGGAAAACGCGACGGCAAAGTATGAATGCTTGGAAAAGCCCGTGTGACGTCATACTGGTTTCGGCTGCCGCCGTGTGAGGTCACCTTGGGGCGAGGCTCTGAGCGCTGATAGGACGCAGGATGCTAGCAGATAGCAGAGTACCCTGCTAGCAGGTGTGGCTTGGCTTATTAGTGGCTTGGCTTGGTTAGGATTATTAATACCCTAACAAACGAAGGAAACTTTCCGACCTTGGGCAATTTTAATAGGTGATTATTAAGAGATGTTTCCCTGAGCTCTGTTCCTCATGCATGCATTGGTAATCTCAGATGATTTAAAACTCCTATCTACTCGTACAGCATCTAGGTCCCTGTGATGTCACGTGGAGTGGCATCGCATGGGCGCCAATCTGGCCTTTTTCAAATGAGGTTAAAATTGACCGGCTGGTGAAGATATAAAGCATGATACAAGTTCTTCATCCTTGCGGCGGAAAGAAAAAAAATAACATTAGGGAGATCCGAACGTATGACTTACATATCTGCAGCTCAGTATGCTAACCATTCCGCCACATCAGTTGATGAATGATAGAGGCGTAGTTACCAGTTTAAAATCCAATTATGTAGATAAACTTGGCTGTTAAGTGCATGAAAAACTGAAATTACCCAAATTCCACACAATATAACATTTATGAATTTTAATTTATGGCTTGATAACCCGATGAATACAATATGTATATATTAGAGATCCCTTGCGGCATTTTTATATTATTCTACGTCGATATTCCTGTGAAAATATGTGTTTTTCTTACGACCGTCGTTTCGCCATCAGTTCTTAAATGTGAATGATTTTCAAATTATGGCCGTATGATGTTATTTCTACTCATATTATGTAATTATAGAAGTGCAAAAAAAGGAAAAATTATTCTTATACATATATCCATTAATAAATACTCCAAAACGATGGAATAAAAACATCTAAGTAGGTGCTGAAAGTTTGGCATCCATTTTGTCATTGCTCTGGATGGTAGTCGGCCTGGCCGTAAGAAACCCGCAATAATCTTACTTGATAAATACCTTCCTTATTTCTTCCTTTCGCCTTCTCTCAATGGCTTATAATGGACTACTTTTAAATAAACTTGATTGTTTCTGGCTTTACTTTGTGAAAATCCATTCTTAATCCATTAATTAAATCGTGTGGAAAAGTACAATAACGTTTTATTATTAAGAATGGACTACTTTGACTACAATTGGAAAACGTTTTCCGTGCTACGATTAGCATGAGATATATTAAAAATCTCTGTATGGAGCTCTTTTTTTGGGGTGGAGTTTCCATGGAGCCTGGAGAAACTCTCAAAACCGAATCTCAACAAAAAACCACTGTCAATTAATACGTAACCAGCGTTTTTTTTAACCAAACATAGTTAAAAAAATATAGTCTTGCAAAAAATTAATATTTTTTAAGGATTGTGGAATTTTAAACGGGATTTTTAGCTTAAAAAACAACCAAGTTGGTGAACAAAAGGCAATGAGGTTATTGATCCGGAAGTCCGTTATTTTTTTCAGCTAAAATTTCGTTCTAAAATTGCTTATGCACAGAATAAAACGAAGAATTAACTTCGAAGCATAAAAAATTGTAGCATGCAACCAAATATATCACTGCAAACACCATTGGCAATAATTCCAACTCGAAACGGATTCCTGGGGTTAGGGTGCCCTGAAGAAATTAGGATTCGTCAAGCGTATTGTGGGAAGATTTTCGGATGAGAAAGTAAAAGAAAGGTGCTATTTCGCTCTCGTCCGACCGCACCTTGAATATGCAGCGACAGTATGGGATCCGGTGCAGAAAAACTTGATCCGCGAACTGAATAAAAGACAAAGGAAGGCTGCGCGGTTCGTCAAAAACTGTGCGGGCGTCCAGACAACGTTACTCCGATGTTAAGCGAATTAGGCTGGGAGCCGCTGGAGACTCGGAGGCTGTGCGATAGGCTAAGATTGCTTGGACAATTGAGAATAGATATCTTTAAGAGCGATACAGAGAACATAATATTAGAGCCACAATATATTTCCAGGTCCGACAGAAGCGATAAATTAAGAGACATATTTTGCCGAACGGATAGATATGTTAGATAGGTACGTTTATTCCCCGAATCATAAATAACATTAATGAACACTAGTCCCAACTTCGTTAGAAAACTTCATTTTTTTGTGTATATGGCTGGTGTCCTAACACCCCCTGCCACACGCCTTTTAGGCGTCTTGCGGGGCATTATGTAGATGTAGATGTTCGTAAATGAGTGGGAGGGTCGGGTATAATTACCGATGAGTGGCGCTGATGTCTCGAAAAACTGGGTGTCAGGCAGGCCCTGAATGCATCCGACATAGGCTGGTTTCCTGTTATTTTTTTACTGCCAAAATCGAAAGATTATTACTCCTGGACTACGTATTCTTCACGATTTCTGACTTTTAAACGACGAAATTTATTTTTCGCGATTATATGAAATGTGAAAAATTTGAAGCGCGCGAAAAAACGACGGCTAAGTATGAATTCTGGGAAAAGCCCGTGTGACGTCTGGCTGCTGCTGTGTGAGGCCACCTGGGTGCGGGGCAATGAGCGCCGATACGATACAGGCTGCTAGCAGGTAGCAAAGTACCCTGCTAGCAGGTACCGCTTGGCTTAAATAAGGATTATTATTACCCTATCAAACGAAGAAAACTATCCGACCATAGGAAGTTTTAATAGGTGATTATTAAGAGGTGTTTCCCTGAGCTGTGTGCCTCATGCATGTATTGGTAATCTCAGACGATGTAAAACTCCTATCTACTCGTATAGAAACTAGGTCCCTGTGACGTCACGTGGAGTGGCATCGCATGGGCGCCAATCTGGCCTTTTTCAAATGAGGTTAAAATTGACCATTAACATTCGTTTAAACTGGGATTTTTAAAACCAAATAATTTGTATATTAGGAATACACTAATAGTGGGTAACAAATTGCAATCAATGCCTTTCGTTTTCTCTGATGAAAGAAACTACCTTATTCCCAAAAAAAAATTGGTTAGTAATGGCTCGCAACTCGTTTGAAATATCTACAAAGTTGACGCCACTCGGGTAGCTGTACAGACTGTCCCAAGGGTCGTGTGTCCTTCAAAACCTACGTTTCGACACGCTGGTTGTCACAATGGCCGGACGTTTACTTCTATAACGTTTGACCTGTGTATTTACCTGGGAGGTCAATTAGTGAATAATACAGGTATTTGGACAATACCAATGACTTGGGCACCCCATTAAACCTATGGATCGACATCTTTGTCGGTATGCTATTCTTTTTGCCGCCCTTATGACCTTGACGGTAACCTTACTGGGTCAACGGTTGAATTTTCGAAAATAAGTGTTATTTTCGGGTTTCTCGTGTCTGAAAACGTAAGAATTGACATCTTGATCAATGAAATTCAGACATTTTTCCATCTCGATTTTTTTAGGATTGAAACCCCATAAGGATAATTCGAATTTTTGGTTTGTACCCAAATTGTGAGATCAAAAGGTCAAAATTGTAAAATTTTGCTTACACTCAGCAGAACTTAGGACCTTTCCCCATATGTGTGCCAGTTTTCGTGAATATTGCTCGATGCAAAGTTACTAAAATTACAGGTCAAAAATGACACACGACCCTTGGGACAGTCTGTATAGTATTGCATTGTGTGGAGCATACGAGGGTGTCGCATCCTTTGGAATGGCTTCAGCGCTGCCAATCTTCTGGACGGATTCCATTAAAATGTGATCACTTCTCGTAAAATCGTTGTTCGTAGGACCTCTATCAAAAGACGCACTTGATCGTTCCACGGTTAGGCGCACTTAGTTAGTGTATCTATTTACCTCTAAGTTTCCGAATCGGCCAAGTAAAAAATGTACAAGGACTGATCAAATCTTCTGGAAGAACCTAATCCCGTGACGTCTCTTTTTTGAGGGTCAGGGTTATCTCTCAGAGGGCGAGGAGGGGTTCCGGAAAGGGTCATGCTCCAGCAAAAGTTACTCCGTCCACGGATTTCGTGTAATTTGTAGGATAGGGTACGCGAGGTCTTTGGAGGCTCATTGACACGCGCGAAACATACATGCTTGGACAATTGTTTTCTAGAATAAAATATGTGTGGAACAATTTCGGGATAAACTTTCCGGTTGACAATATGGGCTCACATTGGCGTAACTATGGGGGGGGGGAAGTAGATAGATCCCCCCAACAGGGGCGCAGCTAGGAATTTAGGCTGGGGGGATGGTTTAGGTGCAACTAATACCGGGGTAAGTGGTGGTATGGAATATTTGTCCACTTTGCCCATTATGAAAAATATATATTTCGTTAAAGTCTGAAAAATCTTCTGGGATGGAAAAATGTTCAAAGCCCACATGCCATGGGTGCAGCTAGGAATTAAGGCTTGGGGGGGGGGGGGTTTAGGTGCAACTAATTCCGGGGTGTGTGGGGGTATGGAATACCTACCAGGATAAGCGTTAGGTGCGAGATTAATAAATTTCGGAATTCTAAGGGTCCGTTTTATAATGTCTAGTTAAGTTTTTTCGGAGCATAAAAATCAGAGTTAACAATATCTTCCACTTGAAGTCACCTGCTAAACTAACCTTTATCCTGAACTACTTTTCACTGCATTAACTTTAAAATACCTTTAAGTTAAGGTTACGACAGTATCATGTTCTGGTAAACGCTAACTAGACATTATAAAACCGGCCCTAAAGATGAATGGTTCAAAATGTTGAGTTTTTCGGCTTTTTAAAGGATATTTTATCAATACTCACACAATTCTATTATTTACATCAATCATATTAGGTAAAATGGATGAAACTTCAATGTATATCTGAGCTCTGGGGGGGGGGGTTAACCCTCAAAACCCCCCGATCTCTGCGCTACTGCCCCCCAAAGTGTCAGAGAAATTTACAAAGAATATTTAAAAATATTGTCTAGTTATGGCATGTAATAACTGCATCTGCTTAAAGTTAAATCTTTATCGCCGAAATTATGTAAAAATGTATTTCCAGGCATGTCATTTTTCAGAAAATATCCTTTCATCCCCTTCTCACCCATCCCCCGTCGCCACCCCCGTCCACCCTGCACCCCCAAAGCGTATTCCTAGTTACGCCCCTATCGGGTCAAAGTTCATGCTAAAGACATTAAAGGCGAGAAATGTCAGTTTTTTTGGCATCCAGAATACAATTTCTACTCATGAAGGCGATCACGTGTAGTTCATTTTTGATATTTTTTAAGTAATACCTGATCAAGTAATATTACATAATAATATTACTTAATATATATATATGATAGTAATATTAAAGTGAGTAATTTAAAAATTCCATGTTCCGATATTTGGACTTTGAGTGAGTTACTCAGCTACAGTGACGCCGACTCCATGGGGCCTGCGGGGTCCCGAGCTCCCTCAAAAAATCGTTGTGGGTGTGAGGAGAAAATGAATCAGGCTTGTCGATTTTCCCCGGAGTGCCCAGATATCGATATTCGAGTTACCATGGTTCTAATGCTAATCATATGACTCTTCTAAAATACTTGAAAAAAAAACTTAAAACTCACTTCTACAATAAAATTTCCCGGGGCAAGATCTCCGGTTTGGGACCCCCCAATATTTTTTGTAAGTCGCCATCCCTGTTCGGCTACCAAACTGCAGTTTGATACGTAAAATAAAAATGAAATGCCTCCTTTGCTTCACGCAATGCAAATTCATGTACCGGCCTACGTTTCGACAACTCTATTAGCATTTTAAGCGAGGACCGAGGGATAGCTACCCCCGCAGGGTTATTCCACTAATCGTATGACCGTCGTGTAAGTCGAAATCTAGCATAACTACGGCCTCGAGACAAAAGTATGGCTTCGAGAGGTTCTACTTTGAGCGAAAGGCCATTAATCGGGCGATAGTTATGGCCTAAACGCCGTAATTATGACGGTATTTATGACCTTTAGTCCGTAATATTATGCCCTGCCATGTCATAACACGGGCCATACGAAATAACATTGCACGCCTAAGGAGTTATAAAAGAAATTTATGAAATGCCATCGATTATATAGCGGTTGTTTTAACAATATTGGTTCCAGAGACAATTGACCAATTAGGTTCTTATTATTGAAAGAATTTATTTTGCGTGTTAAACAATCTCTTTAAATTCAATATTAAATTCCTTCCTTTCCATTGGAGCGTAGCTGATACTTGGGATATTTACTCAGATATCTCTCATAATTTTTGAAATGCCGCGGTAAGTGTCCGTTTCTTTACTTTTGAAATTCGCTAAATAATAACTTATATCATTTGTAATTGACTTAATTCATTTAGAGAAAATATATGTAGGGATATTCGATATTAATAGGCTTTTGTCTTCGCTTTTGTGTGTCTGCAATGAGCAATGCCGCAGCATATCTGAAATACCTTAATATCGGCCCCCTGGTTAATCGCAGCGATTGTTTCAAGAAATATATGAATATTGCGAAGGAGATATATACGGATAGGATAATAGGATACATACAGATTGGCTAGATGTGTAAAAGAAAGGCGTCGATTTCATCCTGACAGGAGGAGGATAAGAGTGTAATCCATTCGCATATTACGATGATATTTTCATTAACACTAGAATGCCGGGAAATTGGCACACCCCAAGAATACCGTGAGGGTGTCATCATGACACCCATGCTCTTATAGTGCCGCGTCATGTTGCAGATTATTTTTTTTCTTAGTCGCTAGTGTTAGAGCGTCATCTACATTGTAATACTTGTTTTTGGTTCCTTGAAATTTTCAAAAAATTATGTTTTTTGTGTGTCGTCGTGTGTAGTGTATATAAAAGTGTGTAGTGTATATAAAAATACATGTCGTCGCGGTAAAATTTGGCTGGTTTCAAGGAAAATCATTCGCAAATAGATCGGAATATACCTACTTATCTAACGAGCTAATAAATTTTCGAAAAAATTATAAACAGCTGACATTTATTGAAATTATGTAAAACATAAACAATCATGAAGGTGATACACTATTCTAAAATACTAATTTGGCTAGCAATCATCAAACTGCATCCCACGAAGCACCTAAACCGAATGAAGAAATTATGAATTATATACTGGGTGTCAAAATGACACTCTTCCAGTGTTAAATATTTTCCGAGCGTCAAAAGAAGTTGTTACATACCTTGTGAGTAGATATAGTGGATGGAATTTAGCGTTTGCTTATAGTTAAAAGTTACGAATACTTTTTAACTAAACGCTCCGTTTATGCGAACGGAGGAAAGTGCTTTTATTTGCTTAGAGATTTCTTACTTATTTGTTTCCACAAGTTGTAGGCACCTTGAAATATCCGCTCTGAAATGTTTAATATTTTAAATTTGTCGCTGCATTATGGTCCACGGGAAAGGATATCAGTGAAACGCAGGGCGAAGTATTTTTTTGGCAGTAACGCAATCTGAAGTAACTCGATGCGTAAAGGACAAGTGTAAAGCATCCAGGAGGGAATGATAATTTCATATTAATGTTTTAATTTATATTAAGCTGCGTCGACAATTTTCATAAAGAAATTATAATTTTATACAGCTGCCTAAACTTGAGCCTCTGATAATGAAACTCAAAGTTACCATTTCATTTTTAGATATCGTGCATTGATGCTTTTGGTCTCAATAGGGTAGTTACCTTCATCAAATAAAACGAATGGCATTGATTGCGATTCGTTACCCGCCATTAGTGTATTCAAAATATACAAATTATTTGGTTTTAGAAATGCCAGTTAAGATGAATGGCAATGGTCAATTTTAACCTCATTTGAAAAAGTCCAGATTGGCGCTTATCCGATGCCACTCCACGTGACGTCACAGAGACCTAGTTTCTATACGAGTAGATAGGAGTTTTACATTGTCTGAGATTACCAATGCATGCATGAGGCACAGAGCTCAGGGAAACACCTCTTAATAATCACCTATTAAAATTGCTTGTGGTCGGAAAGTATCCTTCGATTGAAAAGGTATTAATAATCCATAATTAACATAAGCGCTACCTGCTAGCAGTGTACTCTGCTACCTGCTAGCAGCCTGCATCGCAGTGGCGCACATATCATCGCCCCAAAGTCACCTCGCACAGCGGTAGCGGGAACCAGAATGACGTAACAGGGGCTTTTCCCAGCATTCATACTCAGACGTCGCGTTTTCGCGCGCTTGAAAATTTTCTCTATGAATTTCATCGCGAAAAATAGATATCGACATTTAAAAATCTGGAAGCGTACTCCAGGAGTAATAATCTTACGATTTAGGCAATAAAAAAAATAATAGGAAACCACCCTATTTATCTATCTCGCACCTACCGCTTATCCTGGCGGGTATACCATACCCCCACACACACCACGGTATTAGTTGCACCCAAACCACCCCAGCTCTAAATCCTAGCTGCGCCCCTGGTCTGACGAAAGGAGTCACGCATAACGTTTTATTATCGGACACTTGGATTGGATTTGAGCGACCGCTAAATGTTAAACAATTGGGTTGAAATTTTTAGGGTATCCAATCTGCACTCCATAGCATATTTTAAGACGTAGAAATCAAGAATCCGAGAAAAAAATAAAAAAAGGAAGCAACAACCTAACGGCCCTGTTTAGCTGAATGGCCTTGCAAAAACAATGAATTGATTAGATTTTACAAAACATATGATGGTGTGTTCGGTCATGCATTACTTTTCTGGCCCAAGTTTTGCTAACTAAAATCAATATTTCCAGAAGTTATGTAGAGGGAAATATCGCAAATAAGTATGAACGGTTTTTGTTTAGAAATATTAATGATGCCACCATAAACTTAAATACATTAAGGCCGTTTTACGCGGGGCACGTTGTTGTAGAATCTGACGCACGTACGAAGGCGCAGTCAAAAATTGCGTCGTGTAAAGCGGTGAATTGCTGGAACACATGCGAGAATGCGTGGACGTGAGACGGAAAAATAGCCCCCGTTCTAATTTCATTCAAGCATTCGCGCAATTCCACGCAATTTTAGAAATTAATGCTGTTCCCACCTGTGCAATTCTGTGCCCCGTGTAAAACGGCCTTTAAATGATTAGTATTTGATGCACCGTTCAAGAATTTGGAGTCAAATGAAGCTACATTCGTACCTGAAACAAAACTTTTTGCAATAAAAATTTCCTAATAACTAATAATAAAAAACACACGTAGTATTCTATCACTTTTGAAATAAAGTTAAGCAAAATGACCCCCGGCCCTGCTTAAGTTGCCATGACATCACTGGCAGTGGCGCCGACTCCATGGGGCCTGAGGGGGCCCGACCCCCCTCCAAAATTCGTAATGGGTGCGAGGAAAAAATGTGTCGGGCTTGTCGATTTTCCCCGAAATATGCAGATATCGAGATTCGAGTTATCAGGGTTCCAATGTTGATCATATTACTCTCCTAAAATGCCTAAAAAAAACTTAAAAGCACCACTTAAAAAATTACCCGGGGCAAGATCCCCGGTTTGGGCCCCCCAAATATTTTTTATTAGTCGGCATCCCTAGTGACTGGCCATAGTGAAACAACTTCCCCACAATCGATGCAAAATCTATTTTTGGATCTTCCAAAAGGGCCGGTTCCAAAAATAAGCTTAAGTAAAGAATCTATACAAAACTAACTATAGAAGAGTTTTCTAAACCGCAATCCTTGGAGTTCAATTCTCCGGTTCAAATTACAACCCCCTATGCCGTTTTTGTCTTTCTACTTTCCAACCCATCACATTGTTTTCTGTAACACTGTAACGATGTAGCCATGACCTATACCGTTTATCAATGGGCATTTCATATTTAAGTGGTACTTCTTGCATTTTGCTTGTGTAGTTCTGTAGACAAATGATTTTTTGGGCATGACGCTCTAAGTGTGCCATCTTGATAATTGTATGCGTGTAGAAAAATGTATGAGCATTAACATATATTTTTATTAAAAAAAATTGAAGGGGGGATGTTTTGAGATATTCAAGGTCAAAGGTCAAGGTCAATGACCTCGAGTATTAAAATTATTATAAATAGGCCGTGTTTTATATCATTGTAAAGCCCTATATATTACCTTTCCAAAACCATAAGTTTTATTTTTCTACCTTAAATAGAACCGGAATTGTAGTCATTTATCGTTAGAGAGACACACTGATATTTCGACAAATTTACAACATTTGCGGACCTGTAACTTTTGTCAAAATCATCATTGACCTCTACAAATTGGTATTTTTCCATCGCTTATCAGTACCATTGAATACACCAAATTTGAAAGAAATCTGACATGGTCGGGTTGAGTGGTGTGTTCAATTCACATGGAATGACCCAAAGTGAAAAATGCGCAATCGACTGCGCTAAAATTTTTAAATTACTTTCCAATAATGCGAAATGTTTCATGTCATTTTTTTGTTACTTTTTTATCTTATCGTTGAGTACATTCGATGTTTTTTGTCTACACTAGGGGAAGCACGGTAGTCTTCAATCCTGGGCCCTGAAGTAGCAGCTTTCGGAATGAAGAAATAGTGGACTGCCTTACATTGACTCATTGAAGTGACATAGGAACACAGCGAAATGAAGAATGGAGCTAATTACATAGAGTGACACATGAAGATATGAAGCCTCAAGAGTTGAAGATACAAGAGGAACATTCAATGCTTGAAGACTCAAGTGATGAAGAAAGGCCTTACGGAGACGTTGATTTTATATTGTTGGATATTTTGTATCTTTTTAAAGTGTATGTGCCTTTTTGGTTTTTTTATAACTGTGTTTTGCTGTGAATGAGAGAATGTGATTACGTGTGAATGTGATATGGTGGGAATGAGAGCAGATATATAATTAAGGGTGTATTATATCGAGTGAATGAGCTATGTCTACCTGTGTGAATGACATTGTATCATCAGGTGTGAATGAGTGTTATTTTGTGTGAAAGACGGCACCTAAAGTATTTGGTGTGAATGATGGTATATTATTTGGTGTTAATTAGGTTATTAATGTAGTATGAGTGATATTACGTATGTTATATAGTGTGAATGATAGAATCAATTTAGTATGAATGGGAGTGTGTTATTTAGCATGAATGAGGATTTATTATTTAGTGTGGATATTGAAATGTGATTTAGTGTGAATGAAATTACGTATGTTACATAGTGTGAATGATAGAATTACTTTAGTATGACTGGGAGTGTGTTATTTAGTATGAATGAGGACATGTTATTTAGTGTGAATATTGGAATGTGATTTAGAGTGAATTTGATTACGTATGTTACATAGTGTGAATGTTAGAATTACTGCAGTATGAATGGGAGTGTGTTATTTAGTATGAATGAGGACATGTTATTTAGTGTGGATATTGGAATGTGATTTAGTGTGAATGTGATTACGTATGTTACATAGTGTGAATGTTAGAATTACTTTAGTATGACTGGGAGTGTGTTATTTAGTATGAATGAGGACATGTTATTTAGTGTGGATATTGGAATGTGCTTTAGTGTGAATGAAATTACGTATGTTATATAGAGTGAATGATAGAATTACTTAAGTATGACTGGGAGTGTGTTATTTAAAGTATGAATGAGGACATGTTATTTAGTGTGGATATTGGAATGTGATTTAGTGTGAATGTGATTATGTATGTTACATAGTGTGAATGTTAGAATTACTTTAGTATGACTGGGAGTGTGTTATTTAGTATGAATGAGGACATGTTATTTAGTGTGGATATTGGAATGTGATTTAGTGTGAATGAAATTACGTATGTTATATAGTGTGAATGTGATTACGTATGTTATATAGTGTGAACGTTAGAATTACTTTAGTATGACTGGGAGTGTGTTATTTAGTATGAATGAGGACATGTTATTTAGTGTGGATATTGGAATGTGATTTAGTGTGAATGTGATTACGTATGTTACATAGTGTGAATGTTAGAATTACTTTAGTATGACTGGGAGTGTGTTATTTAGTATGAATGAGGACATGTTATTTAGTGTGGATATTGGAATGTGATTTAGTGCGAATGAAATTACGTATGTTACATAGTGTGAATGTTAGAATTAATTTAGTATGAATGGGAGTGTGTTATTTAAAGTATTAATGAGGACATATTATTTAGTGTGGCTATTGGTATGTGATATAGTGTGATACACGGTATATTTGGTGTGACTGAGGGTATTAATTTAGTGTGAATGATATTCAGTGTTAATGAGGTCATTAAGTAAGAGTGAAATGATATGTGCTATTTAGCGTGAATGGGGTTATTTATTTAGTGTGAATATTGGTGTACGATTTAGTGCGAATGAATGCATGTTGTTTATTTTTAATATTGGTACATCTACGTTTAAGTGTGAATGTGAACATGTAATTTAGCATGAATGAGTGTGTGTGTGTTATTTAGTGTTAATGAGGGTAATGATTTTGAGTGAATGAGTGTGTGTTATTTAATGTGAAAGCTGGTTCATTTGGTGAGAATTTAGGTATACGTGTAGTGTGAATGAGTGAATGACATTTTATAGTTTAAACATTGGTATGGAATTTTGTGTGAATGAGTGCGTGCAATTTAGTGTAAATGAGTGAGTACATTTAGTGTGACTTTTGGTATACGATTTAGTGTGAATGAGACTGCATTTTTAGTGTGATTGAAGGTATTAATTTCGCTTGAGTTTCAGAGTGATATTTAGTGTGATTTATGGTATTTTACGTATTGGGAATATTTACTTTTGGTGTTTTTTATTACATTTTTTAACGGTAGATTGATACTGCTTGGTATTATCGTAGATTTTGTTTAGTGTAGATTAGTGCATGTCCCCCTCAAATCCAACTGCGTCCTCAACGTGGAGAGGGGGTGTAACAGCGGACAGTCATGTCTCACAGACGTTGTGAAGATTATCTACACAAAATTTCTGCATTTCATTAGTCGTCTTTCTAGCTAATATTTTTCACTGTATAAGCGGACTACTTTGAGTGAATCCAAATGCTTGAATAATTTCAAAGTTAAAAATAACCGATGAATTAATTTACATGACTTTCCGCTGGCTAATGCAGTTGGTGATGTAAGAGTATTTGATGTCGATTATATTAAATTATTTCCATGAGTCAGAGTTGCAATGCCTTATTTTTAATCTCAAGTGATTTCTATTTTTTATTCAAAGATATGTGATTTTATAATTGTATTCATTGATTTGTCATTAGTTCTGTAAAAACATCTATTAATTAATTTGCCGATTTCATATGCAATAAATTATATTTTGATTTCAATGTGTGCTTTAAAATTTCCGGTTAAATTGCATGATACACCAATTTTACGCGTGACACACATCTTACGCCATGTGCCATTGTGGGAAATTAAAATTTAAAACGGCCATTTTTATTCTTTATTACATAGAAAAATATTGCATTTTCATTTTCTATTCAAGAGTGAACATTGTTATTTCCAACAAATTTTTCATTCATAGATTGGTAATTTTTGTTGTACAAAACATGTTTATTAATAATTTGTAAATTTTATCTGCAATAAATTACATTTTTATTACGATGGGCACCTTGATATTTCTAGTGAAACTGCATGATGTAACAATTTTCCATATGATTCACATCTTATGTAATGTGTTGTTGGGAGAAATTAAAATTCAAAACACTTATTTATGACTTATAGAAATATTGCATTTTCATATTTTATTTAAGGGTGCATACAGTTATTTTCAACAAACTTTAATCATTCGACTATAATTAACTGGCCAACTCATCCACTTAATTTATGTTCTAATACGATAAATAAATAATTTAAAAATATATATTTATTTAATCTTACCCTGCCAAAACCAATTTATTTTGTATATTTCTATTGAATAGTTTGCCTTGTCATTATTGATCAGATTCAAATTACCAATGTTTGCTATCAGCAAATGGAATTTTTTCTTTTTCTTTTAAATTTGGACCTTGCTTATTTCTACAATATGTTAAGATACACCCATATGTTATCCTTCTAATAACTTCTGATCTCATTTGCTACTGTGAGAAATAATGAAAAATACCTTTTTTTGTAATTTGCGCCTTAAAAACATTCCTTTATTTTTGAAATGTAAAATATTGCTCCATTCCAATATTTATACCTATCAATGTCTATTCAGTTTATATTTTACTGTGAGAAGTAAAAACTTGAAATTGCTTTTTGTTAAATGGACCTGTTAAAACCAATATAGCTTCCAGTGCAAATTTCTGACCCTTCCTCGATATTTTTAATAAAGAAAAATTTCACAACT
This sequence comes from Ischnura elegans, assembly GCF_921293095.1. Taxonomy (NCBI): domain Eukaryota; kingdom Metazoa; phylum Arthropoda; class Insecta; order Odonata; family Coenagrionidae; genus Ischnura; species Ischnura elegans. Next base: position 1,461,318 of record NW_025791658.1, on the reverse strand, counting down.
TAGCCTCCAAATATATATTTGTATTTAATTAACCTATTACTGTAGAAAAATTATTAATTACTAATTATTATTAGTTAGCCGAGGGTATATTTTTTTTGAGTGGTGGTATGCAATTTAGTGTGAATGATATCATATGTGAGCATGTTGAAAAATGCAAATGAGGGTATATAATTAAGTGTGAATAATGTGTTTATATAGCGTGAATCAAAGTAGGTATTTCATTTTTGTGAAACAGGATGTAATTTGTGTTCATTAGATTTTGTGGTTTAGTGTGAATGAGACATGTAATTTAGTGTAGATAGTGTGTGTTGTTTGGTATGAATTTAAGTATATGATGCATTATGAATGAGGGATTGATGTGCTGTGAATGAGTTTGAAATTTGGAGTGATAGGAATATGCTGTTCAGTGATACAATGTGTATATTATTGATAGGTATATGTATATGCTGTTTAGGGCTAATATTGTATATAACGAAGTGTGCATGAGGGATTTTAAAAAGGTTTTTCACTGGATAACATCTATTTTAGGATTTTAGTGCAATGCATTAATGGGGAAAAAAAAACATTAGCCCCATAAATACTTTGAAACATAGGCGTGTAAACAATTCCATCAATTTTTCCCCAAGGGTAAGTACGTCTCTCAGGAAAGCAGACAGAAATACGTATCCGGGGGATCGGGTTGGTGTGGTGGCTAGTGTGTTGGCTTCCCTCCCCGTGGGGTGGGGTTCAAATCCCGGCGGAGGCAGAGAATTTTCAGAGATTTCCCGATCCCTGCTTGAATGCTGTGTGGAGGACATTTCAAGGGCAACTCTCCGTCCGTCGGATGGGACGTTAAGCCGTGGTCCCCTCGGCACCGTTCGTTAAGAGCAGGCTAATGCAGACGCCGGGCTCTTATTGTTATACTATCCTTAAGAGAATAGGACTCTTCTTTAATAGGACTTGGTAAAAGACATTCATTCGGCGTCGCCCGAGGCTGTGACAAATATTTTTAACTGAATTATTATGATTCTTAAAAATGATAATAATTTAAGAAAACTCGCTGATTTATTAATCAAAGTATGTAATGGTTTAATAAACTCAGGTTGCATTATAAACGTTCTTTAGTCTTCTTTCTGCCATTTCAAAGTTTTTTATGCCCATATACGAGAGAGTTCGCCTGATTGGGGCAGCCGCTTAATTGGGGCAAAATACACAAGTCCCGATACGTCCCATTTAACCGGAATCTACTGTACTTTACACCTGTATGAATAGAGTTTTAATAAAGACACAAAGCCATTGCATATTACCTTATACTAATGAGGACGAGAGTCAATATTATTAGGTTTCGCCCACCTTGGTTCGCATATTTTACACTTGGTACAAAATTCGCCCATTTTGCTGATTTGTGTTTTTTTAGGACACAATTTACGTCTTTATTGCTTTAATGTGACTGCATGTGATTTTAAGAGTAACTTGATAATGAATTTCTCTGGGAAGAATTTTATGTAAGACGAGGAAGATGGACTTTCTAGTCCCAATAACGACGAATAATTATTATTAATATTATTATTATTATATCATAATTATATAAATTATCAATAGCATTTTTAACCGGAAAAATTACTGGGCTAAACTTTCTAATATTTACATACAATGCAATTCATGTTTATATCTAAGCTCTTTGGTTTTATTAGGAAGAGAGTTTAATGTTGCAATTATGAGTTGTAATATGATTCTTCCAATTGTATTTTTCATTCATCACCATTGGATATTGTCTTTTGGTCATATATTACTAAACATTACCTCATACTGAACATCTCGTTCTATCTCTCTGTCAGAAAGTTCATTGAGTAATATCCACGCCTTAGTCCTCTGGAAGTAAGAGTGGAAACTCAATGTAGCGGAATCTCTAAAAAAAAAAAGAAATTAGAATTGCTGACTAATACAGTGTGTCCATTTTGTTTATACCTTATCCTTTATGTTGGTAGACACGTGCACTTCCAAGACTCGAATTAATGCTTGAAGACCGCAAACTGCTGCTAATTCCATGTTAAGGGAGACATATTTACCAACTGTTTTTTTTATGTTTAATAACCTGAAGAAAAAGAAGGTGAACAAGATGAGATTTGTTATCCACATAGCGAGAACCTGAGGTCCAAAGAATGCGTTCAATTCCTTGATTCCGGTTAGAATGGTCATGTGATTACTTCTCAAATGTCTAATGATACGACAGCGATTTTTTGGAGCGGTTGAGTTTTTACATCGGTTCTGGATTCTCACATATGGAGTCAACCTGGAAAAGCTCTTCAGGGTTGAGGCGAAGCAAGTGTCGTCAACAATGCATAATATTGAAGGTGGGCTGGGGTGCTCTCATAAAATTAAAACAGCTATTTTTTTTACATGCATCGATAAGTAAGTTGGAGTTATTAAGGTTTGCAAAATATGACTTAATAATTCTCAATATTCTTGTTATAACGGAGCTTCAAAGTTCGCGAAAACCACTAAATTCGTTCGGGCTTCAAAAACGTCCTGTGACGTCAGAGTGCGAGTAAGAAGCTTCGCTCCATGGCAATAACAAACAGTAACGACCATAACAAACAGCTACGACGACACTGATTCATAACATCAAGGGTGTGTCAAAAACAGTTGCGAATGGTTTTTGAAGACTACGATTCACGTATTGCGCGATGGCTGAATCCGACTTCGTGAAGGCGAATTCTAGGAACATTTTGAAGATAGATTAATTCATGGTCGCTTATTTCATCTCCGACAATGAAGATTTCGCAGAGTTGAGAAGCCGGAATTTGAAACGTAAGATAAATTAAATGAACTATTTCGTTCGATATTATTCTTGAGCTCGTTTTGTATCTCATTTAACTACTATCATTTACTCATTGCTTTGAGATGCATAGATTTATATGCTATGATAGAGATACATAAATGTTTCTAAAACTGGGGCAAACAGTCTACTGGCACCACGTAAACGTTTTGTTTACTGGACTCTGACGTCACGCTCAGCCAACATGGCGATGGGTCGTTTGAAGCGCAAGATTACTATACGATTTTCAAAATGGAATGATGCGAATAATACGCAGGTTAGAGAAGAACTTCTTTCACTATAATTTTCAGCGTGGAGGATACTTTTTTATTGCATAATCACCCATTTTCAGTGGAATTACCCGTTATAAGTGAGGTTCCATAGCAGAAGCTCACCGAGATCATGAAGAGAATTGTGGGAAGCTCTCTCGGTATCCAAACCCACAACCATCCCAGACTGTCTATGACATTCAGTATGTTCAGGATTCGCAATAATCTACTACCCCCATTAAGCCTCCTTGAGTTCAGTTTTCCCCAGTGACAGGACATAACCACTCGGTCGATGGCAGTCGCGACAAAGTTCTCCACTCGAGATCTTTCCACGATGAACATAGCTGTGACCGCTAAATTTACGAAGACCATGAGGCGTGTGAGAACGTAGTGCGTCTTCACTATCAGAGCGCTGAACTCGGGATGGCGGATTTCTTTGAATTTCTCGTGCGAAAAATAAATTGTCAAGCACTGAACTGACAACGCTGCGGCCAGCAGTGAAGGCCCAATACCCTACTCACTCGTAGTGGTACCGTTCTTGATTCATCTTTGTCTGGCTTAATCATTGGCAGCCCATAAAACCTTCCAGCCAACCACATTGGTCGTAACAATCGTTTTATATCCAAGAGAGCCTTTCTCTTTTGAGCCAGAATTCTCGGGATCTGTCTCATTGTACGGGTTTACTAAACCCTATTTTTTGGAATTATCTCTTGGATTATTTAAATGAATTTGCGAAGCTTATTCTATCTTCTTACCGATGTGTTACAATTTAAGATTAAAATCGCATGAAGCATTCCTCTTTCACATGCGCCATGAAGAGGATAGACTCACAGTAATGAGGTCCTCCTTATTCTGAAAAACTCCAGCTCGTAACTTGGTTCCTCAGGAAACGACTTGAACTCGATTTCAGTATCTACCTGTACCCATTTCACTATATAGATAATGATCTTCGCAGTTTAAATTCGCAAAATTCGCCTCGTTCCAAATTTGCACTAAATGAGCTTCTGGCTTTAAATTGAAGAATCATGCATAAAAACCTAACCCAGGAACACACAAAAATATGGAACGTTCGCAAGTGAGGAAGAAAGATTTTCAATTCAGGAGGTTTCAATGGCTGAATATTATTCGTCAATTCAAGACCCGAAAATGTTATTAAGCTATAATTTTAGTAGTGATACGCTTTGGATATACTCCTTCAGAACTCGTGAGAGTGAGTTCTGTGAACAATTCTCGAGTGTTTACTACAAGGACTAAATTCGCTCTAGGATGAACCACGTTTCTTCTTTCCAGCTGTTATTTCATGCACCAAACGTGTCGATATTTAAAACGCAGCTCATAATAGCCTCGTGAAAAGGTCTGTTCATTTGCTTAGCCATTATTTCTCGTAAAACATTCCCCTCCATTTCCAATATTTGTTCAGATGGACAGTTCATACTCTGTCAATTTTTGAAAGGAATCAATATTATCAGGCGAAGGGCTTTATTTTAACGTTTCCTGTGGTGTTAGATTGTAATTGCGCACTTATTTGTCCTACTGACTCGCCAGCCAGCATGAAAAATTACGAAAATCATTATGCAATACGCGTTGTTAGTAAATATGACGTGAAAGGGAATGGAAATTTGAGGTCATGGTTGAGCATTGCTCTATAATATTTGCTGCAGTTAATTAATTTAATTTTTATTATTTCGGTAGGAAACCACCATAACTTTAATAATCCCATTGTTATGAACCTTATCTTTGTTACTTCGGCTACATTCTATCTATTTCATAGTCCATTTCTCTAATTACTTTTATGTTCAAAGTCAATGCTTAACAATAAAAGAAAATATTGGGATGTGTGGCTGAATGAGTCATCGATAATAGAAAAATTCAATTTTAAAATAATGAAATATTCATTGCTTATAGGAACGCTTTTATTAAGTGAGGTTAAAGTTCTGCCATGAATAAACGCAATAATAATTTCGGCGAAATTTCAAGATTTCAGTGTTATTGTTTTAGACATGCAGATCTTTCACTGTAAATGCCTTCCAACCACGACTTACCACATTTTCCCTTAATTAAGCTCAACTATGGAATGAATGGGATGTTCCTTAACACACTCAATTATTTAATAGACATTAGTATTCAAATAAAACTAAATAGCGTTTCAGCTAAAAGAATTTGCCGTTTATTTTTAATAATGTTGATTCGCTAATTTTTTATATTTCATGTTCTCACGGGTTGTTTGGTAGTATTTTTTAAAATGTACTTTGAAAAAATTAATTCATGCAAGTAACTGCATTGAAAGTTGCTGCTGATCATGCAATATTTTTTTCTAAAATACAAAGATTGCAATCATATCAGATACATTTTAGAGGAATGAGGTTGAACGATATACGATATGTATTTTCTTAAGTTTAAACGGCTCTATTTGTTAATATTTATTGAGAGACAAGTTAAGAACATTTCCGTTGCTTGACATAAGGATTTATTTTTTAATGTTGATTGTTGCCTCAGCCAAAGCGTGAAATCATGTATCTTAAAAAGGTTTTAATAATATCTCCATGCCTCCAGCCTCAGAATTTCCTACGCTTTCATTAAAAAGAAACTGGAATACGAAATTATCCATGGGTCCGCAGGCTCCTTTTTTGTCTTCAATACATTGGTTGAACACGCTGGTGAAGTTAGGTATTATTGTAATGTAGCTTTTGAGCCTCTGTCAAACTGGTAGAAAATAACTATGTATGCCATAAACGATGATGTCATCTGTAACATAAATTTTTTTCATATTTAACCACAAACTGTGTAATTAATGTTAATTATAGCTATGTTAGTGGATTGAAGATAATCTAATGGGCTGATTTCGTCAATAAACACTGATTATAATGACTTGTTTTGGAATAGGCTTGCTAATCTAAGTACTTCACCGTTGTAATCAGGTGATGGTCAATTTTGAAGAAACCGCAAGCCGAAAACTTAAGTTTCAAGCATTTCAATTGGCTTTGGAATTGCTGCAACTGTTTGAGACAGAAATTGACTAACATTATTAATTTTAGCGATACTTATTGTTCAAATTATTTTCTAAAAAATTTAATGGTCGTTCATACCTCTTGAAGAACATCTGGATCCCTATTGTACACGATGGCCTCGTATACACGCTTCCAAGTCTCTTCCCCCTGTAAAAAGTGTATAAAAACGAGAATTACTTCTTTTAATGGCATCATTTACTTATTTCGAAGACTTCGCCGTAAACTATGATGAAAAATTTATGACCTGTCGAGAGAATAAAATCTTTTTTAATGTTTAACTTCTACTGAAAATTTCTAATTCTGTTTTAAAATTAAAAAAAATACATTTGCTATTGAACAACAAAATATGGGTTCTTATATTATGCAAAAGCCATTCTATTTATATCAAGTAATTTTTTCACCTATTCGGGGAAGATCAATGCTGTCGACTTCTTAGTTTTCCCTAGGTTAAATTACAACCTTCATGAAATTTACAAAACGATCAATTTTAAGGTACGCGGAGTCATTTATTGCGCTAGGCGAGTCTGCATTTGTCTTTATCATAATATAAATAATGAATCAGAAATTAAAATGAAGGATACATATAAAATGACCTATTATTCATTATTTTATTATGCACATAAACTAATGTAAAAATGTGCAAAGTGCAGTCCGTCATTTGAATTTCCTCATAGTAATTCATGTGAATCAATTACTTGGATACAATGTCATTGATCTCTATTAGAATTAAATCATCGCGTTGAGGATATATTTCATGATGCCAACACTGCTAAGTTTAAAGAATTCAACGTTAATTATCATTTTTCCTGTATATGCAGTGATTGTCACCCTACCCAAGAGGAATAAGTCATCCCATGCGAACTATCACGCATCAGTTGACTTGCGGAGGTATTTATAGAATTCAATTGGTTGTAATTCGCGGTTATCTCTTTAGCCTTGGCAAATGATTGTTCCAAAATATCTCTGCGTGCGCAGGAACTCTGCAAGACAAGGAATCAATTGAAATGGTTTGACCAAAATTATGTTCCAAAACAGCTCACTGTATTTAGCTCACCTACATTTCTTAGAATGCGACTCCAAGACATATAATCGTAAGGAATGAAGTGTGTTTCAACCTCAAAAAACATATTGAAATAATGACCAAACGAGAGAATATTTGTTGCCACAAACGCCTTGGTTTTTCATAATTTGAAATGACGTTTAACCCCTATTAAAATTTCATTCGCTCAAATAGTGAGTGATTATTTGATCCCGTTGGCAGATTCGTTTCTGAAGGTTCGTTTGGTTGCCTAGCAATATATCTCTCCTATGACTAGACGACTGGCGTGTGAGCCTCACAACTGCATGATAAGGGGACCATTTGTTTTCCTTGGGCAATATTGCACCTCCAGTAATTTCGTTTAGGGGTGTTCAAAGCCTTACCGCGGGATTTGATTCCGAGACTCATGATAAGAAGCATCTATCTATAAGGCTACCACGCTCCAATCCATCTAATATTCAAGTTTGAAATTATTAATTATTTATAATGCTTCAATAATCAATGCGCGGTTTTAAGAACCCGACGCAATGGAAATAATGGTTGTGATTGTGTTGTGGCCCTAACCCACCAAATATCATTTGTGTCCTATGCTCTGAGCACAGTTAAATTTTCAGTAGTGCCTTTTTGGGATAAAATTTAGAGGTTCGCGGTTTTCATTGAATTTTCGCTGGCAATCGATATTTCGCATTTCAGTGGCGTAACCATTGGGGGTAGGAGGTGGATAGATCCCCGCAAAAGCCTCGGAGAAAAAAATGTTATAAAACTATTGCCTAGTTTTTATGCATAAGAACTGCATCTACTAAACGTTGAATTTTCAGAACCAAAATGATTTAAAATGCATTTCAGAGGCATGTCATTTTTTTCCATTTAGTCGGACCCCGGTTATTGGGAGGGCGGGGGGGAGACGGCCCCTCATCCTTCCCCAAAGCATGTTCCTAGTTACCCCACTGTGGCATTTTATATAAGGGCATAATATTTGTGGCTATTTATCGTATATTTTTATATGGGATGCGTTATTGCCTTTTATTGTCTATTGTATCTTAAATGTGGGTTTTGTTTGCAGTTCAATAGCGGTTGTAATAATGTACTTTGCAATCTGTTTAAAGATGTTTTGACAGAATTTTGCAATGCGTTCAGACATTGTGTAAGAGTTTTAATGATGAGTTTTCCGAAAATGTAAGTATTGTGGGCGAACCAAGGAGCGCCCGTGAATGACCTTCGTGTTTTGTTCTGCATGACAGTGAATTTGTGTATCTTGTAATTGCTCTAGAACCCAAATCCGGATAACCATAAGTTAATAGTGGCCCTGTCATGGTATACCTTCTCTATTATTCGTTGACAATTCGAAACAACAAGATACAATGTAAGAATGTAGCAAGAGCTGATTGCCAGTTTTCTTCGGGTGAATTCGAAGTGGACTCCTTCCCAGGCTCTTGGGAGGCATAACCAGTAAGCCATTAGTGTCACGTTGCAGAGTGTAATTAACACCAGTGCCAGCATCTGAGGCCCGAAAACATAGTTCAATGTCTCTACACACTCGTAAAATTTCAGGTGAGCCATCCTCGCTCTTTTGCAACCCTCTCGCCCGGTGCTAAAAAAGTTCCCACAGCGCGCCAAAGATCCCTTGCGTACACTCTGAACCTTATTTGTTCCAAACCAGCAACGATATCCTTTCTTCTCAGCCTTATCTTTGTTCAGGGAGCTCGTACGCTCAATCATGTCGTTTATATTTTCCAAACAGCCTACGACCAAGACGAGAAACACGTAATACTGCAAGCTGATGTTGCTGATGCCCACGGAAGAGTATAGCACGCAGAAGAAGGCAGGAAAAGTTTTTATTGGTCTCAGCGTGAATGCAAGTGTCAACCACGTGCCCATCTGGGCAAGCAAGACAAAACACGCCAGGCGATGGGTTTTGCGGGCATCGACTGGGTCCAGATCTTCCCCACTACGCTTGAACTCATCCACCAGTTTGGATATGTTGATCATGGCGACACCGAGCCGAGACCTTCTCGCAAAGTAAATCGCCGTGGCGATAGAGGAGAGGATTGTCACCTCGAAGGAGAGCATGATCGTTGCCTTCCATTAGAAGAGCCCCCTTTGGTAATAGGTGCTCATCTGGGTAATGCCTTTCCAGACGATGTTGAAGGAGTATGCAGAGAAAATGGAGAGAGGAAGTAGCATCATCGGGCCGTGGATGCGACGGAAGGTCCTGATGCACGCGTTGCGGTCAGCCGTCATAAAAGAGAGACCCATCAGATTGCTCATGATCAACACAGGCCTGAAAACTTGCAATAAGTACTGACGTGAACCCTTAGTAATCCTTGCCCTGAATTTTGTCCCGTTGTATCTGGTTGAGTTGAAGTTCCCGTTATGCTTGAACAGAGTGGGATTTAGAAGTACTTACAAGAGTTTTTTTTCGTTGAGTTCATTCTAATCTGTCATCTAAGAGATCTGCCACCTTCTCCTGCACATGATTGAGCATATAAATGTTGCTCGTGACAGATGAATACCAGCCTGTCCAAGTACTGTTCTCCTTTCAATTATCGTCTCGAGTGTCTATACACCGCCGGCATTGATGGCACTGCTGGTATTGGCGTATTACAATTTACTTTCGCTTCGCTTGTTTTAATCACTCTTAAGCATTAAAATGAAGAAACTTCGTATCTTTAAGGTTAAAAATGACACAGTCTGGCAAATTTCTGTTTCATGAGCACCTTATTGTGTATTTTACGAGACTGGGGTGCATTTGGTTATGGGTTGATTTGAAACCCTTTACTAGTGGGATAACTGTTCGTGGTGAAATCCATGACAAAATGCACTAGTAGTTATTGTTGGTATTTTCCATTGGTAGGATAACCGATGAAAGCACAATTTTCTCGTCCAACAATTTATGGCAGTGAGTTTATTATCGGGAAAATATCAGATCGGTGGTCTAATGGAATGGTTGAGGTAATTTTCATGAGGCCTCTGGAAGAAAACAAGTAATAATTAATACGGAGGCGATTCCATGATAACAATCGAAGGAATAGTGCTGAGGGTTAAAGGTTACTTATGCATAGAAATGCGTCTTGATGTAAATATCAATGGATTGGTCAGAAGTCTAGTCGTTTTTTCAAAGAAATATAAGTGGTGTCGATATTAAAGACCCTCGACAGAAAGCAAGGAGTAAACTCCTCTTTGAAGTAGTCCCTAATCCTCCAGTTGAGAACGGAATCTTAAGCAGATGCAAACAACAGGTGTTAACTATTGTGCTTCAAACTCCATGTCATTTATTTTTGTATTCCAATCATTCTTTGGCATGTGAAGCATTCTTCCAACAAAGCAATTTTAATTTGCACAATAGTAGAGGTACTAACATTGTTGCATATATTCAATTATGCCACTATGTTTGGCACGATAGTTTTAATTTATTCGTCATCATTCAATGTATTTATCACTCAATAATTTATAAAATTAATAGCCGGACATAAATCTCCTCAAGGCCATGAATTACGCGGTGGGGTATATAATATGGTAGTATTGTTTGCGCGTTATTATTATATAACACACTACATTTTTACTTTTTCCCGGGTATTTCAAGTGTCTTCAATTCGTTACATGAATATATTTGTACATTCCATCGAAAGAATGTTTTGTTACCGCAGTTAGCAGTAAGCAGTCTGAAAACATATCACAAATTTTTGCAGAAAATTGGTGCTGGTAACCAAGCAGTCTCTTCAATAACCATGTGTGAGGATTTCAAATCAATTTTTCTGGCTAGTATTTTCGTTGACATTAACAATTCATGAAAGTAAGACGCCGCTGTTTTGACACCTCATTTCTCCCAATGAACATTTGTATTTATTATTGCCAAAGAATTTCACATTCTGAATTTCTAAATTTAAATTTGAACGATATAAAAAGTAGAATATAAGTTCATACTGTAACGGTTCGAACCGCGAGAGTTCCCCGCTCACCCCACGTTCGATTTCCACCGGACATGTGAACATAAATTCCCCAATCCCCAAAATAAAATAATGCCCCTACTTCGGCTTACCAAATCAGGTCTCCCACTCGAACTCGCCCACGCGCACACTCACTCACAATGGACTGAAGGCACTTGTGGCAATGGCAAATAATAGCAAATTCCATAAAATCCTTTTTACAACTGATTTCATTGAACTAAATTGCATCGATCCAAAAATTTACGCATGAAAAAAAATACCCCAATCACAAATAACGACACTTCGTCAATAATTCAACGGCGTCACCTCCAACATGAAATTTCACCACACATCTTCTCCTTCAAAATACCAATAGCACTTCAGCAATAATTATTACACAATAACAATTATCATTCCCGATAGAATATTCAATAATTCGCATTGGTCAATGAACAAATAAGATGGTTTTACGTGAAACTCACAAGAGTTGCGTTTCATGGCAATTATGAAATCAAAATGAGTTAGTTCAAACGGCCACCCGTCTCAAATCAGGGCTCAATGATAAGCCAAGTAACTACCAAAGATTCATAATTATTGCTCAATTGCTTGATTATATGAATTTACATGTCGGGCCGACTCCGATCCGTACCGTTGAAATATATAAAGGATTAGTCCCATAGTGGGCGATATCATGTTCAACCCGTCTGCCAAAGGAGCGTCGCAGGGAGTTGGCCGCGTCACGGTGAATGGAGTCCACATCCCGTGGGAGTCTGAGGTCACCTACCTCGGAGTGCTGCTGGACCGGAAGCTGCTTTGGAGACCACAGGCAGAACGTGTCCGTGCAAAAGCACAGGCGGCGTTAAATCGGCTCCGGCCGATTTTACAACCGCCGGTGCTCAGTATGGACACCAAGAGGAAGCTATACAGAAGCTGCGTGCTGCCCGTCATCACATACGCAGCTCCTGTATGGTCCGGAGTCACAGAGTAGATATATACAGAGGGGACATTAGGTTGGAATACCATAGGTTTCTCTGTAATGAAAAATGCGCACGCGGCCATATTGAAAATAAGTAAAATTATGCGGTAAATTCAAGCCAAATAGTGCTAACGACTTACCATGCAGCGAAAAAAGAGGGTTTAAAATTCAAAGTAGCCTAATTATTTCTTTGCTAATAAAGGTAGAGCAAGGAACGCTAAATCGCACGCACTAATCCGGCAGTTATTATGTAAATAACTGACAGTCTTGTTTTCTAAATTCGACCGACGACATCGAATCACCCATTCCTTGGACCTGCGCCAACACCACAAGTTCTTATTAAACTTTTTCGACAATTTCATTTCTAATGCAAAATAATACTCGAATATTAGTTTAGTTTCTTCGATCAGCAATGTAACTCAGAAAAAATATGAAATTACTTACCTCACAGGGTCTTTAGGGAAACTGAAGAAACTCAACTTTGCTTCCGTCATGCCCGCATTGTTTTTGCAGTTAATGGCTGAAAACCAAGCAAAACCTTTTCTTCTCGTCTTATTTTCCACGTTTCTTTAAAACACTAGCACACTACGTGAAGGCATTGAAGAGTGGAGGAATAAAAAAATTTTTGTGCGACAACACTCCGCGCCAAGCGCGAATGATAGCAACGGTAGCAACCAAATAGCAACTCAAGCCACGTTTCCTTATTTAGAACATGGTGAAATGCGCAATGAGCTGATTACCGCCTTCAGCCGTTTTGTCCTCTCTGTATATCCCTACTCTGTGCCGGAGTGCCCAAATCGACCCTCCAACGAATACAAGTGGTGCAAAACAACGCACTGCGATGCATCCTGAGCCGAGGCCGATACGACCGAGTGGAGCAGATGCATCGAGACGGAAAGTTGGAGCCGCTGGACGTCCTACTTCCAAGACTCTCCACGGAGTTCTTCGAGAAAGCCGGAGACTCCATACACCGGGAAATCAGCAGGCTGGCTGAGATAACCGTGCGGCCATGGGACCGCCACAAGCGCCCCATCGCAAGCACGGACATAGCAGCCAACCTCCCACCAAGGAAGAGGCCGAGGCTGCTTCCTTAACCCTTTCGCGCCGAATCCCGCACCTGTGCGGCGAGGATTTTTTTCCTCAACTACGAATGCCACACCAGTGCGTCCTGAATGTTCTTACCCTAACCAACGAATGCCGCGCCTGTGCGGCACAGGTCCAAAAAAGTGACCGTGGCGGACACAATAGACCCACGGACGCGGTCGTCCCTTGTGATCCGCCTTAGCACAAGCCCAGTCCCTTCTTCGGCCGCTCAGGTCGACCCTTTCCTATCCTCTCCACGCGGTCAACTACTGTTATTTGCAGTGTGTTTTCCAAAAAAATATTTGTTGCGTACTTTTGAAATTCAATGCTAGAAATAAATTCATCTTTTTTTGCTGACCACATGGAAATTTCAAACAAAATTCTAACGTTAATCTCAACGGAGTTATAGAACAACAAGTAAATACATTAAATCCGTCTAAATCAACGTTAGAACTTCGTTTAAAATTTCTGCACGCTCAGAAACAAAACACAAAATTCATTTTGAATGTAAAAAAATCGGTGCGAGCAACAAATATTTTCATATATTTTGCATTAACATTTTAGCCAGTTGACCGCAAACTCGTGCTAGGAAGGGTCTTATAATCTTTCTAGGGTCAGGGACAGAGGCAGAGGAAAGGGATCGGTGCCCTCTGAGTTGGGTCCAAAAAAGGTTAGGGAGGGACCCACTGCCTTTAGTCGACGCGGAAAGGCTTCGTACAGAGGAGTAAAGAAAACTTTCAAGAGACTCGTATTGAGGAAGAATTTCCTTCAACGAAGGTCCGGCGCGAAAGGGTTAACACGGCGCACGGCACAATACTGACATCGTGAGACCCGCACCAGAGGAACGACGTGCCTTTGAAGCATGTATGCTGGCAAGGCAAATTAGACGCCCAGGACAGTTGGGAAACCTGGGTTACATAGACAACAGGCGTGGGCAATCTATGAGGAGTGCACAAACGTAATTGATAGAGGTTGTTCTTACTGACCATAGTTTGTAAGTTTCGACCACTTTTTTTCAAAATTATTGAAAAAATACAGGTGCTAAAAAGATTGTTGTTGCTTATCTCATTTAAGACTTTTCGAACTGGATTAATGACTTATATTTTATTTTTATATTTCCATAGTAATTCTTTTTCTTATCTTGGTGAAAATAAAAGTATAATTCGAATCAAATTTCACAACTACTCATGTATTTTACCAGTTTTCTTTTGCAGAAATTGCATGGATTTTCCGATCATATGCTACATTTAATATTTTGCATTTGAATTTTTTTAATCGAAATGAATGACACGGTAATTGCTTAAAAAATTGGTAAAATTGCTTTTTATTGGGTTAGTTTTTTCATTTATTAAGTCATACTTTTATTAACGTTTAAAATTGGATAAATCTAGTTTTTTCTTAAGGCATTAATGCTCATTTTTAGGATAATTTCAAATTTAATAAGTCGATCATAATTTCAGAATGTTTATGTAGGTAGTTGATAGTGTATGCATCATGATTCTATTCCATCGCTAAATTTGTATCTGGTCTGTGATTTAATTCTATTTTTAATATTTTACCTTCAGCTGGAGGAGGATATAGAGAATTATAGATACTTTGAATTAATGGGGGGACGCATTCGGCTTAAAAGAGATGTCGTTCCCCTATCTTTCACTGCCAAGAAAGCCAAAGATCTACGAATACGGTAGTTTCCTTCATCAAAGAAAACGAAAGGCATTGATTGCGATTCGTTACCCACCATTAGTGTATTCATAATACACAAATTATTTGGTTTTTGAAATACTGGTTTGGACGAATGGCAAGGGTCAAATTTTATCCTCATTTGAAAAAGGCCAGATTGGCGCCCATGCGATTCCACAACACGTGGCGTCACAGGGACCTAGTTTCTACTCGAGAGGATAGGAGTTATGCATCGTCTGAGGTTACCAATGCATGCATGAGGGACAGAGCTCAGGGAAACATGTCTTAATAATCACCTATTAAAACTGGCTAAGGTCGGAAAGTTTTCTTCCTTTGATAAGGTATTAATAAACCTTTTTTAAGCCAAGCGCTACCATTCAGCAAGGTACTCAGCTATCCGCTAGCATCCTGCGACGTATCAGAGCTAAGCCTCGCCTCTTACTTACTTACTCTTAAGATTATTACTCCAGGAGTAATAATCTTTCGATTAAGGCAATAAAAAAATAATAGGAAACCACCCTATTCCACCAACAGTCCTCGGCCACTTGCAGCAAAATTGAAAAGGTAGCGAGGTCTCCGCGATGCATTCGAGGCTTTCGATAGGGGAGTCAAAAATGAGGAGGCCGAATCTTTCGTTCATCACAACGAAAATCTCCCGATGCATTTGGAAGAGGTCTGGTCTACAGTGTCTGGCAGTGAAACTAGACGATTGTTGGTGATCTAGCGACGGAGTTGGAAGTAGTAGCGTGGAGCAATGCTACTGATGCGTCGCCAACTGCACAGTCTGCCATTTCAGTTACCATGGATCATTGGAATGAAAAGAATCGCGACTTCGCGTGCAAAACACGTTAACGTAAGTATCAAAATGATAGAAGCTTCGTGCCAACGTGACTAGCTATTTTTCATTTTAACATTCCGCGTAATCAGACTGTTTGGAAGATTTTTCAAACCGATCCAAGCTCTCAAACAGCGACTTGCTGACGAGATAGCAGCCATGTCTACGAACATGCTACTACAGGGTTCTACAAAATTTCCAGGCCAGGCTGCAAGAATGCCTTAACTGCGATCAGTGGCGAGTGCTATTTATACCGCCCCATGGTATCCACTTTACGCTAGATTGATTGAAAAATTTTCTCGGACCCGCTATACTGCTGGGAGGTTACCCCCTTGCCCTATCCTGGATCCACCACTGACTGCGATGGTGGACATTTAGAGGACATGATTATTATTAAAGTATTCCACCGATTAAGGTAGGTCTCCGTGGAGTGGTTAAGAAGAATTCCGGGAGCCTCTCCTTCCATCATGCACCTCCCTCTTCAATGCACAATACGACCTAAGCCCTTTCATTCTATCCTAAACCCCTATTCTTTTCCTTCCTCTCCCTCGTTTACCAAACATTCTTCCCTCTAGCACCATTTTCAACATCCTCTCCCCGCTAAGTACTCCCTCCATCCATACCTTCTGTCTCCTCCGTATCTCATCTAAAAGCTGCCTCTCCTCACCCACCATGTCCAGCACTTCGTCTTTCCTCCTCCTCTCCGTCCACTTCACCTTCTCCATTCTTCGCCACACACACATCTCGAATGCCTCGAGTCTTCTCTCGTCTTCTTTCCTAAGTGTCCTCGTTTCAGCGTCACCGTAAAGCGTTACACTACGGATCAGACTCTTCACTAACCTTTCCTTTAAATTATTGCAATAATTTATCTCGTTTTTTATTGAAAATGGCTGTTTTTGTACTTTCAGTTGATAAGCAATAAAATATTTAAAAATTCATTTTTCTACAACCAAATACTTTCTTAAATGATATTGTTTCTTCGTCAGTGCCTTCATTTTCCTCATACATTGCAGCTTGATTGCTCGGTATACTTACTTTTGGTGTTACCTGGGTAGCGTGCGAGTTTTTTTGCATTAATTAAAATAATTACCGATGTTATCAGGCGAAGTTGGAGTTTGAAGAAGCCGCAGGCCGAAAAGCTGATCTTCAGGCTGACAAGTTGACTCTCAAATTATTTTAGCTGAAAAAAATTAGAAGGTAGAGTTTCGTAACATTAGATAGTCGGAAAAAGAGTAATTTTATAATTTGTGATTTTTAATTAAAAATCCATTAAATATTATTTGATGTCGAAATATTTAGATTTGAAATTAATAAAAATAAATATGCACGGATTATCCCTATCCCCCATGTTGATGAAGAGGAAATTTTCGGTTGATATTTCAAGATATATCAATTTAATTTTGGTGGATTATCACCTACTTCTTTGCTGAGTTCCTGGTTTGCTGAGTGTTCGTTTTGTAGGCCGGCCTCTTGAATGAGAGTCCAGGTTCTGCCTACCTAAAAGAAAAGAATATCCTATTTTTATATGCTCTCTCTTTCCCCTTCTGTATGAAATAAACTCCCCAAAATAGTGTTACAGTTGTAAAAGATACTGGCTCCAATTCTGAGGAGTCAAAATATTTAGCCAGTGAAATTATTGTTTGCTTTTATACTCCTAATCTTGAGTAACTGTTAAAAAGTTTTTCGTCCCTTTAAAAATATGTACATAATCTTCTCCACCAGATTATTATCCGAATCAGTCATGTGACATATACCGTCAAGAATTTATAAATGCGTACAAATGATGGTGGAGCTGAAGCATACCTGTACTTTTTTGATAGTCACTGAAAATCAAAGTATTTAACGTATGGCTAAATGACAGACTTTTTCTGTTTCTCTTATGATAAGTATGTGTAGCTTATTCGACCATTGATGAAACTCTAATTTCCCGTCGTGTGTTGTTGGTTGGATGTTGTCAGCATTGATATGGTGGGAATTCACTGAAGTTAAGAGAATGACTCTCAAATATTCTCAGGCGGGAGAATTGTTTTTGTCAATTTGGTGACGCATGTCGGAGGATAACATATACGTGGGTATGAGGCGTGCTCACAAAATACCGGGAAGTAAATTTTGAAAATACTCGCGGCTTTTGAGAGTTTGACTGTCAATTTTTTTACTGTGTTGTTTATATTCCTTTTTAGGAATGATAAAATTTCAGCTGTATTCCATGTTTACTTCGTCTGTAGCAGCCGCTGAGGTAAGACGTGTTTTTATGGCTCAAAATTCATGGCTTATTCGTGAATTTTTGGCCAAATAGTATACTATCGATGCCCATGCCACCGTATACGTCAGATGTACTCCTAAAATTTTCATATTTAAAAATAATAGGGAGAACTTGGAAGGGCCGTTGTTTGGCAAGCTTAGATGACATTGTAAGAAATTCGGACCTAAATGGACGTTATCCTGAACATCAAGTTCAAGACGTGTTTCTAGGATTGGATAAAATCTAGAACAAGTGCATAACACCAAACGGCGATTAATTTGAAGGCAGCAGTATTTATGTAGGTAAGTAAAAAATACTTTTTAAAAATTAAAATTCCCATCATTACCTCAGGGGACTTATAATTTATCGATGTCAGGTAAGGATGAATTCGATGAAAAACAGCTTTGACATGCTTAATAATTTCTCTTCATTTTGAGAATGGCGCCGATATCTGATGCCTGTCTTTGAGTTGGCTCGAAATAAGAAAATTAGAAATCATGCAAATGTTTTTCATCAGTATATTGCATATTTTTTACCTGGTTTACGATCCGTTGACACGTTGAAATTATTTGGTATGCAGTCGCGAAGTTACAGGCATTTGAAGCTCCTTTGCGCACCAAGAATATCACTTGGTAGCCAAACAAAACATCCGCGTTACACATCCAGTAGGCTATAAAAGTCATGTTTGTGAGCGTGATGATCAGCAAAGCCAATTCCTGAGGACCGAACACCGAGTTTAATGTCTCTATAGACTCATATAGTCTCAGGTGAGCCAACCTAATGCTGTTGTAAACCACCTTTTTAGAACTAGGCCCATCGTACCGGCGTCTTCTTCGGCGATTTCTCAAGTTCTCAACAGAATCCGTACCGTACCGTAGACTACTATCCTTTGGATCTTGGTTTTCTTCCCCGGTGAAAGCCGCATTTCCTATTCTTTCGTTAATTTGTACCAAGCGGTGATGTATCAGCTGCAAAGATAGGTAGTATTGAGAGCAAATGGAAGAGAGTCCTATGGAGCAGTAGAGGATGCAGATGGACGCGACCACGGTCCTGGTGAAGAAGAAGGTGGAAGTGATCGATATCCACGTGACGATCTGGGACATCGTGAGAATCCAAGCTGGACGACCTATTCTTCTGATCCTCAATGTGCTTTCGGATGCGTCTCGACCCAAGTGATAGGCCATGTCACACACCTGGCGTGCCGTATCGCAAAGGGTGGATCTTCTGCAAAAGTAGAGAAATATCCCCGCGTTTCCAAGAACCAAAGTCTTCACGGTTAGGAAGAATGAAGCGTCCCAGCTGAAGAAACCACCTCCATGTACAAGCTTCAGGTTGTCCAATTCAGACCAAAGCCTAGTGAGCTAGTAGGAAGAGAAAAAAGTGACCAAGGCGAGTAGCCCTGGTCCGTAAATCAGGCGGACTTTGTTTTCAAGCTTGCTGCCACCATTTATCAAGAGAGACAACCCCAAAGCTTCGCTTAGTACAAGTACTGGGCGGAAGGCCAGTTTCACTCTATGCATATCTGGTTTCATCGTGGTAGTTGTTTTTTATCCTAGATGGTAGAAAATGACCAGTCACATTTAATGTACAAATTGAACCATTAGGTTAGTTCTAGCGTATCCTCTAGGTACTTTCCTCAGCTATAGTGCTGCGTTACCTGTGGGAGGATTTTGATTCCTCTGCAGTGGAGATGTCGAATTGGTTAGGTTGAGATGGTAGCGGCTTCGTGTTTTCTATCGCTTACACTCACCTTTTCCTGCAGCACTTTCCTACCTGATAGGGAGCAACCTTTTCCGAGTGGTACTTCCTTGATTACAGCTTTTGACAATAATGCGAAAATACTGGTCTCCTATCATGTAGAAAGTTCTATTTGGGCGTCAGCAGGATATGATTTTTCCTGCTTTCTCTTTTTTTTGGAATGCACTGAAAGACGACAATACTCAGCGTTTTGTTAGAGGAAAAAGTGTTAAGGTTTTTTGAGATGGTTTAATAGCTTTTAAGGTATTTAAATTTCTGTTTTCTTGATAATCGTCCTTTCGTTGGCCAAATATTACATAGTTACAACAGTTGTATTCTTCTATACACTGGAATTTAGGCAATGCTTTTTAAATAACAGGTGATGGAAATCAGACAGCCTTGAAGGATCCAAGTAGTTTTACGCATTCCCTTCATGTTAACTCTTCGAAAACGATCTCAATATTTAATCGCTTATTCGTTCCGAGTTCCTTTAGTTTCTCTCCTCACTCCAGTTTCGGCAAATGCGGAGACTGTATTCATTAACTCGATCAATAGCCTCAAACACATTACTATTATATTATGCGGATGTGCAAAGGACTTCAAATTTGTACCCATTATTATGTTATTAATGATTTGAGTGGCTACTTCAATGACGTCATTTGTAACTAGAAAGGCTCTACCGTTGCTTAAAGAATTGACCAATTCATTCGATTGCTTTTGGACGTCAAAGCTGCTCATTCATGTACGTGGTGGAAATCGATTCAGAAACTTTTTACTTGATAAGAAATTCAGCTCTCATTGGAACAAACAGGCAGGAATTTCTCTAGTATAGGACTGAATGTAGTAATTTCATTCGTACATCTTTCTTTCATTTCAGAGGAGTTACAAAATACTGAGGAAAACTACAGGGTCAAAATACAAGTGGGATGGTTTCAATTTTGTGTATGCCAATTATTTATAAGGTGCCGACTTCCTCATAAACAGCACATTACAAAATAGACAGAGGGGTTCCAGCATTAACATTGTAATGCGAATACACTCACGCCTTGGATAGGGATTACCTATTCAGGAAGGATTCGAAGCCGCGGCTTTCGGTTTGGTAAACGAGGACTTAAACCCTCTGCCACCGTGTCCAGTGGTGGGGTAAAGTAGGGTATTGCAGTGTTATTCATCATACAATAATTGCTTGAATAGATTCATTACTGTGGTTATTAATGTGGGTATAATTTTTTTTACTATTTATTCATATTAAATGATATTTATTGGAGATTTATTAAGTCCGGATTGATTCATTTTTGAATTTTTCCATTGTGTTCCTTATTTCCACTACGGTATGACATACGCTGGCACTACGAGCTTTCTTCTGCTAATCCCTCTGGTGAATGAAGCTGGATGATGATAATTATGTTAGTGATTACAGATGAAAGTACCTGCAAGAAGGAGAAATGTGTTACGCTCCTGGAATTTTTGGTATGTACCGTAAGTTAGGGAAACCTTTTACTGAGCATAATTGTCAAGGTTACTGAGTGGGTAACCGTGAGATCATCGTATTTTGATGTCTTCCGACGAGGGAAGCAAGTTAAAGAAATCTTTTCTGGAATGAAACCTTTCACATAATGAAACATGCACATGTGCGTATGGAAATTATGCAAAGTAACTTCCAACTCCGTTAAGCTGCAGTATTGTTGTAGATGAAATGAATTTTATTGTGCACAGTGGGGTTTACTTACGGATAATAATAACTGTGGATCCAGGGTGAAAAGTCCTAGAGCTGTGAACTTTAAGTTTTTTATTTGAATTTGGGTTGAGAATGCCTGTAACTAAAATATGAGTAAAATTGAATCCACTGCATTAAATTCTGCCATAGTAGCCGTAAGCGTGTTTTAATTAATGTTGAATGAAACCCAAACTAGCATTTTACAGGAGTTCGCCACCATCTTAACGTAAATAATTATAAAATAGAGCTACAAAAACTTTTTTATACCTGCTGCAGTATCCATCGATTTCTTGACCTTAATATAGCCTTTTGAATATGCTCCTTAGTCTCTCTTGACTGAAATATACATAAAATTTCCGCATTTAGATGTAGGTACTGTAAGAACTTATGATTTATTTAAGTCACGATAAACTTAATCTATTTTTCTGTAAGTAAATAGGTATTCTCTTGAATAGTAAATAGCTCTCTTATTTGGTGGTAGGATATTCAAGTAAGTGATCATAAACCCTTGAGATACATATATATTGTTTCAATGCGTACCAATTATAGCATAATATAAAGACAATTTTTTGCATGCATCATAGGAATCTAGCGATTTGATTGATGGATTTTCCTTCCTCATAGGAAAATCCTCTAAAATCGCAGGCACATTAAAGGCTTTCCTTTTCCCTTCCAGTCCTCCTCGTTCAGAGGCGAAGAGGTGATAAGCTAACGCTTCCAGGCCCTGCCCCCAGAAGTGTAACCTGCGAGCCCGCCCTAGGGTTTCTTATCCACTGTATACATCATAGGAACATATTTGCCGAACGGATAGATATGCGAATTCTTTTTTCCCCCGAACCATAAAGGACTTTAATAAACGCTAGTCCCAACTTCGTTTGAGCACTCAATTTTTTCTTTAGCTGTAAACGGCTGGTGTCCTAAGACCCCCTGCCACACGCCTTTTAGGCGGCTTGCGGGGTATTATGTAGATGTAGATAACACATTTATAGTTGTGTCCTATTTGGTTAGGCGTAGTGCCCAGGTGCAAAGTGTTTAATCTGGTGTTTAGCTTTTGCATGGTATTGCAAATGGCATTTTTACAATTTGGTGTAACATATGAATTGCGTTCGGTTTCTGAAATTCAAGCAAAATATTGCATGCTAAAATGCGATCAATTCGTTCGAATTCTGCCTATTTTACTCGTATAGCTTATCGTTAGCGTAGATAATTTAAACAAAAAAGCTTTTAAACAGTTGCAGGGGAAATCTATTCCCTTGAGAGCGCACACCTACTACTGTCTGTCATAACTATTGGCTATAAAACCATATACGGGATGTGAATCGTGGACAGGTCCCGATTGACTACAACACTATAAAGTTTGATTGAAATCTTAGACCCAGTTTTGTGACATTGCCCTTGTTAGTGACCAAACGAAAGTAAGTATTATTTACGCTAATGATAATTCAGAACGAAACCTGAAAGATTGTAAAACTAAGGATTAAAAGGAGTACCATTAGTTAAGGTTGATGAATTAAAGGGTATCAGTCTTCCCAAAAACATTAGAGGCATTGGCTTCTTAAATCTAGAATGCCGAAGGGTGCCATTTTGACTCCCAGTATATTTTATAATTTCTTCGTTCGGTTTAGGTGCTTCGTGGGATGCAGTTTGATGATTACTAGCCAAATTAGTATTTTAGAATAGTATGTGTTACCTTCATGATTGTTTATTTTTTACATAATTTCAATAAATGTCAGCTGTT
Organism: Ischnura elegans; assembly: GCF_921293095.1. Lineage (NCBI taxonomy): Eukaryota > Metazoa > Arthropoda > Insecta > Odonata > Coenagrionidae > Ischnura > Ischnura elegans. The sequence continues at coordinate 1,438,271 of NW_025791658.1, read as the reverse complement.
TTTAATTTTTTCGAAATTTCATTAGCTCGTGAGATAAGTAAATTCCGCTCTATTTGCGAATGATTTTCCTTGAAACCAGCCAAATTTTACCGCGGCGAATCTTATTTTTTATACACTACACACTTTTATATACACTACACACCACGACACACAAAAAAACATTATTTTTTTGAAAATATTCAGGAACCAAAAACAAATATTACAATGTAGATGACGCTTTAACACTAGCGACTAAGAAAAAAAAATAATCTGCAACATAACACGGCTATAAGAACATGGGTGAGTCATATTGACACCCTCTCGGCATTCTTGGGGTGTGCTAATTTCCCGGCATTCTAGTGTTAAGCAGATTTGAATAAAATTTATTCATAAAATTAACTAAAACGATAATTATCGTATCATGGTCGACGTGGTTGTACTATTCCATTTGGATACGGTTAAATATTAAGGCTGTTCTTCATCACGATGACATTATGTCGAATACTTGCTGTGTCAATAGCTATATCAATTTTTAGTTAGTATGTGTATTTTCAATACACAAATCAGTTCCCAGTTTGTGCCATGTTGAAATGAGTATGATCAGGTTTCAGAGACTCGTTGGTAATATTTATCCTGTTTGTATAAGAAAGAGCGCGATTGATATCCCAGATAAAAGAAAATTTGGATTAGCCTTATAGGTTTACAAATTTCAATTATGAATTGAATAGGATGTGTAAATAACATAGAGTAGAAAAAATGAGGTTTCGAAAAAAATGGAAACGTAAAAATGTCATATGTTAATCAAACCACATGCATAAAATATATGAATGAATGTTTTACAATACTCACCGCATCACTAGTGTCTTTGCTATAATAGACGAGGAGACATATCATTACGATCTTCAATGGCACTGTTGATAGTATGAAGGAAATAAATGGTCTTTCAACGTGTAAGCCACTCATCAGGACAAGAAAGTAAGCGTAAAAGTGGAATATAGTCCGTAGTAGAATACTTAAGCATAAAACGAGAAGGAATATTCCGTAAATGCGATTGAGTTCCATTGCCAGTTTCATTACCCTACGGTGCAGATGTGCCAGGCGAAGTATTCCATTGGACTGATGTTGCAAATAGGGCTCGCAATTCTTGTGGGTATGCAATTTGTGGCTCATGAATTCTACCTCGCTGCAAAACAACCCATCAAAAATCGCGTTTATTCTCCTGAACGAATAACTCATAATTTGAAGGATGAATATAAAGTGTACAGTCAAAGTAAATCCGCAGAGGTGTACCATGTTATAGAACATTACTTGCCACAATTTGTCATCTCTGTGTGGTGGAAAATCATGGCTCAAATGAGTTGCACTCTTGATGCCTGCGAAGAATACGGCGCCGAAGCTTATCAAGGCATTGAAGGCACGAATTTTTCTCAAATCGGTCTCTCTACCCAACTTGATAATGACCCTGTTTAGTCCCGTGTGTAGTCTTTCAAAGCTCCTTCTGAAAATTATCGCGGTCATCAGGCTAACCACGACCTTAGCGGACATACAAAACTACGGTAAGTAGCCCATGTAGGTCGCTATGGTTCTGTCTCTGGAGGAATGCTTGCCTATTTTATGTTCTTCAATTTTGTTATCAATGGCTACCTTCAAATTGAGCCCCACTACAACAGCTATGATGGACATCGCATACAGCTGAACCAAGAAACCGTACTTGAATTTTCTCTTGCTGATGGTGTAAGTGGCCAATCCCATTAGTCGGCAAAGTATGAACAGGAACCTCATAATCCAGAAAATATGAAGATTCTTTGAACGGCGACTTCTAATCTTACGAGTCGAAGATTTTGAAAGGATTGACTTCTTCATGGCAATATACCGGGCTCAATAACTAAAGCAGAGTACCTAGGTCATGGATTTAGGGGTTCCTCATTCTAATTTCGTCTATACTCTCATTTAAACGAAGCTGGCAGAGAGGAGGGAGCAGCCTCTTCTTAAAAAGGGTTATTTGTTTTAATATAGTGAATTTTACCCACTGAGCTTTGGACTCGGGTCTTATCCTGTGCCTGAGTCAGACCTCGTTTGGGGTTGAAATATTTGAGAGCTGACTCACGCCACTCTTTGTTAGTTCTTTCGTTGTCTCCCACTAAATACCCGGCTTAAATGCCAATTTTCGTTCATTATTAGTTTCAAGTTTGTTCACAGGTGGGTATAACACAAGTGGAGTATACTAATTGAGAAGTCTTGCGAATGGCTAAAATTTAAGGGCAATTCCACTTTTTATAGAAGTAGCTAAAGTCAATTACGTCACTTAAATCTGTTAGGAACTTGTAAAGGCTACTCCCTATGTCACTACTTCAAGTACTGCGGTTTTCCACGTTTCATAGAACTAGAGAAATTCAATTATGTCTCTTAAATCTGTTATAAACTTGCTAAGGCTACTTCCTAGGTCACTACTTCGAATAGGTGCGGAGTTTGGTTGATTTCAACCATATTAATGCCTTGGTATTGCGACGCTTTTCTCGCCATGCATGTGAGCACACCCTAGGATAACTTATTACTCTCTGGTCATTTGGAACAATTAACGGCCGTGCTAAACTGAGCCATTCTGCCACATCTGCATGGTTTTTTAGATGTTTTTAAATCAATCGATATTTCCATTATTCTCTCCTAGTACTCTCAAAACGACTCCATTGTTTCGATCGAGAGGACGTTTTGAAGTGGTTCAAACCTTCATGCGTAAATAAAGGAATGTAGGTACAATGTGGACTGAAAGACTTACTACGACGCTTTTCATTTGATGATGCACTACTATTTTATCCCCGGAAGAATTAATGGCATCAGAGTGGAAATTTCTCTGCATTGAAGAACTGAAACTTTTCCCCTGAAATTTGTCACTTCATTTTCTAAGCAGTTCATCCTGGCGCCAAAATTAATATATATTTTCATGAATGACGTAGTTATAGAAAACTGACCTTGAATACTTTTTGGTTTTATATGAAATGAATTAAATTTATTTCCTTTAGTACGAGAATGATCGTGTTCAATATTCCATGCTATATAAAAAATAATTTCGGTTACAAAACTGGCAAGCCTATAAAATTTATATAAATAAATAAAAAAATAAATAAAAAAGGCCGAATAAAATTTGCCGGCCGCCAGAAATCTTCATAAATGGACCATGGAAACCTTACGTAATGGGTGGAATACTTAAACAAAAATAAAGGAAAGTAAAAATCTATGAATAATCTCAACATTTGTTTTTAGTTTTGTTGAAAGACACAAATTCTTGCTTTTCGGTACAAATTTTATCCCAAATCCGTCAATACTGACCCTACGATGTTATTTTTTAGCTGTATACGCTAAGTTTTCTATACATAGCAGGTGTTTGCAAGCCTCAGCTGCCCTGTAATATATATGTGGTCTTTCAAAACAATCAATTTCCTCCAAGCAGTAACACGGCCTCGTCAAAAACCATCCCCAAAATTACCGGTTCAAAGAGGAAAAAGGTTTCAACCTCAGTGGGCCCTTTGCGCTGTATTTCTGTATTTGTGTCTGAAATATTTCCTGAGGTTGTGGGTGACCTCAGCTTGTGTGGCCAATAGGCTGAAAAAAATAAAGGCTTGTTAGCCTCAGCCCATCTGGAAGAATACGACCCGCAGTAGAAATGGCGATATAAAGGAGAAGGTAGGAAAAGGTGAAGCCTTGAGGGTTTTGTCATGTAGCCAACTTAAAGGATGACTTAATCCGGGAGACATTAAGAAATGTGGTCCCTCTAATTCTAGCCCACACGTAAAACGGATATGGGGGGAGTAATTTTGTAGTTCCCAGGACGATGAGGACATATACAGGTCAGAATATATACAGGTAATATTAAAAAAAACAAACAATTCATAGGAAAATATAACAACACGGTACAATTTACTTTGATGAGAATAAGTTTGCTGGTCATATGTTTAAAAATTTCTCCATGATTGGAGCCTATGTATTTTGCGTATCTCTCCGATAAAGCACTGGTATACGTATACACTTGACATCACTTGTTGTTAAAATAATTTAATTTTTATTCAAGGAGCGTACTAGTACAAGCGGATAGCAAGATTCAATTGTTTGTACATGCTGATAACAGAGGTTTAGTATATACAAAATCGCTCCTATAAAATTTATTATCCTACAGGCGGGCAAAATTAACTACTTCCTCCATGATTTCTTTCCGAACCAATCAAAAATTTTAAAAATGGTGTTCTGTTCATATCAAAGACTCCTATATATTATTTATATATTTTTGTGAAAGGAGGAAAAAAAGAAATTAATTTTGTTCTGTCCACATATTATACTTAATTCTTGCTTATTGTAAGTTATTGTACCACATATATGTTTCATGGTGATAATGTTTCAAAAAAATTATATATACTTTCTTTTTGTTTCTGGTCTGCCGTGAAATTAATTTTTTAAGATGGTAGCTCCCATGCTGGTTTTTTAACCATTGGAGCTACCTAAAGCTCCATTTGTGTTGTCCTGTTAAAAAAAGTGTACATTCAAGCTTGGAGTATTAAATTCAATTCAATTCAATTCTTCACCATTTCCACCATTCATTTATTTGGAGCTCGCTAAAATGAAAACCTATACTCAGCCTTTTGTTCACCTTCCCAACCTAGAATACCTGGCAAAACATGGGTGGGGAATAAGAGGATCAGGTAGAGGTTCCTCATAAATGAAGGATGGTGTGGGTTTAGAGGCAAGCACGTGGCCACGGGAAGCCTTTTTGGCCTTTCCGTTCCCCTTCCCCCAATAGGGTGGTTTCCTATTATTTTTTTATTGCCTTAATCGAAAGATTATTACTCCTGGAGTACGTATTTCACGCTCTTAGATTTTTAAATGACAATATCTATTTTTCGCGATTAAATGAAAAGTGAAAATTTTCAAGCGCGCGAAAACGCGACGCGTAAGTAGGAATGATGGGAAATCTCTCCGTACGTCGTATTTCTGGTTCCCCCTCCCGCCCGGTGAGGTGACCTTGAGGCGAGGCTTAGCGCTGATGCGTCGCAGGATGCTAGCGGATAGCTGAGTACCTTGCTGGATGGTAGCGCTTGGCTTAAAAAAGGTTTATTAATACCTTATCAAACGAAGAAAACTTTCCGAACTTAGCCAGTTTTAATAGGTGATTATTAAGACATGTTTCCCTGAGCTCTGTGCCTCATGCATGCATTGGTAACCTCAGACGATGTATAACTCCTATCCTCTCGTGTAGAAACTAGGTCCCTGTGACGTCATGCGGAGTGGAATCGCATGGGCGCCAATCTGGCCTTTTTCAAATGAGGATAAAAATGGACCATTGCCACTCGTCTAAACCGGCATTTATAAAACGAAATAATTTGTATATTATGAATACACTAATGGTGGGTAACGAATCGCAATTATTGCCTTTTGTTTTCTTTGATGAAGGAAACTTATCCTATTTTTTACCATGAGGCGTCTAACCGTGTAACAACTACATCTCTACAAATTACCCTGAAAACCCACCACGGATATGTTTGGCAGGAGATAATACACCTTCCGAGGAGACCACTGAACAGGGTTACTATCCTTTCGTAGTCCATTTTTCGATATTTATTTACGTAGTCATCAGTGGCGCCGACTCCATGGGGCCTGAGGGGGCCCGAGTCCCCTCAAAGATTCGTTTGGGGGGGCGAAGCCCCTACAATAATTCAAGAAAATAATTAAGTTATATTATGCTCTGTGAAATCACAAAAATATATTGGTGTTTTTTATTTCCCATGCTTGACGACAGTTACCTTTTATTTATAAATTCAACAATGAGTGTTGAAACAAATAATTACATATAAGGTTAAGCAGGTTAAAGCTGAATCAAGTAAGGGGAATCACGGTAGTGTTTTGGTGCTGCGACACACTTTCTATTTAACCCCTTCCTGGGGCAAGCCCTCCGATATGGGCCCCCCCCAATATTTTTTATAAGTCGGCGCCCCTGGGCATTAATTCAAGTCTTGGAAGTGCACGTGTCTACCAACATAAAAGGATAAGGTATAAACAAAATGGACACACCGTATTAGTCAGCAATTCTAATTTCTTTTTTTTTTTAGAGATTCCGCTACATTGAGTTTCCACTCTTACTTCCAGAGGACTAAGGCGTGGATATTACTCAATAAACTTTCTGACAGAGAGATAGAACGAGATGTTCAGTATGAGGTAATGTTTAGTAATATATGACCGAAAGACAATATCCAATGGTGATGAATGAAAAATACAATTGGAAGAATCATATTACAACTCATAATTGCAACATTAAACTCTCTTCCTAATAAAACCATAGAGCTTAGATATAAACATGAATTGCATTGTATGTAAATATTAGAAAGTTTAGCCCAGTAACTTTTCCGGTTAAAAATGCTATTGATAATTTATATAATTATGATATAATAATAATAATATTAATAATAATTATTCGTCGTTATTGGGACTAGAAAGTCCATCTTCCTTCTAACCCCTCGTCTTACATAAAATTCTTCCCAGAGAAATTCACTATCAAGTTACTCTTAAAATTACATGCAGTCACATTAAAGCAATAAAGACGTAAATTGTGTCCTAAAAAAAAACACAAATCTGGAAAATGGGCGAATTTTGTACCAAGTGTAAAAGATGCGAACCAACGTGGGTAAAACCTAATAATATTGACTCTCGTCCTCATTAGTAAAAGGTTATATGCAATGGCTTTGTGTCTTTATTAAACTTCTACTCATATAGGTGTAAAGTACAGTAGATTCCGGTTAAATGGGACATATCGGGATTTGTGTATTTTGTCCCAATTAAGCGGCTGCCCCAATTCGGCGAACTCTCTCGTATATGGGCATAAAAAACTTTGAAATGGTATAAAGAAGACTAAAGAACGTTTATAATGCAACCTGAGTTTATTAAACCATTACATACTTTGATTAATAAATCAGCGAGTTTTCTTGAATTATTATCATTTTTAAGAATTATAACAATTCAGTTAAAAATATTTGTCACAGCCTCGGGCGACGCCGAATGAATGTCTTTTACTTAATCCTATTAAAGAAAAGTCCGATCCTCTTGCGGATAATATGAAAACAAGAGCTTTCAAAATAGGGCAAGAATAGGAACATTTGTGAAAAATAGGAGTAATTTCAAAAGGGAAAATAAAAAAATAGTATTCTGAAAACAAAAAAATTTAATTTCGTCGCTAGTATAGAGTCTATGTCGCCGACTCATGGCCCAATAAAGCGGCATGCTGTCCCAATTAAGACATATTCCTCTATTGGGTTCTGTTCTTCATGATCTGCCCCGATTAAGCGGCTGCCCCAAATAACCGGTGGACCCATTAAACGGAATCTACTGTATTCCGATAAATTTTGAGCAAACTTTTTTCCCTGATAATTCCCTGATAATCAGTTGAATTAAACTTTTTAATTCAACTGATAGACAGGAGTATGAACGAAAAATATTTTCATTTTATTTTATTAGGTATATTCATTCTCAAATGCAAGATTTCTGCGATTAATTATATATTTACCTCTCAGTCAAACGATTTTTCAAAATTGTTTTACTTATTTTATTACGACTATTGACAATTTTAAATTAAAATCACGTATTAACGTTAAGCTCATTTTTTTTATTTCAGCTGCATCTTTTTTGTAAACAGAATAACAACTTGAAGGTTGATTCTTCACTATGTGGTTTTGTCAATATCAAAGTGAAAATTATAACCTCGGTAAGTAAATTACACGACACCGAAACATTGAATTGACTGGCCAAATGGTGAAAGATTTGGCTGTGGAAACATGAATAAATAAAGAAATCTATTCTTCCTAAATTTCAGATGGTCGCTGAAATCACGACATATCTGGTGATACTCTTCCAACTAAGTGGAACATTACCCATCATGTCGAACAATGGAACGTACTATAGAAGTATTTCAAGCGATTTTCCTAGTGAAGAAGCCAGTGACAGCGACGAATTATCATCTTTTGCCTATTTAAATGACAATTTTTCATTTTCTCCAAGAATAGGATTCTCTTAACTATGTTTAAGTTAAATTAAAGCACAAAGATATTGAATTGTAACGACAAAATAAATAATAGTTGGTATTAGCAATACAAGAACTAGTTATTTTTAACATTTATATGCCATTCGAATTAATATACAGATGCCTCACTAAGCAATCATTTTTATGAGTAGGTATGTTAATCAGGAGACGGAAAAAAATTAATAGATCAATAGAAGTGCGGTACTTCACAAATGACTGACGTATACGCAGCAATACTCCCCATAGTATATAAAACGGAAAGTAGAACGGAAAACAGATATATTGCACTAAAAAACACTAATTAAAAATATCCGATATTCCATAGAATGACCCTGAAATGTTATAAACAAGTCACAAGTAAATAACTTTGTTAATTACGTTTACTTGAACAAATACGAAATTTATTAGAGCCTTCACGATGAACTCACAGAAAGGGATCGATAACAAGCGATAAATTATTTTACTATCCGTTCCGATTAGTCGATCAGAATCAGTAACTATAGTGATGAGGTCAATACAATAATGACCAAGGTCTATCAGCAGATGCCAATAGAAGTGAGAAAATTGACCGAAGAAATTTTTCCGAGAACTAATTATATTTGAAAGCAGTCAAAAGGTAACAAAGATATTTTCGTCCGTAATGAAGGTGTTTTACCTAACGGTATGTGCAAAAGCAATGTAAACGATTCACGATAATTATTTTCCATCTTTAGTTTAAACTCATTAAGACACGGCAATGCAATCTTCCAACAATTTCAAGCTTGATAAAGGTAATTAATAAGTTAATACTCAGAAGTTTTATATTTTGGTACAGAGCATTGTTTTTTTTGCTTTTTTTGCTATTTTGATTCAATTTTTACACTGCACTCTTCAATGTGATTGAATTATGTCTCCCAAATATTTTAATAGAGAGATGCATAAGACCTAGTGTATTCATAAGTGACAGGGGAAAATTATAAGACTAAAAGAAGTAGGGTGCTTAACAAATTACCGACATATATGCATGCAGCACTATTCATATATACTTTAGCCACGGCAGATAAAACGGAGAACAGATGAATTGTACTAGAAAGACTCATAAAAAAAAGCTGATGTTATATAGAATGTCTTAAAAAAGATACACGCATGTCATAATGTGATTAATGCTGTAAACTACGCCCTCTTGAAAAAATATGAAATTAAATAGAGCTTCGAAGACGAACTTACGGAAGGGGATCGATGGTGAGGGATTAATTATTTAGCCCTCTGTTCAGCTTTATCGAACAGTAAAGGTAATTTAAGGTGATAAGGTCAGCAATATTATGACCGGGTCTTTCAGTAAATGCCGACAAAATTGAGAAAATGGACCCCAGAAAAAAATTAGGAAATCAAATAATATTTGAAAGCTGTCAAAAGGTAATGCGGCAATTTCGACCGTAACGAACACATCATATGGTACAGCACGTACACACAATAATTCAGGCCATAGTTTCTTCTACATCTTGAGTGCAAACTTACTAAGACACGGCAATGCAATCTACAAATAATTTCAAGATCGATAAAGGTAATTAATAAGTTAATTTTCAGAGTTTATGAAAATAATTTGGAACGAAGCAGAGATTTTTTGCCATTTTGTTTCAATTTTAACACTGCCAACTTTAATGCGATTAGATAATTTATCTCAAAAACTTTGAAGATAGAGATATATGGGACCTCTTTGCAGCGGAACCATTGACGGATTGAAATCCTGGATACGCATAACTGTAACAAATTTTGGTTCTGCTCGGAGTTATTTTAATAATTATTCAATGCGTTAAAATTTCACTGAAGCCCAGTGAGGATCAGTGTTACGGCAAACTTTAATCTTGGACACCTATGTAGTGATGCTATTATCCATAACTCGTGCAAGCACACATTAATTTTAATAAAATCACTCTCTATCGTCTTAGGCGCAACTTTTTGCAAGTTAGTTTAACTTTAATTAACTGGAAAACTTTGTTGCATCATTTCATCAATTTATGTATGGGTATGACTATTTTTGACGCAGTGGCGTCATCCTTGGAGGTACTGGCGAGAGAAGCAGAAGGTATTCACATGAAACGTAACAACTAGGAAAATAAACAATACAAAGCTATTTTATTACGTATCCATGAGCGGTTTTTTTAATTATCGAGGTTAAACTGGTTAATATTGACAAAATATTTTTACGTTTACTGAAATAAAATATATCTATGCAATAATTTATGGCATACTGAATAATTTACTGCGTAAAAGCCGATGTATCGGCCCACCGTACTAAAATTGTTAAATTTGTCAATAGCGACCGCTTCTACGTGTACCACTGTCGGCGACAAAATGATGTGCCGCTGTACTTTGCAAATTTATATCTAGGCTTCAGTGCATGCCATAACAAAAAATAATACGTTATTTTAAAGGAAACTTTATTCTCAATCCTGATTTATTTTTTGTTTTATGAAAAATTCAAAAATTTAAGAAACGTGAGTGTAATAAATGACTCCGCGTGCTATTAAAATTATTCGTTTTGTCAACTTCATGAACTTTGTAACTCAACCCAGGGAAAACTACTACGTCTACAACATTCATCTTCCACAATAAAATGCAAATATTAATGTAAATTAATAAAATGGCTTTTGCGTATTTTTAGAACTCATATTTTGTCGTAAAATAACGAAAATGTTAAACACTACGTAGTCCTAAAGTTTACCCCGAAAGAAAACATAAAATTGATGAAAACACTTTTTAATTTATTTTCAATTTTTCAATGATCCATAAAGTCTATAAAAATATTTATATTTGTGAATGTTAATAGCTTCTATTGATGACATGTTGCCGAACTGAGCTGCGCGGGGCCAGTGCCGGTTTCTAGGAAGCAAATTTTCGCGCTCAAGACGTGGCAACGCAGCATTCGTTCGCTTTGGCATATTTTCTAATGCCCATACATATAGATAAAATAAACTATATATAAAAATCATGTGTTTTCGGATTTCCCAAACATCCGGTTTGGCTGTAAATATTGGTTTAGCTCCGAGAATGTCTTAAAATTGGGACGAAAGATATTTAACTATTGATTGAATATTACAAATTACACGAATGCTTCCACAAAATCATTTAAATGTAGTGGCGTCCTCTAGCGGGACACTATAAAACTATGATGGCGAATATTGGTGTAAATATTGACACGTGTCATAGGGCACGTATCGCCCATTATTTTTAAAACTATTGGGCGCCGATTTATCTGCCAGCACATTGGAAAATATCATACGGGCATAATTATTGATAATATCCTGCGAGCCACCTCAAGGGTGTTTGGCACGAGAACGGATCAAGGAGGAAAAAATGTTAAATTCCGTGAAATAAGATCCTATAAGACGACAGGCAAGGCTTACAGTAAGGCTAATCATTTCGGAACAGAGTACAAGGTATATCCAGAGCTGTTTCTCGTTAAATTTCTACATGGGAAAATGACGCCTCTGTAGCTTAACTGGCTAAATCACTGCAAATTGGGGGATCCTTGTTCGAATCCTTGTCAAGGCGAATGATTTTTTTCCCTGTGGATTTTTCGCACAATTAGCGCATTGCGAGTGACTACCGTAAAGATATCACCTCTATAAAATTATTATCCTTACCTTATATAAGTCCCATAGCTTACGATAGGCTGCTTACTATGTTTTTACGTAAGAAATCTATAAGAAATATGTAACTCTCTCACTTTGTGCTATATGGAATCAAGACGCCTGGTAAATAACTAATCGTTTAAGAAACTAAAAACATATCACCCTGGCTAGTCCCAGTATACTCAAATTAAAAAAAATAGCGAACAGTCTCGTAGCCGTTAAGTGTTTAACCTCTGCCTTCCAATATTTTTTCTATTTTGGCGATTACCCTCAATACATTGATGTATGACACCGCTGTCCCAGGGGCACCTATCCTCTGACGTACCACGATTCGACGCAGTTACATTCCATCATGTAGGTCAATGACCAACGATTAATTTTAATATTCAGCATTATTGAAGCGATATATATCGATAGTTCTAACAACACGTATGTATCTCAACATTTTGTTGGTTTTGACACAGGTATCTCAAACAATGTGCAATGACATTACAATATGATATTCAAGCAAAAAACACCTTTCTGTTGGCAAAATGAATTCTTCTTTTTCAGTTATACGAGTTTTTGGTCCTTAATTTTAGCGTACAATTCGAAAAAATAAATAGTTTTTGGTTCTACTGAAAAGTTGATATTTTTGAGGTACGTGATCTTTTAACTTAGCCATCGATATTTAATGTTTGTTTTCCCCTAGGGCGCGAATTCACAAAAGATATCTGTACAGCCAACCCAAGCACCCCTGATGCATATTGGTATTATGTGGTATTTGGAGGAGGGGATCGAATGATGAGGACATTTGCACCATGAGGGAAGGGTGGGTAAGGAAGGGTGGAGAGAAACCCGGCGTCTGCATTAGCCTACTCTTAACGAAAGGTGCCGAGGGGACCACGGCTTAACGTCCCATCCGACGGACGGAGAGTTGCCCTTGAAATGTCCTCCACACAGCATTCAAGCAGGGATCGGGCAATCTCTGAAAATTCTCTGCCTCCGCCGGGATTTGAACCCCATCTCACGGGGAGGGAAGCCAACACCTTAGCCACCACACCTACCTGATCCCCCGGATACATATTTCTGTCTGCTTTCCTGAGAGAGGTACTTACCCTCGGGGAAAAATCGATGGAATTGTTTACACGCCTATATTTAAAAGTATTAATGGGGCTAATGTTTTTCTTTCCCCATTAATGCATTGCGCCAAAATCCTAAAATAGATGTTATCCAGTGAAATACCTTTTTAAAATCCCTCATGCACACTTCGTTATATACAATATTAGCCCTAAGCTGCATATACATATACTTATCAATAATATACACATAGTTTCACTGAACAGCATATTCCTATCACTCAAAATTTCAATCTCTCATTCACAGCACATCAATCCCTAATTCATTATGCATCACATACTTAAATTCATACCAAACAACACACGCTATCTACACAAAATTACATGTCTCATTCACACTAAACCACATAATCTAATGAACACAAATTACATCCTATTTCGTAAAAAATGAAATACCTACTTTAATTCACACTAAATAAACACATTATTCACACTTAATTATATACCCTCATTTGCATTTTTCAACATGCTCACATATGATATCATTCACACTAAATTGCATACCACCACTCAAAAAAAATACCCTCGGCTAACTAATAATAATTAGTAATTAATAATTTGTCTACAGTAATAGGTTAATTACATACACATATATATTTGGAGGCTAAGGTTTGAAATTTCTCTTTATTAAAAATATCGAGGAAGGGTCAGAAATTTGCAATGGAAGCTATATTGGTTTTAACAGGTCCACATAAAAAAAGCAATTTCAAGTTTTTACTTCTCACAGTAAAATATAAACTGAATGGACATTGATAGGTATAAATACATTGAATGGAACAATATTTCACATTTCAAAAATAAAGGATTGTTTTTAAGGCGCAAATTACAAAAAAGGTATTTTTCATTATTTCTCACAGTAGCAAAAGAGATCAGAAGTTATTAGAAGGATAACATATGGTTGTATCTTAGCATATTGTAGAAATAAGCAAGGTCCACATTTAAAAGAAAAAGAAAAAATTCCATTTGCTGATAGCAAACATTGGTTATTTAATTTTATCAGTAATGACAAGGCAAACTATTCAATAGAAGTTTACAAAATAAATTGGTTTTGGCAGGGTAAGATTAAATAAATATGTATTTTTAAATTATTTATTTATCGTATTAGAACATAAATTAAGTGGATGAGTTGGCCAGTTAATTATAGTACACTGAATAAAGTTTGTTGAAAATAGCAATATGCACTCTTAAATAAAATATGAAAATGCAATATTTCTATAAGTCATAGATAAGTGTTTCGAAGTTTAATTTCTCCCTACAAAACATTACATAATATGTGAATCATGTGGAAAATTTTTACAACATGCAGTTTCACTGGAAATATCAAGGTGCCCATCGTAATAAAAATGTAATTTATTGCAGATAAAATTTAAAAATTATTAATAAACATGTTTTTTACAACAAAATTACCAATCTATGAATGAAAAATTTGTTGGAAATAACAATGTTCACTCTGAAATAGAAAATGAAAATGCAATACTTTTCTATGCAATAAAGAATAAAAATGGCCGTTTTAAATTTTAATTTCCCACAATGACACATGGCGTAAGATGTGAATCACGCGTAAAATTGGTGTATCATGCAATTTAACTAGAAATTCTAAAGCGCAAATTGAAATCAAAATATAATTTATTGCATATGAAATCGGCAAATTAATTAATAGATGTTTTTACAGAACTAATGACAAATCAATGAATACAATTATAAAATCACATATCTTTGAATAAAAAATAGAAATCACTTGAGATTAAAAATAAGGCATTGCAACTCTGACTCATGGAAATAATTTAATATAATCGACATCAAATACTCTTACATCACCAACTGCATTAGCCAGCGGAAAGTCATGTAAATTAATTCATCGGTTATTTTTAACTTTGAAATTATTTAAGCATTTGGATTCACTCAAAGTAGTCCGCTTATACAGTGAAAAATATTAGCTAGAAAGACGACTAATGAAATGCAGAAATTTTGTGTAGATAATCTTCACAACGTCTGTGAGACATGACTGTCCGCTGTTACACCCCCTCTCCACGTTGAGGACGCAGTTGGATTTGAGGGGGACATGCACTAATCTACACTAAACAAAATCTACGATAATACCAAGCAGTATCAATCTACCGTTAAAAAATGTAATAAAAAACACCAAAACTAAATATTCCCAATACGTAAAATACCATAAATCACACTAATTATCACTCTGTAATTCAAGCTTAAATAATACCTTCAATCACACTAAAATTGCAGTCTCATTCACACTAAATTGTATACCAAAACTCACACTAAATATACACACTCATTTACACTAAATAGCACGCACTCATTCACACAAAATTCCATACCAATGTTTAAACTATAAAATGTCATTCACTCATTCACACTACACGTATACCTAAATTCTCACCAAATGAACCAGCTTTCACATTAAATAGCACACTCATTCACTCAAAATCAATACCCTCATTAACAATAAATAACACACACACTCATTCATGCTAAATTACATGTTCACATTCATACTTAAACGTAAATATACCAATATTAAAAATAAACAACATTCATTCATTCACACTAAATCGTACACCAATATTCACACTAAATAAATAACCCCATTCACGCTAAATAGCACATTGCATTTCACTCTTACTTAATGACCTCATTAACACTGAATATCATTCACACTATGTAACATACGTAATCACATTCACACTAAATCACATTCCAATATCCACACTAAATAACATGTACTCATTCATACTAAATAACACACTCCCAGTCATACTAAAGTAATTCTAACATTCACACTATGTAACATACGTAATCACATTCACATTACCATTCAATTCAATCACATTCCAATATCCACACTAAATAACATGTACTCATTCATACTAAATAACTCGCTCGCATTCATACTATAATAATACTTTCATTCACAATCTATAAAATACCTAATCTCATTCATACTAAATTAATACCCCACATTCACACCAAATGACGTACCAGCTTTAACACTGAATAGCATTTCCTCATTCACACAAAATAACACTGTCATTCACATCAATTGACATAGCTCATTCACTCGATATAATACACCCTTAATTAAATACTCTCAATCCCACCATATTACATTCACACATAATCACATTCTCTCATTCACAGCAAAACACAGTTATAAAATAATCAAAAAGGCACATACACTTGAAACGGATACAAAATATTCAACAATATAAAATCAACGTCTCCGCAAGGCCTTTCTTCATCACTTGAGTCTTCAAGCATTGAATGTTCCTCTTGTATCTTCAACTCTTGAGGCTTCATATCTTCACGTGTCACTCTATGTAATTAGCTCCATTCTTCATTTCGCTGTGTTCCTATGTCACTTCACTGAGTCAATGTAAGGCAGTCTACGATTTCTTCATTCCGAAAGCTGCTACTTCAGGGCCAAGGATTGAAGACTACCGTGCTTCCCCTAGTGTAGAAAAAAACATCGAATGTACTCAACAATAAGATAAAAAGTAATGAAAAAAATGACATGAAACATTTCGCATTATTGGAAAGTAATTTAAAATTTTTAGCGCAGTCGATTGCGCATTTTTCACCTTTGGAAAGTAGAAAGACAAAAACGGCATAGGGGGTTGTGATTGTACCGGGAGAATTGAACTCCCAGGATTGCGGATTAGAAAACCCTTCTATAGTTAGTTTTGTACAGATTCTTTACTTAAGCTTATTTTTGGAACCGGCCCTTGAAGTTCCAAAAATAGATTTTGCATCGTTTGTGGGGAAGTTGTTTCACTATGGCCAGTCACTAGGGATGCCGACTTACAAAAAATATTTGGGGGGCCCAAACCGGGGATCTTGCCCCGGGTAATTTTTTACGTGGTGCTTTTAAGTTTTTTAAGGCATTTTAGGAGAGTAATATGATCAACACTGGAACCCTGATTACTCGAATCTCGATATCTGTATATTTCGGGGAAAATCAACAAGCCCGACACATTTTTTCCTCGCACCCATTACGAATTTTGGAGGGGGGTCGGCCCCCCTCAGGCCCCATGGAGTCGGCGCCACTGCCAGTGATGTCATGGCAACGTAAGCAGGGCCGGACGTCATTTTGCTTAACTTTATTTCAAAAGTGATAGAATACTCCGTGTGTTTTTTATTATTAGTTATTAGAAAATTTTTATTACAAAAAATTTTGTTTCAGGTACGAATGTATGTACCAGAAATTTCGAGGTACCAAAATCGATGTAGTGTAATTTGACTATCATGCGTTTTATCTTGAGTTTCTGCGCCATGCCACCACTGATTATAGCGTTATTTGACTCCAAATTCTTGAACGGTGCATCAAATACTAATCATTCAAAGGCCGTTTTACACGGGGCACAGAATTGCGCAGGTTAGAGCTGCATTAATATCTAAAATGGCGTGAGATTGCGCGAATGCATGAACGCATTCTCGTATGTGTTCTAGCAATTCACCGCTTTACACGACGCACGCAGCTAGGATTTAGAGCTGGGTCGGTTTGGGTGCAACTAATACCGTGGTTTGTGTGGGGGGATGGTATACCCGCCAGGATAAGCGGTAGGTGCGAGATAGATAAATAGGGTGGTTTCCTATTATTTTTTTATTGCCGAAATCGAAAGATTATTACTCCTGGAGTACGCTTTCAGATTTTTAAATGGCGATATCTATTTATCGCGATGAAATTCATAGAGAAAATTTTCAAGCCCGCGAAAACGCGACGGCTTAGTATGAAAGCTGGGAAAAGCCCCTGTAACGTCATTCTGGTTCCCGCTACCGCTGTGCGAGGTGACTTTGGGGCGATGATATGTGCGCCACTGCGATGCATGCTACTAGCAGGTAGCAGAGTACGCTGCTAGCAGGTAGCGCTTAACTTAAATAAGGATTATTAATACCTTATCAATCGAAGGATACTTTCCGACCACAAGCAATTTTAATAGGTGATTATTAAGACATGTTTCCCTGAGCTCTGTGCCTCATGCATGCATTGGTAATCTCAGACAATGTAAAACTCCAATCTACTCTATAAAAACTAGGTTCCTGTGACGTCACATGAGTGGCATCGGATGGGCGCCAATCTGGACTTTTTCAAATGAGGTTAAAATTGACCATTGCCATTCATCTTAACTGGCATTTCTAAAACCAAATAATTTGTATATTTTGAATACACTAATGGCGGGTGACGAATCGCAATCAATGCCATTCGTTTTATTTGATGAAGGAAACTACCCTATTGTACCTAAATAGAATAAAAGCATCAGAAGTCCCACCAATGCACGATATCTAAAAATGAAATGGCAACTCTGAGTTTCATTATCATAGGCTCAAGTTTAGGCAGCTGTATAAAATTATAATTACTTTATGAAAATTATCGACGCAGCTTTATATGAATTATAACATTAATTTGAAATTATCATTCCCTCCTGGATTCTTTACACTTGTCCTTTACGCATCGAGTTACTTCAGATTGTGTTACTGCTAAAAAATATTTCGCCATGCGTTTCACTGATATCCGCTCCCGTGGACCATAATGCAACGACAAATTTAAAATATTAAACATTTCAGAGCGGATATTTCAAGGTGCCTGCAACTTGTGGAAACAAATAAGTAAGAAATCTCTAAGCAAATAAAAGCACTTACCTCCGTTCGCATAAACGGAGCGTTTATTTAAAAAGTATTCGTAACTTTTAACTATAAGCAAACGCTAAATTCCATCCACTATCTTTACTCACAAGGTAAGTAACAACTTCTTCTGACGCGCGGAAAACATTTAACACTAGAATGCCGAAGGGTGTCATTTTGACTCCCAGTATATTTTATAATTTCTTCGTTCGGTTTATGTGCTTCGTGGGATGCAGTTTGATTATTACTTGCCAGATTAGTATTTTAAAATAGTATATTACCTTCATGATTGTTAACGTTTTGCATAATTTCAATAAATATCAGCTGCATATCATTTTTTCGAAAATTCATTAGCTCGTGAGATAAGTATATTCCGCTCTGTTTGCGAATGATTTTCCTTGAAACCAGCCACATTTTACCGCGACGACATGTATTTTTATATACACTACACACTTTTATATACACTATACACGACGACACAAAAAACATTTTTTGAAATTTTCAAGGAACCTTAAACAAGTATTACAATGTAGATGACGCTCTAGCACTAGCGACTAAGAAATAAAAATAATCTGCAACATGACGCGGCTATAAGAACATGGGTGAGTCATGATGACACCCTCACGGCATTCTTGGGGTATGCCAATTTCCCAGCATTCTAGTGTTAATGAAAATATGATCATCGTAATATGCGAACGGATTACACGTACCCCTTATCCTCCTACTAACAGGATGAAGTCGACGCCTTTCATTTACACATCTAGCCGATCTGTATGTATCCTATTATCCTATCCGTATATATCTCCTTCGCAATATTCATATATTTCTTGGAACAATCGCTGCGATTAACCAGGGGGCCGATATTAAGGTATTTCAGATATGCTGCGGCATTGCTCCTAGCATACACACAAAGGCGAAGACGAAAGCCTATCAATATCGAATATCCCTACATATATTTTCTCCAAATGAATTAAGTCAATTACAAATGATACAAGTTATTATTTAGCTAATTGCAAAAGTAAAGAAACGGACACATACCGCGGCATTTAAAAAATTATGAGCGATATCTGAGTAAATATCCTAAGTATCATCTACGCTCCAATGGAAAGGAAGGAATTTAATATTGAATTTAAAGAGATTGTTTAACACGCAAAATAAATTCTTTCAATAATAAAAACCTAATTGGCCAATTGTCTCTGGAACCAATATTGTTTTAAAAAATTGCTAAATAATCGATGGTATTTCGTAAATTTCTTTTATAACTCCTTAGGCGTGCAATGTTATTTCGTATGACCCGTGTTATGACATGGCAGGGAATAATATAACGGCGTTTAGACCATAACTATCGCCCCATTTATGTCCTTCCCCTCAGAGTAGAACCTCTCGAAGCCATACATTTGTCTCGAGGCCGTAGTTATGCTCGATTTCGGCTTATACGACGGTCATACGATTAGTGGAATAATCCTGCGGGGGAAGCTATCCCTCGGTCCTCGCTTAAAATGCTAATAGAGTTGTCGAAACGCAGTCCGGTACATGAATTTGCATCGCGCGAAACAAAGGAGGAATTTCATTTTTATTTTTTTACGTATCAAACTGCAGTTTGGTAGCCGAACAGGGATGGCTACTTGCAAAAAATATTGGGGGGCCCAAACCGGAGATCTTGCCCCGGGAAATTTTATTGTAGAAGTGAATTTTAAGTTTTTTTTTCAAGTATTTTAGAAGAGTCATATGATCAGCATTAGAACCATGGTAACTCTAATATCGATATCTGGACATTCTGGGGAAAATCGACAAGCCTGACAAATTTTTTTCTCACGCCCATAACGAATTTTTGAGGGGGCTTGGGCCCCCCTCAGGCCCCATGGAGTCGGCGCCACTGTAGCCGAATAACTGACTCGAAGTCCAAATATCGGAACATGGAATTTTTAAATTACTCACTTTAATATTACTATCATATATATATTAAGTAATATTATTATGTAATATTACTTGATAAGTTATTACTTAAAAAATATAAAAATGAACTATACGTGATCGCCTTCATGAGTAGAAATTGTATTATGGATGGCAAAAAAACTGACATTTCTCGCCTAAAATATCTTTAGCATGAACTCTGACCCGACAGTGGTCTAACTAGGGATATTCTTCGGGGGTGCAGGGTGTACGGGGGTGGCGACATTGGGGGTTTGGGGAGAAGGGGCTGAACGGCAATTTTTTGAAAAATGACACGACTGGAAATACATTTTTACATAATTTCGGCGCTAAAGATTTAATTTTAAGCAGCTGAAGTTCTTACATGCCATAAATAGACAAAATTTTTAAATATTCTTTATAAATTTCTGTGACACTTTGGGGGGCAGTGGCGCAGCGAGGGGGGGTTTTGGGGGATAAACCCCCCCAGAGCTCAGAGAAATTTTTAAGTTTAATCCATTTTACCAAATTGGATTGATATTACTAATAGAATAGTGTAAGTATTGATAAAATATCCCTTAAAAAGCCGAAAAACTCAATATTTTGAACCATTTATCTTTAGGGCCCGTTTTATACGTTTAGTTAGCGTTTACCAGAACATGATACTGTCTTAACCTTAACTTGAAGGTATTTTAAAGTTAATGAAGTGAAAAGTAGTTCAGGATAAAGGTTAGTTTAGCGGGTGACTTCAAGTGGAAGATATTGCTAACTCTGATTTTTATGCTACGAAAAAACTTAACTAGACATTATAAAACGGGCCCTTAGAATTCCGCAATTTATTAATCTCGCACCTACCGCTTATCCTGTTGGGTAGTCCATACCCCTCCACACACCCCGGTATTAGCAGCACCTAAACCCCCCACCCCCCAGCCTTAATTCCTAGCTGCACCCATGGTGAGTTGAGCATGTGGGCTTTGAACATTTTTCCATCCCAGAAGATTTTTCAGACTTTAACGAAATATATATTTTTCATAATGGGCAAAGTGGACAAATATTCCATACCACCACTTACCCCGGTATTAGTTGCACCTAAACCATCCCCCCCAGCCTAAATTCCTAGCTGCGCCCCTGTTGGGGGGATCTATCCCCTTAACGCCCCCCCATAGTTATGCCCCTGTGAGCCGATATTGTCAACCGGGAAGTTTATCCCGATATTGTTCCTCACATATTTTATTCTAGAAAACAATTGTCCAAGCATGTATGTTTCGCGCGTGTCAATGAGCCTCCAAAGACCTCGCATACCCTATCCAGCAAATTACACGAAATCCGTGGACGGAGTAACTTTTCCTGGAGCATGACCCTTTCCCGAACCCTTCCTCGCCCTCTGGGAGATAACCCTGACCCTCGAAAGAGAGACGTCACGGGATTAGGTACTTCCAGAAGATTTGATCAGTCCTTGTACATTTTTTACTTGGCCGATTCGGAAACTCAGAGGTAAATAGATACACTAACTAAGTGCGCCTAACCCTTTAAAGCGTATGGTGTACAATTAAACAACGAAACAAAAGAAGTATTCATGTTTGCTCTTTTTATAGACCGCCGAACTCCGAAGTCGATATTATGTACCTTCTAGAAAATCAAATATCTGCATTTACTCAGAGAGACAGTAATGGTGTAATAGTAATCGGGGGTGATTTTAATCTTCCATCCATAAACTGGAATACTTACACCGTAAAAACGAATTCAAGGAATAGAGAAATCAGCGAGGTATTACTCAACATACTTGCAAATCACTCACTAGCCCAAGTAGTTGACAAACCTACGAGAGGAAATAAGATATTAGACCCTTTAGCAGTAAGCCATCCTAAGTTGATAAAACAACTCGATATTATTGACGGTATAAGCGATCACAGAGTAATATTTGCAACGTTAAAAATTGATGTAGTGTCAGCCGTAAAACCTAAACGCAAAATTTACTTACTTGATAAATGCAACTTCACTAAATTTGGCGAGATGCTTAATGACTACTACAAAAAATTCGTAGTTACATCAAAGGACCGAAGCACAGATGCGACATGGAAACACTTCCTAGAAATTCTGCGCCAAGGAATCAACGAACAGATTCCGCAAAAACTGAAATGTGATAATAAAGAACCTCGCTGGTACAATAACGATGTCAGAAGGGATCTTAGGAAACAGAGAAAACTATACAACTTGTACAGAAAATCCATTACATCACGTAATAAATCGAAGGAACTTGAAGCTAAAGAAAGTTACGCTGCACAACGCTCAATGACCAAGAAATCAGTGCGAACGGCAATGCGAAAGTTTAAGAAAAAAGTACTCGGTGAATTACTTGAAGAAAATTGGAAATCCTTTTGGTCGTACGCGAGAGAGCTGCAGGGAAAACATTCAACCGTAGATTCTTTATTTGATAAAGGTGGTAAACTTGTCACCGAAAATATTGACAAAGCTAACACTTTAAATTCCCACTTCGAAAGTGTATACACTACTGACGATACTCAGTTCAATTTAGACATCCCATATACTGAGGAATCGATGGAAGAAATATCTATACAACGTGATGGGATAACTAAACAACTACGATCGATTAAGAATAGTAAATCTCCGGGTCCGGAGGGTATACCCGCGCGTGTCCTCAGGGAGTTAGCTCCACAGATCGCACCTTATTTAGAGATCATATTCAAGAAGTCACTCTCCGAAGGGAAGTTACCTCCAGACTGGAAAATTGCAAGCGTTACACCCATATTAAAAAAGGGAAACAGACATGACCCAGGCAACTACCGTCCGATTTCATTAACATCGTTTATAGGCAAGATACTTGAGCATATCGTCGTTAGCAATATCATGACTTTCTTGGACAGACGTAACTTCCTCCATGACTGTCAGCACGGATTCCGAAAATGTAGATCATGCGAAACACAGCTCGCGCTCTTTCTTCACGACGTCATAAAATCTGGTGAATCGAAAAGGCAAGTTGAAGCACTATTTCTAGATTTTAAGAAAGCTTTCGACACTGTACCTCACAACAAACTTTTACACAAATTACAGTCATGCGGATTAAACGAGACAGTTTTAAACTGGATACGCGACTTTCTCAGAGATCGTAAACAAAAAGTTGTTCTTGATGGAATTAGCTCCGATGTTGTAAACGTTACATCAGGTGTTCCACAAGGAAGCGTAATCGGCCCCCTGTTGTTCATTATATACATTAATGATCTCTGCTCCCGCATTAGCAGTAAAATACGTTTATTTGCTGACGACGCTGTCATCTATCGCGAAATCAGTGATCACTCTGACTATGAAATTCTATCATCTGACTTAAACAACGTTCATTTGTGGAGCCAAGAGTGGGGACTCAAACTTAATCTGAGCAAATGCATGGCGGTACATGTCTTGCGGAATTCGTCCAACTTTAACCATGTGTATGCAGTAGATGGCATTAATGTAAAGGCAACTGACGAAGTGAAGTACCTGGGAGTTACGATAACCTCGAACCTCACGTGGGGAACACATATAAAGAATATTTACGGCACAGCCCTAAAGAAATTAGGATTCGTCAAGCGTATTGTGGGAAGATTTTCGGATGAGAAAGTAAAGGAAAGTTGCTATTTTGCTCTCGTCCGAACGCACCTTGAATATGCAGCGAGCGTATGGGATCCGGTGCAGAAAGACTTAATCCGCGAACTGAATAAAATTCAAAGGAAGGCTGCGCGTTTCGTCAAAAACTGCTATGGGCGTACAGACAGTGTTACCCAGATGTTAAGCGAGTTAGGTTGGGAGCCGTTGGAGACTCGGAGGCTGCGCGCTAGGCTTAGATTGCTTGAACAATTGAGAATGGATATCTTTAAGAGCGACACAGAGAACATAATATTAGAGCCACACTATATTTCCAGGTCCGATAGATGTGATAAATTAAGTGAGTTGTTTTGCCGAACGGATAGATATGCGAATTCGTTTTTCCCCCGAACCATAAAGGACTTTAATAAACGCTAGTCCCAACTTCGTATGAGCACTTAATTTTTTTTAGCCGTAAACGGCTGGTGTCCTAACACCCCCTGCCACACGCCTTTTAGGCGGCTTGCGGGGAATTATGTAGATGTAGAACCGTGGTACGATCAAGTGCGTCTTTTGATATAGGTCCTACGAACAACGATTTTACGAGAAGTAATCTCATTTTAATGGACTCCATCCAGAAGATTGGCGGCGCTGAAGCCATTCCAAAGGATGCGACACCCTCGTATGCTCCACACAATGCAATACTATACAAACTGTCCCAAGGGTCTTGTGTCATTTTTGACCTGTAATTTTAGTAACTTTGCATCGAGCAATATTCACGAAAACTGGCACACTCATGGGAAAGGTCCTAAGTTCTGCTGAGTGTAAGCAAAATTTTACAATTTTGACCTTTTGATCTCACAATTTGGGTACAAACCAAAAATTCGAATTATCCTTATGGGGTTTCAATCCTAAAAAAATCGAGATGGAAAAATGTCTGAATTTCATTGATCAAGATGTCAATTCTTACGTTTTCAGACACGAGAAACCCGAAAATAACACTTATTTTCGAAAATTCAACCGTTGACCCAGTAAGGTCACCGTCAAGGTCATAAGGGTGGCAAAAAGAATAGCATACCAACAAAGATGTCGAACCATAGGTTTTATAGGGTGCCCAAGTCATTGGTATTGTCCAAATACCTGTATTATTCACTAATTGACCTCCCAGGTAAATACAGATGTCAAACGTCATAGAGGTAAACATCCGGCCATTGTGAAAACCAACGTGTCGAAACGTAAGTTTTGAAGGACACACGACCCTTGGGACACTCTGTACAGCTACCCGAGTGACGTCAACTTTGTAGATATTTCAAACGAGTTGCGAGCCATTACTAACCTATTTTTTTGGGAATAAGGTAGTTTCTTTCATCAGAGAAAACGAAATGCATTGAATGCGATTCGTTACCCACCATTAGTGTATTCACTATATACAAATTATTTGGTTTTAAAAATCCAAGTTTAAACGAATGTTAATGGTCAATTTTAACATCATTTGAAAAAAGCCAGATTGGCACCCATGCAATGCCACTCCACGTGACGTCACAGGGACCTAGTTTCTATACGAGTAGATAGGAGTGTTACATCGTCTGAGATTACCAATGCATGCATGAGGCACAGAGCTCTGGGAAACATGTCTTAATAATCACCTATTAAAATTGCCCAAGGTCGGAAAGTTTCCTTCGTTTGATAGGGTAATAATAATCCTTATTTAAGCCAAGCGCTACCTGCTAGCAGGGCACTCTGCTACCTGCAAGCAGCCTTCGTCGTATCGGCGCTCATTGCCCCGCACCCAGGTGGCCTCACACAGCAGCAGCCAGACGTCACACGGGCTTTTCCCAGAATTCATACTTAGGCGTCGTGTTTTCGCGCGCTTCAAATTTTTCACTTTTCATTTAATCGCGAAAAATAAATTTCGTAGTTTAAAAATCAGAAATCGTGAAGAATACATAGTCCAGGAGTAATAATCTTTCGATTTTGGCAGTAAAAAAATAACAGGAAACCACCCTATTGTCGGATGCATTCAGGGCCTGCCTGACACCCAGTTTTTCGACACATCAGCGCCACTCATCGGTAATTATACCCGACCCTCCCACTCATTTACGATCATCTACATCTACAAAATACCTCCCAAGCCGCCTAAAAGGCGTGTGGCAGGGGGTGTTAGGACACCAGCCATATACACAAAAAAAAAATGAAGTTCTCTAACGAAGTTGCGACTAGCATTCATTAATGTTATTTATGGTTCGGGGAAAAAACGTATCCATCTAACATATCTATCCGTTCGGCAAAACATGTCTCTTAATTTATCGCCTCTGTCGGACCTGGAAATATAGTGTGGCTCTAATATTATCTTCTCCGTGTCGCTCTTTAAGATATCCACTCTCAATTGTTCAAGTAATCTAAGCCTAGCGCGCAGCCTCCGAGTCTCCAGCGGCTCCCAGTCATCTGGGTAACTCTGTCTGTACGCCCGTAGCATTTTTTGACGAACCGCGCAGCCTTCCTTTGTATTTTGTTCAGTTCGCGGATTAAGTCTTTATGCACCGGATCCCATACGCTCGCTGCATATTCAAGGTGCGGTTGGACGAGAGCGAAATAGCACCTTTCTTTCACTTTCTTTCACTTTCACTTGAAAATTGAATACAATATTTGGCTGAAAAAATGCTGGTAACGTAATAATTGACCGTGGTTTGTTGTTGAGATTCGGTCTTGAGGGTTTCTCTAGGGTCCATGGTTACACCACCCCAAAAAAGTGCTCCATGCCATAAATTAAAATTCATAAATGTTATACTGTGTGGAATTTGAGTAATTTCAGTTTTTCATGCACTTAACAGCCCAGTTTATCTACATAATTGGATTTAAAACTGGTAACTACGTCCCTATCACTCATCAACTGACGTGGCGTATTGGCTAGTATACTGAGCTGCAGATACGTAGGTCATACGTTCCGATCTCCCTAATGTTATTTTTTTTCTTTCCGCCGCAAGGATGAAGTACTTGTATCATGCTTTATATCTTCACCAGCCGGTCAATTTTAACCTCATTTGTAAAAGACCAGATTGGCGGACATGCGATGCCACTCCACGTGAAGTCACAGAGACCTAGTTTCTATACGATTAGATCGCTGTTTTACATCGTCTGAGATTAGCAATGCATGCATGAGGCACAGAATTCACGGAAACATCTCTTAATAATCACCTATTAGAATTGCCCAAGGTCGGAAAGTTTCCTTCGTTTGATAGGGTACTAATAATCCTTATTTAAGCCGAGCGCTATCTTCTAGCAGGGTACTCTGCTACCTGCCAGCAGCCTGCATCGCAGCGGCGCTCATAGCCTCGCACCAAGGTGGCCTCACACGGCGGCAGCCTAAACCAGTATGACGTCACACGGGATTTTCCCACCATTCATATTTAGCTGTCGCGTTATCGCACGTTTGAAATTTTTTCACTTTTCATTTAATCGCGAAAAATAGATATCGTCATTCAAAAATCTTAAAGCGAGTATCACGCATTCCATGAGAAATAATCTTTCGATTTAGGCAATAAAAAAGAAAAAGGAAATTGTTTTTAATATTCCGCGTATTTTAGTGAGTTTTTAAGGCAATCTAGAGACCACTAATACGCTAAACAATTAATAACACTAAACACTAAAAACCGCTCGCTCGATTAACTCAACTACAACTAGGCCTATTTACATCAAAACAATTTACGCATAATAAGTCAACTGGACACCAAAACAAGGCATTCTGCAACACTGCAACACCTAGATTATACGGTGTTGCAGACAGGCAGGCACGATTAAGGAAACCACGCTATTCGGACATATTCAAGAAAATAACTAAAGGACCAACAGAAAATAAATACGTAATGAAATGTTGTCTTACCGTTCGGCGTGGTCAGTACACCGTCACAATCCGGATTCTCCTGATTTTTCTGCAAGCTGTATGTCCTCAACCTCCGAGATAACTCGCGACTGAAGAGAGACAAATGATACAGATATTGAATTTTCTTCGTGGAAATACATATACTCCATGTCAGTGAACTGAAATTCACTGGTAGTAGTAGTGACCTCATATACAGTAGTACTCGAATTCAACGTTAGTGATACATGAAGTGCAGGTCTTATCTTTGCACGAAAATTTGAAAAGGTGATTCATTTCGATGGGGAAGCATAGGGAATCTAATTTTAGGAAGAAAACAAGGGAAATCCTTCTAATTAATTAATTAAGTCACAGAAAATATTGTGATCTCTAACCTGAACGTAACTTATACGTGTGTTATGGTGTTGTAAATGAAGTGCTGTATAAATTTAACTAATATTGCGAAAACAAATATATATCTAAATTAAAATCTAAATGAACAAAGGGTTTTCCTTATAAAACGATAGTTTCGAGGGAAGTTCTACAACTGGCAAGAAACATGAAAAGTATTTTTTTACTATCAATTTTTTAGTTTTCTTTAGATTTGATATTTAAGAAAAATTCACCTTTCAATTTATGAATAATATGAGAAGGTAATAAAGGTGAATTTCTCATTTACATCCTAAAAAAATAAATGAAAATATTTCAACAGATACAATATGCATAGATGGTTTTGAAAATATATAAAAACTATAATAAAATAAGGTAAATAATAAAGTAGTTCTAGTTCGAAATAAAGACTTATAGAAATTCTATAGGGAAAGCATTAAAGTTATCAAAAAGTCACGACAAAAAATCACGCATTACAATTAATTATACTGCTGATTAATTAAGTCCTTTGAATTTCAGAAACATTGAAAACAATGAATAAGGAGTGATTGCATTAAATGATAATATCCGCATGAGGCAAGGCTAAACACTTTTCACATACCATCCGAATGATTCATGATTTATTTTAAAGAATAGAAATAAATAGATAATTGTAACACTGGTGCAAAAAAGTAAAAAAATAAGCAATTATTTTGAATTGCACATTAAATACCTCTAATAAATAACAGACGCATGAGGAGATAGTTAAATTTAAATTAATAGCCAAAGAACCTATTGGCGAATACTATTAAACTAGAAATAGTTACCATGAAATCATGTTGAGCATAAGTGTAATATAAAATTCATATCATAACTTAGTTGTTGATTTCAAGAAGAAAAATATCGAAAATGTGATGCGTAGAAAACATCGGGAGAAATAAGCAAAGGGAAGAAATTCATTGCGATGGATAAAACAAACGTTATAATATCATACTGACACGGAATTATAGATACAACATTAAAAAAGAAGGCAAAAACGGCAACAATGAAAAATATTTCAAAACTTTATTCTTACCGATTGCAGTGGCAGGACCGGGAGAATTTCATAGGCGACACGGTCCTTTGTTCTTTGTCTGATATTCTTGCTCTCAAGATGTCTTCAATCTTCGGCCACGACGATGTCTTGAGCCCAGGGAAAGAGCGGGTTAGTTCATGCAAGGAAAATAAATGACCCTTCCCCCAAGGAATCGCAAACGCTCCATTACAATACACGGGAAGTCACTGTGGCATCTGGAGGAAATTAACACTTTTCCGTCCAAGTAACACAGTTAAATCCCCGTGTACTGCAATGGTATACAGCGCATGCCAAACCTCGGTTCGACACAAAAAAAACTAAAATTAACGCAAGCTAAATGACCTAGCCTTACTCGACGCAATAATCACGGCCCTAAAGGCCCAAAAGCTAACCTAGTTTTGAAGCTGGGGTCCTCTTCACGTGAAGTTCTGATGACCTAGACCCTGGGGAGAGAGGGAGAGAATACAAACAAGGAAAAAAAATACCCTTCCCCCGAGGAATTGCATACGCCCCAATGCAATGCACGGGAAGTCACCGTGACACAAGGAGGAACTAACCACTTTTCCATCCATGTGACATAGTTTCATACCCGTACATTGCAATGGTTTACAGCGCATGCTAAACCTCGGTTCGACACAAAAAACTAATATTAACGCTAGCTAAATGACCTAGCCTTACTCGACGCAATAATCACGGCCCTAAAGGCCCAAAAGCTAACCTAATTTTGAAGCTGGGGTCCTCTTCACGTGAAGTTCTGATGACCTAGACCCTGGGGAGGGAGGGAGAGAATACATACAAGGAAAAAAAAATGACCCTTCCCCCGAGGAATCGCATACGCCCCAATGCAATGCACGGGAAGTCACCGTGACACAAGGAGGAAATAAGCACTTTTCCATCCATGTGACAGTTTCATACCCGTACATTGCAATGGTTTACAGCGCATGCTAAACCTCGGTTCGACACAAAAAAACTAATATTAACGCAAGCTAAATGACCTAGCCTTACTCGACGCAATAATCACGGCCCTAAAGGCCCAAAAGCTAACCTAGTTTTGAAGCTGGGGTCCTCTTCACGTGAAGTTCTGATGACCTAGACCCTGGGGAGGGAGGGAGAGAATACATACAAGGAAAAAAAATGACCCTTCCCCCGAGGAATCGCATACGCCCCAATGCAATGCACGGGAAGTCACCGTGACACAAGGAGGAAATAAGCACTTTTCCATCCATGTGACAGTTTCATACCCGTACATTGCAATGGTTTACAGCGCATGCTAAACCTCGGTTCGACACAAAAAACTAATATTAACGCAAGCTAAATGACCTAGCCTTACTCGACGCAATAATCACGGCCCTAAAGGCCCAAAAGCTAACCTAGTTTTGAAGCTGGGGTCCTCTTCACGTGAAGTTCTGATGACCTAGACCCTGGGGAGAGAGGAGAGAATACATACAAGGAAAAAAAATGACCCTTCCCCCGAGGAATCGCATACGCCCCAATGCAATGCATGGGAAGTCACCGTGACACAAGGAGGAAATAACCACTTTTCCATCCAAGTGACATAGTTTCATACCCGTACATTGCAATGGTTTACAGCGCATGCTAAACCTCGGTTCGACACAAAAAACTAATATTATCGCAAGCTAAATGACCTAGCCTTACTCGACGCAATAATCACGGCCCTAAAGGCCCAAAAGCTAACCTAGTTTTGAAGCTGGGGTCCTCTTCACGTGAAGTTCTGATGACCTAGACCCTGGGGAGAGAGGGAGAGAATACATACAAGGAAAAAAATGACCCTTCCCCCCGAGGAATCGCATACGCCCCAGTGCAATGCACGGGAAGTCACCGTGACACAAGGAGGAAATAACCATTTTTCCGTCCAAGTAACACAGTTAAATTCCCGTGTACTGCAATGGTATATAGCGCATGCGAAACCTCGGTTCAACACAAAAAATCTATAACTAATACAGAAGCCCAAATTCCTCGCGTGGTCCTCTTGTCCTGTTGTCTTCTTTCTTCTCCTCCTATATTTGGAGGACACACGAATCAATTCGTCGTTCGTACGATTAAAACGTAATTTTCGCTAAAATACGCCATGCGTCGGAAAATTGCAAAGTTCGCACGCATATCGCTCTTCATTTCTTTCTTCGAGCTCTTATTTTTTATTCTCAACATATCATCCTGTAATAGGTGGGTTAGTGAACATAGACATAAAAAACAATATTGGAATAAACAATTATCAAAAAACATTGCGAATACAAAGAAACCGTTATTCAAATATTATATTGTACCTTTATGCATGCATTTTCTAGTATCCTATGCCGGCTTAATTTTTATATTTTTTGGGATATTTTGCCGCAATACCTTTAGGTACCTTTGTTTTTGTCGACTTTTTACTTTAGCATTTTTGCTTGTTATAGCAATGATTCACCATAAATCACACACCAAGACTCAATTATTCATGAGTCTACAACTCTTCACTAGGTACCTGTGATGTTCTGTCGACTTTTGTAATTTAGCATTAATGCTTACTATACCAATGAATTATGTGAACGTTCACAAGAGATCTCATACCAAGACCCAATTATTCGTGAGTCTATGCCACTTCATTCGTCATTATAACTCTCGTCTCATGAGATTTTTTCCCTTCTTTTGCAACACACTTATCTTAGTCAGGCCTTATGTTACCTTCATACTTAAGTATATATATACCATGCTCATGAGCCCTTCTTTGATATAACCCTGTGGAGGAAAACATATTATTCACGGCATTGCAGAAATAACTGAATTATGTGAAAAAAACACCTCAGCGAAGCACAGCGTCCTGCGCATCGCTGCAAACCTATATTATGATAGGAGGTCCAACTTCCACAAAAACACGCCTTCCTTATAAGTTGGTACGAGATTAATATCGTGCATCCATCTTTGCGTCAGCTTTGATAACACTTCAGATAATTCCACTTCCTTCTCACTCTCGATGAATATTTTCGTTAATCCACCCTGAAATAGATAAAAAGTAAAACTTTTAATTCGATTATAAACTTAATTCGTTAATTTGAAAGCAACTAAATCACTATTAAATTTATAAATTTATTACAGTTATACGCCAAATCGTTATTGCCATTTCATGCTAGTAACTTCGTTTACAGTTGTAGAGGAGTCAAGATGGGAAGCATTCGAAATGTTGTGCTTCCGAAGAATGATGAAGATAAAATGTATGGAACGTGCAAGTAACGAGGAAGTGCTAAGGAGAGAGGGAGAAAAGATAAGCCTTCTAAAAACCTCAAGCAGAAGACGGGACAACTTAGTTGGCCACATTATGAGACACCATGGCCTGATGTAAAAAAATCGTAGGACAAGTGGAAGGGAAGAAATGCAAGAGACGGCCCCGAATGAGTTATATAAGACAATGAGTAATAAAGGATGTAAAAGCGAAGAAATACGTCGCTATGAAAAGGCTAGCGGAAAAGAGAGAGAGGAATGGAGAACTACGTCAAACCAATCCTAGAAATGTTGGCTAATTAGGATTGTTGGTTAAACTTGAGGCACGATGGTCTGATGAAGACAATTGTTGAAGGACAAGTGGAAGGGAAGAAGGGTAAGGGACGGACCCGAATGACTTGCATAGGGCAATGACTTATAAAGGATGTAAAAGAGAATAAATATGTAGCTATGAAGAGATTAGCGGATAGGAGAGAGGAATGGAGAGCTGTTTCAAACATAACATAGGATTGTTGATTAATTGAGGAGTTTTGGTTGACGAACTTCGTTGTAAATTTGTTTCTAATGTTCGTTACGTGATCTAGTTATTTTAATTAACTAAATCAATTTCTGTATCAATAAATAATGTAAATATCAAACAATGGATCAAGTCCGAAAAATAATGGACGCCTTCTCCTTCCCATAAAATATTTTTTCATTACTTGACCTAATTCAATCTTTTATTTTCCGTGGCCTTTTATGAAACCTGGTATTAAATCATTAAACCTTTGTAACCCAGAACTGATCCTGGGAGAATCAATTTTGAAGATGTTTCAATTTGAAAACTTGAAAATTTTATACTCAATTATAATTATCGTGGTAGTTTAATATTTCGTCATTAAAATTTACACTAAAAAATAGTAGGTAGTTTAGATATCTCCTAAATAGAGCTTAAAGTTTATGCATTTTTGATGTCGCTTAGAAGAAACATTGGATTATAAAGGGTTAGTAATACAATTTTTTACAATAGCTGTAAAAGATTTTTCAGGGAAAAATAAGGTTTTTTCTACGAACGTGAGTTATGATAGTGTCGTGAGTATGAATGCCTTTCGTTAAACCAATGTCCTAAATTTATGAAATTCTCTCAAAATTGAATGTGAACGTGTATAATTGTAGTAGATGGTTTTATTGAAGAATAGAATTCTAGTTTTTTTGTAATATCCTCTAGATATTGTAGTTTCCGCATTTTTACCAACTTTCTTTTGAAATTCTGTTTGCGAAGTGGAAATTTGATAGTTTAAAACAATTCAACGAGAGCGTATATTATAACAGGACTTGAGGGTTCATTCTTTATGAGTATCTAGCCTATGTAGTTAGTACGAAGAACTCCGCATTTGTGCTTTAATTCTCACAAAATAAGTGTTTTTATGTCATGTGACACACATGTCCCTGTGGACCATGAGAAAGCGAGAAGTTTTATTGTTTCACGTCTCAGACTGTATCTCAATAACTATTACAGATATCGCTTTCACATACACGTATTTGCAATCCACGCATTACTACTAAGCCAGCATCACACGATCATTTTTTTTCGACGCGATAAGTGATATTTTGAGCGATATCATTTCGCAACGGGAAAAGCGATCGCTCGAATGATCGCTCTAGTGATCATTTCTCTGAATCACACGGTCCCTACCGCCGTCGCCTTTCGCATCACATCCGATATCACAGCTCGTTGTCATAGCACCCGCGTCACGAAAATATATATGGCGTGTTTGTTTACCTATGTCGTTCCCACAATTGTCAAACATTGCGCTGTAATCGCTACATACGGGCATGCGCTCTGATATGCTGATATGGGGTTTTAGTAACTATTTCAGCGATGGAAAAAGCGACGACACGTATGATGATAAATTGGTGTGAATCTTCATCTTTGGAGTGATAGCAGAAAACAATTGCGCGACGAAAATTTCATCTACATCTACATAATACCCCGCAAGCCACCTAAAAGGCGTGTGGCAGGGGGTGTTAGGACACCAGCCGTTTACAGCTAAAAAAGTGAAGTGCTCTAACGAAGTTGGGACTAGCGTTCACTAAATTCCTTTATGGTTCGGGGGAAAAACGAATTCCCATATCTATCCGTTCGGCAAAACATCTCTCTTAATTTATCGCTTCTATCGGACTTGGAATATAGTGTGGCTGTAATATTATGTTCTCTGCGTCGCTCTTAAAGACATCCATTCTCAATTGTTCAAGCAATCTAAGCCTAGCGCGCAGCCTCCGAGTCTCCAACGGCTCCCAGCCTAATTCGTTTAACATCTGGGTAACGTTGTCTGTACGCCCGTAGCAGTTTTTGACAAACCGCACAGACTTTCTTTGTATTTTATTCAGTTCACGGATTAAGTCTTTATGCACCGGATCCCATACGCTCGCTGCATATTCAAGTTGCGGTAGGACAATTGCGGAATAGCACCTTTCTTTTACTTTCTCATCCGAAAATCTTCCCACAATATGTTTGGCGAATCCTAATTTCTTCAGGACTATGCCGCAAATATTCTTAATATGTGTTCCCCATGATACGTTCGAGGATATCGTAACTCCCAAGTACTTCGTCTGTTGCATTTACGTTAATACCATCCACAGCATAAACATGGTTATATTTGGACGAATTCCGAAAGAAATGCACCTTAATGCATTTGCTCAGATTAATTTCGAGTCCCCACTCTTGGCTCCACAAAAAAACGTTTAAGTCCGATGATAGAATTTCATAGTCAGAGTCATCACTAATTTCGCGATAGATGACAGCGTCGTCAGCATATAAGCGTATTTTACTGCTAATGCGGGAGCTGAGATCATTGTTATTTCCAATGAACAAAAGAGGATCTACAACGCTTCCTTGTGGAGCACCTGATGTAATTTTTATTACATCATAGCTAAATCCGTCAAGAACTACTCTTTGTTTACGATCACTGAGAAAGTCGCGTATCCATTTTACAAATGTTTCGTTTAATTCGCATGTCTGTAATTTGTATAAAAGTTTGTTGTGAGGTACCGTGTCGAAAGCTTTCTTAAAATATAAAAATTATGAGTCAACTTGTCTTTTCGATTCCCCTAGATTTTTGAACATCGTGAAGGAAGAACGCGGGCTGTGTTTCGCATGATCTGCCTTTTCGTAATCCGTGCTGACAGTCATGGAGGATGTTACGTCTGTCCAAGTCATGACATTGCCAACGACGATATGCTCAAATATCTAGCCTTTTATTATTGATGCGAGTGATCCCTCGAGGGATCGCTGGAGTTATCACTCGAAAATGATGACGAAAATGATCGTGTGAATCAGGCTTAAGCCTGAAAACGTATTTTGTAATGCGATCTAAATGGCTGCCATCTTTAAGGAACTTTAGGGATAAATTCGAACGGCTCGTCTCACTACCTAATTTAATACGGGCATAAAAAGATGTCACTGATTTTATGACTGTTTATCGGCCGAGTACCAACTTAGGGGGGAGAACTAGTGAAGCTAAAAAAAAAACCCACACAATCATATGGGGAACATACACATTTTTTTAAAAGTACTGGAATAAGAAGGCCTCAACCTAGAAAAAGTACTCGCAGAAAATTTCGCACATGAATAATGCTTTTCAGCTGAGTTATGAGTCTTTAAAAGTAGACCTTCATCGGCTGCTTGAAAACAAGACGTCATCGGAGCGTGAAGTCACGGCACGGTATCCACTGACGACAGACAAAGGAAGTGGATAGAAAATCGATCTATGAGGGCTCAAATGCAAATTTGGCGAAAACAATAGCTCTTGTAACGATAAAATGCAGACAGTGAATATTTGGGTTGTCAAGGCGTCGTTGAAATAAATATAGGGGATTGTTTGGGGAGATTTGGTAAGAAAAAAAAATTAGCCACCTTAAGGAAATCAAGCTAATGTAAACTGAGACATTTTGCTTTCTTAAATCCCTCTTAAGTCAATTAGTCCTTTAAGGAAGTACTACAAAGCTCCACGAAGATTTTTACGTCGATATCTGGCATTCAAGGCTCTACCACTCAACTCTCTCTTTAGCGAAGTGAATGGGGTACCGTGCGATGACGTCAGAAGTCGTTTAAGGTCACGTGACTTCAAGCGATATTCGAGCATTTTTAATTAATATTTATTGACGCTTGCGGACTACTAGGAGAGTTTTGGCTTAAATATTTGGACTCGTGAGAAAATTTTCTATTCAATAAGACTAACTAGCATGATGAACAAATTTCATGCATGTTCCCCATTAACCATGGTCGAACTCATTACATGGCTAAATACGGTATTATATGAATATGATATATTTTATGCTTGCAAAACTGTGATTTTGGAGGAAATTACGACTGTTTCAACTTATTGACATTCCAAGTCGCTGATAGAAGAAAACGCATACTTTTGTCATCTCCCAAACTTCGATAAAAAAAACTTGCATTGACCCAGGTTTGGACGGATAAGCATCATTCTCGAAGTGTCAAACATCAGCTAAGTAACCAAATAAATTATACACATTACAGTTGGAGTGGAGAAGAAGTGAATATTCTAAGGGGTTTTGGACAAGGGGATGATGAGGACATGCACTGTGTATGACACCCAAATACCAATTAGTTAACACATACTAACACCAGAGCATGTTAAATGGACAAAAGGGTCAGAGACAGGGGCCTATCTAAGAATTAAGGCTAGGGGGTTAGGCGCCACCAATACTTAGGGGTATAGGAGTGTTGCATACCCGCCAGGATATGCGGGATTCGCGGTGGGCCTCTAATAGAAAAATTTAAAGATTAATGATTCAAAATGGCGTGGCTTCTACGGCTTTCTAAGGTATATTTGATTAATCCTAACACTATTCTATACGTAATCCAATTAAGTAAAATGAATTGAACTTAAATATTTTTCTGAGCTCTGGGGGGGGGGGTTCATCCCTCAAAACCCCCCTTCGCTGCGCCACTGGTAAAAGAAAAGGAAATTGTAGGCTGAGGGAAAGAAATGGGTCAATAATGAGTGATTCCTTTGAGGAAGGTAAATACGTGCATAGCAACGGTGAGCAGAAATCAGGGAAATGGTCTTTTAACGAGGAACCTGGGTAAGTAAACTTCGTTCATAGATAGAAATCCATTTGAGTTTGACTAAAGTAAAAAATATGATGTGCTCCTATACCATAATGATTGAAAAATTCCGCCAAATTAAAGCCGATCCTATTTTTTGTATTCACAGTCGAGTTACAACGCCGTAAATTATTGTGAACCGGTTGATGCGCTTCTAAAGTTTTCAGCAACGTACACCAAATTGAGGCGAGCTCAGCTGTTGCCCCAAAACGGCGGAGAGGTCTTACGTTCAAAGTTGATATCGCCGGTTGCCCCACCTCAAAGGAATGAGTTTGCGGATGAATACGTTGAGAAATGAAGGTCGTGGAAGTAAGGTAACCGGTCGTCCAGGTCTTTGGGCAAGAACAGCGTGCAGCGAATGCAAAGAAATAGAACATCAAAGAAATGGGGCAGGGTCCTTTAAAAAATTACTACGGGCGATCAGATATCGCCACACAGCTTTGGGACGAAGTTAGTTGGAGGCCACTGGTGATTCAGCGGGTATATTCTGAGCTTAGATATCGTGAAACATGGAGGATAGACATTTGTCAAGAGTTACGCAGAGGACATTAAAAACACCGACAAAATTTTCTTGTGGGGCAAAACGATATAATAATAGAGATAGGTACTTCGCCCAATAGATGAGTTTAGGAATTCGACTTCCCGCGAACAATAGGGTAATTTCTTTCATCAAAGAAAACGAAAGGCATTGATTTGCGATTTGTTACCCAACATAGGTTTATTCATAATATACACCTTATTTAGGTTTAAGAAATCTCAGTTTAGACGATGTTAATGGACTATTTTAACCTCATTTGAAAAAGGCCAGATTGGCGCCCATGCGATGCCACTCCACGTGACGTCACGGGGACCTAGTTTATACGAGTAGATAGGAGTTTTACTTCGTTTGAGATTACCAATGTATGCATGAGGCACAGAGCTCAGGGAAACATGTCTTAATAATCACCCATCAAAATTGCCTGTGGTCGGAAAGTTTCCCTCGTTTGATAAGGTGTTAATTATCCTCAAGCCAAGCGCCACCTGCTAGCAGGGTACTCTGCTACCTGCTAGCAGGAAGCATGCATCGTACCAACGCTCATAGCCTCGCATCAAGGTGGCCTTACACGGCGGCAGCCAAAACCAGAACGACATCACGCGGGCTTTTCCCAGCATTCATATTTAGCCGTCGCGTTTTCGTGCACTTGAATTTTCCCTTTTCTTTTAATGGCGAAAAATATATTTCGTCACGCAAAAACCAAAAGCGTGTAATATGTACTCCAGGAGTAATAATCTTTCGATTGAGGCAATTTAATAAAACACAACATTACCCTATTGAGTTTATACTGGAAAAACGGGCCACCGTTAAATTACCCAAAAGATACCAATAAAGCTCTTCTCCAGGTAACGTAATTTTTGGAACTTAAATTTGGCTAACAGATGATGATTCAGACAATGAGATCTTCCCAATATCGTTCACCGTTTGTCGGAAATATAGAATTAATTGAGCTGGATGCGGAGTATTTATAGCAGCAAAGAATTCAATCGTCAGCCAAGCGGTAACCTTAACTGATACCAGCGTTGAATCGGTGTGGTGTTTCATTATATGTTCAAAATTCAAAACTACATTACTATGCTTGCATTACTGACTACCCAACTCATATATAAAATCACTGCTAGATTTTTAAACCCATATAAACAGCATAGCATCCAAGTATCCTGAAAGAAACTTGTTTGTAGGAGGAGATTTCAACGTAGGTGCCTTCTATAGAATGGGAGACGTATAGCTCTATTCCTGGTGGAAGGGATAAAGTGATTTGCGAGGCGTACTTACACGCTTTTAGATCAAATTCATTGTTTCAAATAGCATCCGTACCTTACAGAGGAGATAATATTCTTGATTTATATGCGACAAATATTCCTCGTCAGATAATAAAAGTGAGAACCGTCGAAGGAATAAGTGACCATAGGGTAGTAACTGCTGATATTTTTAGGTAAAGATCGCAAAGTTTTCATTTCTGAATGGGCTGATTTTGATGGATAGTCATCCGAAAAATGCTTTTCCCGCATTTCATGAATTAATAACAAAGGTAATTGCAAAGGGTACTTGCAAAGCTTTTCTTTCACTCATGGACTTGGAAAAAATCTCATCAACCGTTGTAAAGCATAGTGAAGGGAGCAAACCGAGCTGGTATGACGCGGAAGTGAGGAAAACAGTAAGGCATGCCACATAGAGCGTGCCATGCTAAAATGAAAAAAAGTCAGCACGGATTTATCCGCTAATGAACGCGAGTTAATAATTAAAAAAATATAAAGTTGTTTAAAGCCGCCACGAAGGTATCGTTCATGAATGCATTCACGAATTTTAAAAGAGAAACACAAGTAGAGCAGTTACGGGATAACCCAAAAGCATTTTAGTCATATGCTAGGGAAGGTCAAGGTGAAAGATCTACCGTATGTTCGCTGAGAAACGATAATGGAGATAAGTTGACAAAAGGCTCCGGTAAAGCCAATTTATTAAATTCATACTTCAAGAGCGTATTCATCGAGCCTTCTGAGAACTCATCCGAAACAGTTGACAATCTCTGAATACGAAAGATGCCGTCTATCGACGTTAGTGCGCACGGAATAGAATATATATTGAAATCGCTCAGTCCAAATAAATCACCTGGTCCGGGCGAAATCCCTTCTCACCTATACAGAAAACTAGCCTCAAAAAATGCTCCTACTTGCGGTAAATACTCAGTAATTCCATCAAGCAACACATAATTACAAATAAGTCACATACGGGAGTATGCCGCGTGTCGTACTGGAGATTGCCCCGACGTTTCGCGACCGACTGCTGGTCACTTTTTCAAGGGAATAATGCTGGCATTGGTTTTTGCGGCCTTTTTTTATATATTTCAGGTGGGAGGGGTGGGCGGGGGGTGTGAGGAGTTTGGACTGGAGGGGGAAGATGACGAAATGTTGCGGATGACTGGGTTCCAAGTACTGCTGATTTTTAATCCGGTATCTCTATTATAGTTGTTTTTGTTCTTCTTTACTTCTATGGCCTCGCGGATAAGTCGGGCTTTAAAATGTTTTATCCTCGCGATAACTTGATTTTTCGAAGTCGATCGCATGTCCGGTGGCTTCGTGCTCCGCTACGGCTGACTTTGAAGGGTACCTAAGCCAGTGGAATTGCCCGCTTGTGCTCTTCTATTCGAGTTTTCACCGTTCGTCCCGTTTCCCCGATGTATTTCTTCTCGCACGATCGGCAGGGGATTTCGTATACTCCTTCAATTTAGTGGCGTCCTATCCTTGGCATTTCACAGAAGGTGTCGTACTTGGGCGTGTGGTTTAAAAATGGCTTTAATGTCAAATGTAGTATCAACTATAACACTATAGTGCATAATATCAACACGGAGTATCTGATGACTAGAAAATTGCTGACATAACCTTAATATTCAAAATTGGAGACAAACAACAGCCATCTAATTACAGACCGGTATCTTTAACTTCCATCTCACGCAATTCCCTTGAGCACATCGTAGTCAGCTCTGTAATGATACACCTACACGCGCAAAACTTGTTAACGAGAACTCAACATGGATTTAGGAAAAGTAGATCGTGCGAAACCCAGTTAGCGATTTTCATCTACGATATTTTAGTCTCCGGAGAGGACAACATTTCAGTAGACGAAATTTTTCTTGGTTTCAAAAAAGAATTTGATAAAGTGCCCCACGAAAAATTATCTATTAAACTGAAATATTTCGGGCTAGGTGAAAATGTCATATCCTAGACATGAGAACTTTTGAGCGGCCGCGTCCAAAGAGTAGTATTAGACGATGCAGTCTCCAACGAGATTAGAATCTTTTCTGGGGTCCCTCAGGGTAGTGTCATTGGCCCATTCCTATTCCTTCTTTATATAAACGACATTGATTAAGTTGTACACAGTAAGCTACGATTATTTGCAGACGACGCCATATTTTACAGGGAAATCCGTTCCAGTAATGATAGGGATGAACTAACGAACGAACTTGCTGGTATCCAAGCGTATTGCGAATCATGGCAAATAGAGTTGAATTTGAAAAAATGCGTGGTAATGAATTTCTGGAAAAACAATAACTCCCCACTCACAGCTATATCATCCAAATAGAGAACGTTGAATCCGTGAAGTAAGAAGTAGGAGTTAGACTCAATTATGAACTATCGTGGAATAAACATATTCAGGAAATAACAGGTCAAGCTAATCGTAAAATCGGTTTTGTTAGAAGAATATTAGGAAAGTGCGAAAACAAAGTGAGAGAAATTAGCTACTTTTCCCTCGTTAGACCACATTTGGAATACGCTGCCAGTATTTGGGACCCTCATGAAAAAGGCTTAACAACAGAGTTAGAACGCGTGCAAAGAAGAGCTGCCAGGTATGCGAAAGGTCGTTACGATAGTCTTGTTAGTGTAACTGACCGCTTAGATAAACTCGGATGGGAACCTCTATCAGACTGTACATTGAAAAATAGATTGAAACTTTTAGTTATAAATCAAGGGTAGTGTCTTTTCTGACGAAGTTAACCGCATCTTACGAACGCCAACACACCACGCTAGATTATTTCATGTAAGTAATTTAAGAGAGAGACTGTAGAACAGACAGATTCAGAACGTCTTTTTTTCCACAATCAATGAGATATTATAATAAGAGAATATACATCAGCGTTAGAACTCACAAATAGATAATTTGGCTTGTAGTTTAGCTTTTTAACTTATGCATACCTTAACACTAGAACTACCGATGGAGTCATTTTGACTCCTCGCGATTTTTATTTCTCTGCCCTGACTAAACTTTTCCGAATTCCGGCCTGAAATTTCGTGACTTTTATTCATTTTTGACACGAAATAAAACTTTGCGATCAAAATAGTTCTATAAAGTAAAATAGTACTCATTTTTAAAAATTTACCTTCGACTACCAAAGGGAGTCATTTTGACTCCCTATTGTATTTTGCTCGTATTTTCGCCAAATAGTAATATTTGTTCAAGAGTTTATTTCTTCTTATGTTAATAATTAATTTAAATCAATCGATGGCTTAAATATATAATTATTTCGCTTTTAGGCCAATATTTGCGAGAATTTGAAGGCATTTCTAATTTTACGGGTCCGTGTTTCGAACTACAAACCATATGAATGTCCTGATATAATTTTATCCTGCGATAAAGTGGAGAATATGGCATTCATATTGAGCATTTTCAATTCATGTGTTTAGAAGCCGTCGTGTCTTGCCCTCATCCCTTACCCCTCCCTTCTCCCCGCCTATCAGGCTCGCTACAGCTCAATACTGTATACACAGTATTGCACTGCAGCGCTTTTATTTCACCCTTGACCTCGTGGAAGTTCATTTTCAAACCTGAAAAAGTACCTTTGTATCCTTCCATTGATATAAGGATGAATGAAATAAAGTTATTGTCCTAGCATTGTCGGCACTGACAGCGCTGGCTGTCGCGCGCCGCACGGGAAAATCGTGCGCTGTCCTTCGCATTAGTGAATCCAGTGAACTCTGGAGTGGACTGCAGAACTCTAGTGAAGTAAGGCTTTCATTTTTCCTGACTGGCAGTATGACCAGAGGAAGTAGGCTAAAGCGTGAAAAAGTCCTTTCTATGTTGCATTCTATACCGGAAGGTAAATCGGAATGCGAAAAGGAAGATCATTTCGTCTCTGACGAAGTCAAAGATTTTATTCCTCAAAACGTTTCTAGCTAGTCTGAAGATTCAGAAATAATACGTGCAAAAGACATGCAGTAATTTACATTAACTTTCCCTTTCATAAGGAGTTAAAAAACAAAGATATTATCTACAATTATTTATCGATTCGTGTATACTGACTCACATGAAGTGATGTAAAATTGTAGAAGCACGCAAACAAAATTATGAAGATTTTACTCATTTTGGTGGGGAGCTAGATGCATGTATAGCCATATTTTATGCCTGTTGAATATCAGGTACAAATGATTTCTCTATTGCAAGTATTTGGTCAAACGACTGGGGAATACCATTATCTAAAATGAACGACTGGGAAAAGGTTTGTAAAAATTTTGCATTATCTAAGATTTGATGAGAAATCTAATCGATTCCAGCAGCTCAAAACTGTCAAGTGTAGGATAGATTCACAAATAATTACATTCCTTGTTACAAACCTGGTCCATACATCACGGTTGTTGAACAAATTCTCCCCAGTAAAATCAGGTGTATTTTACTCAGTACATTCCATCTAAGCCGGACAAATACGGCCATGAATATTGGCTAGCTGTTAACAATGATACCAAATATCTTGCAAATACCTTCCCTAATGATGGAAAAGATTATTCACTGCATGCAGATTGCCGTTTTATTAGTACTGAAACTAATGCAAACGTTTCTGAAAAAGGGTAAAATGTTACCGTAGATAATTACATTACCTCAGTCAAACTCGCCGAACAGCGAAAAAGCTAGGGTACTAGCATTATGGGAAAGGCAAATAATTCGAATAGAATTATCAAAAGAAATGAAATCACATTATTACCACAAGAACATATACTCAGCGATGGCCTATCCACTCGTTGTAAAATACTTCCGACTTAG
Organism: Ischnura elegans; assembly: GCF_921293095.1. NCBI lineage: Eukaryota > Metazoa > Arthropoda > Insecta > Odonata > Coenagrionidae > Ischnura > Ischnura elegans. Next base: position 1,394,180 of record NW_025791658.1, on the reverse strand, counting down.
CAGGTATCCATGGATAGTGTACAAGGAGACTACCTAAAACATTTCGCGCAAGACGCTTTTGAAAAAGCTCGATACAGAGTTGGCTGATACTCACATTAGATCTCGACAAAAGCGAAGCGTGTCCAATGCTGCATATTCTTCTGACGGGATTCTGCAAAAAAATATTTCCAGGCAATACCAAAGTGCAGAAAGAATCGCTCAGTTTGGAATTGTATGACCTGCCAAAAGTATTTCTGTGGGCAACTGTGGACAATGAACGACAATGCTTGAACTGTAAAGCACCTTAGCCAAATGCGTGGCTTATCAAATGCAGTTTTTTTGCTGTATTTAATTAACTTCCCAACTTCCATGTAGCCTAGGTAATATTTTTGATCATTCAAACATGATGATAAAATGTGTTGAAATGTCTATGTTTGCTGTTTTATCCAATTACTGTGAGAAAATCCTATTAAAACAACATAACATGTAGGAAAAAAGAATTTCAAAGCAATACCGTCGAAACTCGCATTTTAAAAAAATGTAATTTTTTTGTTTAAATAACGACTGAAATAATGCAACAATAAACAATAATGATAAACTAAAGCAATGTATGAATAAAAACATAGGTAAACTGGAAAAATAAACAATTATAAGGTAGGAGTCAAAATGACTCCATTTAGTAGTTCTAGGAGGGGTGTCAAGTCCGGTATTCCTAGTGTTAAAGCATGTTTCTGACTTTTATTATTATCTCTTACGGCATGTGGCAGAATAATCTTATTAGCATGTGTATCGTTTTTTGGACTTTGTGGAGTACTGATGGCATGAACGACTCATTTTGTGGAGCTACCTTACTGCTTACAGCTCACTCTTGAGAGCAGCTCACACAATGAATGCGGCTCAGGAAAGCGCTTCTGGGTTGAGGGGAGGGGGAAGAGGGGAAAGGAAGAAAGGGGAAGAGGGGAAGGTGGTGAAGGGTGGGGGTTAATGAACGAACATTTAAAAATGCAACATTTCCTAGATCACAATTTTAAAATTTGTATTCAAACAAATCACGTATTGCGTAGTCACAACGTTTGACAGGTGATATAACTCAGGAACCATTTCTGCCGATACGTTATATCTTTCATGGAAGACGGAAAATGTATTCCTTCTCCTCTTCTTAGAGATGACGACAATTTAAAAAACTATATTGTAACAAATATATTATCTCCGAAACTACGCATCGTGTTAACGATTCATAATTAATTTCCTCGATTAATATAAGTTGTTTGTATTAGGACATTTTCATTTTTGTCTCGTAATACTTTCATAAATATTCCGTTACCGAAAACTGTTCCATGAGCATCTACCACCATTTTTCTTTCACCATGTATGGAACATGCAGGAGAGAGAATTACGATAAGGTTCACGTTTAGAGATTCTTTAGAGTAATACCCAGTGGCGTAGCCAGGATTTTATTTCGGGGGGGGGGTCCAAAACCAGGGGGGAATGTTGTTGAAAAACACGGCACTAAGTAGAGGGTTTTAAACTAATTTTAACACTTTTTATAATCGAAAAAACTTCATTTGTTGAGGAAATATTTTGTAAATTCATGATTTTTCAATATTTTGTTTTCTTTTATGTAGGAAAATAATTTTGTTTTCATATTTTGGGGGGCCCGGGGGGTCCGGATCCCCCCCTCGGACTACGCCACTGGTAATACCCTGAAAATGAATCGGGAGAATCTATCTTCCAAGCGGCGTGAAAAGGTGAGCAGTAGTAGAGCACCCGCGAAAAGTGCCATGTGCTCCCCTTGACCCACCTAGAGGCCTGTTTACAAGATACATTAACACGTACGAGATAATGTACGTTTGCGTGAATGATTTTTGTCAACCTGAACGGATCACGTACGAATGCATGAACCAAATTAGAACAGGTTCTATTTTCTGTGCATGCATTCGCACAAGTTGGGTGGTTACACGGAGCATTTTGGCGTTCATTCTCGCGTTCAGACATAAACCCGTACGTGTTAATGTATCGTGTAACCAGGCATTAACGTACGATGTGACACGGAAAATGTTTGTGGAATGAGTCGTGCGCGCATTAGGGATGGGTCCATTGTGAACGATTCGATCAAAAAGATTGAATCACTAGGTGAATCAAACTACTCATGATTCATTCCGGCAAACAAGTCGATCGTCAATCACTCCGACTTCCGGTTTCATATTAATTATTTCCGGTTTCCGTTTTATTTCAAAATTTGGAACGATCGATTCGAACTTCTACCGCTCACGACTCAAACACACAGAGTCATTTGCGGAGGGGAGGGAATCACTTGACCACATTGCAACAATTAGACTAACTATCCTGTGTATGGGCATAAAAAACTTTGAAATGGTAGAAAGAAGACTAAAGAATGTTTCTAATGCAACATAAGTTTTATAAACTATTAATTTGATTAACAAATGAGCGAGTTTAGTTCAATTATTTTGATTTTTAAGGATTATAACATTTTTGTTAAAAATATTTTTCGCAGCCTCGGACGACGCTGAATGAATGTCTTTTACTAAGTCCTATTAAAGAAAAATCCTATACCCACACGGATAATATAACAACAAGAGCTTTCAAAATAGGGCAATATATGAACATTTGTGAAAAATAAGAGTAAATCGAAGGAGGAAAATAAAAAAAATAGTATTCTGAAAACAAAAAATTTTACTTCGTCGCGAGTATAGAGTCTATGTCGCCGACTCATGTCCCAATAAAGCGGCATGATGTCCCAATTAAGCGGAGAATTCTCTGGGATATCCCTCTATTGGGTTCTGTTCTACAAGATCTGCCCCAATTAAGCGGCTACCCCAAGTAACCATTAAAGCCATTAAACGGAATTTACTGTAAAGGCCTGGTTACATGATACATTAACACGCACGGGTTAATGTCTAAGTGTATGAACGCGTGAATGAACACGAAAATGTGACCAACCAACTTGTGCGAATGCATGAACGGAAAATAGAACCTGTTCAAATTTGGTTCATGCATTCGTACATTTCCGTTACGCAAACGTAAAGTCACTTTCAAAAGTCGGTCCCCACGGCCAGCGCAAGCCTCTACGTTCTCCGCTAAGCTCGAACTTCGGGTGTTGCCTATGCCTTCTGTGCCTTGAGAGGGACAGTTTGAATTACTGTCAGCGTCCGCGAAAGTCTTACGGAGGCATTCTTCTCTATTCCTAAATTCTTCGCCACTTCCTTAACTCCCAGTACCAGCACACATGACAAAGCATTAGTTCTCAGTCACGCGATTCTCACCCTGATAGTATTATGAAATAGTCTGAGAAGTCTGCCTTGTACTAAAGAAGACTGGAGCGAATATGCTTCGAAACCTTCGAAACGCAAAAACAAGGAAGAAACGAAAATCGAAATTTACGTTTGAAAGAGTATTCCAAAAGTTTCCTACAAAATAGCCTTCTAGATTATGCATTTAACACATTATTATTAAACACCATTGATGCAAAATGCTTTTAAGTGTTTTAAACACTTCGATAGGCGCATAAATTATTCCTTAGCATTGTCTTGGGAAATATACATATTATCCTACAACTTTCTACGTAGCTCATCACACGAGAAATAAAAATACAAATGTGTGCTAAATTATTTTTTACTTCGATATGTTATTTAATCCAGTAGTTACTAATATTTACCTGAGCACATACTTAAATAATTTCCAATAAATTCCAGATATCAGTAATTAATTAACCAACATCTTCATTTTCATCGAAAGTTCAAACGTCTCAATAGTTATCATAAATATATCTTCGATAATTACAAAACTATCGGAAATACTACTCATGTGACGAGTTTGCCTATTTATTACCATTATAAGGCACATTTTGTTTATCTTTTATCTTTGCCCCTTTTATTGAGAGGTCAAACGAAGCCATTTCTCGTTTCTTTTTGCTAAAATGTAGCCTTAATTCGCACTAGATGATATCATAAACGACAATGTCCTCCACATTATAACATATAAGTGGTTTTACAGAAATAATATACTAAAATAGAACATATACCCACCTAATTTATACCTTGAGTCAGTCTTACGGGTGAACAAATACTGATCGTATTCCTACAACATACCACAAAATACGCATGTGTAATTTTCATCCGATAAAAATATACCGTATTGGGTACCTGATGACTGTTTATGCGCAATTAATGCAAACTATTTTCATAAGCTACCAAATATATTGCTGGGGTCGTAGCGCTTTACGGTGGGGAAACTTTGACGACGACGTCGAAAGAGGGACAAGAAATGAATAAAGACATCCGAGATGCGAGTACAAAAAAGAACGGATGAACGGAAAAGAAAGGAACGGAAGGACGGAGAGGGAAAGAAATGAAGTGCTATTCATGGTGGAGAGATTCGAGGTAAGGGGGGAGGGGAAGGATGAAAGTAAGAATATGAATAGAATGAAAGGGCCCTAATGCGAATGGGCGTTACTGTTAATAGGTTAGTTTCATTCATCAAAGAAAACGAAAGGCAATAATTGCGATTCGTTACCCACCATGAGTGTATTCATAATATACAAATTATTTGGTTTTAGAAATCCCAGTTTAGACGAATGGCAATAGTCAATTTTAACGGCATTTGAAAAAAGGCCAGATTGGCGCCCATGCGATTCCGCTCCACGTGGCGTCACAGGGACCTAGTTTCTATACGAGTAGATAGGAGTTTTACATCGTCTGAGATTACCAATGCATGCATGAGGCACGGATCTCAGGGAAACATCTCTTAATAATCACTTATTAAAACTGGCTAAGGTCGGAAAGTTTTCTCCGTTTTAATAAGGTATTAATAATCCATATTTTAGCCAAGCGCTACCAGCTAGCAAGGCACTCAGCTACCCGCTAGCAGCCTGCGTCGTATCAGCGATCAACTCGCCTCAATCTCACCTCACAGGGCGGCAGCGGGAACCAGAAATATGTCACACGGAGAGATTTCCCAGCATTCATACTTGTCCGTCGCGTTTTCGCGTGCTTGGAAAATTTCACTTTCCATTTAACCGCGAAAAATAGATATCGTAATTTAAACACCTAAAAGCGTGAAATACGTACTCCAGGAGTAATAATCTTTCGATTTTGGCAATAAAAAAATAATAGGAAACCACCCTATGAAAGTGGAATGTTCAATTTTGGAGGGGCGCCAGCGGGGTGATTCGTAAAATCTTCCACGTTATCTAACATTATCAGGATACATTTGATAATAATCAAATATTCTCCCTTTTTCATTTCAGAAGGGCAGGTAAACTCCGTTTTTCCATGACCACCATAAATAGTTGACTGGCAATCACAATGCTACGCTGATGTTGCTCGCATTATTTTTCTTTAAAAAAAACACTGAAAAAAACTGTGCAAGTGATCCCCATAAAGAAAAGGACAACACACCTATGACGCACTGTTGTCTAAAAGCCTGCCATTAATTCATACCCATGAATATATCTCTACTACTTTCATCGAAAAAAATATGTTTATCTTAACAAAAATTCAAGTCAATCCGATTGCTCATCTGAAAATATAATATAAAAATAACCTTCTCTCATGAAACAATTGCCTATAGTATCTTTTTGATGTAAAAAATTAAAATACTGTGAATAGAAAATTCTTATTTTCTATTTATAGGATGGGAATAAGTTGTGGTATTCAAAATTTAGGCACCACCTGCATTCAGAATAAACTTAAACTTGGGGAGTACCTGCTATTTCACTTGTAAACATTGAAAAATGACTGAAATTCCTTCGCCTCCGATAAGGGAGAACGCGAGCCTGTATGGCAACCGTGGCGCAAACGACAATATTAACATTTGTGTACATATTTACGTATTTTTCACATGACGATGAGGAGAAATAAGTATTTAAGTATTGGAGTAAATGCTCGAAACGATCCAATAATGTAATTTCTTCTGTACGTGCTGTGTAAGTTTACCGAACGGCTCAGATGTTCCTCTATCTTCCTCGCGCGATGGGTTAGTCGCCGGAAAAATCCTTAAATTCCTCTCCGCTTTCTTCGATGGTGGAATTCTTTGGCTGTGGGAAGGGAGAGGCCTGAGGCCTTCCTACCTCTTGGGCTCTGGGCGAGGGTTAAAGTACTCAAGTTGCACCATTTACACAATCCGGTCAAGTCAAATAGATCCCCAGCGGACCAGGAACGAGTAAGCACTACGCGAAGGTCGACTCCGGAGAATAACGGAGACGGCTGCGCCAAGTTTGTGGACCGACTTTTGAAAGCGCCTACTACCTACTACCCCTGAGACACTGATAAATCTATAAAGGTGCTAAGGTTTTTTACCTTCTTTGTGGTGTAGGTAGTCCAAAAGTCTTGGATAAGCCCCAATAAATACTATCAAGGAACAAATACTTCATAAGTATTGCCCAAACCAAATGTTATTTTTTTAAAGGCAGCTTTCTTTTCTCGGGACCAAAAATTTGCACTAGTTTGCGACAAACAGTAAAAGAGAGTAACAACATGTATACGACTACGAGAGTAACGACATATATACCATCCATAAGCAAGTGAACCTGGCCGTACGCTAAAAAAATTTATAGGGGATATCTAATAGAAGTATTTTCAAACCATATTCCTTTTTTATTGTTATTTCCATTTTTTTAATTAATATTTATTGTGTGTTTTTCTAATGTATCAAAAGTTCATCTGGAAGGCATTTCTTGTTTCCATTCAATACACACAGAATTACGATTGTATTTCTGAAGGTGATCCCTCCAACAGACAGTAGACTGAGCTCAACAACAGCTCCAAAATTGTTTATGTATGTAGGTATGATATTTAACTTTTTTAATTGTTTAAGGAGAAATGCATGCAACTAATATGGAGGACTGATGATAAAAAATAAATGAAATGACCGACTTTTGAAAGTGACTGTACATTAACTTGTGCGTGTTAATGTACCGTGTAACCAGTCCATAATACTCTCTCGCCTCACAGCTCTATCTGCTGAGTCGTACATTTGATACGACTCACTCGCTCAGATTCCATCACTAGTGTGGTGTGCATGTGGGAATCCAATTGCATGCTATTAATTGATCACCCCCTGCCAAACACCAAAGAGATGGCTCGCGGGGCATTAAGTAGATGTATATGTTATGAAAACCGGGTCGTATTTACTCAAATATGTAAGTGAACCAAGTGGCACAGCGAAGGAAGAGGGGTTATGGGGGATAAACCCCCCCAGAGCTCAGAGGAATGTTTAAGTTTAAATTATTTTACTTAATTAGATTGATATTACTAATAGAATAGTGTAAGGATTAACAAGATATCAATCAGAGAGCCGTAGAACGAACTCACCATTTTGAACAATTTATCTTAAAATTCCGCAATTTATTAATCTCGCACCTACCGCTTATCCTGATGGATATTCCATACCCCCCACACACCCCTTAGTATTAGTTGCACCTTAACCCCCCCCCCTGCAGGCTTAATTTCTATCTGCTCCCGAGTGAACCTAACAAAGTAAAGTCTTTCATTTCCCATGTTTCTCATAAAATTTTTCAACGGAGTTATCTAACGCAAGGCCATTGACACGAGACCGAATGAGACCGAAGGTTCCTTTAGTTACCGCCAGGTTTGAGTAGCGTCACTTATGCTGAAGAAAATATGTGAGTAACAGAGGCGGCTAAGTCCCAAAACCCGCGTCTTAATTAAGTTTCGGCGTTCCCGGGATAACTAAAATACCTTTGTCCGGTGGAGTCCGGATTTCTATCTGATATTACCTTCAAAATAATGAGGATTTACGACGATTTGGAGTACTAGCCCAAATAATCGTAACCATGATTGTATTACTTTCAATATTAGAATAAAAAATATGCGGTTTGACATAAATATAAACTGGGTTGAACACTTTATTTCAATCAAAAGAGGAAAAGTCCTAATGGAACATAACAACATTTAAGTTTTCCATTTTCCGAAAGAAGAAAGTAGGTAACGACAAATGAGGAAATTTAAAGTGATGGGTTTGGTAAATAATATCATTAAAACTTTATGTTAATGTTCATTTTGCGGATGCTTACATATCTATATTTACATGGAGATAATTATTGTTGCGTTGTTGATCTTTCTCAGAAATTCAATAGCATTAAATGGTTATCGATGCGAGAGCTATATCTTCTTATTTATCGGCAATCGGTCACTACTCTAAGGCAATCGATTCGCTGGCAGAAGGGAATGAGGTTTGGGAAGAGGAAATCATTTTCTCAGGTTGGTCAACAAAAATCTCAAAAGTGGTAGAATTCGAAGAGTGGTGTTACCGAAGAATGTTAAAGAGAAAATGATTCGCTCGAGTAAGAAATAATGAAGAATGGGGAAAAGATAAATATTTAAAAAATCATCCGAAGAAAACAACGAAATCTTTCTCATTATAGCATCATGACATCTACGTCATGCAGTGGTTTCATGCCTGAGAAATATACCTACTAAAGAACAAAGGCAGATTGTAAGGGGGGACTTACCCCCCCCCCTCCAGATGCTTAACAAATAGACAATACTTTTAATACGGTTTTCATTACGTTCGTTTTATCATGTGCATTACAGAGCCTCAATCATTAAATTTAATATTAATAACTTTAATATCAAATACAAGCATATTTTCTGCAGTAATAGGGTAGTTTCCTTCATCAAAGAAGACCAAAGGCATTGACTGATTCGTTACCCACCATTAGTGTATTCATAATATACTAAGTATTTGGTTTTAGAAATTCCATTTTAGACTTATGTTAATGGTCAATTTTATCCTCATTTGAAAAAGGCCAGATTGGCGCCCATGCGATGCCACTCCACATGACGTCAGAGGGACCCAGTTTCTATATGAGTAGATAGGAGTTTTACATCGTCTGAGATTACCAATGCATGCATGAAAGCTCAGGAAAACATGTTTTAATAATCACCTATTAAAACTGGCTAAGGTCGGAAAGTGTCTTTCGTTTGATAAGTTATTAATAATCCTTATTGAAGCCAAGCGCTACCTACTAGCAGCCTCTATCATAGCGGCATTAATAGCATCACACCAAGGTGGCTTCGTACGGAGGAATCCGGAACCAGAATGACTACACACGGGCTTTTCCCAGCATTCATACTTAGCCGTCGCGTTTTCGCGCGCTAGAAAATTTTCACTTTTCATTTAATCGCGAAAAATGGATATCGTCATTTAAAAATCTAAAAGCATGAAACAGGTACTCAAGGAGTAGTAATCTTTCGATTTAGGCAATAGGAATAAATAATAGGCAAATAATAGGAAACCATCCTGTTGTAGTAATTTCTTTATAATCTCAAATATAAGTAGACCTGTCAGACCTTGTGTCATCCCCCAATACACTATCCTGGATCAAAAAATATCTAATAAATAATATCATCTGTAACATTGGGGCCGAAAGAAGGACATCGTTATCAAAGACAACCTTTCAATTACAGAAAAGTCTCTTCGTGAAGTTCAGGGCTAATAGTACTGTGTTGGGTTCCCCAAAGGCGGAAGGTTACAAGAAATGGGGATATTCTGATAAATCTATAAAGGTGCTAAGGTTTTCTACCTTCTTTGTGGTGTACGTAGTCCGAAAGTCTTGGATAAGCCCCAATAATACTATCTAGGAATAGATACTTCATAAGTATTGCCCAAACCAAGTGTTATTTTTTTAAAGGCAGCTTTCTTTTCTCGGGACCAAAAATTTGCACTAGTTTGCGACAAACAGTAAAAGAGAGTAACAACATGTATACGACTACGAGAGTAACGACATATATACCATCCATAAGCAAGTGAACCTGGCCGTACGCTAAAAAAATTTATAGGGGATATCTAATAGAAGTATTTTCAAACCATATTCCTTTTTTATTGTTATTTCCATTTTTTAAATTAATATTTATTGTGTGTTTTTCTAATGTATCAAAAGTTCATCTGGAAGGCATTTCTTGTTTCGCATCAATACACACAGAATTACGATTGTATTTCTGAAGGTGATCCCTCCAACAGACAATAGACTGAGCTCAACAGACAATAGACTGAGTTCCAAAATTGTTTATCTATGTAGGTATGATATTTAACTTTTTAAATTGTTTAAGGAGAAATGTATGCAACTAATATGGAGGACTGATGATAAAAATAAAATGAAATGACTGACTTTTGAAAGTGACTGTACATTAACTTGTACGTGTTAATGTAACGTGTAACCAGTCCATAATATTCTCTCGCCTCACAGCTCTATCTGCTGAGTCGCACATTTGATACGACTCACTCGCTCAGATCCCATCACTAGTGTGGTGTGCATGTGGGAATCCAATCGCATGCTGTTAATTGATCACCCCCTGCCAAACACTTAGAGGTGGCTCGCGGGGCATTACTTAGACGTTTATGCTATGAAAACCGGGTCGTATTTACTCAAATATGCAAGTGAACCCAGAGGGGGATAACCCCCCCCCCCAGAGCTGAGAGGAATGTTTAAGTTTAAATTATTTTACTTAATTAGATTGATATTTCTAAAAGAAAAGCGTAAGGATTAACAAGATATCCATCAGAAAGCCGTAGAACAAACCTACCATTTTGAACTATTTATCTTAAAATTCCGCAATTTATTAACCTCGCACCTACCGCTTATCCTGATGGATATTCCATACCCCCCACACACCCCGGTATTAGCTGCACATAACCCCCCCCCCTTGCATGCTTAATTCCTATCTGCTCCCGAGTGAACCTAACAAAGTAAAATCTTTCATTTTCCATGTTTCTCATAAAAGGTTCCATTAGTTCGCGCCAGGTTTGAGTAGCGTCACTCAAACTGAAGAAAATATGTGAGTAATAGAGGCGGCTTAGCTCCAAAACCCGCGTCTTAATTAAGTTTCAGCGTTCCCGGGATAACTAAAATACCTTTGTCCGGTGGAGTCCGGATTTCTATCTGATATTACCTTCAAAATAATGAGGAACTTGGGAGCCTTATGGGACTCCACACCGTAAAGTCCCAATCTATTAGATAAAATATTTTTAGAAAATCTATTATTTTAATAACTATTCAAACTATTTAAAAATATCCCTAGCAACGCTATAATACTTTCGCAACCTACTTCATTGTTTATAAAACAATGGCGTTACCAGTACTCGCATTATTATTATTTGTAAAGGTAAAATAACTTACGGGCATTACAATGGTTTTCTGTGTTTAACCTCGTCCGTTAATGGAACATATAATCATCTAAGTTTTCCACATTACGAAACGAGAAAGCACGAAACGGCAAATGCGGAAATTGAAAGTAATAGGTTTGGTACGTGTTTGAAATTTTATGTTAATGTTCATGTTTCGGATGCTTACATATCTGTATTTACATGGAGATAAGTATTGTTGCGTTGTTGATCTGTCTAAGAAATTCAATAGCATTAAATGGTCATCGATGCGAGAGCTATATCTTCTTGTTTATCGGCAATCGGTCACTACTCTATGGCAATCAATTCGCTGGCAGAAGGGAATGAGGTTTGGGAGGAGGAAATTATTTCCTCAGGTGCGTCAACAAAAATCTCAATAGTGGCAGAATTCGAAATGTTGTGCGACCGGAGAATGATAAAGAAAAAGTGATTCGCTCGAGTAAGAAAGCATGAAGAGTGAGGGAAAAAAGGGAAACATTTTAAAAATCATCCGAAGAAGATGAAACAACGAAATCAGTCTCATTATGACATCATGACGTCTACGTCGTGCAGTGGTATCATGCCTGAGAAACATGCTAGAGAACATATTTACGTTTTATCTTGTGCATTACTAGGCCTCAATAATTAAATTTAATATTAAACACTTTAATGTCAAATAAAGAAAATAGTCTCTACTGTAATTTGTGTAATTTAATATCATAAATGGGAAGACCCCTGAGACCCTTGTGTACCCCCGACCCGCCGAAAAAATCCTGGTTCCGCCTTTGTTAATAAATAATATCATCTGTTACACCGAGGCGAAGACAAGAACATCGTTAGCCAAGAAAACCTTTTAATTAAAGAAAAGTCTCTTCGTAAAGTTCAGGGCTAATGGTACTGTGTTGGGTTCCCCAAAGGCGGAAGGCTACAAGAAATGGGTAGACCAATTAAAAATCAATTGAGACATCACCGCAAGAAGACCAATAAGAAAAATGCCTCTAGCTAGCAACCCATTTCGCAGCGGCATTAATAGAGTCGCACCAAGGTGGACTCACACGGCGGGATCCGGAACCACAATGACGTCACGCGGGCTTTTCACAGCATTTCATACTTAGCCGCTGCGTTTTCGCGCGCTTGAAAATTTTCACTTTACATTCAATCGCGAAAAATAGATGTCGTCATTTAAAAATCTAAAAGCATGACACAGGTACTCCAGGAGTAATAATCTTTCGATTTAGGCAATAGGAATAAATAATAGGCAAATGATAGGAAACCATCCTATTGTAGTAATTTGTTTATAATCTCAAATATGAGAAGACCTGTCAGACCTTGTGTCACTCCCCCAATACACTATACTGGATCAAAAAATATCTAATAAATAATATCATCTGTTACATTGGGGCCGAAAGAAGGACATCGTTATCAAAGAAAACCTTTCAATTAAAGAAAAGTCTCTTCGTGAAGTTCAGGATTAATGGAACTTTGTTGGGTTCCCCAAAGGAGGATACTAACGAGAAATGGGTAGACCAAAAGAAAGTTAATTGAGAAATCAAAGCAAGAAATCCGATTGGAAAAAGAACTGAAGCAAAAAAATCAAAATAAGAAAGCAAAACTATTCGGCTACGTACTCATGCAACAGAACTTCCAACAGAATATTATGTAAGGAAATATTCTTGGCAAAAGGCAAATGATAACCTAGAACTTTAAACGAATAAGTGTTGGCGATGGAGATTGGATGCACCTTTAACAATGACGTGAAGTATGTAGAAATTAAAGGTTACAAATGGAGTCATGTTGTAAATTATAGCTGCAGCAACGATGTACAACGTATCCATGATAAAATATTAACTACTAATGGTAATTTCTGATACTTAAATATAAACTCCAATACCTATTGACAACGTAAGGATCTCAAGTCTAATTGTAAGTTATATTTTAAACTCCCCATCAAATTTTGCGTGGCCAATGTCAACGTGTGTTTCAATAACCGGTGCTTAAAGTTGGAAGAGAAAACTAAATACGCCAATCTGTGCCGTTAATCACCATATGGGCCAGTGGCGCAGCGAGGGGGGGTTTTGGGGGATAAACCCCCCGCAGAGCTCGGAATTTTTTTTAATTATAATCCATTTTACTTAATTGGATTCATATTACGAATAGAATGGTGTAAGAATTAATAAAATATCCCTCAGAAAGCCGTGAAACTCACCATTTGAACCATTTATCGTTAGAACTCCGCAATTTGTTAATCTCGCACCTACCGCTTATCCTGGTGGGTATTCCATACCCCCACTCACCCCGGTATTAGTTGCACCTAAAACAACGCCCACCCAGCCTTAATTCCTAGCTGTATCCCTGCTGGAGGCTGTAGAGTTTTAAATTGAAGTGTTGAAATTACCATTCGCAGTTTATACTTTATCATGGATAGTTCGAATTTTCACCAAGTCGAACCTTAAACTATTACGTACGAGGTACAACATCTCCAGAAAAGGAATTCTGCGACATCTAAAGAAATGCCTGTGGTATATAGAAGACTCTTCCATTCTGTATCTTAGATAAACTCGCATGGGAATCTCTGTCGTACCGTTCAATTGTATTAGGCTCAACTATGTGGAAATTAATACACGAAAATGAAAAGGAGACTTCGTTCATTTCCACAGATTTATTTTGGCGGTACGACATGTTTCGAACCATAGAGGTCATTATCAAGTACCTCTGTCGTACCGTAGATTGAAAAATAGATTAAACCTTTTAGATAAATTCAAGAGCAGTGTCTTTTCTAACGAAGTTAGCCATATGTAACGGACGCCAGCATACTACGGAACATATGATCATATAAATAAAATAAGAGACTGTAGAACAGACAGATTCAGAATGTCTTGTTTTCCACGATCAATAAGAGATTATAACGGCAGCGATGGAACTCATAAATAGACTGCATGACTCGTAGTGTAGCCTACTAACCTATGTAAAAGTTAATGCATGTTTTTTAATTTTATTATTATTTCCAACAGCATATGATAGTATAATTTGGTGGTATGCGTTTCGTTTGTAGGACGGTGTGGTGTGCATGTGGGAGTCCAATTGCATGCTGCATACTGGTGATTGATAACCCCCTGCCAAACACCCTAGCAGTGGCTCGCTGGGTATCGTGCAGATGTATGAACAGTGAGGGTTTTCCAGGTTTTGCTATAAAGAGCACGCCCTTCTTGGCCTTGGAGTAAGCGTGTACCCCCCCCCCCCTCAAACTCCCATTCCCTTCCCCTGTGAGAGTTCAGAAGATTGAACACTATAGTGATATACTTAAGTCGCCGCTGCTCAAAGGGTACCGGCCGAAGAACACTCGACTGCAGTAACTAGGGAAACTTTCGAAACAATAAAGACATAAACAAACCCCTCTTTCGAGTTGCCAAAGCTGCCGAGCTCAGAGAGTTTTTTAATTATAATCCATTTTACTTAATTGGATTGATATTACTAATAGAATAGTGTAAGATGGTACATTTTATCTTTAAAACTTCGCAATTTATTAATCTCGCACACACCGCTTATCCTGGTCGATATTCCATGCCCTCACACACTCCGATATTAGTTGCACCTAACCCCCCCCCCCAGCCTTAATTCCTAGCTGCGCCCCTTCTCTAGGCAGTCGAGTTTAAAATTTAAGTGCTGAAATTACCATTTGTTGTTTATACTTTATCATGGATGTATCGCATTTCACCGAGTCGAACCTTAAACTATTACGTACGAGATACAACATCTCCAGAAAAGAAATCCTGCGACATCTAAATAAATGTCAGTGGAATATAGAATACTCTTCCATTCTGTATCTTAGGTAAACTCGAATGGGAATCTCTGTCTTACCGTAGATTGAAAAATAGATTAAACCTTTTATATAAATTCAAGAGCAGTGTCTTCTCTGACGAAGTTAGCCATATGTTACGGACGCCAACATACTAAGGAAGATCAGATCATATAAATGAAATAAGAGAGATAGATTGTAGAACAGACAGACTCAGAATGTTTTTTTTCCACGATCAATAAGAGATTATAACGGCAGCGATGGAACTCATAAATAGATTGCATGACTTGTAGTGTAGCCTACTAACCTGTGTAAAAGTTAATGCATGTATTTTAATTTTATTATTATTTCTAACAGTATATGATAGTATAATTTGTTACTATTCGTGACGTTTTTTTGGACCGTAAGGTGTGCATGTGGGAGTCCAGTTGCATGCTGCATTCTGGTGATTGATCACCCGCTGCCAAACACCCTGGAAGTGGCTCGCTGGGTATTGTGTAGATTTATGAACAGTGAAGGTTGTCCAGGTTTTGCTATAAAGAGCACGCCCTTCTTGGCCTTGGAGTAAGCGTGTACCCCGCCCCCCCTCAAACTCCCACTCCCTTCCACCGTGGGAGTTCAGCAGATAGAATACCATAAGGATATACTTAAGATGCCGCTGCTCAAAGGGTACCTGCCGAAGAACACTCGACTGCAGTAACTAGGGAAACTCTCGAAACAATAAGGACATAAACAAACCCCTCTCTCGAACTGATATACCTTTTTCAAAAAAAATAAATTAACCGCGTCAATTACTCTGATAGTCACCTTCTCTTATCTCGTAAATTTCATGAAGCATAGGTGTGAGCAAGCAAGTTGCAATTATTAAATCGTATTTTCAACCAAAATATTCAGAACATCAAAATTGTATATTCTAAATGTGCAGGCAATGCTTATTAAAACCTCCAAATCCGGACGCATGTGACAGAAAAATTCCAATTTGAATATCTTTGGAAAGCAATTAAGTGACAATAGGTACTATAAACGTACTGTGAAGTAACTACGAGCTCAAAAAAAAACAGCCGGATATGTTATATAGCTTTTACTAATATTTATTTTCTAATTGTGGAGGGTACGCACCCGAAAACCACCAAATCTGGAAGTATGTGGGGCAAGAATTCAAAATTGAATATATTTATAAAACAAAAAAGTGGCAATAGGTACTATAAACGTACTATGAAGTGACTGTAAGCTTAAAAAACATCCGGATATTTTATTTACCTGTTGCAAATACCCATTGCAAGGATCTCTTAAACATAATAAATCCTCAACGGAATTAATATCTAAATACATTCAGAAGAATTGAATGGTTAAGTTAGAAGCCGCAGCCTTCAGTTTAACCGTACTGTAAATATTTACGCAATGAAATATCAAAAGCTGTTGGCGTAGCAAAGAATGGAGATTTAAATATATTTTCCGTCAGTTTCTACAAGACAAAACTATTAAGATTATTTTATTAGGTTTAAATGTTGTCGGAAGCCGTAGAACCAATAATAGGCAGCACAATCGTCGGGACATAAACATCTTAATGTTCCCAAGGAACCAATCTAATTATTCACCAAGTGCCAACATACTCGGAAGATTATTCGTAAAGCGTAACCAGATGAGAAGCTGATACTTATAACGATAACACAAGTGCAGTTAAATTTCAGAAGTCACTTTTGAAACAAGTTAACTATGCAAAGGAGAACCCGTCGCCTACCTATACCTTATGAATTTCATCAAAAAACCTAAACGCACAAACTCCCACGCATCTTTTCCCGTATTTTCCCTGGAATTTGAAATGTTCACGCACTGTATTCAAGGCGGAACAAGCAAAATATAAAAAAATGTTTTGTCTCCAGACTTAATGTCATGTTAAGTTCATTTACTTCGTAAGAAAAATCTTCTATTTCAAGTAAATACAATGAATCAGAAATGGCAACAATTTGGCGTATAACATAATAAAATGCTGAGTAATATATAAAATTGAAATTAACTCACCATTCATTCCTCATGATCACTCCCCAATGCACAACAATTCCAAGAAATATCACTCGCAAAACAGACACACCAAAACTTTCACATGTACTGGATACACTGAAAACAATCAGAGAAAGACACACATTAACATAATGCCGTCAAACCGATATTCGAAATAATAATTCTCAAACCAAAAATACGAAATGCATAAAATTTGAATAGTGAAATATTATCGTAACATCATCCCGCTATTTCGATGACGGAAAATTTTAGGCAAGAAACGGAGTTGGTGAATAATGATTGTTAACACACTAATGTATTCGATTATACTTCCTTTATGATGCCAAGGCTATGTAAGCTTACGGCCGGGAAGATAAAACTTAAGAAAGAAAACCGAAAGGTCTTGGTTAGTTGAATTCCAAGGATATCCCCGAATATTTGTGATAAAGCTCAGCAATTAAAACCACTTTCCGACTTCAACTACGGAAAGGCGTCTATTTCAACTCTCAATACGAAATATTAAGCATTATATCTTGAATGATCTCCGAATAATACCATGCCACCGGTAACAGCAAGGTTAGGCAATAAGCGGTGAAATGGCACAGCCTTGCAAATGTTCAACTATCTTTAAGTCCCGAAAATGCTCTAAAAATTTCCTCGCGGCAAGAGCTAAGACGACGTGAGAACCCGATTACAATCCCCTCTAGCCAACGATGGGAGAAAAAATCATTATATTTTGGCTGACTCAGAACCCTTAAGAAATCACTAAAGAAGCACGTACACGGATGACCTTCAAGCACTTGGTAGAGGATACACGAATACTCAGATGAGACAAAATTTAAAAGAGTACACCTTAGTGGCTAAATCATCACAATATTACCACTTTATCGCCGCAATGGAAAATTTTCCATAATCTGATACGTGAGACACGAAGACAACATTAATGAAAATAGATTACTAGGCATCGTACTGAATGATGAACAATTTAGACGTATCCCGTATCACAATAGCAATCGAGGACCGCGAAAGTGAATAAGCGATAAAAATAAGGAACGGATTGGAAAAATATCCCAACTATCCTCGTATCCTTGGCAGGAACAATGTAAGTAAAGACACATCACTGTCGGAGAAACACGAAAACACTTGCTTCAAATCTTGAGGATCTTTGCTAAGGCTAATACATGTTCTTAAACGGAATAATTCTTAATAAAGTAATCAGCTCACGTATAATTATCGGCAATAATCACAGCAAATTCACTGATATGTTAAACAATAAAATAAAATAACAATGGCGTAAATATGAAACAAGGTAACGGTAAATTTAAACATTGCAGACGTTACTTACCTCTTAACTCGAAGACGACTTCCACCAAACTGAGACGAATGGAGGCTCCCGAAGTTTCGAAGATCGAACAGGCACCTGATTGGACAACGCCAATGACGTCACGAAAATTAGATCGATGTATTTTCGTAAATATATTAAAACAGGCTTTTTATATTCAAATAAATAAATAAGATATTATTGAAATTAAATTTAGAATGTAATATTTTATTTAAGTTCATTTAAATTAATTTAGTTTTCCAAAGAACTCTAATCCTTTCCTTGTGTTCCGTTATAACTTCGATAGTTTCGATTGTTGGCCGCTTTTGACTCTCCAAACGGTTTCAGTGCTCTATTCAACCAGGCGTCGCGAAATTCCATTATCGATCCGCCCCGCCCCCAAATTCTTGCGGAATTTCTTGCCTTGTTAACCGTCAGAGACTATGACTCATTCTCCGGTGTCATTTAAAACACTACTTCTAATGTCTCAGTGTCTACACCACCGTCCCTGACTTCAACAACATCGGCGTGGAAACGGGGAAAGCCTGAGGAATTTTGTAAGGATTGGAAAATGTGTGCACGCGAGTTCAGAGCAGGATGTCAACCTGTTGCAAACAGCGGATTGCTGGGAAGAATTTCACGTGATTGACCGTGATTTATTGAGTGAGTAAATTATTATTATTATTATAATTTTGTGGGCTTTCATTGCTATCGTAGTCTGCATCAGGGCCGGCCTTAGGGCGGGGCGACCGCCCCGGGCCCCGCGTTCGTGAAAAAAAAATTAAAATATACGATAGTTTTGAGTCAAGGTATCATAATGGCGTAGTTAAGAAGTCTGAATTTGGGAGGGGAACACATACTTATCCAGAGAGTGGTAGGGATTCAAAATGCTCGAGTTTGTAGATGAAGTATAGAGTTTAATATTTTAAGTAAAGGGCCCCGTAGTGAAGGTTCGCCCCTAGCCCCGCACCTGCTGGGGCCGGCCCTGGTCTGCATCGTATTTCTTATAGCGGCGGTTGTCGGAAAATTGCTATCGTAATACAAAAAACATGGTCGATTTTTAGAATTTTATGATTCGATTGAATTAGTTAGCTATCCACTCAACCAGTGGCGTGGTTATTGGGGGGGATAGAAACCCCCCCTCCCACAAATCTTCAGAGAAATGAAAAAAATATTTAAACTATTGTCTATATTTGATATATAATAACTTCATCTGCTTTTAGTTAAATTTTAATTACCAATATGATGTGTAAAGTTTTTCCAGGCATATCATTTTTCAAAAATTTTCCGGAACCCCCGTTGCCCACCCCAGCCCCCTTCATTCCCCCCCAATATGTATTCCTAATTACGCCTCTGAAATCAACAATTTTTCCTAGATTGGTACTTGTTAAAGTGACATTATTTCAAATTTTAGTATTCTCCGATAGATTCTCATCGTCGGGAAAAATACCGCCACCGAATTTTTTAAATGCCTCTCCCTTAATTTTTTTCTATTTATCTTTTATTTTCTGTATCGTGTGTGTATTTTTTGGAGAATAAATTTTCGTTACTGTTTTTCTATGGGCAATGATTCGAAATTCGACCCCTTCTTTGGCACTTGCAACCGTTCTACCCATTCCTAACTCCCGACTGTTTGACGGTCATTGTCGTTAGCGATGGAATCACCGACAAGTGTGTGTGAGTGCGTGTGTCCCAAGAGGCATTTCTTTTCCTCAGTACAAATCCGCGAGGTGCGTGAGTGTGACCGTGATTTTCCTAGTTCATATTCTTCGTCCATTTCTTCGGTGTGAGTGGGTCACTGGCGTAAGCGGAAGCTTTGTAAACCTGAGTACTTCAGTGTGATTGAGACCTAAGCGGACATTTGTTCCTTAACAATCGCGTAACTAAGTGGATGAGGGGGATAGATCCCCCCCAAAGCCTGAGAGAAATAAAAAAAATTAAACTATATTATAGTTTTGAAATATAATTACTGAATTTACTCAAAGTGAGATTTTAAGTGCCACAATGATGTAAAATATATTACAGTAGATATGGACGGATCCAGGATTTTTTTCGGATCCGGATTCGGATCGGATCGTTGATTTTCGGAGCCGGATCTTTCGAATCGGATATTTTCGGATCCAAATGCATTTTCAAATTCCTGACGCTGAAATTCAATCAATCTCTTGGGAAGAGTCGCACTATGTGCTAGATGTATTTTGCCTTTTTTTATTTTCCACGGCTGAAATTCTCCTACGTAACCTCTGCGAGAGCTTACGGTTCATGAGTAGGACAGGAATCGCATGCGACGGCGCATTCGAAGAGAGAATCGGATCTCTTTCCACCCTAATTGTTGGGTTGCATTCACGGAAGCTATTATTTAAAATTTCGGATCCAGATCCAATGTCTTCCGCGACTTTGGATCCGAGGTATCCGATCCGACCATCCCTAATTTCCAAGCGTGTAATTTTTCAAAAATTTTCCCGGACCCCCTGTTGCTCGGAGGGGGGCCTCACCTCCACACTCTCTCCCCCCCAATTCGTAGTTATTCCTAGTTTCATATTCCTAGCTAGCACATTCCTAGTTACGCCGCTGTTCCTTGGAACAAATCCGCGAGATACGTGGGTCTGAGCGTGATTTTCCTAGTTTTTTAAAGCTATCCTCTAACCCTGCTTTTTTGCACCAAATAGTTGTCAATTCAGGAATGAAGGACAAGCAACTTATATTCCCTGACCATTCTTATTACTCTCTCCACATGGATCCTAAAGCTTTCTGTTTGCTTCGTTAGCTTACCTTCATATTTAGAGCTCTTTACATTATTGGAAACACTTGATCTAATTTCCTACCTTTTTTTTATTTTAGTCTATTTCTTTGGTGCGAGTGGGTTTACTGGCGTAAGCGGAAGTTTCGTATGTGTGTGTGATTGAGACTTACTCGGATATTTGTTCCTCAGAGCAAATCAGCCTGGCGCGTAATTGTTGCATTTTTATAGTTTTTTTTCGTCTTGGGCGTACCCAGGGTAAAACACCAGAGGGGGGGGAGGAGCTGTGGTCGTTCTATTTGTGATATAGAAAAGGTTATGAAACAAACATTTCAAGAAAATTATAACAGCGCTTTATAGGTCTTTACAGGTATTTTTTGGAAAAAATTACTTTAATTGCATGTTGTATACTGATATCAATTTCCTTGGATTTAAAGAAACTTTGTTCAGACATTTCGTTTTTATCATAAAATAAAATTACTTTGTTCTAATCCACACTTTATTTTAAATAGTACGACCTGGGTTTCTGCATATCTGTCTATATGCTATCATCAGGATATGCAGAAATGCTGATATGCAGAAAGCCGGGTCATACTATTTAAAACAAAGGGTGGATTAGAACAAAGTAATCTATTTTATGAAGAAGGAGTTCCACAAAGTAACGCCGAAGACAGTGCCTTCGTTTTGAATTAAATTTCGTTTCCAATTGAATTTATTTTTTGAATTAAATTTCGTTTTGAATTAAATTTACTTTCGCTTCTAGGGGTCAGTTGCCCCTCCTGCCTCCCGCTGGGAACGCTAACGTTATTATCCAACAAATGTGGTCAGTAATTGACATTCACAGTTGCCATTTTTTTGTATGCAATCACCTCATCATCACTGACAAAGGTAATACTTTAATACTATAAATTTATTCAAATCATACTACATTTATCTGGTATACCAACTTCCAGAAACCTTTCTCATGTCGTTCTCTTTTGTATAATTTTGCAGGAATACTGCACTAAGCGATTTTATGGGCATTAATCCCAGTGTTCGTATGGGTCTGCTGTCATAGATGTGAGCTTGAAGTGAGAAGAAATTTTGGGCGAGAAGGACATATGGTACGAGCACGCCGGTGGAACAGGAATGCAATGGAATAATCCTGAATGCGTGAGTGAAGAAAGTAATTGTCCTTCATATTCAAGATAAATTGGAGTGTATATACAGGGCTACCAATCCTCTCCCTGGCTCTACGTCGTCTCACTCTCGCAAATCTGAAGATCTTCTAAATCCTCCAAAAAAAGATAACTAACCTCCTGTCCGTAACTTTTCATTCTTACCTCAAAAGCCCAATATTTCTCGCCTGCGACAATAACATTTACTTAACAATCGTAATATATACTCAGAATAAGGGGCGAATCCAGGATTTCTTTCTGGGGTGGCACAAGCAAGGCCGTGTCCAGGATTTTGTTCTGGGGGGGGGGGGGCACAAGGATACCTCATAACACAAAACGAATGCAATGATAATAGGACCGTATTAAAAAGTTTGCTCATATTTAAAGGTCTGGGGGGGCACGTGCCCCCGTGACCCCCCCCTAGATCCGCCTATGCTCAGAATTAGAACTAATCCCTCAAAAAAATATTTTTATCTAATTTTCCAATTTTCAATAAGTTTATTCGTTCCTTTTGAGGAGAGCTAATTCGTTGGAATTGGTCAAAGTAGCAGGATTAGCGGCACCATTTAATCACCCATGACTGTTAAGAGTGATTATCCTCAGTGATCGCAATCATAGTTAATAATCACCGTTACTGATGAGTAAGCAGTCACAGGTGACGAGGAGATTGGAGAATCGCAGTTCCGCTGGTGTACGGTCAGGGTGTTCGATAACTTCCGTTTTAATAGCTCCAAGTATTCGTGAAGCTTCCACTTCTTAAGGATTTGGTGCATGATTGTAAGAACCATGTCCACCTCCTTTATACGCATGAGTAAATTGCGGCCCGTGTTTACTGTCGTCAATCGCGCAGTGCACTCACTTTTCCTCCGGCACTTTCACTATTTTACATCGCCATTAACGGACGAGGTTAAATACAGAAAACCATTGTAATGCCCGTAAGTTATTTTATTTTTACAAATAATAATGCGAGTACTGGTAAAGCCATTGCTGGCATTCCATACCCCCCCAACACTCCGGTATTAGTTGGCCCAGCCTTAATTCCTGGCTGGCCCCTGATGAAGGTAATATCAGACAGAAATCGACTCCACCGGGAATTCTTACGGACAATGAAACCTGAGGTATTTTAGTTATTCTGGGAAAGGCCGAAACGTCTTAAAGACACGGGTTTTGGGGCTAAGCCGCCTCTATCACTCACATTTTTTCTTCAGCATAAGTGACGAAACTCAAACCTGGAGCTAACTAAGGAACCTTCGGTCTCAATCGGCGTCGTGTCAATGGCCTTACGTTACATATCTGCATATTTTGCAAGCATGCGTAATATTTCTATGACCGTGTGGGGTGCATGTGGCGGTCCTCTTTCATGCTGCACGTTGGTGATTGATCACCCCCCGCCAAACACCCTAGAGGTAGGCACACAGGGCAGGGGCGCAGCCAGGAATTAGGCCAGGAATACGGCTGGGGGAGGTTTGGGTGTAACTAATACCGGGGTGTGTGGGGTTACGGCATACCCACCAGGATAAGCGGTAGGCGCGAGATTAGTAAATTATTATGTATTAGTAAATAGGAATTATTAACTAAATGGTTCAAAATGGTGAGTTTTACGGCTTTCTGAGGGATATTTTATTAATCCTTGCGCTATTCTATTAGTAATATCAATCTAATTAAGTAAAATGGATTAAACTTAAAAATTTCTCTGAGCTCTGGAGGGGTTTTATCCCCCATAACCCCCCCTCGCTGCGCCACTGCTACAGGGTATTATGTAGATGCGGATAAAGGAAGAAAAAGATCGGAATTTTGATTATGTTCAACACATGTCCTCCGCCGATGCAATCCATGGAATAAACAAGTGACTATCGGACCCGTCTTCCTTCAGCGACCTTGAATTCTCAGCACATTCATGAGGAACCGTTAAGAGACCCCGCCTCCAAACTACTTCCTCACGCCTACCATGACCCAAGACCTCAGATTCGAATGAATGGCCTTGTCTCCAGCTCGAAATCCCCAACCCCCGTCTCTTTTCAGCTGATTGCATTCGTTCAAGGCACAGTATAGCGTTGCTATGTATAACCACAATTGTTTAGGGACCAAGTCAACGTTATCGGAAAGTTTTGATGTACCTTAAACGTGAAAAACATTCGGCAAAAAAAATTGAATTCACTATGGTTGTGTCGTTGAATAATTATAGACGGTATATAAAGCCATTTCATATCAACTTTTTATGGAAGTATTTCAATGAAGTATTCCTATACAAGTATGTATGTACTTTATAGTCACTTCATCTTATTTTTGGCTAGATAAGAATCCACACTGTCAACGGTCCACTGTTTTGGCATCCGGCTTAGTATTGATCTATTGTAATTCATAACCCAAAAATACTATCTTAAATTGGAAGTAAAGTTTATTTGTTGAATTATGAAATGAGAAAGCTTAATATAATGTATTTCAGACTATCTAGATTTTAACATAAACAATATGTTTATGCTACGGATATGAATCGATTTTCGAATTTGTAATTTCGATTTTATGGCTCCCAACTGATCTTTATACGGACTTCTATAATGGAAGTACAGTCAGAACACAGTTATATTGGCTTCATTACTCACACTGGGTGTATTTAGAATTCTTGGCCTTCATGGTGTAGCATTAGTGTATCCCGGACACAAAAATCACCTATTTTCGCCTCAAAAAAGGTAGACCGCTGAACTTTGAGCATTTGTATAAAATTCTGCCGAAGCTCTGTAGGGTGTTTTTGTCATGTTTCGTATTAATAATTTTTCATTCCACCAAAACAATGATTTATTAAACATTGCTTGAACGTAAACATTAAGCTTCTCGAAAGACTGAGGATGAACACGCGAAAAACTACGAGAACGGAACGAGACGCGTTCTAACTCTGTTACTAAGCATTCCTCTTTAGTAAACACATGAGCAGTCACTTTCAAAAGTCGGTCCACATTCCCGGCGCAGCCCTCTCCGTTATTTTCCGAAGTCGACTTTCGCGTAGTGCTTACGTGTTCCTTGTCCACTGGTGATCGATTTGACTTGATCGGGTTGCGCAAATGGTGCAACTTGACTACTTTAAGCCTCGCTAAGAACCCCAAGCGCGGTTTCATAGGTAGGAAGGCCCCAGGCCCCTCCCTTCGCACAACCAAACAATTCCCCCATCGGAGAAAGCGGAGAGAATTTTAAGGATTTTTCCGGCGAGTATAACCCATCGCGCGGGGAAGAGAGAGGAACATCTGAGTCGTTCGGTAAACTAACTTTCGGAGCATTTCTAGCATAATACTCCAATATTTTTTTCTCCTCATCATCATGTGAAAAATACGTAAATATATACAATATACGCCAATGTTAATATTATCGTTTGTGTCACGGCTACCATCTAGGCTCGCTTTTACCCGTATCGGCGGCGGTGGAGTTTCAGTCATTTTTCAATGTTTACAAGTGAAATGGCAGTTACTCCTCAAGTTTAAGTTTATTCGGATTACAAGTGGTGCCTACATTTTTAATACCGCAACTTATTCCCCTCCTTTTAATAGAAAAGAAGAATTTTTGATTTACAGTATTTAAATTTTTCACTTGGAAAAAAGTAGTGGCCACCCACATCCTAAATCTGGTCCTGGTGGCAACAACTGCATCGGAGGAGATGTGATTAATACCTTCTTTAAGATTTCATTCCATAGCTAGTTCAATGCGAGAAGGAGAATACGCCGAAATGATGAGAAAAATATTCCATTTGGGCCTATTTTTACCGGTAGAGAACGTTTAATGATAATGTATATAAGAAAAGTCTCCTTGAATTCGTGGAGGTTTTATGAAAAAATTTGTAGGTGTGGATGCATGTGGAGATGACCGCTTATTCTATGTATTTTATAGAAAAATGGCTGCACATATGATTGAGGGAGTGTGCTTTGGTAGAATGACGGTGACGTAACCACTTTGGTCCAAGAATACGCCGAGCTACCCGTGACGTCACAGGGACCTAGTTTCTATACGAGTAGTCAGGAGTTATACATAGTCTGAGATTAACAATGCATGCATGAGGCACAGAGCTCAAGGGAAACATGTCTTAATAATCACCTGTTAAAATTGCCTATGATCGGAAGGTATTCTTCGTTTGATAAGGTATTAGTAATCCTTATTTAAGCCAAGCGCCGCCTTCTAGCAGGGTACTTCGATACCTGTTAGCAGTCAGCATCGTAACGGTGCTCAAAGCCTCGCCCCAAGGTCACCTCACACGGCGGCAGTGGGAACAAGAACGACGTCACATGGAGTTTTCCCAGCATACATACTTACCCGTCGCATTTTCGTGCGCTTGAAAATTTTCACATATCTGGATACTCCCGGGCAAAAATCGAGCCTGACACATTTTTTCCTCTCACCCATAAGGAATTTTCGAGGGTGGTTTGCCCCCCTCAGGCCCCATGGAGCCACTACTTCTTGCGAACCAGCAATACTCTCTGTTATTTTAAGATCGCTGATCCACGACTCCGAATCGGAGAAAAACAAACCCACTGAGTTGGTGGGTAGGGTATTTTCTTCGGTATTGTCTGAAAGGAGTATTTTGCTCACCGAGGAAGGGAATTTGACCGTCGCAACGATTTTTACGATGGGGCGATTCACGTAAATGCTTTCCTCAGGTGAAATGAGGGCTTCGGGCGACTTCGTAACTCAACTGTTTGAGGAATTCACGCTTGATAGGAGGCCATGACTCTTGCGCACCCCATCATAACAGTCGCTTCGTTGTCAAATCCCATTCCTCGAATAACTAAACACTCTCGTCTTCAACTGCACAGAATAATAGTCCCCCCTCCCAACTCAAGAGGGGTTTTCGTCCTCCGATACGAAGGCGTCGTTCAGCGGCATTGCCAATTCGGCGTCTATTCTGGACATCAATTTCGGCTCCTATGCTTCTGCCATGGGAATGTTGTTTCATGGCGATGACGATTTTCTGGATCATGTTGTTTTCAGCGATGAATCAACCTTTCACCTCAGTGGACATGTTAGCACTCAGAATGTGGAGATCTGGAGCCCAGAAAATCCTAATGAGATCGTACGAGTTCAACGAAACTCCCCTAAAATCAATGTTTTTTGTGCCACATCCCAGTGGAAAGTTTATGAACCTTTCTTTTTTGGTGAAGCTACTGGCAAACTGGTACTTCTTACCTTGATGCTGTTCTGAAGTTGATATTTAGCATATTACTAATTCCATTCTCTCTATCCTGGAATGAGTAATGCGCCAAATATCAATGGCTTAATTAGTATTGAATGCAGAAATTGCACAAAATAAAAGTTAGGACTTGAATTAGAAATGAAGATTGAAACTTTATCACATGTAAGAGGAAATAGGGTGGTTTCCTGTTATTTTTTTACTGCCTAAATCGAAAGATTATTACTCCTGGAGTGCGCATTTCACGCTTTTAGATTTTTAAATTACGATACCTATTTTTCGGGATTAATTGAAAAGTGAAAATTTTCAATCGCGCGAAAACGCGACGCTTAAGTATGAATGCTGGGAAAAGCCCGTGTGACGTAACTCTGGTTCCCGCTGTTGCCGTGTGAGGTAGCCTTGGGGCGAGGATATGTGCACCGCTGCGATGCAGGTTGCTAGCGGGTAGCTGAGTGCCTTGCTAGCTGGTAGCGCTTGGCTTAAATATGGATTATTAATACCTTATTAAAACGGAGAAAACTTTCCGACCTTAGCCAGTTTTAATAAGTGATTATTAAGACATGTTTCCCTGAGCTCTGTGCCTCATGCATGCATTGGTAATCTCAGACGATCTACTCGTATAGAAACTAGGTCTCTGTGACGTAACGTGGAGTGGCATCGCATGGGTGCCAATCTGGCCTTTTTCAAATGAGGTTGAAATTGACCATTAACATTCGTCTAAACTGGGAATTCTAAAACCAAATAATTTGTGTAATATGAATACACTAATTGTGGGTAACGAATCGCAATCAGTGCCTTTCGTTTCTTAGATGAAAGAAACTACCCTATTCGGCGTCTATTCTGGACATCAATTTCGGCTCCTTCTTCGGTAGTGGGAAATTTTCATTTTTGTGGTTTATTATTACGTAAGAGGAATAACATAAATATTTCCCAAGATGAAAAATCGGAAACTATATTCTTTTCATATAGCATACGTAACTTAGATATTCGCTTACTTTTATACACCTCAGAAATTTAAATCTAACTTTCGGCTATTTAAAAAAGTAGAGAATCGCTAAAATTTAATTTTAAAAAGATATTCGTAATGGGAATATGTCGTTCTCTTTTAAAATATACCATGAAATGTACCAATCAATTATTTGGCCCGCAACGAGATTAAGAAGACGATCGTTTCGCCATTTTCATAGTTATACGATTGTTCTTCTTCGCTCTTTCGACCGTAAAATCTAAATTTTTACGTTTGAACAATTTTGAATTGTTCATTGTTGTAGTCGATTAAACAATGAGTAACACGATACATGACGCGACCCTACAGAGATTCGGCAGAATTTCATACGAATACTTAACATTCCGCGTTCTACTTTTTTTGCGGCGATAGCAGATGATTTTTGTGTCTGGGATGTGCTAATGCTACACCATGAAGGTGAAGAATAGAGTAGTTTCCTTCACCAAAGAAAACGAAAGGCATTGATTGCGATTCGGTACCCACCATTATAGTACTCATAATAGACAAATTAATAGGTTTTAGTAATCCCAGTTTAGACGAATGACAATGGTCAATTTTAACGTCATTTGAAAAAGGTCAGATTGGCGCCCATGCGATGGCACTCCACGTGACGTCACAGGGACCTAGTTACCATACGAGTAGTCAGGAGATTTACATCGTCTGAGATTACCAATGCATCACAGGGAAACTTCTCTTAATAGTCACCTATTAACCTACTGCCGATGATTGCTACACGATTAATATTTCCGCCTAAAATAGTTTATCTAAAAAACAGTGGCAACCTGGAAAAAAGTGTGAATTTTATATTTCAGTTTGGGTGGTGAGAACCATGACTTGTGAAGAACTGATCTAATGGTGCGAGTGATATAGCTGGAGCCAAAAAAGTATATCAGTACGCAGGAAGGAATAACAGGCAAAATTCTGAACAGATCCTTCACTTATCAATGGTTTAATTGATACGTTGTTTAGACTGTGCTCTATGTACGAGTTCCTCTATGCCACACGGCATTGCATAGATCAAACTCATTGGTGCCAAATTTGAAATTTTGGGCACGCTTGAATTTTTTTAATGCTTGCATCTCTGAAAGTTTGTAAATAGAGGACGTACTGTGTACTGAAATACAGGGTAGCAGAAGATCCTATCAGGTTGGAAACCCAAGAATGAATCATCTCATTCTTTCCTGATTTGGGAAATGGAAAATTATATTTATGCAGGAGGTGTGTGCGAAAATAAATGATGTGATGGAGTACAGGGTGTGTATAAAAAGTAACCGGATTGAGGTCAGTAAATTTATTTATTGGCAATATTTCTACACTTTTCCACTAGTAACCTTCAAAGTAGTCCCCATTGGAGTTGATAACCCGGATTTACCAGGACTCCCTGGAAGTCGACAACCTTTAAGGCGTCTAGAGCCCTCGTTGTAGCGAGTTGAATGGCTTCCAGAGTCCTGAACCGCGTTCCCACCAGTACTTTCTTTATCTTGGGGAATAGGAAGAAGTCCGGTGGTGCCGTATCCAGACTGTGGCAACGTAGCCGTTGAGTGTTTGGCCAATTCCTCGGTGACAAGCTGGCAGGCGTACGACGACGCATTGTTGCAGCTTCACACAGATTTTCCTCATGCCCAGATCGTTCTGAACAATATCGTGAACGGTATTGAAATCTGACCTCTTCTGAGATTGCTTGGATGCTCAGACTACGGTCAGTGTTCAACATATCACGCACTTCTTGAACATTAGGGTCCGTGTTACTGGTTTATGGAGGTCCGGCGTACTATTACAGGGTTCCCACTCAACCGTGAAAACCTTAAAACCGTGAACAAGCCGTGAATTTTGTCTACCGTGAAAAAAACGTGAAAAAAAGCCGTGAATTTCGTCATATAACCTTAAAAATCTCTCAAACTTGATTTTAGAACTACAATTGAAAGAGAAGAAGAAAAATTGATGAGTCGATCATGTTTCAAAGTCAGTCATGTGTAGACACTGTCCAGGCATTTATCTGCTCACATATATTCTAGGCATAATTATTGGTCCGTGTGCCGTGATGACACATTAACCTTAAGCCTGTACCAAAGTCGGAAGATTGGTAACCAAACTGTTAATGAACACTTGCAAAAATTCATACACTTCTTAATTTCCCTGGATCCCTGATGGTCACTCCATTTTCCCACTCACAACCATTCGCTGGAGCTGAATTTTGCAAACGATATGTGACGTCAGGAGAGATAGCACGTTCATTGCTGCGTTTGTTTTCAAGGCGTCCGTCGCGTTTGTTCAATTTTTAGTTAACGTGAGCCGATGATTGTTACGTGATCAATAATTCTGCATAAAAACCTTTCGCTGGAGCTGAATCTTGCAAACGATACGTGACGTCTGGAGAGATAGCACTTTGATTTCTACGTTCGCATTCACTGCGTCTGCCGCGTTTGTTAAATTTTTAGTTAACCTACGGCCGATAATCGTTACGCGATCAATATCTCTGCCTAAAATAGTTTGTCCTAAAAACCATGAATTTGACGACATCCGGACCGTGAAAACCTGGAAAATACAGTGAATTTTATATTTCAGTTTGGCTGGGAACCATGTGCTAGTCGTGGACATCATCATGGCCCTCTCGGAAATTCTTGCGCCGCTGGAGTTCTTGATACAGCGTCCTCACCGTGAATCTCATTGATCAATTGAAGAGTTTCCATAGGCGTTTTCATGAGTCGGACGCAAAATTTTGAAAAAAGAAAAATCTTAACGCGTTGATTGACGGTACGCTCCATTTTAACCCCTACGGGGTCACTGAACACGCGCTGCGCTTTTGCACAATTCTAACCCTCCAAGCGTCTGCAGGCAATTGACTCGGACCCTCCCAAATCGCCAATAACGAATCGCCAATCTTCAAGCCTCTGCAAAGAGGAGTCCCCGGTTACATCTGTGATAGCTGTTCCATGTTGCCCCATTTTAATTGATTTTCAAAAAATACCGCGGCCATGACTCTGTTTTTTCTGAAAATGTGCAATATAGTATTTGCATCCACACAAATAACACAGAAAATTTATAAATTTGATTGGTTATATCATTTATATGTTATCAGCCCTAAATATTCTTTATTTTTGTGTAAAATTAGAATCGCTCAGCCGACAACGATGCTAGCGGCGGCTTTTGAAAACCTATTTAAATCCGCGGTGTGTTGAGGTAATTTACAACTAGAGAATCCTCTTCCATTGTAATATTCAAACGATAGACGCTTGCCCGCGATTGGAGTCCCCAAACAGAGTCGAAGGTGAGCAAACTATTTTCTGTGGGGCGCACACAATCTGCGGAGAAGCTTCCCAATAACGAGCAACCCCCCGGCACACCCCATAATGACACTCTCACCCTCTCCTCTTGCAGTCAACGTGTACCCTCTGGTCGCGGCCATCACCAGTTAGGCTTTCGCTGCTCGCCTGCAGCCCTACGATTGGCAATTTGTTATAGTGAGTCCTCTTTTAATGTCACTTACCAGTCCTGAAAAATCTGACGACAAACGAAATGACGTTAATCAAAACATAATATCCCATAAGAAACAATGTAAAAAGTGAATATCGGCTCCTAGACCTCACAATTCCTACGCGAAAAAATTTCAGCGTATCATATGTGGGGCATTTTTTCCAATGGGAATGCCAAACTATGGCATAAATACGAGTTCCTGTCCTCAATGACGACAATAGCAGCAGTGAGGTAACTTCTTTTCCATTTTTGTATTTTTCTGCGTTTTCTTTTCGGCTTCGCTATGGTGGTCGCCCGGGCGAGCATCGCCTGGGCATCATCATCGCTGAAACATCGCCGCAGTTAAAGGAACCAAAATTATTGTGAACACGGTGAAAAAAGTGACAACTAAAATTCCGAGTTCTACACGGAAAAATTCCTTGAAATCACTTTTTAGGTTCCTGAAAACCATTATGTCAAGTAAAATCTTGTGCTCCTACCTAAGAATTCATTTTGCAGAAAGTTTTTTACGGATGTAATCGCAATTAACAATAATCACACCGTTTTTACACTTGGTAATTGGTATAGACTGACTGTATTACCACCCACAAAACGAACAACCTGCAATGCCTGCTGCTTCGCCTTTTTTCTTGTGCGAAATTTAAAAGACTTGATGTTATCGCGAAGCGAAGGTGCAATAAACGAATGACGGTCTCAAAATTTTCGTGACGTTATCGCGAAATGACGTTAAACGGGAGGACGTTGCATGAGGACCACCACTATTTCTCCAACAACCAGTTTGTGCGCACTATACCTGGGCATCACAAACTCAGTCTGGTTACTTTTATACAAACCCTGTATGAATGGAATTACAGGGAATGATAATACATATTTGTTGATAAGACTACTTTGTTGGCTGAAAGTGATATGAAGTTGAGGAGTTATTTTGTATTAGTTGAGAAATTGAGGAGTTATTATGTATTTGGAGTTATTTTGTGAAAGGAAATAATTTTGCTTAATTATAGCCCATAACATCCTTCTCAGATTCAACTAGGATCACTCAAGACTTCTAACGTTAAAAAAATATAAATGTGCATTTAAAACTATTTACAAGAAAAGGTTTTCCTTAAATAAAAAAATGTTTGTTACATTAAATCTACAATGACAAAATCTTAAGAAAAACAAACTACATGTATTGTATGTATGGTGTTGAAAGATGAGAATTTTGCCTCTTGTTGTCTGAATTTGAGACTTCTAATGTGTTAAAAAAATGAATTTGCATTTAAAAATATTTACAAGAAAAGGTGTTCCTTAATTAAAAAAAAAGATTTTTTACATAACTCTACAGTGACAAAATCTTAAGAAAAATGAACTACATATATTGTATGTATGGTGTTAAAACATGATATTTTTGACTCTTTTTTTGAGTTTCAAATTTTGCCATTTAATGCTTCATATATCAAAATATGTACGAGTGTATATTCTAAAGTATTAGAAGACCAGATTTGCTCCTTGACTAAAATAAAAAAATATTTTTATGTATTTATAAAACGTTGCATCATTGAAAGGACAGTTGAAAGCAATGTGATTTGGTGTTTGTTGATTACATAACTTTATTGAATGAAGTTGCTGCAATGAAATTAAACCGTGGAGCATGTATGTCAAAATAAAGAGAAGTTTTGTTTATTATTGTCTATAATATCCAACTCTCATTTAAAATTTTCCATTAAGGACTTCTTATATTTCCATTATAATTAGGAATGGGTAGCCACTTTGAAATCAAACCACGAAGCATGTATTTCCCCATTAAGAGATTTCTTTGTTCACGAAACTTTGAATATTGCCATTATAATTAGGGGTGGGTTGAACCCACAGTTTTCACAAATCCAAGTATCAAAACCAAATACAGTAGAACTTTTTTTAGTACTTTTCTGAAGGGATCACAAAAAATGAACGTACATATTCCTTATACCTTATTCTGGGCTATGAATGATAATGGTTACATTAAATTGATACATGAATAGGTAAGGGCGAATCCAGGATATTTTTCTGGGAGGGGCACATGGGTGTGACAGGCAAACAGTCTTCTCATGTTTGAGATTTAAAGGGTAACAATATACATAGAAAAATTACTGTACAATATATTTTCTTTATGTAAACAAGATACTTATTAATATACAATTACGGAAATGATTGAGACTCCCAATTAAACAAAAAGAATACTAAAAATGTTTTCTATTTTTCAAGCGTCTAGGGGGGGGGGCAGGTGCCCCCCACCCCTAAATCAGCCTATGCATAAAGGAATGAAAGGTTATTACAATGTTTTGTTACAATAAAAGAATATATGTAAATGGAATTCCATTTTACGTACATAATATGCCAAAATTATTGTCTCTTCTTTTACATTTGTGTACAATTGAATTCTTTCTGTATTTTTTGTGACCTACAATCCAAGACATTAATCATCATTGGTAAAATTGTAAACACTTCCTGTAAAGTTAAAAGAATGCGTCATGAACATCTGAAAACACCTCATGAACAGCAGGATAATACCACATGAATAGCTTATTTGAACAGTTTGCAACGCTTCAATGGGCCAAAATTGACTCCATGAATGGTTCCCCAACAGTTCATGAACACTTCTGCTACAGTTTCTTTACATTTCGTATCACACTTTGGAATGGTTCTTGAACAATTTATTTTCACCAGGTATGCAACCTTTATCATTCATAACAATTGTATATCATTCTCAGACCTATACACCAAGACATTAATCATCATTAAATCATCATTGAAGTCAAGAAAAAGAAATCCATTTAATAATACCAGTGCTTGATTAGGAAGCTGTGGTAGATATGTTTACAAACTGTAGCTAGGCTGAACTGAAATTTGCATACCAATGAAACTGAACTGTTCAGGAAGAGCTCTCAAGTCTTTGGGAATTAAGATTTTCAAGCTTCTGGGGTTATTTGCAGTACTTTCAGTTATTGTCCAAGCTCAGGATTGTATTTGAAAGTCACACATTCACCACTTTATTTACTTCGCTCACATTATTGTTGTAAATGCATAGCAACCTCAAAACATTTGTACTTATATGTTTACACTTTTATTAAAACTCTCAATGTAAATATGTATGTATTACCCTCATTATACCAATTTGGCAATTTTTGCGTATTTCACCAATAACTCAGCATAAGCATTCACACACAGTTGAAGCACTTTTGAATTTTTGAACATATTAGCCTTAATTTTAAATGTCTTCCCTCATAATGCACTCATTCATGTTTCTTTTAATTCATGCTTATCATTTATGCAAAATAATGAATCATGAATAGCATTAATTAAATTTTACATTTAGTAACTGTGGAAGAAATGGGTTGGGCTATTGAATTTAATAATCTGTTCAGGAAGCATTCTTGGCTAACTGTGCCGAAGCCATGCACAAGACGTTCCATTCATGGGCCGTTTGTGGGTACCAAGTTAGAGCGTGCGAACAATTCCCAAACACTTCATGAACGGCTCAGGAAATTTTTCAAGTTTTAAGTCAATATCTGATCCTAATTTTGCATAGAAAATTATGAACACAATGATGGTTGATAAGTTATGATCAATTATTTAAAATAGTGAATCATAGGTAAATTATTTCATTTAGTAACTGTGGAGGAGATGTGCAGAACTAAAATCTCTGTTCATGTCCAACTGTGCGGGAGCCGTGCACAAGGCGTTCCGTTCATGGGCCATTTGTGGGTACCAGGTTAGAGCGTGCGAACAATTCCCAAACACTTCATGAACGGCCCAGAAAATTTGTGAACCGTTTGCACAGTACGTGCACAGCTCACGAACAGTTAAGCTAACAGTTCATTTTCAGCAGGGATGGGTCTTGAAGAGTTTTAAATGCAAACTTTTGCCAAAGATCCTGTATATTTATACTCCCTCATCAGGCCTGTGAGTGAATATTATAAGTAGTACATAACTTTGATGCATAAAAGGTTATTGCAATGTTTTTTACAATAAAAAATAAATAAATTCAGTTGTAAATTAATTTAAAAGAAGAGACTAGAATTTCGAAATACCTTTTTGCAGTTTATTGTAGGTATTTGTTTATTAATTATAAGGAAGCTAATACAAGTTATAGTTCCCGATCAATTTTGATAAATTAAATATATAATAATAAATTTTGTTCCTATTGCTGATGTCTGATCTTTTATCACATCTGTTTTTGTTTTTGGAAATATTCGGGTATCGTTTCTTTAAATAATCTGTTTTAAAATTAGGTGCTTTCAGAATATATAATTTTGGTGTTTTTGTTTTTGGTGTCAAAGGTATGGCTATTGTTTATTATGTACAAGTCTTCAGTAACAAGTACAGAAGTCTTATTTATCATAATGTTTAGTTATCAAATGACGCAGAAAAAGAATATTGCGAGCTAGCAGTCATTGAATTCAAAATTCTGCCAACGTTGGAGTAAGCTGCGTCTGGCCTCCACCTTCACGCATATGAGGAAGGGCTGCTGCCCTCTCCTCGAAGTGATTATAGAGGCATAATTGTTGGTGGGATCCAGTCGCCAAGTCAAAGAATCTTCAAGGGTTTCGGTAATAATTTAAATGATAATAATATAGCTATAATAACTCCAGCAACCATTGCATTGTGACATTCTTCAGATATTTCCTCTATACTCCATACTTTTATTATAAACGAGCTGAACTGGCGAACTTAGCACTGCCTAACAATCAATGAACAGCTTAGTTACACCATTTATTAATCAAGAGTAGCTTTACCATTTTTAATCATATTTGACTTGCTTACTATCATAAAATAAGGAAATGAATTCAATAAAACTACATAAATACCAAAATTGTTTTTCAGAAAGACATTTTCTTTGTTCAATCTACGTAGGGTGGATTGGGACACGTTTAGGTGGATTTCTTTCAATGATTTTTATAATTTTGATGTTTGAACTAAGAAAATGTTAGACATAGTGGTTTTACAAAGCAGTTAATAAAGTCAAAATTTTATGCATACAGTTATTGGCTATTTGTGTTTATAACCATTAAAATAATATTTTTATGTCCAAGTATGTTGCGTGAACTTGGCCCTTTCTTGGGGTATGTATCGGGAATAATATCACTAAAATTGATACAGCCATTCTTCAGTATTAAATTGTGTGACAAACATGATCTTTACTTTGTTATATAAACATACACACGTTTGAAATGAACTCACACGAGCATTATAAATTATGTATATAAATGAACTTCTTCTTGCCCTAGGGCGGGTACATAGAAAAACTTAGCGATGGAGAGAAAAACGAAAAATAAAAGAGTAGGGAACTTAAGGGAAAGGTTGTCTCTTACAAATTTTCGATGGGACGCTGCCCATCTTTCTCCATTTTTCCCCAGAAAATATACTTTTGTGCTGTTATTTGTGGAAATATATCCCTATAATAAATTGCCAATATAAGTGCAGGGAAATGACTAGTATACACTCATAAGATTCTATTTTCAGCTGAGCCGGTTGTAGGACGTAACCATGGTGATTGATAATGATATTTCCCAAGGTGGGAAAAGATGTTTGAGGCATAACTCTGCGAAGCCTACCAATGAAGTAAGAAAAAAAAGGTTAGCATTGTGCTTTCTATAGTTTATTTTTATGCATTAATAATAATAATATGCTTTATTAACGGGCATAGAAACCCTGTACAAAATTACAATACTTAAAAATATATAAACCAATACAATAATATAAAAAAGAAAAGATATACATTACTTTATAAAAGGATGCAATCAAAACTCAATTTGGGAGAAAGCAATAATTTTTAAAGTATCACACATTTACCTAACTGTAGACTTAACAATGTTTTTAAAAGTGTTTAATGGAGTAGCAAAAAAGTCCAGGTTACTGTTAGCATTGCTATCTCTCATTGCACGGAAAAGAGGTAAGAAAAAAGAATAGTTAATTCTTGAAAAAAGGAATTGTGAACAGTGAAGTGCTTCGAGACGAAAATATTGGAACTCTGAGGGGTACAAGAGAAAGCAATGTTGAACATTTAACATGATTATTTAATATACAATATAGAAAAATAATGGCAAATTGTTTTCTCTGCAGATGTAGGAAGGCTAAATGAATAAATTCCATTTGGTTATTGCGGTCACCAATAATCCCATTTAGGTGAAATTTATAGGCAATAATTCTTAGGAACTAGTGTTGCACTTTCTCAATGACTTGTACGTATTTAATGTAAAAGGGACTCCAGATAATGGAGCAATACTCAAGAATAGGTCTCACTAATGCTATGTACAGCAATCTAAAACAGTTAATGTCATTGAAGTCTTTGCAGGTTTGGCCAACGAAACCCAACATTCTCTAAGCTTTTAGTGTAATATTCTCTGTGTGTGGGGCAAATGATAATCTGCTATCAAAAATAACACCAAGATCTTGAAAACAATCGACTCTATCTAATGTATGGTCAGATATACTATAATTGAATTCAACTTTTGAATTACTTTTACTTACGGTCATTGTATAACACTCATTCGAAGAGTATTGACGAGTTATGACCGAATATTTTAGCAAATAGTGAGCCTTATGGGATTTTCTAATGTTTTGGTGTAAAAGTGGGCGTGGCTTGTCCTTCCGAAGCACCCCCACTCCTGCCTCATGTCTCTCCACAAACGTAACCCAGTTATGCCCCCTCTAGATATACAGTGGAACTTGGTTATAACGTCGTCAAAGGGACCAGAATATTTTTAACGTTATATCTGAGTGACGTTATAAAAAAAACAGCCTTTAATCTGAGTGTAAGGACATAGTTAAAATTTTGTCTTTATTCTTTAAAGTTGAACCTACTGTAGAATTTACCAGACCATACTCACGACACACTTCAGCAATTTTTCTTCCACTTTCCACCGCTCTGATCACCCACACTTTTTCCTTGATAGGAAGCACCTTCCGTTTGACTCCACAACTTGACATTGCACAAACAAAACACAACTAACGACGTATACATCAACTGTCAGCATACGCGAAGCTCACATGGAGGTAGGTAGTGAAGTGACTGATGATCTAGCGTAAATAACGAAACAAACAATGCATTACAGTGTGCCTGTGACAGTGACCTTGTAGAATGGATGGGTGGGAAGGGATAAGACCCATGTATGCGGGACAGCCCCCGCTCCCTCCAGACACCAATTAAACAAAAGAGTTGCATCCCGTCACCAGCTCAACGTCCAGCTTGTGACCTGTTTTTGCTTTTGACGTTTCTACACATGGTTTCTATGAACTTTGGGACATAATACAATCACACTTCCACTTTTGCAGCCTAAGAATCGCAGAATTTTTGATGCTATACTCGCAATATTTGTTGACGATATAAACGGGTTTTTGTACAACATAGAATGTTCAATTTCGGCTGGTCTGTATAAAATGTGACGTTAAACCCGAGTTGACGTTACAGCCGATGCCGTTATAACCAAGTTCCACTGTATTCACACCCTCCTCCGTCTCTACTTTAGTATCCCATGTCCAGAGAAGGGACTGATGCAACCACCAACGACACGAAAACATTTCAGAATGCATACCCCCTAGGATACAAAGCTGAAGATACATATACAGTAATATGGTGGATTCCTATTATTTTATTGCCTTAATCGAAGTATTATTACTCCTAGAGTACGTATTTCACGCTTTTATTTTTTCAATTGACGATATCTATTTTTCGCGATTAAATGAAAAGTGAAAATTTTCAAGCGCGCGAAAACGCGACGGCAAAGTATGAATGCTGTGAAAAGCCTGTGCGATGTCATTCTGGTTCCGGTTGCCACATTGTGAGGCCACCTTGATGCGAGGCTATGTGCGCCGCTACGATGCAGGCTGCTATAAGGTAGCGCTTGGCTTAAATAAGGATTATTAATACCCTATCAAACAAAGAAAATTTTCCGACCGTGGGCAGTTTTAATAGGTGATTATTAAGAGATGTTTCCCTGAGCTCTGTGCCTCATGCATGCATTGGTAATCTCAGACGATGTAAAACTCCTATCTACTCATATTGAAACTAGGTCCCTGTGAAGTCACGTGGAGTGGCATCGCATTGCCGCAAAACTGGTCTTTTTCAAATGCGGTTAAAATTGAACATTAACATTCGTCTAAACCGGTATTTCTAAAACCAAAGAATTTGTACATTATGAATACACTAATGGTGGGTAACGAATCGTATTCAATATCTTTCGTTTTCGTTGATGAAGGAAACTACCCTATTGTAACGAGACAACTGGAGACCATTAATGCAGTTGTGATTACATGCATAGAATTAAATTATTATCGGCAATAAATGCTTCACCCTTATTTTTTTCTTATTCCATATTCAATCGGATTTCGGTGACCCTCGGGTATACAAGGATAGGAAAAAAAAATTAGAAAATTTTTAAATAATTAATTAGTGAGAGGCGCCTATATACCAACACCCTTAATTTGTTAAACGACATTGCGAAAACTACCTAATTAAGGGTAATCAGGGTGAATTATGATTCACAGGACAAGAATTTCGTAAGTTTTTGCGTATCTTTCACCATTTATACTTAGCAGCCCCCGCAGCCTGGCGTCAAGAGTGTTGCTAAGCGATGCGTCTCCCTTTTCCTCCCCTCCTCACCCATGGTCGCCTGCCATGTTCACATGCTTCAGTGACTCTCTCCCTCTCTCTCTCTCAAATTCAGATTTTGAACTCATTTCGTAGAAAAAATCATGTCGTCACGTATGGTAATCAATCTTAACTTTTAAATCAAACTTAACTTAAAGAAATTGTTTCATATTCGGGTACTCAAGTACTTGAAATTGAATAAAATCATAACTGAAAATCAGCACGGCTTCCAGATAGGAAAATCAACCAACTCTGCGACCTACGAGCTCTTAAACGATGCCCTCCATGGCTTAAATAGTAAACTTCTCACTGCAGGTATATTTTTTGATTTGAGCAAAGCTTTTGATCTCATTGATCACAAAATTTTAAAATACAAATTTCAAAATGTAGGAATTTCCGGAATAGCACTTGAGTGGATTATATAATATCTAATTGACAGAAAACAAATTGTGAATTACTCTTACAGGGACTCCTATAGGACACAAACTACTAAATCTTGTCCTCTAATCAAACACTCCGGTGTCCCCAAAGGATCCACATTAGGACCTCTATCGTTCATCCTCTATATAAATGACCTCCCAAATCACCTATCACACTGCAAAACCACCCTTTATGCAGATGATACATCTGCCATTGTCTCAGCTGATTCCCTAAATAAATAAATTGAATACACCAACACCATCATACATGAAATGCACCAATGATGTAAATGTATCAATCTTGTAGTAAACAAAGAAAAAACACAGCGCATACAGTTTATAAGTAAAAACTACAAAAAAGTAATCTTTCAACAGGCAACAATGTCTCTCATTTAAACAAGGCAACCACCATTAAGTTCCTGGGCCTCCATATAATAGAAAACCTGGACTGGCCTCCCCATGATCTTGAAATGGTGAAAATAATGTATGTTGGTATCTTCATGGTTCGAAAGCTAGCTCCTGTTGTGTCCATTGACATACTAAAAATGATATACTATGCGAAAGTGCAATCATATATTTCGTATGGCATTATGTTCTGGGGAAATTCAAGTATAGCCAGCAGAGCATTCACTGCCCAGAAACAAGCTGTTAAAGCCATGTTCCAAGTCCCAATCCGTACCCCAGGAAAACCACTATTTACCAAAGCCCGTATACTGACTCTGCCCTGTATCTGTATCCTATCCTGTGTTTGTTTTGTCAAAGAAAATCCTGATGAATTTCCACTTAACTCCGTATTCCATGAACACTCCACCCGCTCCAAAAATGACGTACACACTAGTCAGCATTCATATTCCCTATTTGCAAAGGGAGCTCTCACCACTCGGCCTCAAAACTTTACAATAAACTACCTAAATAGCATTCTAGCTATTAACTCTCCTGATGCGTTCAAAAGGAGAGTCAAAGAGTTACTAATTAATAAATGTTATTATGATACATATAAGACTTTTATAAATGATTATACTTTTGTTAAATAATTATGTTGTGTCTTTGTGTATTGCTTTTGAAATTGTGCATTGCTTTTAAAACTGTGTATTGCTTTTGAAATTGAAATTCAAACTAAATAATTAAGGAATTATGTGGTACCTATATCATTTTATATGTACCTGAAACATTGTAACTTATGTCTTTGTCACATCTATATGCTTTTGATGAAACCATGCATGTATATGCCAACTGTGAAATAAATATATTATTATTATTATCATTTTTCGAAATTGGGAAATAATCTGCAGCAAATAATGCTTTTTTTCCTCGTTGTTAGTAAGACTGCTATATTGAATTCCGGGATTAGCAGAGGTCCACTACGTAGAGGTTTTACTGTATCTTAAAATTTATCTAATAGAGCCAATATTGCAATGCAAAAACCACTACCAAGTTTGCCTAAATTGCACAAATATATATAGATCTCGGGGGTGTCTCCTTGGTATGATAAGTGGAGGTTTTACAAGATAAAGAGATTCATAACATTGAGGTTTACCTATAAATCTGACGGGACCGTAAGGGTGGTTTGAAGTATGGAGGTTTATGATGTAAAGAGGTTCACTAAATAGAGGTTTAACTGTATTATTATTATCATTAATGTTTTTTTTGGCACAGCCTAATGCCGGGGGTCGACAGAAAAATATCTTCCCCGTTCACGTGCCGCACAGAGTGACAGGAATATTTTTAAGATCCCGCACCGAAAGGGTTGAGCAACTGGCGATGATCTGTTCTGGAGGGGCCTCGAAGTGCACCACCGTCAGCAGGCTCATCGTTATGTGGGTTCCTGCTGCCATACTTGAAATTATTGTGCATTACTTTTGAAGTTATAGTTCTCGTTGTGCTTGAGGCAGGCCCCGTTATGTCTTCATTCATGTTTTTAATCTGCACTTCAAATCTCTGGAAGATATTGCAGGAAGATATGCAGTTAATGGAGGCTGCATTTTCCGGGTTTCACCGGGTCGTGGTTGCGTTGGGGACAACAGTTTCTCCTGCATTCCAGCAGGCATCTTCAGGTCGAAGACGCCTGCTGGAATGCCTGGAGGCTTTACTTTTGAAGTTACTGTTCTCTTTTCTTGTATGAATTAAGGTTAGACATTATTTTTGGAAAGTGTTTTAGTTGCGTAAAAGTTACACTGTTTCATGTAGTTTTACTCCAAGCTGTTTTTCTTTGATTGAATTGTCAACGTTTTCCCTAAGTTAAAATGCAAGCATAATGCCTTCAACCTCAAGACGCCTGCTGGAATGCACGAGAAACTGTTGTCCCCAACGCAACCACGACGCTGTGAAACCCGGAAAATG
Organism: Ischnura elegans; assembly: GCF_921293095.1. Taxonomy (NCBI): domain Eukaryota; kingdom Metazoa; phylum Arthropoda; class Insecta; order Odonata; family Coenagrionidae; genus Ischnura; species Ischnura elegans. The sequence continues at coordinate 1,351,024 of NW_025791658.1, read as the reverse complement.
CAGCCTCCATTACCAGCGCACCGCGGAAGCCTTCGCACAATATGCAGGTGGCCGTGTCTGTATTATAGAGGATTTGTTCAATTTGTTCAGGTTTCTCGGGTTAACAGATTTGAGTAAAACTTAATTGATTAAGTAATTGGGCTTTATTGCCAACAAAGAAAATACATTCCCTTGCTACACACCATGGCCCCCTGGGCCCATGGTAACACACCAGGCTCACATACCAACACATACAGAGTGACTGCGAGAGACTGACTGACTGGCTCTCCCGCCAACTAACGTGCGTAACCAACGTGCGCCACCAACGTGCGCACACCAACGTGCGCATGCGCATCAACAGTTTTGCGCAATACAGATGTACCACACAAATATCCAACACACCTCCTTACATCTATATTGCACTTACACTAATTCAAACCCAACACATTTCGAAAACTTTCAAACTTTTGACGACACAAGGACTTAGTAAATACATCAGCAACATTATCCTCTGAATTTACCTTGACAATATCAATCATACCTTCCCTAACACATTCATGCACATAATGGTAGTGTACCTCAATATGCTTTGAATTTTTAGTAAAATTACCATGCTTTGCAATATCAATTGCACCTGAATTATCTTCATAAACCTTCATTGGCTTTATTAATTGTACATCAAATGTGCTCAATAACTCTTTTATAAATTTCAATTCACTTACTGCTTCTGACAAAGCTACATACTCTGCAAAAGTTGAAGCTTTCGTCACAGACTTTTGCTTTTTCGATTTCCAATATACAACATTCCCAAATAATCTTATAACATAACCTGTTGTGGATTTCCTATCCAAATAATCACCTGCCCAATCAGCATCAACATAACAATCAATAATATTTACACAATCATTCATTTTGTAACATAATTTCAAATCCTTTGTTAAAATTAAATATTTCAAAATTCTTAAAGCATACTTAAAATGCATTTCATTATAACAATTTTGATATCTACTTAAGTAATTAACGCTGAAACTTATGTCAGGTCTTGTAGCTGAACTTATGTATAATAAGGCACCAATTAAATTTCTGAATTTAATGTTTTTGTCACAGATATCCGCCTTCTCAATTTTTAAGTTTACTTCCATTGGTGTATTGTACAATTTACTATTTTCTAAATTATATTTCTTAACCAATGATTCAATATACTTGGTTTGATTTAATTTCAATTCATGCTTGTGGGACTCATATTCAATGGTAATCCCAAGGTACTCTTTAACTTTCCCAAGATCTTTCATTTTAAATTTTTCAGATAGTAAGACTTTAACTTTCTGTATTTCTTTCTTATTTGCACCACAAATTAATAAATCATCAACAAAAATTAATAAATAAATAGAATCTTTTCCATTTCTAAGAGAATATAAGCAGGAATCAATATCACTTCTTTTAAAACCTAAATTTGCCAAAAATTCATCAAGGCATTCATACCAAGCTCTTGGACTTTCTCTTAAACCATATAAAGCTTTGAACAATTTATATACTCTTTTTGTACCATCTTCATAGCCTTTTGGTTGTTTAACATAAACTTCAGAAGTGACCTTGCCATTTAAAAAAGCAGTTTCCACATCCATTTGGTCGACTTCTAAACCCATCTGACAACAATATGACAAAAGAATTTTTAAAGTCTGCATTTTTGCTACGGGAGAATAAATATCATCAATTTCATCGGTTTGCTGGAAACCTCTCACAACTAATCTGGCTTTATAAGTACCATCAGTTTTTTTTGTATACACCCATTTAACATCTAAAACTTTATTTTTAATATTTTTGACCAATTTCCAAGTGTTATTTTTAATTAAACAATCAATCTCTTTATCCATTGCCTTTTTCCATAATTTACTCTCGTTGGACTCAATCGCCTCCTCAAATGTATTTGGTACATCCGTTCTGCACATATTTACAAATATACCGCTATTGTACACATAATAATCATCAAGTTTCTTAGGAGGATTCCTGTCTCGTTGAGATCTACGAATTTCAGATTCCCTCTTAGTGTCTGACTCTAATGATTCATTTTCAGAACTATCGTTAATTTCATCTTTCAAATCACTGTTTTCATTGTCCTCATGATCAGATTCATTCTCATTTAATCCAATACATACAACATTTTCTTCTACAATATCTACATGCCGTGCTACTATGACTGTACCATTTATTAGTACCCTGTATCCAACATTACTATAACCAATTAAAATACCCATATCTGACTTTTTATCCCATTTTGAAGATCTTTTCTGTTCTGGAACTCTAACAAAAACAGTACTTCCGTACAAACGTAAATTGGAAACATCTGGTTTCTTACCGAAAAATATCTCATAGGGAGTTTTTCTTTCAATAGAATTGGCTAATGTACGATTTTTCAAATACGTTGCAGTAAATATAATTTCTGGCCAATACCTTTTGTGCACATTTGCTTCTGCTAACAAACAACGTGCCATATTCATTATGGTCCTGTTAAACCGTTCCGCTGTTCCATTCAGTTCATGTACATATGATGGACAATTGTTAATTACAATACCTCTCTCTCTGGTAAAATTATAAATGTCACCATTCAAATACTCCTTCCCATTATCACATCTCAAAAATTTTACCCTTTTACCTGTAAGATTTTCACATTCATTCACAAATTCAACAAGACAATCAAACACTTCAGTTTTAGATTTCATCGTATAAACTTTAGCAATCTTACTATAATCATCAATGAAAGAAACAAAATATTTTTCACCTTTAAGACCTGTGGTTTGGAAAGGTCCACAAACATCAGTATGAACAATTTCTAAAATATCTTTTGCTCTGTTCCTATTATTCTTAAATGGAACATTACTCATTTTGTTTTCAATACATAATTTACATTTCAAAAAATCTGATTCAAGTTCACTCGGAATACCGTCCAGCAACTGATTTTTCACCAAAGTATTTAAATATTTAAAATTTACATGTCCCAATAAACGATGCCATTTTTCCTTTAGAGTCATAGAATCAACACTTTTATTTGCAACATTTACCAAAGTTCCTGATTTTACTTTGCTTTTCATAATGTATAAACCATTCACTTCCAAAGCTACTGCTGTAACATTACCTTTAAAATCAATAATTTTGGTCATTTTGCCTTTAGAAACAATTGTATTACCCACAGTTATTTTGCTGTAGCTAATCAGGTTTGATTGCATATCTTTAACATACAATACATTCTTCATATTAACTAAATTCTTCTTGCCAAATGCATCAAAATAACTTAACACATTTCCGATTTTTGTGGCTTTTAGAATTTCATTATTACCCAAATGAACATTTATGGGTTGCTTCAGAACAATACATTTATCAAAATATCTATCATCATTAATGATGTGGTCTGTACAGCCACTATCAAGAAGCCACTTTATTTCATTACGATCTACATTACTTATCTCAGTGTTATGCACCGCACGATGAGCAACCGTTGTAAGCCATGCGCTGTATTCTTCATTCTTCTGTCCTTGGTCTGCGCATGCTCCGTGCCATACTCCGCGCTGCCCGCGATGAAAGCTGCCACGCCCCCTTACGAAGCCTCTTCTTCCGGATCCTTGTCTGCATCGTGATGAACGCCATGTGCCTCTGCTACTTGTCATTTGTCCACTACTTCTGCAATCTCTTCGTATATGTCCCACTTCACCACATTGGAAGCATGTTCGCTCTTGCCTATTTCTATCCGCCGCGAATGCGTTGCTTTTCCTAGCCGAAGTCTCGCATCTTTGATTTTTCAACTCAGCCATTTGAATTTTATTCCTCACATAGTCAGCTGTTTGATCCTCTACTTTTAACGTGTCAATTAAATCACCAATGTAACTGTACGAGTCAGGCAACGTGTTCAACATATAATTTAATTTTTCCTTCTCTGAAACACTCGCGCCAGCGGTTTTCAACTCATTTACCAATTTTTCAAAGTCACTGAAAAATTTCGCCGAGTCACTGTAATCTCTAAGTCTCAGTCTTTCCAATTTATTTCTACACACAATCTGCAGTGCTGTTGACTCTTTCAGATATAAACTATCGAACTTCTTAATTATATCGTACGCCGTCGTTTTATCACATACAAATTCCAATTGCTTATTTGAAATAGCGCCGTATATATAGTTCATTGCCTTTAAATCATTTTCATCCCAATCCTCTTTGTCCGATGAAACTTTTCCTCTCATTATGACATTGTCACACTTTTTAAGTTTCAAAAATAATGTCACACGTTTCTTCCACATACCGTATTCTTCTCCGTCAAACACCGGTATAACCAAATCACCGTACTTCGCCATTTTACCGTCACTCGTACAATAACCAAGAAACCACCACGCGAACCACGGACTTCTGCTACCATGTTCAGGTTTCTCGGGTTAACAGATTTGAGTAAAACTTAATTGATTAAGTAATTGGGCTTTATTGCCAACAAAGAAAATACATTCCCTTGCTACACACCATGGCCCCCTGGGCCCATGGTAACACACCAGGCTCACATACCAACACATACAGAGTGACTGCGAGAGACTGACTGACTGGCTCTCCCGCCAACTAACGTGCGTAACCAACGTGCGCCACCAACGTGCGCACACCAACGTGCGCATGCTCGTCAACAGTTTTGCGCAATATAGATGTACCACACAAATATCCAACACAATTGAAAATGTCATTCGTACCACTGCTCTTAATGCATAATAAAATAAGTTAATTTATACTATATTCCGTGCTACAGCAGTTCATTCTGTTACAGCAGTACTTAATGTTTTTAATTTTGAAGTTACTCTTCTATTTTTGTTGCATGAATTAAGGTGAGACATTATTTTTGGAAAGTGTTTAAATTGCATAAAAGTTACACTGTTTCATGTAGTTTTACTCCAAGCTGTATTTTTAGATTGAATTGTCCATGTTTTGTGTAAAAATTATAAAGCATAAACTGATGCTGTCAGCCATATATCTGTTTGTTTCTTTCTTCCGAACTTTACCTCATGTGCCTTATCATAAAAATTGGGGGGAGCTCAAGTGAGGAGGGACACTCAATGGAGTGGTGCCTTAAGCTTAACTTTGGGTGAATCCATCCCTGGATGAGTGCGATTTCACGTGTATTGTGAATATGGGCACCGAACGTTGAGGTGAGATTTTACACTTTACCGGCAAATACAATGGAAAAACTTAAGATCAGTATGTTTGATGATATGGTTATCTAGACAGAGGCACCGACTCCACGAGGCCTGAGGGGGCCCGTGCCCCCTCTAAAATTCGTTATGGATTTGAGGAAAAAATTGTTTCAGGCTTGTCGATTTTCCCCGGAGTGTCCAGATATCGAGATTAGAGTTATCAGGGTTCTAATGTTGATCATATGACTCTTCTAAAATGGTTAAAAAAAACTTAAAACTCACTACTTATAAAATTTCCCGGGGCAAGATCCCCAGTTTGGGCCCCCCCAATATTTTTTGGAAATCGGCATCCCTGTATCAAGGTCCCTATTCTGTGGTTCTACTGCGCTAAGATGAAATCAACAAGAAATATGCTTTGGAGGGGATTTTGGGGGCCAGTGGCACAGCGAAGGGGGGGTTTTGGGGGATAAAACCCCCCCCAGAGCTCAGAGAAATATTTAATTTTAATCCATTTTACTTAATTAGATTGATATTACTAATAGAATAGTGTAAGGATCAATAAAATATCTCTCAGAAAGCCGTAAAACTCACCATTTTGAACCGTTTATGTTATAATTCCACAATTAAATAATCTCGCACCTACCACTTATCCTGGTGGGTATACCAAACCCCCACTCACCCCGGTATTAGTTGCACCCCGCCCCAGCCTTAATTTCTAGCTGCGCCCCTGGTGGGGGCCACGGGTGGAACAAGGAATTAAGGCTGGGGGGAGGGGGGGTTTAGGTGCAACCAATACCGGGGTGTGTGGGGTATGGAATACCAACGTAGGTAGGTGCGAGATTAATAAATTTTGGAATTCGAACCCAAATTTTCTCAATTGAAACGCAATTGCGCAATATTTTTATTTATCACTTGATAGCACTTATTGTCAACACACGAATCACCCGTTGCTATGCATAGTTGAGGAAAAACGAATTCCCATATCTATCCGTTCAGCTAAATATCTTTCTTATATTACCGTTTCTTGCGGACCTATAAATATCATACGGTTCTTTATGTCACTATGAAAGATATCCATTCTCAATTCATCAGGCAATCCAAGCATTTAATTATATAAGAAGGAAATGCTCAAGCAGAATTAATTACGACTATAGCATTCATCAAAGTCTTTTATGGTTCGGGGGAAGAGCGAATTCCCACATTTATCCTCTATGACGAAATCTGTCAAAAAATCTTGTTACTGTAAGATCCGCGGTGATTAAACTGATGAAGGTTTTTTTTGGTTAACGAATCGACCGATTGATAAATAATCATTCTCCCTTGAGGACATGCAATCCCCTTTTAAAAACCATTTGGCAGTGCGCTCAATAGGAAACATTTCTCTGGATTCCGTACACTAAGACATCGTGAATACTCGCTATCACTTCACACGAGCGGTTATAACACGATGCATCAGTGCAGTTCAACTCCATTTGGAAAATTCAGGGTTAATGATTCGCTAATGATCCCAGCCAACATAGGAGGATTTATGGGGGGGCAAGGGGGCACGTGCCCCCCACCCAGATGGTTTACAATTAGGCAAGAATTTTAAACACAGTTAATCACTATGATCGTTTTATTGTGTGTATAACAGAGCCTCAATTAGAGGAATACCGAGTGGGTGGGTCTGGGGGGTCCTCCCCCCCTAAAATTTCAAATTAATTTTTTCAACTTTATGTTTTTATATTTGGGGGGGGGGGGGTCCGGACCCACTGGGCCCCCCGAAATATAAAAATTGATGATATTTCATTTTTTTCTTTTATGAAGCAAAGTAAACGTGTTTTAATATTTGGAGGGGGGTAGGGGAGGTGCGAACTCCCTGGACCCCACTGTTCGACACAAGAATATTCTAGGTATGATAAAGAAATATATATTATTTAAAGTATTCAAGACATTGAAGATATTTTCTAGACGTCTTAGAAGATATTTAAAATATCCAAGACATTGAAGATATTTCCTAGACATCTAGAAGATATTTAAGATATCCAAGACATTGGAGATATTTTCTAGACATCTAGAAGATATTTTGTGATATGTGCGATACTCGGAAAATTTATCGAAGGGGTTAAAACTATACGCTTCAGCTGATGGTGAAATGTGGCAATCGCTGTTCAATTGTTTGTATTCATGAGTCCTCGTCTCTCATTTATGCTTTTGAATTTGAGTCTACGCTATCGCATGCCGCCGCGAGGTCTGACATTTTATCCTTCGCTCCATATTGTAACTATTTGCCAATGCGCTCAATGGGAAAGATTACTCTGGATTCCGTATATTAAGACATCGTGTATAACCTCTGTCGTTCAGCTCGCTGTGTCGTCCAAGAAAAATCCGTTCGTGAATTTTATATTCTCTGCGTGAAAGCGGCATTACACCTGCGATTTCGAATTTGTGTTTGTTTATGCGAAGCTTATAGGCATGCAAATATGCAGGAATGGTTCTAATGGAGTGTCGAATGCTATTTATTCCATTATTCACAATTAATTCGAAGTTTTAAGCATAGATATTTCGAATCTTTACTAAAAAAGAGGTAAATGTTAACCCTAGAATAGATTACAATCACTGACTCGCGCAGATTAGCATTACACATGCCCAAAGAATCACTGTAGTTCCCGTACGAAGTCATCGTGAATGATTGCTAATATCATTCACTCTCGCGGCTAACATGGCGAATAACTGCCGTTCGGCTGGCCGCATTTTCTTCAATGTTTGCGGGCTAAAAATGCATTGAACTGTGGTTACGTACTAACCGTAGGAAGAGATCGTGAGTCTTTATGCCTCCGGCATGACGCAATTCAGAGAAAAAATATCGCGTCGACTATGCGAAGCGACTCTGAATAGAGTTCAGTTGCTGGGTAACCGTGTGACCAGAGTGTCGAATTTTATTCCTGAGTGTGCCTTTTCTGTCTACTGAAGGAATTATTCCCGTGTTCTGATAACACGAAGGAAGTGTTTTACACTTATCTAAGATGTTAGTCTGTCGTGGTGCAATGTGAAGAAGTGCATTGGTGAATGTGGAGTGAAAAAAATCACAATTTGGAAATCACTGGATTATCGAATGATGCATAATGTCAAGCGTGTTCGATGGTGTACTTGTGGAAGTATTTGTGGTGATAGTGTTGTATTGTGTAGCTTGTTGTGTTAACATATAAGTTACGGAAGAAGAATAACATATCAAACGATTTTCGGATCTTACGATTTGGCTTCTTTCTTGCGGAATGCGTCTAATGGCTCCAAATCCAAGGAAATAATAAGGTAAGGATAATTTTCATCTTTGAAAACTAGTTAAATTATATTTATCTTTACTTTTGCTTGTGGAAATAAAATTTTATTGGCTTTATTAATCACAGTGAGTGTATTTAGAATTATTTATCGCCAAGGTGTGGCATAATTATACTATAAAACTCACTGCCGACCACTGATTGACTGATTCATACTAATGTTTGGTGTGAACGAGACGAGATACGAAAAAAATCATGGTATCCGCCCCTTCTGAAATTTGTAGCAACACTCAATTTTCTATCTAATTTTCATCGAGCGAAAGTTGGGTACCACCTACAAAAATCCTTAGACCAATAGAAATCCTGTTTTACATCGCCTCCGTGGCGAAATCGGCTAGCGCGTTCGGCTGTTGAAGGAAAGGTTGGTGGTTCGAGCCCAGCTTGGTGCGTTATTTCATTTTGTTATACGATTCGTTTAAGATTTTCTTTTATTTCTGCTTGGTCAATGAAACGAAGTTACAATTGCGCAATGTTTTTTATTATCTGATATCACTTGTTGCTAATACACGAATCGCCTGTTGTTATGTCTTCGTCGAAGAAAATCTCGTTTGATCTGTGATTTCTTTTCGTTCTGAATTGCTAGAGTTTATGACGTCTATTGACACACAGGTTTGCATTACATATTAAGAATAAAATCAACTGATTGGGGCATTCCTTGGTGGAACGATAAAATTTTCATTGTGAAACAAAAACCATGTACAGTTCAACAAACTTTTTATTATTAGCTGTCAACTAGTTTCGACGTCATTAGCGTCTGTTTGTCCAGATAATGACCGTATGGACGTCGAACTAGCTGACAGCAAAATATTCAAGGTTTGTGGAACTGTACTCGGTTTTTATTTCACCATAAGCTATTAACGATCTTTCGCCAGTGGGGTGGCCAGAAATTTTGTCGGGGGGTCCAAAACCAAGGGGGAAAATTAGTAAAAAAGGGTACTAAGGAGAGGGTTTTTGGCTCCAATCAAATAATTTTCAACACTAATCATAATCGAAAAAACTTCATTTTTCAGAGAAAATTTTTCTAAATTCATGATTTTTCATTATCTTGGTATATTTTATTCTGCAAAGTAATTATGTTTTTATTTTTCGGGAGGGGGGGAGGTCCGGACCCCCGACATTCCACGTGGTTACGCCAGTGTCTTTCGCATTTGGCCAGACTCGAAAACCCCGCAATTGCCTAGGATATTCCTGACGAAACGGCTACAGGGTAATCAATGCACCGTGAAAAGCACTTCCGACCACTGACTGACTTATAAAAAAAAGTTTTTTGTGTGAACGAAACAACAAGATACGACAAAAGTCGTAGAATCAAACCCCTCAAAATGGTCATAACCCCAGGAAAAATTGTGAAAACTCTAAATTTTCTATCTATTACATTGTCACCAACCCCTGCCTCCAATTTTTGAGGGCGAAAAAATCGTTTTTAACGTAATTTTTCTTTTAAAGACCACGTAATATGTCGATGATCCAATTTTCAGTCCGATCGAGCATTTTTAATTCTGGCCAAGTCGTGCAATTTCACTATTTCATGAATTATTATCTCAACAATGGAGGAAGGCACGTTGTTGCGTCATAGGGTCCAACAATAATTGTCAAAGCTGACAGAGTGACCGGAAAAGGCGGGAGGCCTTTTTAGGGGGGACCCAAACCCCCCTAAAACGAGAGAAAGCGATTACAGATAAACGAATGATTTAAAAAATATTGTATTTTCTGACAAGGAGACTTTGCGTAAGTGATGCCGAGAAAGAAGATGAAAACTTTTTTATTTGAAAGTACACACTTTGATAGGAATATTGTTGAAGGGTTTTGTCCATATACGCCCGGATTTGAGAGAAAAAAAGCATTAAAAAATGTAATAAGTAGGCTTTAATTGTATGTTGGCAGCAGCTCAGACGAACGCTAATGTCACATATGTGCAAATAGTAGGCCTATTGAAACACGAATTAAAAATTACGGAGGCGATTCGCATCTGTTTTATTGTTGTGCAATTCGTCGTGAGGTTTGGGAGGGCGATCAGTCGTCTTGGAGACAGGGAGGGGATGGAAGTTCCATCATGGAACCCATACAAATTCGAAGCGACATTCTTTCACTCACGTAATCACGAATATTCCTGTTAATTTCAGCAAATAGTGAAATATGCGAATGAAAAGAAATAACATGGAAGCGAAATATACGAATTTCTGCTCCGCGGGCATTGACGTACCAATAAGTACGCTTTTAATTTTTAATAATATTCAAAGAATGCTGTTAGAAATAATAATAATATTCATAAGCATATATTAAGGAGTACAATAAGTTAGTAGTCTACAATATAAGTTAACTGACCTATTTCTAAGTAAGTCCTAACGCTGCCTTTATAGTCTCGTCTTATCTATCGTGGAAAAACCGACATTCTGAATCAATGTGTCCTGCATTCTATTATATCTCTGTTATTTTATTTTTATGATCTGATCTACCGTAGTATGTTGGCGTTCGTAAGATATGTCTAACTCCATAAGGATGCAAAAATTATTAAACGAATAAAAATAAAATTTTTAGATAAAATTTGGGGGATTGTGACCCCTGTTACATCCGTGGTTGGTCGCATCTGTTTTGGCAGGATTTGGTCTTCAGTGAGGGTGAGTTGTAGTACAGCATTGGGGTTGAGGGGTTGGGACCCCTGTGTAGATTGCAATTTCAAATGAAAATTCCATTTTCTTCACTCACGTGTTTACAATTATTTCCCGAGAATATCTGCTCCGATGGCATACTCGTACCAAAATGTCGACACCATATATTCTCCTTGCTTATTTCTCATATCCGTGACAGCAGCCCAGACGAACACCAGGATCAATTCCCAGGAAAACGATTGGTACAACATCACTGTAAAATGACACCGAAGAAAAAATACAGCATTAGAAAGGTTTTTGAAAGTAGATATAAGTATTTGACCTTGCACGAAACCGGTGGCTGGATTAAATTTTATAGAATTATCGTTATCTTGCTAGAAATATATTCATAAGATGATTAAACAAGGTAATGGTACTTACTCTAAAATGTCATTAAATGACCACATTTTTTACGTGGTCACTTACGTTTTTTACGTTTATAGGAAGGTAATCCGATAAATTGAATAAAGTACTTGAAATATATTATGGGAATGAATTGTGAAAAACAATATCGATAATCCATACAATGCAACTCGATAAGTTTATGGAATATTAATGAGGGATGACTATTGACATAGCAGGCCATAGTGCGGCATTGAATTGTTGCGGTGGGGCATAGAACTACATTGGAGGGGATTTACGGGAATATAATTATAATGTCATCATCGATCACTCAAACGCTGCCTCAAACGAAAGGTTGCTATGGAGAGACGTAAACATGGAGAGAACATATACCACTTGAACAGCTCATTCCGTACTCCCAATGCTCTGTAGGCAGTAAAGCAGGTCTACCGTAGGGTCATTTCCCAGAAAAACGGCCATGAAGACTTCACCTGAAAACATACACACAACAGACCGACACTTACGACCTGTTTACACGGAACATCAACCATTTCGAGTTAATTTCTGAATGTATGAACACGTGGATGTACAATAAAATGCACCGTGTAAAATACTTAAGCGAATGCATCTACAGAAAATAGAACCTGTCATAATTACGTTCACTCATTCGTGAATGTTCCGTTCATAACGACCAAATTCGTTCATAAATTCACCCATTAACTCGTACGTGTTAATTTACCGTTTAAATGTGCCTTGAGAAAGAAATACCGTTAGAAGGGAAACCGATTTTCCCGCTGATAAAACGCAGGGCGGACAGATATTTGTGATGAGTTGTCAAGTCAAAAAAGTGCAGCAAATTGAACCATATAATGCCAACAGTTGACCGTATTGATGTATTTAGATTGGTAATTTGCCAAACAACGACGAATCAAGCAATGAAATGCATATTATACGATGGCAACCATAATAATAATACACATTAATAATAATATTTTACTCACGTACCCAAACAATACCAATCACAGTGATGTCGTCCCAGCAAGCCGCTGTATGCACCAGGTTTTCTTCCAACTCTGACCTCTCATGCGCACGTTATTTCACTGTTTTTAAATTTATCGTACGTGATCTGCTTGCACGAAAAACAGTAACGTCGCTGCATCCGTGTGTCCATTGGGTCGTCATACAGACGTCAACGGAGTTAGAAACAGTTGTCCGTTGATGTGTGATGATGTTACGCTATAGCGGTGTGCAAGCAGTTTGAAATGAGACAAAAGATAAAGACGAGTCATATGGTGTGATGACGGTTAAGAAGACCGTTGAGTTGTGGGTGGGGGAGGTCAGTCAGGAGGTGGGGAGGATTTGAAATGGAAAGAATTTTCCCCTTACAGTTGAATAGAGCATTTAGAAACCGTCGGAGAGTCAAAAGGGCCCAGACACTTAGAGAGCCGAATTGTTCCGCATCACAAGGAAAGCAGACGTGACGTCAGGAAAACAAAAGCGAATCGGTGTTCGAAATCGTTGATCAATAAGGGGGGTTATAGTTTTTGAAATTATTTTAAATGAATTTATTTAAAAATATTACATTTAAAACTTAATTTAAATTTTATTGTACTTGTTAGCTGAACACTGATAGTCTATTTTTATTTTTTTACGAAATAAATTAGACTCAAATTTTCGTGACGTCATGAACGTCCTTCACTGAAACGACGAATCGCAGCCACGGAGCCCCTATCCTTCTCAGTTTCCTGCTAACCACCGTGGAGTTAAGATGTAAGTAAGCAAGCCCTTCATAAGTTTTTAGTTTCCCCGTGTCATACATATGCCATTGCTATATCATTTTAGTGTTTAGTATATCAGTGAATATGCTTTTATTAGTGCTTATAATAATTCGTGAGTTTCTGTGCTTTACTGAGATTTATTCCGCCTATGATTATTTTTATTACCCAATGTAAAGAACCTCAAAGGTTTGAAGGTAGCGTAATAGTGATATATTAGCCAGTGACTTCCGTGTTTTCATTATTCCTGCCAAACGTACGACTTTATTGGGGATGTACTTTCTTTTTTCGATTTCCAATTTTTCCCTTACATTCACCGTGTATTCGCTTTCACAAGTTCGATTGCTATTTCGAAAGGAGATACGTCTAAATTGTTCATAAATTGAATTCTATGTCTAGTGATCTAGTTTCAGTAAAGTCGTCAGAATGTCTCGCATATCAGAGGTCCGTAAATAGTCCGTTGCAGCGATCCATTGGTCATATTTCGATCTTATTTTCACTAAGGCGAATTCTGATTAATTAGCCGTGATTGCGATAATATGTGAATTGCTTACGAAGTGTTTTTCCCCAAGGCTATACGTTCTTACTACTCCGGTGATTTCTTTAAGAGGTTTTGAGAATAGCTTACGCGAAGGAATTCGTATCCCCCGTCGTTTGGTTTAAGCGATTGTTATTATCGAGCATTCTCGTCTTCGTAGATATTGCCGCAAGAATATTCCGAGTTTTATGGGGCTTGTCACCCAGGCGATGGAATTCTCGCAGGGCTGCCCCATTTGACAACCGACTGCTACACCCAGATGTTTTCAGTCACGAGACATTATGAGGAGATCTCACTTGACTCATTACAAAATATACTTCGTGTTGATATTTGAAGTAGACGTCTCTTTCCTTTTTGTCGTCGGAAAGCAGTTGTGATCGCTTAAATTTATCGCAGTTATTCGAATATTTCGTCCGAATGCAACCGACAAAAGACTTCTCATTTTTCTCCGCTAACTTTCTCTTCTTTACCGTTGAATAACACGACTGTTGCAATTAATAAGAATTGAATTGAATAGTTAAGTGGATTAACTAACGTTTTTCACTAATTTTTAATTTCCGATGTAAACTTTTCCGTGTTCACAATATCCGGACGTTACTTCAATAATAGATAATTATTCAGATTTTGTGCATATTGTACTCTTGGTTTCTGCTTGATGATAGCACTATGTTAATATGTGTCTATTTCTTATCATTTCCAGTAAATTGTTCCCGCGTGAAAATAGTGCAGTGTCAGTAATGCTTGTGGAATTCCTGGGAATTATATTACGTCGAAGAGAGATCCTGAGGGGAGAAATGGTAAGTGGATTTCATTTATTTTTTACTATTACACAATGTTTCATTATGTTATATGCCAAAAGTTGCCAATGGTGAGTTTTACGGCTTTCTGAGGGATATTTTATTAATCCTTGCGCTATTCTATTAGTAATATCAATCTAATTAAGTAAAATGGATTAAACTTAAAAATTTCTCTGAGCTCTGGAGGGGTTTTATCCCCCATAACCCCCCCTCGCTGCGCCACTGCTACAGGGTATTATGTAGATGCGGATAAAGGAAGAAAAAGATCGGAATTTTGATTATGTTCAACACATGTCCTCCGCCGATGCAATCCATGGAATAAACAAGTGACTTTCGGACCCGTCTTCCTTCAGCGACCTTGAATTCTCAGCACATTCATGAGGAACCGTTAAGAGACCCCGCCTCCAAACTACTTCCTCACGCCTACCATGACCCAAGACCTCAGATTCGAATGAATGGCCTTGTCTCCAGCTCGAAATCCCCAACCCCCGTCTCTTTTCAGCTGATTGCATTCGTTCAAGGCACAGTATAGCGTTGCTATGTATAACCACAATTGTTTAGGGACCAAGTCAACGTTATCGGAAAGTTTTGATGTACCTTAAACGTGAAAAACATTCGGCAAAAAAAATTGAATTCACTATGGTTGTGTCGTTGAATAATTATAGACGGTATATAAAGCCATTTTATATCAACTTTTTATGGAAGTATTTCAATGAAGCATTTCTATACAAGTATGTATGTACTTTATAGTCACTTCATCTTATTTTTGGCTAGATAAGAATCCACACTGTCAACGGTCCACTGTTTTGGCATCCGGCTTAGTATTGATCTATTGTAATTCATAACCCAAAAATACTATCTTAAATTGGAAGTAAAGTTTATTTATTGAATTATGAAATGAGAAAGCTTAATATAATGTATTTCAGACTATCTAGATTTTAACATAAACAATATGTTTATGCTACGGATATGAATCGATTTTCGAATTTGTAATTTCGATTTTATGGCTCCCAACTGATCTTTATACGGACTTCTATAATGGAAGTACAGTCAGAACACAGTTATATTGGCTTCATTACTCACACTGGGTGTATTTAGAATTCTTGGCCTTCATGGTGTAGCATTAGTGTATCCCGGACACAAAAATCACCTATTTTCGCCTCAAAAAAGGTAGACCGCTGAACTTTGAGCATTTGTATAAAATTCTGCCGAAGCTCTGTAGGGTGTTTTTGTCATGTTTCGTATTAATAATTTTTCATTCCACCAAAACAATGATTTATTAAACATTGCTTGAACGTAAACATTAAGCTTCTCGAAAGACTGAGGATGAACACGCGAAAAACTACGAGAACGGAACGAGACGCGTTCTAACTCTGTTACTAAGCATTCCTCTTTAGTAAACACATGACCAGTCACTTTCAAAAGTCGGTCCACATTCCCGGCGCAGCCCTCTCCGTTATTTTCCGAAGTCGACTTTCGCGTAGTGCTTACGTGTTCCTTGTCCACTGGTGATCGATTTGACTTGATCGGGTTGCGCAAATGGTGCAACTTGACTACTTTAAGCCTCGCTAAGAACCCCAAGCGCGGTTTCATAGGTAGGAAGGCCCCAGGCCCCTCCCTTCGCACAACCAAACAATTCCCCCATCGGAGAAAGCGGAGAGAATTTTAAGGATTTTTCCGGCGAGTATAACCCATCGCGCGGGGAAGAGAGAGGAACATCTGAGTCGTTCGGTAAACTAACTTTCGGAGCATTTCTAGCATAATACTCCAATATTTTTTTCTCCTCATCATCATGTGAAAAATACGTAAATATATACAATATACGCCAATGTTAATATTATCGTTTGTGTCACGGCTACCATCTAGGCTCGCTTTTACCCGTATCGGCGGCGGTGGAGTTTCAGTCATTTTTCAATGTTTACAAGTGAAATAGCAGTTACTCCTCAAGTTTAAGTTTATTCGGATTACAAGTGGTGCCTACATTTTTAATACCGCAACTTATTCCCCTCCTTTTAATAGAAAAGAAGAATTTTTGATTTACAGTATTTAAATTTTTCACTTGGAAAAAAGTAGTGGCCACCCACATCCTAAATCTGGTCCTGGTGGCAACAACTGCATCGGAGGAGATGTGATTAATACCTTCTTTAAGATTTCATTCCATAGCTAGTTCAATGCGAGAAGGAGAATACGCCGAAATGATGAGAAAAATATTCCATTTGGGCCTATTTTTACCGGTAGAGAACGTTTAATGATAATGTATATAAGAAAAGTCTCCTTGAATTCGTGGAGGTTTTATGAAAAAATTTGTAGGTGTGGATGCATGTGGAGATGACCGCTTATTCTATGTATTTTATAGAAAAATGGCTGCACATATGATTGACGGAGTGTGCTTTGGTAGAATGACGGTGACGTAACCACTTTGGTCCAAGAATACGCCGAGCTACCCGTGACGTCACAGGGACCTAGTTTCTATACGAGTAGTCAGGAGTTATACATAGTCTGAGATTAACAATGCATGCATGAGGCACAGAGCTCAAGGGAAACATGTCTTAATAATCACCTGTTAAAATTGCCTATGATCGGAAGGTATTCTTCGTTTGATAAGGTATTAGTAATCCTTATTTAAGCCAAGCGCCGCCTTCTAGCAGGGTACTTCGATACCTGTAATAGTAGTTTGCGTAGTGCTGTAATAGGCGACTGATTCGGAGAAGAGAGAGACTGCAGAACAGACAGATTCAGAATGTCTTTTTTCCACGATCAATAAGAGATTATTGCGGAAGTCTTGGAACTCACAAATAGATAAGATGACTTATAGTGTAGCCTACTAACTTATGTATAACTTAATACATATTTCCGAATTATATTATAATTTCTAACAGCATATGGTAGCATAATTTGTTAGTTATTCGTTTTTTACTGTGTGGTGTTCATGGGGGAATCCTAAACTACTGATATATATATATAAATAAATGCTATGATAGGCCACAAAACACAGACACAAATAAAAAAGGACTCACACGTTAGTTTCTTTCAAATTTTCGACCTCTTAGGGTCTTCGTCGGGAGGGAGGCAAGAAGAGACTGAGGACGAGGACAGAGGATGCCTAAAGGCTGAGGAGATTAGGATAAGATAGGGGAAGGGAGAGGATGGGGAATGGGGGATAGGAGAAGGCTATGGAGATCAGTGGGCCCTGTTAAGGCCAGGCGGGTTGAATGCTTGGTGTAGCCAAATGGAAGACAATTCAAGCGTTTTTAATTCTAGCGGTGAGGCGGAGGGTGGGAGAGAGGCAAGTATTCCTATGTGAAAACAGTCATCAAATTCTAAATTATGGGAAAAGGCGTGGGTAGGGACAGGAAGCGAAGCAGATTGGGAAGTGGGTTTGCAAGAAGCTCGATGGTTGTTAATCCGTAGGTTGAGTGAGGTGGTGGTTAAACCAATGTAGAAGGCGGGGCAGGAATTACATAAAAGGATATAAATTACGTTACTGGTTGTACAGGTGGGGGATGGAGTGGAAGGAAGGGGAAAAGTGAGAAATTTGTTAGGAAGTGGCTGGGTAATGAGGATAGCACACGTTTTGCACCGGGGTCGTTGGCAAGGGATAGGTAAAGAGCTAGTACGGGTGGTGAACCTTGAGAGTGGTTTAGTCGTTTTGAGAATGGAAGATAGATTTGGCGGCCGACGGAAGGATAAGGATGGACAGCTAGAGAAGATTTTTCCAGTAGTGACATTGTTAGAAAGAATCGGAAAAAGGCTTTTGATGATTCTGTTCAAAGCCTGCACGCCCGGGAAGTATGTGGTGGAAAGGGAGAGATGTGTGGTTTGTTTCTTGGTATGAATTTTGGGTTTGTAAGTATTGTGTAGGATTTTCTTACGCAGAAGGTTCTCAGGATATCCTCTACGAAGAAGGGAGTGGTGAAGATTATTAAGAAAAATGTCCAAGGATTCGGGATTATTGCAAATTCTGTGGCCTCTTACTGAGAGAGAGTAAGGAAGGGATTGTTTAGTGTGTGAGGGGTGACAGCTGTTGAAGTGAAGATATTGTTGTTTGTTAGTAGGTTTAATGTGGACTGAAGTGATGAAACTTTTATTTTCTAGGGAAATGGTAACATCGAGAAATGTTATTCGGGAAGGGGAATGGTTAGAGGTAAAAGATAGTTCGGAGAATTCATTGAGTGCTGAAATGAAAGAGCTCAGTGAGTCTTCTCCATGAGGCCAGAGAAGGAAGATATCATCTATATAGCGAAGCCAAAGTGACGGTTGAAGTGGGTAGAATGATAGGAAGGATTCTTCAAGGAGACCAAGAAATAAATTTGCGTATGAAGGGCTGAATCTGCTTCCCATGGCGCAACCTTTGATCTGCAAATAATGTTTATCGTTGAAGGAGAAGGCGTTTTTAGTGAGGATTAGGTGAGAGAGATCGATTAAAAAGTCAGTGCTGGGTATCTGAGGTGTAGGTCGATTGTCAAGAAAGTGTCGAAGGGAGGCAAGGCCTTCTACATGAGGTATAGAGGTGTATAGTGAGGTCACGTCGATAGTGACCATAATGATGTCTTTATCAACCGGGAGAGAGGTGGAATGGAGGCGATTGAGGAAATGGTACGTATCTTTAATGTAGGAAGGAAGGGAGTGTACAAGAGGCTGAAGATAATAGTCAACAAAGGAAGAGATTCGTTCTGTGGGGGAATTTAAAGAGGAGACGATTGGGCGACCAGGATTGTTGGCCTTGTGAATTTTCGGTAGAATGTAGAAGTGAGGGGTTCGCGGATGGGGTGGAGATAATAAGGAAATGTCTCCACTAGAAAGGCCCTCTCTTGGTGCTTTCCTTTTTAAAAAGGATTGGATGTTTCGGTGAAAGGCAGGGTTGAGATCATGCGAGGTAGGTGTGTAGGAAGAGGTGTCAGAGAGTTGTCTTTGGGCTTCGGTTAGATAGTCGGTGGAGTTGAGCACAACAATAGTAGATCCTTTGTCTGAGGAAGTAACGACAATATCAGAATTTTTTCTCAGATTGCTCAGTGCTCTTTTTTCGGTAGTGGAGAGGTTTGTTGGAGGATGAAGAGAGTTAAGAAAAGCGGGGTCCGAAACTTTGGAAAGAAGGAGATTGGTGAATATTTCTACAGGGTGATTGGCGGGAAGAGGTTTCGGTTCGTGAGGCGAAGGAGGTTTGAATTTGGCTAGAGAGGGATGAGAGCTAGGAGTTTGAACAGCGGCCGGAGCCGTTGGAGAGGACTGAGCGTCCCAGAAGAATTTCCATTTCAACCGTCGGCAAAACTTGATAGTGTCGCTTACGAGCATCACAGGATCGACTTTGGGTGTGGGCGAGAAAGATAATCCCTTATCTAGCACGGATATTTCGTCTGGAGTGAGGGAGTAGGAAGATAAGTTGACCACCGTATGCTCCGGAGACTGATTATCTCCAGAAGGGGGAGAGGAGGAGTGGGGGGGAGGAGATAAAACGCGCTGCGGGATCCTCTGTGGAGGAGGCCGGGAGGCTGTGGCAGGAGGGGGAGCAGGGAGGTTGAGAAGAAGTGCAAGGTCGGGTTTATAGAGGTGTAGAGGTGGGCTGGCAGATGGGGGATTTGCAGTGATTAGTGGTAAAGATAGTCCGTTTTGAAAAAAGGAGTGGCAGAGGGAAGACAGTTTCTTCAGGGCTTTTTGACGCCTCATAGTGAGGGAATCATGAGCAGAAGTAAGAATTTTGTGGATAATTGAGAGTGATTGTGGGCTGCAGAGATTGATTATATTAATTAGAGATTCAATGTAAGATGTGTATTGAGAAACCAGGGTTTTGTATTGGAAAAGGACACAGTAGCACATGTTGAATGATAGTTGAAATTTAAGAGAATGGAAGAAGGAGTGAAGACTAGGAGGTAGCCCTGATAGGGGTAGCCTAATGGTGAGTCCATTGGGCACAATGCCTAAGGAAAGACAGGAGGATAAAAATTCAACGTGACAAGTATATTGAGCAAGTTTAAGTGAGTACTTTCTAATGTTGCGGATCCAAATGGCTACATGATCAAGGGCAGGCATGTCGGGAAAGTTGGGTCAGAACAGGGCAAAAGGTGAGAAAAAGGAAATTTTATAATGGAGAAACAGTGGTGAAAGGAGGGATAGGACGACGAACAGTTGCTAGCAGCTGAAGACTCAGGAACTGGATGGTAATCACTGCAGTCGTTAAGCCGCTCGAGGACAGAAGTTCACACAGATTGATTGCATATAGCAACGTATATATGTTACTTATGAAAGACACCACAGGTGATATGAGTATAAATAAATGCCATGATAGGCCACAAAACACAGACACAAATAAAAAAGGACTCACACGTTAGTTTCTTTCAAATTTTCGACCTCTTAGGGTCTTCGTCGGGAGGGAGGCAAGAAGAGACTGAGGACGAGGACAGAGGATGCCTAAAGGCTGAGGAGATTAGGATAAGATAGGGGAAGGGAGAGGATGGGGAATGGGGGATAGGAGAAGGCTATGGAGATCAGTGGGCCCTGTTAAGGCCAGGCGGGTTGAATGCTTGGTGTAGCCAAATGGAAGACAATTCAAGCGTTTTTAATTCTAGCGGTGAGGCGGAGGGTGGGAGAGAGGCAAGTATTCCTATGTGAAAACAGTCATCAAATTCTAAATTATGGGAAAAGGCGTGGGTAGGGACAGGAAGCGAAGCAGATTGGGAAGTGGGTTTGCAAGAAGCTCGATGGTTGTTAATCCGTAGGTTGAGTGAGGTGGTGGTTAAACCAATGTAGAAGGCGGGGCAGGAATTACATAAAAGGATATAAATTACGTTACTGGTTGTACAGGTGGGGGATGGAGTGGAAGGAAGGGGAAAAGTGAGAAATTTGTTAGGAAGTGGCTGGGTAATGAGGATAGCACACGTTTTGCACCGGGGTCGTTGGCAAGGGATAGGTAAAGAGCTAGTACGGGTGGTGAACCTTGAGAGTGGTTTAGTCGTTTTGAGAATGGAAGATAGATTTGGCGGCCGACGGAAGGATAAGGATGGACAGCTAGAGAAGATTTTTCCAGTAGTGACATTGTTAGAAAGAATCGGAAAAAGGCTTTTGATGATTCTGTTCAAAGCCTGCACGCCCGGGAAGTATGTGGTGGAAAGGGAGAGATGTGTGGTTTGTTTCTTGGTATGAATTTTGGGTTTGTAAGTATTGTGTAGGATTTTCTTACGCAGAAGGTTCTCAGGATATCCTCTACGAAGAAGGGAGTGGTGAAGATTATTAAGAAAAATGTCCAAGGATTCGGGATTATTGCAAATTCTGTGGCCTCTTACTGAGAGAGAGTAAGGAAGGGATTGTTTAGTGTGTGAGGGGTGACAGCTGTTGAAGTGAAGATATTGTTGTTTGTTAGTAGGTTTAATGTGGACTGAAGTGATGAAACTTTTATTTTCTAGGGAAATGGTAACATCGAGAAATGTTATTCGGGAAGGGGAATGGTTAGAGGTAAAAGATAGTTCGGAGAATTCATTGAGTGCTGAAATGAAAGAGCTCAGTGAGTCTTCTCCATGAGGCCAGAGAAGGAAGATATCATCTATATAGCGAAGCCAAAGTGACGGTTGAAGTGGGTAGGATGATAGGAAGGAAACTAACGAAAAAGAAAGAAACTAACGTGTGAGTCCTTTTTTATTTGTGTCTGTGTTTTGTGGCCTATCATGGCATTTATTTATACTCATATCACCTGTGGTGTCTTTCATAAGTAAGATATGTATATATATATATATATACATTTCAAATTAACATTCACACAGGTCGCCACAGGCGAATATACAATCATAATAACATATAATAGAAATTGAAACAAAGAGATAGAAACATAAATACAGGACGATGACACACTGTGGCGTGGAGATGGAATGAAGGCCGAAAACACATGGAAAAAAGTTCACCTGAACCGGGAATCGAACCACGGACCTTCTGCTTTCCGGGCAGATGCTCAGACCACCGAGCTATCCAGGCTAATCTAATCTCCAGTGTTTTCGGCGGGGGTTTATACACCAAATCCCCCGAGGTCTAGCCCTATCATTTGGCCAAGAGATGGCTCTGGGCGTAGGTCCCGCCACGAACGAAGAATTCAACGCGGACAGAAGAAGAAATGGAATTAAAGATGGTCACAATCACACACACAGTAGGATAGATATAGCACATGCGTTTCGGGGAACGCTGATCCCAAGAAGAGGAAACGAACCATATAGGTCTCATACATTTCAAATTAACATTCACACAGGTCGCCACAGGCGAATATACAATCATAATAACATATAATAGAAATTGAAACAAAGAGATAGAAACATAAATACAGGACGATGACACACTGTGGCGTGGAGATGGAATGAAGGCCGAAAACACATGGAAAAAAGTTCACCTGAACCGGGAATCGAACCACGGACCTTCTGCTTTCCGGGCAGATGCTCAGACCACCGAGCTATCCAGGCTAATCTAATCTCCAGTGTTTTCGGCGGGGGTTTATACACCAAATCCCCCGAGGTCTAGCCCTATCATTTGGCCAAGAGATGGCTCTGGGCGTAGGTCCCGCCACGAACGAAGAATTCAACGCGGACAGAAGAAGAAATGGAATTAAAGATGGTCACAATCACACACACAGTAGGATAGATATAGCACATGCGTTTCGGGGAACGCTGATCCCAAGAAGAGGAAACGAACCATATAGGTCTCATACATTTCAAATTAACATTCACACAGGTCGCCACAGGCGAATATACAATCATAATAACATATAATAGAAATTGAAACAAAGAGATAGAAACATAAATACAGGACGATGACACACTGTGGCGTGGAGATGGAATGAAGGCCGAAAACACATGGAAAAAAGTTCACCTGAACCGGGAATCGAACCACGGACCTTCTGCTTTCCGGGCAGATGCTCAGACCACCGAGCTATCCAGGCTAATCTAATCTCCAGTGTTTTCGGCGGGGGTTTATACACCAAATCCCCCGAGGTCTAGCCCTATCATTTGGCCAAGAGATGGCTCTGGGCGTAGGTCCCGCCACGAACGAAGAATTCAACGCGGACAGAAGAAGAAATGGAATTAAAGATGGTCACAATCACACACACAGTAGGATAGATATAGCACATGCGTTTCGGGGAACGCTGATCCCAAGAAGAGGAAACGAACCATATAGGTCTCATACATTTCAAATTAACATTCACACAGGTCGCCACAGGCGAATATACAATCATAATTGGATAATCATATACAATCATAATTGGATAGGGACCTACGCCCAGAGCCATCTCTTGGCCAAATGATAGGGCTAGACCTCGGGGGATTTGGTGTATAAACCCCCGCCGAAAACACTGGAGA
Organism: Ischnura elegans; assembly: GCF_921293095.1. Taxonomy (NCBI): domain Eukaryota; kingdom Metazoa; phylum Arthropoda; class Insecta; order Odonata; family Coenagrionidae; genus Ischnura; species Ischnura elegans. The sequence goes on along the minus strand of NW_025791658.1, from coordinate 1,327,143 downwards.
TTAGATTAGCCTGGATAGCTCGGTGGTCTGAGCATCTGCCCGGAAAGCAGAAGGTCCGTGGTTCGATTCCCGGTTCAGGTGAACTTTTTTCCATGTGTTTTCGGCCTTCATTCCATCTCCACGCCACAGTGTGTCATCGTCCTGTATTTATGTTTCTATCTCTTTGTTTCAATTTCTATTATATGTTATTATGATTGTATATTCGCCTGTGGCGACCTGTGTGAATGTTAATTTGAAATGTATGAGACCTATATGGTTCGTTTCCTCTTCTTGGGATCAGCGTTCCCCGAAACGCATGTGCTATATCTATCCTACTGTGTGTGTGATTGTGACCATCTTTAATTCCATTTCTTCTTCTGTCCGCGTTGAATTCTTCGTTCGTGGCGGGACCTACGCCCAGAGCCATCTCTTGGCCAAATGATAGGGCTAGACCTCGGGGGATTTGGTGTATAAACCCCCGCCGAAAACACTGGAGATTAGATTAGCCTGGATAGCTCGGTGGTCTGAGCATCTGCCCGGAAAGCAGAAGGTCCGTGGTTCGATTCCCGGTTCAGGTGAACTTTTTTCCATGTGTTTTCGGCCTTCATTCCATCTCCACGCCACAGTGTGTCATCGTCCTGTATTTATGTTTCTATCTCTTTGTTTCAATTTCTATTATATGTTATTATGATTGTATATATATATATATATATATATATATAAATATGTGGCCGATCGAGGCAAACGAACAAAAATTGTACTACTAAAACATAGACACACGTAAAAAAAAGGGGACACTCACAAATAAACGTTCAGACGTTTCAGCGGATTGATCCGCTATCCTCAATGCTGAAGGTGAACTGCTGCAGGCAGGGTAAGTTCCTCCAGTCGCCCTCCTTGGTGAGGTAGTGGGGGTGGAAGAAGGGGATGGGGAGAGGGGGGGAAAAGGGAGGGTTTGTTTTGGCTTTTAGTGGGCGATGTTTAGCCCGGGCGTTTCAAACGCCTTTTCAACCCAGATGTGGGCCATCTCCCTCGTCCTCACCTCGATGATAGTTGCCCTCTCTGGCAAAACTTCAATGAAGGTTAGGGAAAAACATTGGTCGAAGGTACTGTTGTGTGAGGAAGTGTGATATATATAATTATATATATATATATATATATACTTGCACTCATCGGATTTATCATGCTTTTAAATCGAGTCGGATTCACTTCGCCACTCTGTTGGTAAACCTCTGCAATCAATGCTGATGGCATGAATAAGACGAGCGTGCTGCGCCCGCTCCCAGCGGGCTTCCCCCGCTCTTTTCAATGCAGGTCCACAGAGGGATAGGCGCGTTTCTAATTTTAAAATGTAGAAATAAAAAGGCACGGTCTTATGTAGAAATTTAATTGGAACGTTCATGTACAAATTGAGGTCAGAGGACCTCTTTGAACACAACATTGGAAGTAATTACACTATCCTCTGTTAAACGCACATGGTGACTCAACAGGAGACTCGAATGTGTAATCAACCGCATTTTGATAAAAGTTATTTGAAGAATGCGAGATATTGTTGCAAATGAACAAATGTATCAGTTTGTGCGCCGTTAACGTCAGAAATATTTACCGTTTTTTTTGTTTTTTTTTTAAAAGTATTTAAAAAAGGATTTAATTTTAAGGAAACAATAGCAATACTTAGGAAGTAAGATATGCCGTCGAATGTTCTCTGATATTTTCTGTGCATTTGAGTAACCCATTTATAGAGTTTGGTTGCGTAGAAGTTGAGAAAAAGGTATCTATACAGTAGAAATGATATGGAAGATGGACTCATCGAAATTTTCCGTATTTATTTATCTGTTAGGTATCAATGTTAAGCGCAGTGTAAAAAAAACAGTTCACTTTTTACTTGATCGAGTCGCAGGTCGAAATAATAGCTCAAGTTGCTGTGAGATTTCAAACCACGAATTAGCGATGGGCATGCAAGCATTGGCTATGACGGAGAGTGTGAAAGCAGACTCAACAGCGATTTATTGATTGATTTTATTTAATCAGCCACAGATGATTCACGCTTTTGCTATAAATCGGCGTTATGGGTTAAAAAAAATCGATTTTTCAGACAGCGTTGGGAGGAGGTGTGATCAATTAGGTAATAGGGTACAGTTTCCTTCATTAAAGAAAACGAAATGAATTGATTGCGATTCCTTACCCACCATTAGTGTATTCTTAATATGCCAATTATTCGGTTTTAGAAAAACCGGTTTAGACGAATGGCAACGGTCAATTTTATACTCATTTAAAAAAGGCCAGATTGGCGCCCATGCGATGCCATTCCACGTGACGTCACAGGGACCTAGTTTCTATACAAGAGGACGGGAGTTTTACATCGTCTGAGATTACCAATGCATGTATGAGGCACAGAGGTCAGGGAAACATCTCTCAATAATCACCTGTTAATATTGCCAATGGTCGGAAAGTTTCCTTCGTTTGATCAGGCATTGATAATCCTCATTTAAGCCAAGCGCTACCAGCTAGCTGGGTATTCTGCTACCCGCTCAAGCAGGGGGAATCAGAACGACGTCACACGGGCTTTTCCCACCATTCGTACACAGCCGTCGCGTTTTCGCGCGCTTGAAAATTTTCACTTTTCATTTAATCACGAAAAATATAGATATCGTCATTAAAAATGTAAAAGCGTGAAATACGTACTCCAGGGGTAATAATCTTTCGATTTATGCAATAAAAAATAATAGAAAACCACCCTATCATATGCTAAGATATTTTGTCTCGTATTACGGACTTCAGAAATCAGATCGAAGTGGAGGGTGCTGACCGAAGATTTGTGGTGTCTTATCTCGAGATCTGTTTATTTCACTCCTGTTTATTGTGCTCCAAGGCCGTAGCCAGGAAATATTTTCGGGGGGTTTATGGAATAGTAGACAAACATAAAATCATTTTTATAGCATAAATAAAATAGCGTACACTGTTAAACATACATAATCATTATAAACCCTTACAGGAAAATATAAAAATAGTATTATTAAATTTAACCTTCTAACTAATTAATTATTTAACCTTCTAACTTTTTTTTGCAACTTGACCAAATGAATTAACTCCTCGGTGTCGATGTCAATTCTGTGGTCCCTAGGGAGGCTTAAAAGTCACTCACCTCTCTACTAATACACAGCACTATTATTTCACACACTGCACTACAGCTATACACACTGCACCAACAAATTCGCTTAGATAATTATTGACTTTTGTCGCATTGGACTACTAGATGTCCCTGCGCCGCTACATAATATCGTCGTGTGAGCACCAAGCGAGCATGAAGTATCTATTTAAAAATTTTCATTTCGGGGGGGATCAATCCCCCTTGAACCCCCCCTGGCTATGGCCTTGTTGTACTCATCCATCGTGTGGTTGGTAGACATTCTAAATGGAAAAATACGCGAAATCTGAAATTTTACTCGTGTTTAGATATCGAATCGAATTAATTCAAAAAATAAATTTAATGCAAAACGAAATTTAATTGAAAACGAAATTTAATTCAAAGCGAAGTATAAGGCACTGTCTTCGGCGTTACTTTGTGGAACTGCTTCATCATAAAATAAATTACTTTGTTCTAATCCACACTTTATTTTAAATAGTACGACCCGAGTTTCTGCTTGTCATGATATCTACATTTCTGCATATCCTGATGAAAGCATAATATGCAGAAACCCAGGTCGTACTATTTAAAATAAAAGGTGGATTTGAACAAAGTATTTTCATTTTATGATAAAAACGATATGTCTGAACAAAGTTTCTTTAAATCCAAGGGAATTTATATCAGAATACAACATGTAATTTAAGTAAAAATATTTTTTTCCAAAATATACCTGTAAAGACTAATAAAGCGCTGTTATAATTTTGTCGAAATGTTGGTTTCATAAACTTTTCGATATCACAAATAGCACGACCACGGCTTCCCCCCCTCTTTTGATCCTGGGTACGCCCAAGACGAAAATAACTATAAAAATGCAACAATTACGCACCAGGCCAATTTGCTCTGACGAAGAAATATCCGAGTAAGTCTCAATCACACACATAGTCATACGAAACTTACGCTCACGCCAAAGAAATAGACAAAGAATATAAAATTAGGAAATTAGATCACCAAGTGTTTCCAAGAATGTAAAGAGCTCTAAAGATGAAGGCAAACTAACGAAGCAAATAGAAAGCTTTAGGATACATGTAGAGAGAGTAATAAGAAAGGTCAGGGAATATAAGTTGCTTGTCCTTCACTCCTGAATTGATAACTATTTGGTGCAAAAAAGCAGGATTAGCGGATAGCTTTAAAAAACTAGGAAAATCACGCTCAGACCCACGTACAGTCACTTTCAAAAGTCGGTCCCCACGGCCAGCGCGAGCAACTACGTTTTTCTCAGAGGTCGAACTTCGGGTATTGGCTATGCCTTCTGTGTCTTGAACGGGCCAGTTTGACTTACTCTCACCGTCCTCGCAAGTCTTCCAGAGGCATTCTTCACTATTCCTAAATTCTTCGCGACTTCCCCGACTCCCAGTGCCACAACACAAGGCGAAGCATATGTTCTCAGTCATGGGATTCCCACCCTGACAGTATTCTGAGATGGATATTCCGAGTAGTCTGGCTTGCCCTAAAAAATAACGAGACGTATCTGCGTCGAAACGCACATATGAGGAAGAAACGAAAATTGGAATTTACGTCTGAAAGAGAATTCAAAAAGTTTCCTACAAAATTACCTTCTAGATTATACCTTTGACACATTATTACCAACACCATCAATATATATTGCTCTATGTTTAAGTATTTTAAACACACTGTTTGGCGCATTCATTATTCCTAACCATTTTCTTAGGATACATATGTTTACCATGGTTTATACTACATTTTTCTACGTGTCTCATCACGCGAGAAATCAAAAATATTAATGTGCGCTAAATTGTAATGTTTAATTCTGTATCATATTTATTCCAGTCGTTACTAACATATCCCATATGAACAAATATTTTAATAATGCTTTATACATTCGAGGTATCAGGAAGTAATTAACCGACATCTTTATGTTCATCGAAAGTTCGAATGTCTTAATAGTTACCATAAATATATTTTCTATAATGAAAATACCAACGGAAGCATTAATTACATGACTTGTGTGCCTATTTCTCACCATTTAAAGGCACATTAATACTATATGTTTTATCTTTGCCCCTTCATTGAGAGGTTAACCTAAGTCTTCCCCCTTTTTCGTTTCTTTTTTTTCTGCTAAAACCAGTCGTAATTGGCGCCTGCTGATATCATGCAGGGCAATATCCTACACATTATTATGTATAAGTGGTTTTACATCATAAATAGAACCTACACTCATGTAATGAATACCTTGAGTCAGTCTTACGTGCGAACAAATACTGATCATATTCCTACTGACACTAAACTACGCACGCATAATATTCATCCGATAAAAATATACCGTGTTGGGTACCTAATGACTATTTCAGCGTTATTAATACAAGTTAAACTTATGAGCTGCCAAATATACTGCTTGGGATGTAGCGTTTGACGGTGTGGAAACTTTTTTTGTGGCGACGACAAAAGAGGGACAAGAAAAGAATAAAGGCATCCGAGATGTGAGTATAAAAAAGAAAGGAAAAGGTGAGAAGGATGGAGAGGAAAAAAAGAAGAAGTGCTATCCATGGTCGAGAGATTTGAGTTAAGGGGGGAGGGGAAGGATGAAAGTAAGGATATGGTTAGAATGAAAGGGCCTAATGCGAATGGGCGTCACTTTTAATTAAAGGGGTAAGTTCAAGTTGGGAGGGGCGCAGGCACGGTGATTCGTACAATCTTCAATTCAGAAGGGCAGGTAAATGATGTTTTTCTACGACCACCACAACTGGTTGACACACCATCATAACTCCACGCACATGTTGCTTGTACTGTTTTTCTTAAAAAAATGAACAATATTAATGTAAGAGTATTTCCCATAAACAAAAGGACAACACTTCCTACGACGCATTATGGTCTAATAGCCTGCCATTTCACTTGATGCCAATAAACATCTCGCTGCTTCTTTTAGTGAAAATTTATGTTTATCTTAATGACAATTCAATAAAATTTAAAGACAATCCAATTGCTTATTCGAAAAAATAATGCAAAATTATCTTCTCCCATAAAATATTGCCGTACCGGTAGTTTTGACCGGTAAAAATTTAAAAACTTCTTCTGGTTTTCTATTCACAGTATGGGAATAAGTTGCGTTATTCAAAATGTAGGCACTACTTGTAGTCCGAATAACCTACTACTTGGGGAGTGACTGCTATTTAACTTGTAAACATTGAAAAAATGTCTGAAAATCTCTAACCGCCGGCATGGATGAACGCGATGACGGATGGTAACCGTGACGCAAATGACAATATTTACATAGGCGTATATATTTACGTATTTTTCACCAGGCGATGTGAAGAAAAAATATTGGAGTAACATGCTCGAAATGCTCTGAAAATTTATTTGCACAATATGGTCTGTATAAGTTTACCAAACTACACAGACGTCTCCTCTCTTCCTCGTGCGATGGGTTACTTGCCGGAAAAACCCATTTATTCTTCTCCGCTTTCTTCGGTGGTGGAATTGTTTTGCTGTGTGGGGGGGGGGGGGGAGGTTCACGAGGCCTTCCTACCTCTGAAATCGTGCGTGGGGCTCTTGACGACGGTTAAAGTAGTCAAGTTGCACCATTTGTACTACCTGATCAAGTCGAATCGATCCCCAGTGGACAAGAAACGTGTAAGCAATACGCGAAGGTCGACTTCGGAGATTAGCAGAGACGGCTGCGCCAGGTATGGGGACCGACTTTTGAAAGTGACTGTACCAAATATCCGCCGCAACAATTAATTAAGCGGGTAATTAGGGGGGTAGGAACATATTTCTGTCACGTGTGTTCTAGTATTGGGTCCATAATTTGCTAAAAAAGCGAAAAAAAGAACACCCAAAATGTCATTGAAATGGGCCGAATGGGCGAACATCTCGCTCATTTGCCCAAAAACAATACCTAAGGTCGTCTTAGTAACCACGGTGATATAAACATTAGGAGAACGTTTTGACCTGAATATTTACGTAATGGAAATAAATTAAAAGTTAACTGCAAATCATGCCACTGTGTATTATAAGTCAGTTTTCTCCATAAAAAAGAGAGAACTGGTTCCTTCCCTTGCATGACTTAGGAAAGCTCGTAATGAGACACTATGTGAGTACACACAGTATGTTGGCTTGGTGGTTAGTTGAGGATATAGCAATATGAAGTCGGATGATTTAAACCTCTCTAAAGAATTTTTTTCTGAGACATAAGATGGCAGGAACATATTTTTGTTACCCTTTTTAACGAATATTGACCACTGCTGTTCAGGGCCGATTCATCAATTAGGCACAGTGGGCACTGTGCCTAAGGCCTACGAAAGCCAGAACATAAAGTGAAAACAAGTTCAGAATGCCAGTAAAATTCAATAATGTTTGTATTATAGTAACAATATATAACCGTGTGAGATGAGCACCTGAGCAAGTCAAGCTGCAGTGCTGTAGATCTGTAAATTACAGTGTGTTAACTTTTCGGCTCTTTGTTGATAGCAAATTCACATATGGCGTCCTCCAATGTCATTTCCCTCATCGAATCGTCTTCAATTGAGAGTAATCCCAGGGAGGATAGTCGTGTATTGTCCCATCGTTGGCCGAAGATACGTTTTTATCAATTTGAGTTTAGAAAAGGAAACTTACTTTAATTTTTTTTCTTAATTTTAAGAAAGATGAAGCACGCGATTAACAACGATAAACAATGAAAGCGAAGCGCATGGTGTAACACAGGAATCACTACGTCATCACTGCATAGAGTCTGCATACTATAACTAACAATGCGGAAAGTCCAATTAGATTTCAAATCGCAAAAAAGTGTGGGCGTATTATTGAAAAATATTAAAGATTAAGTCGGGGAGGGCCTGCGACTTTGAAAGTGCCTACGATGACCTTAAAACGGCCCTGCTGCTCTCGTTATCAAATTTTTCATGACGAAAATTCATTTTGTATTCCACGGATATCGTCATTCGAAACAAAATCTCATTTCAAGAAGAATTTGGGAAATATTCGAGACAGTTATTCTTGTCCATCATGTTCTTTGTCGTATCACCCGAGTGCTATATTGTTTTCAGTAATATGTAGACACCCACGAGATCCACTTAACTGATGGGGCCGGGTCGGTGAAATATTAGACGGTTGGCTCATGAAGCAACCTGCATCCTTAGCCTTCACGGCTCGTAGAGACTCGGGAAGGTTCGTTATGAAACACTATTGAAAACAGCGAGTGAGTCAAGGCAGATTTTAAGGCAGTTAGCGGTAAGGCAGATTATTTTTCACGGCAGCAATTTGAAGTTGGAGATTCAAATTTCTCCGGAAAAAAATTATTTCCGAAGCATATGATGGCAGTACCATATATTTTTCTTATCCACTGTAACGCATATTAATCACAGCTGTCGTTTATAAAATTTTGAATGGCGTAAATTCATTTTGTATTCCACGGATATCGTCATTCGAAACAAAATCTCATTTTATGAAGAATTTGGAAAATTATCCATACATTTATTCTTCTCCATCACGTTCTTTGTCGTACTATACGAATGTTCTTTCGTCTTCAATAATATGTAGACAGCAATGGCTCCCAATAAAACTAATGTAGCCGGGTCGGTGAAAACGTGGGAGGTTGGCACATGAAGCAACCTGAATCCTTAGCCTTAACGGCACCAAGAGTCGACAAGGACGGACGCGACAGAGCTATCGAAGCAGGAGTCAAACTCCAAGATCAAATGCACAATCAGAATTAAGATAGGCGAATGGAATGCACTGAAGAAACTCACGTCCACACTCACGTTGGGGCGTCGGAGTGTTTTCTTTCGGGCTCCGTGGCGAGGTTTTTTTCCTACCGTTAGATTCACATTATGTCTTGCCGTTTATGTCTCACTAATACTTAGTTTCGCAGCCGATTGCGTCTATGCTGTGATTAGTAGATGTGGTATAGTTCTGTGAGAGATCGAGTCCGCAGTAATTACACGTTTTCCAATTTTTAAAAGAGGCATTCTTATAAGCATAAGAGTTATAACATACCAAGGGAAGCATGCAAATATATCAAGCATTCGCTAAACATAAGCTAGTAGTTGATAATACTAGCTATAGTTAGTATTGGCAAATACAGTAAGTTATTAACTGTAAATGCAGTGACTATTTAATTTAGTCCGTATAAAGTTATTGTAGAGCTAAACTGTAAAGTGTTGTGAGGTGTTGGGGATGTCGCGTGACAACTGAATTCTCAAGCGATTAATTCTTTGCTGAAATGTTAAACTCCTACATTGCAAAACCTTTTGGACAGTTGACTGTAGAGTGAATTTTGATTACCTTTTTCTGTTATCTTATTACGTTCTCACTAACGGTTCATATGCGACGCATTACGGCCTCCGCTTCCTCCACCATTTGAAGGACAATGTCCTCGAATTTCGGCGGAAAACAGATGATCAGGATGACATAAAACCTTATCTTTCATTTTTCAACTACCAGTGTGTGTATGGCATATTACACAATAGGGTGGTTTCCTATTATTTTTATTTGGCTAGGTCGGAAGGTAATTACACCTGGAATATGTGTTTCACACTTTTAGATTTTTAAACGACGATGTCTATATTTCGCGATTCAATGATAAGTGAAAATTTTCAAGCGCACGAAAACGCGACGGCTAAGTATGAATGCTGGGAAAAGCCCGTGTGACGCATTTCTGGTTCCCGCTGTCACCGTGTGGGGTATAAGAATAATTTAAACAGAGACACCGGCATTAAAATTAGCCGTACTTGGCAACCCGTGGTGAGAATAAACAAGCATCAATCCACCCCCTCCCCCCAACCTCCCGCTCCCCTCCCCCCACCAACTGACACAGATACCTATATAAAAGATTATCAATTCTCATCTCTTCATAATCCCTAGAAAAAGCGACCAGCATCGGTGGGGAAACGTTGGGGCCACCCTAAGAATTGACGCGGCGACATAGCCCAAATGTTTTTAATCACCATGACGATCACCCGCGAAAGTTTTAACGAAGATTAATTGACTTTGTTTGCGTGAAGCCGTAATATTTCGCCCGTGGTTCTTTTCCAGTTTAATGCTTAGTGGTTCTGTTATTTCAAAAAACAACTGCTCGATGGAGAAAAAGACTTCTTTCAATGTTTTGAGGACGAAAAGTCCTCTGTAGCTACCGGCACCATTATCTTAGCTCACTTTGTGCGATGATTCTTTGGAGGAAAGAACCGTTCATTGAAGGTACCGTGACCCATTTGCCATCCGGGATTTTGAATGATGTGCTTGGAACATTGCTTTTGTGTGATTTCCATGGTTTAAATAGTTCAAATTGAGCGTAATAAAAAATATTACGCGTTTTACGGCGGTACGTCATTTGTTGCAACTTTTTATAAAAAACTGTAAGTTTTCATTATTAAAATATAAATTTAAAAATTAGCAATAAATGTTATTCAACTCATTCATAAAGAAGATAAAAGTCCATTTTTATTGAAATACGCATCGATATAAATATATTTTTGATGCTGATGATTTAAAAAAATGTACGAATTTATTAAAAATGGCTGGATTTCTACGTGGGGCTTTAAAATTAGCATCCGTCACTCTGAGTGATAATCCACGAATTCACTTCCTATACCGCTCTAAACACACGCTATTGCCACGAAGTTCACCTTGAATGCAGAAGTACTGATGGGCCACAAACTTAATGTACGCGTATGGATTATCTTCCCACTTCTCTTTATATCTACCACAATTATAATTGTTGTTTCCATGGTGTCCATTTTAAGTCTCGGTCTTAAACAAATATAATTTATAATTTCGAGGATTCGACTTACCTCATTCTCTGAGTCGGATAGAGATAGATTTTACATCCACATAATACCCTATGAGCCACTGCTATGGTGTTTGGCAGGGGGTGATCAATCACCAGCATGCAGCATGCAATTGGACTCCCACATGCACACCACGCGGTCCAAAAAACGTCACGCATACTAACAAATTGCACCACCATATATGCTGTTAGAAATAATGATAACATTCAGAAACATGAATTAAGTAATACACAAGGCAGGGGGCCACGAAGTTCACCTTGTCAACACAGAAATACAGACACGCTACAAACACAGTATATACATATTTATGGATTATCTTTCCACAATTCTTTTTCTATTTACCTCAATTATTGTGGTTTCTATGGTATCAATTATTAGTGTCGGTCTTAAACAAATATCTTTTAGAATTTCGAGGATTCGACTTACCTCCTTCTCTTATTCGGATATTAGATGTTACATCTAAATCTTCATAATACCCCACAAGCCGCCTAAAAGGCTTGTGGCAGTGGGTATTAGGATACAAGCCTTTTTTTTACATAAATAGCAAGTGATAAAAAAAATACAACTGGCATTTGTTAAAGTCCTTCATTGTTTCCGGCGGAAAAACGAATTCCCATATATATCCGTTCGGCAAAACATCTCTCTTTCATTATCGCTTCTATCTGAGCTGGAAATATAGTGTGGCTCTAATATTATGTTCTCCGTGTTGCTCTTAAATGTATTCATTCTCAATTGTTCGAAAAATCTAAGTCTAGCGCGCAGCCTCCGAGTCTCCGGCGGCTCCCAGCCCAATTCTATTTACATCTGAATAACGCTGTCTGTACGCCTGTAGCAGTTTTTGACAAACCACACAGCCTTCCTTTGTATTTTATTCAGTTCGCGGATTAAGTCTTCCTGCACCGGATCCCATATGATACCTATCGCTGCATATTCAAGGTACGAAATAGCACCTTTCTTTTACTTTCTCATCCGAAAATCTTCCCACAATACGCTTGACAAATCCTAATTTCTTCAGGGCTATGCCGCAAGTATTCCTTATGTGTGTTCCCCACGTGAGATTCGAGGTTATCGTAATTCCCAGGTACTTCACTTCGTCTGTTGCCTTTTTTGTCAACGCCATCCACAGCATAAACATGGTTAAAGTCGGGAAAACTCTGCAATAAAATGCATGGTCACGCATTTGCTCAGATCATGTTCGAGTCTCCACTCTTGGCTCCAAAAATGAACATTTTTTGGAAAAATCTTCCACTGCAAATCTTCTAGAATTCGATAAATTTAGAGTCGAGTATTTGCCGCTGGTGATACAATATGATGATTGTTTTGCCATCAGATAAAGTTATATAAGAGTATCCACACAGTTAATTTAAAGGGGGCATTGTAAGAATTAGGGAATTCATTAATAGATTATACCAAATGTTGTTCAATCTTCCAATATTCGACAAAGCCTTATTCGTTCGCCATTTCGTACAACCTTTGCTTTAATTATCATGCGTAGAAATGAGCAGGAACTAACAAGTCTAAGGCTCTAAATTTATGTCTTCATTCTCTAACCAAAAGTAACAACCCTTAAAAAATTTTATCGTCTTTGTGTCGTTAAATGTAGTTATAAACTTGGGTGCGGAAACATAAGTGGTAAATTCCTTAAAGCGTGTAAGAACTGTTAGTTCATCATTCTATGAAACAATATTTTCTTGTGGACGGAAAAGTTAGTACATAATAACAATGAATAATTCCTGTGCTGTTGCCCATGGTTACCTTACGATGGTCTTGGAAGCCGTATAAGCTCCTCATTGATAAATGTTGGACTAGACCACGATTGAACCCTCCTATGATTTTAGCAAAACTCCGAAAACCTTGAACCATTTATCATTAATTGAAGCCGATGATTAAATTTTTTTAACGTTAAAGTACGTCAGAGTTTTGCTTTTCAATTTTTTTACCCCTGACTTCTACGAAGTACTCAGTATTACGTAACACAATGATGGCTCATACAAGGAATTTATGAAAATTGGAAATCGTTTTGCGCCTTTGAACAACGTTCAGATAATGTCAAGTCTATTTTTATAAAATGGAATAATCACTAGCCTTATATTTATATATATATATATATATATATATATATATATATATATATATAATTGATATCAACTTGAACTATTTATATTACGTGCCACGTGCATATCATATTTTCCAAAACGTTGTGTATATATATATATAGATATATATAATATAATAATGTATATATATATATATATATGGGGTGCAAGGAGGGGGAGGGTCAACCCCTCCCCGTTACGTGGCCGCTCGCTTTGCCTAACATTGCAGAACCATAATTTAACTCTTAACTAACAACAAACTCAACAAATTTTTTTAACGCTCAAATACGTCAGAATTTTGCTTTTCAATTTTTTTACCCCTGAATTCTACGAAGTACTCAGTATTACGTAACACAATGATGGCTCATACAAGGAATTTATGAAAATTGGAAATCGTTTTGCGCCTTTGAACAACGTTCAGATAATTTAAAGTCTATTTTTATATAATGGAATGATCACTAGCCTTATCTATGAATATACATATATAATATAATAATGGATATATATGTGGGGTGCACGGGGGGGGTCAACCCCACCCCCGTTACGTGGCCGCTCGCTTTGCCTAACATTGCAGAACCACAATTTTAACTCTTTTATATCACAAGATGTGTTTGTCTTGTATATGTGTACAATCAGTTAAAATAAAATAAATTCATGTGTCTTGATTATAGCTCATTACGATAAAAGTTAAGGTAGCTCAAGGTATATTTTGCGCCCGTTGACTTTCTTCTGTTTTCGCTACTCAAGTCGATAAGAGTGAATAACTGCGATTGATTTCCAACTGTTGATAGAATTATAATATTTATTCTGCAATTTTCATCCCAAACAACTCTTTACACGCCGTTTATTTACTTCCTTACTGTTTTGAAGTCCTTTTCCTTTTTACTCATTTCGTTTATTTACCGCAGAACCTTCAAATCGGCTTCCTTCATTCATCAGCCACCTTAATATGGATCATTTAATCCTCTGGTGATGCATATCAATTATATATTCTTTCGAGTGTCATATCCTTAAACGACTGCTACAATACCATCTCAGCGAGGGCCTTATATCCTGTGGACTATCGCTGGAAAAAGTATCTAAAAAAACCGTGCCACCGCTATCGCCATGGGGGGAAATTGGTTTCCTTTCTGACGCCATTTCTTTCGAAGGAACGAAAAGGAGGAAGTTTGAATGCCACCTAAAGTCGAGACGGAATATGCCCTGTCCATGCCCCCAGTCGGTAGAACAGAGGTGCTGTCGATATACTTATTAGCAAAATAGGCGTTCCATTCGACTTCCATTTCATCGCTTTCTCGCTCTGCTCATGTCTTTCGATGCGTCCAACTTTCACTTTTCTTCCGTGCCAATGCACTCCCAGTCCAAACACACTGCTTCGCATTCTCGCGTCTGAAAGTTTTCGAAGACGAAAAGCAGTCTCCAGAATGATAATGGCGATATTGGTGAGTCCCTTTCAGCATAGAAAAGTATATAGAATATATTTGTTTATGCTCCAGCCATCATCCTTGGAGCAAAACTCATTGTTCAATGATAGACTAACCGAAAAGCTCATTAGTTACATGCACAAACAATCCCACACAAGTGTGGCGTGATAATTATACTTTTATATGATTTTGATTCACTATTTTATCGTTTTTACAGTCTTTATATCAACTCAACAACCTGTCTGTTTGTTTTTCTGTTTGTTTGTCTGGTACAAACCTTGTAACTCAAATTTGACTCACTTCCTGTGAAGCAAAAACGCTGAAATTTTGCACACTTCTTCATTTCCGATGACAATACATGAATATATAACTTTTTCTCTCCAACCCCCCTTTAACCACCCCCCAGTCAACCCCCCCAAAACATGTTTTTGATCTAAGAAGTTCCAAATGGTCGATTTTCGTGTTTCGTGGCATTTTTAACATAGGGGTAGGAATTTAAAAGCATAGGGGTGGCATTTTGAAACATAGGGGGCTTACCATTCACTGAAAATTTAATAAATATTGTGACTTTTTTAATACGTCACTTTTGGTTTTTCGGGGTCACTAAGTTTTTTTGCTTTGTGTCATATATAAACGTTGCTCATCCCCTGTAATATAAATATAAAGGCTGGTTTTTAAAAAATTTTTTTTTATAAGAGCTTATTTATTTTATATTGGTCATTTTCCTTTGTTGCTACGCAAGTTATTACGTTTGAAATAAATACACAGACATTCGGTGTTTAGCGACAATACAGTGCACATAGCGTTGAACTAAGTAGGCATTGTTATTTAAATATTTTATTTTAATTAAGCTATAAGAACTCTCGTAAGAACCCATAGAAGTAATGACGATACAACAGTATGATAAATAAATTAAAATAAGATAACAAAGAAGCAATGATTATAGTTTCTCCACACGCATGAGATCTGTAGGTTGTGTTTTGTTAAGAATAGGTTAATGTTATACCTCTGTATTGCTTAGAGGCTTGAGTAATTTATATTTCAATCCATCCTGTAGATTTTCTGTTTTAAGCCCTCAGGGATAGAATACCAAAATTTAGATGCCGTAACGAGACATGGTTTTTGATTGGTATTTGAACGTAGAATCGGATGACAAATAGAATAGTCCTTAATGCAAGATGCTATCATATTCATTCTTCAACATTTCCCTCAGAGAATATAGAAGGATGAAGAATAATTCTGAATACCTCAATAATCATCATGATATTATCATCAATGAACATTCATATGCTAAATATCGTTGTGAACAATATTAAGGGATCCAAACATTAGTTTGACTCAGTTTTCTATTGCGCTTACTTGTCTAATTACAATTCAATTCATATTCACGTATTTATTCACGTATTCTCTTCTTCTTTCTCTTAATCACACCCCTTCTTTAACTCATTCAGGGCCTTTCTTTGCATTTCTTTCCATCCACTTGTACTCGACGATTGTCCTCAACAGGCCATCAATCATCAATATTCGTCAAGCGTATCGTGGGAAAATTTTCGGATGAGAAAGCAAAAGAAATGTGCTATTTCGCACCCGTCTGACCGCACCTTGAATGTGCAGCGATATCATATGGGATTTATTGCAGAAAGACTTAATCCGCGAACTGAATTAAATACAAAGTAAGGCTGCGCGGTTCGAAAAAAAAACTGCTACTGGCGGAGAGACAGCGTTGTTCAGATGTGTAACGAATTAGGCTGGGAGCCGCTGGATACTCGGAGGCTGCGCGCTAGGCTTAGATTGCTTAAATAATTGAAAATGGATATCTTTAAAGAGCGATACGGAGAACATAATAATTATTAGAGCCCCCACTATATTTACAGGCCCAACAGGAGCGGTAAATTAAGAGAGATACTTTGCCGAACGGATAGACATGCGAATTCGTTTTTCCCCCGAACCGTAAAGGACTTTAATATATGCTACTCCTAATTTCGTTAAAACATTTCTTTTTTATGTGTAAATGGCTGGTGTCGTAGCACCCCCTGCCGCACGCCTTTCAGTTGGCTTGCGGGGTAGTACGTAGATTCATATGTAGATGGTGTGGCGGATAAAATTATCCCGTCTTCTTCTTAAGGTTTTTAAAAGACTTCTATTGTTTCCAACTTCTCTTAACACTTCCTCATTATCACTTCCTATGGCGGCCTTATACGCTGTGTACTATTGTGGAAAACAAAGGATCTCTGCGAAATTTGTATCGCCGCTATCGCTCTGTGGAAAAATAGGTAGATATCCCATTTTGACGGTATTTCTTTCTAAGGAACGGGATGAAGGACATTTAAATGAAGCTGTCTGTTGTCTACGAGGGATTTGACGGAATATCCACGCGATCCAAGCCTAATCAGTTTTTGTTTTTTTTATTATTGGAACAATCGCTAATAATCAAGACATCCCCACATGCACACCACACGGCCATAAAAATATCACGTATCCACACAAAATGTAACACCAATCACGCAAAGCGACAACCATATCAACGGCTATTTATTCACGTAACATGTCCATTCAAGGGTATAAAAATGGATAAACATTCAACGAGTCGTCTTAGCGATTTTCGCCATTCATTTTATTTATCGAGACACCGTTGCTATCATTAATTATACGAGGAGAGAATGACATTTTAAATCTATCTGTTTTCCAGTCTATTTCCTATATTTTCTTCTCGTGGTCGCACCTACCATAGTAACACGGTAAACAAAGGATATTTTTTCACGTCGTCTGAGGAAAAAAGCACTTCTCCGAATGAATGGACCAATATATAAGTGTTCTATCTTCTAATAATGCATTCACAAAAGTTGTGTGGTTACCCATGCGATGCATTTTCGTGTCTATTCACGCAAATTCGTTCATTTAGACGTCGACTCGTTCGGGTCGCTGTTCCGTGTAAACAAGTCCTTAGAGATGAGGGAATTTCAAATGAGGTCTTGTTATTATAGCAACCAAGGTTGTGACGGATCGTGCACTGCCCACCCGCTATGAGCTTACTTCGTGCTCGTCGCTATAATGGTGGTGGTGCATCAGATATTATTTTGTTTTAATTAAAATGACGTTTTATTGGACTTCCTTATCTTTACTTTCTCCCTTCTCTCTTTTGATGCCTCACACTATCTTTTTCGACTCGAGAAAATCCCGGAATGCATTCCTCGCCCAACCCAACTTCTTCACTTAATCGTCCCAAAAATGTGTTTGAAGAGGAAAAGAAGTCCCTAGACATAAATCCTTATGCATAGCGAGCGTAGCATAGAATATAGTACATGGTGTAATCCCTAGAGGGATGGTAGTGTTAGCGATGAGTCCTTTTGAGCATAGAATTGAGTAGAATATTGAATATTTATATACGCTCTGGACATCACCGTTGAAGAAAAACACAATTTAAAATGATTGGCTGTCCAAAAACCTCATTATATTTACATGAATGAAAATTCAAACGGAAGTTATAACGACATGAAAGTATGGTATGTAAATAACAACGAGATATAAGGATACATAAGAATTTGAATATAACAACATGCGTCATATCAGAGAGGAGAATATCCTCTGTCATAAATAGGCTGTCTTTTATTAAGCAAGGTTTAAATTTGATGCATAATGATTGAAGCCACGTTTACTTTATATTTGAACACACGATTGGAGACCTTCCGTTTTGACGAGAAATGATTTTTGGAAGGCATTCGTATATGGGATTAGAAACCGTAAAGAGTGGAGCTTACAATTAGTGCGAGATGTTATCTTTGTGGTTTCTCATTTCTTCTTAAACATTTTAAACATAGCATAAGGAAGGATGTGGAATAATGATGAAAGACATCACCATGTCATATCATCATCCTTATAAGTTGATCTTGTTACTTTCGTATAAAAATATTCACTCAAATCTCAAGCAAAGAATTGTTACAAAGGACAGTATTGTTTTATTGTTGATATTAACGTAAAACTATTTAGAAATCCTAATATTCGTTAATTATATTTCAGAAGGATTTTTTAAAATTTTGATCACAGCAACCCAGAATCAAATGACTCAATTGTCAATAAATTAGTGTCTCACGGCGAAGAATTCATATCTCTTGTTGAAGGAGTTTATTTCGTGGCGAGACATTATATTTGGACAGTCGGGTATTCTGCTCAGAATTCGCTAATAATATTTTTATTAAATAACATATGAGGCTGAAATCCACATTGGAATTCACCATAAGAGTACAAAATTAAATAAAAGTTGTCGATCAGAGGGGGACTTTCGACGCCGATTGGACAAAATTCTTGAAAAATCATCGTAGTATGACAATCGAAAAAAGCCCGTATTTCTGATGTGATCAAGATGACGATAGAGGCAATAAATCGTTGATGGCACGAAGAGAATTGTAAAATGCGAAATGTACTACACGTGGCCCAGATGGGTGGGAGCCCTCCCGGATCCCCTCGTTAAAGAGAGACGGAACATCGGTGGGCCCCACGAGAGTAACACTAACCGCCATTTTGTATCGTTGCCAAGGAAGCCTGTTGTTTTGTTCCTAGGCATCCAAGCCAAAGGCTAAAAGAGCCTTGCTTAACACTCTGCGTGCCATTGCCGTAATATTACGTCTGATAAATCTTTCTGAAGATTGCCGTGGACGTAATATTACGTCTTTCTATTTAATTGGCTTTGTATGCGTGAAGCCGTAATATTTCGCCCGTGGTACTTTTCCAGTTTATTGCTTAGTGGTTCTGTTATTTTAAAAATCAACTGCTCGATAGAAAAAGAGTTCACTTAATTTTTACTTGAGGACGAAAAGTCCTCTGTAGCTACCGGCATCCTTATCTTAGGCCACTTGGTGTGAAAACTCTTTTGCGGAAAGAACCGTTCGTTGAGGGTGCAGTGACCCTTTTTGTCATCCAGGATTTATAATGCTTTTCTTGGAACAATGCTTTTTTTATGATTTCCATGCTTTAAATAGTTCAAATTGAGCGTTATAATAAACTTATTATGCATATTATGGCGGTACATTATATGTTGCAACTGTTTTTTAATTTTTCAAAAACTCAAGGTTTTCATTGTTAAAGTTTATATTTAGAAATTAGCAATAAATGCTATTCAAATCATTCGTAATGATGAGAAAAGTCCATTTTTACTGAAATACTCACCGATATAAATATATTTTTTATGATAATGTTTAAAAAAATGTACGAATTTAGTAAAAATGGCTGGATTTGTCAGTAGGACTTTAAAATTAGCAGCCGGAACTCAAAGTGTTAATAATCACCAATAAATTAATTGGATAACCGTGGATAGCTTCTGAGTTATCCACTTATACATTCGTAACCCATTGAATCTGCTAGTCCCAGTGGCGCCGACTCCATGGGGCTTGAGGGGGCCCAAGCCCCCCCAAAAATTCGTTACAGATGTGAGGATAAAATGTGTCAGGCTAGTCAATTTTCCCCGGAGTGTCCAGATATCGAGATTCAAGTGAACAGGGTTCTAATTTTGATCATATTAGGGCCCCCGCGCACTGGCAACTTTAATCACCGGCAACTAAACAATTTAATCACCCAAGAGTTGCTCGCTACCGCGCACTGGCGATTAAATAGTTGCCCCTCAGCTCAGTTTTCAATGGATCTCGTGAAAGCAAGTTGTGTTGTTGCGCTCATTTTGAGACAGCGAAAAAATAAGCAAAGGAACAAAAGGTTTTGGGTACAGTATTTGTCCTTGAGGACTATCCTCTTTTTAGAGGAATTTACATAAACTATACTGTACGTAAAATTGGTAGGAGAACTTTCGTTTAATCTAAAATGTTGTTGCCTTTAATTCCAATTCATTTATCAAGTTTTTAAAAAATGATCACAAATTCAATCACCTAAATATAATAGATATCTCAATCAAATTAAATAAATCTGGTTTATATAGGTACCAGGAATGATCTTCAATAGCTTTAATAGTAAATTGGGCACTAGAGAAGCTGTGAAAATGGTGGAGTGGCTATTTAATATGGGACCAGATATCAGGGAAGAGATACATCCATCTAGTTATACATGGAAAGGAGACTAAACTATTGAAAACAAACTATGTTGGATCGAGAAACACATGAGGAGGAAACTCAAGAAAATAAAATATGACGCGAGCTAGGACGGATTGGGATGCAGTCAGTAGCGTAAATATGGGGGGTGAGGGGATAATTCCCCCCCAAACCATCAGAGAAAAAAAAAGATATTTACAAAATAACCTAGTATTGAAATAAAATAACTTTATCTGCTTAAATATAAATTTTTAGCGCCAAAATGATGTAAAATGTATATCGCAGCAATGTATATCAAATGTATGGCTGCAGTACAGCATTCTTTGGATTGCCATCACGATTTCAATACTGTGGAATCTTTGGGTATACATATTGTTTTCTTGTTTTTGGTAATCCTCTGTTCAGAATCACTTACTTATCTTTGACATGTAAGTATGATTCCTCTATTATATCCATGATAAATTTGAATGAATTTTACATTATTTCCGCCTTATATTAATTGTAATTTGCTTCGTTCAAACAACTTTCATTTTATAATGCTCACTAGTTTTAAAAAATGTGAAATTTATAAGAACCTGAAAAGAACCTGAACCAGAAAATAAAGAAGAACGTTAGGATTATATTTCAGCATTAAATTTTAAACGAAAAAAATTGGTTCTATGGAGTAACCCACACCTGTGCAGATTAGCTCCAAATTCGCTGCAGGAACGATTGGCGCCGCCTCAGTCGAACTTAAGACTCGATTTTTTTGCATGGATTGCCGAATCTTTCCGTAAGGGTATATGACCGTTGGTTGTGAATTTGTGGCTTCCAAATACAATCCAGAGCTTGTTCAATAAATTTAAGTACCGCAAATAATCCCAAAAAGGTAATAGGGCCAGAGCAACATTTGCAGTAAAATTGAGAATTAGGAAGAAAGAACGGGAGGAAAAAAGTAAAAGAAATGGTGGCGTCGAGTGAAGGTGTAATGCACATACCAAAGCGGGAGGATACATCAACCTACCCAATGTGGTTTTTTTAAATAGGAATCCTATTTCAAACAGCAGAAATGATTGAAATAATTGAAGGTGACGACTTGAACGAAGAAAAAGAAATGAATCAAGATCAGAAACGTAGATGGAATGCAAGAAATTCCAAGGCCCAACATTATATAGTCTCTACAATAGAGATCCGTGGTCCACCATGTAATATGCTGTGAAGCAGTGGTAGCTGGATAACCAGAAAGAAGAAGTATAGGAAAGTGAAGAAAAGAATTTCGAAGAATCTCAAGAGTATGAAGAAAATGTAATGAAAGGAATCAAATGAAGGGAAGGTGTAACTATTTAAGTAAAACATTCTGAGGTAGTTGTTTATTTACATAATGCAAGTAAGTGAATTTGTAAATATATGGCTTCCAAATACAATCCAGAGCATGTTCAGTAATTAATATTACCGTAAGTAACCCCAAAACTTAAAAACTATGAGATCTTTGCAAAACGCGTCCAGCAAAACACTTTCCAAGATGCGCTCCGAACAAGGGCCGTCAAGCAACTGAAAAGTTGCCAGTGCGCGGGGTTGGGTAAGCATCCACGCGATCTATTCCTGCCGGCAACAATTTAATCACCCTCAGAATAGGTCCGGACGCAATTATTTAGTTGCGGCAACTAAAAAATCGCCCGTGCGCGGGGCCGCAGTCAATTTCGTGTGTTTCATTTGAACTTCCATAGAGCAACTAAATAGTTGCTTTAAAAAAGTTGCCAGTGCGCGGGGGCCCTTACTCTTCTAAAATGCTTAAAAAACTTAAAACTCACTACTTATAAAATTTACCGGGGCAAGGTCCTCGGATTGGCCCCCCCCAATATTTTTTGTAAATCGGCACCCCTGGCTATTCCCCTGTCTTGTTCTCTCAGAGGAAATCTGTCTGTGGTCTTACGAAGCAGTGAGCAGCAGGGGGAAGGTTTTTGGGGGATAACCCCCCCCCCAAGAGCTCAGAGAAATTTTTAAGTTTAATTCATTTTACTTAATTGGATTGATATTACTAATACAATAGTGTAAGGATTATTAAAAAAATATCCCTCAGAAAGCCTTAAAACTCACCATTTTGAACCGTTTATCTTTAAAATTCCGCAATTTATTACTCTCGCAATTACCGCTTATCCTGGTGGGTATTCTAAACACACACACCCCGTTATTAGTTGCACCTAAACCCCCCCCCCCTTCTCAGCCTTTATTCCTAGCTGCGCCCCTGTTCCGAAGGGGAATGCTGAGGAGATGATCCCTGATCAGGTATTTTCGTTTCGCTGAGGCACATGAAGGAGAATTCAAAGGAAGGCTTCCAATGATAATTATAATGATTTATAATAATAGGGTAGTTTCCTTCATCAAAGAAACCGAAAGGCATTGATTGCGATTTGTTACCCACCATTAGTGTATTCATAATACACAAATTATTTGGTTTTTGAAATACCGGTTTAGACGAATGGCAAGGGTCAAATTTTATCCTCATTTGAAAAAGGCCAGATTGGCGCCCATGCGATGCCACTCCACGTGACATCACAGGGACCTAGTTTCTCTAGGAGACGATAGGAGTTATACATCGTCTGAGATTACCAATGCATGCATGAGGCGCAGAGCTCAGGGAAACATGTCTTAAGAATCACCTATTAAAACTGGCAAAGGTCGGAAAGTTTTCTTCGTTTGATAAGGTATTAATAAACCTTTTTTAAGCCAAGCGTTACCAGACAGCAAGGTACTCAGCTACCCTCCAGCATCCTGCGTCCTATCAGCGCTCAGAGCCTCGATCAAGGTCACCTCACAAGGCGGGAGGGGGAACCAGAAATAGGTCACACGGAGAGATTTCCTTACCCGTCGCGTTTTCGCGCGCTTGAAAATTTTCACTTTTCATTTAATCGCGAAAAATAGATATTGTCATTTAAAAATCTAAAAGCGTGAAATACGTACTCCAGGAGTAATAATCTTCCGATATAGGCAATAAAAAAATAATAGGAAACCACCCTATTTGTATTGTCGCCAAGGAGGACTGTTGTTTTGTTTTCAGGTATCCAAGAACGAGACTGTGATTGTGTTGGAAGGAAATAAAAAATGTGCAAGGAAAAGTTCTTGTGTTAATTGCAATGATTTTCAACGTATGTGCATATTATGAGCTGCTTATGAATTAAAAATTGCATTCCAGCATCGACAACCATTGTTCCTTGCTGCGTAGAAGGTAATTTTAATGTGTTCGTCCAAGTAATCATTTCATCGATAGTGTGGCTTGCATTCTTCTACTTCTATATTTAATACGAATAAAAGCGAATATATTAGTGAAAATTAGGCTGATATCAACAACATATACTACCACTTGCCCTTGATTCGGATGTGTTAACATATAATTGATATAGGTGAAGAAAATCGAGGACCTAATCTTGAGACATGAGCCTCAATTGAGACACACTTGTGATTTGGGGATGGAGATACACTTTTCGCTGCATTACATTCTTAGCTATTATTGTTTTCTGATTTTGACAAAGGACATGATCCAATCTGATGCTATAGGTACCGTAAATTAAAACTCTTTTACCTCTTCTTCAAATGTGGACACTTGCAGAAATGACTTGCAGAAATGTGACGATGAAATTTAAGCTATTAAATAAGAGAGAGAACGTGGTATTTTTTGCGATATGTAGTATCACCCGACGTTTATAAATTAATTTTCAATGGTTATATCTGACTAGCCATTAGCCTGATATTTTATATTGGTATGGGAAGAACTTCAGTTCAAGGATGAACATAAGTGATCTTTTTCAAACTGGGACAAAGAACTCTTACCAAAACATTAAAATCATTGTGACCTTCGGATTTTTATCATGGTAGTTTCGCACATTTTACTTAATTCTAGCAAAATATTTATATAGATTATTCAATCTGTCTGTAAGAATACAATACGAGCTAATAACTAATTCACTACGAACTATATAGTATATCGTATAACTTAAATCAGGTTTAAAATCTCATAATATACAACAAATTACGGAATGAATCAATAACACTTTCCTTAGCATTAATTCTGACGAATATAATTCATCAATAACGGCCGTCTCCTCTTCGAATGCTTTATTTTCTGTTTTCTTTCCTCCTATCCCACTTCGTTGCTGCTTCGTCTTCCTCTTTTTCTAACCAGCTTTTAACCAACTTGCGTTCACACACGCATGAACTACCGCCAACCATGGTCGGAAAACGGTGGTCAGAATCCCAACCACGGTTAACGGGAACTTGCGTTCACACCTCGTTTTGTAACCTTGGTCGGGGCTTTCCGGCGTGAAAAGAACGTAGTGTGAACGGGGCATTAAGGGCCTTTCTTAATGGCCATTAATAAATTAATTAGATGAACGTGGACGTCTTTTGACCGTCACCATATGCATAGGCCATCTAATCAGCCTGTCGAATCTATTTTTCTCTCAGAAGAAATCTTTCTGTGGTATTCCGTGGTGGATGTTAAGGAGAACATCCGATATCAGGTATTGCCGTTTCGTTGAGGCATATGAACGAGAATGCATTAGGAACTATTAAGAACTATTTCGTTTTCGGTAATACGTGGACACCCACGAGCCCCACTTGGGGTCGGTGAAAACTGGAAAGGTTGGTACTCGAAGCAAACTGCCTTCTTTGTCTGTACGGCGCAAAGAGTGTGTCTTAATGTCGGCGTCAAAATTATGTGCAATATATGCCCTCAGAAACAGCCTTTTAACTAGGTTTGGTATGTAGCCAGGTGGTTAAGGTATGAGTTACGACCGATTGACTCAGGTACGATTCTCGGAGTCAACATTTTTTTTCACAATTTGTTTCTACTACTCATTTCACAGAAGCCTGCTATTCAACATCATTTTTATGACTTTCACATAAAATTTTGTTTTTCTGCATTGATATATTTTGTTAGCAATACGGAAGAGTCCGCTGTTTTCTTAACTCAGTGCACGGGAGAGAACCAGCCTCCTAGCATCACAAAATCCAACGAAATTGTAACATGACGTTATATTACTTGCCGTGAGATCGCCGAAGACGTTTAATATATTGTGCGTTCTTCACGTCCCATCACGAGATTAAATTGTCAATCGTAAGAAAATATAACTGGACGGATCGGCCTTTTTACGAGAGAAAGTAAAACTTCTGGCAGTGGATTTTTTTAAAATATACCATGAGCTGCACATTTATTCATGTAGTATTAAAAATTTGGCATCACCATCACCGGTCAACAATCCTAGGATTGTTTTGACGCAGCTCACCATTCAATTGTTTTATCAGCTAATCTTACGTATTTCTTCTCTTTCACATCCATCTAACCTTTTCCATTCTTGCCAACTTCTTTTCACATGACAATTGTACAGGGATACCGACTTTGGAAAAATATTGGGGGGGAATTATATAAGTAGTGAGTTTCAAGTTTTTTAAGCATTTTAGAAGAGTCATATGATCAGCATTGGAAACTCTGATAACTCGAATCTTGGTATCGGGACACTCCGGGGAAAATCGACAAGCCTGACACATTTTTTCCTCACATCTATAACGAATTTTTGGGGGGGCTCGGGTCCCCTCAGACTACGTGGAGTCGGCGCCACTGCCATTGTCTTCATCAGGCCATCATGTCTCAAGGTTTATCATACAAGGGTGCTCCGTCTTCTTATTAGCATTTTCATTTTAGAGGATTTATTAGCATTCTCATTTAGAGGCTTCTTTACTTTCTTCCTTTTATTAGGACTTCCTCGTTACTAAGTCATTCTATCCATTTGATTTTCATCATTCTCATGAATAGAACCACATTACGAAGGCCTCTATCCTTGCTTTCTCCGCTGCGGTCATTGTCCATGCCTCACTTCCGTATAGGAGCATACTCCAGTTGTAGGTTCTTATAATTGTTTTTTTTACTTCCATATTTTATAAGTTTCCCGCTGTAAGCAGGTCCATCTTTTGGTGGAATGCTCTCTTCGCCTGTGCTACTCTGCTGATTCTCCCGTCACTAGTTATCTTGCTTCCTAAATAACCGAATTCATCCACCTCCTCTATCAGTTTTTGCTTCCCTATTTTAGTGTTAGTCTTGACTTCTTCTCTTCTACAGACCTAGTGGTAATTCTCCTGAAATGCTGTAGCGGTAAATATATTACGGGAGATGGGAATGTTATTCAAATTTCCCTCCTAAAGATTCTACAGAAAATAATACAACTCCATTTCCGTACTGCTGCGAAAGTGCAACCGCTCAAATTCGTTGTGATATTTTTTAATTCGACTTTATAAAATACCCCGCAAGCCGAATCAATAGGATAAGTCTTAGTTATTACTTTTGCGTCGCGTCTATTTTTGCGTAACGCAACGTTTCCCGAGAGATGCTGGTAGCTTTCTCAAAAGGAAGCTCACCCAAAAATTGACGCGGCGACAATGCCTTAAAGTTAATATTTTACGTAATGCACCAATAGAGGTTTTGGTAGGGGTGTTATGACAACAGCCTTTTACACGTAAAAAAGGGAATTCTCTAACGAAATTACGCAAACCATTTATTTAAGCCTTTTAATTGATAAGGGGAAAACTGAATTCGCATATCTATCTGTTCGCCAAAATATCTCTCTTAATTTATCGATTCTATCGGAGCCGGAAATATAGTGTGGCTCTAATATTATGTTCTCCGTGTCGCTCTTAAAGATATCCATTCTCAATTGTCCAAGCAATCTAAGCCTAGCGCGCAGCCACCGAGTCTCCAGTGGCTCCCAGCCTAATTCGTTTAACATCTGAACAACGCTGTCTCTCCGCCCGTAGCAGTTTTTTTGACGAACCGCGCAGCCTTCCTTTGTATTTTATTCAGTTCGCGGATTAAGTCTTTCTGCACCGGATCCCATATGATATCGCTGCATATTCTAGGTGCGGTCGGACGAGTGCGAAATAGCACCTTTCTTTTATTTTCTCATCCCAAAAATCTTTCAGTTTTGTTCACTGCTGTATAGTTTAACCAGTTGAAGAGTGTCCTCAAATATACAGCACCATCTTGCATACACTGGTGTTTCTTCACTGAAAATCAGGCGGGCGTGTGCACAAGTATTAAACTATTAAAGTTTCTGGTGGTCACGCAAAGCCGTTGGCCATTGTAGGTAAGCTAGCGGGAAGAGGCCACTTTTCTCATGGGTTTTTTATAGCTAAATTTTCGTATCAAATTTCTTCAGATAATGGGCGTACCCAGCGAGGGGCAGAGGGGGCAGGGCCACCCCCCTCCCCCCCTAGAAGCAAAAAATCGCAGAAGTCTCTAAGCAAAATCAGTGCTGAATTGAAACGAAGGAATTCAACAAATTTTCTTTAAACCCACGAAAGATGATATGCATTAGTAGGTATAAGATATGTAACTAAAATATAAAAATATTTTTTCAATGAAATAATCTAATAAACTAATGTCACAACTTGGTTTCCTCACCCCCTAGACCATGGCTTGCAACCCCCCCTAGCTTTGAGCCTGGACACGCCCTTGCTTTAGACACAACATTGAAAACTTACACTAAAGATACTGATGATCGGTGCTAAGTTAATTTCATTCAATATCGGGATACAATGTTGGTTGTTGATAATAGAGGCTTAAACCCAAACGACATATTGTTGACATCTTTCTCTGCCATTAATTACTTCATTGGGTCTCGCTGCATGATTTCAGCGAACTTATTGCTTCGCCGAATGCCGTGTGATGGCAGCACCATGCAGGGGAACGTATCAAGGTCAGTAAAGGACCTGACCTTGGAACGTATGTCGAAATTCATTGGAAGAAACTGGGAAGTATCGTGATGTTCGGTTTTCAAAAATGTTTGTCTTTTATTGGAATTTCTTTGAAAATTACTAAAACCTAGGCCTAACACCCAGTGCGATAAGGGTCGGTATAATTGCCATGGGAATTAAAGAATCTCGATAGCGTAGTGGTCTGCGCAGTGGCCCGGAAATCTAAAGGTGCGTGGTTCGATTCCCGGTCCAGGGGAATTTTTTTCTCATGGCAATTCTTGTATATAATCTCTTTTTGTTTTCACGTTAGCTTGCATCTCATTTTTTTTGCCTTTGTAAACAATTCCGGTCCATTACATTGTATTTCCGGTGTTATGAATTCTGCATCAGCTGCAGTTTGCGCCGACGATTATCGCTACTACTTAGAGTGACACGCCGATTCGTGAACATACGAGTGTATTCAGAATGTAACGGGAAACATTAGATCATTTCTATATTCGTGTACATTAATGCTGTCACCTTCATAATATTTCTCATTAAATATAATACACTTGTGAGAGCTCTTCTTTCAATCCTCGGAAAAATTGTTCTTTCGGATTAGCCTTAAGCTCCGCCAGTGGTTTCTTTTAATTCCATTTTATGCTTGTAAAACGACAATCCTTTGATATTCTCTTTATTTTTGGACATAGGATGAAGTCACTCGGAGCCATGTTTAGCGAATAAAAGGCCGGGTGGGGTCTAGCTTATTTTTTTAATTTTCTTTATTTTTAATTTCTACCTCTATAAAATTTGCTACGGGTATGCAGAATGGATATCCTAAAAACTTCTGCCCTATTGTTTAACATTCAGAGGTCACTCACAGAGCAAAAATAAAATAGCAATAAACTTCTCCAATTTTAGAAAATAACGTCATTTTCGGAGGCAGCGCACAGTTTTAGAGAATTTCGGGGACGAATTTCGTCCCATTTATACGTCCGCCCAACATTTTAACAGGAATAATACGATAATATTCCGTTATAGCAATACAGCCGCGCGTCACACTCCTTCAGCTGGTCGCCGTACTAACGGTCAGCTGATTTGTCCTGCGCTCACATAGCCGCATTCCTATTGGTCAAATACATCACCAACAAACAATCAAGTGCAAACGGAAAATCCCCGAGCTCATAAAAACATGTCTTAACTTTGAAAGACAAAGTAAACAATGAATGCAGATTTTATTACTGAAATAAGACATTGCAATGTTTCCACTGAGTTTTATTATTACACAACGCGTGTGGTGTTTACAAACAACGTTATCAAGGCTGTTGTTTGTAACGACGAGTGTTGTTTATAGCAACTTGACGCGTTTCCACAGTTTCCACTGAGTTTTATTATTACACAACGCGTGTGGTGTTTACAAACAACGTTATCAAGGCTGTTGTTTGTAACGACGAGTGTTGTTTGTAGCAACGTGACGCGTTGTGTTATAATAAAACTCAGCGGAAATATTGCAATGTCTTGTTTTAACAATATTAAGAACTTCCACCATATCGTGCCCTACATCATATGTGATATGCAAATCAAATTACTTTTGCATTCTCAAGGTGCATGTATACCAACATAATAAATCAAATTCGACAGTCGCACTATCCAAACTCCAAACCTATAATTTCCTGAGAACACGCCTCGTACTTATGCCGTAGTTGGCAATGTAAAACTGATTTTCCCCGCATGAAGGCCCAGGACTGATTTCAGTTGATAATGTTCATTTTTTGAGGGAGATTCATATATGCCGATTCCTCAAATGTTGAATATTCTTCGAACTTCAATTAGAAAAATTCTTGATGCTCATTTGTTTTTCCCTTCAAAATTTGACGATGACGTCTTGGTGCTCTTCGAAGATTTAACTTAATTAGTTTCTTCCACAACCGTCGAGTTTCTGCAGCATCCATATCATGGAAGACGACATCACGAGAAAAAAAGATGTGAAAAACTCTGCGGTATTCATCGTCATGCTTCATCTCCTTCCTTGCGCTCCGAGGAACTCATTTGTCTAGAGACTGCTTTTTGTCTTCAAACTATCATGGACGTAAGGAAGGTGAGAGGAAGAAAGCGATGATAAGGAAGTTGAAAAGAACGTCAATTTGACAACAAAAGAATGTCAAATGCACCACTGCCATTATAGAGATCACGATACGCTGAAATTTCGCGGTATTTGATTGTAGCTAAAAGTTCTCAGCTGTTTACTGAGAAGTTCTGCACTTTTGGTAGTTTCAGTTGATTAATTTTCTCGGTATGATCATGGAATTGTGTCGTAGGCTGTATTAAGTGGGGGTGGGAATGTGGGAGGGGTTAAGGGCATTCTTGTGGACTTCGTGCTTAGCGTATGCTGATGGAGTACCAATAGAGTTCCAAAGAGTCCATGAACCAGGGTGCTCCGTCAACGGGGTGCTCTCATAAAATTAAAAAGATAATTTTTTCAACAAGTTTAGATAAGTGAGTTAAAGTTATTAACGCATGCCAAATATGACTTCATAATTCTCAATATTCCTGTTACTAGAGAGCTTCAAATTTCGAAAAAAGTACTAAGTTCTTTCGCTCTACGAAAACGTCCTGTTACGCCAGAATGCGAGTAAGCAGCTTCGCTCCATGGCAATGACAAAACAGTAACGACGATAACAAACAGCTACGACGATACTGATTCATAACGTGAGGGCTGTGTGAAAAACAGATGTGAATAGTTTTAAAAGTTTTTTTACGGAATTTGCATTGCGCAATGGTTGACTCCGGCTTCGTAAGGTAGTTCATTAATTCATGGCCGCTTATTTCTTCTCCAGTAATGAAGATTTCTTGGCGCGGAGTTGAGAGGCCGCGAGATCGAATTGTAACATAAATTAAATCAATAATCTCGTTCGCTAGTAATATAAGACTTGTTTTGTCTCTCATTTAACCAATGTCATTTGCTCACTGCTTTTGATGTGTAGATACTATGTGCAATATTGGAATCGGAAGAGTTAACGTTTTGGAGAAATAAAACGGATCATATTTTACGCCGATTTCCTAAGCATTCATAATGTCTAGAAGAGGGACATACGGCGTTTCAGCAGTTTGTTAGGTTCAACTTTGAATAGATTCACTCTAGAAATTTAAGCAATCTTACATTTTCAGTTATTTTCAGAATGATACCATTAATTTAAAACAATTATTACCCTAGGATACCTCCCCGAACCATAAAAGTTTAAAAAAATGGTATTCGTAATGTAGTTTGAGGATTTGCTCGTCGTAACATCCCATGCCACGCAAATTTTATGAGGATTTCGGGGTAGAACGCAGATGTAGATGAAATCGACAAAGATGGCGGTTAGAGCGTTCTCTAAGTCTAATTTAAAAGTTTGTTTGATAGTCTTCGTATATATTCTACTCCGCAAGATGTATCAATAGGCTTATGGCAGGGGATTACAAGGCTTTTAATAGACATCAACGTAGAGGAGAGATTTAAATGTGTGTTGTGGGAGTTTTGACGCTTGTCTAGTTTATCTAACAACTATAATTAATTGTGCGTAGGACATCAAATTGCTTTACGTATCTCTTGGGCGAATTATCTCTCGCATTGTCTCCTTTCTGACCGATCTGAAATTATAGTTTGGTTCTTGCATAATGCACTCTTTTCCACGCATTTTAAGTGTCCTTCCTCGATTTTAAAAGCTGTCAAGAAGTGATTTCCATTTTTTTAATTATTTTATTTGCCTACGTCTCACTTTATATTTACGGTGTGTGCTAGTATTTAGTTTGTGGATATTAATTTACTATTGAAGTACAGTCACTTTTCAAAGTCGGTCCCCACGGCCAGCGCGAGAAACTACGCTTTCCGCTGAGCTCGAACTTCAGGTATTGCCTATGTCTTCTATGCCTTAAAGGGACAGTTTGACTTACTTTCATCGTCCGCGAAATTCTTACCGAGGCATTCTTCTCTATTCCTAAATTCTTCGCGACTTCCCTGACATCTGGTGCCAGAACACAAAGCGAAGCATGAGTTCTCAGTCACGCGATTCTCACCCTCATAGTATTCTGAGATAGATAGTCCGAGAAGTCTGATTTGTATTTAAAAAAATACCGATACGTATATGCGTCGCAACGAAAATATTATTATAAGGAAGAAACGAAAATCTGAATTAACATCTGAAATAGTATTCTAAAAGTTGCCTATTAAATACCCTTCTAGACTGTGCATCTAACCCGTTATTAACAAACTTCATCGATACATATTGCTCTGAAAACATTGCGGTATTCAAAATGAAGGAACCACTTGTATTCCGAATGAACTTCAACTTAGGGAATAACTACTATTTTACTTATAAACATTGAAAAATGACTGAAAATATTTCGCCGCCGATACGGGTGACGCGAGCCTCGATCTTATCCGTGACGGAAACGGCAACATTAACATTGGCGTAAATACATATTTACGTATTTTTCAAATGACTATGAGGAAAAAATTGAAGCATTGTGCTCGAAATGATCCGAAAATTTTACCTGTAATACAGATCAGATGTTCCTCTCTCAGATGTTCTTCTTGACTCAGGTGTTCCTCTCTCTTCCTCAGGCGATGGGTTACTTACTGAAAAAATCCTTAAATTCTTTTCCAATTTCTCAGATGGTTGAATTGTTTGGCTGTGGGAGGGTTCGTAGGGCCTTCCTACCTCTGAAATCGTGCTTTAGGCTCTGGGCGAGAGTAGCCAGGTTGCACCATTATTACAACCCGATCAAGTCAAATGGATTCCAAGGAACAAGGGTGTGGACAAGGAACGCGTAGGCAATGCGCGGAGGTCGACTTCGGAGAATAACGAAGACGGCTGCGCGGGGTATGAGGGCCGACTTTTGAAACTGACTGTACATTATAGCTTGTGTGTTGTGTTGACAGCGGAACCGATTCGCGATCCCGCAAACCAATGAAATGGTGAAACAGTCACATTGTCATGGAATAAGTTTCTTTTATCAATAAGGACATGTCTTGTGTTTCATTAACTATATATTGCTTCTTCGTTAAAACTTTCGCGGGTGATCGTCATTGTGAATAAAAACTTTTGGGGTATGTCGCCGCGTCAATTCTTTGGGTGGTCCCAACGTTTCCCCACCGACGCTGGTCGATTCTTCAAGGGATTCTGAAGAGATGAGAATTAAAAATCTTTAAAATAGGTATCTGTGTCAGTTGGTGGGGAGAGGGGAGCCGGAGGTTGGTGGGGTGGTGGGTTGCTGCCTGTTTTTTCTCGCTACGGGTTGCCAAGTACGGCTAATTTTATTGCCGGTATCCCTGTTGAAATTGTTCTTATCTTCTTTGGATATTTCAATAGCTTCTCGGACGAGTCTATGTTTAAAACCTTTAACTTTTGCGAGGATTTTGGCTTCCTTGAGGTCTATTGTGTGGCCAAGCGCTGCGTGTTCGGCTACTGCG
Organism: Ischnura elegans; assembly: GCF_921293095.1. NCBI lineage: Eukaryota > Metazoa > Arthropoda > Insecta > Odonata > Coenagrionidae > Ischnura > Ischnura elegans. The sequence goes on along the minus strand of NW_025791658.1, from coordinate 1,293,533 downwards.
GACTTAGTTGATTGTCGCTGAGGTCATTTGTGGATAAATTCACGGCTTCTGCGGTGTTGTTTTTCATTTCGTTCTTTTTGATGACTTTTTTAAAAGAGCGAGAGGTAACTCTGTCGTCGAATCCATTTCCCCGTAGAATGGCCTCTAACTTCCGTCTCTCTTCGGCAAAGTTTTTTTCTGGTCACTTATCGTGTAGGAGCGGTGAATCATGGCGTTGACCACTATATTTATTTGGGCTGGGTGATGGTTAGATAAAGCGTGCAGGTACCGATTTGTAGCTGTTGGTTTTCGATACAATGCATGCCCCAGTGTTCCATCCGTTTTCTTTTCCACGAGAACGTCCAAGAATGGAAGTTTTCCGTCTTCCTCCACCTATGTTGTCGTTAATCCCGTTCAAATAGAAATAAAATTCTTGAAGCTTTTCCTTGCCGTGCGTCCAAATTATAAAAGTTTCGTTGATATGCCTGACCCAAATCTTGTGCTTGTAGGCGGCGTTCTGAATTTCTCTTTTTTCTATGCGTTCTATAAATATGTTCGCAGTTGCTGGGGAGAGAGGGGAACCCATCGCTGCTCCAGTCGCCCGTTGATAAAAATTATTTGCCTCAAGAGCACTTTCCTCCAACGGAAGAAAGTGCTCTTGAGGCAAACTCTGCCGGCTTGGCGATGTTTTCTCCGAATCTGTCTTTGAAGACATTTACCGCCTCGTCACAAGTAATATTTGTGAACAGCGATGTCATGTCAAAGCTGACTAAGAATATCTTCTTTTTTGACCTTGATTCTTCTAATAATCCGAAGAAAATGTTGAGAGTTTTTCACGTATGATTTCGCCTCATCTACTGCGGGCTGTAAACTCCGTGCCAGGTATTTCGCTAATCTATATGTTGGTGAGTCAATGGTGCTGACAGTGAGCCTAAGGGGCACTCCTTCCATATGAATTTTCGGCAGGCCGTAGATACAAGGAGTTTTCGGATCCTGTGGGTTGATTCTTCTTCTTTCGGCGGGATCCGGTACACAAGTCTTTATTATTTCTGTCACTATCCTTTTGTATTGGGAGGTTGGGTCTCTGTCGATCTTTTGATAAGGTCCTTCCTCAAGTAGTTCTTCTTCCATCTTCTTATCATATTCTTCTTTCTATAGGACGACCGTCGCGTTGCCTTTGTCTGCTGGTAATATCTCGATATTGTCATTTTCATTCAATTTTCGAAGTTCTTCTCTCTCTGCAATGGTGCATGGACGATTTCATCCCCCACTTCTTAGCCAAAATAGTTAGGCATAGAGTCCCTCACTTACGCAATATGTCCTCTGATGCTGTATTGTCTTGTCTTTCACTGTCTAATCTGCAGAATCTCAGACATAAAACGGACTTCAGCTTTGTACACAATATCTTGAACTCGACTTTTGACTGCCCTGATCTTCTCTCTCTCTGTTGAATTTACATTACGTTACGTTACGGCTGTATGTAAAATTTACTTAAATAAATTGTGGTAGTGTGCTTCTGGTTTTCTAATTCATTCTGAATATTCGTCAGGCGTCTTGTCGAACCATCTCAGCCTCGCTGGGTCGTAGGTGACCAATCGCGCTCTCTACTCCGCTAATGATTTCTTCCACTGGAATTTTCTCTGGCGTCATCGCGTAATTGAATCCTTTTTGAAGGATCGACCGGGCGGCCGGGTCCAGGGGGTGTTTTGAGGGGTTGACGATGACGTGTGCCTCGCATTGTGGATTGTGTGGTTTCTGCGAATTTCGTAATCTTGTGAATTTCCTCTTCTGTTTCTCCCTCGTAGTCTCCGCCACCGCGATCATGTGTGATGCCGTCATCCTGTCCTGTTGAGCCTCTCAAAATCTTCCTTCTTCATGGCATTGGCGAGAATGATGTGTATATTGGAAAGCTCCTTGCCGACGTGGTCCAGTTCGCGGCGGGTCTCTTGAATAGCTCTTCTCGTAGTAATTGCTCGCTGGCATTGTGAAGAATCCGTGGTGTGCGTCGAGAGAAAAGGTGGTGCTGCAGTCTCAGAAAATTTGGCAGGATCTGCTGGCCTCGGCAACGTAGTAGAAAAAAGGCAGTTGGCATAGAAGCAATGACTTCTT